>NC_141700.1:646290244-647519396 GCF_964263255.1 Lissotriton vulgaris | reverse complement strand
AGAAAAGGGGGTGGTGATGAACAGAGTGTCTGAATTAAGCAGACCACTCTTACCCAGTCCAAAGATCAGGGCTTGATCCATCACCGTTTTTTAGCTCACTGCACCATCCCAGCTCAGAACCTGGCTACATGCAAATTAGTCTGTTCCTGTCCCAGTGCATGATGGGAACAGGGCAAACCAAACTACCAAGTCACTTCTTATACTGGGAAGGAAACAAGCTTCCGGGGACCGGTTTCTGGCATTTCAGCCGTCTTCAGCCCGGCTTGCTTGAATCCTGATGGTGCAATGAGCAAGGGACTCACATCTGAGTATACGCTTCCACACTTATGGTGGACAAAACGATTCAGAAAAGGGGGTGGTGATGAACAGAGTGTCTGAATTAAGCAGACCACTCTTACCCAGTCCAAAGATCAGGGCTTGATCCATCACCGTTTTTGTAGCTCACTGCACCATCCCAGCTCAGAACCTGGCTACATGCAAATTAGTCTGTTCCTGTCCCAGTGCATGATGGGAACAGGGCAAACCAAACTACCAAGCCACTTCTTATACTGGGAAGGAAACAAGCTTCCGGGGACCGGTTTCTGGCATTTCAGCCGTCTTCGGCCCGGCTTGCTTGAATCCTGATGGTGCAATGAGCAAGGGACTCACATCTGAGTATACCCTTCCACACTTATGGTGGACAAAACGATTCAGAAAAGGGGGTGGTGATGAACAGAGTGTCTGAATTAAGCAGACCACTCTTACCCAGTCCAAAGATCAGGGCTTGATCCATCACCGTTTTTTAGCTCACTGCACCATCCCAGCTCAGAACCTGGCTACATGCAAATTAGTCTGTTCCTGTCCCAGTGCATGATGGGAACAGGGCAAACCAAACTACCAAGCCACTTCTTATACTGGGAAGGAAACAAGCTTCCGGGGACCGGTTTCTGGCATTTCAGCCGTCTTCGGCCCGGCTTGCTTGAATCCTGATGGTGCAATGAGCAAGGGACTCACATCTGAGTATACCCTTCCACACTTATGGTGGACAAAACTATTCAGAAAAGGGGGTGGTGATGAACAGAGTGTCTGAATTAGGCAGACCACCACCCCCTTTTCTGAACCGCCCTGAAAGGGGCATGAGAAAGATGGTCCAATGGGTCACGTGATCCTAGGGAATGGTATCACTCCATAATTCGTAGCACTAAATGGGTTCGCCATGGTGCATTTTGGCGCATCAAGCTCATCAGGCTCATCAGGCAGGCAGGGCAGCATAGGTGAGTCACCGCTGCCTGCCCTTGGATCGCCCGTAAGATAACCCACATGTGACCACGTCTTGACTGCCCAGAGAATGCTTCAATGGATGCCAGAAGCAAAGCGTCCGTGTCCATGCCTAGTGGATTATTCACACAGATTTTGTCCGACTAGATTATTTCTGCCACAGGGAAAGATTTTCCAGTGATAAATATTAGATCCTTTGTTCAACCTCACTTCTTCATCTGTATGTTCCACAAATCTAGCTTTGAAAGACAAACTTTGGAATAATCGCCTATATATCCGTATTATCTTAAAGTCCTTTACCTTTCAGAAAGTTTCTGAAGACCTTTTGCGGACCTTTGCTATTTCTTCCTAAGTTAGGACATTTATGTTTGTTGGCAGTCCTGCTAACCAGTGCCAAGATACTCCCTGGAGTGGGTTTGTGCTTCATAAATAATTAATAAAATCCTGCCTGACATGATGGGCCCTGTTTATGAAGAATGTCTGAATCAATCATTCATCTTTCCTCCACTTCCAGCATGTTTGTCTATGCATGTGAGGAGTGTATTGTAGTTCATGTTCTAAATTTGATAGCAAAAGGTTAATGCAGAGTAGTGCCCAGACCTGAAGATAAATCAGACTCTGGGGTGACTTCTATCCACCATGGCTAGCTGACTTCTAGCAGCTGACAAGACTGTGGGATCCAGGTGGGAACAGAGTTGCACACTTACAGCTATCTTAAGGATCTTGGTTGCATAAAAAATGGGTCTGCAATTGGTTGGTGTGCTCAGATCTGCACTATGATATTTTATTACAAGGTGCATAGATCTGACGATGGCTCGTTACAGCTCCTGGGGAAGTGCTTCTGTGGCAATTAAAGCACTTATGGTTGAAGTAGTGAGCAGGTCTAGGACATGCCAGGCTCAAGTTTAGTTTTGCAATTGTAAACCACATCTATATGAGAGGCAAGTCGTCCTGTAGTGTCGGGTGGACCTTTCAAAACGATCAGTTAGAGATCGCTATTTAAGGCTCTAAACTGTAGGTTTTCTCTTTGAAGTTTATATTTGTTTGTAAAGAACTCTGTGTGATTATCAAATCGATACTTGAAGTCCTGCTGGGACAAGTTAAACTCTTCTTCTTCCAAGGACATTAAAGTACAGTAGTACGGTTTTAGGTCGAACCTGGAAAGCGCAAATGTGCTGTCTGCAAGACCTGCTGTTATTAGTATAAGTGTATTCTCGCCTTCTCCTTACCATTGGTTAACTCGTGCATAGCTCTTCTTTCCTGGCTCCTTATTGGTTGGTGCTCCCGATACATCACTTCCGTTTTATGGGAAAGAGCACCGGCCAGCTACAGTTAACATACGCTGCAGGTATTTATTGTGTTCGGTTTAGGAACTATTTCTTTAATTTCATGCTAGTGATATTGGGCCATATGTATCAACATTCCATTTTGCGATTCCTAAATAGCGATTCCTAAAAATTCCATAATTGTGATTAGCAAATTGCTAATTGCAATTAAGGAATCATTTTCCCATTCATTTCTATGGGCCAGGAGGCCCATAGGAATGAATGAATGAATGAATGAAATATTATTTATAACGCGCAGCTATGCCCAGTGGGCGTCAAGGCGCCTAAACCAAAATATAAAGCTATTAGCAGACAGAAACAGAGCCTACTGGTATGCCTTAATAAAGAGCCAAGTTTTCAATGACTTCCTAAAGAGGTCAAGGGAGGGAAGTCGTTTCATTTCAAGGGGGAGTGAATTCCACATCAGAGGTGCCAATATGGAGAAAGCTTTGGACCCCCATCTAGCCTTCTTGGCTCTGGGGATTACCAGTTGGTATTGCTCGCTGGATCGTAAGCATCTGCTCGGAACATATCTGATAAGTAATGAACCAAGGGCATCAGCCGAGCCTGCAGTTAGAGCCTTATATGTGAGGCAAAGAAGTTTGAAAGTGATCCTTGACGGAATGGGGAGCCAGTGGAGGTTCTTCCTCGCTAAGGTCATAGATGACAACCAGGGCAAAGCGAGAGCAAACCGCGCTGCAGCATTCTGTATGACCTGTAGACGCTGGAGCAAGCCCTTGTTGGCCCCGGCGTACACTGAGTTACAGTAATCAAGCCTTGAGCCAACAAGGGCAATCACCACCTGTTTCTGCGCCTGAGGGGACAGATAGTGCACAATCCTTTTCAGGGTCTTGATGACACCCCAACAGGTCGCCACCGTTCTATTCACCTGTAGCTCCATAGAGAGCTGGGTGTCAAAGATGACACCTAGGTTTCTAGCAGATTTGGTAGGTATGGGGCAGCTGCCTAAAGAAGGGGGCCACCAGTCATCTGACCATATGTCCTGGTCCTTGCCAAAGACCAGGACCTCTGTCTTGTCCCCGTTCAACTTTAGGGAGTTGGAGACCATCCACTCTGCAACAAGTTGCATGCAGGCCCTAAAGTTAGAAGCGGTTTCGCTGACAGAGTGGGTCAGGGATACCATAATCTGCGTGTCGTCCGCATACGACACTACCTCCATCCCCTGAGATCTTACAAGTCTTGCAAGGGGGGCCACGTAGATGTTGAACAGGGTCGGACTCAATGCCGACCCCTGTGGCACCCCACATTGCAAAGACTTGGCAGGGGAGAGGTATTCACCTAGCATGACACGTTGCTCTCGATGTTGTAAAAAGGAGCTCAGGAGACTGAGCGCTGGTCCGACTACCCCTGCCTCCCTTAGCCTAGATGTTAAAGTCAGGGGAGACAGGGTGTCGAAAGCTGCTGAAAGATCAAGCAGCACCAGTACGGTGGTGAGACCCAAATCTACTTTTCTGCGGATGTTATCCATGACTTTTGTCAAGGCAGACTCCGTGCTATGTAGCTTTCTAAAGCCATGTTGGGACCCATCCAAGAAGCCGGAGGCGTCGAGGAAGTTCGAAAGATGGAAATTCAAGTGGGTCTCCAACATCTTAGCAGGGGCTGGCAGCAGAGAGATGGGTCTAAAATTTTTCAGCACTCCAGGGTCTAAGGTGGTCTTTTTCAGAAGCGGCTTTACGATGGCTCTCTTCCAAAGTGATGGAAAAATGCCCTGTTCCAAGGCTCCATTCATTACCTCAAGCATCGGGGGAAGAATGATCTCTCTGCAGTTTTTAAGTACCTTGAGGGGCAGTGGGTCAAGGGGAGATGAAGATTTAGTTTTATCCAACAGGCTATTGAGATCTTCTAGCGTAAGAGCCGGGAAGTGTTCAAGGGACTGAGGGGAGTCTACATTCCAAGCCTCCAGTCGTGTGATTTGCACGGAATCCTCCAAACTGAGTAAATTCCTCTGCGTCTTTAGGGCTATGTAAATATCGTCTATCTTTTTATAAAAAAAGTTCGATATGTCATCACATAGCTCCTGGGAAGCAACTACTGGATCAGGAACCTGAAGAGAGCAAAGGGAGTCTACAATTTTAAAAAGCTCTCTGGAGGATGTTAACGAACAGGTTAAGTTGGAAAAATAGTCCTGTTTTTCCTTAATAATTCGCTTTCTATACTCCCGTAGTAGACTCTTGTAACCTTCTCTATCTTTTAAATCCCAAGATTTACGCCAACCCCGTTCCTTCTGTCTACATTTTTGTCTGAGCAGCCTCAGATCGGCAGAGAACCAAGGGGCGGATGGCTTCTGTCTAGCTGCAGATTTCAAGGAGGGGGGAGCTAGCTCATCAGCAGCTTTGATAATGGCATCAGTTAGATCTTGAGCCGAGTCATCAACCTTCTGTTTAGTTGAAATACTGATGTTGCGGATAAAAGGTGCAAGTGCCTCCTTAGTGAAATTTTTGAAGCTCCTTTTAGATTGTTTTTTACCAGTGTCGGCCGTAACATCAGGGCAGGGAATGTCTAGGGACAGCGGGACTGCTAGATGGTCAGACCATGTAATAGGTACCGGTAGACCGACTTCTAGTCTGGAATCGTTGGAGAAAATCCCGTCAAGTATGTGCCCCGCCTGGTGGGTCGGGTGGAGAACGAGTTGGACAAAATCACATGCCTCCAAGGAATCAAGGGGAAATTGCGATTCGCAATTTTCTAATCGCAAATTGTGAATATTTTCAAGGGTGCAGCGGTGTCTCAAGAACACCCTACTGCACCCCTGAAAATGACATGTGTGCACATATGGCGCACATACATACCCTAAGGGCATGTATGAGCGTCACATGGCACCTTTTGATTTTTAAAATAATGCTTTTTTGAAAGTATTCGCAACTTACCATCAACTAGAAGTTGGTGGTAATTTGCGATTCATTAATAGCATTTTGAAATGTTTTTTTCCTTGATACATTGCATTTAAGGAATCGTAAAATTAGCAATTTCTTAAATGCAATTGCAAAATAAGGAATGGCAAATTTAGTGATTCCTTATTTTGCAACAAAAATGTTTCATACATACGATTTAGCAAAAATGGGTTCGCAAACGCCGGAAATCTGCGAATTTCAGCGTTTGCGAACCCATTTTGCCTTGATACATATGGCCCATAGTATCAGTACAGCACCTAGCACGGTGCATGCCTTCTTGTTTTTTTAAATCACAGTGGCGCCCACTTCATGTTTCATCATGTGCATAACTTTAATATTGGTTGTGTTTCACTTCTCATAATTTCTTCGAACTCAACCTAAATCTGTTCACAACCTGTGGACTTGTGTTACTCTCTAATTCATGAATTCACCCATGTGTGCTTTTATACAGCAAGTCACTTTCTTCACAACTGTGCTTTCTCACTTCTTCTATATTTGGGGTGTTGAACTAGGGCCGCGGGTAAAGTGTATCATGGGTAATATGAGACTGGGGCGGCCCTTACCTCAGCCCTCAGGTACATAAAGCAAGGACACCTTTGTGCTGTTCAGTCCGCAGCCTCCAGTACACACAAGAATTCATTCATCCTCCTCGGTTTTGTGATTGATGTGAGTGAATGTATTCATAAAGCTCCGGCTGTGGGTGCTTGACCAAAGCATGGTTTGTCTGTGGGCGGCACACGTCGGTACCGTTGAGATGGTACCCGCAGGATTTAGTTGCACTGGTGCTACAGCACCTGGGATGTTACCGTCAGGTGCTGGGCACTGGCGAGTTCCCTCGTCAGTGTATGGGTTGGAGCTGGAGTGGTCGTGGCTTCTGCAGGGCAAGGTTTCTCCCCTTGGCCACGTGCGATTGGCTACAACGCTTAGCAATGATGGCATGGCCCCGAGCCAAACAAGGTAAAGGTCCCTTTGACTGCTCATCTAGCAGAAGTGGTGCTACATTTTTAATACTTCACAAATCATCCAATATACCATGAACATAAATCATTACCATAATCTAGAGCAGGGGTCTCCAAACCGGTCCTGGAGGGCCGGATCCATGCCAGATTTTTGGGATATCCCCATTTAGATACATGTAGTAATTTTTAAAAACTGGCATGGATCCGGCCCTCCAGGACCGGTTTGGAGACCCCTGATCTAGAGTTTGGGCTCATAGAAACTCTATAACCGCCTACAAATATGAAGCCCTCCAATAGATCTTTGTAAGAGTTAATAGGGGCTCAGACATTATTAGACAGAAAGTCATTCCTTCATGGGGACCTAAAATGAAGAAATGCCTGTCTAGCAACACTCTGTCCCTCATCCCCTTTGGTTCTGCTTTGTTCGCCTTAAGTTGGCAGGGAATGCTCAGAAATGGGTCCCTTGATCATTTTGCCACTGGATTCAAGAAAGCCTGTCTGATGAGGGCTGTGAGCCAAAACCGGTCCTAGGATGTATGTTTCCGGTCCAGGGAAGACATGGCTTGGCAGTTCGGGCTAGACTGTTCCCATGAGGCACAGGGTCAAACTGATTTGCATATGGCCATGCCTGAACTGGGGTGGTGGATTGAGCTAAAGAATGATGATGGATTAAACCCAGATCAGTTGACTGGGGATGAGTGCTTGCAATGTTCAACACTCCGCCCATCACCCCCTTTGATTTTGCTTTGTCTAGCAACAATAGTAAGTAACTTTACAATATTAATAAATTCATCAAAAAGGAAAGACAAAACTCAGATAGTTATCAAGGTACCTATAGCTAAAACTCATAATGAATGGTCAATGCACAAAAACACATTAGAATTATCAATATGTTGGTTATTTCATACTAATACAATAAAATCACAGTACAAAGCATATATACATCATAAATCAATAACTGGCGTGAGGAGAGAGAGAGAGAGAAATACACATTGCAGTTTCAAAATGCAATTTAGGATTCATACGAACCTAAGATCAATGAGCTAGAGCTCAATGTGCAATAGTCTGAATAGCCAACCCTTCAGCCGAAAGGTATAGCCAGTGCAACTTCACTAACGGAAGTGCAAAGGTAAAATCAGGAAAGTTTGGTTAAAGGGAGGTCACAGTTCGGACCAACTGCTTGTCACGCCCAAGATTTGCAAGGAAAAAAATAGCCAGCCACGCAGCCTTTTCCCACGGAGCGGCAGACCCTGATGCAGAGGTCTAGCCCGGGACCAGGGTTCAATTCCCCGCCTCGGCGGGTCTTGGGCTAAAAAATTCCACGGACCTGATAATTCTCACCTCGGTGCCTATTCCAATCATGGAGTCCCACTCTGCAACTCTGAGCAATAGCTTGCTTAATCTCTACAACGGCCCCCACAACGCTAAGGATGCCTGGCCTCCACCTTGGGGTGCCCAGGAGTGGACACCTCACAGGGAAAGCCAGGATGGGTTTCACAGCGGTATTCGTACAAGCGCCTTGAGACCCTTGTGGGTGAGTAGTGCGCTATACAAGTATCAATTTACATTTTTACATTTACACCTCAAAATGTTCACGACTACAGCCCTCAAATGTAACTTCTTCTCTGTTATACATGATTCTATTGGTTGAGATCCATGGTGTGATCATGTTATGATCATTCTCCAGTCCAAAATCATCCGAAACTTTAACATAGTACTTTTGTTCTTTGTTCATAGTTTCTCTAAGATTGCAATATCTAGTCACCTCGGAATTAGGAAGCATACTTGTCACTTTACATATCCACACGCTGGCTTCCGTGTTAGCTTGCAACAAAGTAAACACAATTTTTCCTCAAAAGAAATACTCTAACCGTAGGAAAGAAATTGTAGTGATAAACACTCATAATTAAAACAATTAAAACAGCATTTTAGAAATAATGAAGTGCAAAATACAATATTCTGGAACCTACATTTAGAAAATAATCTAGCAGGCTTAAGGCCTACATGAAAACTACAAAATTATCATGTTTCTAATGAACTAAACACACTAATAGGAAAAAGTAGAAGAAGAGAAATAAAAGTGCATAAGAAATGTCATTTTCATGTAACATATAAGCAATAATTTGGTTATGAGTCACTAAAATACATGTGTAAGCATTTTCATCTTAAGATTGAATGTGAAAGAAAAGATGAGCAGAAATCATTTTCTTAAACATTTCTCATAATTATACTTTGCAACGTTACATCTTTCATTAACACTTTTACACTTTAATCCTAAAACATTAATTCCTTAGTAGGTTTCTCTATCTTTTCATGAATAACTAAATCTTCAACAAATTTGAGACACGCCTGCATGCTTTTACAATGTAATTTAAAATCCTTCACGTGTTGTGTCACTCCTGCATGCTTTTACGATGCAGTTTTAAGCTCTCATTTGTTTTCACAAGATCACACTGTTATTTATGTTTATTAAAATAATATTAGTTGACACTTGATGAGCAGATTTGGTCAAGCAAAATTATTCTCAAATAATCATGCTCCATCACTGCTGTTGGGGTAATTAAACGGATGTATGATGTTACAACGCATACTTTTACAACGCCTACCTTTACAACACATTTTTTACACCGCAACATCCATTACAACGCATACCATTACAACGCAAATAGGTACTCAAAGAATGAGCTGGGAGTGCACATTTTTTTTAAGAAAGTACAATTATTTAATCACAATTAACACAACAAAATCAATGATTTTCAAGCAACAGTTCATCAAGAAAACAATATAATTCTTGCGTTCTTAGTATATTTCTATATACTGCCAACAGCCAACGCGTTTCGTCCTGGAAGTAGGACGTCATCAGGGCTGTAAATGTAAACACAAAATGCATATATATAAGTCAAGTAACACATATTATTGTATTTGTGAAAAGAATTTTTTTTTTACATTTGTTGTTACAACACCTTACAACCTGGTGCCAATAAAGTAACGTTATTACAAAACATCTTTATAGCATTTGCTCACAAACTAAGAGATTCAGCGGGAGCTTTTATATACAAAGACATCTGTACATTTATTTTGTTGCATATGTTTGACATACCGGGATAGTATGGGCAACCTGTTCAAGATTTAACTCTAATGGCAAATATGATGCCATGTGGGTTACATTCACTAATAATCAACTCTATTGGGCTCACCTTGAAAAATATTGCTATTTCGATGTTCCAAATCTGCAATGTTTCAATGCCTTAAATCTAGGAGGCTCCCAAGGTCAGTCATACACCTTCATCAATCTAAAAGTATAATACCATACTTATATTAGAAATAGAAAAGGTTCAGTCAATCGGAGTCTGCCATGTTCCTGACTCCTAATAACTACAAAAACGTGTTCTTTCAAAGAGAGATTTCCATTTGTGAAACCCCTTATGGAATACATTCTCCAATTTCTGTTATTCTATGCCAAAGTGTTTTATATGGGCACATGTAGCCCGTAACCGGTTTACTATAATCGTTTCCAATGCATCGCTGTTGCTAAATTCTATATCAACATGAATAAATGTACCTGTGAGCCAATAAGCTGATATTGTTCACACTTGATCTGCCCCTTCGTTCAACGTTTCAATTCTTCAAGTAGACTTCTCCAATTATCTCACCTATTGTGATTTAAACGGTTCATACTTTAGACTCATCGTTCATTTAAACATGATGAGTCTAACACCTTTACATCTCCTTCTATATAAAAACAATTTATAGCGCTAACAGTCACTCACCCAAATATCTAAAAATTGAATATCTTGACAATTCCTGTTTCAGACCTCATTTCTTCACTGCAAAAACCATAATCTACAGGGGTAGAAAAAGACAAGCACGTCGCACTATTAGTATAATCTAACTTCACTCGGTCTAGTTAATCCGTTCCTCGTTTGCTATGCACTTACCGATGCACTGGAAGCCTCATTTTTCTCCAACTCCGCCCGGGTTCGATAAATCCCGATAGTAGTCATCCCATGTAATCCCGCGCAATATAAGGAGCCCCGTTTCCAATCACCACCCGCTAAAATTCCCGGGCAAAATTAAACGAGATACACCTGTGTACTCCAACCTGTTTACACCAAGGTCCGACATCTCTATTGCATCCGGTCTGATCCCGGCGACTTCCGTTTACGCGTACAACTTTCCTGCTATTCCAAATCCAGCTTTCAACGTGGTCCGTCCTGCGGATAACATCCGGTGTACGCCCATCCATTTCCGTCTTTATCAACATACCGAGATCGGGTCAATTCTACAAACACAATTTTATAAACAGCGATGTCATTCGCTGTTCTCATATGTATGCCCCTAGCTGATAGGGCCCTGGTCCTACTACCATTCATGTTTACCTTTCTTTGTTCCGAAAGGTGAACGAAGACGTGAAGTCCGTGAATCATACAATTTGTGTAGTGAATGACACATATTATGCTTAGCCGATTCGAATAGGTTGCGTGTAACTAAATCGATCTATTGATGTTAAAATAGACCTTTGGTTAATGATTCAGATTTTAGCGGGTCCACAAATTGGTAATACCTCATCAATATATATGCTTTATATATGAAACCGGTTGCCTAATATTTATCCCAGTATGTGTAGAGAGCATTATACATGTTGGCTATACATTATGAAAATATTTCGCCAGTATTTACATTGAGACTCAAATCATTTACATGATCTAATTAGGTATATTGCAGAAATCTCTCTTTGAAAGAACACGTTTTTGTAGTTATTAGGAGTCAGGAACATGGCAGACTCCGATTGACTGAACCTTTTCTATTTCTAATATAAGTATGGTATTATACTTTTAGATTGATGAAGGTGTATGACTGACCTTGGGAGCCTCCTAGATTTAAGGCATTGAAACATTGCAGATTTGGAAGCATCGAAATAGCAATATTTTTCAAGGTGAGCCCAATAGAGTTGATTATTAGTGAATGTAACCCACATGGCATCATATTTGTCATTAGAGTTAAATCTTGAACAGGTTGCCCATACTATCCCGGTATGTCAAACATATGCAACAAAATAAATGTACAGATGTCTTTGTATATAAAAACTCCCGCTGAATCTCTTAGTTTGTGAGCAAATGCTATAAAGATGTTTTGTAATAACGTTACCTTATTGGCACCAGGTTGTAAGGTGTTGTAACAACAAATGTAAAAAAAATGTTTTCTTTTCACAAATACAATAATTTGTGTTACTTGACTTATATATATGCATTTTGTGTTTACATTTACAACCCTGATGACGTCCTACTTCCAGGACGAAACGCGTCGGCTGTTGGCAGTATAAAGAAATATACTAAGAACACAAGAATTATATTGTTTTCTTGTTGAACTGTTGCTTGAAAATCATTGATTTTGTTGTGTTAATTGTGATTAAATAATTGTACTTTCTTTAAAAAATGTAGCACTCCCAGCTCTTTCTTTGAGTACCTATTTGGATAGTTTGGGGTTGGACTGTGCCCTAGTAGCTGGTAGAAGTGTAACCAAAAAGGGTATTAATCGATAAAATTATCCCTCAGAGTGCACCAAAGTATACCCTACGTCATCCGTTTCGTTTGTTAAACCATTACAACGCATACCATTACAACGAATACTACATTTACAACGCATACCATTACAACGCATAACATTACATTGCATGTAAGGTAAGTATTGGATAGTGTAGGGGTACAAATTACTATTCTAACTCAGGGGGTGCAACAGTAGGGTAAGTGTTGGATAGTGTAGGGGTTAAAATTACTATTCTAACTCCAGGGGGTGCAACAGTAGGGTAAGTGTTGGATAGTGTGGGGGTAAAAATTACTATTCTAACTTCAGGGGTGCAACAGTAGGGTAAGTGTTGGATAGTGTAAGGGTACTATGTGTTGTAATGCTATGCGTTGTAATGGTATGCGTTGTAATGACTGCGTTGTAATGGCATGCGTTGTAGTGGTGTGCGTTGTAGTGTCATGCGTTGTAATGGTTGCGTTGTAAATGTATGCGTTGTAATGGATGTTGCGTTGTAAAAGTTTTGTTGTAATTGTAGTACATTGTAAAAGTTGCGTTGTAAAGGTTGTTTCCCAATTAAACAGTTATCAGAGTATAGTGGACCCCAATGCCGCTGCAGTGGCAGCCTCTGCGGTTGCTTCTTTCTCCCCACTTCCACCCGGCAACCGTTTTCACTTTTTTTTTTTATCTCAACCTGCGTTTACTTTGGTGTGTTTTAAGATTACCAATGATGATGCAGTGCGATCACGGGGAGTACTGTTAGCCAGAAGGACTGCCTTTTGTTCCAGGAGATGTGGCAGCGGTGGCGGCACTGTGTGAAAGGTGTGAAGGAGTGATTGATTCTGTCAGCACATCATCTCTCACAGAAGGAAGTCACTGACCCTCTGGGGAGGGAGTCATGCCAAATGAGTGACTGATACAGTGTGCGAGCGTGTGGAGTGACAGCCACTGGGCTAAGAGTGTCTGTCCCCTAATGCAGAAGGAGGAGTAGAAGTTAATGACACCCTGGGACCACCTACTGCGGGGGGGGGGCACCAGGAGTGGCTGGCACTGTGTAAAAGCCTTATTTAAATACGCATTTAGTACAATTTTATTTGGTATTAGTCAAAGGTATTATTTACAGCTCTTAGAAATAACTGACATGAAGCGCTATATAAAAAGATCTTGCACACATGGGTATGTGATAGTAAAGAATCAGGGCTTGCTTGAGGCAGTAATTCTCAGTTGTTTCTGCCTCACCACTTTAAGATTTCACCAGCCACCATTGTATTCAGTGTAAGTGAAATCCGAGTCACTTCATATACCATGAAGGAAAAACAATTTAAGGTATTTTTAAAGTTGACTGGCTTTTTCGTGGTAATAACATGAATTTGTAATTGCATTGACTTTATGTGTGTGTGATCCGAAAAGAATAATCAGAATGGCCCGTCTATCCCTAACGTATTTATCAGAGTACCACTTGCATGTATTTTAGCACAAAGACAAGCCTATGGTAGGTCTCAAAAATTGGGAAGCAGATAGCACTCCTTTGGTCATGCCTACGTGTCCTGGCAGAGGAGTGCGTTTTAGTTCATATTTTGTCTGCCTGCACACACTTCCATGCCACACATTTCAACTCTACACATTTCTATTCCACACCACATAATTCAACCACAAACCACATACTTCAACTCAACAACACAATACATACATCAAATCCACACCACAGAATTCCAGTTCATCCCACAAAATTCAAGCGTACACCACATATTTAAACTCCACTACAAACCACTCCACAACACAAAATAACAATGCACATAATTCCACTGCATTACACACAAGCCCACTCCACATAATTCCAGTACACTCAATACCACATAATTGATATCCACATAAATCCACTGCACACCATGCCACACAATTCCACTACACCACACCACACAATTCCACCACACACAAGTACACAAGAAACAATTCCAATGCAACCCACATACTTCTACTCCACACCACATACATCCAGTGCTTAGTTTGTAAAAAAAGAAAAAAGTGCCAGGGACCTCGTCAGGAGTCCACTGCATCCAGCAACATCCATGGCCCTTGCGAGCGCGGCTGACAGTACCTACACAACTATTAACCATCACCCTCTGCAAGTCTGACAATTCAGACTATTTCAGGCACCCTAAGCCACCATTGTATTCAGTGTAAGTGAAATCAGAGTCGCTTCATATACCATGAAGGACAAACAATTTAAGGTATTTTTAAAGTTGACTGGCTTTTTCGTGGTAATAACATGAATTTGTAATTGCATTGACTTTATATGTGTGTGAGCCGAAAAGAATAATCACAATGGCCCGTCTATCCCTAACGTATTTATCAGAGTACCACTTGCATGTATTTTAGCACAAAGACAAGCCTATGGTAGGTCTCAAAAATTGGGAAGCGGATAGCACTTCTTTGGTCATGCCTACGTGTCCTGGCAGAGGAGTGCGTTTTAGTTCATATTTTGTCTGCCTGCACACACTTCCATGCCACACATTTCAGCTCCACACATTTCTATTCCACACCACATAATTCATCAACAAACCACATAATTCAACTCAACAACACAATACATACATCAAATCCACACCACAGAATTCCACTTCATCCCACAAAATTCAAGCGTACACCACATATTTAAACTCCACTACAAACCACTCCACAACACAAAATAACAATGCACATAATTCCACTGCATGACACACAAGCCCACTCCACATAATTCCAGTACACTCAATACCACATAATTGATATCCACATAAATCCACTGCACATCATGCCACACAATTCCACTACACCACACCACACAATTCCACCACACACAAGTACACAAGAAACAATTCCAATGCAACCCACATAATTCTACTCCACACCACATACATCTAGTGCTTAGTTTGTAAAAAAGAAAAAAGTGCCAGGGCCCTCGTCAGGAGTCCACTGCATCCCGCATCATCCATGGCCCTTGCGAGCGCGGCTGACAGTACCTACACAACTATTAACCATCACACTCTACAAGTCTGAAAATTCAGACTATTTCAGGCACCCTAAAGCTATAAGAATTGCCTGGGCTGCTGGAAGTATTCATTTTTAACTTATATAGAATTGATAAACAACTGTTGTTCTGCTCATCTGTAATTTGCACAAACAGTGCCACCATTTGGTAGGCTGTCATAAGTGCCAGTGTTAACAATTAAGTGCAGGTGCCTAGCACCTGGAAACCACTGCCTCGAAATAAGCACTGCATACATTCCCTCAAAAACAATACACACGTATAAAAGACATTGTCATTTACAATGCCTATAGCTCTAAGTCACACAAATGCGAGACCTATTGCATTGCAAATGCTTGTATTGCAGTGCCAACAAGTAGAAGTAGCTCTGTATGAGGCAGTATTTCTCACTGAGAAATTATTGTTAATGAAATCTGCATATTAGCAGTAAATGCACATAGCTCTGAAGACATTCAAATTCATTATTTTCAAGTGTGAATTAAAAGATTCTTAATATTTCATATGCTATTTGTATCCGCTGTTTGAAGATGGAACTATGTGTTTGATCACTCCTAAATGATTCACTCAAACTGATATTAGCTAGAAAGAGCTTTGATGGATTATTCAAAACCTTTCTCATCCTTCTTTTTTGTTACTTGGAATGTTTCTGATTCAACTGGTTGGGCCAGGGTCTGGACAAATTTTTCTTTTGAAACTGTGTTGTGTGGAGCAGCATACTGTAGACCAGGGGTGTCCAGCGTAGGTCCTGGAAAGCTAGGTCCACGTCAGAATTTCTGACTAACCACTTCCAAACGAGCCTCACTGAAATTAATTAAATTGCATATACATGTATTTTGTTTTTGTTTTATATAGCGCAAACTAGACCCGAAGATATCAGGTATCAGAACGCTTTACAAGCGCACCAGTTTGGTTACAGAGGGAAACATTCATTTTTGTCAGGCAGGGGGAGATTAAGTGATTTGCCCAGAATCACGGGATGTTGAGCATCTATGCCGAGACTCGAACCCGGTTCACCAACATCAAGGTCGGCTGCTCTAGCTGAAAGGCTACATCCTCTTTATGTGGAAAATCTGAAAATATGCCAAGAAAATAAACCTGCTTGATCTACACTGGCCAGCCATGCTTTAGAGTGCCTGATTGCACCTGGTGGCAGGTATTGACATAACCCACCCTGCTATCTCCCGCGCTGTCTCCCCCTACTGTGGTGAGCTACTGTTGATCGACAAGAGCCAGATTGTAGTGTTCCCTGGCAGAGCTGTTCTACATCTTTGGCAATGAGATCAAGAGACTCAAATGGTCGCATCACCGAGTCTTGATGACACAGGAAGCAGTATGCATAATTCACCCAAAAAGTTTCAACTCTGTAGATAAGCAAGTTTGAGCATGCGCATTACACAGGCTTACAACTCCCAATTTACAGAACTCCGAGGTGCATTGTTAGCTCTTTGTAGGTTCTGGATGTCAGGTAGATTAATGTCTGCCACTCACATGCATTCCTGACTTGCACCTGCTTTTCATAACTCTCCCTTCTCAGAGCCACTATGTTGTGCAATATTTACAGTCACAGAGCTACAACGTCAGACATATGCTTTGTAAATATAAATGTATTTCCTTTTGATTTTCACCTTGTCCTGAGCCAACGATCTGGTGTGTCTGTCTCTAAAAATCCGTACCAAACCAGAAAACAATTAACATGCAAATTTTAAAAAATTGTTAAAAACCCACCTTTTTACACATTCTGAATAGCTGTCTCCTCGATCACTCTGACACCGTTTCCTCACCGCGCCAGGACAGTCCCGACTAACAGAGCGCGTTACAAATCAATATATAACATAACATAACATAACATGCAGAAAGCCACATTCAAAAAAACTATATGGAGTGTTAACGGTTTTATATTTGGAAGTGTTTCATTTTAGTACATTAGCTAACAATACTACTTTGAGTCATATTTCTTAAATTCATACACACACACACACATTATGTTACACATCTATATATTCTAGTAAACCACACATGAATGAGGTTTAGTAAACCACGTATGAGTAAGGTCTTATAACATACATCACACTATATGCAGAATAGTGAGATAAAGTGGTTTTCCCAGGATCACACAATCAGGCACATGCATCAAGCGATTTAGGAATTGCAAACGGTGCGAATCGCAAAATTCGGCCGTTTGCGATTCCCAAATCACTATTTGGGATGCATCAACCTAAAAGTGAAGAAATCGCTATTTTAGCGATTTTTTAAAGTGCGATTGCTTTTAAGGAATCGCAATTTTGCGATTCCTGAAAAGCAATGCATGAAACTTAAAAAAATTGCGATTTCGCAATTATAGAGAAAAAATTACCATGAGGTTGGACCTCATGGTAATTTTGCGAAAAGTTAGAAATATGCAATTTTGTTCATATTTTTAACTTTCATGTTGTGCACACACATGCCCTTAGGGCATGTGTGTACACAACATATGTGCATTGTTTGATTTCAGGGGTGCAATAGGGTGTCCTTTGGACACCCCTGCACCCTTGAAATCGCAATCTCAATTTGCGATTAGCTAATTGCGATTCGCAAATTGAGATTGTCTTCCCATTCATTCCTATGGGCCTCTAGGCCCATAGGAATGAATGGGAAGGGATTCCTTAATTGCGATTCGCAAAATGCTAATCGCAAATAAGGAATTCTAAGGAATCGCAATTTATTTAGCGATTTCTTGATGCATAGGCATTTGCGATTCCTTAATTGCGATTCCTTAAAAATCGCAATTAAGGAATCGCAAATGCCGAGATTGATGCATGTGCCTGTAAGTCTCTCTGTGGGAAGACTGAGATGTGATGACAGGTTTCAAAAGCCCATGATGTGCAATTCAGCAAAAGGGTCTTCTCGTGCATATTTTTAAGAGGTTGGGCTGTTTACAGACATGCACCAACTTGAAAACTTGTACAGTTAGCAAATGAGCTCGCAGATCGGATTTATGTAGTGGTAATCCCCACTTTTAATTTCTGGGTTGTGCTTTCAGGAGCACATGCGCTGACACAGATAGCGATTTAGTGCGTGCGTTGTAGACAACTCCATTATCCAGATCCCCAAAGCGACTTTCTATTGGTCATTTGACACATTGAAATACAGGCATTCTAGACGGTCAATTTTACGGTGGGATTTATCAAGCCAGGCTGTGGCAGGAAGACCAAAGTACAAGACACTCTGGCAAGAGGTGAGAACCAGGGGGTGATATGGGGAGCTTTGTCTGACTTGGGGTTTTTAGCAATAGACCTGTAGAGCTTGGTGACCAATAATCAAGAGAACAATAAGTATTTTGTGTTCTCTTGTTTCATAATTGGATAATATATTAGAAAAAAGTACAGGATTTCCATTGTCCTATTATGTCTCTATGTTGGGGTATGTAAAAAGTTAAATATAAAAATGGAATTTATCACAACAATTTCCCAAAGCGAATAGGGCTTTATAAATTGGTTTAAAGCATACATATAAAAAAATCTTGTTTTTTTGTTCAGGATAATCTTTTTCACTTGTATGCGTTGCACAAATAAAGAGCTGAAGAACTGTAAGAATAAACGCTTAGGAGATACATTGGAGGTATGTTCCAAAAGGTGACTAAAGGATTGATGTGGTAGCAATAAGGAGAGTGCTGACACCACATGATGTTTTCCATCCGAAAACCCATTAATGTTACTTTCTTTATGGGGATAATATATGGAAATAAGATTGTAAATAGGCAGACTTGAAGGGGCTGTTGAACAATGAAATTGATATGATGTTTTTAATTTTGGGGAATGTGATTGAATTATTGATTTCCTAAAAATACATAGTGATCTATATTGATTTGTGTACTTATCCTTTTTCCCAGCCCTTATGTCGTCCAAGTGGGGACGAAAGGCGTAGGCTGATGATTGGATATTGTTGTATTTGGCTGATGACTGGATACTGTAATATTTTGGAGCTATGATTTTTCTTTGAATTAATAAATGGAAAATACATATGAAATGAGTTTGCCTATGAATTTGATTCTCGAAAAACAATAATTCATTGGATACCATAGCGGATACATAGACGCTCCTTTCCATTTGTAGAATTAATTCACCACTAATCCTTTTTGGGTTCCGGAGTAGCGTGCTACTCACTGAAAAAGCACTTCAACTCCTCGTCAGGGATAGTAAGCCCTATTTAAATGCAATTAAAATACAATACAATTGCTGGTTATGTAATGTGCAATGAACATTAATATAAGGGTAGTACAGAGGTCTACCATCAAACACAGTGCTCGCACGTTGATTGGGTGTGAGTGTTTGCAGTTTCTGTATTTGTGTCACATATCAGCATGTGAAACCAATGTCACATTTGGTTCAGTCAAGGGCACCCAGGTCTTGTGAGAAGTTTGCAGTAGACAAGCCTTCAGTTTTCTGCTGATTGTGGTCAGGTTTGGGGGTTTGATGTGCTGTGTTGTGAGCCTTGAAAACAATTGTCAAAAATGTAGTTTGTGCTCTTTCTGACACCCACCTACTTCTGAAATATGCTCTGGAATGAGCATGACACAGCAAGATGCAGTACTGCAAGTAATTTAACACATGTTGGCATTGCATGCCACCTGCCACTTGTTGGCTCATGGGAGGTTTCATTTTGTTTACTGATCCTTAATATTAAATCTCTGAAAAACTGATATCTTTGTTTGATCACCTCCTCGGGGTTCCTAAACAGTGTCATCCCAGCTGTACAGATGTGTTCCATCCGCAGCCATTGTAGGAGTCACAGTCTGGATTCTTGTGTAACCTCCATGTGTGGGTGAGGCATGTTTGGGTTGTCTTATATGTTGTTTAACAAATTGTGCAAAATACTTGCCCTTGCTATCATTCCTCATAATTTGTGCATCAGAAGTTCCTTTACGTTACTTTGTGTTAAAATTGTAGGTATGGGTTATATCTGATGGCTATGGGTGTTTGCCCTATTCCTGCCCCTTAAAGCTCCCTCTGCATGTATTATTGGGTTTTACATGCAATCCTTCAGAATGCGTTTTGGCCTTGAACTCACCTAAACTTTCAGCACATAAGCCTTTGCGCCTGAAAGTTAATCAATGCTATTGATTGCACCACTTTACGTCACATGAGTGGTAAAGCTACACCTTAGTAAATCCTGGCCCATGTCTTGAGCAGCTCCAGTCTGCAGCTGTCAGTAGGCACCGAGTGGATTCATTATTAGGCCTGGGTGAAATTTTGATTACGCAATCGGAATAATTTCAGTAATTCTGCATTACTCTTGTGATGTAAAATAACTGAAATTGCACAATTACGCCAGATTGAATAATTAGGATTAATTTGGGCAAAACTCCTACTGCTAGACCACAGGAACAACAAACTAAGGGAGAGGGCAGCTGTCCATGTCCGGTAGCATTTAGTTCTGTTTTCTTAGTGCAAAACACATACTCAGGGCCATTTTGGAAGCAATGGTGCATTTGCACTAAGAAAATAACACTAAATGCTGGATTACGCTTCTCAAGTAATTATGCATAGTTACGAGTCATTTTGTGGTAATTGCACCCCTATTCATAATACGCCTCAGTATGACTACTGAATCTCAAATGGGGAAAATTACCAAAGGAGCATAATATTTGCAAAATGAAAACATCATGGAAACCACATCTGTGTACTCCTCCAAGGTCCTAAGAAAATCTAACGAACCCTGTATATCAATTTAACTACCATCGCCTTCCTTAACCCTTTGTATGCTGATGACGGAACCGCTCCGTTATCAGCCGCAGTGGCGCTGTGCTGATGACGGAGCGGTTCCGTCATGGCCCGCCCGACACTCCTGCGTGGCGCGAATTCCGTGCCTGCGCTGAGCGTTCTATTGAACGGGCGGGGCCATGATGGAACCGCTCAGTCATAAGCACAGCGCAACCGACGCTGGTGACGGAGCGGTTCCGTCACCAGCATGCGCCCGCCGCATTTCCGCCCCGCCCCCCTAGCACTGCAGCGGAATAGCCGCCGCAGTGAAGGGGTTAATAATCTAAAGTATTTCACAAGTAGACCTTGACTTCAAAATAAGCATAAAAGGGCTTAGCCGCAATCTTTGGACCTATTTATATTCTTACCCAGCAGTTTCAGTAAAAGTAAAAATACGTTTCTGATTTGATGTATGTCCAGTAGTCATTAGAGTACTTTCCCTGCATTTATCATGGTGCAATGTTTCTTTTCTTCCCAGAGCTGCATTTGGGGGATTGGGGGATGAGATGACAGTGCCCTGGGCCAGTTCTGACTCATTCAGGTGGGACCAAGAGGCGAGTCAGAACCTGGCATGGGCATTGAGTCAGGCTTCCGAGACTCACCCACTTGTAAAACCCAGAGTTACAACTGCGTGGGTACACACTTCATTTGCATTTCTTCTTTCGTTCCGAATCACTGACGCGACAGGAAAAACCGATAACTACTCTTCTAGGATCAATTTACTACAAAGGCAGCAAATCCACAGGAATTGGGGTATTTTTGCATGCATGAGGGCCAATGCACAATTTTTTTAACCTGTCTTTGTGATCCGCCTTCAGTTTTGCAAGTAGGGTTCAGTATGTGTCCATGAGTACATGGCTTGTGGATAGAAACACTTTGAGAATCTGCCCCAGAAAGATCAGCTCTGTTATCTTCTCTGCCCCACTAGAGAGGTCTACATTTTCATTGGGAATCTCCTTCCACTCAGAGGTCTCTTTCGACTCCCACATAAATGCAGTGACTAAATGCATCGATTTGCAACTTTTCTTGCTCAGAAATGGCTCCCTCTTCTTTGAAGGAACCACCACTGATTTGATCTGACTTGAGCCATTTTTATGACATTTCTTGACTATTGCAACATTGTCTACACCGGACTCCCAAAGAAACTCCTTAGTATACCTTAAAGGGCCCGTAGGCAAGTGAACAGAATGTGCCTCAATGTCCAGAGGATAAGGATATGAAACCTACCTGAAAGCATTCACAAGCTTCCAGTATAGGTGAGGATTAAAGTCCGGGTTCTCTGCGCTTTGCAAAGTATTCTGGGATACATCCTAAGGCATCTTCAGGAACTGGCACCTACCATGGTACACAGATGACCATACAGTCATCTACTGACCACTGGATCGTGCAAAGAGCCTTCGAACAGTTGAAACATGGGGACATAAACTCGTGACCTTGGGACGAGGGGTTTGGAATGAGCGAGGTCAGAACCAGACTGTAAAAAGTTCTGGAAGAAACTGAGAAGGGAACTTTTCTTTCTCCCTGTAATGGATTTTTAACTGAACTGGAATGAAGAATGTCACATTAGAACATTGGAATGTTGAGAGCTCCATTGCAAACAATGGAGTGCTACGGGCTTCTAATGGCCAGTAGAAGCACATAGCATCAACATTCCAATGTTTGTTCACAGGTGTTGCTGTGATGAAAGTTCTCACACAGCCCAAGGGAATGTCACCCAACTCGGGCTCTGTGAGGCCTTTGTTTTAAAAATTAGAACATTCTGGAATTGTTTTAATTTGTTTGCAAAGGTTTTCCCAGAAAGTCGAATTGTCTTTATTGGGAGCGTAAATGTTTGTGATGTATGTAGAATTCTGAGTTATGTTTCGCCATTTCACAATCACATTCATAGCTGTATTTCAACTCATGCCAATCTGTGGTTTTCTGTATGTACATCTATGTTCTTTTTTTTTCTTGAAATATCAATAAAAATTATTTGAAATAAAAAAATTGAACATTCTATCATCTAGGGGCGGAATGTTCTAATAGCCTTAGAGCCCTCCATAGTGGGCTCTAACGGCCAATGAAGGCCCACTCCTTTGTTAAAGGCCCGAGATGATTGCTGGAGCAGGCCTTTAATGGCCGGTAGAGCCAGATACATCAGGCTCTAAGGCCATAATGGAGTCTTCTATTAACTGTTTGGACTAACTTCCCACCTGTTCTTTTTAACACTTTGAGGTAGAAGCACGGTTACATAGTGCGCCTTTCAACACTCCCCAAATACATAAATGAAGAAAAAGTAAATCTCCAATGTAAATGTTACACAAAAAAGGGAATAGCATGACGTCACTGTCTCATATTTCAATGGACCTGGCAGAGATGGGTATAGTATGAAAACAGGTCGGGATAAACTAAAAAGGGTAAAACATTCATAGAGTGGTAAATTATAGCAACACTTTAGGTGGAACTGGAAAGTGCAGATTTTCAATCGAGCGTGAGAAGCATGACAATTAAGCAAACACAGGGAGGTGCCCTTTTAAAGAAAAAGTACAAAAGATGTGCTTTTCTCAAACTGATAAAAAATGAAGCATATGTGGGGAAAGTGACTCTCAGTCAGGTTGAGAAGCTCAGACAAGCATACGGCACTATCCATGTGGAACATATTTTGAGAATAAAACAAACTCTGAAACAAAGGGTACCGGCTGACAACGGATGGCACAATAAAAAGATTCTCAGAAAAGCAAATCCTCTTTATTTGAAAAGCAATATTTGGCTTTCTAATTATCCGTCACAAGCGAGACACAGAGCTTTGGAGTCGGCTTATTTTGCAGCCACCCGAACATTCATTGCAGCTTCCTTCATTAGTAACTGGAACTGCATGTCGATGGGCATGTTTATGCACCAAGAAACATAGCAGGGTGCAGTTTCCAATTCCTGAATATGTTTTTTATGGGATGTTTTTTTCCTCTGTAATCAAGTGTGGTCCTGGAGATTTGAATACACAGCCAATAGATGGACCTACAACAGAGTGAAATATATTAGTTTAATGCAATGTATTGTATTGTTTGTACATAGTGGTTGCATTGACACAATAAGAGATAGGGAAATGTATTGGGGCCGATTCACAAAAGCATTTATGAGTAGGGAAAGTAGTGCTACAGGAGTCCTCTTCGCCTACGCTGACAGGCCTTTGTGTTTTCGGGCTAGATGTAGGTAATTCTATTTTACCACTTCTTAAATACCAAATTTTACCGATTCGGTATTTAAGAAGTGGTAAAATAGAGGGGGGGGGGGGGGTGTAAGTATAATAGAATCGGTACAGATTCTGTAAATACCGAATCAGTAATGCCCATTGATTCCTATGGGCATTGAAGCCCATAGGAATCAATGGGCATTACTGAATCGGTATTTACAGATTCCGTAAATACCGATTCCAGCAAGGGTGCAGGGGGTGTCACTTTGACACCCTCTAGCACCCCAAATACAGGCATGTGTGCCATGTGGCACACAGACATGCCCTAAGGGCATGTCTGTCTGTTACATGGCATAGGTGAGCATGCACAAATGTGCATGCACACCTGGATTCGGTATTTTACCACCCAATTGGATTGGGTGGTAAAATACCGAATCTGAAAGGCCTTTGGGACTCAGAAGAGTCCCACCTACATCTAGAAGTTACCGAATCGGTAAAAATACTGATTCGGTATTTTACCGATTCTGTAAATTTACCGATTTGGTAAAATTGGCCCCCTACATCCCAAAAACCCATTTACCGGTCGGTAACGGCCGAAATCGGCCGTTACCGGCCGGTAAATGGCCACCTACATCTGGCCCCAAAGCCACGCAGCGTCTGCTGCCCTATTAGTAAAAGTGCAGATAGAGCACTCTCCTTTCTATTTGAACGCATCAAATATTAATAATCCCATTTTATTTCCATTTTAGAATTTTTGGGGACAATTTATGAAGTCATATATGTCTATAAAAGTCTTACTATGCATAGTGCAAAGACAAAGTGCGCTTGTGAGTAGGCCACACAGAGCAACGAATGGGTGAAGTTAACTGCTTAGGTTGCTAGAATATCCACATGGTGGAAGTGTCTTACTTTTGAAAACATGTCTCTATATTAAGTTTATGACACATCAAATTCCAAAAATGTCAACAAAAAGGGAGCTTGTCGAGGAACACTTATCTGAATGGAAAGGGAACATTTATACCTTTGAAACTGTTGAAGAACTAATACCATTACTGCTAACACTACGATTGTTACTGACAATAATAATTGCTATTTTGTTACATAATTTGTATTTTATGTAGTCCTTCCTATCACAACATAATTTACGGCACATATAGCTAACTGCATAGGGAAGAAATGAAATAATGTAAAGAATATTGTTTACACTGCCCCGGCAGGACGGATGTACGTTGTTACAACGCATGCTTTTACCACGCATGCTGTTACAACGCAAGTTTTACAACGCAAACCTTTACAACGCATTGCTTTGGGGTGTGCTGGATAGTGAATAGTTTAATTTACTATTCCAACTCCAGTCCCCGTGGATAGTAGGGAAGGTGTTGGATAGTAAATTAAAAATATTCCCTACCCTAGAGCGCCCCCCAGTGCAATGCGTTGTAATGGTTTTCGTTGTAAAACCTGCGTTGTAAAGGCACTGCGTGGTAAAAGTTGCGTGGTAAAGGATGTTTCCCCGGCAGGACCTCTGAGTGCTTTTGACTGCCTGGGACCATTTGCGGGATATATCACAGACCAGCTCCTTGTGCCTGGATAGAGCCCCCCCAGGGAAGGGGGGGGGGGTGGCATGGCTTTGGACTAAATACCTTTGTCAATGTACTAATTTCCTTTGAATGAACCCGGCCACTTCACTTGGAAGTGCTGCACCTTATGTTATGCCAACAGATGCGTAAAACAAAAAGTAAAAAACAAAATTATTTTTTATGGGAGTATAATTTACAAGGGGGGGAGCTACATCATAAGGGGTACGCTGATGCACAGGCATGGCAGAAAGGGGGCTACTGCTCCGTTCAACCTTAAGACCCCACTGCCAATGATGCCGCTGTTGCTGGCTATCAAGAGTGATAAAAGAATAGAATCCACATCAGGGCACAGAAAAATTGTATTCTTGCAGAAACAAAGTATGGATTCAGAGTGGGTTTGGGTACGGTCATCCTAATTACCAAGTACATAATAAGTACAATGACCCAGGGGTGTTTGTTACATCTAGCCTTCATAGATGTCAGTTCAAGCATTCTTCGTTGTACTATTTTGTGGTCTAGTTTAGGCTCTGTGTGTGTTGAGGATGATATCTTCAATTTTCTTTCCAGGATGCACCTGAACGTAACACCTCAAGTCAGGTTTGCCATCTCAAGTACCAACAGCTCTGAACTGGCAGAGGAGTCCATTATGGGTGCATTTTAGCAACCCTGCTATTTACCCTTTATTCTAGCTGGAAGCCATCCTGAGAAGCCAGGATGACAATACTGTGCATGACACAGTTTGACGATCCCAGTACTACATGACGATGATTTGGTATTTATGGCCCACATTGCCTAGCGTTGAAAGCAACTGTATGATCATTATGTATCATTCATGGATGATTGTGACCTGACAAGCACATTTTCAAAAACTTATGTTATGACCATGAGCTCTAATTCCACAAAAAGTAAAACCATCCCAAATCAAGAACTGTATCATTGAAAACGTGTATGCTTTCTCTGATCTTGGCATCACATCTGATCATTCTTTGTCAAATATGTCACAGAGTAGGAGATCCAAACAAATTTGATTTTGCAGCTAGGCTGGGCAACACAACTTGGTGATGATATATAGAAATAGGTGTATTTCCTCAGTTTTTTTGTAGTGCTGATATTTTTGGTTATGCAAACAGTATGTGCCTACAAGTTGGAGAAAACATTTTGTAGCCATCTTCTCAGCGGTTGTATGTCAGTACACCGCATGCTTTTACCCCGCATGCCATTACAACACGGGGATTACAACCCAAGTCGTTACAACGACTTGCGTTGGGGGGCGCTGGATAGTGGAATAGTTTAATTTTCTATTCCAACTCCAGTCCCCGTGGATAGTCGGAAGGTGTTGGATAGAAAATTAAACTATTCTCTATCCAACAGCGCCCTCCAGCGAAAGTCGTTGTAACGACTTTCGTTGTAATCCCCACGTTGTAATGGTACTGCAGGGTAATAGTTGCTCGTAAAGGATGTTCCCC
This sequence comes from Lissotriton vulgaris, assembly GCF_964263255.1. NCBI lineage: Eukaryota > Metazoa > Chordata > Amphibia > Caudata > Salamandridae > Lissotriton > Lissotriton vulgaris. The sequence continues at coordinate 647,492,442 of NC_141700.1, read as the reverse complement.
CTTCTCAGCCTTCAACAGAACTCCCCGTTCCCCTCATGCCAAAAGGAGCTCTGTCTTCATTATCTAGAAGATCTTATTAAGGTGGTACATATTTGTTTGGTGATCTCTGTTTGAATCAGCCCAGCCACTGAGCTTAATCGCAAGATCATCAAAGATCTTTGCAAGTAAACAATCAGTTAAAAATCTATTCGCTGAAATACATTCAGGATAGATTCACTGAACTGGAGTAGCCAGACATTTTTTAATCACCATGGTTAATTAGGGGAAATGATAAGGGATGGGCTAAGACTGCTTTTTCCGGCTTATAGGCCTTATCACAGGTTGTATCCAGCTATGTAAACCAGTAGTCAGATTGTTTTTGACTCTAAAAGAAGTCACAAGCACAAAGATGTAGCTTCTGGGGCAAGCAGTTTGGGCTGTGATAACCCCCAAATAAACTTATTTTTGGCTTTGTTGTTGGGTCTGGGGGTCCAGAGTCAGGTCTTTTATCTCTGTGTTGTTGTTTTTTTTCTCTCCGTGAGCCAAGAATAAAAGAAAGAACAGTGACTTTTGATATAACTAGTAGTGAGTGAGAGACATAGGGGTACCCATCTGGTAGCTGAATTTCAAAATGTGAAACCAGATAACATGGCATCAATACTGGTGTCCCTGCTTGTCCAAAGTGTGTGATCCTAGGCAAATATTTTACTTCACAAAGTCTCTTTTTTCATAATCATCACATATGAGCGTACTTTTAAATACTTGAGTTCAGGTTGTGCATTGCATTAGCTCCTCTTACATTTGATTTAATATATTATCATGTTGCGCCATCTATAATAAGAATCTAGGCCACATTTAAGCTTTTCATGACTACTGAGTTGTCTTGTCATGAATGTTTCTAAAATATATCACTTTTACTAAATGTTTATCCATGCAGTGATACACCCTGATGTACTAATATAAAAATAATAACAGATGAAATCCTTCTGCGTGTTAAAAAACACACTTTATTTTAATTTTAAAGAGTTGTGTCATATTTTTGCATTACATTTGTTGCGCAATATACATGCCAAATGATTTCATGGCTTGGCTTGTGCAAGGACCCTTGGATCCAAGCTAGGACCATGGTTTGCACCTGGTTCAACCCACCCTAATAATTTGCCTACACACCCTCCTCTATTGGGTTAGTGCATGGGGCCGCCGTTCATTCGATAAAATTATTATTATTATTTTTAAAATGTTTTTATTGGTATTTACAGGTTACATGTAACAGATATAACAGACGTTTTGATTGTTATTTGCCGACGTTTGTACAAAACAAAAAGTAGACATACAAACATAAAAAATAAACCCAGAGTGGGGGGCGGTTTGTTGGACAGGAATAGGGCTGTTACCGGTCAGGGGTCGGTGGGCTTGTGTTGGAGGAAAAGGTGTGGCTATGGCGGTTTGAATGTGTCCATGTGTTTGTCTAGTTTGGTCCACATTGCTCGGTCGTGGTGTCTACCTGGTGTGTTTCTAAGGGTAGTGGTGTCCACTTCCCTTAGGAAGATCACCCAGTTGAGCCAGCCTTTGAAGGTGGCCTTGGCTGTATCTTTCAAGTTTGTGAGTATAATTTTTGTTGCTGTGGTGAGTAGAAAAACAAGGATGTTCTTGTCTTCTTGCGTATTGACTTCTTGTGAGATCTGTGCTGTGGCTAGAGAGGCAAACGTGAGCTTGATGTTGCTACTTAGTGTGTCGTTGGTGAATGCTAAAACCCGTGTCCAGAAGATTTTGACTTTAGTGCAGTTGAGGATGATATGTTCTAGGTCCCCCTTTTCTAGGTAGCCGTTCCAGCATCTATCATTGTCTAATAGTCCTATTGATGCTAGCCCTGCTGGTGTCCAATAGGCTTGGTGTAACAGCCAGAATTTTGTTTGCGCCAGTACTAGGGATATCATGCACTTAGATGGGGAAGCCCACAGGGTGTGTAGCTCTTGTTGTGACAGTTTTGCCTTAGTTTGCGTTTCCCAGAAGGCTGTTTTTCTGTCGTTGAGTTTGGACATGGACGGTCGGAGCAGTTTACACAGAAGCGAAAACTGGTGGCCTGTCTTGTTTATGTTCTTCATTAGTTGGAAGATAGAGGGGGTTTGTCTGTTTATCTTTGCCTTCCGTAGGGCTGTTTTAATGGCTAGAAAGTTGTATGTCTGGTAAATTGTGTTCTTTTTTCAGGTTGTTGAAAGTGTAAGGTGCTCCTTCCGGTTCTAGTTGTATTGGGAATTGGATCCCCCAGCTTTTCCAAGCACTCATATCTAAGGTTTTACCTCTGTATTTAATCTTGTGTTTCCCCCAGAGTGTTTCCCACCGTGAATTTCTGATGCTGACCGCTAGTTTGCGGTCTATGATCAGTAGAGCCTGTTTTGTGAGCTTTAGGATGGGGTTGTTGTTGAGTACATTCTTGTTCGCTGTTAGTAGAGTGAGTGGGGCAGAGTTGTTTAGCATCGCTCTCTCTATGGTTAGCCAGGTTGGTGTGTATTTTTGGGTGGGTAGCAACCAGTGCATTCCTTGTCTGGCTATGAATGCTAGTTGGAAATTTATATGGCAGGGCAAAAAAGAGAGAATAGGCCTACGCAAGCTCAGATTAACAAAAAAAACTAGGCGGGCTCAACATAGTGGACCCTAAAACGTTCCAACTAGCATTCATAGCTAGTTGGAACGTTTTAGGGTCCGCTATGTTGAGCCCGCCTATTTTTTTGATAATCTGAGCTTGCGTAGGCCTATTCTCGCTTTTTTGCCCTACCATATAAATTTGTTGCAAAACAACAGTTGGTGAACAGAATGCAGAACAATGTCATACATTCACCCCAGTACAGAGATCTGGGCCTAAATCCATCGTTTTTTTTGCATTCCACACCAACCCAGTTCAGACAAGGCCAAATGCAAACTGGGGTGAATGTATGACATTGTTCTGCATTCTGTCCATCAACTGTTGTTTTGCAGTTTTGTCACCCTGAGTGGGATGGGTATGCTCAGACGTGAGTCCCATGCTCTCCACACCACTGGAGTCAAGCTATCCTGGCTGAATACGGCTGATAGCCAGAAACCGGTCCTAGGATGCTTGATTACGGTCCAGGAAAGACATGGCTTGGCAGTTCGGGCTGGACTGTTCCCATGAGGAACAGGGTCAAGGCTGATTTGCATATGGCCATGTCTGAACTGGGGTGGTGTGGAGTGCAATAAAACGATGGATTTAGGCCCAGATCTCTGTACTGGGGTGAATGTATGACATTGTTATGCATTCTGTCCATCAACTGTTGTTTTGCATTTTGTCACCCTGAGTGGGATGGGTATGCTCAGACGTGAGTCACATGCTCTCCACACCACTGGAGTCAAGCTATCCTGGCTGAAGACGGCTGATAGCCAGAAACTGGTCCTAGGATGCTTGATTCCGGTACAGGAAAGACATGGCTTGGCAGTTCGGGCTGGACTGTTCCCTTGAGGCACATGGTCAAGGCTGATTTGCATATGGCCATGTCTGAACTGGGGTGGTGTGGAGTGCAAAAAAACGATGGATTTAGGCCCAGATCTCTGTACTGGGGTGAATGTATGACATTGTTCTGCATTCTGTCCATCAACTGTTGTTTTGCATTTTCTCACCGTGAGTGGGATGGGTATGCTCAGACGTGAGTCCTATGCTCTCCACACCACTGGAGTCAAGCTATCCTGGCTAAAGACGGATGATAGCCAGAAACCGGTCCTAGGATGCTTGATTCCGGTCCAGGAAAGACATGGCTTGGCAGTTCGGGCTGGACTGTTCCCATGAGGCACAGGGTCAAGGCTGATTTGCATATGGCCATGTCTGAACTGGGGTGGTGTGGAGTGCAAAAAAACGATGGATTTAGGCCCATATCTCTGTACTGGGGTGAATGTATGACATTGTTCTGCACTCTGTCCATCAACTGTTGTTTTGCATTTTGTCACCCTGAGTGGGATGGGTATGCTCAGACGTGAGTCCCATGCTCTCCACACCACTGGAGTCAAGCTATCCTGGCTGAAGACGGCTGATAGCCAGAAACCGGTCCTAGGATGGTTGATTCCGGTCCAGGAAAGACATGGCTAGGCAGTTCGGGCTTGACTGTTCCCATGAGGCACAGGGTCAAGGTTGATTTGCATATGGCCATGTCTGAACTGGGGTGGTGTGGAGTGCAAAAAAACGATGGATTTAGGCCCAGATCTCTGTACTGGGGTGAATGTATGACATTGTTTTGCATTCTGTCCATCAACTGTTGTTTTGCATATAAATTTGTTGATCATTAAGTCTATTTTTTTGTGGAAGTCTTCTGTCAAAGTCAGTGGGAGCATGTCTGCAAGAGAGTTAATTATTGGTGTTACCATGATTTTGATTGTTTCTATGTGGCCCCACCATGTGATAAAATTGGGTTACCATGAGTCTAGCAGGGTTTTAACTTTGGTCAGCGTAACTGTCTCGTTCAGTTCTAGGGTGCTTCTTAGATTCCTTTTGAATTGGATGCCCAGGTATTTGATGGCCTTTGGTTGCCACGCTAGCCCTATATTTCCTATTACTTCTCTGGTGGTGTGCACATTGAGTGGCATGCAATCGGATTTGTCCTTGTTGAGTTTGTAGCCTGAGTGTTTGGCATATGTTTCTATTGTGTACATGAGTGCTGGTATGGATTTGGCGGGGTCGTTTGTGAAGATTAAAAGATCGTCTGCGTAGGCAGCGATTTTGGCTGTTGTGTTGTTTATCGATATTCCTGCAATTTGTCTGTTCGCTAGGATATCCGTGATCAGGGGTCCCAGTGCCAGTAGGAATAGTAGCGGGGATAGAGGGCAACCCTGTCTCGTTCCTTTTTCAAGTTCGAACGGTGCGGAGGATCCTCCGTTTAAGGCAATATTTGCTATGGGTTTTTTATATAGCGCCATTACTTTCTTCGTTTATTCATTTCCTACATTGTATTGTTGCAGGCACTTCTTGAGGAAGAGCCAGGAGACTCTGTCGAACGCTTTTTCGGCGTCTAGTGTGATAGCTACGGCCGGTGCATGGAGTTTGAGGCGTGTTCGATCATCTGACATAGCAGTCTGGTATTGTCATGCGACATACGGGATTTCATGTACCCGACTTGCATGTTTCCAATTAGCTCGGGTAGGAATTTGTTGAGTCTGGTGGCTAGTACTTTTGCGTATAGCTTGAAATCTAGGTTGACGAGAGCTATGGGGCGGTAGTTTTTGAGCCATTGTGTGTCCTTGCCTTCTTTAGGGATGACTATGATGTCAGCTTGTGACATGGTTTCTGTTGTTGTGCCCTCTGTCGCACATTGATTGAATGCTTTTGTCAGGAAAGGTGCGAGGAGATCATTGAACTTTTTGTAGAAAGGTGCCGAGTAGCCGTCTGGCCCTGGTGCCTTGGTGTCTTTTAGTGATTATATGGCAGTTACTATTTCGGATTGTTTGAAATCTTGGCCTAATACTCTAGCTTCCTCATCCAGTAGTTTGGGCAGGTTGAGTTTTTTTAAGTAGTCTATGGTGCCTGGTTCGTTTGTGTTGTTGTCTTTGGTGTAAAGCTCTTTGTAGAACTCTCTGAATGTCTGTAAGATTCCTGTATGGCTTGTGTGTGTTTTGTTTTGCTTGTCAGTAATATTTGAGATAGAGTGTTGTCTCTGTTTGCGTTTGAGGTATGAAGCTAATATCTTCCCTGCTTTGTTGGCTTCGCATAGGTTGATCTGTTTGTACTTCTTGATCCATAAACTTGCCCTCTCGCTTAGGATTCTGTTATATTCATATTTCTTACTTGTGAGGGTGAGGAGGAGGTCTGAGTTTGACATATCATCTGTGTGTTTTGCTTCTAGTTGCTTGATGTCGCTATCCAGTTAATTTAGCTGCACTTTTGCTTCTCTGTCTCTCCTGGCTTTGATTTCTATGAGGTTGCCTCTATTAGTCGCTTTCAGGGCTTCCCACAGACATTTTGGGTTGGTGCCCTCTGTATCGTTTTCTCTAATATAGTTTTTGATTGCTGTTTCTACTGTTTCCTTATCCTCTTGCCCAGCTAGGGTTATGTTGTTGAATCGCCATTTTCTGGTGGTGTGGTCGTTGTGTCTGCCCGTTAGATGTAGACTTATGTAGGAGTGGTCTGAGATCGTCCTTGTTGCTATAGCAGTGTATTCAATCAGGTGTGTGTGTGATTTAGAGATAAGAATGTAGACAATTCTGCTATAGGTATTGTGCGGGTTGGAGTAGAATGTGTAGTCTAGGGTGTCTGGGTGCTGTAATCTCCATGGGTCTTGTAACTGAAATCAATTGCAGATATTTTTCTGGATGTTGTGGGAGGCTGCTGGTTTTGTCTTTGCGTGTGATTGCCTGTCTAAGGTGTGGTCTAGGACTAGATTAAAGTCACCTGCTACAATGTTTAGGTCGTTCGAGTGGTGTCTTCCTAGTACCTTGTTTTCTTTCTCCCAGAATAGTGGATTTTCAGTGTTGGGCGCGTATGTGTTTGTTACCGATATTGTTTCTTCTCCTCTTTTAAGTTGTGTGTGCAGAATTCTTCCTTCCTCATCATGTTCTACACTTCCAATTGTTATTTTGGACCTGGAACTCACCAGGGTGACAACTCCTCTCCTTTTTCCTACTGCTGGGGAGCATGCAAGGTGGCCTATCCATCGCGCTTTGAGCTTATTCGCATCTTCTGCTGATAGTTTAGTTTCCTGCAGAAGGATATCTCCAACAGTTTTTGCTAGGTAGTCTAGGATCTTTTTCCTTTTGACCGGATGGTTCAACCCCTTAACGCTCAATGATACCACCTTGAGATCCGATTGTAGCGTGTCCCTCCTACTCATTGTGTCTCAGGTCTGGTCGCTGTGTCTTTGGTTTCTGAGTGTCTGGGAGGTGTTCTTTGCGGTCTCCCTTGTTTAGTGTCATGGTGCTCTTGGTGCGTAGGATTTGGCCCTGATTTCTGTCCGTAATTGTGCATTGGGTATGGTGTTGACTTACAGGACTGACATGTCATACGTGTCTAGTACTACAAGATGCTCCCCCTCCTCTCCCCCTCTGCCCTTCCCTCCCTCCCCCCTCTTCTTCGTCATGCTGTAAGCGTGCAACAGCAATGTCCTCTGCTCCCAGCTTCCCCTGGACTTTGCTAGGGTTGGCGATCTTGTTGCAAATCGTCTCTAGTGCACCCTCTCAATTCCCTTTGGTTCTAGTGTGATTGTCTTGGTCTGAACATTGAACCCAGCCCATATTTTAGAAAGGATATGTGTCGCTTTACTCTTCTTGTTTGTTATTGATTTCTTGATGTTCTTCCTTGGATGTTCGCGTTGTCTAGTTGTTGGAGGTATTCACGTTGCTTTTGTTGAGGTAGATACTTTGCTTGGCTTGCTCAGTGCTAGTGTTTCAATTTTTTTGTTTGAAAGAGGTAGATACAGTTGATTGAACGTGAGTGAGGTAGATATGGATACTGTTGCTTGCATGGCACCTTTGGAGAATTTTGTCGAGAAGATTATGCTGTTCTATGGTTTTCGCCTTTTTACTCTTCGGCGTCGTCTTGCGATGCTCTTTTTTTTGCCGATGTTGTTGTGAGTTCCATTGCGTGTGGTGTGGTTCCCCTTAGGTGCCGTGATAGTTCATTTGGATCATCGAAAATTAGAGTTGCTCCCTTGTTGGTTATTCTGAATTTTGTGGGTCCGACAAAGGAGATTGTGATGTTTTTCCTCCTTAGATTTTCTCTCTGCACGAGGAAGCCCTTTCTGATATCTACTGTTGGCTTGGAGAAGTCTTGCGTAAGTATTTATTATTATTAAAAAATTATTATTATTATTAAAAAGGATTTGGTACCGCGCACATACACCAATTGGTTTCTTGGCGCTCAAGACCGGGTAGATGGAGAACATTCAGGGGCCGGGCAGCTAGGCATGCGCCAAACGAAACAGATAGGTTTTTAAAGAGTTGCGAAAGCAACAATAGTCGGTAGACAGACGAATGGCAAGAGGGAGGGAATTCCAGTTAGCCGGAGCAAGAAAGGAGAAGCAAGCTCCTCCATGTTTCTTGCGGTTAAATCTAGGGGTAATCAGGAGGTTGTGAGCTGAGGATCTGAGGTGACGGGAAGGGACATAGGCAAGTAAACAAGAAGAGATGAAGGCAGGAGAGCATGAGAACAGGGATTTGAAAATGATGCAGGCCATTTTGAAAACACACCGCTGTGCAACAGGGAGCCAGTGTAAGGTTTTCAGCAAAGGGGTAACATGCTGATATTTAGGCTGCCGAAAGATAAGTCTGGCTGCCTGATTCTGGACCAGTTGAAGTCGGGAAAGATGGCAGGCAGGGACCCCCACGTATAAACAGTTGGCATAGTCTAGACGTGAGGTGATGAGGGCCAGGATGACAAGAATAAGGGCCTCTTGAGATAGAAACCTGCGAATCTTCCCAATACGGCGAAGGTGGAAAAAACAGGCTGACGTGACGGTGTTAATGTGAGGCCGCATTGAGAGGTCACTAGAAATAGTCACCCCCAGACTCTTCACTGAGTTCACAGGACAAGGAGGGGAACCCAAAGCTGCAGGCCAGAAGTTGGGAGACCAGGGAGTAAGAGGACCACCGGTCACCACCAGCTCCGTTTTACTAGGGTTGAGCTTAAGTTGACTAAGGTTCATCCACTCATAGATGAAGAGCATGGCATTTTGAAAATTAGAACAAGAAGAGGGAGAGGGATTGAGAGGGAAAATAAGCTGCAGATCATCAGCATAGTTAAAAGCAGTAAGTGAAAACTGACGAAGGGAGACAAGAAGAGGCTGCATGTAGAGGTTAAACAGAAGCGGGGATAAAGCAGAACCCTGGGGGACACCACAAGAAAGAGAGGATAGAGGGGCAGAAAAGAGTTGTAGGTTCGCGTTTTTTCATGTAACTCCGAATATCGCCTCTGTGTGGTGTGAATGTAGGGGTTTGCATATTATTGGCCTTGGAGTTTGTCTGTTGCCTTGTTTCTGTGCCAGGATCATGTATGCCTTGTCTAGTTCAAAGGGATTTTCGAACTTTAGATTTGTTAGTTTCGAGATGAGGTCCTGTAGCAAGACCACGCACAAACCCGCTTTGTCTTCTTCTCCTTCTGGGATGCGAAGGATTCTTATGTTCCCTTTCTTCTGCTGGTCTTCAAAGTCTTCTGCCTGTTTTTGTAGCTCTGTTGTGGATTTGGCGATGTGACCCATAGTCTTGTTTGTCAGGTGCGATTTGTCCTCGGATGTCGCTGACTCTTTGCTCGACTGAGTTGATCCTATTGTTGGCAGTGTGGATGTCCGCCCTGCATGCTGCGAGTTCTAACTTGATGGCGTCCGTGTCTTTTTTAGTCGATTTTGCTAGTTTGTGGACTTCAGCCAATTTTTTGAGGATGACATCCAGTGTGGTATTGATGTCTGATTTCTGTTTGAGTGGTGATTCTGGTGTGGCATCTGCTGTTGGCTTCTTTTGTTGTTGGGATAACTTTCCATCGCTTCCCGCCATACTGCTCAGCCCTCTTTTGGTCTGTAGGATCACAAATCTCTTTTCGTCCCCCGCTGTTGGTTTCCTGTCTTGTGCGTTTGTTCTCGTAGGTTTTAGTGCAGGGGCTGGTTTTATTTTTGGGCGAGTGTCTCTTGTCGCACCTCTGTTTTTTGGCTTTGGCGTACACATTGTTGCTACTTTTGGAGCTCTTTTGCTGTGAACGTGCAGAGCCGCGCTGTCTATAGGCGCTCTTTTGTGGCGGTTGTCACTGCTGGTTGTGTTGGTACCACTTTCGCTTTTGTTCTCGCGTTCTCCTAGCGCTGACCACCGTGGATTATTGTTTGTTCATCAGCGTGGCAGTGTGGCAGACGTATGATCACTTTTGATGCCTCCCCTCTATGACGCTATAAGAGTGCTTGTGGTTGTGGATGGTGTCACTCCATAAAGATAGCCTGCACTGCTTTACTAAGACAGGTGTTTGACCGTCCATTGGAGGTAGTTCTCACCACAAGATGGCCACCTCGTTGTTTTTGCCTGTTCGTGTGCGCTCTGATACTCGCTTTCCTTTTTGGTGCGGCTGGGCAGTAGAGCAGTAACCCTGTCTCTGCTCGTTGTTATCTTGGGGGGTCGGTGGCACTCTTCGTGCCTTTAGTCGTAATTCGATGTGACCGCCGCTTGGTGGTGGTATTCTCCCTCAAGATGGCCGCCGCGTTGTGATTGCCTGTTGTACGCGGTTAAATGCTCGCTTTCCCCCTCAAGATGGCCGCTGCGTTGTGATTTGTCTGTTGTACGCTTCTTTGTTTGTTTTTTGCCTGATCGTGTGTGCTCTGATACTCGCTTCCGTGTCTGGGGCGGCTGGGCGGTAAGGCGGTAATCCTGACTCTGCTCGTTGTTATCTTGGGGGGTCGGTAGCGCTCTTCGTGCCTTTAGTCGTGATTCGATGTGACCGCCGCTTGGTGGTGGTATTCTCCCTCAAGATGGCCGCCGCGTTGTGATTGCCTGTTGTACGCGGTTAAATGCTCGCTTCCACCTCAAGATGGCCGCTGCGTTGAGATTTGCCTGTTGTGCGCTTCCTTGTTTGTTTTTGCCTGATCATGTGCGCTCTGATACTCGCTTCCTTGTTTGGGGCGGCTGGGAGGTAAGGCGGTAATCCTTACTCTGCTCGTTGTTATCTTAATTCGAAGTGACCGCCGCTTGGTGGTGGTATCCCCCCTCAAGATTGCAGCCGTGTAGTGGTTTGCCTGTTGTACGCGGTTAAATGTGCCCTTTCCTTTACTCAGCTATGCCTCTGCAAGGGTATAGAGTGATATTTACTTTGGGTATCTGGCACATAGAAATGCTGCCTACTTACAAGATGTTGGATGAGCATTGTACACGACATACAGTCTTTTCCAAACGTACATTTGCCTTTGCAATTTTAAGTCAAAACAAACACTGACACACTTTATATTTTTCTGTACCTTTTATACATCAGTGAGTTATAAGTAGCTGGTACCTTTGTTAAAATGCAGTGGATTCACCTGCTGTAGTTTGGCTTTCATGTTTCCATAGTTGCTCTCCAGCTCGATCATTGCTTATGTTGTAAGCCTTTTTTGTGTACTTCTGGATACATTACAACTAGTTTCATTCATTCACCATTTGTTTTCTCTGTGTTTTTTGACAAAATGCCTTTTTTTAACTTGTAATTATTGCGTTATGTTCTCGCAATAACATGATTTGACTTGAATTTACAAGAAAGCCATCTAATTAAGAGCCAGGGGTTAACCCAAAGTCTATTTTATGTTTTGTATTGTAGGCAATACGTCTTCACCCACAGACAGCTAAAGCTGTCCGTAGGCGACCAATGCTTGATAAAAAAAAAAAAAAAATTAAAGAATGTTTTACAATTATTTCTTAGCATAATCTTGCTGTTAATAAGGAGTAATGCCAATGCCTTATTAGGTGACTCAAAATCCCCTATATATACTTGCTTCAGAATTAAACTTTTTCCTGCTCCTGCTCTGTCGAGTTAATTCCCTTAAAATATAGCAGAATGCTAATTTCCAGTACAAAGTGATGCTCTGTTTCACCCAGATAATTTGCCAATATGTAGGAGTTTATAATTTAAGGATGAAAGTGCAAAATCATTGAAGCGTGGGTTTTCCCACTTTAAAATATGAAGACAGTAAAAGGGAGTATTTCGAACAGGGCATGAACAAAGAGCACTGAATGCCTCCCCTGGGACTTCAATATTTACAACATCAAGGCCCGCCCACTCAAGGCATTGTGAGGAGAAAACGTATGTAGATGGAGGGCTGTCAGAAGTACATCTGAATTGCTAATTTGACGGATATGGAAGACAATCATGTTAATCTGAACAGGCAGCATACATTAAAAGGATGGGCTCTACACATGAAGTATCTCTGACAAGATACTGAAAACAAAGAGATGGAAAAATTAAACAGGACACCAGAAAGGCCATGTGTTGAAAAAATTGATATTCTTTTTTTCATCAACAACCGAGGACTTGAAAATGAAGAAAAATTGCCATCCACAATAATGAATCCAGTCGTTCACCGTCAACTGATTTATTCTTGGAATGCACACTCCAAATCTGTAGGGAAAGGGCATGTTCTGGACGAACAGCAGTGATTTCAAAATTATTTTGCCTTCTAAGACCTACAATGGATACAGACTTGTGAAACTAAAATTAAACCAGCAGTGCCAAAGCCTACAGAGCTGGCTTTTATGAAAGCAAACTTGTTTCATCATTTATTGGGCAATTTTTATGTATGGATGGGGGAGTGTGTGAATGCAAAAAATATGAATTGTTCGATGAGTGAATGTATGGTTGGCTATATGAGCACACAGATGAGTGAGTGCATGGAGAGAGTGATGAATTGGTGAGTGCATAGAAGGATAATGGGTATTTATATTTAAGGCCAACAAGGGCGCCCAAACGAGTCAGCACAGGGCCTCGGGGAACATAATTTTTAAACAACAGTGGTCCCATGCAAAAGAATTTGTAGAAAACAATAAATATAGACACAGTCGATTCTATATTAATTTGACATGTCCAGCCGGACAGAGGTCTCAATCTTTACTTAATGAGGAATGAGAGAAAATAATTCCTTCAACAATTCAATGTAGTGGGGCACAAGCCTGTACCCTAATACATACAGATTAGTACAGTGAAGAAACAAGGAACAAAACAGGGCTTTTAGGCAAAAAGCTTCAGATTTCTGTAGTTTTCAACGAAACAGAAAATTCAAAAGGCACCTTTACATATACATAACACATGGAATACGTTCTGTATAAGGTGCACATAAAGGTTGACGGTGTTTCGATCCCACTAAGTAATCATGGGGATCATCATCAGGACATTGATTAATGCCTAATTGGTGAAAGCCTCTATTGCCTAGGAAAGAAGAAGGGGGAGGAAAGGCATATAATTAATAAAAACAGGAGCTAAATAAAGTTAATTTTGCACAAAAAGTGGTGAATGGTTGAGCTGTGATGAAGATCAACCGGGTGGGAGGTCGTGAAGATCAAAGTGGAGTATTAAAACATAGAGTGGTAACGGGCATGTGAGCCAGAAACCGCCCGGTGAGTCGTGATGGCGAAAAGGAGCTGTAGCGCACCTTGGTAGGGTGAAACGACGTGTGGTACGCCTGGTGACTCGCGATGGCACAAAGGCGCTGTGACGCACTATGGTAGGGCGAAAGGCGTGTAGCTGAGTCGTGACATGGGTGGTGGGCCCAATAATAACCGTTCTCAGATATATTAAATTGCCAAAGTGTTAACGATATAACCAGTCGGAGTGACTTCAAGGATGAACTCGCATCTGTGTTGCCGCGAGGCAAGCTATCAAGGCCAGGTGTAAGGAATGACACAGTTGGTAGGGTGAAGATCGTTGTGCCTCGCGCTATTAAAAAACAATGAGGTAAGAATAACGTGGTGGATACCGACAGTTAATAAAGTACGGGCAAGGAGTGAAGTGAAAGTATTTCGAGATAATAAGTGAGAGATGGCGCAGCGGTCGATGAGAGAAGTTCAGGTTTTTAAAAAATGGTACGGCGCAGTGAATATCAAGGTTTAAACTTGAGGCAGTGAGAAAGGGGACCGGGGCTTACCTAGGGGGGGAGAGACCCTGGCGCGCTCGGCAGGGCGAGCTGGAGAGAGGGGTGAATGGCCGTGCTGCCCTGGGGAAATGAGAAGCGGACGTGATTAGTTAACTGTTTCCCGGGCCAAGAGTTGCTGCCATGGGATCGCGGGAGACCAAACTCTTACCCGATTCGGGAGCCTAGAGAGATTGCGTCAATTTAATTTTGATCGCGTGGGGGTTAGGATACGTGACCTGGAAAGAAAAACGGGTGATTAGGGATCTAAGGGGAGCGTCCAATTCTATGAAATTAGGAAAAAGGGGGGACCATGGGGGTCGGCTTACCGGTTCAGTCGGTATACACTCCTTCCTGACAATGCGGTGGCATGTCTAAGGAAAGGTATCCCATTATGTAGATGGGAGGAGGTTCCCAATTGGCTGGCAAAGGGAGTATGTGTACACAGGTGTGGTTAGTGTTTGGGGGTAAGGGCAATGTGTGTTAGGACCGGGCAGTGCTTTAGTTGTGAAAGAAAGGTTGTGTTAGAAATTAGGTTTTTGGTTGGCAAAGATAGGCACCTCAGCCAGGCAGAACCCATCACTCTAGTCAGGGTAGGTCAGATACACACCAAGATAGCCTGTGCTCACCCTCTGGTAGCTTGGCGCAGAGCAGGCAGGCTTATCTGCAGAGGCAATATGTAAAGCATTTGTGCAACACACTCACACAGTAACACAATACACCACAACAGAGACTCCACACAGGGTTATATAAAAATAGGTACTATATAGTGCATAACACTTTTAGGTCAAAACTAAATGAATCACATAAGTAGCGCAATTAATGCAGGATTAAAGGAAGGCCTATGTGTTGCAAACAACATGAATTACATAATCAGTGCAAGTGATGCAGAATTAAAGAAAAGCTCATATGTTTCAAACTACATGAATCACCACCTCAGTGCAAACAATGAAGGAGTAAAGAAACAATCACAGATAATGCAGGAATATCACCTTGATACTTTTGGTTTGGCAGAACACAAGGCCATCAGCAGCGGCTCCTCTGCAGAGGCAAACAGAAATCAAAATGATCTAAATGCAGATCATTTTATTTTTCATCCTGCAGCTCTTTGGGACGGCGCCACAGCACTGCAGTAGGGGGAGGAGGAGCGGTGGGCTCTGCTATCAGTGCGCATGACGTTTTGGCCGGCTGTCTCAGGACAGCCAAACCGTCATGCCCCCTGACATCTCTGCAACCCAGCTGTGTTGCTGTCTGGACAGATCAGCAGGCACAGGCTCCCAGCTCCCTATGGAGCGCAACACCAGTTCACTCTGCAGAATCCTGACGCTGCTCTTATGGTGAGAGCAGCATCAGGATTGGCTGCAGGGGAAGCTGGGAGCCTCAGTCTGTGCCCAGAGGAGGAGAAGACTGGCAAGAAAAAGACTGGCAGGTACGTTTTTTAATTAATATCTCAGCCCCCCCCATGCTACTCCCCACCACAGCGCACCCTCTTCTCGTGCTGCCCCACCACATTTCTCTGACGCCAGCTGCAACTGAAGATTGTAGCAATAAGAATTGTATAGATATTCCTAGGGTATTCTCAGGCACACTTGGAGAATTTCCAGCTATAGAACACATTCAACTGGAGGGGGGCCTGGAAAGTCCCCCCTCCCCATCTCGTGGTCCCAAAACAACAGTGAAAACAAGCCTCAGGCACATCCAGCCACCTGCTACATGCAGTTCAGCTGTGGGGCTACACAGGTGTACAGACCTAAGTCTCTGGCCAGCAAATGCACTCCAATCTGCTAAGTCTGGCACCTTAGGGATACCTTGGACTTGTAACCAGGCCTGGGCGTAGTTTGCGGAGTTTTGCTATGCGGAACTCCGCGAAGTGACAGAAAAACTCTGCGGAGTTCCGGAAGTGGCGGAGTGCAGTGCGAACTGCAGTTCGCAATGGTCTTCCTGCTGCTCGGGTAGAAAGTCTACCCGAGCCGCAGCTCACACTCGCGAACTTACTGTTTGCAAGCGTAAGTGAGGAAAAAACTCAGCTGCACTATGCGGATTAGGGTTTTCTGCACTCCGCAAGCTCCACGGAGCGCGGAGTGCATAAAACTCTGCAAACTCAATGAACGGAGCAGACTTCACCGCCCAGCCCAACTTGTAACATGTAGCTGCTGGTTAAGGAGCCTGAGATGGGTTTGCTATCACACGGAGTGTCTTTTTAGCCAACAGTACCTTCCTCCGGGAGAGGGGAGCCCGCTGTCACTAGGGAGAGCTTTGGGAATGGTCTCCATGAGCGGTGTCCTCTCCTCGGCACCCTGGGTTGCGAGCCCTGTCTGCTGCGTCTCTCACATTGGAGGGGCCACGCTAGGGGTTTTTCCAATGACTAGTGGTAATGTTGTATGCAGGGGAATTGCACCTATCTCCAAAAGAGTTGCATGTTGCAGTTCCCTAGCTAGGGGGTGGCACACTGGAGTGTTTTCTAACTGTGCTGTAGTGAGGCAGTACCTGTCATCATGGGACCAGGCAGGGCCACTACCGCAGGTCCTCCTTCAGTGCTGTGGCAAGCACTGGATGCGGAAACACACGCCGCTCTCTGGAAGTAAGAAGTAATCAACACAAGAAAGTTCTAACAGTTTACATGCCACTCAAGATGTGCTGAACCCTGTAAATTAGGGGCCATATGAAGCTCTCAACACATGCTGGATGTGGAATGTAAAGCAAGGAACACACTACCACAGCTGTTTAATTAGCACACTGCTGCTGGACTCACAAGAGACAGAGTCCCATGGCAGAGGTGCTTACGGGACGTTTTTGATAGCCCTGAGATTGTAAAACAGGTGGAAGAGAGCAAGTCCTTTGAGAACACTTGGGGGGCACAAAGGAAGGTGGTAGGCAGCAGACCAGCACATAAAGAAAGGCTGCAAAGTGGCAGTACCTCCTGCGGCCCAGCAGTCAGCAGGCCAACGCAGCAAAATAGTTAGCAAAATGGCGGTTCCTTCTGGCAACACAGCAGTCCTTCTGGCAATGTGCACATGTAGGGCCAGCAGAGTCTGGTTACATGTCCCACGCCGTGTCTAAAGATATAGGGTCATAGCCCCAGTACTTATACTAATAAATGCCTCTGATATAGAGGGTGACTTCAAAAGAACCCTTAGAAGTGCACAACAATTGCTTACAGCCCAGCCCTGACTCTAGATTATCAGTAGAGGGTAAATCAGCCCTTTGAGTGAGGGCAGGACACAAACTATAGAAATGTAAGTGTGTACCAGCTCTTTCTCTTCCTGCCCAGGAAGACTATCAGTATGCAGGTGAATGCATATGTATTCCCTGTCACACCTAGACCTTCCTGTGCTGTGGCTGTCTGGAGAGAGTGCACAAGTTGTAGCTGTCACCCAGCCCAGATGTGTATTAGAGACAGGCTGCACAGTCCAAAGAGTTATATGCATCGAGAAATGCCCACTTCTAAAAGTGGCATTTCTAAAATAGTAATGTAAAATCCAACTTCACCTGTAAATAGGATTTATCACTACAATTCTAGACATACCAAACATGGCAATGATACTCCTTTCTGATGAGGAATTACCATTTAGAAGTATATACGGAAATTCCCAATGCTAGCCTATGAAGGGAGTCGGCCTAACAGTAGTGAACAATTAAATAGGCTGTTTGTCACTACCAGGGCATATAAAACATAAAAGAACATATCCTACCTTTTACTTGCACAGCACCCTGCCACCATGGATGTACCTTAGGGGTGGCCTATATGTAATACAAGGGGAGTTTAAGACTTGGCAAGAAATGTTAAATGCCAAGTCAAAGTGACAGTCTCAGACAGGTTTCAAAGGCTACTTCTGTGGCTGGCACAAGAAGTTCTGCAGGCCCACTAGTAGCATTTAATTTACAGGCCCTGGGTGTATGGCATACTACTATTTAAGGGACTTACAAGTAAATAAAAAATGCCAAACAGGTGTAAACCAAGCATACCAGGTTTAGAGGAGAGTGCAAATGCACTTTAGCACTGATTAGCAGTGCTAAAGTGCCCAGAGTACTAAAGCCAACAAAAAGAAGGTCATAAAAACAGGAAAGGCAAAAAGTTTGGGGATATCTTCGCAGAATGGGCCAGGTCCAACAGAGTGCTCATGCCCAAGGTTCTGCTCCGAAGCCGGTGGTCAGAAGGATGTATGTCAGTACAAAGCGATCTTTTAGATCGCGGTATTTGACAACGCTGCCATTACAACGCAAGTCGTTACAACAACTTGCGTTGGAGGGCGTGGATTGTGGAATATTATAATTTTAAATTCCAACACCAGTCCACGTAACAGTAGGGAAGGTGTTGGAATATAAAATTACAATATTCCTTAACCAACAGCGCCATCCAGCGCAAGTCGTAGTTACGACTTGCGTTGTAATAGCAGCGTTGTTAAGGTAATGCGGTGTAAACACTGCGTTGTAAACGATGTTCCCCGGTCAGAACAATTAAATGCTGAATGACAAGGCTGGTAGTCTTTAATCCATACCAGATACTCCCTGATGAATTTCCTTGCTTTTGCAGGTTCCTGCTTTCTCTTTGTGATGATTTTGCCATCTTTCTCTTCCACCGTCTAGCCAATCTCTGTGTTTTTCCCTCTAATGCAAATGATAAATATCTTATTTTGAAATATAAATGCAAATCACTCAAAATAAGTGCTTGTGTTCGCCACCGGCAAGCACCGGCTCTCATTAACCATTGTGGCTGGGGCAATGTGGGTGCAGTGTGCCAGACCGGGCCATTTTGTGGGAGAAGGTAAAGTGTATGACCAGAAAAATTGATGGACATGTTCATCTGAATGATTTAAGTTTTGGGCCTCATAACTGGCTTCTAAGAAAACGAGCAAACGATAGGAAGAAGTGATAACCTGAGTGCACTAGTGCCATAGAATATCTATACATTCCAGTAGCAAACTGACTCTTGATTGACCATGTTTGATTTGCTTTGTTCAATTTAGAAAATTCTACGCCTAGTGGGAGGAATGTTCTAAGACCTCTAAGCCCTCAAATCCTCTATTATTCCAATCTTTAAAGTTCTACCACTCATAAATGAACCTCGCCCGCAGCTCAGGCCTATAACTCAAGTAGGGGGCCTTTAATAGCCGATTGCCTTGGCATTGGGCCATAATGCTATATTGAAACTGGCTTGGCCTTCAGACTATTTAAAATCATTGGAAAATAGGTGAGATGCCAAATTTGGCACTGTTCTAACCACGTGCATGACAGCTGAATTGGAAAAATCTTATGATTTTGGAGGCAGTCTGAAGACTGATTCTAGCTGGAAGGTGTGTTTTGAAAGAAGGAGCTAGCTGTGAGAGCATGATCCGTCGTGGACTCTCATTCGTGGAACCGGCTACACTCCAGGACCGGAGATCTCATCGCTCTGTGAATGAGGGCGTTTAAAAATAGCTTGACTAATGACTGCCTTTGAAGGGCGAGCTGCCACTGAAGGAAAGTCTGTCTTCTTGCATCGCATACATTTCAAATTAACCCTCTCGGCTAGGCGTGTTCCCCTCTCCATTAGTGCAGGCCCACTTCAAAGGGAGCATTTCAGTGCACAGCTCGGAAAAAAAACGCTGTGCTAAATATATTCCACTTTTGAAGCCTCTTGCGTGCTTTTAATCTGCATAATAAAATGGAACCAGCTTTCGCCATCTTCGTCCCCCCCCCCCTGCCCCTCTCTCTCATCGCCTTCCTTCTCTATTCTCTCTTTTTTTTCAAGGTCTCTGTTCCCTTGTTACTCAAGCACTTCTCTGCCACTAAGCCGCCCTTGTTTACTTTCCGACTGCTCATACGCAGTACTCCCTTCCCTCCCCTGCCCTCCAATGGACCAAATCTGCTCTTGTCACCTTTCCCTTCCTAGGGGTCTCTGGTAATAGATTTGTAGTCTTTCCTCTCTTTCTCTTTCTTTCATTCCCATCCTCTGGTGGAGAGTATTCGTTTTTACTTTTTTACTGCTTTTTCAAAAGCATGTTTTGCTTCCAGTAGCAATTTTCTGATAAATACTATAGGACATAGGAGCTAACAGAGGCAACGAACCGAAGAGAAGGTTTATTAGTTCTGTTGATTTTTCAGAACAGGATGCTGAGAGAACGACAGGGAACTAATTGATCTGAATGATGTGTTTTGTAAATTCAGTCGTTTGTTGTTGTGATGGGTGAATGAACTGACCAATGACAAGAAAATCACACCGGGGAAATTAATTGGCCAGAACTGATTAATTAGGGGTAATTTACAGTTACTTCTCGTTTACCGAGATTTATTTTTTACATGAGTTCTGTGAATTATAGTAAAAATAGCTATTGCTCTTTAGGTGTGCAATATTAAAAAACGTCATGATGTTTTACACATATAATGTCGATTATTTTTGTAGCACACACTACAATGTGAGCTGTGGTTTGATGCTTAAATATTTCATTCATAGGTGAATTATTAAGTACATTATTAATAATAATAATAATAATAATAATTAACACGTTATTTTACTTATGTCAGACGAGAATAGTACTAGAATATCGTGGACTAACACCACTTCGTACGCTGATGACACCCAGTTGGTGCTTGCCATCAACAATAACGGAGAAGAGGTGGCAGAACGCTTCCAGGAGGGTATGTTTGCAATTGGAGGCTGGATGGCCTCCAATTGTCTTAAACTTAACTCTGAGAAGATGGAGGTGGTCATCTTTGGAAAACTATCTCCTAGCTGGTCCTCCATATGGTGGCCTGCCTCCTTTGGAGCCTTACCCATCCCGGCCTCAAAGGTCAGGAATTTAGGAGTTGTCTTTGACGAATCCCTCAACTTAGCTGCACATGCCAACCAAATAGCATCTACCGCTTTTTATAAGCTAAAACTTATAAGAAAAATAATACCGTTTCTGCCTAACAGTGCTGGAAAAACTTTGGTAAGCACTTTGGTATTATCTTCTCTAGATTACTGTAACGGTCTCTTTGCCAATGCACAAACACGGGTCATTAACAAAATGCAATCCATACAGAATGCTGCTGCAAGACTGCTTTCTAGGACCCCTAAATTCAAACCAGTTGCCCAAGTAATTCGGAACCTCCATTGGCTGACGATTAAAAATCGTATTAAATTCAAGATGCTTTGCTTAACATTCAAGGCAGTACATAAACAAGGCCCACAGTTTCTCAGAGATCAGCTGATACTCTATTGTCCTCCAAGACAACTGAGATCTATGACCGAGTATCATCTGGTGATGCCCCGCATGAAAACAGTCTCCTGGGGGGACAGACGGTTCACTGTTTCCGCAGCCAGATTATGGAACACTCTTCCATTTTCGATTAAGTCATCCCAATCTCTTCTACAGTTTCGTGGAAGGCTAAAGACCTGGTTGTTCAACCAGTGAGCTCAGCATAACCCGTATCAGTCATGCTCCGGTTATCTTCACAAGAATCATAAGCTGGGTCTACAGCGCCGAGACGTCCATGGGCATTTGTTCGCGCTCTACAAATACCAAAAATAAATAAAATAAATACATCTTTAGGATAGATATATCTGTAAGGAACGTGGATCTGGAGTTAAAAATAGTAAATATTCTTAGCTGTATATTCTTGCCTTTAAGATATTTTGCTGTGTCTTTATTGAGGAAGTAGAATTCCACAAGAAACAAAATATCAAACAAATACCACACACAATCGGTATACATAGTACCAGTTAAAAAATGTAGCAACTCTAAAAGCAACAAAAGCATATTAAATGGCTAATAAAAATGTTTTCGTTTCAATTAAATGCATATTTCACTAAACTGCAGCACATATTTCGAAGCCTCTCCATCTCCGAGCCCTTCATTTGTCCTTATAAATTGCTGACTCTACTTAAAAATGTTACACGCCATACACCGCCAATAATCAAATTTCGGTTGTTGGTCAATTAAAACAAATATAGCAGTAAGGCAGATGCCAGATCCTGTATCCAAACCAGTCCCCAACATAATAGTAAGTTCATTAAACAGACCATCATTTTGGAGTATTTCGGCTAGATTATACATAATGGAATTCCAAAAATATCGTTTTTCACATAATGCAAATATTTTCAGATCATTTGCACCAGACAGGACGCATTAAGAATTAATTCTGCTTTTCCATTTAAACAATCCTAAAGGAGTGTAGTATAACATTTTAGTCGTTTTATAATGTTATAGTTGTAAATTGGCTGACATAGGATATTAAGGTATTCATCCCCTAAGTGAATACATATTCTCAGTTACTTCTCGATTACATTTTTGTGTCCACATACCTGCGAGTATTCCATTGCAGTCTCCTAGTTTTGAGTTGAATCAAGTATATATATATATTTTTTTATAAATCTTTACTGAGAGCGTTACGGAACAGTATAATATACCTCTGAGCACTCAACTGAATACTACAATCAGGTGTACCAAAATGTACTCGTGCTCCAAGTTATTCAGCAGACCACAAAATTCAACAGTTCCAAATAACATTTAGTAAGCCAATGTCTCTTGGTCGTCTTCAAAGTTTATTCCAAAGTTCCAGGTAAGTTCCAAAGTTCCGGAAAATTATCTTCAATACATCAATTCAATGAGGATAATAATGTTGCCAACACGTGTTTCGTCGTGTGTAAATTTCACACATAGACTTCCTCAGGGCTGTAACAAGAATATACATAGCCCACCATTAAAATCCTACAAATCATATACTTTTTAGGAGAAATAAGTATAGTCCCCTTCACCTCAAGAAAATATTATTGTGTGCAACATGTATGTAGGCATTATACAAGAGAAAAATAAGAGTGTAAATTATCACACCCAGAAAACCAAAGATAATAGACCAGTTGAGGATTTCATAACTACCTTATAACCCAGTAACAAGAGAGCAGGAGGAAAATATCGATATTCACCTGAAAAACTACTTTCAATCCTCTCCTGTAAATATGACCTCCTCTCCAGTGTTAGCTTGGCACAATGTCTGAGTAATGAAAACCAGACATTAGAAATACGACTCACATTCATATAGTCAACAACTCCCTATGTTCACGCCAGAAGTCGGCATTATAATATAAATTCGTATATTTGAATAAAACACATATATATGGCTACACCAATGTGTTCACCATAGTCTGTATGACTATGTATGGCTCAACCAATATAGTACGTAAGCTGATTTCATTACCCTTACTCGGGTAAATATAATGGACTCACCTACATATGTCATGAATTATATCTTCACGTATAATTTGACACTCTCTAAATCAAAAGTCGTCCTAAAAACAGAAATTACCATATTATGATAAAGTACGCTAAATAACAACTCTACATATCAGTGTGATATGCGACATAAGGGTTAAGTACACCCAATATAACTAAAAATAGAAAAGTGCCTCAACTCACCAACTCCAACCCTACGTATCTGTATGTGGGGGCACTGAAAAATAAGAGAGTATGCCATTCACTCTACCATCCCACATCTATTAACTGCATCTACAATAGTTAATCTTATTAGTTCTCACCCTCGTATCCGATCAACACAACGAATTTGAGAAAGCAATACACTGTCGTATAAGAATGCATTAAGTAAAGCAGACATCTCAGCAACCAGCAACAGACCCTTCATACCCTCCATCACCCCCCTTAACATTACCAACAGAGACATTTGAATCAGAGTGTTCAGCATGCATGAAGTCCGAACCGGATTCCTCTTATGTTTATTCTATTTCCCCCATATCTGGGTCCCTTTCTGGAAACAACCACAGCCCTCATACACCATTTGTTCAGCCATCATGCACCAATCCTTGTCTCGCATCCAGCCCCCCAATTGTGGTGCTTGTTTTGTTTCCCCGTAGGTTTATATAGCGCAAACTTGACCCAAAGTCATCAGGTATCAGAGCGCTTTACATGAGCACCAGTTGCATTACACAAGGACACATTAATATTTGTAGGCGTGGGGAGATTAAGTGATTTGCCCAGAGTCACAGGATGTTGAGCGTCATTGCTGAGACTTGAACCCGGTTCCTTAGATTAGAGATCAACAGCACTTGCTGTTTGGCAATATCCTCTCCCAAAGGCATGCAATGTTTCTTTTGGCCACTGTCAGTCCCAGGGTCATCCAGGTTCTTTTCCACATGGCCGAGTTCCATTGCATCCCAGATATTTAAGAGACACCACTTTGCAGAGGCACTCGTAGTGCGCCCACAGAGGTTATTCATAGAGGCCACCACTGATTCGCAGTAATGCTGTTTAACAGGGCCGCTCCATATGGCGTGGAACAATATAGCTGTTTGGCAGCACTGCCTGAGACACAGTGCATCCACCTCACTGCCCATTTTGTGCATGGTGGTGCGGGCGCCGGGCATAGTAGGATCTATGTATAACTTTTAATTGTACATGACGTTTGATTTGTGATCAACCATGCTATTTAGGTTACTCCCTTCCTTCTTTTCATGACATGTGATCAAGCCTCGGTTGAGGTGAAACGCGTCATGGCGACTGGTGGGCTGTTATTCATCACGAATAAAAAGCACTGATAACGAGAGCACGGAGTCTGTGGCTTTACTCAATTTTCCGTTTTGCTGCGTGGCGTGGGCTGTGCTGTGCTGTGCTGCTTCGGACCGAACGCAATAGTAGGATCTATGTATAACTTTTAATTGTACATGACGTTTGATTTGTGGACAGAGAGGGGAGGGTGGGGGGAGGGGTTATGTTGTTTTGTTTTGGGGTGTTCTATGTGACCTGTATAGCTGTTCAGCTCCTAGTAAGCTCCGAATATGTCTGTCTTTATTGAATTGGAGCCTGTCTTGCTATGCCTGACGAAAAGATTGCAGTCCTATTGTCTTGCTTTTTCTGAAATTCCAATAAAAGATTTAAACCATAATTGTACATGACGGCATCTCAACCTAATGGCTTCTTCCTTTGGGGATGCTGGGCCTCAGGCCACTTGTCACCCTCGAGATTCCCCAGGTCCCACGCCCATTGTTCCCGTAAATGTGTTAGCATGTCTAGTGAGTTGTTAATTAGTTTTTGGAATGCGAGGGAGACGGCCCTGTGAGACATATGGTTCTGCAGTAGTCTATCTTCTAATGGCGATGACTTAGGGGGTACATCTACCCTCTGCAGTGCTGCCTGAAGTGTGTGGCATATCTGTGAATAATGATACATTTCATTGAGGGCTAATTGATACTCATGTTGCTTCTCAGTGAACGGAATGACTTCTCCCTGCACCCAGAGGTCTCCCACTCTACACAGGCCAATGAGATCCCATTTGTCAAACCCAGGCTGTGTCCCTTATGTACCCAGCTTTGTAGTGTACCATAGGAGAGTGGCCTGAGCTATCGTGTCGCTCAGCCAAGTGCTTGGAAAGCTGTGTGCCAAAGTCTGAGTGCTATCGCTGTTGGACCTTTAAATGTTGCGTAGCGCTGTTCGCCATAAATAGCTATTAGCTATCCCCCTGGTCGCATGGTGTGTCTGTCCATGCGGAACACTGGTTCTTCTACGAGGAGGAGAACCCAGTGGTTAATAGTTGTTAACTGTGCCGCTCATAATATTTGTGTCTGTAGGGCAGGACGATCCCTCCATCGTAACCGCCTCTTGTCAGTTTTTTGATGGCCCTTCGTGCGGTGTTTCCATCCCAGAACAATGTACGAGTTTCATTCTTGATTTCTTTAAAATATGACATAGGGATGAGGTGGGGCGTATTGTGCAGAGCATAGAGAAAATAGGGCAGGATCATCATCTTAAAGAGTGCGGCTCTTCCGAGTAGCAAAAGTGGCAGGGACCATCAGTGTTGGTCATCGTGCTTAAGGCATACCAGCAGGGGCAACAGCTTGCTGTTGTAAAATGAAACAGATTTGGTGGTAATGTAAATCCCTAGGTATCAGAACTCTTCTAGGACAATCCTAGCCTCACAGTCACAAATATAGTATACAGTTGTTTAAGACTTGCACTCGCTGGATTGTTTTGTAATGCAAGTGTAGGTATTTTCTCCATATTTGCAGTCTTATTACTTTGTCCTATTAAAAAAAATCCTTACTATGTAGATATTTAAAGAATCCACCCATTAGTAGACCATATTCTTGCAACAGCTCACTATACAACTGCATAGTATTCCAGTTATAGAATAGTCCTAACCGATTGATACCCCATTGGCCAATTCACGATTAGGACTATTGTAAAAAATGTCTGTTATGAGGGATCCCTATTCGAACGCCAAGTATCTGTGGATAGCTGGAACTTAAAACAATTTGCTTCAGTGTTGCCAAATCTTTAGATCTAAGATAGTCCTCTATATTATGTTGCATCTCCCTACCAATGATTCTGGAACCCAATTCCAGTTGCACATTGTTGTAAGATATTTCTTCAATAATGGTCCATAATTTAGTTTTATTTACTTTTGGAGTAACTGAATCCTGGATATGTGGCCTCTTCTACTAGTGCTGGATCAGTCCAAGAAGTCTGATAACTCATGGGTATCCTGTTGTGGTGGTTTTTAATTTATAGCCAGATGTTTCACTAAATTGACAAGCCATTTCTTCAATTACAGAAACTCTACGTTCCAAATTCTGAGGCAAAAAGCCACTTCATCTGCGTATGGGGAAATTGTTATGGGGTAGCCATTCAGCACAACTGGTTCTTTCTTAAATTCAGCACCTGTTTTCCACAAATACCGTTTAGCATACAGTGCAAATAAAAAAGTAGGACATCTCTGCAGAAAGCCACCTTGAATTTTGGCAAAATCAGATGTTTTACCCATAACAGTTATTCTAGTAAATTGATTTGTATACAGTTTTTTTTATAAATGAACTTAGAAACAAATTTAATTCTGTACATTACTGCTCGCAAGTTTTGCAATAAAACACTATGAAATGCCCATTTGTGCATCCAAGGGGATCATATTGACTAACTCACACAATTTCTCTGCTGCATTAAATTTTTTAAGGGCCATATTGATATGCAAGGTTGTATGTCATGCAGGTATAAATCTGGTTGTTGCTCTGAAACAAACCCTTTAATAAGCTTGGGTACTCGTATTGATAGAATTTTAAAACATACGCAGTATTAATCAGTGACATCCGTTGGTATGATCCTCTTTCTTGAGGAGTTTTTCCTCTGTTTAGAAAAAAAGCATTCAAAATATGCTCCTGTGTTGGGGGTATATCACTAACTTCATTAATGTCTTATATTACTTCTGAATATAGTGGCAGCAATCTGCTCAAAATTGTCATACAGGATTCTATGAGGATTATAAACCCACTTGCCGCTTTTCAGCTTTATAAGGTCCCAATGGCCTTAACTATCTTCTAACTAGTTATCGGAGCATCTAAGAACTCTGATTTAGATAAGGTCAATTAATGTAAGCCTACTTGATCTAAATATGAATTAATTTGATATTCAGACCTTAGCTCCTAATATCTATGGAGTCTTTGATAAAAAAAAAATCAGAACTGTTAGCTATTGTGGCCGCCCCACTGACTAATGAGTTAATATCTCCTTTAATATTTTTATTGTAATTGTGGGCCTATGTTTTTCTAATCTTTCACACCAGCTAAGTCCTACAGATTTACTATATTCATATTACGGCTATGATGTTGTGAGTATATTTGGGCATTTTTTCCTTTCAGCCGTATAGTTGCTCATTTTCTAGCCAGACGTTTTGTTCAATAGATTTCAGCCTCCTGCCTAATATACTTACAACTACCTTAGCATGCTAAATCACAAGTTGAGTTCTATTGGATAACTGGATTAATTCTTTTTGGTGAGTTTAATTTGTTCCTATTAATTGTAT
This sequence comes from Lissotriton vulgaris, assembly GCF_964263255.1. Classification (NCBI taxonomy): domain Eukaryota; kingdom Metazoa; phylum Chordata; class Amphibia; order Caudata; family Salamandridae; genus Lissotriton; species Lissotriton vulgaris. The sequence continues at coordinate 647,465,143 of NC_141700.1, read as the reverse complement.
GACTGCAAACTGCTCCTCATAGTATGGTCTTTATTTAATCTTAAACAACAATATTAGGTACAGTGTGTTTATTAAAAGTAACAATTATTTGATCACTTATTCCATATTCCATGAATATTTTTAATCTAGTAGATAACATTATACTATTATGATCTGAGCTCATTTTAGATTTAATCTCCATACTTACACATATAATTAATTTATGGGGGCAGCAAAAATAATCTATTCTTGAACACTTTTCTTTTTGTCCTCATTCGCCTTCAACCGCCTTAAACCAGCAGCCTGTAAGTAGCCTTACTTGATGACCTGGGGTATCTTTGGCTTTGTATATGGAGTCTCTCAGTGCCGCAGCCTGTACGGGTAAATTTTCAGGCCGGATGGCTATTTCCCCTGTTAAAAAGGGGGGAGATTGGAGTTACTCCAGCTAGGCCTTTCAGAACCTGATGGACATTATCAATAGCCTGGAAAGGCATTAAGTAGTCCAAGGAGTATCCAACAGGCATAATCATAGGACCCACAGAAAAAGAAAAAAAAATTCCACTGGATCAGTAGGTCCCAATATGCAATTTGTTTCTTACTGCAAGTTCTAGACATGTCCATCTTGGATACTTCATATAATGAGGTCAACCAATCTGAATGTTTGGGGGGACTGGGTATACCCAATGTTTACAGATTTGCCTCCTGGCCAGTATATTGAATAGAATAACAGAGATCTGGCAGGGCCTACGGTATGACTATTGAGGCCAGAAATTATCAAGGACAGGTTTATGTGAATTGGTACTCTTAAGTTGCTCTCAAGTTTCTTCCGCACATCTTCCCATTAAGAAACAATGGAGGGGCAGTCCTTAAACATATGTGCACCGATGCTTCAGCCAGCCCACATTTGTTGCACACAGCTTGGGTCCCTTTCAAAAATGTAGGTAATCTAAGAGGGGATAGGTATGCCCTAGGAGCAGTGCACAGGTGATTCTGCATCGGCCAAGCAGGTTTAACTAGTTTGAAGAGAGTTCTAAATGTGTCCTGCCATAGAAGATCACAATGTGTGTTCGGGAAATGTTTACCCCATAACTCGTCTGTAAGCTTGAATTCCCCATCCACCGCCTCTTTAATGGCCCAACACCACACTGAGACCTCCCTCTTTCCTGCTGGCCTCACAACTAGCTGTTGTTCCAGGCTAATGCCCCTACCAAATGATTTTTTTCTGACTTAACTGGGATTGTACCCAACTTTTTAGCTGGATATACTTAAATCTTGAAAGACCCATTCCTACTCTCTTTCATAGATCTTCCCAAGAAACAAGTGTATCCTCACTAATCAGATCTCCCAAACCTTTATCCAAGCTTCTCTTAATGGTATTGTTTGACTGTTCCGGAGGCACTCCGGCGAACCTGGTGAATACCAGAGTGGCGCTAGGTTTGAAAAGTAATTGAGCCCCACCATATTTCTTTATCTGCCCCATGTTTTTGCTATTGACTGGAGGACCTTGAGTTTAACCTTTTTAAAAAATGTTTGGTCCCCAAATTTAAACATAAAGCCTTCCGGTAAACCAACATCCCTTAATATAGCCCGAAATATGTCTCCTCCCCCTGTACTCACATGCATTTTAAAAAACATTGGGGAGTGTGAATGCTGGAAGGCCCAGGCATAGTATTGCAGGTCGGGTAGCGCCAGTCTTCCTTTCTCTCTGTTTCGCCTTAGTTTTTTCCAGGCTAACCTGGTCGATCTATATCTCCAGATGAAGGAGTTTACTTCTTGTTGAAATTTGTCTATCAGGGATTTGTCAAAAAACAGGGGGATTGTTTTGAAAAGAATTATGAGTTTGGGTAAAATTGTCATTTTGACCAAATTTCCCCTCCCCAAGATGGATAAGGGGAAATGGGCCCATGACTTCATCTGGTTCTGACACTCTCTGAAGACTCGCTCTAGGTATATTTCTGTGATTTTTTCCTACATCCTGCATGATTCTAACCCCCAAATACCGCATGGCGGAGCTAATCTGGGATTGCGTTTCCCTGATGTTCCACGTCATTGTTTCTATCTTGCCGGCATTTATTTCGTACCCAGAAACTTGTCCGAATTTCTCTGCCAGTTTTATGACTGTTGGAAGAGCTGTATCCAAGTCTGCCGAAAGTATCAGGATGTCGTCCGCATAGAGGGCCACCCTCCTCTACCACTCCCCATATTTAAAAGAGATGACGTTAGGGTTGTCTCTAAGTCTCTGTGCAAAGGGCTCTATATACATATTGAAGAGCAGGTGGTAGAGGGGGCAACCCTGTCGCGTTCCCCTAGTTATCCTAAATGCCTCAGTCAGAGTGCCATTGACCAGCAGCCTAGCTGACGGTGCTTGATATAACAGCTGAATGATATGACAGATTTTTTCCCCCAAATTATATCTTTCCATGACTTCTCCAGTTCACCCTGTCGAAGGCCTTGATAGCATCCAGAGTTAAAACTGCCAGAGGGAGTGAATAGGTGGAGACAATATCAATTGCACCGATCAGATGGTATGTAAGGTCTGCTAGTTGTCGCACTTTAACAAACCCTTATTGGTCTGGGTAAAGAATGTCATTTGCCGCCATCCCCAGCCTGGTTGTTAAAATAGAGAAGAATTGATTATCTGTATTTAAAAGTGATATCGGTCGATACGAACCGCAACGAGCTGGATTTTTGCCGGGTTTCAATATTAAGACCACTGTCGCATCTTCCCAGGAATGAGGTGGGCTACTCCCTCCAATAATATCTTATTATACAATTGAGTTAGTACTGGGATTATAACCTGCTGTAGAGATCGATATATTTCGACTGGTAGCCCATCAGGCCCGGCCGCTTTCACTCTTTCACCCCCTGCGATGACCTTCCTCACCTCCTCTTCTGTGATGGCACACTCTAAGTCTGTCTGTTGCTTGGAGCTAATAGATGGTAGAGTGGTCCCCTCTAACCAGTGCTTTACTTTTGCACTGCCCTCTATGCAGGTCTCTTCATAGATGTCTTGGAAATAGTTCAGAAAAGCTGCTCCAATATCTTGAACACTTTTTGTGTGAATACGAAAATAAAGTGTAGACCACCTCTTCCTGCGATGAGCAGTCCATGCATGTGCTAGTGCTAATACTTTCATTAAGTATATTAATGCAAATCTCACTTGAGTTATTCTGTCTCATGCAACAGATTTAGTAACATCAGGGGCACGATTAATAGGACAGTTAAGATCACCACATAAAATACAGACCATTCCAATTTGGAAGCTTTAATGTTAAGGAATTACATATTGCAAGATCATCTGTAATGGTACCATAGGTGAAGCATATTCTAAACTTATCTTTGTGATATTTTATATGTGTAGTCACCTATCTTCCAGAAACGTCTGTCAGTGGTCAGATTACTTGTACTGACCCAATTTAACTACCTATGGCTACCCAGTACATGGAAATTTGTGATGTACATGTTATAATCACTAATCCAATCTGATTGAGTCTCCTTCTGTCAGCATAAGCAATATGTGTTTCTTGCAAACTGGCAATTACTGCAGGATACTCAGCCAGTTCTGCTGGTTTAGTCTCTCTCACAGAAGGCAATACGTTCAATCTTCCATTTCCTCTTGAAAAATCCAACATAGCAGAGTTGTAATAGTTTCATTGCTCACAGAATTTGAGCGGTTGTGATATGAATGATATATAGATTACAGACAGATCTCTGAAGCTGGTGCTTAAATTACTGCCATGAGTGTATAGGTGGATGAGTGAGTTAATATGTGAAGTTTGACAACATTGTACGTTTGGTGATATTCAAGACAGCATCTGGAAAATCCTGCTGCTGTCAGATCAAGCCCTCCTGTTTGTGTTGTGTTCCATGCATTGGCAAGTAGACATCACCTAATAGGTCATTACTATGTGGAGCTGCCTCACCACAGCATAACTATTTATGCTCCAAACAGACAAGCAAGTGCCAACCTCTTCGCAAATGTTTGAATTCATGCACACCAGGTGCTATGCAATTCCAGGCTTAATGCTCCACCTATTCAAAATGTTGAGGGCTGCCAGTGAATGTGACTGACTTGATATATGATGCAATGAGGCCCTTATCCACAGCAGTTGGCAAAAAAGGCACAAGAAAACAGTGCAAACAAAAGAAGTGAGCAAAGCAAAGAGGTCTTCTCCCGAAAGTAGACTGATAGACTGAATGACAAGGGAAAGGAAACAGACTTAGTAGAAAATGGGATAACCATTGCAGCTTCCTATGGATCCAGGACCTTCGAAGAAATGAAACTGACTGTAAAATAGAGTATATATGATTATTCATGCTTGGGTTTACAGTCAGCTGTGTAAGCAGGAATTGATGATCAGGGCGGCTGATCCACCTCTGACACAGCTGTGTTCAAACCAATACAAGTTTATCAATGATATGCCTAAAGAACTTCAATGAAAGACAGAACAATATATAGTGGCTGTTGGACTTGCTCCTTTCTGCAGGGTCATCCCCAAACGTTTTGCCTTCACCCTCCTATTTTTGGAACCCGTTTTTGTTGACTTTTAGCACTCTGTACATTTTACCACTGCTAACCAGTGCTAAAGAACTTGTGCTCTCTCCTTTAACCCCTTCCATGCTCATGACGAGCTCAGCTCATCATGCAGTACACTGGTCGTGTGCTTATGATGAGCTGAGCTCGTCATGAATAATGGACTATTTCAAGTTGCAGCACACAGCGGGAATTGCCTTAGCATCCATGTGGTTAAACATGGTAACATTGGCTTACACCCAATTGCCATATTTGATTTACTTGTAGGTCCCTGGTAAAGTGGTACTGCATGTACCCAGGGACTGTAAATGAAATGCTACTACTGGGCCTGCACCCACTTAAGTAGCCCATTTAAACATGTTTCAGGCCTGCTATTGTGGTCAATTTCAAACTGCCATTTCAACCTGGCAGAATAAATCTCTTGCCAGGCATAAACCTTCCTTTTTCGTACATATAACTCACACCTATTGTAGGCCCTAAACATCCCAGAGGGCACGGTGCAGTGTATTTCAAATGTTGGACAAGTGCTTTTAAGTTCTACATGTCTTAGTATTGAAAAGCTCCTAAATTAGTTTTCACTACTGTGAGGGCTACTTCTCCCATAGGATAACATTGTGTTACATTATTGCATTTAATAAGTGATACCTTTCAATTGGGAGCAGCTCGAAATATCAAGTTTGGTGTCTGTTGAATTGTAATTTAAAGCCCTCTAATGGGAAAGTTGGATTTTAAGTCACAATTCTGAAAATGGCACTTTTAGAAAGCTGGTATTTTCTTGATCCAACCATTTGGTGCCTGCAGCCTGATCCTGGGTCACAGGTGTAGCTGGCAATTGGTCTTTGTGTATTGATTACAGACAGTCAGACAAAGGTAAGCTAGGTGCTGGCAGGGTGGGTCACTCTGACTTAACCAGCGGGAGGAGCTGTCACCTACCACACTTACACATCATAAAGGCTCTGTCTGGATTTGGTTTGACACTGGTCTTTTGTGACCCCAGACAAGCTGGGGCCAGGTCAGGGAGGCAGGGAACTCCAAGCAACTTTGGGTTGTTGAGACCTCTAGAAGGTTCTCCTACATCAAAGTGAGCCCCAGATATAAATAATGGACCTCAGACCCAGCGAAGGACTTCCCATCACCAACCAGAGCCTTCCAGGAACCACTGCTGCACGATGCATCCTCAACATTGGCCTTCCATTCCAAGGACTCTGCATCATAAACCCTGCAGCTAGTTCAGAACCACCTGGTGCGTGACGCATCTTGATGCAGGACTTCGCAACACACTCCCCTCGTTCATGGGATCCTAGACAATGATGCAGGACCTCGCAATGCAGCTTCTCAGCTCCTAGGAATCGCCTCTGCTGTGCCACATATCCTCAATGTGGGATTTCGCATTGCTCTGCAACCAGGATTTAAGGTACTTTGGTTCAACGGGCCTAACTGGGTGCCTGTAGCTGGCTCTCTCTCCATTGCGGTCAGTCTGAAATCACAACTTTGTCCCAGTCCGCCACAACCAGATAATCACAGTTGACACTTTGTGCTTTTTTGGTGCTATTTTCACTTAAATCTTCAAAGTTGCATATTTATGAATGTACTGATTGGATTTTTGTCATTGTGGTCTTAAACGTTTTATTAAATTCTACTCTACTTTCCTAAATTTTAGTGTGGGATTTTTCTTGTGTTGTGTTTCACTTTACTACTGTTTGAAGTGCTGCATAAATACTTTATAAGCTTTGCCTCTAAGTTAGTATTTAATGTGGTGGTCTCAGTGTTATTACATCAAAAATTTGAAAAAAGTTTTTAAACAAATAAAACAGAGAAAATAATAGGGTGTTAGTTAATCACACTTAGCACAAGCTGCGCATCTCTTATGAAAACAGTTCACAAAGGACATTCATATGTCATGTTGGTGTGCCCAACTGGGTGGGGGGAGGGAAGGAAAGAGATTTGAGTGAGGTAAGAAGGTAAGTGACAAATAATAATCAATAGTGCCACAATCGAATTGTGTGGCATTTTACTAAATGCCACATATTCCTAATAAAAATCATATGAAAAAATTACACTCATTTCCATAGCTATGTACAATATTCAGTCACAGTGTGAAATGCACTGGTGATAATACTGGCATCAATGGTGTGTCGACGTTTCGACCCCTAAACAACATGTAGGTTGATTCTAATCATTACAGAAGGGGTCTTCCTCAGGACAGAAGTGAGGGAGAGGACAGAGGGGCACCTACTGATAAACACAAGGATTTTGGCAGGTCCAATAACTGAATTAGAGACTAGAACATAATACCTGTGTGAGCATCAATATTTACCATATTTTGGGGGTCATTAGGATCGCGGACGGACATGAGTCCGTCCGCGACCCCAGAGCATGAGGGAACGTCCGCATGTGCTGCGGCGTTCCCTCTGTGCAGATTAGGATGTGACCGCCAGGGTGGCGGTCACATCCTCTATTTTTAACATTGCTGCGGGTGGAGCTTCAAGCTGCACCCGCAGCAATGTTAAAAATGCATGCACAGCATTTGCGTGCACAAAGCGGCAGGCACCGCGCGGTGCCTGCTGCATTGTGCACGCAAATGCAGGGGGGTACCATAGGTACCCCCCATGTGCACCCCCCACCCCCACTACACCTAGGGGGCCCGCAACGGGCCCCTGCAGTGCAGTTACACATGCTTTTCCACGGCGGAAAAGCCGCCGCGGAAAAGCATGTTCCCAAGCACATCCTAATCTGGCTGACGGTGTCTAAGAGACACCTTCACCATTTTAGTGCTTTTCCGCCGCGGTTGTAAGCCAGCCACGGCGGAAAAGCTGCGGACCTAAACCATGACCCACCAGCCATCCTAATGTGGCGGTGGGTCCTGGTGGGTCCGCAGAGGATTTTCCGCATCCTCCGGGCCGGCGGTGGCTTCCGCCGGCCCGGAGGATGCGGAAAATCCTCCATCCTAATGACCCCCCTAGTGTGGAGAGAGGCCTAGAAGGCACAAAGTTACGTCAGAGACGGAGGTGGGCTTTAAAGGCTCCAAAAGGTGTGGGTGAGAGTGATGAACACCTAAGGGAATAAGGTGTCTGTCAGAGAATGTCTGGAAGTGATCCAAGGTTGCTACTTAACCCCTTCCTTGCTGCCTTCTGCCATTGGCCGACGGCAGCACTACTTCCCCAGTGCTGCCGTCGGCCAATGGCCAACGCGGCCCCGCCCGTTTTGCAGAAGTGCCGCACTGCGGGAAAATCGCGGCCGCAGTAAACGGGTTAAACATGCCCGTTGTGGACTAAAGGCAAACTTACTCAGAATGTGGAAAACAGTCCAAATAACTTCATCAAAGCAGTGTCAATGCTGCTATGGATATCGTGGGCAAGCCATCAGGCACACGGTGATTCTAATTACACGTAGGTTCCTTTACTTGGATTCAAAATATCTAAACAGAATGTGGGAGGAGACAACAATCAGTGCCAGGGACCCAGTAAAGCATCTGAGATCAGTGATGGAATTATACACAGTGCCTGGATAAAACTAATAACAACGCCTAGTTAAAAAGTGACGGCTCATTCTCAAAGTGAGATGCATCCGAATGCTTGATTAAGGGAGCGGGGGTGCATGAGTGCATCTAGCGTGCCCGTGATTACTGGGTACCGTGTTGTTCATGCATGAATGGAACAAAAGTGAAATGAGGCGTATAAGCCCAAAAACGCTATGCAGACTGCCCAGGATGGTCAAAACCGTCTTATAAAATGAAGTAAAGCAGCTCCCGGACACCCGTAGGAAATATCCGTTTAATCAGCAGTCTCTGAAAAGATTGGTTGTGCCGTTGGGAGTGAGATAATAAAGGATCGGGCCTACCTGGTACGGGAATTAAATCGCAGTGTCCCCGTGATTGATTGGGAAAACTTCTATCACTGCACGAGAGCGTGGCAGTGAAAGTACAAGTGAAAGGGCGACCCGAGAGCTATACCCAGTGACGCGCCGTGGCCAAGTCTAACCACAGAGTCTGTGACGTGGTTAAATCTACCGGCATGGTTACTGAATCACCCTGCCCCCTAACTCAAAACACAGCATAGATGAAGTGGGCTGTATAGTCAGACACGGGGTCCAGACCAGGCCCAGGGACGAGCAGCACTTACCCGCATTAGTTGAGCGGTCCTCATCTATGTGGGAGAGCAAGCTACTAAAGCAAGGTGTTCTCTTATAGGCGAGCGTGAGACGTCGGCAGCCGCGTGACGTCCCGCGGGTTGCAGCAGCTAAATGCCTGCTAATAATGACTTTTCTTTAGAAGAAAGACTGGAGATAGTGTTTATCAAAACATCGAGGGTGTCTCATATGGAGGTGATTCTCTAAACCGTAAATCTCAAGAAAAACTCAAGAAAAAGGAGGTGGCCCTGGGGAACTTAAAAAGGGCAAACATAGTCGCATTTCACAGACAAGTCCATACAAATGCATGATTACAGAAGTGTTGTGCAAACACATTTCCTCTTTTTAAAACAAGCATTTACAATGCAATAGGTCTCGCATTATTAAAGTTAGAGCTATTGGCATTGTAAATGGCAATGCCTTTTATTTATGTTTTTGCTTTTAAAACATAAATAAAAGGCATTGTCATTTACAATGCTAATAGCTTAAACTTTCGCAAAAGTGAGACCTATTGCATTGCAAATGCTTGTTTAAAGGACGCCCCAGACACTTCTTCCCCAACCTACCAACCTTCAGCAATAGGACAAAACTGCAAGCTTATCTTAGCAAGTCCATACCTGAATACAGCGTGCTTCGAAGAGCAGCACATGCGCTGCTCAGGATCAACCTAAAAAGTCTCTGTTTTAATAGCATTATACAATATGCTCGGGTATACAGGAAAGAGCTGGCAGTGTTGGATAGTTGTCAGGGGCTATTCATTCGTTTTTGTGTTAAGCGCTACACATGGAACATTGTTTAATGTAATTGATACCTAGTGTTAATTTGTCCTTTTTTTCAGTGACTTTGTGTGCATGCGTGCGTGTGCATATATGTATGTGTGTGTGCGTGTGTGTTTATGTGTTTGGGTTTGTTTGTGTGTGTTTGTATGTATGGGTGTGTGTGTGTATGTATGTGTGTGTGTATGTATGTATGGGTGTATGTATGTATGTGTGTGTGTGTGTGTTTCTCTGCAGATTATAGGTTCACATCTCTGCTGGGCAGCCTCTGCCTTTCATCCTTTGGTGTCATTCTCCCTCTGACACGTCATTGGTTTCACACGAGTCTCACTGTGGTGAGAGTGCTGCAGGAGAGTATTAGGGGTACTGGGTCTCTGGATGACAGTTTGTGTGGAATAATGTTTTTACTAGAAAAGTGCTTTAGACCGATGACCCCAGAGCCTGCTCCCTTCCAGTGTGTGGTGAGATTTTTAGGATGTGGGGGCTCTGAAGCGACAAGTTTTATAGCGCTTGGGAGCGCTGTATTCACCTGCCTAGCGCTTGGGAGCGCTTCATTTCCCTGAAGCGCCTGGGAGCGCTTTGTTGCAGGAGGCCAGTGCCCACCCGGCATTGGCCGCGGAATATGCCTCCTTAGAGCTTGAGAGCGCTGTGTTTGCCGTTGAAGCGCGTGGTGTTCCAAGCCGGTGCCGACCCGGCATTTGCCCCAAATTGCGGCGTATTTCCACTTGTAGCGAGTGTCACCTCGCTTTATAATTAAATTCTGGAGGGAGCCTACCCCTCGTGTGTCCCCCCGCATCACCGCCGCAGCCCGGTATAAACCGAACATCGCCGCCGGCCTGCGACCAGGAAGTCAGGCAGGCCGGGCGGGACAACCGGAAACCGGAAGTAGGAGGGCGGGAGCCTACCCCGCCTCCCACGAAAGATCCGCGGCTGTTTTGAGCACCGGAGCAGGCAGGAGCCTACCCTGCGCCCCGGTGCACTCGCCCTGAGAAGGAGGGAGGGAGAGTCCTGCTGCCGGCGTCTTCCACGAGGCTCCCAGGAGTGAGGGAGAGCCCGTGGTAACTGGCATAGAGGAGCCCTGCATTGCCGATGAGAGGAGAGCCGCCGCAACAAAGGAAGCCGGTGAGTGGGGCTTCGCCTTGTTGCTGAGCTGCGAGGGCGGGGGGCATGTGTGTGTGCGCGCGTGCGGCGGCGGGGGGCTGTGTATGAGCGTGCGTGTGTGTATATGTCTTGGAGTCTGTGTGTATGCTTGTGTGTATGCGTGTGTGTGTGTTTAAAAGAGGCCGATGACTGTGGGGGGGGTGTGTGTGAGCGAGCGAGTGTCTGTCTGTCTGTGTGTGTATATGCGTGTGTGCCAACTTCAAGAAATCGGAGGGATGTGCACGGCGCGGCGCGGGACAGAACGTGCGCGTTCGCGCACCCAAATCCGGCAGAAAAGCTCGTAACACCCTCTTGTCCCTAATTCCCCCGAGACGGGCGGCTATACGTCTCCAGCTGGACGCATCCTTCGGATGCTATTCCAGCGAGACCTAAAAAGGGGGGGGCAATACTCAGCTAGGCTCAATAGATGTAATGCATGGAAAAAAAAATTATAATGTGAACTGGCACGGTCAAGTATCTCTACTGCCAGCCCAATGATTATATCTACATTGCTGGACAACCTGGGATGTAGAAAACCATTACACCATAATGAATTACAGTTTGTGGAGTCAGATGTGTATATAACATTCGCACTGCTAGTATGGGAAATTGTGTGAGGTTTAATCAATATATATTCATGAAAGTCTCATAGCGCCCTTCTCAACTCACATACTGTAAAGTAGAGAGAATACATCCCAGCCCAAGGTCATGGAATTTTGAAAAAGGGTGGCATGTGGTGGCCTAATCTTGTAATTTACTGCACATTTAGATGCCTATCCAACTGATTTTTTAGACATTAAGGTTAGTATAGAGGATGGCAAAATTGAAACATGCATATTCAGGAAACCTACTGCTGGTAATGCTATTTTGCACGCTAGAAGTTTTCCTCCGAAGCATACTATTGAAGGTGCTCCCTAAGGAGAATTTCTCCGGATACATAGGGCATGTAGCTCAGAAAGGGCTCAGATAACATATTAGCGGGAGGCCAAAGTAAGATTCATACAGCAAGGATACGATCCCAAACAAGCTTGATACTTCTATGAAAAAAGCCAACAGCAAGGACAGGAACTGGCTGCTCAATCCAACTAGGAATATGATGCCAGAGGTCAACACAGACGATATTTCTATAGCTGAAACCTCTGAAACAGCGCATGTTAGACTGATCACTACCTATAGCAAGCAGTCTAATAGCATTAAGACCATATTAAATAAACAATGGCCAATCATACTAACTGATGCTACTTAGAAACAAATACTGCCTGCAAAACCCATACTTACGTTTTGCAAAGCCTATTCAATGTGAACCAGTCCTGAGATTGACAGCAAGATTAGTTGGTTGGTACCACAGCGGGGCTTTTTTAAATGCAGCACATGCCGTGCAAGCAAATTTGGAACCAACACTACCTCCTGCCATACTGCCTTTTCCAATGTTAATATTGAGCTAGGGGGTCATTACACGTGCAGAACTGACCATGCTGTTTACGTACTGTAATGCAGCTGTGGCCGACGCTATATAGGCAAAAACCACAGTTGATGGACAGAATGCAGTGGCTGAAGACGGATGATAGCCAGAAACCGGTCCTAGGATGCTTGATTCCGGTCCAGGAAAGACATGGCTTGGCAGTTCGGGCTGGACTGTTCCCATGAGGCACAGGGTCAAGGCTGATTTGCATATGGCCATGTCTGAACTGGGGTGGTGTGGAGTGCAAACAAACAATGGATTTAGGCCCAGATCTCTGTACTGAGGTGAATGTATGACAATGTTCTGCATTCTGTTCATCAATTCTTGTTTTTGCATTTGTCACCCCGAGTGGGATGGGTATGCCCAGATGTGGTTCCCGTGCTCTCCACGCCACTGGAGTCAAGCTATCCTGGCTGAAGACGGCTGATAGCCAGAAACGGTCCTAGGATGCTTGATTCCAGTCCAGGAAAGACATGGCTTGGCAGTTAGGGCTGGACTGTTCCCATGAGGCACAGGGTCAAGGCTGATTTGCATATGGCCATGTCTAAACTGGGGTGGTGTGGAGTGCAAAAAAACGATGGATTTAGGCCCAGATCTCTGTACTGGGGTGAATGTATGACATTGTTCTGCATTCTGTCCATCAATTGTTTTTTTTGCATTACGCTACATAGGCAGCACAAAGTTACAAGTACATATAAGAATACTACAGCATCTCCGTGCTATAGTCAATTATGACCCTACATACCCCGTAGCCAGGCATTTTAAAATCCATCACGACAATAATTTGAATTGCCTTAGATACTTTGTTACTGATGCAATATGCATTAACAAAAGAGGAGGTAACAGAGAGAAACTGCTTTGGCAGATAGAGTCCAAATATATACTTGAACTAGACACTGAGGACTCGACCGGGTTGAATCTTAGTGAAGGTCTTTATAACTACCTATGATCTCATATGTCCCTACTTTCACTGCTGCTAAACCGTATATGTATATATTTTTGTTTCCCGTCATTTGTATAATATACCAATTGACCTATGAATTATCCCTGTAATAGTCTCTTCTTATGCAACTAATAATATATGCTTCAAATGCCCACATATGAGATACAATATGAGTTTATCATTCGACAACATAGGGTCCCCCAATTTCGCTTTACAGAATAGGGCCATGGAGCTGCATATACCCTCTTCAGCTGCTATATTTATGTATTTATTATTTTATCACGTGATCTAATTTGAAAATCGATTACGTTTTATTCGATTACACATAGTTTTATGGCCTAGAAATCAGTTTAGCGCTACCATTTTATAGACGCACTTCTGCATTGCATTTTAATTATCTTAACACAAATGTGGTCGTATTAACGTATTATTGTATATTTCCTCTTTTCGTGCTTTTATGTGTATCCAGTTTCCTTCCAACAGTTTATTTGTCCTCTCCTCGCCTTTCCCTGGCTGTCCCATCTTGTGTTCTATACAAGTGAGATCTGGGCCACTGCTGTATGTACTACAGGAGGGCGAAGGTAAAACCTCTATCACTGAAGTATGAGATATTTGGAAGTTGCACATTGGCAAGGGGGGAGGGGGAGTTAAGATTTCTGGCGATGTTGTTGTCAAACTTCGCCGCTCACAACCCACACAACTGAACTATTATCCAGTCCCTGGATGTGCTGCCTGTGAAGCAGTGGGACGTCCTGTGCTGAGTATGAGGCACTGCTAGAAATTGCAACCAGTAAGAGGCAGCAAACAGGGCGAAAGGCCGGGTTAGGAGCTGCAAAGGCCTAAACCCAAATGCAAACATCTTGTACAAATATCTACTGTATATAAATATCTTCCAACAAAAATTTTGACTTGGATCTAAATTCTCTGTTAAAATCTTGCCAACAGCTGTGCAGTGACTGGAGTTGCATGAGTAAATTAATCCAGCCAGCCAACATGTGTAAAATAATGTTGCTGTTTTTACAAATTTGAAAAATATCAACAAAAAAATATCTTTTATTTATTTTTTCTTTTTATTTTCAAAACACATTTATTTCAAAGAATATGCACAGTACAATTACATAACCACCACAAATGCAGAAGACAAGGTGCATCAATACATTTCAGCACAGCAAAGATAATTTCAGGTTCATTCGACAATAGAGACAATGTCCTGAAGAGTTGACAGAGACATGAGAGAGGGCAAGAACAGACAGCCGGGCGGGGGGGGGATCACCATATATAGGGGAGGCAGACAATAAGAGTAGGAGGTCATGGATCAGAGGAAACCAGCTTATGGGCCAGCACCGGCTGCCGCTGCGGGCGGGGAGCGCAGGTGAGGTCACTGATTGCTGAGGTGTGTGGCTTGCGAGATAGGTGACTAGTGGGCCCCATATATCTAGAGGACGGGTTTTAGCTGGCAGGAGATCCCAGAACTCAGATAGGAGGGTGTGGCAACGAGAAGCGTCTTCTAGCCAGAGCGGCACCTGCAGCCTCAGCACAAGGAGACCCTGCACCTAGCCAGAACAAGCAGCATGGCCGTCAACTGACGGATGGCGTCAGGGCAGAATTTAACAAAGCCCAGGAGACGGATCGTGGAGTCAGGCTGCAATGGTGAGTAGGTGATTTCGGAGATGGTTGTAAAGACCTCCCGCCAATATGCCGAGATTCGGGGGCATAAACAGGCAGGATGAGCAAAATCGGGCGCGGAGCAGCATAGGCATCTGTCACTGGCCACAAGACCTAATCTGTGGAGTTGAGCGGGAGTGCGATATAATCTGTGTATATATTTGAAGTGTATTAGATGTAAGCGGTAGTTGGGGGAGTGGCGCTTGATCTGAGTGCAGCAGTAAAGCCAATCCGCTTTGGAGATCTCAACCCCCAGGTCCTCGCCCCACGCTATACGCGCCTGATCGGTGGAGACGGAAGAAGCCGCTAGCGTGTGAGCATAGATCTTGGTGACCAGTTTCTTTGGAGAGGAAGAGGCGTAAAACATGTCAAGATAGGCCAACAATGGGGTGGGGGGGGGGGGTTGGGGAAAGGTGGGATGTAGCTTTCGGCAAGTCGCCCGGAGCTGGTAAAATAGCAAAGTGTCCATGGGGCCAGCGTTGGGAGCGAGCAAGAAGAAGGTCTCCCCAGGGTACAGATCCGAAATTGTGAGGAGGCCGAGGCGAGCAGCGTGTTTAGCCATCCCCGACGACTGGAGTGAGGGGAAAGTGGGGTGGTGGGCAAAAAATATCAGCATTTTAATAGAGATTTTTATCTATGTTTCGGTTTTTAGCGCAAGATGCTTTTGAGAGTATTTTAAATGTTATTTTGTTTAAATGAAGGTTTTAGAACTCACATAAATATAGAAGGTAGAGAGGAATTGGTAGTGATGGGATGGAGGGAAGAATGGAAAAATCATATTTATTATTGTCAGAACGTCATCTTTGCACTCAATATTGCTTACAGCATTTCGCCCCTTTCGAGTTAATAAAGAAACAACTACACCCAATGGGAAGATATTTTTTCATTAATGATATTTAGAGGACGATCTTTAATACAGAAAATATTTCCGTGTACGAAACTCTGACGTAGAACCATAAGGAATTGTATATGAATCAAGGGTTTTTGAGCTCTGTGTTTCTGTTCAAGCAAGGGGTATATGTAAGCACTTGGTAATGGAAAGCAGACAGGAAGTGGATCAAGAAAGTACCAGTTTTTGAGGGCTAGTAAATCACCCATGAATGTAAAATATAAAAAAAGGACTGGGGCAGGATTTGAGGAATTTAAAGCTATGTCCTGTTTCAACAGCTTCTGAGGTTCACTATCTTCCTTCGGTATGACATATCTGGGACCTGGGGGAACTGCTGGCATTGAGTAGTAACTTCACAAATTCCAGTTCTAGCAGGTACCCTTGAGCCAAAACAAGCATCTGAGCCAGGCCCAGTGAAGCATCTATCCTCTCTTATCCGGCAGTGTGCAAATATCTGGATCCATACAACATTCTGAGTGTGCTTCATAGTGCAGAAGAGAAGCCTGCAGGGGGTAGGAGAGCTCTTATGTTTTTTTTTTCTAAATCAGCCTAGCAGCACATCTCTCTCAGCACAACCACTGATTTCTTTTGTCCAAGCTTTATTATGGCTATAAGCATTTGCAGGTCAGCAAAAGCACAGCTGGAACCTAAGATCTTTCCAAACGACTAATTTGGCACATCAAGGTTGTCAAGAAATGAGTCCATTTTGAAAGTGTTGTGATTTTCTTAGATTTTGTAACTGTCACGAATGAGCAATCGAGGTTTAAGGACTTCTATAAGAAGGCTTATGTGGTGTGTGCTCCTTTAAGACTGTGACAAACTGGCCTTTGCAGGTTGCTGTGCCACGAGTAGCAGGCTAGCCTGGGTCAAGGGTGAGCCAGGCAGTGGTATTTAAAAAGAATGAAGTCTTTAGGAAGCTGCCTGCCAACTGTCTTTGTTGCATTGGTATTTTGCTTGCCACATAGTTCATTCTGAGTTTCCTGCCCCTTATATTTGTTATTTGCCCCCTCGGCTCTTTCTTCTATTGCCTGTTATACGGACCGTGCTGTCTGGATTACATTTTGACATTTTCCTCTTAATGTGCCTTCTTTCATTCTCTGTTTCCCTTCAAGGCAGAAGTGGGAACCGAAAGCAGCCCTGGCAAATAATTTCAGACCAGCCTCATACTGTGCAGAGAGGTCGAGCTCACCACTAAAATGGTACTTGGGGGGGTTGGGGTTCTCCCCCAAGAAAATGTGGGGGGAAACGCCAAAAACTGTGCAGTCTACAACAAATGTTTCGTTATATATTCAATTGTATTCGTTTTTAAAGCATAGTAAACGATGGCCTTATGTGCACCAGGATACAGCAATCTTTATTGAGGCTCTTCAATTATTCCCTTACTATCACCCTCCAACAGTGCTTCCCATCTCTCCATATCCCCTCTCTCACATGTATATAATTTATTTTATAGCACCTCTCATACAAGTGTAGTGTGTTGGAGCATTTTGCATCACAAACAGAGGCAATGAATCATACATGTGTAAATCAATGTATGGAAAATGTTACATAAGACAAAGAGGGCTACAGGTGTAGGGTTCACAAGTCATCCATACTGGTAGGCATGCTTTGAGAGTGTTTGGTCTGGTTAGCACAAACTCAGGATTCAGAAGATAACACAGTGTTTAGAGTTGCCTTTACCTACAAGAATTTAGTTTTACCCAAACAAACCCTTTTTAGCAAAATTAGGATAATGAAAGACTGAGACAAATAAACAACTTTCTAAACTAGATTACAATTGTAACTTATGAACTGCACAGTAACAAAAGGATCTCTGTGACAAAAGTAGTAATCCACTGAGCTTTGCACATATAATACTGTTCTGTGATCTACATAGTACGCACTCTTTGGTGCAGACCTTTTAACCCTCTGAACTACCTTCGATGAGTCAAAACTGCAACTAGACAAAATTCTGATCCCTGTCCAGCAGGTACATTAATCACCAGAGTTATCTTGGCACTTGTGTTGATGTCTGAAACCTGTTGGATATGCAAGAAACTTTGCAGCGCTAAAACTGCTGCACTGCTACAAAACCGGCTCCCAGTAACAAAAGAGGCTGCCCACACTTCCAGCCTCCCGGGGAAACTCCTGATGACCAGTTCGGCCAGTCCAGCCTTGCTTCCCTTCTCAGAAGATGTCTAACTGGACACCAGACTGTGGACTTCCCAGCTTCCCCCACACTTTACTTAAGTTAAACGCAGCCCGCCATCTTGAAGCCAATGAGTATACTTGTTAATTATTCAATCACTGCAAAGTTTTCATGCTTTTACTAAACCTAAATTCATATGCATGCTGTCCCTGACTACAGAGTGATTCTCTTACCGGAGAGTTCCTGCTCATATTTCAATCAGAGATGTAACCAGTGGTTAATCTGCACACAAAAAAAGTGCTGGGGTTCTCGCCAAGAGGCAGCTTGCACCAGCCCATTTCTCCTGTTAGCGCCGCCTAAAACAAAACCAACTACTAACCATAAAAGTGGGGGGAGGATGAGGCATAATGGCCGCAGCTGCGGACTTCAGAGATGGGGAACCAGGTTCGAATCTCAGCGTCCACTCAACATCCTGTGATTATTGACAAATCATTTAATCTCCCAGAAAATGAATGTGTCCTTGACGGGTGTTCATGCAAAGCCCCGGTGTGGATGATTAAATGCTAGTGCTGAGCACCGGAAACCACCATCTCAAATTAAGCACTGGATGTAGCACCTGATAGAACGGTGCTAAAGGAGACCTGGGTGTGCTGTGAGCCTCTATCTCCTCTCTTTCGATCCCATTCCCATTCACCTTTCCCTCCAGTATTTGATTTTGTTTTGCACATATTCCTTTGTAGGGGCGAAGCTACATTCTGGGAAGTGGGGTGGATTGTAATCAGCACTTGTTGGATAACACTAACAAATCCGGACAGTAAATATGTACCATTCTTAGGTCCGTGTGCTCTGTAGGAATGTTGGATTTGTGTTTTACTGCCCCAAAAATATTTAGGAGGTACACCATACAAACTGATTTTTAGAACTTCATTGTATGTTTTTATCACTAGCTAATAGAACCATTTTGTCAACTTCAGAATATTGAAAGATTGAATTAAAAACGAAAGAATTCAAACGGATGCTTAGAGGGGGGTAGATCTATCAGTAGATTATATTTTATGACCAATACGTTACACAGTGGACTCTGCAGCAAAAGTATTAATGCCATAAGGGGGTGCTAGAGGGCGCACACACGGAATGGCCGCCTAACTGTGTGGCTCCCGTTCCATGGAGCACTTATCCTTCAACTATCCTGCCTTACTGGAGAGTAAACTCACCCTAAAGCTGCTGCATCGGCGCCAAATGTGATTGTCCACGATCGGTCAACCTGGCGATTTGCTGGAGGCAGCTGGCTCTGAGAAAACGATCCGACAAACTTCGCCGGCAGAGCCCCTGGAACTAGCGAAACGGAGGGTCCAGCTCCAGGCTGGCACGCGAGGCCGGTGCTCGCCACGAGGAGATAGGCCCTGGCGCAGGCCCGGCTGCGAGAGCCGTTGTGCCCTCGACCCTTGCTCTGGTGTGCGGCCCTTCGCCCTTCCTGCTGGCGATTCCCTGTGGCTCTGGCGTTCGGGGACTCCTGCGTGCTGGATTAACCTGCCCCCCACTGTGGACACATGCCTGCCGTGGTGATCGGGTGTCTGGAGGGTAGGCCGGAGCTGGCCAAAAGGTGCGCGATCGAGCCCCGCGCGGTCGGACGCTCACAGCGGCGCTGCTGCCCTGATCACCCTTGACTGCACGAGGATGGAGGTTCCACAGGGGGCAGCAGGATCATCACAGGGCTCTGCGGAGGTGCGGAGCATTGAGCCGGGTGCCGCAGGTGACCGCGAGGAAGGACCTTGCCGGCGAGAGTGTGTGTGGCGAGAGGCCGCCTGCTCTCCCCCTGCCGCGGTGAGCACGGCGCTGAGGTACACCTGAGCTCCACATACCCCCTGAAGCCAACCGGGAACTAGCGAGCTGCTGGAGGAGCAGTAGGGTCGGCGCAGGGGGTCACTAGTCACTGCGGAGCCCCTTTGCACTGTACTGCTCCATTGACCTGTTGCGGTGCTGTGGCCCGGGGTGGCGGATTTACCGGACATCTATTGGCCCTGCCCACATAGCGCCACAGATAAGGAAGAACGTTGTCTCCAGCATTTTACCCCATGTGCTTCGTCCACAAGACTTACGCTACAAACCTTGCCTGGCGCTCAAGCTTATATGTTGGTCTGGGAGAGCCTGCACCTGGTACAAGTGGATACTGACCGATATCGGCGGGGACCTGTGGGTAGCTCCTACCATACCTGACTTCCTTATACTTGCTGCCTGGCTGGACTGTTCGCTACACTCCTTTCTTAAACTGTGGGGGTCGCGGTGCATCGCATTGGAACAGCGCCCTACTCGGAGGCGTGCTAGTTGGCATCACGGTGCCCTACTAGGGCTAGAGACACCCACCATTCCATCAGCGGATTCAGAGGCGGTGCCTGCATGGATAATTTACTACGAGTCATAGCAGCCAAGAACGAGGACTTGGAAGCCCGTAGCAGACGCAATAACATACGCGTCACGGGCATTCCGGAGTCCACAGACACGGGCAGGATGGAACTGTATGTGTAGAAGCTCCTTAGAGGGTCAGTGGGAGAAGATGCCTTCTCGCCCCAATTCATCGTTGAAAGGGAGCATCGGTCGCTGGCCCCGGTCCCTAAACCTGGACTGCCGCCTAGGCCAATAATCGCTCGTTTGTTGAATTATCGCGATCGAGATGTTGCATTGAGAGCAGCTCGTACCAAACGGAACCTGCACTAAAATGGAATCACATTCTCTATTTATCCTGATTTCACTCCTATGGTACAGGAAGAAAGGCGCAGATTCTTGCAGGTCAAAAAGAAACTACGTGAGGCCCAGTTGGATTATGCTCTACTCTACCCGGCGAAGCTGAGAGTGACATACCAGGGGAAGAAGAGGTTCTTCACGAATCCGCAAAAAGCAGAGGACTACCTGAAGGCGATCCGCAAAGCACGGAGGGAGGGTCGGAACGGCGAAGCAGACCCTGAAGACGACCCACCAGTAGTAGCCGAGGATGATTGACATGATGCGTCCTCTGTGGGACAGCCTGCTTCTGTTCTGGACTGACAGGTCTGGACCTTTGACCGTTGTCTCAGAGGGCTCGGACACCTTACTACAGTTTGGGACTACATGATCTCTCCAGTGGTAAAGTATTCCAGGGACCACTATCCCTGCCCTGGCCTCCACTGAGGGCGGTACAGAATGGGAGGCTACAGGAGGGAGAAGTGGTTGTGCGCCCTTGATGTTGTTTCCCCTACGGGTATACCCCAAACATGGGAACGAGTTATGAAAGTTATGGGGGGAAGGGTTGGAATGTACGGCTGCTGGCATGATTGGGATGCAGTAGTGGGAGGGGGGCTAGGTTAGTTTGTGGGGGAGATTTCAGTTAACGGGGAGGAAAGGCGATTGGTAAACCGCTGTGGTATTTGTTCTTACCTGAGAAGAGATAGCTTTACTGACTTCAACGTGGCATGCTTCCATTTTTTAAGATGTACTTTACCTTATGGCGGGATCGGGATCTGATGCACAGTTGAGCTGTATGTCATGGAATATAAGGGGTCTTAACAATGCTAAAAAGTGCCGAAATGTGATTGCATACTTAAACCGCCATCAAGTTCACATTGCCATGTTGCAGGAAACACACCTGTCACCGCAGACACGCATTACCTTTGCAAACAAATGGGCTAGTGCCCGTGTTTTCTCTTCCTATTCTACCTATGCAAGGGGAGTTTCTATCCTGATACGACGCAATGTGCCATTCCAAAACACATTGCGAACTACTAGATGCGGAAGGTCGCTTCGCCCTGCTGTGGGGACGGCTGGGCCATGACACGATTACTCTAGTAAACTGTTATGCACCTAACACAGACATGCCATTATTTTTCCACACGGTCTGGGGCAAAATCCTAGACTTAGGGTCTCGACACGTCATTTGGGGGGGAGACTTTAACTTAGCGTTGACTTCTCATCTGGATAGGGTAGATCGAGTGGCGCATTACAAGCCAAGGTCCAGGGAGGCTCTGGAGGGCGTGATTTCGGAGGGTGACTTGGTGGACACATGGCGTTGTCTGCATCCTTCCCAGAAAGAGGGTACACATTTCACATCACTGACAGGCACATGGGCAAGACTGGACTATCTCTTTACGAGTAGAGAGATCTGTGCGGGTGTGACTGGGGTGGTACACCTCCCAAGGACATACTCCGATCATAGCCCGGTCGTGATGCAACTACGGATACCTGGGTGGGATGACCCTAGGCCACAGTGGAGATTGCAGCCAGCAGTCCTGTTGGACGCTGTGTTCCGCACCGAACTCGGCGATGAAATTGCCGCATTTTTTCCTAGAAACAAGGGTTCTGTCGATTCAGTCGAACACATCTGGGAGGCATTTAAGGTAACGTTAAGGGGATATTGCATATCAAAAAGCTTCGGGGTTCTGCGCGACATTCAGCGCACGATCCGTGCCCTCGATAGTAAGTTGAAGGCCTTGGAGGCTCGGATGGTGGAGGGGGACAGTGCTGACACCCACGCAGAGTTCAGAGACACACTTACGAGATACGAGGAAGAGGCTAACAGGGAAGCAAAGTTTAAAGGGAAACACTGGCAGGCTAGAAAATACTGTGAGGGAGACAGACCGGGCAGGGCCTTGGCAGTAATGACGCGCACCTCACATACTCACAACACGATTCTGGAGGTCGTAAATGACATGGGGCACAAGGTCAGAAACTCAGATGACTTACTCTCTGCTTGCGTTTCTCATTATCATACACTCTACACCACTGCCACGACCGCTGATGTGCCATATAATGACTTCCTGAGTGATATAGCTCTCTGCTGGCTCAGTGATGACGACAGAGCCTTCCTGGCTGCCCCATTTGAATTAGATGAGATCCGTGAGGCTATCATGTCACTTCAGAATGGGAAGGCTCCCGGCCTAGACGGACTCCTGGCGGAGTTTTATAAAGCCTACATCGACATCATGGCCCCTGTTCTCCGTGAGGTTTTCGAGGAGTCACTAGCTGACGGTATCCTACCTTGTTCAATGCGCGAGGTCGTCATTACCTCATTATTGAAACCTGGCAGGAATCCCAGCGCCTGTGATTCTTATCGCCCACTCTCGCTCTTGAATTGTGATGTTAAAATACTAGCGAAGGTACTGGCTACCAGACTGTCTCTTCCTATGACCCGGATTGTCTTGCCAGACCAGTCTGGGTTTGTCTCCGGTCGGTCCACCTCCCATAACCTGTGCACTCTGTTCTCCCTGCTCCGCACAGTGCACCCTGACTTACCAGTTGCAGCGGTCTTTTTAGATGCCACCAAGGCCTTTGATTCGGTTGAGTGGCCATACCTGTTCACCGTACTAGAGCAAATGGGATTCCCTAAATTGTTTATCTCCTTGGTTCAACTGCTCTATACGCAACCAACAGCGAAAGTCCTCATTAACGGCCGCCTTTCACCTTCTATTGCCATTTCTAGGGGCACTCGGCAGGGGTGCCCTCTGGCCCCTACTTTTGTTTGCGATAGCCGTCGAGCCACTTGCTTGTAGACTCCACCAGCTGCACCGCGACAGCGCGTTTCGCTGTTTCCAGCACCAAATTGGCGTGTTATTATACGCTGACGACATGACATTATTTGTCAAGGATCCAGCATCGAACCTAAATTCCTTACTCAGGGAATTTGTTGTCTTTGGCAGACTGTCTGGTGTACGTATAAACTGGACTAAGTCGCAATTTTTCCCGCTCACGGATGCGGTTCCTGGCTTTCCCCTCGACTATCCTCTAGAATGGTGTCGTTCGGACCTACGTTACCTGGGAATACAGATTTCACGTGATAAAGATGAAACAATACGTTCAAACTATGTTGTAGCAATTACGAAACTTACTGCATCAGTAGATCGCTGGATCGCCCTTCCACTCTCCATGGCTGGAAGGGCTTCACTTATCAAAATGATAGTGTGTTATGGCTGGATTTTCTGAGTAGGTGGGATCAGCCCACAGGGGCCCCTCCAACCCAGCCAGAACGTACTCACCTTCCCTCCTCAGGACTCCTCTATCCAGGCACCTGGTACCTACCTGAGGATGGGGAACTCGCAATATACAAGCTCATATTATTAAAAACACCACTAAATCTATAGGGATACTAAGAATACTCACTGATTACTAGGGATATCCATACCCTACACCACACTTATTCACATCAGTTGGTCTCGCGGCCACCCTGACCCAGACCGTTCTACCCTAGGGCAGATATGACACACAATCCGGTGTGTCTACACATGGGCCTGCAGAACCCAATGCTCCCTTTTCCAAACTGTTCGCAATCCTGCGAAACTACACACTAGTTCAACCTCCTAGTGTTCTCACTTATTCAAGCCACAATCCAGTGGGTATCCACACTGGTCTCCCACCCAGTGTTCTCACTAACGCCGCATATCAACGACGACCACATTCCTATGGACCATTATCAGGACAATATCTCAGTTACCTACTCGGGATAAAACTATAATAATGACTTTTGATACGGTTCCCAAATTATATAGTGTACCTCCTATTCTTGGCATCAAAGGTCCACTCACTCCCTCTTTGTTCGATCACTATTTACCTGATCGGGATTTCACATCCGCTCACATAAACAACGCTCAACTAGGAGATGCATTTACCAAGATTGAACATGAACACGAGGCACACGATAATTCCATAAGAATTAGGATATTTATTAACAGTAGACACAAATCACATTACTATGCAACATAACTTCTGCAAAGAAAAGGTAAAGATTAGAGTGCACGTTCTATGAGCAATGGACGGACATCACCTGGTTAATATGAAGTCTGGGTTCGGCAGTCATCTAGGTTCCCTTCTCGTCTCTGTGTCCTGGCTCGCCTTGCAGTCACACCCCAGCCGTCACAAGTACACGTCTGCACCGCTAGGCTCAACCTCGTCTGCTTCCCTCCAGGGCACCGGAACCTTGCTGGTTATTAGCTACCGTCTCTCTCTCTCTCTGTATCAGTGCGCTACGCGCTAATTCTCCTTCAGTCTTTCTCAGAGAGTTTCGGTCTTAAATCTTTCTAGGACTTCAAAGATGGCGACTGTCCGCCATGAGATAATTAATGGCAGAGATGCTAACGGCTAGATGCCGCCTACGGACTAACTGAAAAACTGACTAACACCTTCGCTAATATCAAAGCCCGTTCCTTCATGGAAAGCTACGGCCAGTAACCTGCCGCCCACCAAATTCTTGTACCTCCCCGTACCAAGGACACGTTCCCAGCCGGCCGGCCTGAAGTTGTGTCTTCGGTGTGGAGAAAAATACATTCCTTCGATAAGGGTCAGCCTGAACCGGTTCTCTCCAAGCGAACAACAGCTTGAAACTAAAACATTACACTTCACCTAGAAAGCCTTCTCGAGCTACCAGGCAGAAAGCAAAATGGAGTCTGTCTCGTTTAAGGCCTACGGAGCCCACAATATGCATAATTCCATGGAAAATATCCTAGCATGTTAGCAAATGGACAAATCATGACTAATACTTATATATCTATCCCCTAACTTAAATTCATAAGCCCTACATTAGGGAAAGTAGCACGAAAATGCCCTAATATATGTAAGACAGGGGCCCTGTCTATAGTCCTAACCCCTATGCTATGGGGGTGATAGGCTGGAGTCACTCTCCATCATTCTTCCTCTCAAAGAGCCAGCAGAAGGGCAGCCATTACATTACACCCCTTGACTCCAGTCTATTAACCACAAACTAAATGGAACTAACATCAGTAGAAGAATAATAGGAAACAAAATTAACTGATCTATGTCTCTTACTAAGTCTAAAAAATTGGAGCAAGGAAGGGATACACTGAATGAAGCAACAAATAGCTATCAAGACACAAATAGCGACAATAACTCCCCCTAAAATCTGTCGTAAGGAATGCAAGTCAGGCAACCAATTAAAAAGCCAGTCAAAGAAACCCTGATCTATATGTTGTCTAATTTCTGCAGTCAAGTCGTGGAGTTTGTCAATATGGGATTGGATAGCTTTTGAATGGTCGGACAAATTAAAACAGCATAGACCTTCAAAATCGGAACAATCGTGTCCATGTTTCAACAATAAGTAATCGATAGCCGCACGATTCTGCAAAATAGCTCTACGTTCACCTTGGGAGTCTAACAATAAATCTGATAAAACAGTAGACGTTTGATTAATCGATTTGACCATCCAGCAGGCCATTTTGCCGATTGTTTTGGCATTATAAACGGCCAATGCGGGCACTCCAATAATAGAAAAAGCTAAACCAAGGTATTCCGATCTAGAATAAAGGTGAACAGAGGAATCACAATCTTCATGCAATGACATTGAATCACGTACCATACGGGAATGTGAAGTAGGATGTGAGGAAAACATTAGCAAACTCAATCTAGTGATGGCACATGGGCCACCAGAAATATTCGAAGGAATATAAGGCCAAGATGAATTCCCGCAGGAAAATAGCCATCCGGCTGGCAGTAACATTGAACGATAATGGCTAGGGGCAACTAATAAACGTTTACAAGTCATATTGTTCTTTACAGAAAAACATGAATTCGGAAGTCTCTGTAAACACAGCAATCGTTGATGAGCTGAAAAAGAAGTAGCGGCCTGAATTTTCAATTGTAAACATTCGGTAATAGCCTTAGGGTCACACGTCATAATAAAACATAGATCTCCAGGGGTAATATTAAAAGTAGTTATTCGGGAATGAATAGCAATATCAAGGTCTGGAAGAGCAGTACATGAGGGGCAGAATTCATGGGCCGCGAAGTCGCCTAGAATAACATTAGGTCGGGCATATGAGATATTAAAAATATGTCGCAGAGTCTCGGTAGATGCAGGGACAGCAACCAAACAGGTCGCTAAAATGTCAGTGACAGATTTCATTGGGGTAAGACAGAAATGCTGAGATTTCGTCACTCGTTTTGCGAGTGTAATCCAAAAGTTGGACGATGCAGCCCACGCAGACCGCGGGGCTCGGATTATCACATCAACCGGCGTCGGTGGATCCTCTCCTCTCCCGGCGTAGCAGGCCAAAAGGAGTCCAGCGCCGACACATCCTGCAGCAGCAGTCCAGAGAATGATCTGAAAGAATACAAACACAGGCCTTAATCATTCTCGTAAGTAACATTTATCAGCTGGGACAGCTTCCCAGCCATCTATCCCTGGCTTCATCACCAAAACGGTGTTGTCATGACCGGTCGCAATAATATCAGCCTGTTCAGGAGGATTTTTAGGCGATTGCACCCATATCTTAGCTCCAGGAAGATCAGAGGATCCGAAGCCTTTTTGTCCTCGCACAGTTAGCAACGTTGGGGCAGAGCCTTTTTTGATCTCACCACTGAAAACAGGCATAATCAATAACTGGGCAACACGGTCAGACTTTTTGATTAACAAATCCGTCTCACTGCTATTAAGCAGGAGAACCTTAATCTCTCCCTGATAATCACTGTCAATTACTCCTCCGAGCACTTGTACACCTTTCAGGGCCAGGCCGGATCTAGGGGCAATTAATCCAAAACTACCGGCAGGTATGCAGACACCAACGCCAGTTTCAATAATAATACGATCCTTTCCTGGAAATTTAGCATCATTTAAAGCATGCAGGTCGAGGCCTGCGGAACCTGGGGTTGCTCTACATGGAGCCAAAGCACCGGGGGTAATTTCCCAATACATAACAGTGTTCGATAAAGAATTAGGTTTCACATCAACATTTGGAGGAAACAAACGCATTAAAGGAGATTCAGCATGTAACAAAGGGCGATTATTCAGAATTAACAAAGCCTGAAGTAGGACATCTCTCCACTGGCTGTAACGGTCATCAGTCAACTTGCGCAACTGTTCTTTCAACAAACCATTCATCCTCTCAATCAGACCTGAAGCTTGTGGGTAATATGGAATATGAAACACCCAATCAATATTATTTTCCGCACAGAATTCCTGCACCAATCTTCCACGAAAGTGGGATGCATTATCAGATTGAATTTGGAATGGGACACCATAGTACAGAATAATTAGCTCCAGGGTTTTAATGGTATTCACTTGGGTAGCATTCTTACAAGGGAAAGCGACCAAAAGGCCACTATAAGTGTCAACCACTGTACAAATATATTGACAATTTCTGCTCATAGGGAGCGGACCAATATAGTCAATCTGCCAAATTTGGGCAGGCAATTTACCTCGATGTAAGTGCCCTCGAACAATCTGAGGCACCTCTTTTTTCCTAGAATGCTGACAAATGGGACAATGTAGAATGACATCTTTTATTAAAGAAAAAGGAATATGAATTCCTCTATCGGCAGCCCACCTGCTAGTGGCTTTCTCTCCAAAATGTCCTGCTTTCTGATGGGCCCACTTCGCCAATCCCGCCAAATCAGAATCCTGCATGTCCACCACTGCCTCAGCAATTTTAGACTTTTCATCTGCAATGTTATGGAAAAATTTGTCAAGGGAGTCAATTGGAGTGTGAGCATCCACGTGAAAGATTGTTACAGTGCTCTGCGGGAGCAGCTCCCAAATTTCTTGCCACAATTCTTTTCCCCACAACTCCT
Source organism: Lissotriton vulgaris (assembly GCF_964263255.1). Taxonomy (NCBI): domain Eukaryota; kingdom Metazoa; phylum Chordata; class Amphibia; order Caudata; family Salamandridae; genus Lissotriton; species Lissotriton vulgaris. The sequence continues at coordinate 647,436,957 of NC_141700.1, read as the reverse complement.
TTGAATGCAATTCCCATCTATGAGAATGCCATGTTGGTAACCATACCGCCAGTCCATTCGCAGTGGACCAGGAATCAGTGAAAATATGACATGTGCCAGGTAGTTCCTGTTTCAAAACTTGGTAAACTGCATAGAGTTCAGCATATTGACTACTCTTACCATCTCCAGTTGTGCTCAACAATTTCTGCGTAATCGGGTTGAATGAAACAGCTTTCCAATGTCTTTTGTCACCAATGAATTTCGCAGAACCATCCGTAAACCACACATGTTTTCTATCCTCCACGGACAGATCATCAAATGATTTACCCCACTTCACGGGAGACTCCTGCACCACGGGAACCGAACACTCACTTTCAATCTCATTGGAGGGCGCCTGCGCCACTCGCTCATGTAAAACCGCCACACCTTTCGGACCCACACGTGCCCTGTCCTGAATGTACCATTTCCATTTAATGACACTAGCCTCCTGAGCATGTCCAATTCGATGGGACTTCGGTGAACTCAAAACCCACTGCATAATGGGAATTTCAGGCCTCAAAATCACAGCATGGCCTAGGGTCAATTGCTCGGTATCTACCAGAGCCCAATAACAAGCAAGCAACTGTTTTTCAAAAGGTGAGTAACGCTCACCAGCCTCGGGTAACTTCTTGGTCCAAAAACCCAATGGCACTTTTTGTCTGTCCTGCTTTTGCCACAGGCTCCAATTGGCATACAAGCCTTCCACGGACACATTCAAATCCACATCACCTTCACTCACGGGCCACAAATCCAAGGCATACTGAATAGCTTCTTTAGCCAAATTAAAAGCCGTCTGTTGAGACTCACCCCATTCAAACGCATTCTTTTTACGAGTAACTCGATACAATGGAGCTAAAATCTGAGTTAGATGTGGAATATGTTGACGCCAAAATCCAAACAAACCAATGAAGCATTGAGCCTCTTTCCTGTTTCTGGGAACTGCAAAATCAAGTATTTTACGCTTTACCTGTGGGATCACTTCTCTGTGACCTTCATGCCAATTAATTCCTAAAAATTTCACATTCTGGGATGGAGTTTGTAATTTATCGGGATTAATTTCCCAGCCTTTCGCTCGCAAACAGTCAATGATCTGATCTAAATGGGACTGAACCTGGTCTTGCGTTTCACCTTGAATCAAAATGTCGTCAATATAATGACAGACCTGAACTCGTGAATTCGTGGGCACTTCAGACAAATGCTCCGCCACCAGCCGGTGACAGATCGTAGGACTATGCACATAGCCTTGAGGAAGACTTCGGAACGTCATTTGACGTCCATTCCATGTAAAACTGAACTGTTCCTGACATTCGGGGGCAATCGGTATCGAAAAGAAAGCATTAGCAATATCAATTGAAGCATACCACGTACCTGGATGCTTTTGAATTCTCTGAATTAGCGTGACAATATCAGGCACTGCGATCGTCAATTTAGGTGTGTATTTATTCAATTCTCGATAATCAACAGTCATGCGCCAAGAATTGTCACTTTTGCGCACGGGCCAAACGGGATTATTCCAAGCAGATGTGACCGGAGTAATGACTCCCGCATCAACCAAATCCTGAATAGTAGCAGTAATCTCTTCATGGCCACCTGGGATACGATACTGCTTCTGACAAACCACCGTCGTGGCTAAAGGTATTTGAATAGGTGGCATACGTAAACGGCCAACCCGTACGGGTCTGGTCGAAATGTACTGTCTAGTTCCAAATTGATAACAACCATCCTCCAGATGCAAAGTCATTCCTTTCAAAATGTCAATTCCAATTATGAATTCCAAAAGTGGTACAACCAACACAGAGTATTCTCTACGAGGAATCCTACCAATCTTAATTTCGAGTGCAGTTTGAACTGCGGGTGTTTCTTTACCACCCAAGCCAGTAATCGTAAAAGATTGTCCATGAAATTTTCTCGACTTACCATGAATTAAAGTGGCCTCCGCCCCAGTATCAACTAATGCTCGGGCCCTTTGGATATTACGATGTTTCCAAAAAATCTCAATATCTACATAGGGTCTGTTATCTCTGTGAGCCCACTTGCGTACCGGAGCTTGACCTATTTCCTAGTCCTTTTTCCCGCGTTCCGTCAACCAAGACAAATCAGGGTAAATGCCCTCAGTTTTCTTTGGTATCAAAATATCTTGTTCATATCCGTCTCCAGTACGAAACGGATTAGTGTCATGTTCAAAAAATTGTGAATTACGGTCAGAAAGTCTGTTACGATCCTCTCTCCTTCTCATGTCAGGGGAATAACTCCTTTCATCTTTTCGTCTGTTAGAAACACGCTCCTCTCTCCCCCTCTCACGATCATCCTCTCTCCCCCTCCCGTCATTACGACGAGGGGATCCATCACGTTCATAACGCCGATCATCACTGCGATCAGAATTCACACGTCGCTTCTCATCACCACTGTCATCTGAACCACGATCATACTCATTCTTTCGCACACGACGGGCACCCTCCTTCCGATCCAAACCACGCTTACGAAACATGTCCCATAAGCGATTATTAGGCTCACCGTCAATGTCTTCCCTTTTGACACCATCAGCAATGAGAGCAAGAAACATGTCACGTCTAGAGAACTTATAGTCCCCACCAGTACGACCCTCAGGTCGAGATTGTCTTTCAGGTTTAAACCATTCACCCAGCTCACCAAGCTGACGAACAGACTCAAGCACAGCAGACAAAGGATTGCCAGTTTGGTTGATCAATAATGTCATCATGACCTGCTTGTAAGCAACAGGAGAAGAACGGATAATGCGATTGCGCACAGAAGACGTTAAAAGACCATCCAATAACCTATCAGCAGTACTAAGAAAGATAGCAGTTTTCATTACTTCCTCCTTTAAACGTTGCGACGCATCGCGCAAAGTGTACCACGGTTTCTCATCAGCGGGCCAATCAGATTCAGTTGGATATTTATGATTACAGCCGTCAGACGCAAGCTGGAGCAAAGTAATTTGACCAGCACCATTATAGTTTCGAAAATGATCTTGAATCGTAGAATCAGAACTTAAAGAGCAAAATCGTAAGCAATCAACAGCATCAAGAAAAATACCGGCAGCGCCAAGTTCATAAAGACGCACCATCCAGGTAAGCAAGGCCTCACCAGGCCGTTGTCGAAATCGTTGTAAAATGTCACTAACCTCCTGCTGAGTAAAATCTTCAATACAATCTAAAGCTATACCAGCCGGGTTACCAGGGGCTTGTTGTAATTTTCGTCGAAAAACAGGGTGAGCAGAAACTTCAGGAAGAGCTTCCGAGGAAGCCCGCATCTTAGATTTAGTATGGCAATCAGGGCAAGCTACGTCATCCGAGTGGGAAGAACGAGCACGGCCGTTGGCAGCACCTATATCAGTACATGAAGCAGATTTACAATCACGTCCGGAGCGAGAAGACTCGCGCTTATCACCCTCCTCTGCCGAGGAGTCAGAAGTATGAGAATCCCAAATATTACCGTCCCACTCATCGGGGTTCCAATCCATTCCAGCTTTTGCTACAACCATACGCACTTTGCGTGTAGATACACGACCACGACGATGTTTATACTTATATCGTGCAATACGGACCGCAGCTCTTTCGGCAATGGTCTGATATGTTTCAAGTTTGTCGGCAAGCAATTTATTTTGACAACGTAAAAGAGTATGCGCATTTTGCAACTCAACACACTGTCCCTCCATGTCCTTAAACTGCTTTTGTAGCTGTACAAACCTCTCATGCAGTATTCTATATGCATTAAGAACAATCCAACCTCTGCGTCCTAAAATAGGAAGCTCATCACCCTTCACTACTGGCGCTTTCTGCAAGCATGACACCACATCGGCAGGCTCCGCCTGCTCCAGGCATGAGGACCAATTTTCACTCAAACCAGTAGAATCGGCCCACTCACGGGCCAAAGCCTCGTAAGGGGTACATTCCCAGCCGGGAATCTGAATCGGTAACTTGAAAACCGACGATGATTTTTTCGCAAACATAATGACACAACAAAGTTATATACACAATTATAAACAAAATTTTATACGTACAAGCCGAGCGCAAATCAACAATATTAAAACAATGCAATGCACACAGGCTTCGTAAACAGTTCGTGACGCCAGATGTTATGGCTGGATTTTCTGAGTAGGTGGGATCAGCCCCCAGGGGCCCCTCCAACCCAGCCAGAACGTACTCACCTTCCCTCCTCAGGACTCCTCTATCCAGGCACCTGGTACCTACCTGAGGATGGGGAACTCGCAATATACAAGCTCATATTATTAAAAACACCACTAAATCTATAGGGATACTAAGAATACTCACTGATTACTAGGGATATCCATACCCTACACCACACTTATTCACATCAGTTGGTCTCGCGGCCACCCTGACCCAGACCGTTCTACCCTAGGGCAGATATGACACACAATCCGGTGTGTCTACACATGGGCCTGCAGAACCCAATGCTCCCTTTTCCAAACTGTTCGCAATCCTGCGAAACTACACACTAGTTCAACCTCCTAGTGTTCTCACTTATTCAAGCCACAATCCAGTGGGTATCCACACTGGTCTCCCACCCAGTGTTCTCACTAACGCCGCATATCAACGACGACCACATTCCTATGGACCATTATCAGGACAATATCTCAGTTACCTACTCGGGATAAAACTATAATAATGACTTTTGATACGGTTCCCAAATTATATAGTGTACCTCCTATTCTTGGCATCAAAGGTCCACTCACTCCCTCTTTGTTCGATCACTATTTACCTGATCGGGATTTCACATCCGCTCACATAAACAACGCTCAACTAGGAGATGCATTTACCAAGATTGAACATGAACACGAGGCACACGATAATTCCATAAGAATTAGGATATTTATTAACAGTAGACACAAATCACATTACTATGCAACATAACTTCTGCAAAGAAAAGGTAAAGATTAGAGTGCACGTTCTATGAGCAATGGACGGACATCACCTGGTTAATATGAAGTCTGGGTTCGGCAGTCATCTAGGTTCCCTTCTCGTCTCTGTGTCCTGGCTCGCCTTGCAGTCACACCCCAGCCGTCACAAGTACACGTCTGCACCGCTAGGCTCAACCTCGTCTGCTTCCCTCCAGGGCACCGGAACCTTGCTGGTTATTAGCTACCGTCTCTCTCTCTCTCTGTATCAGTGCGCTCCGCGCTAATTCTCCTTCAGTCTTTCTCAGAGAGTTTCGGTCTTAAATCTTTCTAGGACTTCAAAGATGGCGACTGTCCGCCATGAGATAATTAATGGCAGAGATGCTAACGGCTAGATGCCGCCTACGGACTAACTGAAAAACTGACTAACACCTTCGCTAATATCAAAGCCCGTTCCTTCATGGAAAGCTACGGCCAGTAACCTGCCGCCCACCAAATTCTTGTACCTCCCCGTACCAAGGACACGTTCCCAGCCGGCCGGCCTGAAGTTGTGTCTTCGGTGTGGAGAAAAATACATTCCTTCGATAAGGGTCAGCCTGAACCGGTTCTCTCCAAGCGAACAACAGCTTGAAACTAAAACATTACACTTCACCTAGAAAGCCTTCTCGAGCTACCAGGCAGAAAGCAAAATGGAGTCTGTCTCGTTTAAGGCCTACGGAGCCCACAATATGCATAATTCCATGGAAAATATCCTAGCATGTTAGCAAATGGACAAATCATGACTAATACTTATATATCTATCCCCTAACTTAAATTCATAAGCCCTACATTAGGGAAAGTAGCACGAAAATGCCCTAATATATGTAAGACAGGGGCCCTGTCTATAGTCCTAACCCCTATGCTATGGGGGTGATAGGCTGGAGTCACTCTCCATCATTCTTCCTCTCAAAGAGCCAGCAGAAGGGCAGCCATTACATAGTGCTACCTCGATTTCTTTATTTCTTCCTTAACATCCCCTACTATCCAGGAGCTTTCTTCTTTAGGACGTTGAAGTCGGAGCTATGTCGCTTATTCTGGGGAGGCAAGAGCCCGTGGCTAGAATGGTCCATGCTGATTCAGCCATATGATAAAGGGGGTTTTGATATACCCGACTTTGAGGTTTACTATTTATGTGCTCAAGCGCATTATGCCTATCATTGGATGATTCCCACTCCATTCATGCCACAACTCGCGGTGGAGGACTGGATTGCACATCCTCTTCCCCTTAAAGGACTTCTCTACTGTCCGGCCTCATCCAGAACGACACCTTTTACCTCCGTCACATGCACTATAGATGCTTGGAGCCGCATAGCTAAGAGACTGATATGCAGCATGTTATACTCTCCTCGGTTGCCGCTGACATACCACCCTAGGCTTGTCCTCCTACAGGAGCATGGCTTCCGACTGCTCTGTGAGCGCTTACAAGTCATCAGCTGGGGCGACCTCTTCTCTGCTGGCCAGTTTAAAACTGCGGAACAGTTCTTTACTTCTCACACCTACAATCCGCTTGAAATGTTTTACTATTTGAGGCTACGCCAGGGGATGAGGGACATCCTGCCTGAATTTCCCAGTGAACCTGAGGTCCTATATCCGCTGCACTTCATGCTGTTCTCACAGGATGGCTCACATTTAGTGTCGGGCATATATCGCCACATCAGGGCGTGTACTCCGGGACGGGAAGCCAGGGCTCGACAGCACTGGGCTACTGAGCTAGCGATCTAGATTACTGACGATCAGTGGTTATATTGCTGTAACCTCACAGCTGTAATATCATCCAGTAGTAGACTCAAGATAATCCACCACAAATTCCTACAACGCCTATACTACACCCCAGTAAAAAAAATACAGGTTCCGCCTGTCCGACAACGATAGATGTGAGCGTTGCCGTGCGGAACATGCAGGTTTCCTACATCTTGCATGGGAGTGCCCTCCTGTTCGCCACTACTGGCAGCAAGTGCATGAAGCCCTCAAATCAATGACTTCACAACCCATAAACCCTGATCCATTGCTAATGATCCTAGGGCACACACCACATATCCCGAAGTCCTGCAGGAAATTCTTAGATATCGCATTGCTCTTAGCGAAACGACGCGTTGCATGCAGATGGGGACGTGGCAGGGCCCCTAAATTTAAGGACTGGCTCGCAGATATGACTTACTGTCAGGAGCAATATGTAACTTTCACTGACCTACTCCCGATATCCAATAGGCCTACTGACATTTGGGGTCCCCTGGTGAGCTACCTACTGGCCCAGGCAGATCGAGATGTGAGCCCAGATGGGGAGGTCCCCCAGACTAGCACTGATGCCCAGGTTTGATGGGTTTAGCCTTACAACTGCTGTAACCGCTGGGTGGCCTTATATTAGGTTCCATAGATACATGTACACTTTCATACCCTACCGAATGCCATGATGCAACATCATCTACTGTCAATTTGCCTGTTACCATCAGATGTTTACCCCTGACATTCCCCAGTCATGTACTGTGCTGTGACCCCTTTCCTCTACATACCAATGTCCTGCCATTACCCCTAACTGACTTACACTGTATTTACTCTGATGATTGCTGATGCCACTATTTGTAATGTTGAATTGCCATGTACCATCAATGTTTTCTGCCACAGGTAATATATCACCGAATCGTGACTCCAAACCCCTGTATTGTTCTATGTTGGAAAATCAATAAACAAAGTTAAAAAAAAAAAGTATTAATGCCATAAGATATCCTAAATAGCAAAAAAAAACTGACCTAGACGGTGCACGTAATACGTTGTGGCAGATAAATTAACCATCGGAGCAATTTTATGATGACTCAACCCTGTGAGATTACACATAAATCTCTCCAGCAAGTGTATTAGCCACCTGAGTTGGCATGCCAGTATTTTAACAAGAAATGTACTGTACATTGATAGATTTCTGAAACAGGTACATTAACCTTCTTATCTACCTGAAAGTAAAGTGTGTTTGTAACCAATTAAATAAGGCAGACAGCTTAACAGTCACAATTTTCTTTGTTGTGTTTCTCTGTGGGCACATAGTTGTTTTTTTAAACACAGTTTGACTGTCATTGCTCTGCTACTCATAATGCTCCTGATGTCTATTCCCCTAAAGGCTCCACCTCCTTTGTGAACAGTTTTCCATCCCACATTTGTGAGTTTCTAGACTGCAGATATATTTTATTTATAGTCAGTCTTGGGTGGTCCAATGTCCTCCTTCCCCGTGGATATTCTTATGGGAGGAGTCTTTTGTGAGTGGTTTTCTCTGAAGAGTGGAGGTCTCTGGTGGGCTTGTATCTTGAGATTCTAAACCAAATGGACTTTCACAAATCATTCTGTGAGTAACAGTGAGAAGCTTGAAGGTGATTCTGCTCAAAAGTTGGAATTAGAGCATCTGGCAGACAAAAGAAGTGTGTGTAGAGGGTGAGTTCTAGTTCCATTTGATATTCGTGCAAGGGATCTGAGCCCAGCATGACTAAGAAGTATACCAGGGGGAAATATTTATTGTGCAAGGGAATCTTGTATATTTAACGTTTGTCACATGATGCATGTTTCATGTAATTCCCCACCACCCTTCTCCACAATTCATACTTTCTCACATAACTTTCACCTAAGGCAAATCTTTTGAGCAGCAAGTGCCTCGATGGGGGGGCAGGCCTAGAAAACAAAATTAGCCCTGGCAAAAATGTTTAAGCCAGCCGCCACTGGTGGGGGCAGCAACTAGAATTGGGCTAGCAGCACATTCTCGGGTCTTAGGAGTACAAACTACTCTTAAAACAGCTCCGTAGCATGCAGCCTACCAGGGAAATGCCAGAGTGACAGAATGGCAAGTGTGTCCCTGCTGAAGGGAGTTGTGAAAAAAATGTGTGCTGCAGCTGTAAGACGTTTTTTGCGGAAAACTGACCTCCGCAATGATAACCTGGATGACTTTTATATGTGAGATACAAGGCCATGTACAATTTTCACTCCGGCAACCAGCCACATATATTTTGTGCATGCATAAGGAAAGGAAATAGTTTTTCGATATTGCCCATACTTTTGTGAAAGGTCGATTACGTTGTTTGCTTCCTTCAGACTGTCTAATATATATGTGTCATGATGCACACACCTATACACCTCCTGCCCTAAATCTCCCACCTCAAGTCCTTAATGGAATCAGGTAATGAATTCAAGTATGAGGAGATGAAAATAGATGATACCACAAAGGCAGGGATGTGGGCTAATGGCCAGACCTGCCGACTTTGGAACTGGGGCACAGGGTTTGAGTCCTGACCTTGGCTCAACATCCTGTGATTCTGGGAAAATGTCTGAATCTCTTCTTATAGCAAGCATTGGCAAGCCAGTAGGTCTTGCCTATGCAAGAGCTATGAGCTTTGCCAATGTGTTTTAGCCATGTTGTACACCAGTGAGTATGCTGTTCAGCCTAGGTGAAGTGTCGGAGGGTGGAGTGTCGTAGGGTGGAGTGTCGTAGTGTGGAGTGGCATAGAGTGGAGTTGCATGGAGTGGAGTGTCTTGGAGTGGCATAGAGTGACATGGAGTGTAGTGGAGGGTTGTGGAGTGGCGTAGAGTGGAAAGGAGAGTTGTAGAGTGCAGTGTCATGAGGTACAGTGGAGTAGTAGTGTGTTGGAATGGAGTGTTGCAGTAGAGTCTCGTGGAGTACAGTAGCGTGTTGTGGAGTGGCGTGGAGTGGGGTGACGTAGAGCAGAGGTCTGTAGAGTGGAGTGTCATAGAGTGGAGCAGCGTAAAGTGGATTAGAGTGGAGTGGTGTCACATAGAGTGAAGTAAAGTGTTTGAAATGGAATAAAGTACCATAGAGTAGAGTGGCACAGGGTGACGTTGAGTGGTGTAGAGTGGCATAGAGTGGAGTGGCATTGAATGGCGTAGAGTGGATGGGCATAGAGTGGAAGGGTATAGAGTGGAGCAAAGTCTTATAGAGTGGAGGGGCACAGAGTGGAGGAGAGTGGAGTATCGTACAGTGTTGTATAGTTGAGTGTTGTAGAGTGAGGTGGTTAGAGTGGAGTGGGATAGGGTGGAGTGTCATAGATTGGAGTGTCACAGAGTGGAGTAAGGGTTGTAGAATGGAGTAAATGGCATAGAGTAGAGAAGAGTAGAGCGCCGTAGAGTGGCAGGGAGTGAAGAAGAATGGCATAGAGTGGCATAGAGTGGAGGGTCGTAGAGTGGACGGGCATAGAGTGGAGGGGCATCGAGTGGAGTGGATAAAGTGTCATAGAGTGGAGGGACATAGAGTGTTGTAGAGTGGAATAGAATGTCATAGTGGGAGGGGCTTAGAGTGGAGGGGTGTAGAGTGTCGTAGAGGGGCGTTTCATAGAGCAGACAGCATAGAGTGGTGTGAAGTGCCGGGGAACGGCATGGAGTGCCATAGAGTGGAATGTATCATACATTGTAGCAGAGTTGTAGAATTCAGTGGCACAGAGTGGTGTAGAGCAGCCTAGACTTAAGTGGCATAGAGTGGCGTAGGATGGTGTAGCGTGTCATTGATTGGAGTGGTGTAGAGTGGCATAGAGTGGACTAGAGTGTCATATAGTGCAGTGGTGTAGAGTGTGGCAGAGTGGAGTGAAGTAGAGAGGAGGGTATAGAGTGGAGTGACATAGAATGACCTAGCATAGAGTGGAGTAAAGTGTTGTAGAGTGGAGTAAAGTGTTGTAGAGTGGAGTAAAGTGTTGTAGAGTAGATTTGCGTAGAGTGGCAGAGAGGGGAGTGGTGTAAAGTGGCATAGAGTTGAATGTCATAGAGTGGCTTAGAGTGGAGTGTCGTATAGTGGCGTAGACTGGAGGGGCATGGAGTAGAAGGGGGTAAAGTGCTGTGGAGTGGAGGGTCATAAAGTGGAGTAGAGTGTCGAAGAATGAAGGGTCATATAGAAGAGGAGAATGGAGTAGAATGGAGAATAGTACAATGTTGTGGAGTGTTGTAGAATTGAGTGTCATAGACTGGAGTGGAATAAAGTGGATTTGGATAAAGTGGGGTGTTGTAGAGTAAAGTAAGTGTCGCAGAGTGGAGTAAGTATCATAGAAAAGAGTGGAGTGGCATAGAGTGAACTAGAATGACGTGGAGTGGAGGGACATAGAGTGGAGGGGCTTATAGTGGAGGCGCATAGAGTCATAGATTGGTGGGGGTTGGAGTATGGTAGAGTGTTGGGATTAGAGGGGAGGCACATAAAGTGGCCTAAAGCGGAGTCTCATAAAGCAGAGGGGTGTAGAGAGAAGGGGCAAAGAGTGGAGAGGTTTAGAGTGGAGTGGCGTAGAGTAGAGAGGTGTAAAGTGTTATAGAGTGAAGTGGCAACATTTGGAGTAAAGTGTCACAGAGTTGAGTGTCGTAGAGTGTAGTGTCGTGGAGTTGAGTTTCATAAAGTGAAGCATCGTACAGTGGAGTAGCTTAGAGTGAAGTAGAGTGGCCTTGAGTTAAGTGGCATAGAGTGTTGGAGAGGGATGTAGAGTGCCATAAATTGAAGTGACATAGAGTGTCATAGAGTGGAATTCAGTGTTGTAGAGTGGAATGTCATTGAATGACTTGGTGTAGAGTGGGTTAGAGTATCGTAGAGTAGAGTGGAGTGAAGTATCGCAGAGTGGTGTAGAGTGGAGTAAAGTGACACAGTGTAGAGTGGCATCGAGTGGAGTAGAGTGGAGTGGAATACAGTGTCATAAAGTGTAGTGCCAAACAGTAGAGGGGGAGAGGGGAGTATCATAGAATGGGATAGAGTAGAGTGGAATAAAGTGTTGTGGAGTGTAGCAGAGTGGAATGGTAGAGTGTTGTTGTGTGTCATAGAGGGGAGAGGCATAGACTGGTGTGTTGCAGATTAGGCCTGGGCAGTAAATTCCGTTCCGCTTGCGGAATTTGCGGAATTTGGGTAATTTTGTGTTCCGCAGAGAACGCAAAATTGCCCAAAATTCTGCATTCCGCGATTTCGCGAATTTTTTTGCTCGTTCGCGTTCTCAAAATGCGTGTTCGTGAGATATTTCCCCCCGAGCATGCAAACAGCGATTGCGAACAGGAAAAAAGCATTGCAAACAAGCAATTCCACGTGTTCGCAGAGACTTTTTACAATTTCGCAGAGATTTGCTTAATGCGATTATGCAAATTCCGGCCACCCCTATTGTAGAGTGCTGTACAGTGTTGTAGAGTGGAGTCTCATAGAGTGGAGTGTCGTAGAGTAAAGTTTCATAGAGTTGAGTGTTATAGAGGTGCATAAAGTGGAGTAGCTTGGCTAGAATGAAGTGGCATGTAATGTCTTAGAGTGGAGCGGGGTCGAGTGGTGTAGGGGGTCATAGAGTGGAGTGATGTAGAGTATTGCGTCGTAGAGTGGAGTGTCATAGCGTGGAGTGTCACAATGTGACATTTGACCTCTGTCTTTGAATGCACCGCAAATGTGACCAGATAAAAACACATTTTGAAGGTCTGTTTGCAGAAAGCAAGCAGTCAGTAAATGACGGGACGGGAGGGATAAAGGCATGCTGAACAGCCAAAACCAAAAAAGCCAGCACATAGAAAACAAGCATATGTGACTAACAAAACACAAAGCCAATGGTAAGCAATGGGTGGAATGGATTCTTAGGTCAACTTTCAGAAAGTCTGCAAGTAATCTGGTGCAGTGAAAGTGCTCTCATGGCGTATTTCTGACGGATTGCACAATCGCTTGCATGCAGGTTGAGAAATCTCGTGTTATCAAATGAGAGGTTCTGTCATAGGAAGTTATTAAATCAATTTGACACAAAAATGAACTTTATTCCTCTACCCGCTCTTCCAAATCTCTGCTTGGTTATTTTAGCCACAGGCCGACTGGGCAATCCGATGTGACAGATGTTCGTGTGGAGAACTCAGACCGCGTATCCATCTTAAAAATATTGTTCCCAAAGTGACTTGAAAACGAGAAGACAATAAACTGCTTCCAGTGCTCCCATTCTGCCTTCTTATAGCTACATATCACGAGATGATGCTGTCACTGCCAAGCAATCTCTTGGCAACAGCCAATAAACCCCTCCTTCAGGCAATATGTACGGTCACTCTGCAGTGATGGGACCAATAACTCTGCCTGTCTCAAGGATGGATAACACTTAACCAAGACAAGCTCGCACTGAGGAAGGGATCGGCTCTGGCAGAGTGCTGCTATCTTTATGTCTGCCTTGCACGAGCTTTAGAGTCGGGAAAAACTACTGATAACGTTATAAGAATCTGACAAACATAGCACAGTCACCTGAGAAGCTGTGTCACACGGGAACACGATCTAAAATGTAACATTTCACATAAAATAGTTCGCCAATGTAAAATACGACTCTTTGATTTAGGTATGTGAATGTTACAAACAGTGCAGCGTTTACAAACTCTGGGCCTTATTTATGAGGCCTTGCAACAGTTTTGCACTTCCGTTGCGTCACTTTTTGCGATGCATTAGTGGCGTAAAACATGCCTCCTGTTGCGCTCTATTTATAAAGTGACGCATCTGAGCAGATGTGTCACTTTGTTACCCCTGGGCTACATTATACCTGCGTCAGGTATAATGTATGCGGGGTTGGCGTGCCCACGTAAGTAAGCCAATATCTTAGCCAGTCTCAAAGCATGCGTAAGACTGACGCAGGCCCTTTCACATGGGGCTTGCCCCATGTGAAAGGACACATTGCTGGAGTTGTGTCACTTTTGTGACACACTCCAGCAATGCGTCACTTTTGCGCCTACAGCTACGTCAGAAATACTGACGTATCTGTAACTCCTTGCGACATGATGCATCATACAGAGAAGTGACATATCGCTGCTTTCACGCAGGGATGCGTCACTTCTCATAAATGAGGCCCTAAGTGTTTGTATTAAAGCCATGATACAAACAATACTGCACATTGAATGTAAAAAAGACAAAGCTAGGCACGTTGTGCGCGGGTGGGCCTGCGCGAAAACATAAAGTTCCAAACCCAGCAGGTAATGAAGTCAAGCTTTTTTCCGATAAACCATTCAATGTCCATCTCCCAATGACATACAATAGTGCGAGGTCAAATTTATACATAACCAACATTTCCATGTTGCAGAGAAATATCAGCACCCACACACACACACACTCACGCAAACTATTCCCCAGGCCTCAAATACCTTTTCATGAGTAAACCCTAATAAGAGTATGTTGGACTTGGCCCGTCTGGCAGGTTCACCCCTGAACTTTTTGCCTAGTGATTTCTGGTCTTTGCGCACTTTGACACTGTGGCGCAGTGTAAAGTGCATGCTCTCCCTGAGTGCGTGTGTGAGATTGGCCTGCTCTCCCATAGGAATGCATGGGGAATGTCTGTGTCCCTGGTAGTTCCTGATGCGTGAGGCGTGCATGGTCAAGTTTGGTATGTGCAAACTCGTGAGAGTGAATGCTTCGCAACGATGTATGTGGCATGGTTGTGTCTTGTGCGGAAGCGCCACTTCTAGACATGGCTGAGTATGGGCTGTGCAGGTGCTGGCGTGTGATTGGCTGGAGCTGGCTGGGATGCCAGGCTCCAGGAAGTCTGTGTGGGTCTGCCCCGGTGGTGAATGGAGAGATTAGCATGCTGATGTGAGGGAGGGGCTGCGCCTGTGTCCTGAGTGAGGCTGGGTTTCCCCCACACAATGCTGGCTCCGCCCCCTGTGGTGCGACTGATGACCCTAGCCTGCCTGATGAATGAAAGGGGTGGTTGAGCCATCAACAGTGCTCACAGACCAGCTGTGACTGGTTCTGCCCCCACCCTGCACCTACAGACAAAAGAGAAAGGTGTATAAAAGAGGGGCTGTGACCCCATGAAAATGTTCTTGTTTGCTGCTTGAATCTGCCAGGGGCGTGCTGCTGCTTGGGCCAAGGGGAAGGCTTGCCTCCCCTGGGCTCTGCCCAGCCCCTGGACTCCTGAAGGACTTTTTCTGGACCTTTGTTTGCCATAGCGCTTGGGAGCGCTGTATTTACCCTCCAAGCGCCTGAAAGTCCTTTCTTTCCCCTCCTAGCGCAAGGAGCGCTTTATTTGCCTTATAGCGCATGGGAGCGCTTTGCTGTGCCTCTAGCGCTTGATGGCGCTGTGTTGTTCCCTAGCGCTCGGAGCGCTTTATTTTGCTTTGCAGGTGCCACCCTGCTTGTGGCTGCCCTGGCGAGTGCCCACCTCGCCTCTACGTTTGGTTTTCACTTCGAGGGTGCCACCCCTCAGTTATGCCCAAGTGATCACCACCACGGCCCCAGACCCCGGAGAAAGAGAGCCGCCGGCATCCCCACCCGGCCGCGCTGGGATTGGTCCAGCCGGCCGAGCCTCCTGATGATGCTGTCCCCGGGCCGCGCCGTGATTGGCTGCCAGCCCGAGGACTCTGGAGTCCCGCCCCCGCAGTCCGGGGCTCGTGTGGGCAGGAAGGAGATGTCCGGCCCGCCGCCTGGTTGTGGGCGGGGCCGGGAAGAAGTTTTCCGCTTCCCCCTGCCTGGGGGAAGCCCTTGTTGCTGTGCCGGTCTCCCGTGTCAAGAGGGAGACCGGAGATGTGCCGCCGCAGCCCAGGAGAGAAGGCTTCCCTTACCGCCGCCGAGGAGAGCGCAGATGACCCTGTGAGGGCAGACCGGTGAGTGGGGGCCGTGTGGGTGCTAAAAGAGAGGGGGGGCGTCGGGGCATATTGCCGGTGCCCGCCCCCTCCCTTTCGCGGAGTTAGTTGTTTTGGGGCCGAGAAGGCTCCAGGCGCCCCACTTGTTCCCCGGGCCCAGAGAGGCTCTTGGTTGCCGCAGTTTGTTTCCTTCGAGTCCCCAGAGAGGGGGACTCCAACGGCAGTGCATATTTTGAGCCAGAGAGGCTCTCAGCGGCATCCCTATTTCGAGCCTGTGAGGCTCAGGGCATTTCTTTGTTCACGGAGCCCCGTGGTTCCAAGAGGGCACCATGGTTCTAGGCGGGTTGGAGAGCCTGAGAGAGGCTCGAGTGCCCTGTTCATTGTTCCAGAGCCCAGAGAGGCTTGTGGGCCCATTTCTTTACTTAGAGCCCAGCGAGGCTCCAAAAAGGGGACAAGCATATTTGTTCATGAGCCTAGAGAGGCTCCCACGATTGGCCCATCTTGCTTGCACCAGTTGCCCAGCACTTTGTGGGCAACTGCCACGTTTAGGACCCTGACTCTGAGACACAGGGCGTCCTAGCCCCAACAAGGCCAGTTGGCCTAGGGAAAGTCACAGTTGGTGACTAATGTGGATTTTGCTATTGCTACGTTTAGGTTCTGGCGCAAGTGGCGCAACCTGGACTTTGTGAGTTCTGTGCTAAAGGTGATTTATGCGCTAACTGAGGTTTAGATGTTGTTATGATCTATGTCCTATTGCTTTTGGGTGCTAGGAAATGTACAATGTGTAGTATGTTTTGCGCACCTTGTGCTCTGCACCTCTGAATGTGTTGTTGATGCATCATGTGCCTTTTTCCTTACACCGCTGAACGTGTGTTGATGCGTCATGTGTTCCTTACACCGCTGAATGTGTTGTTGATACATCATGTGTTTTGTCCCCAGGTCTATACCCCTAAATGTATGTTGATATTTAGTTGGTTGTTCTTGCTAGTGCAGGTGGTGCTAGTAAGGTCCTGGTTCCCTGCGTGACCTGTTCCTAGGGTGGTTAGGATTGCGTAGGGAGTACTTACCTGATTACCAGTAGTTACTTGTATTGAGCTACAGTGATTTTCTGTTATATTCTAAGTGCTATTCCAAGGGCGTGGTACTGAGCTCGCCCCCTGACCAGAGTCCCAGGACCAGTGGACTCTATTGTGCCTGCCCTGACAAATTGCTGGGACTTGTCTGATCTCCCTTGGGCCCCTGGGGCCTCGCTGAAATGTGCCTCGCTCATTCCCCTCGGCAGCTCGTGCACGGCAGCCCGTCCAAGCCTGGAGCAGCACCGCTCTCCCCTGAGCCGCGCCGCTTCGCTGGGTCGCCTGCATCCGGCCTTCCCCTCCTCTTCTGAGCCGCACACATTGGTCGCCCCAGAGAAACGCTTGTACCTTGCCGGTGGCCCGCTCAAGCCTCGAGCCGCACCACTCTCCCCTGAGTCGTGCCGCTTCGCTGGGCCGCCCGCTCAAGTTTACTAAGAAGGTCACTCGCATTATCCTTGCAACCAGGTCGGGAGGTACTGTCCGTTAGGCTCTATGTTTAAGTTCTAGGCCTACAAGTATTGTGTTCTAAAAGTGCTGATTCCTGACAGTGGTCCAGGTGGCCCTGTCTTGTAAATATCCCCTGTAAATTCTGCCCGTGCCTCTGGCACAATGTAAAGTGTGTGTTTTATCTAATGTATGTTTATTGGAATACAAAGGCTATTTTTATATATACCCTTGTGTGGAGTTTCCTTTGTGGTGGGCCTTGGGTGATGTTGCTGGGGTGCGTGCGCAAATACTTAACTCATATCGCCTCCAAGTTTAGCCTTGCTGCTCGCGCCACGTTACCTAGAGGGCGAGTAGGGGTTATCTTGGCGTGTAACTCCCTTGCTCTGACCTTGGGAATGGTGATCCCTGACTGACCTTGACGCGAGTCTTGGCCAGCCAGGATCCCATTTCTAACATTGGACGCAGCGGTGAGGATAAGGATTTGTGTTTGCGTTGTACCACAGTGGCAACTGGCCACTACAAAGCTCTGCATTTTAGATAAATCACATTTTGGGGATTATTGTATGGTGCTTTTGCTAAAAATGTCATTTCTGTGGAAATGTGTTTCTTGTGCACTTTGAGTTAGGTGTCCCTAGCTCGGGAGGGTAGATCATCCCCCTAAGTGCAGTGTGTTTTCTGTATTCACCATGAGGGTGGGATCCAGTGGTGGCAGCATAAATGTGTTCAGTGCATGTGTCCCCCGTCCCTGCCCTGGAGTTATGGTACCTGTGTCACGTGTGGTCAGGTTGAGAAATCAGGGGTGGTAGAAACTGCCTTACCAGTCTGGGGAGGGGTGTGTGTGGATGAATCGTGTGTTGCACTGGACAAGTGGTGTGAGTTCTCTGGATGGGGAGCTTGCTGAATGCTTGTGTACTCTTGTTTTGCTCAGATACCTAAGTTCCGTGTGTTAAACTTTTCCCAAGAACGTCTGCAGACAGTGGAGCCGGCTTTGGATTTCTGTGGTCTATTTAGAGACAGATGTTTGGAGTTGGTAATGTTCTGGGAGGAGAGAGGCATAGGGGATGGAGTGATTCCAAAAGGAGTGGCTGAGGTGTCTTCCAGCCCAGTGTGGTGGAAAAGGTGCAGTGTAGCCCAGCTAGGTCTCGGTGTAGGGGCTCACGTCCTGTCTCAAGAGGAGAAGGAGTGGGTGGGACTGCATGTCTCCAGGTGCCCGAAACCCAGTGTCAGGGCCTGGAATGTTTCTGAAGGGAACGTCAGGTCGGGGGCCTAGGCTGTACCAATAGGTCATTTGAGGAAGATCTCCCAGAGTGTTTGAAGAACGTAGAACATCAGTGAACATGATTTCATGGGTGGGCCTGAAGCTCATGGGAGTTTCCCCTGCCCCTGTGCCATTGTGTTAATTGTTGGGGAGTGACCCTAAGGAAAGGTTCTGGTCTTCCAGCCCAGTGTGGTGGAAGTGGCTCAGAGGAGCACAAGCCTGGTCTTCGTAGTCTGGGTGTTTTTTTTCTTAGGAACACCAGGTGAGGGAGCCTAGCATGTCCGTATGGAGCGTCCTTGTAGGGAGATCTCCCAGTGTGGAGAGAACGTGGAGCGCCTGTAAGCAGGGCTCTAGTAGTTCTGTTATCTGGCAGTACCGCTCCAGTTGGGAGGGTGCAGAAGTCCAGATGGAGGGGTGCGAGGGGGATAGGTTCCCCAGTGGAGTAACCCATGGGTCAGGGGCCAACCAGAAGGGTTGTGTCACCAAGGAGTGACCAGGGTGATGCCACTTCTGTCCTGAGTGTCAGGAAGACTTGTACACGACACATTAGTTATGTGTCACCCTCAAGGAAGTCCTGGTGCGCCAGGCATCTGACCAAAGGGGTACGTCCCTCGGTTGGGGAGCCAGTAGCCGGTGTGTCCGGATCTGGACGTAAGGGCAACTGTATGTAGTGTCCTGAAGGAACTCCTGCCTGAAGAGAAGGAACCGGGTAAGCTGTATGTGGGATTGACCTGCAGTGGTTGCCTTGCGGCTGAAGGAGGAGTGAATTCGAATCCAAGGTGGTAGACCAGTTATGGGAGCTGTGACTCTGTCATGACCAGCCTGGTGTCCTGTAGGCACCGCACTGAGCCGCGTCTGCCTTCGGCCGCGCAGCCTATGCCGCTTGCCGTCCCCGTCTCGACGCGGTCCGTGAGCCGCCGCCTGCGCCGCATCTGGCAACCCGCAAAGTGCAACGCCTCACTACACCGATCTTGTGCTGGTCTGACCGTGGTCACTGCTGCTGAGGGAGTATAGGTCCCGAACTGGTGGGAGAGTTGTGTTCTGGAGGGTGCTTCAGAAGTAGAGGTAGTGTGGGGCATTCTTGCCCGTGACCTCTGGTCAGCCTGAGGGTGCGGACCCTAGGTTGGAGGATCAGTGGTAGTTTGGAACTACACTGAGAAAGGGAGTGAAGAATGGCTATGTAGGCCAGGGGTTACCACCCCCCACTCTGTGGATTGGTAGGGACCAGTGGTATCTGGGTGGCCTAGGGCCTGGTCCTAGCCGTGGACAACTAAGGAGTACCAGTGGGGTAGCCTAGTTGGGCCTGTTTTTTTTTTTAAGTATGTGCTTGTCTTATGGATCAACGTGGCATAGAACCGGAGGGTGACCCTGCAGTGCGGGCCCGCGTCCGTGTTCTATCGCCCCAAGCAGGGAAGTCCATCACGGTGGTGATTGTTCTCCCCTGCGTTTTGGCTGGAAGGGGGTTGTGTTGGACTTGGCCCGTCTGGCAGGTTCACCCCTGAACTTTTTGCCTAGTGATTTCTGGTCTTTGCGCACTTTGACACTGTGGCGCAGTGTAAAGTGCATGCTCTCCCTGAGTGCGTGTGTGAGATTGGCCTGCTCTCCCATAGGAATGCATGGGGAATGTCTGTGTCCCTGGTAGTTCCTGATGCGTGAGGCGTGCATGGTCAAGTTTGGTATGTGCAAACTCGTGAGAGTGAATGCTTCGCAACGATGTATGTGGCATGGTTGTGTCTTGTGCGGAAGAACCACTTCTAGACATGGCTGAGTATGGGCTGTGCAGGTGCTGGCGTGTGATTGGCTGGAGCTGGCTGGGATGCCAGGCTCCAGGAAGTCTGTGTGGGTCTGCCCCGGTGGTGAATGGAGAGATTAGCATGCTGATGTGAGGGAGGGGCTGCGCCTGTGTCCTGAGTGAGGCTGGGTTTCCCCCACACAATGCTGGCTCCGCCCCCTGTGGTGCGACTGATGACCCTAGCCTGCCTGATGAATGAAAGGGGTGGTTGAGCCATCAACAGTGCTCACAGACCAGCTGTGACTGGTTCTGCCCCCACCCTGCACCTACAGACAAAAGAGAAAGGTGTATAAAAGAGGGGCTGTGACCCCATGAAAATGTTCTTGTTTGCTGCTTGAATCTGCCAGGGGCGTGCTGCTGCTTGGGCCCAGGGGAAGGCTTGCCTCCCCTGGGCTCTGCCCAGCCCCTGGACTCCTGAAGGACTTTTTCTGGACCTTTGTTTGCCATAGCGCTTGGGAGCGCTGTATTTACCCTCCAAGCGCCTGAAAGTCCTTTCTTTCCCCTCCTAGCGCAAGGAGCGCTTTATTTGCCTTATAGCGCATGGGAGCGCTTTGCTGTGCCTCTAGCGCTTGATGGCGCTTTGTTGTTCCCTAGCGCTCGGAGCGCTTTATTTTGCTTTGCAGGTGCCACCCTGCTTGTGGCTGCCCTGGCGAGTGCCCACCTCGCCTCTACGTTTGGTTTTCACTTCGAGGGTGCCACCCCTCAGTTATGCCCAAGTGATCACCGCCGCGGCCCCAGACCCCGGAGAAAGAGAGCCGCCGGCATCCCCACCCGGCCGCGCTGGGATTGGTCCAGCCGGCCGAGCCTCCTGATGATGCTGTCCCCAGGCCGCGCCGTGATTGGCTGCCAGCCCGAGGACTCTGGAGTCCCGCCCCCGCAGTCCGGGGCTCGTGTGGGCAGGAAGGAGATGTCCGGCCCGCCGCCTGGTTGTGGGCGGGGCCGGGAAGAAGTTTTCCGCTTCCCCCTGCCTGGGGGAAGCCCTTGTTGCTGTGCCGGTCTCCCGTGTCAAGAGGGAGACCGGAGATGTGCCGCCGCAGCCCAGGAGAGAAGGCTTCCCTTACCGCCGCCGAGGAGAGCGCAGACGACCCTGTGAGGGCAGACCGGTGAGTGGGGGCCGTGTGGGTGCTAAAAGAGAGGGGGGGCGTCGGGGCATATTGCCGGTGCCCGCCCCCTCCCTTTCGCGGAGTTAGTTGTTTTGGGGCCGAGAAGGCTCCAGGCGCCCCACTTGTTCCCCGGGCCCAGAGAGGCTCTTGGTTGCCGCAGTTTGTTTCCTTCGAGTCCCCAGAGAGGGGGACTCCAACGGCAGTGCATATTTTGAGCCAGAGAGGCTCTCAGCGGCATCCCTATTTCGAGCCTGTGAGGCTCAGGGCATTTCTTTGTTCACGGAGCCCCGTGGTTCCAAGAGGGCACCATGGTTCTAGGCGGGTTGGAGAGCCTGAGAGAGGCTCGAGTGCCCTGTTCATTGTTCCAGAGCCCAGAGAGGCTTGTGGGCCCATTTCTTTACTCAGAGCCCAGCGAGGCTCCAAAAAGGGGACAAGCATATTTGTTCATGAGCCTAGAGAGGCTCCCACGATTGGCCCATCTTGCTTGCACCAGTTGCCCAGCACTTTGTGGGCAACTGCCACGTTTAGGACCCTGACTCTGAGACACAGGGCGTCCTAGCCCCAACAAGGCCAGTTGGCCTAGGGAAAGTCACAGTTGGTGACTAATGTGGATTTTGCTATTGCTACGTTTAGGTTCTGGCGCAAGTGGCGCAACCTGGACTTTGTGAGTTCTGCGCTAAAGGTGATTTATGCGTAAACCCTAATAAGAGTAGAAATAAATTCGTTGTTGATACGGCAGTAGGGAGAGAACACCTTCGAAATTGTTGTAGAAGCAAGGGTTTCTGGCCCAGGAAAACAGCTTTCACCATAATGAAAGAAAAAGAAACAAAAATGTGCAAAGGTTTAGGTTTGAGTGCGTGCAAAAATGTACGTGTTACATTTCTGCATGCTTAAACAGCTATGTATTTGAAAATTCATAGATATCTATTAATTGTGTGGATGTTGGAGGAGAACTGCTGGGGTTGAATCACAACACATTTTTGGATGGAGTTAATACATGCCCTTGGTGGTAAAAGGTACAGTGCTTGGAGCAAATATATTTTATTACTGGTACATCGAAGCTGCTATATTAATGTGGTACTATCTGGCAAAACACAACATAACACAATATATCTCAGAATTGTGTTTTGCTTTTGTGTTGCAATAGTTTGTCTTTAATTTGTGTTTGTTTTTGATTTGTGAAATTGTTGTGTATGGGAAGTATTTTGTGTGTTCTTTTGGTGTGTTGAAATTGTAATTGTCGTTTTATGTGTCATTGTTTTGCTTTGATGTAGTTGAGCAATGTCTTTATTGTGTTGCAATTGCATGAAATGGCATAATTTCATGTAACAAGAACTACAGGAAAATCCTGAATTGCGCAAATTATAACAGCATAATTAAGTTTTCGCCCATGCCTAATTAAATCCTCCTGTTTCAGGAATAGGTTCAGACTGCTTTTAAACAGGCCAGGTTTCATCTTAACTAAAAATGCCTGGGGCGGGTGCAGAGGATCTAAACAGCCTCCACCCAGTCTCATATTTACCCTTTCCAGTTAATATGTTAGTGAACTGCTTGAAGACCAAGAGGAATATATTCACAAGCCCCTATCGCCACCACAACGTTACTTTCAGTGACCTTGTGGTGGTGATAGGGGCCTCGCCTTATTTACAAGGCAACATTAAGCCACTTAACATGGCTTAATGTTGTCTTGTGAATAGTTGCTAGAAGAGGGCAACCCAATACTCCCCAAGGAACTGGGTAATTAACATTCATAGAAAAATTGCACCTTGAGGTATTATTTTATCTCATTAAATCTTTTTTCTGTCATATATATGTACATTAACTCCAAAGAACATCAGAAAACGTAGTATTTTCAAATCTGAACTTTTATATCGTATCTGTAATCAATATATTTATTTAGATTCTTTATACATGAGGCAACACGAAAACACTACTACATTCAGTAAATTCCTAGTAGTGTGTTACACCGTTGGTACAATATGCACAAACCATATATACACATAGAATGCTACTGAAAATACAGTCAGCTCAGTCCATCAATCTCTTTTTTTATAAATCCTGTTGTTGGTGATTCCTAACCCAAAACGGTGCCTGGGCGTCGACGTTTCGGTCTCTACTGTACAAATCACACCAAGACCATCATCAGGACTACTGTTGCACAAACCATCTACAAAAAATATATATACAATATATACAGTCAGTCTCATAGTATCCACATTCCAATGTCCAATATTTCATCGTCTGCTGACATTAAACCATCACCTCACCCGGTGTGACAAAATATAAAAAATATAAAAAACCACTACCTGGCTTAATACTCACTGAACAAGTATACTCTCTCAGAAATATTCTCTCTGAAGTATTCAGATTCCACTGTGGTTTTACCACTATTGTAAATTTAGTCAAACTATCGCCCTAAAAACGGTGTGAAGAAAACATAAAACAACCAATCAATAGAACCACAGGCCACATTTAGTCTACTTATATGGCATTCACCTCGGCTCCCTATTTACCTTGAATTCAATCCTCAGAGCGTATTTGAACAACGCGAGTCCACAATTCGACTCCGTGTGCAGAAAACTATTACCTAAAAGACACAAGCAAGGAGGGCTACCGTCACACTCCTAGTTCGTGTACTCTGGGCTTCTCCTGTTAACTTAAAGGTAGCTGGAAGACAGCGTTTGTACTCACTCATATGCACCGCAAACCACGGGACCCATCCTCGTCAGTTTCACTTCGCGTCTGATCCCAAACGTGCAAGCTCGACTAACAATCTTTCCGTGAAGTGCGCGCATGCGCATACGCTCACAAAACACTAGAAACTACAGTGGCCATTTTAGAGAGGGCAATGTTTCCTACTGATTCAGACCGTTTTCTATATATCAAGTGTTCCATCACCACACCAAAAACAGCAATTACTAAAAACATACAAAAATGCTCTGCTATTTACATGCTGATAGGCAAGCGTTCCTCACCTAGAGGGACCACTATTAACCACTATGTACAAATCACTGATCTAAATCACATCACATGCGTCAGTAACACAACTAAGACTCAAAGGGTTGCAAGATTGTGCCATTCCACAAATTGATTTAGCCCATGTTCCACTGTTCTACTCATCCATATCCATTTGTTCTCTTTTAATGTCAGCAGACGATCCACATTGGTCCTTCTTTTTGAACCCTTTACCACTTCCAGCACAAACCACTTCATATCTTTGGGACCATGTGACTTCTGAATGTAATGCTCTACTAATGGTGCCGTCAGTACCTTACACCTAATTCGTGATTGGTGTTGTGATATTCTCTTCCTAATTTCCTGTGTGGTCTTTCCAATATACATCAGGCCACACGGGCATTCGATACAGTAAATGACGTTCTTTGTCATACAATTTGAATGATGTTGCAGCATTACTTGTTTGCCATTCAGAGTACAGGATTTTGTCCTGGCAGTGGTATCACATACAGCACATTGACCACAAGGGTAATGTCCCACAATGGGGGCCAAACCCCATTGGTTCTGAATAGTGTTCACACACGGTTCCCTGTATGTTTTGACCAAATGATCCCGTAAATTCCTGCCTCTTTTAAAAGCGAAACGGGGAAAGCTCAACTGTGGTTCCAATTTCTGTATTAGATGCCAGTTCTTGGATATAATTCTTTTGATTTGGCTAGACTCTGTCCCAAAGGTAGTGACACATGCTATTGTGTTTTCAGCCTTCTCTTTGGCTGTGTTCTCAGTCAAAAGTGCTCCACGGTCTTGTGAATAGGCCCCCTTTCACGCTGTGTTTAGCGTGAAAGGGGCGTACAGTGGGTGTTGTGGTGGGATTTCAACCCCAACACCCATTGATATTTACGCTAACCCTATTCACAAGAAATGAATGGGTAAAAAGGGCCTTCAAGGGATTTAGTTGGAATACTCTGTTCTATTGCTTTTGATATATATTTTTAACTGCAAGAATTATTGATAAACTCGTCAGAGAAATATTATTCAAATGTTTTTTATCTAAGAAATATTTTTGTTCCTTGTGAGGACATGAGAACCAATGAACCAATCACAAAACAATAAATATTCAAAACACGAGTATATATAGAAAAGAGTTTTATCTTTTGAAATTTATCAAGGGTACTACCCAGTTATACAAACAATGCAACAAGAGGAAAATGAATACAATAGTATAATCCTTCAATGTCACTATTGTAAACACTTCTTCTCATTGTACATTATTTTCCAGAAGATAGTGTGAGTGTCGACGTTTTGGTCTCTATGCTTTTGTCCATGAGACCATCTTCAGGACTATCATAAATTTAACAGTTGACCCCTGAATAGTGTTTCCAAAGATTCAAGAATTATAAAATACAATTGATACGTTTGTGTCAAATCGATCGTCATTCTGTAACTGTTGTTTAAGGTGAATAACCGTCAAAAGATACAGGTAAGTGAACTCTGGTGCTTTTTGGACGGTAGAATTAAATTTCCAGTCCCCAGCAACTTCTCAATTGAAGGAGTTTATTCTGTTAAATTATGTAGCTCAGTCGGATTAGTATCTAATCCGACTGCTTTTGACGATTATTCACCTGGTAGATTTGCATGCACAGTCTAGACGTTTAACGTCCTTCGATACTCCCTTGGGTGCGTTCCGTTACAAGAGAATGCCATTTGGCCTAGCCTCAGCATCTACAGTTTTCCAGAGAATAATGAAAACTATATTTGGTGATTTGAATCATGCACTATGTTTCCAAGATGACATACTTATTGTGGGAAAAAATATCTCTGAACATGATAAATTGGACTTTGTTTCTGTACAAGTTATGATAAATTCCACAATGGTAATCTGTTGGATTTATCAATACCATTCCTTTAAGACTTTGAATGATCTTTTTGTATTCCCTTCCTAGTAATAATTATGCATGTATAAAATACTGCAATGTTAGCCTATGGGCTTAGTGTCTTCAAGGGGGAAAGAATTAAATGGGCAGATTTCATTCGCCAGGACATGACCCCCCCACCATTTCTGGGACACATAGGGGAGATCTTGTGGGTACCTAATATGTGAAATAATGTATATTATCACTTATTACCACAGAACCAAGCCGAGTTTTCAGTGAATATACATTTGAAAACAGTGCTGCAGAGCTGCTTTTAAAATGAACTCGGGCACTCAGCATTGCACGCATGCATGTGCCAAAAGGCTGCTGGCCTCTAAGCTCTCTTGCCCTATTATAAACTAGGGTCTAATAGGTAGTTTCAATCCCCCACACTATTATCTACGACAAACTTATAGGGAAGGTCATGCCAGTTTTAAGAATTTACTTTTAAAGGCAGTCTGCAAGCAAGGCTACATTTAAAATGACAGATAGCCACTCAGCAGTGCACACATGCAAGATGCATAAACTCTGCTGGGCTTCTAAACCTTCATGCCCTATTATCTACTCAGAGCTTATAGGTAGATTCATCACCCTTGCCCTATGACCTATTAGGGACTTATAGGGTCTGTCAAGCCAATTATAAGTGTATCCTAATACATAGTGTACCCTATACAAGTGTGTGTTTAACCCCTTCGCTGCTGATGACGAGCTCAGCTAGTCATCAGCCACGGTGGTCGTGTGCGGATGACGAGCTGAGCTCGTCATGTAATGCAGCTTTTGGAAAAAAGCCGCACAGCGGAAAAATAACCGCTGCAGCGATGCGGTTAAACATAACACTGACCCTGTGCCTGGTGAGCAGAGCCCAGTGTACAGTCTGAGCCAGTTGACACCTGTAACATTCAGCATAAAATGGGGGTGGGCAGGACAAATGGATGACTTTCTAACTAGCACTGAGTATCAAGTGTAAAAGCAACAATGGATGTATTCATAGTACAGAAAGTATTCGACCTCTACAACGCCCAAAACATCATTCTATTTTCTCATGATGTAGTGTTCTACCCAGTTCATTAGTGGCAGCCAAAACTTATGCCTTCTAACAGTCAAATCTGTAGCATACGTTTTTAGAATATATGTAATTGAATATTACTGCATTTCTACCAATACCAATGAAGGTGGAAGTTCACATTTGTAGCAATATAAGAGACTTTGTTATAAGTTTAGTTATAATAATACGTTTTCCCAAATCACTTAAGAGGAAAAAAATCTGAGACCTCAAAATTGGAGACATCATTAGCAATACTCTCCCATGTACTTAGAGAGGTCTTTGGGTCAGCCACTTGTTCATGGCTAAATGGTTTTTCCATATATATTCCTAGATGACTGCTGTAAGAAACTGGCTCTATATATACTGCACCAAAGTGAGGTACAGTGTGTATAGAGTCCAAGAGTCTCCAGAGGTAGGCAGAGGTTAAAGTTAGATAGAACCTTACCCTCTAAAGTTGTAGCTTGGTCGAGCAGTAAGGCAGAATCAGAGGACAGTGTTAAGCATTTGATGTACACACTCAGTCAGCAAATGAATTCACACACTCAAGAACTGAACTCTAGGCCAATTGTTTTTGTATAAAAAAATATACTGTTGTTTATTTTTAGAACCAAGCAAGCCTGGTACACGTACCACATCGGTGCGGTACGATTTACCGCCCGGCGCTGACCCCTAATGGAAATGGGTGTGGTCATGACGGAACGGTTCCGTCATGAACACAGCTCAACCGATGCTCATGACGTAACCGTTCCGTCATGAGCATCGAAGGGGTTAAATACTTTTCAGTAATAAGTTACTGGATATAGAACTGTTTGAAAATGCAATTGGAATTGTACTTTGTTTGATTTACAGGGGAGCGTAGAATACAACACTTAGCAAATACAGTCCATTGGAATGAATAGGCTTTTTCAATAAATTGCAGGTAAGTTACTTTTCGGATTACTTTTTCGAACACAGTGCTGGATCCTAGATTCAGCACTGGGACATTTCCTGAAAACAGTAGAGTAAATGCATTTTAGTTAGTTGTACAATTTTTTAAGAATATTCTTGTATTTCAAAAGTTGACACAGAAACTTTTTCACATAGAACCACCAATGTTATCCTATGCAAGGAAATTCCATTCACAGGTAACTTACTTTTACATTACTTTTCCTACTCAGAGCTGGATACCTAGATTCAACACTGGAACTTTTCCTTCAAACAGTTGAGAGAATTTGTTTTGGTTATTTGTGCGAGTTTTAAAGAATATTCTTAGTTTTCAAGTCGACAAACATTTTTGGGGAGAAAAAGTGTCAATGTTATCCTATGAGGAAAAAAACGGTTATCGGTTCCGAGGTCAGTACTCGGTCTTTGGAGTTAGGGTTCTGGGGTTAGACTCAGGGGTCTCCCAGGGTCAGTGATGCACTGTTGTTGGACCCTCAGTGGCACTTGGGCGGCCGGGTGCAAAGTGTTGAGGCCCAATGCTACCCTATGGAGGATAGGGGGCTACAGTTGGTGGCTGCTGGCATGCAGGCCACAGGGTTCTGGGAGCCAAGCTCCTAGGGTTTAGCTCAGGAGAAGTTGGGGACCAAAGTAGCAACAAAGGTGCACCCTCAGCAGCACTAGGGCGGCCGGGTGCAGGGTGCTGTTTTGAGGTCGGGTGCCCTGTTGATTTTAATGGAGATTCTCCGGGATAAAGAAATACTGCAGGCTCGGGGACGGGGATCTTCCTGGAGTGACCACCACCTCGAGGGGTAAGTTGGGATGTTGAGGGTTGGTTAAGCACCGCTGGGTTGGACACACAAGGCCATGGGGCGTTGGGGACAAGGGGTGCCTTTGGGTGTCAGATTTTCTTACCTGCTCTGGTCGCGGTTGAGGGAGGCCTCTGGATTGAGGCTGCAGGCGTCGTCTGGAGGCTTGAGGCAGGTCAGGGGTCACCGGATCTCAGGTCAGAATTACCGGGGGGACCTCCTCATGGTGTTTTTCCATTCAAGCTCGGGCCGGGTTCGGGTGATGCAGAGTGGGCTGGATTCGCGGTTCCTGCCTGGCACCAGACGCTGCTGTTTAAACACGTCCGATGTTCACGGGGGAAGCAATCTTGAAAGTGAAGACAGGCAGGACCTCCGGTATTTGTGAGGTTGATGGCTGCTGGGCATGCCAGGGTTTTGCAGGAGCAGTTTCGAGGGGAGACATGCTTGTAGGGCTGGGGCCAAGTCAGTGGACGTCGTCCTCTTGTTAGCTCTGCACGGCTTCTCGTTCTTCTTCTTCTCTTCTTTTTTTGTAGTTGCTGGATCTGAGGAAGGAAGGTTCAGGGTGCCCCCTAAATACTAAATTTAGGGTGTTATGGGTAAGTAAAGGGCAGGGACCAATGAGTCTCTTCCCTGGGGTGGGTTCACCCCCTATTCTGCCACTCTCCAGTGGGAGGGGGGCAGGAGCCTGTCCCGCCCTGGTTGGCTGGGTCCCCACATCCTCAAAATGGTGGGAAAACAAGGTTTTGCTTCATCTCACCTCCCCCACCTGAGGGGTGGAGTTGGCAGAGGTGGGCAGACCTCTCTTCCTCACTTGTTTTTGCCGCCGGTTCTCCTGCCCAAAGTGGGGGGTAGAACTAGTGG
This sequence comes from Lissotriton vulgaris, assembly GCF_964263255.1. Lineage (NCBI taxonomy): Eukaryota > Metazoa > Chordata > Amphibia > Caudata > Salamandridae > Lissotriton > Lissotriton vulgaris. The sequence continues at coordinate 647,407,326 of NC_141700.1, read as the reverse complement.
GGACCAGTTACTGAAAGCAGCAAATGGTCTGGAGAGGCTCACAAGGGCGGCATGCCTTTGAAGCCTCTCCTTCGTTAACCCTGCCCCTCCTGGGGGAGGAGGCTTGGCACCTCGTCCCAGGATGTGCATTGTTTCAGTCCCCCGAGAGCAGCAAGCTCTCAACCCAGGGGTCCAGAAACATGCCTGGTGGTGGCAGCCTAAGCAGCCACTCAGTCAGGTCACTAGGAGTTGGTCGAGTTTCAGGGGCATCTCTAAAATGCCCTCTGGTTTGCAGTTTACATTAAATACCACACTGACATTAGTGTGGGTTTAATGTGCTGAGAAGTTTTATACCAAACTTCCAAGTCTTCAGTGCAGCCATTATGGTGCTGTGGAGTTCGTAATGATAAACTCCCAGCACCATATACTCTTAATGGCAGCACTGCACTTACAGTGCCCAGGAATGGACCTGGGTACTGTAGGGGTACAGGGCTCATGCACCAGTACCCTCACCACTGGCTTAGGGCACCCAGCTAGAGGGGTGACTGATGTATGCCAGGGCAGTGGTTTGAGGGCATGGCACACAGGGATGTGTGCCATGTCGACTTTTCACTTTGTTCTGCACCAAGACACGGAGCATACAAAGGCAGTGTGTGAGTATCAGGGTACAGGGCCTCTAAGGTGGAACAATAAGTGCTGCAGCCCTTAGAGGCCTTTTCTGGTCACAGTGCCCTGGGTACCTATGGTGCCATTTACCAGGGGCTGACATGTGACCAGAGATGCCAATTGGGTTTAGGCTTCAATCAGTTTTAGGGAAGGAACATGTGCCCTCAGTACCTGATCAGCAGGAGCCCAGGGCACACTCAGTCAAAGAACATCAGCAATTCAGCAAACAATGGGGCATACCATGCAAGACAGATGGCGCTCTCTCACAACTGCCACGTTAGGCATAGCATAATGGCCATCTAGAACGCATAAAAAATTACTTTGCAACCTGACTGCTCCCACCATTAGCTTTGCCAGTACTTGTAACACAATTCTACAGTGTTTAGCAAAGCCAGTACATGCCATGAGCATTGGCAAAACTTGTTACCAGTATTGGCTTTGCCAATGCTTTGCTTGGGATATCCTGAATCTTAATGGGTGCAGGGTGTGAAGGGCATCATTGAAACTGAAGTGAGAACCTGGCCCTAAAGTAGAAAGCCTAATGCACATTTGTGCAATTGTCTTAATAGCACTGTTTTCGTTATCGCTTTCCTTTCCAAAGCATCAGTTCATGTCTACGATTGATATTTTCAGAACATCTGCATTTCTATGCTTCTATGATTTGATTTCTGGTGATTAGATTGCTTGTAATGCTTGCATTTTGATTAATGATTAATTTTGATTAATTAAATATCTTCTTCCCAGCCTCCATACTCTGCATCTGTGGCGAAGCAAAAATAAGTGTTTTTCTCCTCTTATAAATTCCATCTAACAGATGTTCTCTTATAATCTGTATCAATTTGCTCCTCTTAAAATGTTTTGAAAAACATTTTTCCCAGAAACCTTAGTTAAACATCTCAAAATTAAATAGAGTTTTAAAAGAAGGCTTGCCACTTTCCCCAATAAAACTAGACAAAAACTTATCTTCACACTTGTTCTTCAAACAGTTCATCATTACCAGAATCAGAAGAAGATAGTAAACTATATATGGTGCAGACAAAAAACAATTGCTAATCTAAATTAGTGACCAAGAACAGTTGATGTGACTTTGGAAAAACTTTTAAAGTCCTACTCGGCTTTCACTTGATCAACAAGATGCAGCCTCGAAGCCCTGGCATACTGTAGATAAAGAAAAGACCTACATTGCAAAAAGCCCCACAGGTATCATTTCCAGTGAGCATTCCAAAGTGTCAGCCTAGGGCTCATCCAGATCTTTTTAGTGTGTGGGGAGGGCTAGAAGAAGTAATTTTAATTAAACTTTAAGTGTATTTATTTAATATTAGTGTTATTTACTGGGTGTTAGAAATGGGAGTCTCTAGTATGCAGAGTTATGCACCTTCTCCAAGTCTGGACCCTTCTTTCTAATCAGAGTAAGGGGATTACACGACTAAATTGATCCCTGCACACCTCCTTGGTAGCTTGGCACAAGCAGTCAGGCTTATCTCGGAGGCAATGTGTAAAGCATTTGCACATCTCACACACCACACCAGTTTTTAGAAAGATAGCCAATATTTATCTCTGTAAAACAAGGCCAAAACAATAAAAACTCAACATACAGTAATCAAAATATGAAGACTGCAAAAATGGATTTAAAGTACAGTTCCTTGAAGTTGATAGCTCAATCCGGGACTATCACTGCATCGTGAACAAACAAATCAGATCAGGCAGACTGCGGTGTCGCGGGCCAGCTATGGGTAGGGAAGAACCCCAAACAGTACCTTGGAAATACAAGGTATTGTGGACCTTGCAATGAGCTCTGAAGAGGCGGCGTCAGCAGGGGTTGGTACCAGAGGTAGGTGAAGGAGTCATTGGGCTCTTGAACTCACACATGTTGCAGATAGAACTCTGTGCGGTTGAAGTCAGGAGTGCTGGCATCGGCAGGCATCAGGGGTGCAGTGCGAAGTGGAGCGGTACAGCTTGCATTGTCCTCAGGACGTGGTGCAGGCCGCGGCTCGGTGACAGGGTCCAGAGGTATAGGTGAGACCAGGGCTGCGGGGCGAAGTGGGACAGTGCTCATTGCGGTGCTGGCAGGTCACGGTGCAAGCAGCGGTGTAGTGGTTGCTGAAGCTCTGTTGTTAGCAGACAATTTGAAGTTACTGGCATCCGTAGGTGTGGGGTGGTGCGTCGAGTAACTTACGAGTGGTGTCCCCAGGCCATGGTGTAGGCAGTGGCATCCATGTCAGCAAGGAGCATCATTGTTGAGATACGAGGACGGCGATGTGAAGCGAGGTGGTGTGAAGTGCTGTGCCCTCAGGTCACGGTGCAAACAGCGGTTCAGTGGTGGCGAAGCGGTGCTCTCTTTGGTGCCATCATGCCAACATGTGGCATTTTTGACAGTATCGTGTTGCTTCTTCATCTGTTGCTCCACAAAATGTAGTGTAGTTCCTAGTTTCCCACTAGGCCCTGTGCATTGGAATAACATAAACAGTAGTATCGACGTAGAAGTGCGGATCTTCCAGGCCTCTACAGACTATGCTAAACTTAATTGGGTTTGTTACCAACTAGCTCAGAGGTCACTGGAAACTTTCTTGACTGCATAGGAAGTGATCAGCTTCCCTGGCACAGACAAGAAGGGATTCAGTTTTCCAACAACCGTGCAACATGACAACTTTGCTCCTCAGATCAAGAGTCAATCTCTAGGGTCGTGTGAAACAATAGACAGTTATTTTACTCAGTCAGGTTAGTGCAGATTACTTTCACAATATGTAGAGAATAGAGAGACGGGCGTTTGTCAATAAAGGGTTAACATTTATTGAACAGTCTTTCTTCTCGTACAAGAGAAATGTATTGCCACAAATGCAAGACTTGTTATGCTAAAAAGTACGTACAGTAAGATAAGTATTGCGAAATAATACTGTAAAAGCATTGATATGGTTTCTTAGCCATACAATGGTTTAAAAGTAATAAAACATATATACATTCATATATACATTAGGCTAAAATACTCAACTGGTGCTTCTAACTACGCCTACCCCAGTGTACCTGACCTAAGCCTAATACGTGGGAGGGGAGTAAGTAAGTAGCTTTAAGTTAAGTTGGTTTTGCCAAGGTTTGCTTCAAGAATTCTCACTAAGGGTTTAGTCAACACCATACCTCTGAATAGAATGATGGAGGTCTGGTATCTCCTTCAGGGGGAACTCGGTATCCTAGTCACCCGCAAGGGTAGACCAGAAACGCTGGAGCTGGATTTCTCTGCAGGAGAAAGACAGCGTCTCTTCTCAGCGCGTCGAGGAGGAGGAGGGGGGACAGCGTCCGCGGGCAGCTGGCATCTGCTGGGCTCTTCGCAGAGGGACGGCTGTTCAGCTCCTAGTTTCACCACACCATCGTTCGCGCTTTAGCAGCGATAATGGTATCAGCAGCTTCAGGCGACGGGCAGCAGGCTGCAGCAACAGGGGGGCTCGCTTCACCAACAGCAACGAGACAGCTAGCAACAGGCAATTGCTTAAGGCAACGTTGGTAATATTTATACCTGAAAGGTGCCTGGTTTGACGTAAGTTTGCTGGACATAAGACGTCAATTAAAGATGTCACTAGGAAGTGATAGCTATCAGTTGCTCATTAGAGTTCCATTACTAATCAAAACACAGCAAGCGGGGATTTCCAGGTTTGCTGAGTTTTTATCTTGTTGAAGAACTCGGAGTGTTAATCTAGGAATCTCAGATAGTGACTTCTGCTCTGTCATTGCACTAATTGGTTGCAAAGGAAGTGGCAGAGAAAACTATTCTGGAATGTGGCTCTGTTCGTGTGAGGCCAGAGATGACTTTCTGAATATCGCACTTGAACGGTTATGCCAATATAGGGAATAAATGGATTTATGGCCGAATAGGGGCATAAGGTCACAGTATCGATCAGGATCCTAGATAAGCACGCAACACCCACTCCACGGGTTCATGTCCATCAAATTACTAAAACTAGAGCAATAAGATGCATGTGTAACATTGCCCACCCCAAAATACATAAATGCATTTGAAATAGGCGTATAATGTAATACGTGAAAATTATAGGACATACACTTGGTAACCCAGGTAAAAAGGGGGGCGCTCTGCAAGTAAGGGTGAAGTAAGGTTCTCGAGTATACGTCTCGGTGCTCAAAGGAAGGGTGTGGTCACCAACACCCCACACAACCTACCAGTAGGTCTACTAAACAAATTGGTTCTCCTGAGCACTCACAATCTATGTAATCTAATAACAAAAAATGCAATAGTATTTCCAATATATCCAAAGCAGTCCCAGGTGGGTAATCCAAAATGATATATCAAAAGTCCTTCAGATCATGAGTCTTTATTTTTTACTTCTCTTCAAGTATAACTTCTCCACATTCCATGTACAGATGTCATTGGATTTATTCAGCCAACACGTGTTTCGTCTTGTATATTATTTACACAACGACTTCCTCAGGGCTGAAATCATAATACAAATACAAATAAATAAACAACTCTATAATTCATTCAAACTGCATAATTTATACTAGTTCCTAGAGTCCCGTGATGAGCAGAAAGAAAGAACCCGGCAGGAAAGATTCCAAGAAGATCATACACCCGATATGTGCACGTCCTCAGAAAACCACCACCAAATTATATACATAAGTTCCATGCTTTCAGTCCAAAATATCAATAGCGTGTAATATGAATCCTCATTATACTAAAAATACCATCAAATCAAAATATGCCACGCTTGGGATCAACTATCCAGTGTTCCTCTATTATTAACGGACTGCCCAATATTGGGTGATATCCGTGGTATTAAACTGACTATTTTCACATATTACCATCTCATGTTAAATCGAGTGATATAAACTCAAAGTCACCACATAATTTCAAAAGTGACTCAAAAATTATTTATGTCAAATAAGATGTTTACCGTAATCTCAGTGTTTATGAAAGCTCGTAGTTTGAGATAGTCTCTCACCTCCTTACTTCAAATGATGAAGTATAAGACCCTGCAATTCAAACAAGCCCAGGGACCTCAATTATAAATATCTTCGTTTCTAATTACCAACAGTCTATATTATCCATGGATCTATAATCCACTTACCCTATTCCTTTAGAGGAATGTCCATAAACAGGAGTCTTCCTATATCTTCCAATACGTTCTGTTTATCAACGATCTAGAATAAAGATCGAGTAAATATTAGAGGATTCCCTCATTCCATTGTTCATTCGATACTATCTAATTCTGACTCCTAATGCAATGGTGCCTACCTTGGTTTCACTCCGTGTTCATCTATCCACGAACGCGTTCCGACCGGCGTTCAGCACCAGCGCCATATTGGAATGGCTATTTATATTCTCTGATATTAAGCGCCATCTTGTAGTGGGCAAATAGGTCCAAGTACAAGTTATCTAACAAATTGTGAAAATTGCACGCGTCCCGGCGGTTTAACTGAGTTATTAAAACTACATCTGTTGGCCGCCTTCTATTTTAAATCGGTCTGTACCCAAATTACTCACGTACTATTTTATATTCAAAACCGCACGTCCAGAAAAACATCCCAAGTCATCCTCTACAGCTCTGAAGGGAAATTTTATCCTTTAGTAGAATCAGTATGTTAGATGTTCCGTTTTATTAAGAGAACACTCTCTATCTAATGTCAGCGTTCGATCTAAAGTATCAGCGCCATCTTGTAATGGTAAAATAGATCGGCACATGGACCTATTTACCTAATCAATATCCACTCAGATTCCTGAAGGCTCACTCCTTTCAGCACATATGCAATTCTTTTAATTTAATTCCGAATTATAAGTGGTTTAAGGTAAAAACTACACCTGGTGTTAAAAGAACAATCTTTATCTAATGTCAGCGTTCGATCTAAAGTATCAGTGCCCTCTAAAGGAATAGGGTAAGTGGATTATAGATCCATGGATAATATAGACTGTTGGTAATTAGAAACGAAGATATTTATAATTGAGGTCCCTGGGCTTGTTTGAATTGCAGGGTCTTATACTTCATCATTTGAAGTAAGGAGGTGAGAGACTATCTCAAACTACGAGCTTTCATAAACACTGAGATTACGGTAAACATCTTATTTGACATAAATAATTTTTGAGTCACTTTTGAAATTATGTGGTGACTTTGAGTTTATATCACTCGATTTAACATGAGATGGTAATATGTGAAAATAGTCAGTTTAATACCACGGATATCACCCAATATTGGGCAGTCCGTTAATAATAGAGGAACACTGGATAGTTGATCCCAAGCGTGGCATATTTTGATTTGATGGTATTTTTAGTATAATGAGGATTCATATTACACGCTATTGATATTTTGGACTGAAAGCATGGAACTTATGTTTCTGCATCAGTGGTGTTAAACCCTGAGAAGTATTTGAATTTCTCAAAAAATGCTTTAGAACTGCTTTTAGGTGGTGTAGCACAATGTTCCCATTGATTATACTTAAAAACATTTCTAGGCTGTGCAGATTTATGCAAGTAATGATCGCCATAATGTGTGTAGCAGAATAATTGCTCATAACTAGATGAACCTTGTAAATAATCATGTTCTGTGAATCTAGCTGACATTACTAAATCAGACATCATGTCATTAATACTGTTAAAGTCCCAATCATCAGAGAATGCACTATGTTTTACAAAGTCACTTAAGGAAACCTTCAGTTGATGAGGATACTTCAGGATTTCGACCGGACCATAGATCTCATAGTCTGTTTTCTCCCATACTACCCCACCAGGTATTGGAATTGCTGTGACATTTACTGTTGACAGTTCTCTTTTCTTCACGTGGGATGATCTGTGTGGTTTGAGGACTAGGTTGATGTTCTGACTTGCTGTGTCCATTCAATTGTAATGAACTTTCCTAAAATTAAAACTAAAATTAGGCATAGTAGGAGTATGAATACCCCTGAAATAATCCAATGCTCAATCAACGGTGAATCCAGATATAATTCTTTGATTTGTTGAAGGAGTCCTGTTGTATTTTCTTTAGAATACTTTTTTGTTTCTGGCATCACTTCGTGGTCGTTTTGATCTCCAGAGAAGTTGTCGAAGTTGATGAAATAACCAGAGGCAGTTCTGTCAATTGTTGGGATTGTTCTTTCAATCTGTCTTTCGGTAGCATTTTCTGATGCCACATTATTGTAGACTGGTGTTTCTTGACGAACCGTTTCAATCTGTGTCTCAAGAGGCACGAGTTCCATGGCATTATTGCATAGTCCTTCACTGTGCACTGCAGGCTGATCGAATGTGATGAGTCTTTCAGTTTGAACCTCTTGGATTGTTGCAAGTTTGGGTATTCTGTTGTTTCTTGGGAGTCCACTGGGCCTACTGTTGATTATAGGCCACATGCTTGTGGTTTTACCAGGTCGATAGACATGACTCTGTTCTCCTTTTTACCAGCAAGGGGCGGTAGTACTACTGATCTTGTTCCGGTGACTGCCAAGACAGGTACTGCTTTTCTGTAAGAAGGCCCAAATTCCTTCTTCACCGCGATTTTTTCTCTGATTAGATCCCCAATCTTTGGAATCCAGACAGGGCTTGCTGGGGCTGTTGCTTGTGGTGCCTCATCAGTGGTAGATGGCTGTTGCTTTAACTTTATGTTGCTTAAGGATTTTCTTGTTTCATTCAGTTCCTGTAAAACAGCCAAACGATCTTTGATGTCAAAGTCTGTTGTTTTCTTTTCTTGTACCACTGATATCTGACTATCGAGGTCCTGAATGTTCATTCTAATTCCGAACAATAGTTTGTATGGGCTGAAACCTTTTAGAGAATTTCTTGGCAAGTTATTAAGACTAGTCTGGACACTTATTAGATGTTTGACCCACCCAGCGCCTGAACCTAATACCTTCGCTGTTATAGATCGCTTTATGTCCCGGTTTTTTCTTTCAACCACACTGTTCCCTTCGGGGTGCGATGGACAAGAATACCGCAACCCAATTCCCATGCTGGCCATGGCCTCCTTATAAGCTCGAGAGCTGAAAGCAGGACCCTGGTCAGAATGGAACGTGGTAATTGCGTATGTGCCGATAAAGACTCGCAGATCTCTCTTATAACAGTTCTAGCGTCAGCCGAGCGCTGGAGGCCACATTATTTAAGTGTGTTTAGCCTTAACTATTAATAGGACGCAGGATGGGGTGTAGGCAGCGTTACGCTCTTTCTGATTGGTAGCCGGTAGCATGGTTCACCACTGCGATCCCTATTGCAGTTTTCACAGTTGTTTGCAAACTCATGGATGCCTTCACTCATTTCCGGCCACCAGTATACTGATTCTAACTCTCTCAGAGAGTCCCTGATTGTTTGGTGTCTCAGACCCAATCCCATGTGTGCGTCTGCTATTAAAAATATTCTCCGGTTCGTGTTTGGAATTACCCTATCCCCCACTCCAGGGATTCGAGCAAAAGGAACGGAGTTTGCATCGATTACGTATGCATAATTGAGTGGATAGTTCACGGGTAGTGCTGCACAGTCGCCTTTTACGGTCGTTTTTACTGCCAGCATGGTTTCCCCATCTATGTATTTTTCTGTACGCTTTTTTGTGGCTACGGAAGCCGGTTTAGTTGCTTCCGCTGTGGCTGTATTAGCCAATGAATTCCCTGCAACGTGAACGCCATCACGTTGAAGACTCTGTGCGTGAATCACGTGAGTCTTTTGTAGTTCTTTGTGTAAAAGAGCTACCTGTTTCCAGAGCAATTTATGCTTTATTGTGGCACCTGTGTCATCTTTGTAATCGTTTTCAATCCACCTCTGCAATTTATTGTTGTAAGAGTTGACGCAAAAATGAGAATCGCACACGATAAGTGTCGGGAATTCACGTTCTGCATTTTCGAGCGCCATCTTTAAACATCTGATTTCAGTTCTCTGAACCGAACAGTTTCTTACAGATTCAGTTTTTGTTACTTTCGGTCTGAATTTACCGCACAGCCAACGACCTTTAATGATCGTACACGCTGCATCGTAGGATTTGCTCTCTACGTTGAAATGCTGTACAAATCTATCTGTATAGATTATACAGGCGTATTGTGGGAGAGGCAGAAGTTCGATTGGCAGAGGATATTCTTCTTCATATTCTAAATCATTCAGTTCTTCGAATGTTATGTTATGTTATGTTATCTGTTTTGTAAAGCGCAAACAGCTGCCCCAGCAACGGGGCGTCCCGGCGCTAGAACCATAACACAACCAACTGAAACGAAAGACGGGACCTACAGGGAGGGAAAGAGATGGGTTTTGGTCGCTCTGCGGAAAGCTAGAATATTGTCGATGCATCGGATGTGGAGAGGAAGGGAATTCCATAACTTGGCCCCCAGTAGTTTGAAGGAACGCCCTCCGATGCGGCATAACTTTGTGTGGGGCGAAATAGTATTTCACATCTTCCGCTCCTAGAGAATCTACACACTGTATCCATTTCGGATCCAGTGACACTGTAGGCAGGTTTATTGGGCTGAATAGCGCCTCGAAGGCGGATTCCGCTGTGAGGATATTAATCCTTTTACCATGTGCTAGTTCTCGTTCATTTGCTAATGCAATTTGCACTGCTTTCACAGTTCTTTCTGTGAGACTGAATGCTTTTTCTGCTTGTGTGAACAAGTGAGATTTAATTGAAATAGGTACCTTTTCTCCCTCATTAGAGGTCAGGTACGTGAATCCGCATCTTCCTGGAATGACTCGGATTACAAGACCGCGTGTGTTGTCACGTGTATCTAATTTTGTTTTTGCTAACATGTCTGTTTGCAGTGATCTCAAAATTTCTGTGTGTTTTTGAGTCCAGGTGATTTGTTTAAAATCAGGTTTAATTAGTTCGTAGAGAGGTTTAACCCTCTCTGCGTAATTTAGAATGTAAGTTCTTCCGAAATTCAGACAACCTAGAATGGATTGTAAATTCTTCAGCGTTTTTGGAGCTTGGAGTACAGCGCACTTCTCTAAGAAGTTGTCCGCTAGGCTTTTTCCTTCACTTGATAATTCGTACCCTAAGAATAGTACTGTCAGATGGGCAATTCGAGACTTTTTAAAGTTGAATTTGTAACCCTCTGCTGCGAACCCAAGTATAATGGTGTTCACTCTTTTCAAGTGAGTATCCAAGTCGTCGTCTGTGAGATAGATATCATCTACGTAAGATAATGCCTCATCATCATATATTTGTAGTAACTCTGTTACTCTAGCTGAGAATAGTCCTGGGCTGTTCTTGAACCCCTGTTGAGAGTCGCCAGAATTTTTTCTGCAACCCAAATGCTGAGAAAGCGGTCAAATATCTGCTTTCTGGTGCAATGTTTTGACAAAAGAAACCATTAGATATGTCTAATGTCGTTTTATATTTTTTCCTAACTATGTTATTCATTAGGGCTGCACTATGCGAGTTTTGTACTGCAAAAGTTTTGCAACATGTATTAAGGTGTCTGTAGTCCAAAACTAGAAGATATGAATTGTCTGGCTTGGAGACAGGAAACAAAGGATTGTTCATTTGAGAGGTGCATGTTTCAATCACCCCCTGGTATTCAAGTTGATCTAAGATCTCCCTGACTTGTTTTTTAGCTTCTTGCTTAATGGGATACTGCCGTTGGGCAGTTGGTTCACTTTTTAATTGGATTTTGTGAGGAGGAGAGTCCTCATCCCATCCTACATGATTTTTATATAATGCCGGTGCCTGGGCTACTGCCCATTTCCTTGCATAAGTATATTTTTTGTGAATCGGAATGTGATTCGAGAAGGCAGGCATAATCACTTCTTCGCCACGAGGGCACTCCCTGACAAACTCTGGGGGCCAATCTTTTTCAGCTAACAGAATATCATAGCCTTTTGAGAGTTTATCCCAAAATAGACCCCTTATTTTCCTAGTCTTATCACCCTCTATACGCAATGTTATTTCGTATATCTTATGGGGCTCGCTAAGTCTGGTGTCGGCAGTTTCAACCTGAATGTATTCATTCGTGTCCACTGTCTCCAGATGACTCATCAAGATCTTGCGGGCTATACTGATTTCTGCTGCACTGTCCAACATTGTCAATGCCCACTCCCCGTTTTTCAACTGTGTCCTCAGTATTCTCGGCATGGTTGATTACTCTAATACTGGCTACCTTCTTTTTCTGAAATTGAGATTTTTTACTCTGAGCAGGTTCCTTGTCTTTGGACTTGGTGTGCTCTCCTGGGTCTGACCGTCCTCTTCTTTCCGAATTCTGTGGAAAAGATCGAGAGGGACGTGTATCAATACTTTGATATCTATCAGGTTTTTTCAGATTATCCCTATTTCTAAGGTTATATCTTTTCTCAGAGGGCTCCCTCTGGGGAGACTGGTGTTCTCGAGTCGGAGTTCTTTCCCTCCGTCGAGGAGACCTTCCTCTGGACTGGAAAACTTTTTCCTTGGGAGTGGATTGTTTATTTCCATCCCAGCTCTTTTTAGGAGTGTTTGAATTATTTTTAATAAATAATTTTTCAGGATTTTCGAGCAGTTGGGGCTTTACTGGTTTCCCACCCAAGCTGTCTCTACCTAATTCTTCATAGCATTTTTCTATGATTTTGGCAAGCTCAACTGGCTGATCTTTTATATCTGTTTCCTTCAACTTCTGGCGGATCGCCACAGATGCTGCTTCTCCCTTTATGTTGGCTAATAATATAGCCGAGACCTGCTTGAAGTCTTTCAGTAATTTCATACCAAGAGTTAAAGCGGGCTCTGGACCGTATTCATTTTGAATCTGTTTTAGCACTTCTGGTATTACCGCCATAGACGGAACACCGTGTGTTTTTGTGTAAATGGAAGCAAAGACTGTACCCCAAGTGTCGCAGTCCTCCACGTGTGGCGCGATTCCCATAGGAAGGCAGATTGTCAAGATTCTGTGTTTCTCTATAGGGGTAGTATCAGGAAATACTGCCTCTATTTGAGTGATTTTCTGTGCTAACCAGAAAGGAATTTGTTCCCGTTTTATGGGTGTTTTACCAAGACATGACTGTATGTTCTGTGGTGTAATTTTATTAGTGTTCCCCTGATGAGGGGTCAGCTGTGGTACATTAACAGCTGGTTGGACTGTTGCAGTCCGCATTACATATTGGACTAATTGCCTATGTATTTTTATTAATGTTTTTAGCTGTACTAACAGCTCTTCCTTTGACATTTTTGCAATGTCCGGATGTGGTGTGTAGCTGGCTAGAACCGGCCACGTTGCTCCTGGTCTACCTAGTGGACCGAGCCTGGTAATATGATCATTATGTTTTAGGGCGCCATTAAACCAGAGCAGGTGCTCTTGGAATTTTAGTGGGATTTCAGTCTCCTCGAAAGGAGCGTACTCTTCCGGAGGTTCCTCTATTTTGTAATAGTGAAACTCTTTTGTTGTAGCGTTTGCCGCTGGAAAGTTTATCCATGAATAGAATACCTATGTCTGCCGATATTCGTGTGCCTCTATCACGAAGATTACTGTACCACCTTGTGGTGTCAGTCCGTTCTCTATAAGTTTTAACGTTATAGATTTTCTTAAGTGGACCGGGATGATAATAGCATCCGGGTCAGTCTGTTCGGGACCCTGCTGAGTCGCATCTGCTGCGGCCCCAGTGGTTCCGTTTTCTCCTGGCATTGTATAAATGCAAGGTTTGCAGAGTAGGTCTCCAAGGAGACAAAGATTAGGTGCACAATATTTTGGAACACTGTATCCTTCAACGTTAAATAAACCAGAGCTTTACATAGGAATCTCTTCCTACTGAGTTCTGGCGGATTTTAACCTTTCACCCACTCCAGACGTCTATTGGAGTATTTACGGGAGAAAGGGGTCTGTGTGAAATATGCACGACTGAGTTACTCTAACGTCTTGCGTTCGTTTATCGCCTTACCAAACGTTGGGCGCCATGTAGTGTAGTTCCTAGTTTCCCACTAGGCCCTGCGCATTGGAATAACATAAACAGTAGTATCGACGTAGAAGTGCGGATCTTCCAGGCCTCTACTGACTATGCTAAACTTAATTGGGTTTGTTACCAACTAGCTCAGAGGTCACTGGAAACTTTCTTGACTGCATAGGAAGTGATCAGCTTCCCTGGCACAGACAAGAAGGGATTCAGTTTTCCAACAACCGTGCAACATGACAACTTTGCTCCTCAGATCAAGAGTCAATCTCTAGGGTCGTGTGAAACAATAGACAGTTATTTTACTCAGTCAGGTTAGTGCAGATTACTTTCACAATATGTAGAGAATAGAGAGACGGGCGTTTGTCAATAAAGGGTTAACATTTATTGAACAGTCTTTCTTCTCGTACAAGAGAAATGTATTGCCACAAATGCAAGACTTGTTATGATAAAAAGTACGTACAGTAAGATAAGTATTGCGAAATAATACTGTAAAAGCATTGATATGGCTTCTTAGCCATACAATGGTTTAAAAGTAATAAAACATATATACATTCATATATACATTAGGCTAAAATACTCAACTGGTGCTTCTAACTACGCCTACCCCAGTGTACCTGACCTAAGCCTAATACGTGGTAGGGGAGTAAGTAAGTAGCTTTAAGTTAAGTTGGTTTTGCCAAGGTTTGCTTCAAGAATTCTCACTAAGGGTTTAGTCAACACCATACCTCTGAATAGAATGATGGAGGTCTGGTATCTCCTTCAGGGGGAACTCGGTATCCTAGTCACCCGCAAGGGTAGACCAGAAACGCTGGAGCTGGATTTCTCTGCAGGAGAAAGACAGCGTCTCTTCTCAGCGCGTCGAGGAGGAGGAGGGGGGACAGCGTCCGCGGGCAGCTGGCATCTGCTGGGCTCTTCGCAGAGGGACGGCTGTTCAGCTCCTAGTTTCACCACACCATCGTTCGCGCTTTAGCAGCGATAATGGTATCAGCAGCTTCAGGCGACGGGCAGCAGGCTGCAGCAACAGGGGGGCTCGCTTCACCAACAGCAACGAGACAGCTAGCAACAGGCAATTGCTTAAGGCAACGTTGGTAATATTTATACCTGAAAGGTGCCTGGTTTGACGTAAGTTTGCTGGACATAAGACGTCAATTAAAGATGTCACTAGGAAGTGATAGCTATCAGTTGCTCATTAGAGTTCCATTACTAATCAAAACACAGCAAGCGGGGATTTCCAGGTTTGCTGAGTTTTTATCTTGTTGAAGAACTCGGAGTGTTAATCTAGGAATCTCAGATAGTGACTTCTGCTCTGTCATTGCACTAATTGGTTGCAAAGGAAGTGGCAGAGAAAACTATTCTGGAATGTGGCTCTGTTCGTGTGAGGCCAGAGATGACTTTCTGAATATCGCACTTGAACGGTTATGCCAATATAGGGAATAAATGGATTTATAGCGGAATAGGGGCATAAGGTCACAGTATCGATCAGGATCCTAGATAAGCACGCAACAAAAACACACAGTTCTTAGTGCTAGTAGCAGATGATCTTGAAGTCTTTGCTGTTACTGAGACTTCTTGAACAGCTCTACTTCATGCCCTTGGAGAAACTCAGGAAAATAAGTTGCAGAAAGTCCAGTCCAGTCCTTTCACTGCCCAAGACAGAAGCAGCCACTGCAGGCCAACACATCAAAGCACACAGCAAAGTGCTAGTTCCTCCTCACAGCTTCTCCAGCTCTTCTTCTTGTCAGGTTCCTTAGTCCAAAAAAGTTGAAAAGTTTGGGTCAGGGCCCAATATTTTTACTACTTTTCCCTTTGAAGTTTTAGGCAGAAAGTCTCTGATTTAAGTAAAAACCAGTTCTGTCCTCCCTGGTCCAGCTTCACTGCAGGAGGTGGAGAAAGCATTGTGCAGAGCAGACACATCCTATTCAGGTGCTAGTGAAAACTCCTCCCAACCCCCTAAATGCAGCCAGGTCTATTCAGCCTGACTATGAGTCACCCAGGAAAGACAGAACACACCTCAATCCCCCTTGGGATTAGCTTGAGTGAATGCACATCCTCAGCCCTGTCACCCCAAAACCAGGCAGAGAATACACAAACAGGCAGAGGAACACAGGATGGTTAAGTAAAAAAATGTCCACTTTCTAAAAGTGGCATTTTCAAACACACAATTTAAAAAACGCTTTTACTAAAAGATGTGCTACTAAATTCTGAGTTCAGAGAGCCTAAACTCCATTTCTCTATCTTGTCCCAATGGAAAGTTACACGTGTAAGATGTTACAAGGCAGCTCCCATTTTAAGCTATGAAAGAAATAGACTTTTAATAGTGAAAAATGAAATGCACAGTATTTCACTATCAGGACACATAAAACACACTACTACATGTCCTACCTTTCACATACACTGCACCCTCCCCATTGGGTTACCTTGGGCCTACCTTATGGGTGACTTACATGTAGGACAAGGGAAGTTTTCGGGCCGGTCAAGTGGGTGCACCTGCCAGGTGAACATAGCAGTAAAAACTAGGTGCAGACACTGCAGTGAAGGTCTGAGACACATTTGAAGGCCTACTTGTGTGGGTGGCACACCCAATGCTGCAGGCTCACTAGTAGTATTTGATTTACAGGGCTGGTCTAACACAATGTCCTATACCAGGGAGTTGCTAGTAAATCAAATATCCCAATCATGGAAAACAAATCATAGCACAATTTACACAGGAAGCACTTGCACTTTAGCACTGAATAGCAGTAAAAAAGTGCCCAGAGTCCCAAAACCAACGAAAATAGTGAAGTAATCACTCGCACAGCCAATGCAAGTTCAGGAGTTTTATTTCCAGTCTCTCATCTCTGCCACAGAAGCATTAGAATACTCTTATCATCAACATTCTAAGTCAAGCTCCAGGAAGAACTTGAAATGTCTGACAGCCCAAAAACAGGCGAAGGCTTCCCTTTGAGGATGCAAAGAAACGGACGCCAGCAAGGGAGTGTCAAAGTCAAGAATTCCCTCAGTGACCCAGTCCGGCAACTGCTCCGCTCCGAGCACCCTCAGGAAAGCAGTAGTGGTGCCACACAGTGAGGGAGGCGGTGCGGGCCATTGGAAGGACGTCCCCACAGCAGAATGACGGAGCAGGAGAAAGGAAAAGAGGTAAGTGAAAAACTGTACTTTCAGTCAGCTGTTCAATAAATAGAATGAAGTCCCTGTCAATAGTAGTCACTGTAGGTGGAGTAGGATCAAAAAAAAAAAGGGGGGGTGGCTGGTCATCTGTCCCCTCACACAGATTGCCACCAGTGAAGTAATCGCTCACACAGCCAATGCAAGCTCAGGAGTTTTATTTCCAGCCTCCGCTCTCCGCCACGGAAGCATTAGAATACTCTTATCAACAACATTCTAAGTCAAGCTCCAGGAAGAGGAAAGAACCACAGGAGGTGAAAGGGGGGTTATGAAGTAGACAGAACCAAGTCCAAATAACTAAGAGCTAAAGGAACATGGGGAAGGGAAAATAAACAATAAACCTAAGATATAACAAATAGGTAAAAAGCAGGAGGTCAAAAATTAAAAGTTTGGGGTAAACCAGCTAAAATACCTGGTCTCGAACACTGTGATTCTGGAATGCTGGCTTCGTACTACTGTATTCCTGTGGCTGTAATACATGTCACGGTTGAATATGCCACCTTACCACGCACGTTTTTTTCTGCCTGCAATCACAACGCGGTTGTTACAACAACCGCGTTGTAACAATGCTTGCCATTACTCCGCAAGTCAGAACAAAAACTTGCTCTGCGGGGGCGCTGGATGTTGGAATAGTATAATTTACTATTCCAACTGCAGTCTGTGCAACAGTAGGGAAGGTGTTCGATTTTAAATCCAACACCTTCTGACCCCTGGAGCAAGTTGGTGTTCCGATTTGCGGAGTAATGGCATGCGTTGTAACAACATGGTCGATGTAACGACCGCGTTGTAATTACATGCGGTGTTCCAGATTCGGGGTAAACGATGTTTATCGTCACAGTTTTTATTGCAAAGAATTAGGCTTAAATGAATAGCACAACTTGCCCATGAGCAGTATCAACAGGGACGGGAGTGAGATGATGAAAAGTTGGTACCAGTGATAACAAGGCTTTATTATGATTTATCTGCTGGCCCAATGACTACAGCTATGCTAGCCTATTTCAATAGCAGGCATGGGAAAGCCCTGTCACCCTATCACATAGGCTCCTCTTAATTATGTTTCCAGGCAGGTAGATGCTCTGTTTGCTGTGTATCGGAGAGACCAGGGGCTTTGGGGCCTAGCACTTTGCTGCTACGACGTCAGAGCAGTGAATATTAATAACCGAGTTTTAAAAACTGTGGCCTTAATGATGGCTTTTGGGAGCCATATCTGGCAAAGCATTGCCATTGGTTAACAAGGGAATACAATTTGTTTACAGACCTCTTCCTCTTTGCCTTACATGTGAACTGTAGAGAGAACTCTGCATTATTCACAAGGATTTTACTTGTCTATAATTATACATTTTCTGTGAATTGTTGTTCATCTGGTCCTTGGTGCACTTCCTATGCATTAGTTATTGAGCAAACCAGCACATAACATGGTATTCCTTTCTTGATACTGCAATAATGTATGGCACTCATAAAGGAATATTGTTTGATTATACTGTATATGTACATTTAAACTTCTGAAAGTCATAGGCCATAGACTGAAGCGGTCCAGTATTTTATTCCTTTATGGAACTTTTTATAGCGGGTACATTACTCGGAGGTGGTAGAGCACTTACCAACAGTAGTAGCATATATAGGCACATGATAAATTTCACTAATAATGCAAATAGAGGGACAACATGTAAGCAAGCAGAAAGTTAAAATAAAATACAAAGTCACGGGTAAGCAGAAATACATGGCTTAGTGCAAAACCTCAGTCTGTTACAAGCAAAAGCCAGAACCAAGTTCAAAGTGGAAGTGGTTAGAGCAGGAAGTAGTGCTTCATTTGAGCCAATGGTAATTTTGGGGGACAAGCACTTATTTTTACCCATCAGGAATTTACAAAACGCAAGAGAGTGAAAAAAAAGTAAAGGGGAAAGAAGAGGGAAGTGAAGAACAGCAAACTGTCGCAATGGGAGAAAGTAGGAACTTAGCAAGGAGAGTCTGGCCAGGGTCATCGTAAGAATTTTGGGGGACCTGGGCCAAATGTATTTTCGATGCCCCTGCTCGAATAGCTTTGAAATTATGATCTAATTTCAGCTCTTTTGTGCACTCTTTGGCCAGGTCACTGACAGTGCACAGACACACTCAATCACATTTTTTATGGCTTTACATATAATATTCATGTAATATTGCTGCAAATAATCTTTGTGACACCCTCCTATTTTTCATATGTGAGTTCCAGTTTTGATCCAAAAGAAACTTTTTATGGACGTTGCATTAAACATAAACACAAGATTTTGCTGCAAAATGTTTGTAATAGACCCTCACACAACACCCTCCTTAAAAATAAATTAAAGGAAAACAGTAATTAGAAAAATCTGTTTAAGAATTATTCAAGGCCACAGGGACACGATTTTCTGCAGAACAGAGCTGGCTCTATCAAGGGGCCCCGTGAAAGGCTGAGGCCCTGGCTAAAGCCCACTGTGTCCATTCCTCTGAGTTTGGTAGTGGATTAAAGACATACAGTGGATTTAGGACTATGCAGCCTTGATATTCGGCACGTGGATGTTTAATTGCGCAGGCTGCAGGCTTCTGAGCATGAGTTTGGGCACTGGCACTCTTCCATTCACAAACTAAGCACTGGCCAGAACCAAGGAGTAGGAAGAGAAGGGATTAGGAATCAAGGGCAATCCTCCGCCGGTAGTGACAGCGTTGAGCAGAAACAAGTAGGGCAGAAGTCTTCAAACTGTGGGGTGCGACCCCCAGGGGGGTCGTGGAGTTCTAGGAAGGGGGTCACAGCAGCAGGGATCGCTAATTGAGATCGTTATCAGCTGCTTGCCTGAATGAAAGGCAAATGCGCCCTGTCAGTTAATCTGCAAGATGCTTGGGAGCAGTTCTGTTTCTTTGTGAAGACGAAGTGTGTTTTTTTGAGTGGAAGTGCAAAGAGTTAACAACTGGGCTGGGAAGTTCTTGCTTTTAATTTTAAAACATTTACACATCCCTTAGTGCTCCTAAAGAGGTCTTGAAGGGACAGTTATATAAAAAATGAAAACTGCATTACATGCACTTATTTTATATGTAGATACCTGAAGGTGAAGACCTAAAAAACGTACAGAATATTTTTGGCTTATGTATGAGAGACTTGTATCGCCAAAGCATCACTTTTTGTAATGCTCCGACGGCGCAAGCATCTCAACCATACCTATGAGGCAGTGCAAAATCACCCTGCATGGCTTTGCACTGCCTCATAGATATGGAGTAAGACATAGCAGCGCAAGTCACTGCGTTGCCGTACTCTGCATCAAGGAGGTGTTCCCTGCGCTTTGCGTTGGGTTCCCACGCAAAGCCCATGGGTTTTGATGCTGCCCCATATTTACAAAATCATGTAAACCTGGGGCAGCTCCAAAAACTGATGCCTCTCCAGTAGAAGGGTAACAAGGAGAAATGTTTTCATTTCTCCTCGTTTTTTCATCTTTCCGTGTGTGCTGCATTCTGCAGCTCTCATAGAAATAGGAAAACGCCCCTCAGGATTGTTTTGGTGATGGAAGATGCCTCTTCCAGTACAAAAACAATCTTGCTACGTTGGTGCTAGGCAGCAATTTGTGATGGGAAAAGGACTGGAATGCGCTGTATTTCATAAGAAGGTCAGAAAGGAAAAAAACACGGCAAACATGCCAAAGGATGCCAGGGCTAACAGGGGCATTTATGGTTGTCGATAGATGCTGATGATGAGGAGAACTAGTTTCTAGAATATGTTGTCAGAGGGGGTCCTTGCGCCTAAAAAGGTTTGACAAGGGGGTCTTGACATCAAAACGTTTGAAGACCACTGAAGTAGGGTAAGCTGTGCCTAAAGGAGAGAAAAATTGAAGTATTTTTCAAAGAAAAAGCCTTTCAGTTCAAACTTGAAGATAGGAAGAGTTACAGTATGTAAGCCTAGAGGCAAAGAGATCCAGATTCTGGTAGCACTCCTTGACAAGTTTTGGCAAAGCCAATAGGTCTCGCTTTTCTGAGATTTCTTTTTCAGTGCTAGAAAGCCAATAGGTCATGGCAATCCGAGAGCTAATGGCATTGTAAATGACAATGTCTTTAAGCCATGTGTTATGGAGTGGAGTGGATGCATGTGATGTGGAGTGATATGATGTGGGTTGGTTTGGAATTGTTTGTTGTAGAATTGTGTGGCGTGGAATTGTGTAGTGGAATTGTGTGTCATGATGTACTGTGGAATGGTGTGGAAAGTAATTATATGGTATTGAGTGTTCTGGAATTATGTAGAGTGGGATTGTGAGTCATGGAGTTAATTATGTGAAATGGTATTGTGTGTTGGGGAGTGGCATGTAATGGAGTTGAATTATTTGGTTTGCTGTTAACGTTTGTGGCATGGTGTGGAATTCTGTGCTGTGGATTGGAGGTATGCGGTGGGTTGTGGTATTTTATTGTGGAGCTGAATGATGTGTTTTGGTGTGGAATTATGCGGTGTGAAATGGAAATGTGTGGAGTTGAATTGTGAGGCGTGGAACTGAGTAGCGTTGAGGGAAATTATGCTGGCTGGAATTTTGTGGCATGGTGTGGAGTGCATTTTTTGTGGATTGCTGGTATGTGTCATAGAGTGGATTTATGTGGGGTGTATTTAGGTGTATTTAGGTGGCATTGAGTAGAGTGTAATTATGGGGAGCGTAATTATGTGCCGCTGAGTGGTATTTTGTGTAGTGTAATTATGTTGTGTGTTGTAGAATTGTGTGGCATTGAACTGGGATGGTGTGAAATTATGTGGCACGTTTGGAGTGGTATTATGTGGCATGATGTGGAGTAGTATATGGTGTGGAATTGTGTGACATGTTGCAAAGTTGAATTTATTTTGTGGAGCATAATTATGTGTTTTGGAATTGAGTGAATATATGTTGAGTGCAAATATGTGGCATGAAATTTAGGTTGGAGTGTAATTATGTATATTGGAATTATCTGGAGTAGAATTGTGTTGCGTGGAATGTAATGATATGTTTTGGAGTGGAATTAATTAGAAGAGTGGTATTGTATGAAGTGGAATTTTGTGACATGGAGCAGAGTGGAATTTTGTGGAGTATATTTTATTGGTTTGTAATTATGTGGCATGTAGTGGAATGATATGGAGTTGAATTGTGTGCAGCTGAATTGTGTGGCATGTTATTATGAGATTTGTAAATGTGTTGTCTATAGTGGATTTATGGAGTGTGGATTAGTGTGTTGTGGCATTGTGTGACAACTTCAGCCAGTTCTGATCCTTTACCCAACTGCACTTTTTATTCTGGATCTTACAGGACCCCATACTTTTAATAGGAAAAATGAAACTACAGGCTCGGAAAAGCAAGATGCTGCTGAAAAGTTGTGTCACTTACACTTATTATCAATATTTCAATATAGTTTTTTATTCAATGCCAAGCATATTTCGGAAAATAGGGGAATACCAAAAGGATGTGTTTAAATGACAAGTTTGCAATCAAAATTCCTAATAACATTTCTTGTGTTAGGACTGCATCGACATTTAACCCCTCCCCTGCTGATGACGGAACCGCTCCGTCATCAGCTGCAGTGGCGCTGTGCTGATGACGGAGCGGTTCCGTCATGGCCCGCCCGACGCTCCTGCGCGGCGCGAATTCCGCGCCTGCGCTGAGCGTTCTTTTGAGCGGGCGGGACCATGACGGAACCGCACCGTCATAAGCACAGCGCAACCGATGCTGGTGACGGAGCGGTTCCGTCACCAGCATGCGCCCGCCGCATTTCCGCCCCGCCCCCTTAGCACTGCGGCGGAATAGCCGCCACAGTGAAGGGGTTAAAGAGTGACAGATCTTCACCACAGGTGAAACATGTCATGCTCTGAGATTTATTCCAGATGAAGGTACTGCTTTAGAAAAACAGCACATGAGGTGGCGCAGCACAGCCTCCAAACTATTTGATACAGCAATAATCTGAGAGTATGTCTGAGTCAAAAACACTTTGCCAAGGGTGGGAGTGTGATTGCAGGGGTAATTAGGAGAGGGTGCATCCTTCACCTCAACCCTAAACTACAAAAGACTTCAAGAAAGCAAAATTACTACAAACATGTAGTTTTTTCTGCTGTCTATAGAAAATAATGTTTACAATGGTGTATCTTCTAAGACTTCTTTGAGAACAATAATGTGTATTTTGAGCAAAGGAGCGCTGCACCTCTGTATTCAATAAGCGCTATTAATAAACAATTTGTTAATACTCGATTGCTGTCAGACATTGAAAAGCTAACTCAGCTCAGCAGGACTAGCTTGAATCTGTGACCTGCACGCTGGTCATGTAGCTCTGCAGTCATCACATTAACCCGTTGATTCTTCTTATGTGGCACTGTGACGTTTCTTTGTTAAGGCAGTTAAGATCCTCCTAATCATAAGCTCTGGTCCATCAGAATGTGAGACCTTAGTATTTGTGTACAACTCATTGCCCATGGGTTTTATGCTTAGAACAGAAATGAAAACTTGGGGTGGGGTGGGGGATAGAGAAGGTTCCGACAAAGGAGAATAGACAGGGAGCTGTTACACAGAGCCATGCTTCAGCTTGAAAAAATATAAGGGGAGTTACATTTTCTTTAAAAGACTCATGTACTCATGTTGAGTTTTTTTATAGGCGTGGGCGGAGTTCACAGAGTTCTGCTACGTGGAACTCCGCGAAGTGCAGAAAAGACTCTGCTGTGCCTACACAGAGCGATAAATGCAGTTCAAGGTGATTTTCAGTGCCAGGTGCTTGTCCGCACTGTGCAATCATCGCTAACAGCACCATGCACAGTGCAAGCAGGAGCTGCTTCCTTTCTGTCGCTCGAGTACATTTTTACACAAACGGCAGCTTTCTCAACGCAAACGGACGGTTTGTCAACGTGAGCGGTCGCAAGCACACGCGACCACTCGCAATAAGAAATCTGACCACCCGCGTTGAGAAATCTCGCCAGGATGTTGATTTTCCATGCTCGCGCTCACCAACTTCATGTTGACGGTCGCAAACGAGGAAAATCTCACCGGGAGGTGGATTTCCCTCGCTCACGCTCACCAACTCGACGTTGACGAACGCGAGCAAGGAAAAAATCTCCGCTACAATAAATCAATCATGGCATTTGTACAGCGCACTACATACCCCAACGGTCACTCTTCGGATGCGTGGGATGGCGGCGAGAGCGCTGTCCGCAGGGCAGAGCTGGCAGTTGGGGGTGTATACGCTGAGTCGGCTACTGAGGTACGTTGGTCCGGTGTTGTAGAGTACCCTATGTGCGCGGGTGAGGAGTGTGAAGGTTATCCTCTTATTGACAGGGAGCTAGTGCAGGTTTCTCAGGTGGGGTGTGATGTGGCTGCGGCGAGGGATGTCGAGGATCAGGCGTGCGGAGGCGTTCTGGATGGTTGAAGCCGTTTCAGGAGTTTGTCCGAGGCTGCTGCGTAGAGTGCGGATCCGTAGTCCAGTCTACTGCTGATGAGGACCTGGGTGACTGTCCTTGTTTCGGTGGGGAACCACTTGAAGATCCTGCGAAGCATGCGGAGGGTGTTGAAGCAGGTGGAGAAAACGGCGTTGACCTGTTTCGTCTTGGAGAAGGTAGAGTCGAGGATTACCCCTAGGTTGCGTGCGTGGTCGGGGGGGCTAAGGGTGTTCCTATTGCAGTTGGCCACCAGGAGTCATCCCAGGCCGAGGAGGTGGATCCGAGGATTAGGACCTCCGTCTTGTCTGAGTTCAGCTTCAGTCGGCTGTTTCTAATCCAGTCGGCGACTGCCTTCATTCCTTCATGGACGTTCGTTTTGGCGGTGTGGGGGTCCTTGGTGAGTGAGAGGATCAGCTGGGTGTCGTCAGCGTAGGAGATGATGTTGAGGTTGTGCCGTCATGCGATGTGGGCGAGTGGTGCCATGTAGACATTGAAAGCGTTGGGCTGAGGGATGAGTCTTGGGGTACCCTGCAGATGATCTTGGTGGATTTGGAGTGGGAGGGGGGAGGTGGACGCTCTGTGTTCTGCCCGAGAGGAAGGAGGAGGTCCAGTCCAGGGCCTTCTCTTGGATTCCAGCGTCATAGAGGCGTGTTCGTAGCGTGCGGTGGCAGACCGTGTCGAAGGCGGCTGACAGGTCCAGGAGGATGAGCGCCGCGGTTTCTCCGTTGTCTATCAGGGTCATGATGTCATTGGTGGTGGCGTTGAGGGCAGTTTCGGTGCTGTGGTTGCTGCGGAACCTGGACTGGGATGGGTCCAGAATGCTGTTCTCCTCTAGGAAGCTGGTCAGTTGTTTGTTGACGGCCTTTTTGATTATCTTCGCTGGAACGGGAGCAGTGAGATGGGTCTGAAGTTCTTGAGGTCCTTGGGGTCCGCCATGGGTTTCTTGAGCAAGGCGTTGATCTCTGCGTGCTTTCAGCGCTCTGGGGAGGTCGCTGTCTTGAAGGAGATGTTGATAGATTTCCGAAGATATGGTGCAATGGTGCTGCTGGCTTTGTTGAAGATGTGGTGTGGGCAGGGGTCTTCCAAGGATCCGGAGTGGAAGTTGTTCATGATCTTGATGGTGTCGTTGTCGTTGATGTTGGTCCAGGTGATCAGGTGGTTGGTGCGGGTGGTGGTCGTGGGAGCGGGGGTCTCAGTGGTTGACGAGGTGGTGATGGCGTTGAAACTGTCGTGGATGTCTGCGATCTTGCGATGGAAGAAGGTGGCCAGTGAGTCGAACAGGTCTTGTGAAGGTGGGATGTCGTTGGTGTTGGAACTGAGGTTGGAGAGTTCCTTCATGATGTTGAAGAGCTCTTTGCTGTTGTGTGCGTTGTTGTCTAGGCGGTCTTTGAAGGAGGTCTTTTTGGCCGATCTGATGAGGTGGGGGTGTCTGCGGGTGGCGTTCTTGTGGGCTGTGTAGCTTTCCGGTATTCGTTCACGGATGCAGTTTTTTTCCAAATTTTCAGCAGGTTTGCTTGGAGGCTTGGAGGTCTTTGGAGAACCAGCTGGCTTTTTTGCTAGTATGGGTGTTGGAGGGCTTCTTGAGCGGAGCAAGGGTGTTGGCGCAGTCGTTGATCCACTGTTTGAGGTTGCGAATGGCGGTGTCGGGGTCGATCGGATCTGCGGGTGGGCTCTATGCAAGGGTGATGGAAAGCTGGTCTTCGGTGACTTTGCTCCAGCAGCGGCACGGCATCTGTTGGGTGCGTAGATGCATGTTGGCTTTCCAGAATGTGAAGTGGATGCAGTTGTGATCGAACCAGTGGAGCTCGGTGGTGTGGTTGAAGGAGACGTGGGAGCTTGAGGAGAAGATGGGTCAAGCGTGTGGCCGTTGGGGTGGGTGGGTGTCGTGATGAGATGTCTGAGTCCGAGTTTGGCGAGGTTGTCGATCAGGGTGGAGGAGTTGGTGCTGTTGTTCTTGAGGTGGAAGTTCAGGTCCCCGAGGAGGATGTAGGGCATGTGTGGTGACGAGGTCGGTGATGGAGTCCCTGAATTGTGCTTGGGGTCTGGTGGGTCTGTAGATGAGGGTTCTGCTGAGGGTGATGTTGGGATCGGTGTGGATCTGGAAGTGCAGGTGTTCAGCGGTGCTGAGGGTGTCGTCGCTGTTGGTTGAGACTTTGACGTTGAAACTTTGAGAGAGTTCCTGTGGACGATGGCTATTCCTCCTCCTAGTCCATTGGTGCGGTCCCTGCGGGTAATCTTATAGCCTTCCGGGATGGCTATGGCGATGTCGGGTGCCAAGGAGGGGTTCAGCCAGGACTCCGTCTGGAAGGCGACGTCTGGGGTGTTGGAGTCCAGTAGGTCCCAGAGTCCATCCCACGTGTTTGTGTGCGGAGCGGGTGTTGAAGGATGCATCTGATGTGGTTAGGTTCTTTGGTAGGTGGGCTGGCGGGCCGGATGCTGGTGAAGCTGCAGTTCCAGCAGGAGAAAGGTCCTTGGGTGTGCTTTGGGGCAGCCAGGCAGCAGGTGCGTGATCGTCCGGCGTTGAGTGGGTGGAGGGTGCTGGAGTTGTAGCAGAGGTGGGCGTTGTGGCATTCGCGGGGGCCAGGGGTCCTGGTGCTGGGCGCGGTTCAGGCATGGATGGGTGCAGACGGGCTTGCTTTAGGCACGCCGCCGGCGTATATGGGGAGGTGGGAGGGAGGAGCCCCTGGGAGGCCAAGGCGGGAGGCAGGGGCAGGGAATGGGCAGTCAGTGGGGGTGGGGTGCAGCAGCGGGAGCGGGAGAGGTGAGTGAGGACGAGGGAACAGAAGGCAAAGGACACAGAATCACAGGGGCAACGAGGGGGACAGAAATCAAAAATGGGCACAGACTTACAGGGGCAACGAAGGAACACAAAGTGAATACGGGCAGAGAACACGGGGACAGCGAGGGGAGCAGAAGAAAAAACGGGCACAGACCAAGTACAGGCAGCGAGGGAGGACAGACAACAGCAGTCACAGACACTGAATAATAATAAGGCAATACAATACATCTGGTGATACTAACTTACGGGCCTCAAACTTCCTCAGCAGAGGCAGCTGGGGCAGGGACACATAGGCGGCGCTGTGCAGAGGGGGGATCGACCTACCTGGAAGGTTCAAGGGTCGCTCTCCTCACCGCGCAGAGGCTGGCATATATGGGGAGGTGGGAGGGAAGAGCACCTGGGAGGCGGGAGGCAGGGGCAGCGAATGGGCAGCCAGGGGGGGCGGGGATGTAGCGGCTGGAGTGGGAGCGGTGATAGGCGACGACGGAACAGAAGGCAAAGGGCACAGAATTTACAGGGACAACGAAGGAGACAGAAGCAGAAACAGGCACAGAATCTCAGCTTCAATGAGGGGAACAGAAATCATAAACAGGCACAGAGTCACTGTGGCAACGAAGGAACAGGAGGCAAAAACGGGCAGAGAACACGGGGACAGCAAGGGGAGCAGAAGAAAATACGAGCACAGACCAAGTACAGGCAGCAGGGGAGGACAGACAAGAGCAGTCACAGACACTGAATAACAATAAGGCAATACAATACAGCTGGTGATACCAACTTACGGGCCTCGAACTTCCTCAGCAGCGGCAGCTGGGGCAGGGACACACAGGTGGCGCTGTGCGGAGGGGGAGCGACCTACCTAGAAGCTGAGTTTTTTGGAACTCTGCGTGCTCTGCATAACGCGGAGGGCAGAAAACTCAGCGAGCAAAGTGGAGCTCACCGCCCACACTTGGCTTTTTTATTCAATGAACTGCCCCAACAGGCTCTTCTCTCGGTCTGAATGATGCCTTGACTAGGTGTGTTTTCTTTTTTGCAATCTAGCTATCAGTTTCTTTGGTACTTCCACCAGAAGAAAGCTGCAGGAGTCTTGCTTTCCGTGCATAGCTTAACAAAAACAACCACTGCATATAAGATGAGCAAGGCAATTGGTGATTACTTTCCCTCAGCTGGATCCCCCAACGCGTTCTTGGTTTTGTCTTAAGCATCTTACCAAAGACTTCTGGGCAACATCCGAGCAGTGGCTCAACCCAGAGCCATCCACACTGAGTGCATCTAAGATAAACTACTCCTGGGGATTCTGTTGCTGCATGGTATTCAAGAAAGAGGAGATTGAGACTATACAAATATAGAGAACCTTATTTCTTGCGTGCAAGGGGACTGTAATCAGAAGAGCCCACCTGTAGGGATTACTTCCAAACATGTGGTCTTTTAATTGTTCAGTGTAGAAGGCTGATGCTACTCTGTGGCAGGGTGGGGGTGTTATTGCCATCATATAGATTCTGGCCCCTCCCAGCGTTAATGGAGAAGGGCAGAGGACTCAATTACCATTATACGTGAAAGATAGTAGTCATGTCTCAATGTATGTTGAAAATGAGTAAAGTTGCAGCTCTAACTTCACTCACTCTCTGTGACCAACTTACCCTGCAGCCCCTTTACCTGTGCTTTTGAGAGCTGAGAGCTGTCAGCAATGTTCAAGACCCTACGTAAACAATGAGACCAATGCTTCTGGAAAAACGCTCGAAACATGGTCCAGGCCATTTAAGGACATCAGTTGATTACTGAATATAAACAGCTACCATGAATACTTCCCTAAAACCAGACATTTGTTAGCAGCAGTATTCAGTTTTATAGCACGACTAGAGGCTTCTATCTCTTCAGTGCGAGCAAAGGACAGGGAAAAAACTGCACATGCCAGAAGGCATAGGAGTCAGTATATATATATATATATATATATATATATATATATATATATATATATATATATATATATATATATATATATATATATATATATATATATATATATATATATATATATATATATATATATATATATATATATATATACATATATATAAATAACCAAGCAGTCTGTTTTACCAAAGAGGCCTTTAGAAAGAAAACCAGCAAATTTTGGAGAGAGGATGTGGCGTAACATGTATAGCTGATTTGGAACTGGGGTATCGGGTTCGAGGCTCTGCGAAGATTCTCCCCCTGCCTACCGGAAAACCAACCGGAAGCGAACAGATGAAAGATTGCAATGAAAGAAACAGAAACAGACAAACAAGCGATAATGCATGTAACAGGTTCAGTTGCCAGGGCAAGAACCACCCATGGAAAGGAGTGACAAATGTGAACACTTAGCCATAGAAAGGAAAGGAATTTTGAAAAGCACACACAGGGTCAAATGGCAAGTGAGGGGCGTACTCATAGCCCACAGAGGAGATACATCATGTCTCGAAGAGACAGCGCATGTGCTGCCTAGGCAAGACCGAAAGAGAACTGAACCATCTTGCGGTTGGTAGGTCTAGAAGTAGTGTTTCAGCACTAGGGGCCTCATTAGGATGACGGGCGGACTTTGTCCGCCCGCTACCCTATCAGTATTTTGGACCGCCCGCCATAAGGGCGGGGGTCCCGTTGGGGGAATTAGGATGTGCCCACCATAGTGGCAGGCGCATCCTTCATTTTTAGCATTGTGGCGGGCGGTGCACTCTGCACTGCCCACCATAATGCTAAAAATGCATTTTCGCATTTGCATATACAAAGCGGCAGGCACCGCGCGGTGCCTGCCACTTTGTACATGCAAATGGTACCCCCTCTGTGCACCCCCACTTCGGCCTTCACCAGGGGGGCCCGCAGGGCCCCCAAAGCAAAGACCGCCACCCATTTGCAGGTATCCAAATATGGCTGGCGGTGTCTGATAGACACCGCCACCATATGATCCCTTTTCCGCCCCGGCCACTAGGCGACCGGGGCGGAAAAGTGGTGGGCGGAGTTTGCCTCCGCTGCGGTCCCCCCCGCCATGGTAATGTGGCAGGGGAAAAGGGTGGCGGGCAGCCACTTATGTCGGGCGGATCGCCACCGCCAACATGGCGGTGGCGATCCGCCCGACATCGTAATGGACCCCTTAGTTTGGCTAGGCGGTATGGTACGGTGCATGTGTAATGAGCCTTATAAGTGATTCAGGATGTTGTGTACAAATTGAGTCTTTTCTTAAGAATAGCTCCTAGGGAATTGGCACTGTTGACAATGGTAGGTTTGTAGTTGAGGATGCTATATGAGTCAGTCCAAGATTGAAAATGCAGTAATTGATGAGGAAGTCTGTTTTAGAAGGATTATGTTGAAGATGATGGTCAGTCCTCCTGCTATTATATATATGAGCCAAAAAAAGTCCTAGAAGTATGAATGTCCCTTGGATGGCCAGACCACAAAATCACTTTTATTTGACAAAGTCAGAACATTTACTGCTTGGGAAAATAGAGCAGTCTTTTGCAATAAAGTCACAGTTAAATTGAACAGGAAGGTAACCTATGAAAACTGCTTTTAGGATTTGCGTCTGGGAGGCGAAAAAAAAGGAGATACTTTTGCATTATAGAGTCATTTGCGTTTCTTTGTTTTATGCGTTGTTCCTTCAATAAACTGCATCCACACACACAGTAAAGATAGGCTGGGGCTTCACTAATGTCTGATAAGATACAGGTATTAGATTGAACCCGACAGGTGAAAACTGGTACTTTGCTATCCTCAGATAAGATGCCACATTTTAATTTCAATGAAATTAGTCTTTCTGTGTTCGGCATTTACATTCTTTCAGTGATATAGAGCAGAAACATATTCCATGGGTTTCTTTTCCTTCACATTGGTTTTCTCTACAATTTAGACATGCATTCTTTGCCTTATGACTTCTTTACAGAGGTCATTCTCAGAGATTTACACTGACAAATAGAACTCTTTTGGAAACAAACCTTTTCTATTACATACACAGCATTGTGGCCACACTTGTTACCACAGATGATTGTGCTGGGGTTGCACTGCTCGGAATTTTTTGTATCAAGAGACTTTTGAGCATATTGTTAAAAAAACTGTGACTTTGGCCAAGATGGTGTCTGGTGGTCTTGGATGTGCAAAGTCACCCTTTGGGCCTCATTTATGAGGTTTTGCCGTAGGGCAGCGCCGAAGGCCTTCCTGCTGCGTTTCCCTATGGCAAAAGAACGGAATGCGCCGTATCTATAAGATACGGCGCATTCCTGTCCTTTTCCCCTGCGCCAGCGCACAATGGGCTGCCGTGTGCCAACGCAGGCACCTTTGCACCATGGTGCAAGGGTGCCTTCGATGCGGGGATGATTATTTTTGTACCGGAAGGGAAACCTTTCTGTACAAAAATAATCACAAGTGTATTTTTCCTCTATGTGTGCTGCAGAATGCAGCACACATACAAAAAGGAAAAACAAGGAGAAATAAAGACATTTCTCCTTGTTGTGCCTCCCTTACGCCTCCCCTGGGAAGGTGTATGCTTTTGGCGCTGCCTCAGATTTTTGATTTCTCGTAAATCTGGGGCAGTGTCAAAAGGCCATGGATGTTGCAGGGAACGCCCCCAGCAACACCCATTGCACGCCCCTTTAACACAGAACACTGCTTTAAAGGACTTATATTTGTCAGGCAGCCTTAAGACCAAAAAGTGGCGTAGTGCTGCCTGATAAATATCACGCAAGCTTCTGCACCACAGAACGTCACAAAAAGTGCCCCTCTGGTGTCTTTGAGATCTTTCACTTGAGCGATATGTTGTATTGGAGCAGAACTTCCTGCTCTCATAAAGCTCCTAACAGTTCGCCTTATTACGGTTAGTTGTATAGAGGTGGTTAGATTGCATTGAGTTATAACGTAGGGACATGTGTGATCTTTCCTCTAGGTTCAATGTTTCTGGATGTTTGTTCTCCTCTATCCACAACGGCACTCAATGTGTGCTTGTCTCTTCTCACATTTAGCGCATAAGCAAGTATCCTGGATGTGATCTGTGGTTTAGAGTTGCATATTCGGTCACTGATCGAGGGCAACCATTAGTTGTGTGAGCTGTAGCTTTCTTTGACTCCCTTATCTATTATCCTTGTTAGTGTAGTCTGGTTACAGATACTCAGTTTTTGTGCCATATAGGTCACTGTTGCTACTACTTTCCTGTTGTATGCCTTCATGAGTGCTTTGATTGAACTTATTCATATCATTAGATGGAGCACTTCAATTTTTTTAAGGCATTTTTGATCAAAGATGGTGCCATTTTAAAATATAACTTCTAGGTAACTCTCCCGAATTTGAGAAGTTCAAGCTATTCGTCATATCTGAAACTTTTGTTCTGGCTTCGATCAGCTGCATATTTATTTGCCTAAAAGTGCACCATTTGGGTCTTCAGTGTATCAATTTGGATGGTGTTAGACATGCATGCCTACAGTATCTATAACTGTCACTGGTACCCTGTTGACTTCAGGTCTATCATCACTGTCTCAAACCTGAGCGTCTTCGTTTTGAAACCCACGTCATCCTCCCTGACTTCTGCCCTGTTATCATCATAGAATAAACACAAGACCTCAAGGAGCCTTCTCGTTTGCCGGAGGACTCAGTGTGATTCGTAGCTCATTATAGATAGGAGGTTAAAGGCAAATATTTAATAGAGGTATGCATCTAACTCTTCCTTCCAATGGCCTCATTTTGGTGTCTATGAAAAAGGAATGCTAGAATAAGGCTTTGGTCTAGGTGAAGTATCTGCTCATGAACTCTGAATATATCATCACACAATGAAATAGAAACTTTAAGATTGGAAAACATACTTTTTTAAAAAAGATTATCAACTTTGCCCTCTATCTTCTACCCTTGGATAATAAAATTTACCAGGATGGAAACTTTGGGTTTAGATTGGAAAGACAGAGCAATCTATTGGCTAACTTGAACCACTGATGCACAGGAAATCAGGTAGCACATGACGACAACCTCCTCTGACCTGTCCATGCACTGATCTAATTTTCTTACATAGAATCAATCTATACAACCTTAGGCTACCATTCAATGCCTTCACAAGCCACCTTGTGTTGACAATCTAACCATCTAATGTGATTAGCCAGACACATTTTCCCTCAAGTAGACCAGTAGACGGACTAACACAATACATTCAACCATCTCTGCTCATACCCGCAATGTGTTATACCCGGCTGTGGCCCATGCTGATAACAGCAGTAGGGGCAGGTGGGAGGGAGGGATGGCCGGGGGGATTTCGACAGACGATGACGAGGGTAAAATAATTATGTATTTAATTTGACCTCTGTGTCGTCTGTCAAATCCACCCCCCAACCCGGCCCCACCACCCCAACGCTCTTCCTGCAAGGGCCACTGCTGGTCATACCCCAAGAGCTGCATCTCAATAGGACAGCATATCATTAATTATTAAAAGACAGTAGACAAATTCACACAAAATAGAAACAGAACTCAGATATAAAATTATCTGACAAAAGGTGGAGTCAAGCGTAAGTAAATAAAAAAAACTAACGCTAATTGAGAATTTCAGCCTACTAAAACTAATCCACTGGAATGATGATGGAGCATGTTGCAAAGTAACTATGAAAGGGCTTCGACTAAACCATCTGAGTAGAGATACAAACTTGCTACCTTGGCTTTGGCTAGGATCACGCTCTACCAATACCACATTCATACATAAATCCATACATATATGGCTCAATTTGGGGAAAAACCAATCTAAAAAAACTATTATGTAACAAACGTAATGACTCTCTCAGTCACTTGCAACAGCAATGCGATAATCACTTAGTCATACGCATTATGAAATTATTGTCAATCCAGGCTATGAAAGCTCTAAAATGTCATTACCTATAACCTCAACCATCTTACCTCTGTGAAACCCTATGGAAATTCTTACTCGCAGGTACTTCCAAGATCCATTCTGCCCCCAAGATGGCCCTACAAGGAACAGTCAGGCTATGTTCAGTATATAGGTTCGTACATGTTTATTTTTTCAAGAGTCATCAATTAGGTTTTCAAAGTCTATTTAGGCTTTGTCAGTTTTCACAAGGAGTCAAGCACTAGGATTCCGAATTATATTTTGCACTTGTTAGTTTTCCCAGGGAGGCATTAATTAGCTTATGAACTCTTGCTGACATTTATTATTACCACAAGGGGGCGCCTTTTGGCTTAAGAACTAAATATTAATTTGCAATTACTTGTACAAGAGGAGTCAGTGGAGTCACATCTTGCACAGACTATTATAGTGCTTAGAACAAGTATGGTATTAATGTATATGATTGCTGAATGTGCAGGCGAACCACATGACATTAATGAAAGGTTTTCATTTTACAGTTATCAACCCTTCACATTGAACGTAATCAGAACCACAGAAGGTAATTGCATATTATTAAAGGTAGCCCTGTTCAGGCCACTATCTATGAGAACACTAACATCTCACACAATCTACAATAACTATGCACTAACAGCTCTGTAACCTACAATAAGTTCTATTCACATTTATTTTATCAATTTTAAATATATTATAACTCAGGAAAAATACTGAGGTTCAGAATATAAAGTGTAAAATACAGAGAGTGTCAGCAGGTATATCATATATAATACTAGAAGTGATGTTCCAAAGTAAATACCATAGCCATACTAAAGGCCTTCACTTGTCTTCTTTAGATATCAGTGCTCCTACAGTGTACCCCAAAACCAACCGTGCAACCAGGCAGTATGACAACATTCAGGGGCCGATTCCAATTCGGTAAAATCCTCTACGAATAGCCGTACGGAGCATATTTCCCATACGAATCGTACACCTTAAACGTCCCCGTACGTACGATGAAGTACGATCTGAACCCAAAGCAGATCTCCGTACGAATCGTACGAAAGACCATACGACTTAAAGATCTGTACAAATCGCATTCAGAACACACAGTACTCGACGTCCGTACGGATTGAAGCAGATTTTTCCGACCCAGCAAGTACGATTCTTCACGTCAACACTCCGAACGTCCCTTATTCTACGGGAGCTCAAAACGTCCGTAAAAGCAGATTTCGACTCAAACCACATACGAAACGGACCCCCCGGGTACACGAGTACACCCATGATTGCAGGGGTATGGTGCGTAGGGGTACGGCGCTTAGGGGTACGGTGTGTAGGGGTACGGTGCTTAGGGGTACGGGGCGTAGGGGTATGGTACATAGGTGTACGGTGCGAGGGGGAACGGTGCATAGGTGTACGGTGCGTAGGGGTACGGTGCATAGGTGTACGGTGCGTAGGGGTATGGTGCATAGGTGTACAGTGTGTACCCCCATGATTGCAGGGTTACAGTGTGTATGTGATTGCGTGGCTCTCCGTACGAATTGCTCATACGACGTTTTTCGTATGAATCGCGTTCTCGTTCCACGGTCCGGATCGTACTTGGGTCGTACAGCATGTTTACGATTCGTACGGTTCACCGTGAGGGTCCGTATCATACGGATTTCCCCTTGCTTTTTGTATGGTTTGCAAAGATTTGGACGTATTGTTTTCCTACGGATCGTACTACGCGATTCGGACGGATTTGTACGATTCGTACGGAAAGGGCTACGAATTCCAATCGTCGTACGGATTGAATCGGAATCGACCCCCCAGTGTCTCTGTTTCTCTCTCTTGTTCCCATTTCCCTTTTCAAGTATGTACTTCTAACCTACATTTTGTTGGTGCCAATTTGGTTGTGGATTCACAGATGTATAGATATAGAAGTGCATAAGTGGTGGCCGTCAATCACTGTAACAGAGAGCTGCTAAGTCCAAAAAGCAGTGAGCCTAAAGGAGGGGGTGCCTGCCTGAGGTGAAGTTTTCTGGTGAGGTCTGATTATCTTAGGAAGGCCAGATGACACTGGGAACCAGACATCAGGCGTCAACCCTATTGGATATCTCTGCCCGTGTCTTTAGGGATGATACACACCCTGATCGGTTCTGCCCCGGACCAGGCTCTGATTTAGTGAGACTACCAGTCAAAAGCACTACATTGCCGCAGCATTGACCCTTAATCCAGTGGTTGGCAAAAAGCAAGGAAGTATCAATGGACAAAGAAGCATCATAAAAAGCAAGGATACAGAATCATCAATAGACCCTATCCAGCACGTTATGAGCTGGAAATGGACCTCTGGTGTAAGCATGCTCTACATAGAGCAGGTAAAATGGAGAGAGTTGCACAGATCAGGTTCCCCCATCTGAAGTGAATCCACCCACCCTAAAGACCTTGAACACCAGCTTGCAACAGCAGACAATCACAAAGTAGCTCTTTCGCTAGCTGTTGAGGAGCATTGCTTGTCCAACGAGTCGCTATTTGCTTAACTTGCTACAGCTTCTGGTTTTTAATATCGATTTCTGCAAACGCATAATCACTCATTGATGGGGTCATATCTTACGTTGCTTCCATTGATCAGGAGTAAAGGGGCATTTACTGGCACGTTCACTGCCCCTGTGATTCTGCTGCTATGACACCTTTGAGTTGTTGTTTTCTTGTCTGAGGTCAATTCTTTCGAAAACTGGTGGTCTCAACATTCAGTTTCTGTTGAGATCTTTTCCACATTCCTCATGATTGCACCTTTATTGGAAGTTTGCCATTAAGGCCTTTGAATGCTCAAATCATCCAGTAATATTCCTGTTACTAGCCATAGCAGGATTTCTAAGTATTGCGGCAATACACCTTGTGACACTTATGATTGTATAATCAGCCCAGGAAATCTAGGAGACATTTGTCCCTGGAAAAAGGTGCAGAACTGGGGAATTACACACTGGAATCGCTCTGGTAACATTTTTTTAGCTTGGTATCCCTAAGATTTCCTAAGCAGAATTTTTGTATCCGGAAATAAATCTGCATCCCTGTATTAATGATCCACCTGGTATTAGTAACTCCAGGTGTTATCGAGATTACCAGTGCAGATGTAACGAAGAATGAGGGTAAAAAAATGAAAGACTGCCTCTTTTTACGAATCACATGACCCATAACGAGCAGGTTTGAGCAATGGGTGAGCCAGTCTATGGGTACGTTGGGAGAAGGGGCTGCTGTTACTACAGCGCTTTACTTTCCAATGTCACATTGCAGGACACTTTTCGTATGCATTCAAACTTTATGTGCATGGAGCCATCAGAAGATGTTTAAGAGGCAGCAGCTGTGGCCCGTTTATATAGGCGAAGGGACCATGTCCCTCATCTTCTTCCAGAGAGGAAGAGTCTTTATTAATGTTTTTAAAATATGCTAGCAAGAATCATTGTATTAAAAATCTGGTCATAGTTCTCAGCATTGAGGCGTTCCATGGCAAATCCCTGGTACTCACTATTGAAACCACCCCCACACCAGTTGTGGTGTGGTGTGCAAGTTGGAAACCATTAGACTAGGAATCCTGGTTTTTAAAACTCACTCTGTAACCAAATTGTGTGGGTGTGGGCAATTACTTTTCGAATATATTCTATAGTTTGCAAGTGCTGGAAGTACTTGGAATCAGACTAAATGATGGTAGTCTCATTAACAAAACTGGATGGGAACTCATTGCACATGTATTACTTGGGGGAGATAGCCCCCTGTATTAAGGCATACTCATGGGATAGTGCAAAAGCCAAGGGACTTCACTTGAGAAGTATTTTTTTTTGTGGAGTTTTATATAGCGGAACTTGACCTGAAGGTATAAGAGTGCTTTACATGAGCACCAGTTGCGTTACAGACAGACACATTCATTTAGTTAGGCATAAGGAGAATAAGTGATTTGCCCAGAATCACAGGACGTTGAGCGCCTCTGTGAAACTTGAACACGGCTCTCCAGCTTCGAGGTCGACCGCTCTAGCCGTTACACTACATCCTCTCCCAGTATTCATTGCGTATTTGTTCTATTACTTAACCAAATTATTGGATTGTGGGCAACACTTGTAGTCCTCATACTTTTGTCCATGGACATCATTTAGAGGTCAGCAGGAGTCTCAGCTGCGACCCCTGGTGTAATCCTTATGTCTTGCGACCATTGGCCTCAAAAATCACAAAGGCTGTAGCAGGAACAGAAGGAAAACGGTGCTGGCATGAGCCTTGTTTACTTTTTATTTATTATTCGAGCAGGAATGGGATGTTTTAAATAATTGATTTTGTTTCCCACTTCAGAATACCTTTGTTTTGCACATCGATACAATTTTAAAGCACGTACAATGCACACTCAAATTAATTGAAATGTTACTTTCTTGCAGGCTTAGTTTCTGGTTTCATTGGTGCTAACGGCAGTTGCTAAACTTTGTATGTGCCTTTATAGGACCTCTCCCTTCAGGAGAAGAGAGTGAAAAAAAAACAAATCCTAGGAGTGACCTACAGGTTATGCTTGCATCATATTGACTTATGGTCAGACATTTGCATGACCACCTCTGTTCTGCTGCTGCCCGAGCGATACATACTTGGGCCAAGTTTACTGAGAATTCACGCAACGCGCCGCAGCAAGAAAAGTTGCTGCACTGCGTTCTGTGAATGGGAGAGAGCAGAGCAGCGACATATGTACTAAGATGTAGTGCTGTTTCTCTCTTTCCTTGACTGGCTCAATGTTGGCTGCCATGCATCAACAGAGCCACACTTGCGCCATAGTGCAAGGCTGTCTGTGTTGTGTGCAGCATAAGTTTTGTGCTGGCAGGGGACCGTTCAATCACAAAAACTATGCTTTAAGGTGTTGTGCACTTTGTATGGGTGCTGTAGAATTCAGAACACACTCAAAGAGGGAAACATGAGGACAAAAGAAAATATTTCTCCTTGTTATGCATACCTCAAGGAGACATAAATTTGGTGCAAATAACTGTCTACGACTTGTTGTAGTTATGAGTTTGCATCAAAACCCCTTGGGCGTTGCATGGAAATGCCAATTCACCACCCATAAAATGCCTCCTTAACAAAAAGTAACACAAGTCAGCACTCTGCACAGCTTTGCAGTACTTTAGGTTACCATCCAACACAAATCACTACTTGCGTTGGATTGTACATTTCATCACAACACTTTGCTTTAGGTTTGCATTAAAAAAGTAAGGCAATCCTGATGCAGTATTTGCAAATATCTGTCACAGTGTGTGATAGACAATTGAAATAATGGTTGGGCCTTTCATTAGAGACTCTGTGGAAGAACAAAGCACAGTGTCTGGGTCCTGGGTGGGGTGTTTTGCCCTTGGCTGGGCAAGGGCATTTTTGAGCTGGGTCTTGGTATGTAGATCTTAGCATATGCATGTGGGTATGTCATGCTAGGTGTATCGGTGTGGGTAACTGCTACATACCCGACGTGTTAAGGCTTCACTCCTGGCATATGATGGCTGCACTCATAGCATATCAGGGCACAATGTGAATTCATATATATATGTGATACCAAAATAGATTTTTAACTGCTTTAGAAACCTGTGCATTATCTTATTAATCTTGCAATTAATGTTTACTATGATTTATTGTTGGTGTTTTGAGTTCAGCGATGCCATTTCTTTAATGCCGTTGTGCAAAACATCGTTTGACAGCACTCTCTTTAACGTCATCGGGGTCAAAAGGTCATGTGATGTCCCTTTTTGTGAAGCCATGTGTGGCTAACCGTTAGGATGATGTAATTTCCGCTATTCCTGGCATTTTGGTGAATTGAGGTCCATGCTGCTTGGTGAAAACATCAAAACCGACACAATCAAACGAGGAAATGAGCACTGAAGTATTTTCCCGGATCAGGCCCCCGCGCAGTTTCCATTCATGCATGATTATGACAATGATATTTTCGCAGCTAAGTAAGGGATACTTGACAGGTAAAGTACATGCTTTAGGGCGCGTGCCTGCTGCTTCAGGGATGCTTTCCTGCTGGCTCGGGGTCTCTTCACTGAGCTGCTCACCTTCCTCTCTATTTGCATATCTAAAGGGAAACGTGCTGCTCACGTGGCATTATGCAGGACACCCTCTGTGCTGCAGCTCCTCCAAACGAGTTTCCATGTAAGAATCTGCGGATCCCTCACACCTCCTCCGCGCAGGTCATGTCCACAATGTCAGTCAGTGCTTTAAATGAGATGAAACCCGTGGGGATGGGGAAACTAAAAGCAGGCTCTTAAGATGCAATTTAGGAAAGCTCCACATGAACTGAGGCATACGTGACCTTTAATAACATGACAACTCTAGTACTGAGCTGGTCGCATTCATAAATAGAGTTTTACAGACAAAAAATGACCTAAGTCAGTAGAAATCAATATTAACAGCAGGGGATACCCGGTAAACAAATAGGCATCTGGGTGAGTACAACTAACTAAGGACAAGAGGATGCCAACGGTATTTTAAAAAAAAGAAAGGTTATTTGCGGGACAGATACTACTAATTATCTATCTTACATGCCAATCTTCTTAAAGAAAAACAGACTTCACGAGGGTACCCTAAGAGACTAATTAAAGTGGCACTGAAAAGAGCATGGTATACGCCGAGAGAGACTCTGTTGGTACCTAAAGAGAAAGACACAAGCGACACATCGTTGACATGTTTATTAACCTATGATCCTAGAGCTAATAAGTTAAAAAACTGATTCAAAATAACTGGAAACTGTTGGGTGAAATCGACATCCCGAAACCACTATTTGCATTCAAAAAGGGTTGCAATATTCGTAGCCAACTAGTAAGAGCTAAGACCAACTTGTCGAAACAGGTACCTAAAACTACGAGGGATTTATTGGGATTACCCCCGGTGATTGGTCACTAAAAATGCCACAATTGTGTGGCATGTGAGATGACGAAGGACTCCAAAGAAATTGACATTAATGGAAATGTACACACCCAAAAGTCATTCTCTAATTGTAATTCAAAAAATCTTGTATATTGTATCATGTGTCCATGCAATCGATTCTATATTGGACAGACGACCCAGACTGTGAAAACTAGGGTCCTACAACACAAATCACGTATTAAGTGCATGACCATAGGGGCCCCTTTGGTTAGTCATTATCAGAAATATAATCACTCATTCAACGACATATACTGGACAGTATTATGCGTGGTATCGAATAAAAACAAAGGAGACACTGAGATCAAATTAAACCATTTGGAAGCTAGACTGATTGAAAAATATCAGACTTCTAAAACTGGACTTAATGACAGAGATGAGATATGGTCCCTAATTTGCTGAAATGTGTAACTGGTTCAGGCCACTATACAGACCTATTAATTCTATGTCATCATGAAATGTACCGTTTTTGGTGTGTTTTTGTGTACCTGTATATTATGCAAAAAATTGTATATATTTATTGTTTGTTTGTATCATGTATGTAACAAATGGTTTTAGAATGGAAGAGGTCAAGGTATCACACTAGGTAATGGGTTAAGTTCTTCCTTTTTCCTTTTTCCTTTATTAGTTGTTTGACTTTGGTTGATTCACTGTTAGAGGGTTATAAGTAGAAAATTGATTTGTACTGTAAGTATATTTTTTCTTTTAATGTTTGGTTTCCCGTTTTTAGTTTTTCGATAGTTTGTGTAAATGCACGAGGGAATGCTAAAATGAATGGGCTGTGATTGCACTTGGATGGCGGCCATGTCAGTTGAGGCCGATAGATTGGGTACAAGTCCGCTTTCTATGTTTCCCGTCATGGCTTCAGGTTAGGCGGGTCCACTGTCTCTAATGGTCCTAGTCCGGCGCCGTTTTCCAGGAAGCTGCTTTGAGCGCTGAGTAGTAGAAGACTCGGGCACTGGTTTGAACACTTCAGTTGGTCGTAATCTTCCGGTATAAGCAGTGAGACTTTGAAGATTCATGCAAGCATGTAGCAAGGTAAATTTAGAACGCTCGTAATCCCTTGAACTTAATTCAATTAGTTTGTAAGGTTTACAACAGAGGCACTCGAGAGCCTCGGGGGATATATAAGTTAGACTTCATTCCCCATGTGGAGGGCGCAGTTGTACTTGATTAAGTAGAAGTACATATGAGTAGTGTGTCATGTCGAATGTGGTATGAATTTATCTCAGCATTTCGATTTGCTATTTGATCATCTAGGCGTTTGGATTACCAGTCTGGTGAGACATTTGAGATTCGGAGAAGCACAGGCTGTGCCTATTAAAGGAATTTCTTCCTCGTTTTCCTGGAGCCATTTATCTCTGTTTACAAGATTGCAACCCCTGGTCACCTTAGCTGAAATCGTCTGGGAAGATTTGTTAAATTATGCTTTGGTATGTAAAGGCTTCAGGGCCAGTTTAGTTGTTACATTTGGTATGTTCAGCATGACATTCGTGGTGGATGCACGGTATTGAAGGAGTTTTGTTATTAAATGTGCGCACAAATGAGTAGAACTACATGGTGATGGTTTGACTATGAACACTTTTCCCTTTTCAGTGTATAAATACTATATGATACCAGAACCTTGAGGAACCTTCTCTCCTTATAGTAGTAGTGGCACTCTTGGGTGCCTGTGTCCGTGAAACTGTTAGTCGTGTTTTTTCCATTTAACTTTAGAATGATGTATTTATTGATAATGTTATTCCATTTTTGTTTTAGGCTTACTGTTATGATTTTTGTTGCCCATTGTCCTGATGAGGCCTGAAACTGCTTGACAGGCCGAAACGCGTCGACAGTTATCACCAATTTCGACACCTCATTGATTTGGAAATTGATTGGATATAATCTCTAGGAGCATTATTGTGATTAGAAGCCATAAAGACATTGATTATTGCTTCTTATGCTCTTTGTTACTTTGGTGTTTGAAAAGGAAATAAGGCCAAGAAAAGACATTGCCAGTATTTTCCTTGAATATAATTTATTGGGCTTCATACACAACCCATGGATTAAGGGTTAACAAGAAGATATTTTGTTTCTTGAATCTTGAAGAGTGCTTCCACACAAGATTAAATATTGTGTGATGAGTTTATTTGTATTTATGATGGAAAAATGAAAAAGGACTTCTAAAAGAAAGTTACAAATCGTAACTATTGTCTGTGTGTTCCTTTTTTCCAGTTGGTGTTAATAGCTACTAGATGAACGCTTGAATATGATGTTAGATTGATACAGTACAATTTATAATGTGATGAGATAGATAATTAGTAGTATCTGTCCCGCAAATAACCTTTCTTTTTTTTAAAATACTGTTGGCATCCTCTTGTCCTTAGTTAGTTCTAAGTCAGTAGAAAGCACAATAATTATTTAACAGTTTCTATAGCACCTTTATAGTGGGGAATAAGCAACAAAATACCTGGAGGGTCAATTTGAGAGTAAAAGTGATAATTTGGGTATTTAATTGCAATGAAACTGAATCTTAGTCCTGGGACTCCAATGGCAAACATCAGTCTCTACTATGGGCCCAAGGACCACCAGACACATGGGGCGCGGCAATGGCGGTCTTCCAACCATCCTATTATGACCATGGCAGTCAGGCTGCCCTGGAGCATTAGCAACTACCCCTGGCAGTGGCACAGCAGTCTTGAGGCCGCAATATGCTTGGCAGGGCTGCTGCGGCCCTGCCAAGCATACTATAAATTTCCTCACTGCCACATTTTTCATGGTGGTGCGACTGCCATGAAAAGTGTGGCAGTGAGGAAACAAAGGGGCACTACAGGCCCCCCTTGTGCCGCACGCCATGTGGATGCACACAGGAGGGCACATGGGCACCTCTGTGTGCATGCACACCTGTACCTGCATGGCATGGACTGCAGTAGTCCATGCCATGCTGGTACTGATTTTGACATTCCCATTGCGGTACCTATTTCATGGGCACCGCTGTGGGGATGCCAAAGGACCACCCGCCAGACAGCAGAAAACTCCTAATGTGGAGGGCGGTTCAAACACGGGTTTGGCAGTGTGGAAGCGGGGCAGTCCCGCTTCCGCACCGCCAATCTCATAATAAGGCCCTATGTCTCTTCATCTGTTTGCCTTACAATGATGTTGTGTTGCAGCTGTGGCATTTGAAAGACAGATGAGGCTTTTTCTTCGGCCAGTGAATGACAGACATGCAGAGCCCGTTAGGAGCCAAGTTGAGAGTCCACATTTAGGTCTGGCCACAGAAAGTTTTAGCTGAATGGTGGAACTCTATAGTTAATTCATTTTAAAAAGTACAATATGAAATACACAGAGAGAGTAGGTTTGGGTTAACCCTTTTAGCCATTGGCATTATTGTTTTTACTTAGTGTTTCATTGCTTGGATGGGCTGTCCTTCTTAGATGATCCCAATTATGTCCCATTAACATTTTGGTGCTCTGTATCAAGCAGTCCTTTTGTTGGACTGTGATACACCATGAGCATAGATGTTTATTAATAGTGTGTGCATTCACTAATTCATTCACGTTTCTGTCAAGATGACACATTACTAGCTTATTTGTTGCTTTTTTATGTTTGGGCTATGTTTATTGTTTCGATACCTTTGCCTGTCTTAAGGGCACAGTGTTATGCACTAATAATCCTTGTGCATTTATTTTATTTATTTATTTATAAAGTTTTCTATAGCGCGAACCTGACCCAAGAGGGTATCAGAGCGCTTTACATTTAGGATCGTTGCGTTACAAGTTCCATCAGATACAAGAGCATAGTAAGGTACAGTGCAGGTTTCTGGCATGATGTTGGCTTTACATTTTTTTTTTGTTCGCAGACAAAAGGTGTGCATACAAATGGGCTTTTTTAATGAGGCAACGGAAATACTGTATCTTTGACAAGAGTATTCATTTTGCAATATTTTTCATTGTATGACCATTTA
The DNA here is from genome assembly GCF_964263255.1 of Lissotriton vulgaris. Classification (NCBI taxonomy): domain Eukaryota; kingdom Metazoa; phylum Chordata; class Amphibia; order Caudata; family Salamandridae; genus Lissotriton; species Lissotriton vulgaris. The sequence continues at coordinate 647,362,873 of NC_141700.1, read as the reverse complement.
CAACGTACTTATAGTATGTCGGGAAAACACACCAACAAGGTTTAAATGATTTATTTCTTTTGTTAGCCGGAGCGCCGGGATTCGTGACCGTTCACTCAGCGGTCGGCGCCGCTCACAAGATGGCTGCCTTCCCAACCTGCTTTACACTTCCTGTTCCGGGGACGGAACAACTAGAGCGTCACCACATATCTCCCCCCTTTATGCAATAACAAACAATATAGCAACAAAGTCCTTACTTCCAGTTCATGTCAAAGTCCTTGATCTTCTCAGGCACCTTTACAGTTCTTCCCGCTCTGGTTTTCACTGCTTCCATACCTTCTTCTTCCAGTTCCTTTCTGTCCAGCCTTCCCCCAGCGCCTTCTCTCTCTCTGTCCATCACTTCCTCAATGCTCTCTTCCTTGCACCAGCCCCTCGTTCCCTCGTTCGTACCTCCTTCTCCTTCACTGTCTTCCACTTGCTGCACTCCTTCTCCAACCTTCTCATTTCGCCTTCCACTACATTCTTCTTCACCCTCGTCTCCTACATACTCTGCGCCTTCTTCTGTATCATTACCCCACTTGATGATCTTGCTGCATTTCGCCATTCTGTCCTGTGACCACACCTTCCCATCACTGAGCAAGGCAGATCGTGCGTAGGGCTCCAGTACTTGCAAGGGCGGTGAGAATTTGCTCTCTCCCTTTTTCTTGAGGATAGCTAGCTTCACCCTTACCCAGTCGCCCTTCTCCAGTTCTGCGTCTTGCACGTTGCGCCTTTTGTCGAAGTGTGTTGTGTATGTTTCTTGAGCTTTTTCCAGATTTCTTCTTACCACGGCTGGTGACCATTTGCTCTGCACCACTAGTTTTCTCCATGTCAAGTTGTCTCTAGTGAAGGCTTCTCTTCCTCTTAAAACTTTAAATGGGCTGTAGCCCGTGCTCCCCGGGGTGATCCGATAGGCCCAGATCATCTTCTCCAGTTCTTTCTCCCAGTCCAATCCATCATTAATCGCCGCTTGGATGGTGCCCATGATCACTCGATTGAAACGCTCCACCTGACCGTTTCCTGCAGGGTGGTAGATGGGCATGTGTTTGACTTCTATTCCATTCCTGGCTGTGAAGGCAACCCATTTAGCGGAGGTGAATTGCGGCCCATTATTGCACGTGATGATCTTTGGAATTCCTTCTCTGACAAATGTGGAGCGTAAGAAGTTCACCACTGCTTCCGTGTCTACATTCTCCGTCACCTCTACCTCCAGCCACTTGGAATATCTATCAATGAGAACTATGGCATATTTCTGTGTTCCTGCTTTGTTGAGGATGGGGCCCATAATGTCTACTGATAACATTTCCCACGGTCCATCCGGGACTGGGAACCTTCCCAACAGTGGTCTTAGCATGCTCTGTGACTTGTCTGCCTTGGCACATGATTCGCACTGCCGTACATATCGTTCTATCTGAGCATCAATGGCCGGCCACCAGTACGCCTGCCTAGCCAGGGCCTTGGTCTTAGTGATGCCCTGGTGCCCCTCATGCAGTAAAGACATCAGATGATCTAGTATGCCGCGTGGTGGGATCACTTTGTCACCTCTCAATAGGAATATTGGATTCTCTTCCAACAACAGTTCCTCTCTTAATTCCCAATATCTCCTAAGTTCTTCCTTGAGGTGCCTCTTTTCCGGCCACCCGTGGACCACGTACCCCTTGATGGCCTCCAAGTCGACGTCCTCTTTATAGGCTTCTTCCCATTCCTGGGCACTGATTACGTTCTCTGTCTCCTGGATGGTGGCTACCACGTATCCTTCCCACCTATGTTTCTCCTGGTTATCCACCTCTTCCATGGCTGCCGCTCTGCTAAGGAAGTCTGCCACTTTGTTTTGCGGCCCCGGGATGTGTTCCACTTCATACACGTAGTCTAGTAGTCTAAGTGTCATTTTCGCGATTCTAGGGGTCGCATGGGCGTGGCCACTGGAAGTCAGTACTTTGACTAAGGGCTTGTGGTCCGTCCTCACCAGGAATTTTGCTCCCCACAAGTACTGCCTGAATCTCTCCATGGCCCAAACTACAGCCAGCATTTCTTTTTCTATTACGCTGAACTTTTCTTCGTTGGGAGCGAGTGACCTTGAGGCAAAACTGACTGTCGACGTGTCACCATTCTCGGACTGCTGCATAAGAACCGCTCCCAAGCCACGGTCACTGGCATCTGTTGTTAGGATAGAGGCTGCCGTTGGGTCAAATCCTTTCAGGGGAATGGTGGCTCCCATTTCAGGTTTGAAGGTGTTGAATTCAGTCTGTTCATCCTGGCTCCATATGAACTTGTTCTTTTCTTTCAGTAGCTGGCGCAGGAGATGTGTTTTTGTTGCAAAGTGAGGAATGAACTTGCTGTAATACTCGGCCATTCCCAGGAATGACCGAACATCCTCTTTCTTGTTCGGAGTGGGGGCTTCCAGAATGGCTTTCATGTTGGCCCTCTTCGGTTCTATCCCTTTTTCGCGCACCTCGTGACCCAGGTAGGTGACGGACTGCACTCCGAACTTGCATTTTGTCCACTCCGCTGTCAGTCCATTGTCCTGTAATGTGCGCAGCACTTTGTGTAGTTTCTCGTTGTGATCTTTCTTGGTTCTTCCCATGACCAAGATGTCGTCTTGGAAGAACTGTACATCCTCAACGTTCTTCAGGATCCTGTGCATCATCTTCTGGAAGACTGCAGCCGCTGAGGCCAGGCCAAATGGCATTCTGACGAACTCGTAGCAGCTGAAAGGCGTGATGAAAGTTGTGAGGTGGCAACATGATGGATGCAGTTTCACTTGGTGGTAGGCTGACGATAAGTCCACTGTGGAAAACCACTTGATGTTTTTGGTCTTTGCCAGCATCTCATTTATGCGGGGCAGGAGGAATTTGTCGATCATGATGTTCTTGTTCAGCTCCCTGAGATCGATGCACAGCCGCACCTTGCCATTGGGTTTCTGGGCTACCACCAGAGGTGAAAGCCATTCTGCACTCTCTATGGCTCTGATCACTCCTTCTTTTTCTAGCCTGTCCAGCTCCTTCTGTACTGCTTCTCTGCAGCGGAATGGGATGTTCCTCACTTTATGAACTACGGGTTTTGCCCCTTCTTTCAGTTTAATGAGGTGCTTGTACTTAGATAGTTCTCCGATTTGTCCGTTGAAGACTTTGGGGTATGCACTGTGCCATGACTCTGCATCGTCTTTCTCTTCCATGTCCATGAGTAGGATTTTTTCAATGCCGCCTGGGTTGAGTAGTATTCCCAACGCCCCTTGGTCCTTCCAGCTTAGCACTGAGGGGCCTCTCTCTGCGATGTATAGCTTGCAATTTGCGTGGCGGCCCCTGAACTCAAACATGAGGGGGCAGTATCCCAACATGGGAATCTTCTGTCCTGTGTATGTGACCGGTCTTAAGTCCATTGGACGAAGTACCTCCTCAATGTTGGGGACGAATTTTTCCTCCCACACTCGTCTCTGTATGATGGAGATTGGAGCACTGCTGTCCGCAATCATTTCTATGTGCATGTCTAGTCTTGGCTTGTCCGTCTCAGACCCGTCCATCTCTAACACTTGAACATCGATGTAGAGGACCTCTTCTAGGTCATCATCTTCCTCTTGGTTGTCCGCATTCTCTTGTTGCTCTTGGTCGACATATCTGACCATCGCCCCTTTTGGCTTCCGGCGGCATACTTTCTCATAGTGTCCGAACACGTTGCAGTATGAGCATCTCGCTCTGAACGCCGGGCACGCTTTGTCATTGCCCAGATGCGATGCACTACCACACCTGTAGCAGCTCAATCGCCCACCTTTGTTAGTTCTCCGGTCCGATTGACTTGATTGGGCTGGTCGTCGTCCATCCTGATTCTTCGGTTGGTCTCTCTGCCTCGGTCGTTCACCTCTCCCCGGTGTCATTATCTTGCACACTGTTTGCGTTACCGCTGGTTCCTTCTTGGCAGCTTGCGCACATCGTTTGGATAATTCGGCTTTTTTCACCATCGCCCAGATTTCTTTGAGGGGGGCGTCCCCATTCACCCACAGCTTTTCTTGGACGTGGGTGCTGGATGTGTGCATGATGATCTGGTCCCTGATTAGGTCATCGTGTAGTGCGCCAAACTTACACGAGAGGGCTAACTTTTGCAGGGCCACAACGTACTCGTCCACCGACTCACCGCTCTTTTGCTTCCTTTGAAAGAAGCTGTATCTGTCTATGGCGACACACACAACCGGCCTGTAGTGTGCGTCAAGGTCAGCAATGGCGTGGCTGAAGACGTCTGTATCCGTGGCATCCCTTACGCCCTTGACTATGGTATCGTATACTCTTATCCCTTCAGGGCCCAAGTTATGTAACAGTATTTTCTTCCTTCTTTTACTAGAGAACGGGGTATCACCTTCCTCCTCCAAAGCATCAAGGTAGTTCAGGAAGTACCTCTTCCAGTCTTCCCATTGCATCTCCGGTTCTCCGCTTTTCATTAGGAATGGCACCAGCTGAGTGAGGGATGAGGACTGGGTAGCCATCTTGGGTACACCTCTCCGGTTCGCAGGAACCGGGATCGCCCGACCGGGTGGACTCCCCGGCGTATGCTGCTCGGCTGCGTCCTCTTCACTGCGTTCGCCGTCGCTATCTCCACCTCTTCCTACTTCAGAGGGGCCAGGTAAAGCCTGTAATTTGCTTCCCTTGGCTGGGTCTGAAGAGCCTGGCACCTCTTTGCCCGGTCGCCGCTCCGCCAGCTTGCCGGGCGCACCTTCGCTTGTTCCTGGGGTGGGGTGCACCACTGAATATGGCAAGGCGTCTCTTGCTAGCGCCCACTGTGCTGCACGGTGCCTGAGCTTGCCTGGTTAAACCTTCTGCAATAGCCAGGGGTGAGGTGCACCAGTGAACCGGGTTCTGTCTCTCCCCTTTGTGCCCACTATGCTCTTCTGCGCTAATAGCTTCCTCCTGGTATATTCCCTCAGGTAAGGTGCAACCAGCTTACTTCCTGGCCTTTGGTGCGTTGCTGGGCGCTGGCGCCGTTTCGTGCTCTTTTCCCTGGTACTCGTCGGGACCTCTGCCACGCTCCGGCGTTTCTCCTCGCTGGTGGCGCTTCGATGTGTCGCTTGTGGTGCGCGGGGTTCACTGACCATGCCTCGTCGCCATTATAGTATGTCGGGAAAACACACCAACAAGGTTTAAATGATTTATTTCTTTTATTAGCCGGAGCGCCGGGATTCGTGACCGTTCACTCAGCGGTCGGCGCCTCTCACAAGATGGCCGCCTTCCGCTTCCTGCTTTACCCTTCCTGTTCCGGGGACAGAACAACTAGAGCGTCACCACAGTACTCTTCGGAGTCCTTTCCATAGCACTCTTCTTTATGGGGACAGCGTATCTCTGCTATTGCACTCTTGTTCAGGAAAAGGGCCTTAGCCTAGCTTCCATGTCGATGAAGCCCACGATCTTACTTTAATATGGGCTTTTCGCCCTTGGACAGCTGGGGACAATCAACTGAGAATCACACAATTATTATCAAACACTTCCCTAAAAAAAAGCTATGTATGTTTTAAGGCATGGGTAAAGTGGGCAAAAAGGACATTTACCTAGAGCTCCAACCTTCCAAGGCAACTTCTGGAAAATGTAACTATCTCTCTATTTGCTCTATGTCTATTCTATGTTTCTAGTTAAGCCCCTACATCTCTCTCTCTCTCCCCCCCTCTCTCTCTATCTCTCTGTCTCTCTCTCTCTCTCTCTTCCTACCTCTACCCCTGACTTTCTCTACCCACTGGTACTTTAAACATTTTTGGGATCCTGGGAAAAACATACTTCTACAGTTTTTTATGGACTCTGCTAAAGATTAACATATAATTTAGTATTGTGTGGCATCATGCAGGCATGAATTAGCAGAAAATAGATAATAAAATAGAAATGTGTTCCTTACAGGGAACCTAAAAATATGTCTTGCGATGGGCCTTCAAAATGCTTAAGATGACACTGTAAGATGCCAGGCGTATTTGCTTTGCCAAGGTTTGCTTTGCTAGGGACAAGCACTGGCAGGACATGAGTGTGCATACTATGATGTCTCGCCAGGCAGCTCGAGGCTTCCCAGCCCATTTGTCTCATGTTTCTGAATGATAAGCTTGTGTGAGCAGATGAATCTGTTGTGGTGATTCAATAGTTCCTTTTGATTGCATCTTCATTTGTGATGGCCAACACATGGGACATTTGGCATCCTGGACCAGCTCATTGTGGTATGAGGCAATATGGGTCTCTGATATCCAGTGGTAGAAGTGGATAGGATCAGCCATATTTCCTAAATTTTATAGATTCCGTTCCTACTTTTTTTTAAGAAAACCTGCGTCCCAGGACGGCAGAAACAGCCAAGGCCTAGAGATAAGGTTTGGCGTTCGCGGACGTTCCAGGATGGGTGGGTGGGCAGATGAAAAAAAGAACTGTTATACTTTTCCTTCTTGCCCAGAGAAGACAAGGTCAGTGTCCACTTCTACTCTGCTGCTGGCAGCTGCCTCCCTCCGACCCCCTTCTTTCTTACTCTTCCTCCTTCTCTTTCTGTCTTGCTCCTCCTCACTTACTGAAAACCGTGATTACAAGAAACGGTTAGTACTCCCTCTTTCCTCTCCTTTCATTTATTTGTTCCATGAAATGGATCTAAAAAAGAATAACACTTTTAATGTCGTCTTTTTGCGATATTTTTCTATTCCAAAGTGCAGCCTTGGGACGGAGAAAAATAAAAGGTTAAACATTTGAAAAACAACTAAAGAAAGCAAGATAGAGCGGCCGCAAATTGGCCAGATTGATTTTATTCACATCCAAACACATTAGCACCACTTTACAGAGTTTGCCAGTGAAGCCCTATTTTTGTTTTCGCCTCTTTCTTTCAGCAACATTGTTTTCCCTGGGTTGGGAAGAGCACCATTCCTGGAGGTACTGTGCAATATATGCCTGATGGGTGGATTGGAAAACAAATTCTGTTCTCTGGCTCTGTCTTCAGGGATGTGGTCTTTTTAAACCATACTGCTTATGTTTTGTAAGGATATAAGCAATGGACATTTAAATTGGTCCCTCCGGGCCCTGTAGTAATGTCTTTAACTTCTCATGCAAAAGCACTCACTCATTTCTGAATGAGTCCAAAAGCGTTAAGGTAACCCTGTTTTTCTGCTTACGTTTCGCATGCTTTACTTAATCTTGCATTCCCTTGAGCCTTTGCCTTTTCCAGGATGTTGTTACTTGGTTTTTTAAAGCAGCATATTACTCTTGTCTAGTGTGTAATTTGAATTGAGTCGCATCCAGGTGTTTATAGCTGGGCACAATTGGGTTCTAGCTGAAGGCAGTGTGAGTTTCTCTCAGTGGGGCAGTATGGTGTTCAGTGGGGGAGAGGATATGGCACTATGGTCAGAACCTCCGAATTTGAAACTGGGGAACCAGGTTCAGTCTTCATGACCAGTCCACCAGACCACTCTCCTGAGGGAGTACTTTCCAGTGCTAGACCTTAGAAGATGCTGCAAGACCTTAGAAGCCTTGATGTCTTAGCACCAGCAGGAGGACCCTAGCGGTGGCGAGTGTGGGTTAACCTTGAAGGCCTGTCCACACAATCCATGCTGAAGTTCATCCCAAGTCATGAGGGCTAGCCTATGAATCAGCATACTCTAGAGCAACAGTGACTGTTACTGAGGTCACAGGACCCTTGAGCAAGGCGGCACTAGGGCGGTGCAACCATTGCGAACGCACCGGGAACTGACTTTGGGTGGGGGGGTCATGTTTGCAAGTATATTATGTTTCAAAAAGCACTTGCTGCCTCCTTCCTGGCCTCCAGCAATGTTTGGCAACAATAAAAATGTCATGATAGCAGTGATTAATGTTCTTCCTAGAGAGGGATGGAGTTTTGTCAAGTGGAAGTTTTGAGTGGTGGAAAGTTAGTGCAGAGGGTTAATGTGCATACTGCAAAGAACATGTACCATGCAGATCACAAGTGTACATAATGTAAAGAGGTCAGAGGGTTACGACTTTTGTCAGTGTGATCCTATTGTTTTTTTTTTTGTTTTTTTTTTTTGGTGTAAGATGTTTATTTTATAGAGAAAGCATAAAAGGTACACTGCGTCACGCCAACAACCCGGAGGCAGGCCGCTATGGTGTTCACATCATATGACAGCAATTGAAGCAATAGGGTGGATCCTGCCCAGCGGGCTGTGGGGCCATCAAGAACAATGCACAAAACAGAAAGGTCATGTGAATTAGCAGTGTAACATTTGCACGGTAATGATCTTACATTTTGTCAGTGCGGTAGCCGGAAATATGAGACTGAGGGTTTCAGATCTGCCATAAGTCCAGCAGCAGGACACAGCCTGTTGACAAGGCAGATTGAAAGGATTCGCCTACCAGCACTGTTTTCACCCAACTTGTCCCAGCAGACAACAGAAAAACACGAACAACAAACCATGGTGCAGTCGAGAAACATCAAGTACGCATTATCTACTGACATCTAGGGCCATGCGCATGTGTGCTATGCAGCAGCCTACGAGTATTCATTAGCGGTATGGGCTGCAACAGTGCATGTGGCCGGTCCTAGTCGCTAAGCCAAAGGGGGGGGGGGAGGGGGAAGGAGGGAGGGATGGGGGGGGGTGCTGAGGTGCTGAGGCAGGTCCGTCTATAGGATCTCATGGCCTTAGGGGTGGAATGGGGCGGTCCTGGAGGGTCGCGTGCAGGGACCAAGAGGGGCAGAAGATTCGGGACATGTCCTATCTCCAAGGAAGACTACATCAGTACCACGCACCAGGACAGCTAGCGCGCGCCCCCAGCACAGAGTTCTCATCCCATATCATCCGACACGCCCATATCAGATGAACCATCGGAAGCGTCCGAGCCCGCACGCTCCCTAGTCCATTGTAGGAAGGGTTCCCAGATGTCATTGGGTCTGGAAGCTGTTGGCATCGTTTCCCAATAAGTGGTCAGTTGCGTGTGTCCATATGCCACATCTCTAATCCAGTCTGTGTACAATGGAAGAGCTCTCCGGCCCCAGTGTAGTGATATTTGATGTTTGGCATAGAGGAGGAGCATCGCGTGCAATTTTCTATCGCAAGGTTCTGTGTCCTTAACGTAACCCAACAAACCCAGTAGTGGTGATGGGGCATCAGTTCTGTGGAGAATTTGGTTTATAGCTGCAAAGACGCCCGACCAGAATTCGCCTAATTTGGGACAGCTCCACGCCACATGGATGAAGGACGCATCTGCTCCTCCACACTTCCAGCATGCAGCATCCTCACGGACGCCCATTCGGTGTAACAGAACCGGCGTGCGATAATATCGCTGTAGAAATTTAAAGTGGATGAGCCTTAAACGATAATTCGGGGACAGCGCCGTGAGCTGCTTGCAGCAGTATTCCCACATGTCATCTGTCAGCGGATCAGTAAGGTCAGCTTCCCAAGCCTGCTTGGCAGTGGATACCGTTACCGGGGCCTGCTCCTGCATACAGTTATATAGTCTTGACACCAGTTTTTTGGGGGATGGTCTAGAAAGTAGGTTCTGAAGGGCATCCAGTGTCGGCGGCTCTTCAGGGAATTGGGGCCCCAACTCTTTACAGGATTCTCTAAGGGAGTGGTACAGCAGCGCGTCCGCGAAAGACTCGGGTTGGTCTTCCGTACCTGCCTGCAATGCCCCAAAAGTGCCCTCGGGATAGATGTCAGCAAATGTATGCAGTTTCCGTCCGCGGAGCGTGAGGGTATCCCCTCTGGTACTCAAGCAAGGCAGCATCGGATTGCCCCGTAGGGGGATAGCTGGCGCATATAACAGGGTGAGGCCCGCTCTGTTCTGTAACTCGCGCCAAGACCAGCGAATCATCTCCACCGTGTCCACATCCTTCGAAGGACGTTTGACTGTGCCATAAAGCGCCACACGCAGCGGTAACGGGGCAACAGCGGCGAGCTCCACCGCCACATGTGGTTGGTAAGGAGTGGGGAAGGCCCAGAAATGTAGAAACTGCGCCTGCGCGCATAGGGAGTATAGCTTGAGGTCAGGAGCCCCGAGGCCACCTTGTCTCAGTGGGAGTGTGAGCAGATTCCAGGACACCCTCGCTTGTTTTCCCGCCCAGACGAGTTTCAATAGCAAAGAACGGACACGTGCATGGAAGTGTGCTGTCATGGGCAGTGGAACATTCACAAACAGGTATAGGAATTTGGGCAGAATCACCATTTTCACCAGCGCTATTCGTGCTACCAGTGATAGGGGCAGTTTGTTCCAGACCTCGATTTTCCTCTCCAGCCAGTCCACCGCTCTGCCAAAATTAAGTGACCACAACTCCTGAATGTCCCGGCTGATCCAGATACCCAGATACTTAACTGCGTCAGTCTCCCAACGCAGGGGGTACTCCGGTGATGGCTGGCTCGTCTCCTCAGTGAGGGGAAACGCAACCGACTTAGTCCAATTCACGGACACCCCCGCGAGTCCCTCAAACCGCACGAATTCACGGAGTAACGGGTTCATGTTGTCTTTTGGGTTGACGATGTACAAGGTGACATCATCTGCGTACAACGAAATCAGCAAACTCCTGGAGCTGAACCCGATCCCCCGTGCGGTGTGGTGTTGCCGTATCCTGCCCGCAAGCGGCTCCATAGCCATAGCAAACAAGAGCGGAGATAACGGGCAACCCTGTCTGGTTCCTCTAGATATCTCAAAGGGCTTGGAGACTAGGCCATTTACGCTCACTCTAGCCCTGGGCGCGTTGTATAGTAATTTGATCAGGGTTATGAAATTACGACTGAATCCCATCCTCCCCAAAATCCGGAAAAGATAAGGCCACTCCAGGGAGTCGAACGCCTCGGTAGCGTCAAGGAACACCACTGCCGCCTGCACAGAAGGGTGTAAGTAGTGCAGGACAGAAAAGATTGTTCTGAGGTTGTGCGACGTGGCTCGCCCAGGAATAAATCCAGATTGGTCAGGGAGTGCGATGATCGGCAACATTGGTTGCAGTTTATCTGCGATGATTTTGGCATAGATTTTAGCATCTACATTAATCGGGGAGAGGGGCCTATAGGAGTCCAGGAACTGTTCGTTTTTATCAGGTTTCAATAATGTAATAATTAAGGCTTCATGCATGGAGTCCGGGAGGGAGTTCAACTCGAGGGCTTCTACGAACACCGCATGCAATTTCGGTGCCAGTTCGTCTGCATACGCCTTGTAAAAGGACGTCGTCAGACCGTCAGGGCCTGGAGCCTTGTTGGCCGGCATGCTTTTGATGACCTGAATAATATCCTGTACGGTCACCGGGAGATCCATATATTGCCTGTGGTTGTCATTAAACCACACTAGGGCGATGGAGTCCAGAAAGTTCTCCAAGGAGGCTGGAGTCACAGGCTGTCTGGAGGTGTAAAGGGATGTGTAAAAGCCAGTGAAGGCTCACAGTACCGCGTCTTCTCCCACAACCATGGATCCACTCTCGTCGTGGATGGCATGTATGTAGTGTGATTGTGTACGGGGGGCTATTAATCTAGCTAGGGTTCTGCTTGGCCTGTCCCCTTCCCCATATCTACGAGCCTCCGCTCGTCTCCCTAGAAATTTAACTTCGCGATCTGCCTCTTCAGTAAATGCAAGCAGCTTGGTTTTGAACATACCAGCAGTCTCCAAGGACTGATCTCGGCTAAAGGCCACATCCAGTTCGCGCAACTCCCTTTCTAACTGGGCTAGTGTTCTGCGTATGGTTTTCAGCACACCCGCCTGCCGCGCTATGCACTGGCCCCTGATCACCGCCTTAAAGGCGTCCCATTCTATGGCCTCTGATGAAACGGACCCAGCATTTTCTGCAAAGTATGTAACAATATCTTTCCTGATCTCCTCCACAAATACCGGGTCCGTGAGAGCATGCGGGGGCAGACGCCACGTGAATTCCCTATGAATCATATCAGGCATGCATAACTCCAACATACACGGGGCATGATCCGACAGTGATCTGGCCTGTATGTCAACTTCTTTCACCCACATCGCCACCTCAGGCGACACCAGCCAGAAATCCAACCGGGACCAGGCAGACTGATGGTATGTGAAGCAGGTGCCCATCTTTTCCCCGGGGTGTCGAACTCTCCACACGTCTGAAAGCAGTCCCTCCCCCATTATATCAAATACAGCTTGACGCGCGTTAGCATGTGTTGGTCTACCTGCACCTCTCCGATCCATAGCATCATCTAGCACAACATTGAAGTCGCCCCCAATAATAATCGATTGGCAATCAAGCAGCTCAATTCGTGCCCATAGAGTCCTAAAAAAGTCTGGGTCGTCCACGTTCGGACCATAGATGGCAGCTAGCACAACCGGTTTTCCCTGCAATGAACCATGTAAAATAACATACCTCCCATCCTTGTCCTGCACACATACATGATCCCGCCAGTCCAACCCCCTGCGTACAAGTATAGCCACCCCTCTCGCATAATTAGAAAATATGGCAGAATATACATTAGACCATCTGGAATTCCGCAGTCTTGGTGAAGGGATAGTGTTAATGTGAGTTTCTTGCAGAAAACAAATATCCACATTGTGTCTGGTCAGCATACCATGCATCAATCGGGCTTTCTTGTAGTCCCCAAGACCTCTAATGTTCCAGGTCCACAGTTTAACCCCCCCCCATCTTGGATGTATAGTAGAAGCAACAGATTCCCCGACAGCCCCCGACCCCCCAAAGCACCAGACCCCGCCCACAGCACATGCATTGCCCCTGTGCCCAGAATTGAAAGCAAAAGATATCTCTCAGTGCACCCGTCTAAAACTGCGAACAACAACTTCTCCAACTCCCCCCGCACCCCGCCTCCCTCACCAACCCCCCAATCAGGTGGTGACATACCCCATAGAAAGCCACGCATAGCGTGGCATACAACCAACATTAGAAACAGTGGGAAACACCCCATGGGGGCGTGGTGCACCCAGCCTACACCCCCGTGTTAGCGGGGTGGCTACATTCAGAGAAAGAAAAAAATAAAGCTGCAGGGCTCCAACGGCGCCCCCGTCTCAGGGTCGACTAGTTCCACCTCAGCCATTGTCACAGAAGGTCCAGGTTTGGATAGTCACAAATTCACCACTCGTGCAACATCAGTGTCTTACCCCTCTTGTGATCAGAGTAAATGCATCATCAGTGGGTGCGTGGGGGCCCCCAAGCTCCGGTTCAAGACTTGGAGGGATCAGGTAATCAGCGGCGCCTCGCTTATGCTGGCAGCCCATCTAATCATTATCACTCAGTTGATCAGTAGCATCTTCTAGCCTGGGCGATTTTCCTCTTGCCCCCGGGCCGGCGATGTGTTTGGCAAACTTAAGTGCGGACTTTGCATCTGTGAAGAAGTGCGTCTCGTTGTCATGGAGCACCTTCAGCTTCGCCGGATATAACAAGGAATACTGCACTCCAGCTTGTATCAGTACTTTCTTGGCTGGCAGAAATTCTTTGCGGGCCGCTTGTACCAAGGGGGTGAAATCCGGGTAAAATGAAATATTATTTCCTTTATGCGTTATCTTGCCATTTTCTCGAGCCAGCCGTAGAATGAGGTCTCTGTCCTGGTAATTGAGCAACTTAGCGAGTATGGGGCGTGGTGGTGCACCCAGCGGCGTTTTTTTCCCAAGTGACCTATGCGCCCTTTCGACCGTAAAGACTGGTGACAGAGCCGGGTCAAATAGCTCATGTAGCAGATCGGTTACAAACACCTCCATCTTTCCAGTATTTGTCGTCTCTGGAATACCCGTAATGCGAACATTAGATCTACGGGAACGCGCTTCCAAATCGTCCGACTTGGCGCGCAGGTTGTCCAGCTCTTTCTCCAGGTTCGTTATGTGTTTTTTGGCCTGCTGTTGGAATTCGCAGCATTCAGTTTGTCGATTTTCTAAACAGTCTAGCCTAGTCTCATGAGCGCCCACCTTGGCCTTCACTGACTCCAGCTGCTCGGACATGGCATCTAATTTGCTATCAATACTTTTCAGGCTGGACCTCACCTCCATCATCAGTGCCCCAAAGTCTATGTCCGCTGGCGCACCATGCGACGAAGATGCTCCGCCGTCCGTTTCAGCTTGCGATTGTTTTGGCGGTCTTTTATTGTCAAAGCTAATTTTAGGCTGTCTGGCCTCATTTTTCCCCATGATGGAGGCGGATAACGGGCAGCAAGTCACTCGTGCAGACAGCACCAGCAAATGGGCCGTGTTCGTCTTAGCTTATGAAGCGCCAGAAGCAATGTGTGCATATAATAGAGATTGCAGACTCGCCAACCAGCCTCCCAGACCGCAAGTATATCGCACCACCAGGTTCGCGCCCTCAGCCGCACACAGCGCCGAGCACGTATCAGTTCCAAAATGGCGGCAATGCCAATCCCAGCCCTACGGCTGTCCAGCGCCGAGTCCGGCCCAGTATATCGGCCAGATGTAGGGTAGGGGCTTCAATAGCTCACAAGTGCAGTAATCCCCACCAGCGGGTCAGCCCCGTTTTAGGAGGTCGGAGTCGCCACTCAGGCGGGTCAGCGCGCGTGTGAGGCAGCGCGGCCGTCCCACACCCCACACACGCAAGTCCCTCGCCTCACCTTATGGGATGTAGGTGGTCGCTGCTCAGGGTCGGGCTCCTTCCCCCGCCGAAGTGTAGCAGTGCCGGTCAGCATGCGCGAGAAACTGGCCGGCCGTCTGTAAGAGCGTCGCAGGCCCTGCCCCCACGGAGGGGTATTGTCCACCTCACTCGCCCCTCGGACCGGACGTGTCCAGGTCTTCTCTCCGGGCAGTGGGGGCTTACTGGTGCGTTTTGACGGAGCGGCGCCACAGCTGTCGGGGTTCCGCGTCCGCCCTCTCAGGATCACCAAGGGCCTCCAAAGCCGCGGTCCACAGTAGCTCGTCGCCTCCAGGGCACAACTCAGCAGCCTCGGGTCACCGCCGGTGCGCAGGTCGGCAATGCTGCAGATCTCGTTTGCTCCACCATCCGGGGAGCGCCGCGTCCCAAACTTCGGCAGCAGGATGTGCTGGGTGTCCGTCACCAAACCCTAGGTGCGACGGGGGTCCGCAGGGACCCGAACAAGGATCATGTCAGGATTTCAGAACGTAGCCGGCGGAGCTCGCTCACAGAGCGGCCATTACGCTGCTCGGCTAGCCACGCCCAGTGTGATCCTATTGTTACTTGCAGTTTTTAAGTCAAAACCCTAACATAGAGCAGTGAGCAATTAACTGTCATATATGAGCTGCATGCAAACTGAAAGGTATAAATGAGAGCATTATCGTTTTTCCACAGTCTTTGATTACTATAATGTTGCAAAAAGGGTTAGTTTGGATAGAAATCAATTCTGGTTGGTAAAGAGAACCCCAGCCATGGCATTAAGTCCTAAATTCAATGTTTGTGTTTCTCCAGGCCAATCACTATTAAACTATACTGCCTACTAGTATGGTTGCCTGTGACTCCTCACCTTGTAGTCCTTTATCTTATGTAACATTTCCTATACAGTTATTTACACACGTATGATTGATTGTCTCTGTGTAATATATGTGATGTAAAGGGCTCTGACGCCCTACACTGGTATCAGTGGCGCTGTAAATCAAATTAATTGTATCTGAGCGAGAGTGTGGTTATAGAGACTTGAGAGGCACTGTTAACCCGTTCGCTGCGGGTGTCATCCAACAGCCGTCGCGAGCACTACCTCCTTAGTGCTGCGCACGTCCGTTGGCCGATGTGGCCCGCCCGCTTAATAGAACGCTCCGCACTGGCGCGGAACATTCGAAGCAGCACCGGGTTAAAGGGTGGTAGTGAGGGAATCCGCGGCAGAGGGAGTCATTCGGGGGCACCAGCAAACATTGTTGCCCAGGGCTCCACCAGCACCAACCGCGGCCCGTGCAGGTAACAGTGGTGGGGCCGGGTTGGGAGTATTCGACAACAACCACGAGGGAAAACGAAATAAATAATTAACTTTTCCCTTGTCATCGTCTGTCGGGCCCACAGCTCTTTACCTGCACAGGCTGCGGCTGACCACCACTAAAGCCTTGCCTTCCCTTGAGGCCAGCCCAACCCACCCATCTGTACCTCCATTGGCCTTGTTTCAGCAGTAGGATCTGCAACTCACTAAGAGTTGGCATTGCAGGATTTGCA
This sequence comes from Lissotriton vulgaris, assembly GCF_964263255.1. NCBI lineage: Eukaryota > Metazoa > Chordata > Amphibia > Caudata > Salamandridae > Lissotriton > Lissotriton vulgaris. The sequence goes on along the minus strand of NC_141700.1, from coordinate 647,346,835 downwards.
CGCACACCAAACTAAATTCACAAACTTCACGCTCTCTTTGATTCTTGCACAAGCACTTTTAACATGTGCTGCCTGTTTTGGGGCCACGGGAATTATGCAGCAACAGAAGACAACATTATGCCACAGTGTTGACTAATTTATGCAGAAAAAAAGGCTGCAGCGTAATGCAGTATATTTTCTGATACTTTATTATTTTGTCATTTTTACACATGCGAACAGTCTCTGCAAAGATTTTGCCTTATTACTACCACTGTAACATACAAACGCAGCAGTGTGAAAGGCATCAGTCAACCTTAGCCAAAGGCTGCCCTCTTTGCAGAGACACAAGACACATTTTTTGTAACTTTTGATACGTTTGAGCTACAAACAATTTATTAGTTAAAATCGTTAAATTATGCAGCAGAGGATGCATTATGTGGCAAATATTGCAGAGCCATAATTATTAAGAAAACATTTGCAAAATAGGATATTTTGCCATTCATTTCTGAACTGCTCTTGTGGAAAAAGGGAAAAGTGCTGATGACAGAAACTGCATGGCTCAGAGACAAATGGCTTGCGCTTCCACTTTTATGTGTATTTTGGACATTCTGTGATTGGAAACATATCCCACTTTCTGAATGTATTTTAATGTCAATAATTCATATTAAACCTTAAATAAACATGTATACATTGGTTGAATTAAATAACGTAATAAACTGTAACTGGATAGTGAAATGCCAAATAAATACTAAAAATTTGAATTGTTTGCTCTTTCTGGCCACACCTCTGAATCCGCCCACTGATCCAATCTTCGGTTATTCCCGCCCTCTGATTCTCCGCCCACAGTTCCCCTACTTTTTGTCCCCCAGTTTGACCATTCCTGATATCTCAAAAATACTCATGGGGTTGAGGCTGAAACAGCCTTTACAACGGAATCGTTACAACGCATGTCGTTACAACGAGAAAGGCTTGTTGCAGGGGGTAGAAGGTGTTGGAGTTAACTCTAACACTTTCCCTAATGTTGTACACACTGGAGTTGGAATAGTAAATTATACTATTCAAACTTCCAGCGCACCCTCAACAGCAAGTCGGGGTAAAGGTATGTGTTGTAACGGCATCCGCTGTAATGGCATGCGTTGTAACGTCATACAACATTGAAGGGGGCACTTCTGAAGTATTGGTAGTCACCTAAAGCATTGGGGGTCCCCCTGCACCGCAGTGGTTGCAAGGGTCTGTGTTACGCTGTGGAGAAGTGTGGCTCAATGGTTAGAGCAGGCAGACCTCGATGCAGAGCTCTGGCCAGGGACCAGGGTTCGATTCCAGCCCTGGCGGGTCTTGGGCTCATTAATTCCCCTGACCGGATATTCTCGCCTCAGTGCCTATTCTGATCATGGGTCCCACGCTGCAACTCTGGGCAATAGCTTGCTTAGTCTCCACAACGGCCCCCACAACGCGAGGGATGCCTGGCCTGCACCATGGGGGTGCCCAGGAATGGAAACTTCTCAGGGAAAGCCAGGAAGGGTTCCCTTGCGGTATTCGTACAAGCGCTGGGAAACCCACTGCGGGTAGCTGTGCGCTATACAAGTACAAAAACATTTACATTTACATTTACGCTCCTGATTGCGGGGCAATCCCGCAGAAATCGCGATGGTTGGCTACCCCATCTGCTACCCGTGCCATACTATTTCTATAGATGAATTGAGGAACCCCAATTACCTGCACTGACGCTTCTTCACATATACAAATGCAGAAACATCAAAAAGGTGGAATAAGTCATGTGAAATAAAGGATTGCAATATAACGCTGAGGTGTGTGTGTGTGTGTGGGCGGGAGGTGTGAGGGGGTATTGAATCTCGAATGCTTATTGTTCCATCAACTATTAAACGTCCCACCGAGCCCCATCGGAGGGTCGCGCCTACTTGTTCAGGGTCCGACCTTACCACCTCATCTGAGGCAGGGGCGGCTCTAGGCTCATGGAGCCCTGTGCAGGGAGCGTAGGTAGGGGGCCCCGGAAGAGGGGGTCCGGGCGGGGCGGTCCGTGGAGGCCATTGAAGAGAGGGTCGTCACGGTGTTTGGAAGTGGAACAGAGCCGGAGGCCGCCAAATCCCTGCCAGGGGCCGCCACGCAAATATGTATCCATCCTCAGAGGATTATTATATTAAGGATATATATTGGCGTGGTGGCCCCTGGGGGTTTGGGGGCCCTGTGCAGGTGCACAGCTTGCACATGCGTAAGGCCGCCCCTGTCTGAGTGTTAGTTAAACCACTCCAGGAAAGTGTTTTTGGGGGGAAAAATACAAGGCTGTATTGTATGCATAAGTGAGTAGAAAGACGGATTAGATTTGTGCTGAGTGTTTTTCTGGAAGGTGCCCCGCTGTCTTTCCTCTGCAGACAGGGCATTCAATACAATAACAAGATATTACAGTCGTGTTTGATTGCAGCATTAACGCGCAGTATTTCTGACAGAAAAAAAAGCGCTGAGGAGGAAGGAAGGGGGGGGCTCTTCCGTCCGCACACATGCTCACACTGTATGCTTCGTATGCGCAAATGGATGTGCATAAAATGGAAGGCGGGTGGAGGACACGGAAGAGTTTTTAAAATGGTCTCTAAAAATGTATAGAAAAAAAACACTCTCTCAGCCGGGAAACAAATCCCGTGGGGCTCTTGTGTGAATTAATTTGACTCCGGGGAAGAGAAAATTCGAGTAGAAAAGCGTTCAACCCTTTTAAAGTACGCTCAGTGGGAAGGAGAATGCCTGGGACTGGAGGGCTCTTACAAAAACAAAGCACTTGAGAGAAGGAATTGTGAAAAGACGGAATTCAACCTTTAGAACAAAGAAGCAAGTATTGAGGCGGACTGGAGGCTGGAAGCAGCTGACTGACGGCGACATCCGCGCGGGAGTGACCACCTGTGATCAGAAACAAATGTCCTAGTGCAGAACTGCATGCTGGGACCGCGGCCCTCCATGTCTGGGTTCCTTCTGCTCTTGTTAATGGTCTCCGCAGCCGCTGAGGTGGTTGGTGGATAAAAAGCCAAGAATAGAGAATCACCTGGGGAATATTCATGCTGCTCAATGGCATGACAACCAACCTAGGAGGTGGGTTGTGCAGTGTGGCCTGCTCATTGAAGATGGCTTACACTATCCATGTGTTCATAAATGCTGGATAAAGCGAGACAGACCTCAGAGCAAAGGTCTTAGGTAACGGAGACAAAGGCAATGTTAAAGGGCACCTAAAGTGAGATCCCAGACGTTAGAGCAATGAACTGGGGGAATATTAGGGCCTTATATTCAGATCGGTGGATGGACTGTGGCAAAACGAAAGTTGAAAGGGCCCCGGGAGTCAGTCAGAAGCTCTCAGGCCAAGGTCCTGTGTTGAGGTGGCCCCCTTGAGCTGCCTCCCGCACTGCTAGGTCTGCGGGGGCCTATTTTATGGATGTATGACGTTACAACGCATACTTTTACAACGCCTACCTTTACAACGCAATTTTTACACCGCAACATCCATTACAACGCATACCATTACAACGCATGCCATTACAACGAATTCTTTTAAACTACCTTTACAACGCATTCCACTACAACGCATACTACATTTACAACGCATAACATTACATTGCATGTAAGGTAAGTATTGGATAGTGTAGGGGTAAAAATTACTATTCTAACTCCAGGGGGTGCAACAGTAGGGTAAGTGTTGGATAGTGTAAGCGTACTATGTTTTGTAATGCTATGCATTGTAATGGTATGTGTTGTAATGACTGCGTTGTAATGGCATGTGTTGTAGTGGTGTGCGTTGTAGTGTCATGCGTTGTAATGATTGCGTTGTAAATGGGTGCGTTGTAATGGATGTTGCATTGTAAAAGTTTTGTTGTAATGGTAGTGCGGTGTAAAAGTTGCGTTGTAAAGGTTGTTTCCCCTATATTATGCCACTGAGGACGGACTACTCCGTCACAAATGTGACGGAAATCCCATCCGTCATATTACGATCTCCATAGGATACAATGGGATCGTAATACGATCTTGACGGAGTATTCCCCTCTGTCAAGATCTAAATCAAGCCCTTAGTGTGGCAGCTTTTTTAAAAGGTCAAGCTTAGTAATGGGCACACAAGCTGCCAGGCAAGGGCATTTCATGACTTCCCAAGACTCAGCAGAGCTTGCACAGCTCAGGGTCCCAACTGTACCAAGAAGCACAAGAGATTGTGAAGTATTAACATAGACTACAAGAAGGAGAATGCATTGTAGTGCAGACACGTCTGCAGACAGCCCAGGAAGGAGGCTGGACATATTTACCCCTCCTCGTCATCCCCCATTTCCTGTACCAGGATGAGCCTGGCTGCACCTCCGCATCTGGAAAGGATGGACTTAGTGCTCTACATTGCAATAGAAGACCAGGACGGTGCTGGCGAGCGCAGTCAGGACAGTTTTCAACTGTACATTGCACACCTGCTAGGTGTAAGAAATTGGAGAATTAGTTGGGAAACTACCTCAAATAATAGTCAAAAACCTTGTTAGGTTGAATCACAAAAGTTACTGAATAAAGCTGTGCTTACACCATCTGGTAGCTTGGCACAAAGGCAGTCAGGCTCAACCTAGAGTCAATGTGTAAAGTGTTTATTCAGTACACAATCAGTAATAAAGTGAAAACACAACACAAGAAAAACCACAAACCAATTTAGAAAAATAGAGTAAATTGTCATAAAAATAATGACACCAAAATGAAAATAACCATCATTAGAACACGAAGTTATGAATTTTTTAAGTTTGACTTAAAAATAGCACCAAAAAGTAGTGACCACAATTATCTGGTCACGCTAACATGGGTCAAAGCCAAAAGTTAAGGCCTACTGCGATGGAGCACTGGTTAAATACAGGGACCAGGTTCATCCCGGGGGAGAGTTTACCTTTGGACTTAGAATCTTTTATGGAAAAAAGGGGACATCAACACGTTGCTCGTGGGACAATCAGCAAGCTGGATCCAAAGTGGGGCTTGATAAAGGTGGGTTGCTGAAGAACAGGGTCCAGATGAGGAAATGGACAAAAGTGGGAAACCTAGAGTGGCCAAAGTCCGAACTCTGTGTCCAAGATGGCCTGGACGTTGACGGGTTGCTGCCTGGCATCGTTCCAGATGAACCTCTCTTCATTCAGACTTAGAGACGTTTCTAAAAGTCATATCTTCTTCAGTGGGGCACACAAGCAGGCTGACACCGCCCATGACTCGATGTCAATGGCTGCAGCTTTAACAATGATCCCAGTCTCCATTGGTTCTCAAGACAGAAAATTGGTAACAAGTATCTCAGTTCCGGCGTTTACAGTGTGGACAGTAGAAGTCCACCTGACGCCAGCTAGCTCAAACAGGAGGTTAGACAACTGACTCTTGGAGTCACGTCTGTGCTCCTGCATTCAAGGCAAGGGTAAAATGACAGTTTTTTAAAAGTATGATTTCCAAAGTAGTAATATAAAATCCAACTTGACAATTTAGTTGGATTTTACATTTCTAGGAAAATGAGTCCTTGAATAATTTTGCTAGCTGCTCCAAACTGAAGTTAAGCACTATGCATTGTTATATATTTATAATTGTTGACCTCTTGGAAAGCCAGCCTTGCCACAGTGAAAAATGACCTTGGAGGTTTTTCACTGCTTGGGCATGTAAAATATTAAATATCCCAGCACTACTTTCTAAAAACTATGCACACTGCCTAATTGGCATAGAGGGCCTACCTTATGGGTTATTTATAAGTCTTAAAAAGAAAGGTTTAAGACTAAAAAGAAATGTGTTTTGCCACGTGGAAATGCCAGTTTAAAACAGCATACCCAGGCTGCATTGGCAGGCTGTGAGGCGTGTTTTACATGGTTATTTTAGTGGGTGGCACAATAAGTGCTGCAGCCCACTAGTAGCATTTAATTTAACAGACCTGGGTACATGTAGTGCCACATACGAGGGCCTTAAAAGTAAATTAAATGTGCCAATTATGTTTATGCCATTGTTACCTTGCTAAAAAGGGAGAGTACATGTAGTTTACTACTGGTTAGCAGGAGTAAAGTGCAAAGAGTCCTAAGGCCCGTAAAAGTTCAGAAAAGAAAAAGGGGAAAATCTGAAGTGACCCTGAAGGAAATGGCAAATTTTCATCATGGGAAAATTTGAAAACTCAACTTTCTACCAATACGCTGGCATTTCTCATTTTTCCTTAACTGCGCATGTATAATTAAAAATGTGCATACCACTACCCACAGTGCTACCCTGGCCCTACTACTGCTGTCCCTCTCTATGGCTCTTATAGAATTGTGCTCTGCACCCCACCTCCGCCTATCAGTGTAACACTGTAAAGCACAATCTTGTATGGACATGGGCTTTGCTCGTGGACCTCATTGTTTGATGTGGAATATGACGTGAGCACTTACCTAACACAAGCACTTTGAGAAAAAATAAGGATAAGGGCTCTTAATACATCCCTACCGGCCCGACTAAGTGAAATTGAGTGATGGGAGGGAGATTTCAAGAGGAATTCACAGGAGGGACAAAGGTGCAACAATCACAGAGCTGATTTCCTCATTATGACTTATGAATCACACACTTTCACTGGGCACTTTCCCTTTCTGACATAGTAATTCCCTTCATGATCACACTGCGGAATTTTCCTTAAACTCTATGTTTGTTCCATTTTGAACATTAAAGATGATTTATTAAGCTTCTATATGTTTAAGAGACAGTTATTGCTAGTTCGGTTTCTTAAATATTTGTAAAATAGTACTATGAAGAAACAAATATATTCGCAAATATTTTTTTCCCTATTTAATATGTTATTTATCCATTCACAAAATACTTACATGACATCACCCTCTTTTCCAAAGGCCCTATCATGAGAAAGTTAAGTTGGATCATTGGTGTCCTCCCAAAGTTATACTCCTTACTCCTTTTTGCTTTCATTTTTACTGGTCCCTTCACCAGGCTATGAAAAGCATAATAGTTGATGGCAGATGACCAACAGATGTGAGATACAGGCCTTCATATCAATAGGGAGACTTTTTACTGTCTCTCCTGTAAATTTGTGTAGTCTGTCATGACAGGAACCCTTGAGTCCCCTGATGACATGTGCTGTGTGTGTATGTGAGTAGTGACTGGATATATGAGAGGTTTTGTACTCATAGTTAAGGTCTTATATGTATATACAGTCCTTAAGGTTATTTAGTGCACCATATTGTTTACTAGTAGCTACAGATTCCACCTGCTGCTCCTCCATCTCTCCCTCTTATTGGGTGAACCAAAGGGTTTAGTAGCTTCACCTCTGGTACCCCCACCTGTGCCCCTTATTAGGTGTTTCATAGGGTTTAGACAAAGCTATATCTTCCATTTCCTGACACCACCTGTCCTTTTTAGGTCTCCCTTAGGCAACACTTGCGCTGTCTCTTCAAAATATGCTATATTCAGGTATAGACTTAAAGCTCCGCCCACTCTAATGAAAAATAAACCCGGGTAAACCTGGCATAATTATCTTACGCATTCTACTGAATCATTGGAAGCCAGCGAAACATGGGCCGCCCCCATACCGGCAGCAGCAAAACTCTTAATAAAACAGGCTAAAATAATGTCAGAGGTCAACGATGCAACAGGCCTCGTTGACCTTAAGCATGGAAGCTGGGCTTTAAAACTATACAACAGCAGAGTCTTACTACACTATCTGTCCTCTCCCATAAAGCCAATAATGAAGGGCCAACTGATGAGGCTACCTCTATTGACATGCAAGTATGGCAAGGTTACAAAAAAATCTCATCCACAGAGTGCCGTGTGTGTGGGCGAGAAGAAGAATCCTTAACTCATATATTATGTATTTGCAAGACACTGCGCCCTGCAAGAACCTATTGGCTTCGACCCATCAGGCGCATTTTAAACATTCAGACTTGCCAGGATACCCTGGTGAAATGCTTGAAGGGTGATTCAGCACAGTTGTCAGTGCGCTTTTTGAAATTTCTAATGGGCGTAAATGACATTTTGGCCTCCAAAAAATTCATAAAATCATAAAGCTCATAAAACCAGTATCAGTTTTTAATTCTTTTTAATGTAAATGCTAAAAACTTTTAATATCGAAGCTCATGCATTTTATTCTGTATCTTAGTATTTGTGATTGCAATGATTTTAAGTAATTGTGCAAAAAAAAATTATATTATATTCCGCCCAATCTCCGCCCATACTTTTCATAGGCTTGTGACATTGTCCTTTGTAAATGTTGGCTTATGAATTGTTAATAGGTTTATTTGACCCTCCTTAGTACCTCCCTGTCTTCTGTTGTTACCTTCCATGAGGACTGGCCTTCTTATATGTGGCCTTACTTGAGAGCTTTCATTAGCAGTTCTGAGAACTATTTACTTAATTTATGTACAAAGCACTCACGGGACGCCAGCTTCAGCAATGGCAGCCGCTTCCTGCCTAACAGACATGGCATTTGCATTTCTTGGCTTCCTACTCATCAATCATCAGATGCGTTCCAACGGCATCCGCTCCTTCACTTCCCCCTCTGGTGTTATGTTTACTTTGTGGCCGGCTTGTTTACTTTGAATTGCTTCAGCACTCTGCACCATTTGTTTCGAATGCTTCACTGCTTGCTCACCCCAACCGTGTTTTAATTTTTTTTTATTTGTCTCTCCCCACACTCCTCCCAACACTGCTTGACGCCCTTCCAAGATTGCTGTTTATTTATTTATTTTTCATTTAAATTGCTTGATTTTCTAATAATTGCAGAACGTTGAGCCTAAGCCAAGGCTCAAATGCTGGTTCCAAGCTCCTGGCTCAGAAGCTCTGACCCCTGAACCGCATCCACTCCCTCTGGTTTCCCTGCAGTGAGTACCCGATACAAAGTTGAGTCTGTCCTTACTGGCACTTGTGAGACAGACTAGAGCTCTGGGGGAGATGTTATATCCTATCGGGATATTCCATGCTCATCTCTAAGGTCGTTATTTATTTTAAAGCCAGTGCATCTGGGTGCTACAAATGTGAAGCATCACTTTATATTTCAGAATATCTTTGCGCCCCTCCTCAGCAGCGGGGGAGGCTACAGTCATCTGGCGAAAAGGAAGCCTGGTCGTGGAAGATGGAAGGTGATCTCAGCTGGGTAGCCTGGGTATGACCCGGAGGAGGGGGAGAGGGATCAGGAGCAGGACTGAAGGAGAGCAGTGGCACTAGAAGACGGCTCAGCCACCCTCCTCCCTTGGACTAAGCTCTTAAACCAGAGGAGCAGCTGAAGCAGAGGAGAGAGGCAGGCGGGAGCCATAAGCACAACAAGCATTTGCAATGTAATAGGTCTCGCATTTGCGAGAGTTTGAGCTGTTGGCATTGTAAATGACAATGCTTTTTATTTATGTTTTGATTTTTAAATCGCCTCATGACATCAAGAGACAAAAGGTAATAGTTGCTTGCCCAATGGAGTTTCTCAAGGCACCTTAGGAAATCCCCCGAGTCTTTTACATAAGATGGCAGTTGCTGCACGACGATTTGAAGACAGTGATCTACATATCTTGAGGTGTTCTCGAGGCAACTCCCTCTATAGGCCTCCCTGGGGGATTTTCCTGATCCTTATCAATTTTGGGTAGCAAATATAGTGCTGGAAGTCTGGGGAATTTACATTCTAAACATTTAAATTCATCTTGTTCTAATAACCCCTTTTCTTTCCACTAAAATAACTGCTCTTTAAATTTCCATATTGAATACTCATACTCCATTCTGTTGCTTCAACTGTATCTGTCACTGTCTGAGCTTCATTCCTTCATTCTTATATATATACTAGCAGCCCGTCCCGACGTTGTCCGGGTATGAATTGCTGCCGGCCAGTAGTATATTGTTTTGTAGAATTTCGTTTTGATAGCATTTCTTATCTGTGACAGGCCTGTGAAACGCTCCGATTCACAGTGCACTGCTGATGCACTTAAGAGTGCGCATTCAGTAGTGTGTGAACTCGAGTTTCCCTACTTTATTTTTCCTTGCAATATTATATAGCACAAACTCGACAACATGGCATGAGCACAATTTACATTACAGAAGAACACATTCATTTGTGGTAGGCACAGGGAGACAAAGCCATTTGCCTGGAATCACAGGATGTTGAGCTGATGCCGAGATTCGAACGTAGCTCCCCAGCTCTAAAGTTCGCAATTCTAGAACTTGTGGCGGGAGGTGTGTTCAAAAGTGTATGTCGGTGCTGGCCATCAATGAGAGAGACCTGTGCATTTTTCAAATTGGTGGTGAAAAAATATGAGTATGTTGCTGGAGATGTGGGCCGCCGTGCCACCAATGTACTTACCGGGGGAGGGTAAACACCAATTATTCCGCAACTTTCTTTCCGCATACCATCACTCCGCATACTTTCATTACAAAAGTACCATGACTCCGCAATGCCATTATAAGGCATGGCATTACATTTTATATGCTTTAACCACGCATACATTTACAACGAAATTCGTTGTAAACGCATGAATGGTAAAACCATGTTTTTTTTAACGTTTGGATATGGTGAGTATGGGTATAGGGGTATATGTTTTGGGGTACTGAGGTATATGTTTTGGGGTGTTTGGGTATTTTAAGGGTTCAGATATAGTTTTGGGTTATGGGGTACAGGGGTAGTTATGGATTTAGGGATAGGTATGGGTTTTGGGGTACAGGGGTATTTTTAGTGTTCAGGGCTAGGTTTGGGTTTTGGGGTATAGGGGTATTTTTAGGGTTCAGGGGTAGGTTTGGGTTTTAGGGTACAGGGGTATTTTAACCCCTTCCCTGCGCCGCAAATTCTGCTGTGGCGCAGGGTGGCTAGGGGGTGAGCAAGGCGCTTCCGTGCACATGACGGAACCACGCCATTATGAGTCATGGGCGGCGTGTGCTCATGACGGCGTGTCCCCACCCGTTCATTAATTCGCCTGCACTGGCGGGGAATTAGTGCTGCATGGGCGGAGCGGCATTAGCATGGCGGAGAACATGCCGCCCGTGACTCATGACTACGTGGTTCTGTCATGAGCACACAAGGGGTTAAGGGTTCAGGGCTAGGTTTCGGTTTTGGAGTACAGGGGTATTTTAGGGTTCAGGGCTAGGTTTGGGTTTTGGGGTACAGGGGTATTTTAAGGATTTAGGGATAGGTTTGGGTTTTGGGGTACAGGGTATATTTATAGGGTTAAGATGGGTTAGTGTTTAAGGGTGTTGGGGTATTTTAAGGAGTAAGGGTGGGTTATGATTATGGGGTGCAGGGGTATTTAAAGGGAGCAGGGTGGACACCCGGAGCTGGAATGTCCAGAACCTGGGAAGAAAAAACAATGAAATATTGGGCACAACGCTCGCTTTGTTTTTTCCGTAATCCTGCGCCACGCACACACCCATACCCCCAGCACACACCCACAGCACACGATATGAGACATGGCATGAAGGGCGGAACATACCACACGCCCCCAGTGTTTGTCACGCCCACAGCACAACGCATACACGCCCACAGGGGACTACTTTGCTGGTACGGTTCTATTACCTTTTAAATGTATATGGTGTGCCTCTGCATAGCCTATGTCCTTCTGCTGCAACTGCACTTTCCAACGCTGTATTGGGTGTTGTGATTGGTGCTGTGGTTCCTGAGATTACCCGCCTCAAAGGTTTGGGCTCTCTCTTTATTATATTAGTATAGATATATATACAAGTGCCAGCGGAGGCATTCCCAACAAGAAACCGAAATTCAAAAAGAAATGGCAACGAAAGTAAAACAACAAAAAAACTGAACTGTGGTAAACTTGTCTCCCATGAGTCTTACGAAAGCAGAAGTGCAACTTTTGGAGATTTCATACTGTCCCAAAAGTAACTTCGACTTCGCCAGAACTCGTGTGGATGTTTATCAATTCATTCGTAAATTGAAACTGAAAAAACACTTTGTGACTGATGCAAATAACAAAGTTACATCGGAACAGGTCTAAACGATAAATCCACAACCAGTTGATAACTTGACTGCGGCCGATGCAGATCTGTTGGTAAATCTACATGTGCTAGCGCAAGAGGGAACAGCAATTGCCAATGAGATGGGAAGTCCAACAGCAAAACCTATGGGAAGGTCCATACCGATTTTACACCAAGGTCAGCTTTTCAACCGTTGGTAGCAAGGGATTCCTTGGATATCTTTGGCGATTTGGTTACAACGGAAATAAAAAACTTAAAATTAAAAAAACGAAAGATCAAAGAAAAATTATAGATATCAGCAAAATCAGTATAATAAACTCATGGAAAAATTGGAAAAAATTAGCAAGTTCTCATTCGTAATTCCGATAAGGAAGGGAAAATTGTTATTTGGTCTTGCCGGAATCTATGAAAGAAGCCTTATTACAATTGGATGACACAAATTGTTACAAGAGATGCAACATGCAGACTGTACGAAGCTCATGGATTCAATACTATTCAAAATGTAATGTATGGCGCAGCTCGGGATTGATAAGCATGGATGAACTGAAATTCCTAAAAAATGAAGATCCCATAATGCCTGTCATCTATTTGATACCTAAGCTCCGCAAAAAGGAGTCAATACCACCGGGCAGACCAATAATTTCTGCGAAAGGAGGGTTTTTAGAAAACACCTCAAAATATAAAGGTTTCTTTTTGCAGGATTATGTTAAAAGGTTACCCTCCTATGTACAAGATTCTACTGATTTTTTTGAGGATACTAAATACTTTTGAATGGGATTCAAGTTATTTGTTAACGTGTCCAGACGTAACGTCTTTATATACAAGTATCCATCATCAGGGTGGAGTCAGAGCGATAGAGTATTATCTGAGCTCCAGACCACTGCATTTATGTCACCATAGTAGAATGTTGATTGCATTGATAACATACTGCCTTAACAACAACTATTTTTTGTTTTCAAAGCAAATATTTCAGCAAATAAGAGGATTAGCTATGGGGGCTTGTTTTTCCCCTAGCTACTCCTGCCTCCTCATAGGTTGGTGGGAGGAAATGATATTGAATAGAGAACATAAGGCAAGTGTGGATGGTCATGTTTGAATGTGGTTACATTATGTTGATGATTTATTTGTAGTTTGGCAAGGTTCAGAAAAGTCAGCTCAGGAGTTTGTCAGCAAGATCAATCAAAACAATAGAAACCTTCACGGCTACCATAAGCACAGTACTCATGTATACTTTTTGGAGGTGGGGATCTACATAAAACATCAGAGAATTCAAACAAAACTATACTGCAAGCCTACTGCTGGTAATAGTTTATTACATGCGTCAAACAAGCCATCACTCTCGACATATCATCCAAAACATACCATACGGTGAAATGTTGAGTATACGTCACGCATGTAGAAATTATATGGATTTTTCAGAGGCCCAACTTCTAAGTAAGGAAAGATTTTTGGAATGTGACTATGATGTGAAAAATATAAATATAGCTATTAGAAAAGCCATTGATAAGGGCAGACATAAGCTGTTAGAGAAAAATCAGCCAAAACCTAATCAAATCACAACATTAGATCAAGATACAAGTCTTGTATTAACGTATAGTCGCCAACCAAATTCTTTGCACAAATTTGTCAACAAGAATTGGTCAGTGGTGAAAAGTGATCCTGTAATTGGTAGAATGCTGCAGGAACACCCTAGTATTGTATTTAGAAAATCTAAATCCATGCGAGACTCATTAGTTAGGAGTAGTCCGGAAATTGTAAAAACGACTAACTGGCATACTGCCCGCAAAGGATTTGTTAAATCCAATAATTGTTGGGCGTGCAGGTATGGAACTAATAAAACTGCATAGAAGATTCCTTTTTCAGAGGAAACTGCGAACATGACTAAATTCCTCACGTCGCACTGAATTTGTTGTATATGTGTTGACTTGCTCTTGTGGGTTGCAGTATGTGGGCAGTACCAAGTTACAAGCCCACAAGCGTACACTGCAACACATGAGAGCAATTTCCAACAATGACCCAACATATCCCATAGCACAGCACTTTAAAGAAATGCATGACAGTGATCTTAACCACCTCACATACTTTCTGATTGATTCTATTCCGGTCTCTAGATGTGGGGGCAACATAGAAATGAAATGAAGACATCTAGAAACCCAAAATATCATTGAATTAGACACATGATGGACATAATTCAAGTGAATACTTTTATACATGGTTATAGTATACTAAAGCCTTGATTCTGAGAACAGGACTGTACAATATTAGCTATTAATTCACTTGAAGTTTTATTTGACCATTTGCTCTAGGAATGATGTCTGGATTCAGTATGCTGCCATAGGCATTTAAGCTATACATTTGTTTGCTATAAGGATTTTATCTTTTTCTTTATATTCTTTATCATTTTTTAGGGACAATGTTTATATTACTAGATAGAACTTAGTTTATTTACACTTTATTAAACACTTAAAATCAATATAGAAGATGATCAAAAGAAAAGAGAAAAAGAAAAAAAAGTTAATACAATCAGGTCAGCCATATTGTGTTGGATATGAGCATTGTGATGAAAATGTATCTCACAGATAATTTGCAATATGCTTTCTTTCCCTATATTTTTTTATTCAAATCTTTTTTATTGAAAAATACAAATACAAAGAAAAATACATACATGAGATAATGGAAATAAAGGAATTGAAATGAAAAGAAAAGAAATGAAATGAAATGACAATAGAAATGGGTCCGACTCAAATAATACGTACAAGTTAATTATAGCATACATGTTGGTGTATTCAAGTGCCTGTTGATTACAACCAGTGTCTACATGAAAGTAACATGATGAGAAAACAGCAATGAACGAAGATATCTGTTACAAGTGACCATATAAATAAGCAGTGTGGTTACATACAAAACCATGAAGTTACAATGAAGTTACATATATTACCAGAATAGGATAGATTCACGGAGGGTCAAATGAGAATGATGAGGCATCTAGGGACTTCCAAAGTTTCCGGTTAGTCTTACGCCATGGGGAGGTATGGAGAGCCGGGTTGTCTGCACCTCTTAAGAAGGACAGCCACTCTTGCCAAATTCTAAAGGATACATCCTTAGCATTCTTCCATTTGCATAATATGACTTTACAGGCTAAGGTAAGCAAGAGATTCATCAGGTGCCGGTCATTATCTTTGAGTAGTAATGGGTCTAGGACGCCTAATAAGTTATATGAAAATTCTCTAGGGGGGGTTGATGTTGAATATGTGTTCTATGCATTTATACATTTTATCCCAATAAAGTTGTAAGGTGGGGCAGGTGAAGAGCATATAAGCGAGGTCTCCAATAGCGGAGTTACAGTTCCAGCATGTTGGATTATCTTTTAAGTGCAGTTTAAAAAGTTTTTCAGGAGTCCAGTATGACCTATTGAGTAGCATATACTTAGTCTGAGACAGAAAAGGGGATATTTTATTTGAGAAGGATATACTATATATTTTATCCCATTCAAACGAAATATTGGTGGAGTTGGGTTCTGATTCCCATTTGGCCTCATTACGTTTATGCGTTTTCCTAGGGTTAGGAAGAAGGAGTTTGTAAATTCTGGATACAATATAGCCCGCTATCAAGATTCGTGATAGTTGCGAAGTGAGCGATGGGTCACAACGTTTAATAGAGCGTGCTGAGAGGAGAGCTTTCAATTTTAGAAAGTCGTAAAAATCCATGGGAGTTAAATTGTGTTGGCTCTGAAGAGTTGAGAAGGGTAACGGGTGGGGGCCTGCATAAAGGTCTTTTACTAAGTTTATACCTTTCTGGGACCAGAGCTCCCAGTAGAGCATGTTACTTTCAATCCTTAGACAGGGATTTCGCCTTAAAGAGGCTATATTAGACTTATTTACTCTTAATTTATGTAGGAGGTCCAATCTCAGGAGGGCTCGTCTGGAGTTGAGGAGAACATATCGAGAGTGAGGAAGATGGGAGAGATCCATAGTGAGGAGGACAGATAAAGGCATTTTGTCAATGAGTGACTTCTCTATATCTAGCCAAACTGGTATATAGTCCAGGTGTATGGTCAATCAGTTGGCTCCTTGCTTGCATAGAAATGCTGTTTGGTAATTCCTGAAGTTAGGGAGGCCCAGACCGCCTTTTTCTTTAGATAGCTGTAGCTTAATCAGTGACATTCTGGGTTTCTTCCCTTGCCAGAGAAATGTATTGAAGAGCTTATCAATCTTGTTCAAAAAGTAAGAGGAGAAAGTCATCGGTAGCATGCTAGCTAGATAATTTACCAAAGGAGTCACCATCATTTTCAGCGTTTCAGCTCTGCCCCACCATGAAAGATATTTAGGGGACCACCCTTCCAATAATGTGGAGATCTTTTTAAGGACTAGATTTTCGTTAATGTGAAGGGTAGAGTTCAAGTCTTTGTCAAAGTCAAGGGCCAGGTACTTAAAACATTTTGGTTTCCATGTCAGGCCGGAATCCCCCCTAATCTCTTTGTTACCTCGGTTATTCAGGAGTTTTACTTCAGTTTTATCTTTGTTTAGCTTATACACTACACACTAGAGAAGCTTTCAATTGAGGACATGAGAGCAGGAATGGCCTCATCAGCCTCTTCCGAGACCACTAAAACGTCATCAGCGTAAGCGGTAATCTTGACCGTATAGTTTAAGTGGACCCCTGAGATGCAACCATTGTTCCTAATGTGATACAAGAATGGTTCAATGGCAAGTAAAAATAGAGAGGGAGAAAGAGGGCAACCCTGTCTGGTTCCTTGTTGTAACTGAAAGGATGGTGAGATCGAGCCTCCTGCCTGGACCCTAGCCAAGGGGCTGAAATATAGCGACATTACCATCCGGGTGCAGAAGGTTTGACTGGATTGCATTTTCTATGAGTTTCCTATGTTGTCCCTTTTCGAACTCTTCATCATTCAGTCTCCAGATGGACTGACGACTGTACGGTTTTACGTTGGATATGGAGAGCGAGATACAGGAATGATCTGTTACCACCCTGAGTTCTATCGATGTCTGCACGATTCTGGAGGTGATACATAGATAGTCAATACGTGTGTAGGAATTGTGAGGTGGTGAATAAAAAGTGTACTCCCTCCCTGTGGAATTTTGTAATCTCCAAGAGTCCAGCAAATTAAAACGTGAGCAGTGGTTAGTAAAGGCTTTATGGGACTTGTTGTTTCCGATAAGTGCACCTTGAGTCCCTGTCTAACGCCAGGTCTAAAGGTAGATTAAAGTCTCTGGCTAGAATATGCATAGCTGAATCAGGGATAGTTTCAATCTGTTTAGTTAGGTAATTCCAGAAGTCTAGTTCGTTAGTGTTGGGAGCGTAGATATTGGTAATGAAGAACTCCGTGTTGTCCTTAATCATTTTGGTTGTGACCCACCGCCCATTAGTGTCAGCCGTGTATGTTACTATCTCAAGGTTTGATTTTTTTGCTATAAGGGTCAGAACACCGTTTTACTTACTGCCTCAGAACCTACAACTTCATTGTAAAATCTATTTTTAAGTGTATTGAATTGTTTGGCATCGATCTTTGTTTCTTGTAAAAGAACAACATCCCCTTTCTGTCTCTGGAGATAATCCAAGATCTTTACCGGATGGTTAAGACCTTTAACGTTAAGCAAGAGTATTTTCAGGTTATCCAGCATAGAAGTATTTGATCGTGGTGTGTGACATCATAGGTGTGTCATAAATGTGAACTGAACTAGATCAGTGTCACTGCTGCTGTTGAGGTCACTAAGCTCTCGTCTCATGTGAGCTTTCAGCGTGTACAGGACGTATGTAGGGGTATAAAAACGTGGAATATCAACTACGCAATTGGTGTGAGCACTATTAGAGAGCCTTACGTAACCACATGTGCCATATGTATCGCATGTACCAAGGAGGCCAGCGCCTTTGACCCAAGCAGATATGCTGTGTTACACATTGGTCCATATTGGTAGACACATGAGTGCTGGAGCACCCTTTCGGTTTGAGACATGGGGCCATAGTTATACAATGGAAATTGGCACTTGAGCAAAGAAAATATTAACATACAGACAAAAGTAAGCAAAATGTAATAGCAATGCAGAAAAATAACCAAATTGAAATTGGACCCAAACCCCCTCCCACCCCTCCCCCCAACCCACCCACCCCACCCTGAAAGAAGCTAGTAGACATGGTAACAAGGGGAAAATAGCTCCCCTCCCATGGCAATGAACAAAACCATTGTGGACTATTGAGTCTAGTCCAGTATTCAGAACAGTGGATGCTAAATGTGTAACTATTATTAGCTAAGTGACTAATGTTAACTAAATGTGAGGCAGACATTGACATGGTCTAAAGAAGGTACCTAACGTGTCACTGCTAGACCTACAGATATAAAGGATATACCACTGACAATTGCAGGAGTAAAGGTAATGTAATCCTTGCAGGGGATACGTTGAAGACTCGGTTGTATCTGAACTCTGTGAATAAATGTAAATGTAAATGTGGCGTATTTGTATAGCGCGAACAGTGACCCAGAGGCATCCCGGCGCTTGTACTCCTACCACAAGGGAACCCCTCCTGGCTTTTCCTTGTGGGGTGTCCACTCCTGGGCATCCCATGGTGAAACCAGGCATCCCTTGTGTATCAGGGGGCCTTTGTGGAGACTAAGCAAGCTATTGCCCAGAGTTGCAGCGTGGGACCCATGCTTAGAATCGGCACTGAGGCGAGAATATCCGGTCAGAGGAATTTAAGCCCGAAACCCGCCGAGGCGGGAATCGAACCCTGGTCCCTGGCCAGCGTTCTGCATCAAGGTCTGCCGCTCTAAGCATTGAGCCACACTTCTCCAACAATGTGCTTCCCATGGTCTAGCGCTAAGATGATGTTCACGTATAAGTGGGAGACTGTCTGATCACACGTGAGTTGGAAACCAGGGACTAACAATGTCTCTAACTAGTATTGTTCCCAACATTAAAAAAAGGGAAAAATCTTCAAAAATATTTCAAGCCATAGTGAAACAGCTTTATCCAAACAAACTTTTGGACATATCACATAGTTAGTGAGCTCCAACCATGTAGTGAAGTAATTTAGATGGAAATTCAAGGGCCTGCAGTGAAAGCATCAGTTGTTGTCGTAATTACAGATAACTCTTCCAAAAGTTCGAAGACCTTTCAAAGGAAGGAGCTAGCTGAGATTCTGCTAAGACATTTCAGGCAATTGTAAGACATTTCAAGTAATTGTAAGACAGCTACAACAAACAGATTTAAGAATACAGTACAAAGCAGTGAAATCACAACCATGTTGGCCATGTATTGAGGCCATTTTAGAAGGATACTCATGTGTTTGCAGCGGAAGAACCAGGTGTTGTCGTGTCCATAGAAAGTTCATTCGGGCCATCAAGGAATCTTTTGAGTCTCTCGGGATCCGTAAATCCTGGGGAACTCCTTGGATGACCACAGGAAACCTTACTGGGCCTGCAAAACCAAATTGGTAGCTTAACGAGCAGAATCTGAGTCGAAGAGCAAGAAAACCTTTTCATATGTCTACTGTCTCCTTACTTTAGTCCTGAGAAATAAATATTTTACTGGAGTTCCATAGAATAGGGTTGTTTTTACGCATAAAGGCCAAGATCTGTTCGACATGTTGGTAATGCAGGGGCTTGCATACGATTGGTCTTGGACCTTTTTAGTTTGGAGTGATTCTGGAGGGAACCCTGTGAGCCCTGTCAAATTCAAGTGGCTGGTGGAAGGTTAGGTTAGTTGCTTGTGAGAACCAGGATTCTAGAAAGGAGATGCAAGAACTAGAGGCCTCCTCTGAACCCTCCGGTATTCCAAAAATGCGTAGGTTTCCTCTCCGATTTCTGTCTTCGAACTCAGACAGCGTCCTAGTCAGGGAATACGTTGCGGTTGATAGATTTTTGAGGGATTTGCAAACTTTTGTCTCAGTATCTTCTAGGTGGCTTATCATGGCCTCCGTTTTGGTTAGCCTGGAGTTGGTGTCTCTGATGTCCTGTCTGATCGCTAAAATTTCTTCTTTTGTAGACTTCGCCAAGTCATGTACTTCTGCTAATTTATTCAGTATTGTGTCCATTGTAGCATTAATGTCTTTTTTACCTTTTGTGGGTGAATCAGGATTTGGTGGGTCTGCTTTAAGTCTCTTGAGGTTTTTTGCCTCCTTTTCACCCATGATGTACAAGCTGCGTGAGTCGGATTGTGTTGCAAGCAATACACTTTAGGGAGGAACTGTTTAACGTTGGCACCTAAGAGTTGAGGAGGTACTCCTTGGATTTAAATGGTTGAAGATAGTGGCTGAAAGGGAGAATACTATCCAGATGGATCTCAGCACTAGTTAGAGGAACCTTCCATCCAGGCGGCCATCTTAGGGTCAGGCAAGGCTAGTGTTAGAGATAGGCATCCTAGGTAGCAGCCATTTTAAGGTCAGGCAACATGAAAAAAGATGTAAAAGTAAAGCACTCCTTAGGCAGAGAACATCAACCTCTGTACACAGCAAAAGGGCATAGATGACTTGCACAGAACAACCTGCAGCCGACTGACACTTGACATTTGCCACCTGAGTAATCACCAACAACACAGGCCACATTCACACCAATGTGCTATTCATAAGTTATAATCCAGCATTGAGTTCTAATGTGACCCCCACAAGTGGCACAGGTAGCGCTTTTGCAGCTGTGTAGCTCAGGATTAAACTTGGTGTGAAAACCACCTGCTGCTCAGATTGTCAGACCTCTGTTGCTGTCCATCGGCATGATCCTTATCATCGCTGTGACTAGAGAGGCCTCAGAGCATTAGAGTACCATACTTATGAAGCAAGGAGTCTGAGGGCGCTGTTATATATTTCTAAATGTGGGACGTGCGGGAGAGTGCTTGCAGCCGGTCCCTCTGTAGAGTGCTGGATGCACCCGCCATTTTGTATTCAGCCTGTACTCGCGCAGCCCTGGAGATCCGATTCCCACAAAGTGCCACCGCTGTGAAATAAAGCGTCTAGGTGTAAGCGTAGGATGTTTTATACTTGCATGGAGCCAGTAAACACTGAGTATGGTGCCAGTCTACACTGCAGCCGGGACCTCCGCTAAGCGCCGAATGCGCCCGCCATTTTGTATTCAGTGCGTATTCGCGCTGCCCTGGTAATCCGATCGTCACAAAGTGCCTCAATTGTAAAATAAACCGCCTAGGTGCAAGCGACGCTTTGTAGGCTGATTTATACTTGTATGGTGTCGGTGAACACTGTGTACGGTTGCCAGTAAACTTCAGCCGGGACCTCCGCTAGGCGCCGAATGCACCCTCCATTTTTGCCTCGGCTCGCGCAATGTCTAAGGAGTCATTAGATCGGGGGATCGGGAGCCGACGAGCCCACTTACTGTTCTGGGAATCGGGTATTTTCCGGGACACCTCAGCATTGTGAAGCCGCAGCCGCAGCAATTCCTCGGTTATTCCTTCTTATGGTGGGCGAATTACGGCGTGAGCGGCAGGAGCTCAGTGAGTAGGCTGAGTTATTCTCTGAGCCTGTCGCAGTCAGGAGACGCACTGGAGCACCTCCAAAAGCGGATCGAAGGCAGACCTCACATTCCGCTTGCGAAATCCGATGCCAGCATCAACTTTACCTCGAGGTTACACATCAAAATGTAAAAGGAAAGTGGTGCCACGGGAGGAGGTTAGAGCGTACGCCGCCATCTTCTCCTGCGTCCAAACAACGCCCCCCTTCTTTCCCTATTTTTGAAACATATGAGTTTATAATAATATGTTTTAAAGTATGTGTTTTTATGATTCACCTAAAAACACTTTAAAAAATGTGTTTTTATGTATTTTACATGAAATTAGTTTTTAATATGTTCAATATATTTGATTGGGAATTTTAATGGATTTAACCAAATATATAATTTTTATCTATGTTATTAAATATATTTATGGCTGAGTTTGTAGAGTATTCAAAACCTATGATTGTACCCCTGTAATAATAAAAAAAACAAGAAAACATAAAAAAAATGTTTCTACTATGTTTATGATAGCATTATCACGTGTAAGGCACTGTGCACTTTAAATAGGAAACTTGGGCTCCCTAAGCGCGTCATATGATCAAGGCCTTGTTTGGTCAAAACGCATTAGGGTGGTCGTGGCGGTTGAGAAATAAATATACCTGGATGCACAACAATTGAGTTTGTGTCCTTCTTTTCCCGAGGGAAGGGAAGCAGCGAAAAACGGCGTTCAGATATATATATATATATATATATATATATATATATATATATATATATATATATATGCCTTCAAAGTTTGCCCATGCATGAAGACACCACTCAGCAACAGTCCATTCTACTGAATTTTATTTAGGCATACCAGCATTTCACCTCCTGATAATTTTCAATGCCTAACGCGTTTCGGAGAGGCCTATCTCCTTGTTCACAGGCTGAGAACGTACACATTACTGGAAAAGGAAACTCCATCATTTTATTCATTTTTATGCCCTCCAGTGGGCCTCTAAGGTAAGTTCACTCTCTTTACAGGCTGGTACCTGTAGTTCCCTTTGTTACAATTATTACCCTCCAGTGGGTTGGTAACATGCTGTGATTTTTCTCGATTTTAGATCCTTCAGTGGACCTCCAGAAAGCTTGTGCCTGTTACTTTAAAAGAACTGTTGCCCGGAAGTTTAGAGGCAGCGGACAGTCCTGTGCCTCTGCGGTCTCCTTCACTTCTTGGAGTGGTGCAATCTTCCCGGCTCGGACCCGCCGGGGAAACATTCCTTCAAAGTTTGCCCATGCATGAAGACGCCACTCAGCAACGGTCCATTCTACAGAATTTCATTTAGGCATACTGGAATTTCACCTCCTGATAATTTTCAATGCCTAATGCGTTTTGGAGATGCCTATCTCCTTTTTCACAGGCTGAGAATATACACATTACCGGAAAAAGAAACTCCATCATTTTATTAATTTTTATGCCGTCCAGTGGGCCTCTAAGGTAAGTTCACTCTTGGTACAGGCTGGTACCTGTAGTTCCCTTTGTTACAATTATTACCCTCGGTAACATGCTGTGATTTTTCTCGATTTTAGATCCTTCAGTGGACCTCCAGAAAGCTTCTGCCGGTTACTTTAAAATAACTGTTGCCCCGCAGTTTTTATATCTGTTATTTTATATATTTATGGCTAAGTTTGTACAATATTCAAAACCTATGATTGTACCCCTGTAATGATCAAAAAAAGCAAGAAAACATAAAAAAGTATTTCTACTATGTTTATGATAGCATTATCACGTGTAAGGCACTGTGCACTTTAAAAAGGATACTTGGGCTCCCTACGCGCGTCATGTGATCAAGGCCTTGTTTGGCCAAAACGCGTTAGGGCGGTCGTGGCGGTTGAGAAATAAATATACCTGGATGCACAACAATTGAGTTTGTGTCCTTCTTTTCCAGAGGGAAAGGAAGCAGCAAAAAACTGAGTTCTGCTATATATGTATATATATATATATATATATATATATATATATATATATATATATATATATATATCCAAAAGAGATTTCCCATGTACAAGGAAACGTTACGACAACACTCCAGAAGTTGCTGTGCTTAAGAATTTATTCGGCAGCAAAACAAACAACGCGTTTCACCAAACAGGCTTGATCACGTTTGTTTAGGATACACAATCTTAGTCCTTTTACCATTAACACAATCTCATCATAGAAAAAGGACTTACCAAAACACCCCCCAGTGCATAATAAAGAGCGGACATGTTGGAGTGGTACATTATATGGTCACGATGCAGCAAGATTTTAAATGAAAGTCCAAAGAACCAAGGTTGTAAATATTCACTTAATTCCGCCATCATGTCAACTTAAAACCCAAACATACTAATCAGTTTCACAATTTAAAGGGAAACACCATGTTTGCAGATAGATCATCTACTGCCCCCATCGTCAGGTTTGTAGCAAATACCGCCCAAGTGGGCTATTATTTACAAAAACATAAACATAGAATATGACTACTTGTCTCTACATTCCGCCCCAGTGGGCATAAAGTACTCTTGTCATATTTAAAAATGTAAATAAAAAACATGGTTTTAAGTTAAGTAACATCCCATTGCGATGTTGGTTCAGTTTGGATGGCAGTTATATGCAGGACATTAGTTCAGCAGCATCTCGTGCTTGATCTTTTGACAATGCATCACAGCGACCTTTTCTCATTAATTTATCAATGGATCCTATCCAGGAATTTCAACTCCACTAGTCCCAAAGTGCATAGAATCTGTGAATTAATTAAAAACAAGGTGGTATTTACAATTTGGGCGTACATTATTTGCGGCATTTTGCGGACATGCTGACAATGTACATGCAAAATTTTATAGGGCATTTTATACTACAATTCTACCAGCATTACATTCTAAGCGTCAGATAGTTACTTTTCTAGGTGAACAGACAGTTCCTCATGGTTATTCAACCCCTGTGGGTAAGTACATTCAAAATCAATAATCATTCTTGATTCTAATTTTCGCAGACACGTTGTTCTGTCTCCCCCCCGCGGTCCTAGGTCTACTTTGTCCAACACCACCATTTTCAGTAGATTCTCGTTTTGATAATGTTGTTCAAAGAAATGCCTTGCAACTGGGTACTGCTCATTGTGATTTTTTATGGCCCTCATGTGTTGGAGCACTCTCTCCTTTGCCTTCAGAGTCGTGCTCCCCACATACCACTTGTTGCAGGGACAGATTAACAAGTACACACAATACATGGTGTTGCAGGTTAGGGTTTTACGTATTGTGAAGGTTTTACCCGTGCTAGGTACCAGGACTTCCCTGCGGTTCTCACTGTTACGACACGCTTTGCAAGATCTACAGCATCTAAATCCTGGTATGTCTTTAGTTTTGTTTGCTCCCATCACTGCATTAGGACTTAGTTCATCCCTCAATGATTTGCTTTTTCTGAAGGTGACCTGGGGGTGATCTTTCAGATGTGACTTTAGATGTTGGTCTGTCAACAAAACATGCCAGTGTCTGTTAAGGATCTTACTCACTTCACTAGACTGGCTTGAAAAGGTGGTTATAAACCTGATCTTTGATTCAGTTTCTGTGTCTGCATTAGTGTTAAGGAGGTCCCTCCTTAATCTAGTCTCAGCTTTCGCCACAGCTCCCTGTATGGTTTTGTTGTTGTAACCCCTTTCTCTGAAACGTGTTATCATCCTTGTTTTCTCCGTCTCAAATTGCTCACTAGTACTGCAATTGCGTTTAGCACGCAACAGTTCCCCGTAGGGGATACTGTCCACTAATTGTCTAGGGTGCGCACTCCTCGCATTCAACAGACTATTGCCCGCTGTGCTTTTCCTGAAAAGACTCGTGATCACCTTAGTCCCCTGTATCTCTACTAACACATCCAGAAACTCAATTCTGGACGTGTGTATTTCCGCTGTGAGTTGTAGGTTCACCGTGTTGTTGTTGAGCTGGCGCACAAACTGTCTAGCTGATGCCTCTGAACCATTCCAAATCATAAAAATATCGTCAATAAACCTCAGCCACAGGACAACCTGGTTGTTAAAGGCGTTTAGTTCATTGGACACCTGCTCCTCCCACCACCCCATGAAGATGTTAGCGTAGCTGGGGGCGAAGCAGGTGCCCATCGCCGTGCCCTGTGACTGACGGTAGACCAACTCATCAAAAATAAAATGGTTATGCGTCAGGCAAAACTCAGTTAAGTCTAACAGCATATTGGAGTGTTCTAAGAATGCAATAGATCTTGCTTTTAGAAAGTGTCTCACCGCCTGTAAACCAAGGTCATGTTTGATACACGTATACAAACTGCTCACGTCCATAGTAACCAACACATAAGTGCTTTCCCACACAATACCTTCAATGCTTTTAAGAAAATGTGTCGTGTCTTTCAGATATGCTGGTAAGGCTGCAACAAATGGTCTCAGGAAGTGATCAATATATTGGGATGTACTCTCCAATAGTGAGCCTATAGAGGACACTATGGGTCTCCCTGGTGGTTCAGTGGCATTGTTGTGTACCTTTGGGAGCAGATATAAGATGGGAATCCTGGGGTGATCACATTTAAGGAACAAATATTCATCCCATGATAGTAAGCCTTTGTCCAGATAGTCTTGTAACTTGGCTTCAAAGCTGATTTTAGTTGCTCTGAAGTCTGAAAATGTACTCAATTCATAACAGTTTTCATCTCCCAGCTGTCTGTGCCCCTCCTCCAGATATTTGTATTTATCCAGAACCACCACATTGCCGCCCTTATCCGCATTGCGGATCACAATGCTCTCATCGTTTTTTAGACTTTTAATGGCAATGTGTTGTTCCAGTGTCAGATTTTTCTTGTTATTGGGCATGTGTTCGGATCTCAATTTCTTGAGATCAGAAAGTACCCCTTTCTCAAAAATTTCGACAGCCTCACAGGTAATCTGTGGAATAAATTTGGATTTTGTTTTGAACATGCTACCTGGATTCCTATGTGTGTCAACATATTCATCTGATAGATAGCTATTCCCCTCAACTACTCCTGATGAAATAACTTCCATGAGTTCAATATCGTTCAGATCCAGATTACTGGCAGAGTCGCTTCCCCCAGTCGATGTAGGCCTAGAGGGATGAGTCTCGAACCACTTCTTTAACCTTAGTTTTCTTGAGAAAAGGAATAAGTCAATTCTGGTTTGGGCATAATTGAAGTTGCCAGAAGGGCAAAATGATAGTCCCAGGGCTAATACCTCCTGTTCACAAACAGTTAAAATTTTGTTAGATAAATTGATTACCGTCATGCTGGAGTCTTGTTGCCCCTTGTTGTCATTCCCACGGGCTGTTTTCCGGCGCTGTTGCCTGGTTTTGGCTTTCCTGTTCCTTTGGGTCTTCCCCGATTTCCTCTGCCGCGTCCTCTTTGGTTTCCCTGATCTTGTTGCTGTTCTGTCCTTCCCTGGTTTAATACCTGGAATTGTAATAAAAAACGCTTCCTTACTTCTTCTTGGTCATCTTTGGCTGCGTCATTAAGGCCTGTCAGGCTCACATCCTGTAGACTGCTGTCTGAGGCATCACTCTCTATTGGCTCAACTTCTGCACTTTGCGGTGTGCTTTTGGTTGCTTTCTGAGTTGATTTGTCATACAGTTGATCATATTTTCTATGGAAGGTCAAAGTGCGTCCGCACTGATAGTCTTTATAATCTCTTATACATTTTCTTTGTTTCTTCAAAGTTATTTCCTCTTCCAACTTCTGTAGTTTGATCTCCACATTTTTTGAATGGATGTCAAATGCCTCCTTGCCCATTATTGGAATTATTTCTTCAATAAGAGCCTCTATTTGCTCCAGTAATTTCTTACGATCTTTGAGCGCATATTTCACCAGTATGCGCATCATAATTGTGGAGCACTCTGCAGAATTCTTAGACCATTCATCCAGCATCTCCGGATCTGGATCCTCAAAGGTGGGTACTGTGAAAATTCTCAATCCCCGCGGTGCTCTTCCTGCATCCAGGTAGCGCTGCAGTGATTCCGCTTCCCACCATTTGCCCAGTTCCTTCCTTTGGAGTTTTTCCAATTTGAACAGTAGGGTTTGTATATGCACTTCCTTGCTCATGTGGGCCGCTTGCATTTTGGGATCTGACACTGCGCCCATCTGCATGAAGAACAGCTTGTCCGCTGCCGCTTTCCGCCTCACATCCATTGCTGCCATAATTTCGTATGTCACGCACTTTTGAAATTGTGCAACTTCTGCCGGTTTCAGAGGACGTCTCCTCCTTTTAATTTCCGGCCTCTACTCCCGCTATGACTGGATTCGTAATTTCGCCGCAACCATAAGGGACCCGTACTCACAAACATTATTTACAAAAACATAAACATAGAATATGACTACTTGTCTCATAGTCATATTCTATGTTTATGTTTTTGTAAATAATAGCCCACTTGGGCGGTATTTGCTACAAACCTGACGATGGGGGCAGTAGATGCTCTATCTGCAAACATGGTGTTTCCCTTTAAATTGTGAAACTGATTAGTATGTTTGGGTTTTAAGTTGACATGATGGCGGAATTAAGTGAATATTTACAACCTTGGTTCTTTGGACTTTCATTTAAAATCTTGCTGCATCGTGACCATATAATGTACCACTCCAACATGTCCGCTCTTTGTTATGCACTGGGGGGTGTTTTGGTAAGTCCTTTTTCTATGATGAGATTGTGTTAATGGTAAAAGGACTAAGATTGTGTATCCTAAACAAACATGATCAAGCCTGTTTGGTGAAACGCGTTGTTTGTTTTGCTGCCGAATAAATTCTTAAGCACAGCAATTTCTGGAGTGTTGTCGTAACGTTTCCTTGTACATGGGAAATCTCTTTTGGATATTTGGGCCGCCGGGACCCTAACGACGACCCGCTCGTGAGCAGGTACTGGCCAGATACCGGAATTGTGGTTTGCAGTTTTTCTCGAGGCTGGTCGGCTCCCCTGCTATGTGATTCTGGGACAGCGTCTATGGTTTGCGGTAAGCTTGGAAGAAAATACCGCACGTAACATCGCAGGAACATTTGAGTATTTGCCGGACGGCAGAGACGCGACCAGAAAGCTTGGATTCTGGGATTTGTAGTCCAGCACAGCGCCGTAACGGGAACCCGGAGAAACGGGCGGTGTGGCTGTTTTCCCCGGTGCCTTGGGTGCAGGAAACGGGGTGTTGTCGGACGGAGGTCCAGGCATTCCCCACAATACTGTGCACGCGGTGGTGGGAGTTGAGCTACACGTGTCTTGTGAGTACGGGTCCCTTATGGTTGCGGCGAAATTACGAATCCAGTCATAGCGGGAGTAGAGGCCGGAAATTAAAAGGAGGAGACGTCCTCTGAAACTGGCAGAAGTTGCACAATTTCAAAAGTGCGTGACATACGAAATTATGGCAGCAATGGATGTGAGGCGGAAAGCGGCAGCGGACAAGCTGTTCTTCATGCAGATGGGCGCAGTGTCAGATCCCAAAATGCAAGCGGCCCACATGAGCAAGGAAGTGCATATACAAACCCTACTGTTCAAATTGGAAAAACTCCAAAGGAAGGAACTGGGCAAATGGTGGGAAGCGGAATCACTGCAGCGCTACCTGGATGCAGGAAGAGCACCGCGGGGATTGAGAATTTTCACAGTACCCACCTTTGAGGATCCAGATCCGGAGATGCTGGATGAATGGTCTAAGAATTCTGCAGAGTGCTCCACAATTATGATGCGCATACTGGTGAAATATGCGCTCAAAGATCGTAAGAAATTACTGGAGCAAATAGAGGCTCTTATTGAAGAAATAATTCCAATAATGGGCAAGGAGGCATTTGACATCCATTCAAAAAATGTGGAGATCAAACTACAGAAGTTGGAAGAGGAAATAACTTTGAAGAAACAAAGAAAATTTATAAGAGATTATAAAGACTATCAGTGCGGACGCACTTTGACCTTCCATAGAAAATATGATCAACTGTATGACAAATCAACTCAGAAAGCAACCAAAAGCACACCGCAAAGTGCAGAAGTTGAGCCAATAGAGAGTGATGCCTCAGACAGCAGTCTACAGGATGTGAGCCTGACAGGCCTTAATGACGCAGCCAAAGATGACCAAGAAGAAGTAAGGAAGCGTTTTTTATTACAATTCCAGGTATTAAACCAGGGAAGGACAGAACAGCAACAAGATCAGGGAAACCAAAGAGGACGCGGCAGAGGAAATCGGGGAAGACCCAAAGGAACAGGAAAGCCAAAACCAGGCAACAGCGCCGGAAAACAGCCCGTGGGAATGACAACAAGGGGCAACAAGACTCCAGCATGACGGTAATCAATTTATCTAACAAAATTTTAACTGTTTGTGAACAGGAGGTATTGGCCCTGGGACTATCATTTTGCCCTTCTGGCAACTTCAATTATGCCCAAACCAGAATTGACTTATTCCTTTTCTCAAGAAAACTAAGGTTAAAGAAGTGGTTCGAGACTCATCCCTCTAGGCCTACATCGACTGGGGGAAGCGACTCTGCCAGTAATCTGGATCTGAACGATATTGAACTCATGGAAGTTATTTCATCAGGAGTAGTTGAGGGGAATAGCTATCTATCAGATGAATATGTTGACACACATAGGAATCCAGGTAGCATGTTCAAAACAAAATCCAAATTTATTCCACAGATTACCTGTGAGGCTGTCGAAATTTTTGAGAAAGGGGTACTTTCTGATCTCAAGAAATTGAGATCCGAACACATGCCCAATAACAAGAAAAATATGACACTGGAACAACACATTGCCATTAAAAGTCTAAAAAACGATGAGAGCATTGTGATCCGCAATGCGGATAAGGGCGGCAATGTGGTGGTTCTGGATAAATACAAATATCTGGCGGAGGGGCACAGACAGCTGGGAGATGAAAACTGTTATGAATTGAGTACATTTTCAGACTTCAGAGCAACTAAAATCAGCTTTGAAGCCAAGATACAAGACTATCTGGACAAAGGCTTACTATCATGGGATGAATATTTGTTCCTTAAATGTGATCACCCCAGGATTCCCATCTTATATCTGCTCCCAAAGGTACACAAAAATGCCACTGAACCACCAGGGAGACCCATAGTGTCCTCTATAGGCTCACTATTGGAGAGTACATACCAATATATTGATCACTTCCTGAGACCATTTGTTGCAGCCTTACCAGCATATCTGAAAGACACGACACATTTTCTTAAAAGCATTGAAGGTATTGTGTGGGAAAGCACTTATGTGTTGGTTACTATGGACGTGAGCAGTTTGTATACGTGTATCAAACATGACCTTGGTTTATAGGCGGTGAGACACTGTTGCGTGCTTATCTAGGTTCCTGATCGATACTGTGACCTTATGCCCCTATTCGGCTATAAAGCCCCTTTTTCCCTATATTGGCATAACCGTTCAAGTGCGATTTTCTGAAAAGTCATCTCTGGCCTCACACGAGCAGAGCCACAGAGCCACATTCCAGCATGACTCTCTGCTACTTCCTTTGCGACCAATTAGTGCAATGACAGAGCAGCAGTCACTATCTGATATTCCTAGATAACACTCCGAGTTCTTCAACAAGATAAAAACTTAGCAAACCTGGAAATCCCCGCTTGCTATGTTTTGATTAGTAATGGAACTCTAATGAGCAACTGATAACTATCACTTCCTAGTGACATCTTTAATTGACGTCTTATGTCCAGCAAACTTGCGTCAAACCCGGCACCTGTCAGGTATAAATATTACCAACGTTGCCTTAAGCAATGAGCGAACATGTTGCTGATGCCAGCTGCCTGCATGACCCTGTGTTGGTAAAAACTAGCACTCTGTCGCTGCAGCCTGCTATCCTGTGGTGGTGAAGCTGCTGATTACCATTATCGCCGCTACAGCGCGAACTATGGTGCAGTACGCTTGAGGAGCCGAGCAGCCGTCCTCTGCGAAGACATCCAGCCCAGCTGCCCGCGGACGCTGTCACCCCTCCTTCCTCGACGCGCTGAGAGAAGCCGCTGCCTTTCTCGTGCAGAGAAATCCAGTCCCGGCGCTTCCAGTTTACCCTCGCAGGTGACTGGGATATCGAGAGAGACCCCTGAAGGAGATACCAATCCTCCATCATTCTATTCAGAGGTATGGTGTTGACTAAACCCTTAAGACGAGAATTCTTGAAACAAACCTTGGCAAAACCAACTTAACTTAAGCTACTTACTTACTCCCCTTCTCACGTGTTAGGCTTAGGTCAGGCACACTGGGGTAGGCTTAGTTAGAAGCACCAGTTGAGTATGTTAGCCTAATGTATATATGACTGTATATATGTTTTATTACTTTTAAACCATTGTATGGCTAAGAAACCATATCAATGCTTTTACAGTTCTATTTCGCAATACTTATCTTACTGTACGTACTTTTTATAATAACAGTTATTGCAATTGTGGCAATACATTTCTCTTGTATGAGAAGAAAGACTGTTCAATAAATGTTAACCTTTATTGATAAACGCCCGTCTCTCTATTTCTCTACATACTGTGAAAGTAAACTGCACTAGACTGACTGAGTGAAATCTATGTCTATTGTTTCACACGACCCTAGAGATCGACTCTTGATCTGAGGAGCAAAGTTGTCATGTTGCACGGTTGTTGGAAAGCTGAATCCCTTCTTGTCTGTGCCAAGGAAGCTGATCACTTCCTATGCAGAGAAGAAAGTTTCCAGTGACCTCTGAGCTAGTTGGTAACACAACCCAATTAAGTTTAGCATAGTCAGTGGAGGCCTGGAATATAAGCAGTTCCACGTCGATACTACTGTTTATGTTATTCCAATGCGCAGGGCCTAGTGGGAAACTAGGAACTACACTACATGGCGCCCTAACGTTTGGTAAGGCGATAAACTAACGCAAGACTTATAGAGTAACTCAGTCGTGCATATTTCACACCCCTTTCTCCCGCAAATACTCCAATAGACGTCTGGAGTGGGTGAAAGGTTAAAATCCGCCCGACCTTAGTAGGAAGAGATTCCTATGTAAAGCTCTGGTTTATTCAACGTTGAAGGATACAGTGTTCAAAAATATTGTGCATCTAATCTTTGTCTCCTTGGAGACCCACTCTGCAAAAACTGCATTTATACAATGTCAGTAGAAAACAACGGCACCACTGGGGCCGCAGTAGATGCGACTCAGCAAGGTCCCGAATACACAGACCCGGGTGCTATTATCATCCCGGTCCAGTTAAGAAGATCTATAACTTTAAAACTTATAGAAAACGGACTGCCACCTCAAGGTGGTACAGTAATTTTCGTGATAGAGGCTCACGAGTATCGGCAGACAGAGGTATTCTATTCATGGATAAACTTTCCAGCGGTAAACGCTATAACACAAGAGTTTCACTATTACAAAATAGAGGAACCTCCGGGAGAGTACGCTCCTTTCGAGGAGGTTGAAATCCCACTTAAATTTCAAGAGCACCTGCTCTGGTTTAATGGCGCCCTAAAACACAATGATCACATAACTAGGCTCGGTCCACTAGGTAGACCAGGAGCCACGTGGCCGGTTCTAGCCAGCTACACACCACATCCTGACATTGCAAAAATGTCTAAGGAAGAGCTGTTAGCACAGCTAAACACATTAATAAAAATACATAGGCAATTAGTCCAATATGTAATGCGGACTGCAACAGTCCAGCCAGCTGTTAATACACCACAGCTGACCCCTCATCAGGGGAACACAAATAAAATTACACCACAGAACATACAGTCATGTCTTGGTAAAACACCCGTAAAACGGGAACAAATTCCTTTCTGGTTAGCCCAGAAAATCACTCAAATAGAGGCAGTATTTCCTGATACTACCCCTATTGAGAAACACAGAATCTTGACCATCTGCCTTCCTATGGGAATCGCACCACACGTGGAGGACTGTGACACTTGGGGTACAGTCTTTGCTTCCATTTACACAAAAACACACGGTGTTCCGTCTATGGCGGTAATACCAGACGTGCTAAAACAGATTCAAAATGAATTCGGTCCAGAACCCGCTTTAAATCTAGGTATGAAATTACTGAAAGACTTCAAGCAGGTCACAGCTATATTATTAGCCAATGTAAAGGGAGAAGCAGCATCTGTGGCGATTCGCCAGAAGTTGAGGGAAACAGATATAAAAGATCCTGTTGAGCTTGCAAAAATCATAGAAAAATGCTATGAAGAATTAGGTAGAGACAGCTTGGGTGGGAAACCAGTTAAGCCCCAACTGCTCGAAAATCCAGAAAAATTATTTATTAAAAATAATTTAAACACTTCTAAAAAGAGCTGGGATGGAAATAAACAATCCACTCCCAAGGAAAAAGTTTTCCAGTCCAGAGGAAGGTCTCCTCGACGGAGGGAAAGAACTCCGACTCGAGAACGCCAGTCTCCCCAACGGGAGCACTCTGAGAAAAGATATAACCTTAGAAATAGGGATAATCTGAAAAAACCTGATAGATATCAAAGTATTGATACACGTCCCTCTCGATCTTTTCCACAGAATTCGGAAAGAAGAGGACGGTCAGACCCAGGAGAGCACACCAAGTCCAAAGACAAGGAACCTGCTCAAATTAAGAAATCTCAATTTCAGAAAAAGAAGGTAGCCAGTATTAGAGTAATCAACCATGCCGAGAATACTGAGGACACAGTTGAAAAACGGGGAGTGGGCATTGACAATGTTGGACAGTGCAGCAGAAATCAGTATAGCGCGCAAGATCTTGATGAGTCATCTGGAGACAGTGGACACGAATGAATACATTCAGGTTGAAACTGCCGACGCCAGGCTTAGCGAGCCCCATAAAATATACGAAATAACATTGCGTATAGAGGGTGATAAGACTAGGAAAATTAAGGGTCTATTTTGGGATAAGCTCTCAAAAGGCTATGATATTCTGTTAGCTGAAAAAGATTGGCCCCCGGAGTTTGTCAGGGAGTGCCCTCGTGGCGAAGAAGTGATTATACCTGCCTTCTCGAATCACATACCGATTCACAAAAAATACACATATGCAAGGAAATGGGCTGTAGCCCAGGCACCTGCATTATATAAAAATCATGTAGGATGGGATGAGGATTCACCGCCTCACAAAATCCAATTAAAAAGTGAACCAACTGCCCAACGGCAGTATCCCATAAAGCAAGAAGCTAAAAAACAAGTCAGGGAGATCTTAGATCAACTTGAGTACCAGGGGGTGATTGAAACATGCACCTCTCAAATGAACAATCCTTTGTTTCCTGTCTCCAAGCCAGACAATTCATATCGTCTAGTTTTGGACTACAGACACCTTAATACATGTTGCAAAACTTTTGCAGTACAAAACTCGCATAGTGCAGCCCTAATGAATAACATAGTTAGGAAAAAATATAAAACGACATTAGACATTTCTAATGGTTTCTTTTGTCAAAACATTGCACCAGAAAGCAGATATTTGACCGCTTTCTCCGCATTTGGGTCGCAGATAAAATTCTGTCGACTCCCACAGGGGTTCAAGAACAGCCCAGGACTATTCTCAGCTAGGGTAACAGAGTTACTACAAATCTATGATGATGAAGCATTATCTTACGTAGATGATATTTATCTCACAGACGACGACTTGGATACTCACTTGAAAAGAGTGAACACCATTATACTTGGGTTCGCAGCAGAGGGTTACAAATTCAACTTTAAAAAGTCTCGAATTGCCCATCTGACAGTACTGTTTTTAGGGTACGAATTATCAAGTGAAGGAAAAAGCCTAGCGGACAACTTCTTAGAGAAGTGCGCTGTACTCCAAGCTCCAAAAACGCTGAAGAATTTACAATCCATACTAGGTTTTCTGAATTTCGGAAGAACTTACATCCTAAATTACGCAGAGAGGGTTAAACCTCTCTACGAACTAATTAAACCTGATTTAAAACAAATCAATTGGACTCAAAAACACACAGAAATTTTGAGATCACTGCAAACAGATATGTTAGCAAAAACAAAATTAGATACACGTGACAACACGATCGATCTTGTAATCCGAGTCATCCCAGGAAGATGCGGATTCACGTACCTAACCTCTAATGAGGGAGAAAAGGTACCAATTTCATTTAAGTCTCACTTGTACACACAAGCAGAAAAAACATTCAGTCGCACAGAAAAAACTGTGAACGCAGTGCAAATCGCATTAGCAAATGAAAGAGAACTAGCACACGGCAAACGGATTAATATCCTTACAGCGGAATCCGCCTTCGAAGCGCTATTCAGCCCAGTAAACCTGCCTACAGTGTCACTGGATCCAAAATGGATACAGTGCATAGATTCTCTAGCAGCGGAAGACGTGAAATACTATTTCGCCCCGCAATACGAAGAACTGAATGATTTAGAATATGAAGAAGAATATCCTCTGCCAATCGAAATCCTGCCTCTCCCACAATACGCATGTATAATCTATACAGATAGCTTTGTACAGCATTTCAACGTAGAGAGAAAATCCTACGATGCAGCATGTGCGATTATTAAAGGTCGTTGGCTGTGCGGTAAATTCAGACCGAAAGTAACAAAAACTGAATCTGTAAGAAACTGTTCGGTTCAGAGAACTGAAATCAGATCTTTAAAGATGGCGCTCGAAAATGCAGAACGCGAATTCCCCACACTTATCGTGTGCGATTCTCATTTTTGCGTCAAAACTTACAACAACAAACTGCAGAGTTGGATCGAAAACGACTACAAAGATGACACAGGTGCCACAATAAAGCATAAATTGCTTTGGGAACAAGTAGCTCTTTTTCACAAAGAACTACAAAAGACTAGCCCTGGGCGAAGAACTACGCTCCGTTCGCGGAGTTTGCGGAGTTTCGGCAACTCCGCGCTCCGCGGAGAACGCGAAGTTGTCAAATACTCCGCAAACTGCTGCGTAGCGTAGTTCTCGCGCACTCAATAGCATTTTCGCGTGCGCGAGGATGCTTGTCGGTAAGATTGAGTTGCCGAACACGCAGAAACTGCAATCTGGCACAGAATTACTTGCGAACACGTTAGTAGTGACCGGAAATAAGGGGACGCGAGCGGGCGGGACAAACCTCATGGGTAACTTTGCGCGCTACACATCCCGAGCATGCAGGCAATCAATCAATCAATCAGGATATTTGTATAGCGCGCTACTCACCCAGAGGGTCTCAAGGCGCTTGGGGGAGGAGGGTCCGCTACTGCTCGAACAGCCATGTCTTGAGTTGCTTCCTGAAGCAGAGGTGGTCTTGGGTCAGGCGGAGGTGGATGGGAAGGGAGTTCCAAGTCTTGGCTGCCAGGTAGGAGAAGGATCTTCCTCCCATGGTGGATCTTCGGATGCGTGGCACGGCGGCGAGGGCATGGCTGGTCGATCGTAGCTGGCGGGTGGAAGTGTAGAAGGTCAGGCGGTTGTTGAGGTACCTGGGGCCCAGGTCGTGGAGGGCCTTGTGTGCGTGGGTGAGGAGTTGGAACGTGATTCTCTTGCTGACGGGGAGCCAGTGAAGGTCTCTCAGGTGTCCGGAGATGTGGCTGTGTCGGGGGATGACCAAGATGAGTCTTGCGGAGGCGTTCTGGATGTGTTAGAGTCTTTTCTGGAGTTTGGCTGTGGTTCCGGTATAGAGGGTGTTTCTGTAGTCCAGTCGGCTGGTGACGAGTGCCTGTGTGACCGTCTTCCTGGTTTCGGTGGCGAGCCATCGGAAGATCTTTCAGAGCATGCGTAGGATGTTGAAGCATGATGATGAGACGGCGTTGACTTGTCTTCGTCATCGAGAGGGAGGAGTCCAGGATGAAGCCCAGGTTGCGTGAGTGGTCCGTTGGTTTGGGTGCGCTGCCCATGGCAGGGGGCCACCAGGATTCGTCCCAGGCGGAGGGTGATGATCCAAAGATGAGGACTTCCGTCTTGTCTGAGTTCAGTTTCAGGCGGCTGTCCCTCATCCATTCGACTACGTCTTTCATCCCTTCGTGTAGGTTGGTTCTGGCGGTTCCTGGGTCGTTGGTGAGGGAGAGGATCAGCTGGGTGTCGTCGGCGTAGGAGATGATGTTGAGGTTGTGTTGGCGTACGATGGCTGCGAGGGGGCTCATGTAGACGTTGAAGAGGGTGGGGCTGAGTGATGATCCTTGTGGTACGCCGCATATGACTTCGGTGGCCTTGGATCTGTACGGGGGGAGGCGGACTCTCTGGGTTCTTCCGGTGAGGAACGTGATGATCCACTCCAGTGCCTTCTCTTGGATTCCGATGTTGCTGAGGCGCTGCACTAGGGTGCGTTGGCAGACCGTATCGAATGCTGCGGAGAGGTCCAGGAGGATGAGGGCCGCTGTTTCCCAGTTGTCGAGCAGGGCTCGGATGTCGTCAGTGGCTGCAATGAGGGCGGTTTCGGTGCTGTGGTTGGCGCGGAAGCCGGACTGCGAGTGGTCGAGGCTGGTTGGGCGAGCGCAATTGGTGATCCACTGTGTGAGGTTGTTGGCTGCTTGGTTGGGGTCCGTTGAGCTGGCGGGAGGGTTCTGGCTCAGTGAAGTGGTGAGCTGGTCGGTGGTGAACTTGTTCCAGTTCCTGCGGGGAACCTGTTGCGGGTGGTGGTGAGTCGTGGTCTTTCTGAAGCTGAAGTGGACGCAGCTGTGGTCTGTCCAGTGGAGTCCGGTGGAGTGGCTGAAGGAGATGTACTTGCTGGAGGAGAAGACTGGGTCAAGCGTGTGTCTGGCGTAGTGGGTGGGGGTGTTCACCAGTTGCATGAGTCCGAGGTTGGCGAGGTTGTCCAGCAGGGTGGTGGTGGTGTTGTCTTTGTTGTTCTCCAGGTGGAAGTTGAGGTCCCCTAGGAGGATGTAGTCAGCGGAGGCGAGGGCGTGCGGGCTGATGAAGTCTGCGATGTCTTCGCTGAATTGTGTGCGAGGTCCTGGGGGTCTGTAGATGAGGGTGCCTCTGAGTGTGGTCTTGGGGTCCGTGTGTATCTGGAAGTGAAGATGTTCGGCGGCTGTGAGGGTGTCGTCTGAGTTGGTCGTGATGCGGATGGTGTGCTTGTGGACGATGGCGATGCCTTCTCCTGTCTGGTTGACGTGGTCTCTCCGGGTGATCTTGTATCCGTCCGGGATGGCGACGGCGATGTCGGGTGCTGAGGAGGCGTTCATCCATGTTTCCGTGAGGAAGGCGACGTCTGGAGATGTGGTGTCGAGCAGGTTCCAGAGTTCCACGGCGCTCCGGAAGACAAAAACGGCTCGCG
Organism: Lissotriton vulgaris; assembly: GCF_964263255.1. Classification (NCBI taxonomy): domain Eukaryota; kingdom Metazoa; phylum Chordata; class Amphibia; order Caudata; family Salamandridae; genus Lissotriton; species Lissotriton vulgaris. The sequence goes on along the minus strand of NC_141700.1, from coordinate 647,308,336 downwards.
AACGGGTCAAGCAAGCTACTACGCATGTTCGCGGAGTTATGCGTAGTTCGCGGAGTGCAAGTGCATCTTCGCGTAGCTCGCGGAGTGCGGCTACGCGAACTACGCCCAGGCTTACAAAAGACTCACGTGATTCACGCACAGAGTCTTCAGCGTGATGGCGTTCACGTTGTAGGGAATTCATTGGCTAATACAGCCACAGCGGAAGCAACTAACCCGGCTTCCGTAGCCACAAAAAAGCGTACAGATAAGTACATAGACGGGGAAACCATGCTAGCAGTAAAAACGACCGTAAAAGGCGACTGTGCAGCACTACCCGTAAACTATCCACTCAATTATGCATACATAATCGATGCAAACTCCGTTCCTTTTGCTCGAATCCCTGGAGTGGGGGATAGAGTAATTCCAAACAGGAGCAGGAGGGGCTTCCTCCTACTGGAAGCACACATGGGGTTGGGTCTGAGACACCAAACAATCAAAGCCTCTCTGAAAGAATTGCAATCAGAGTACTGGTGGCCAGGAATGAGTATAGATATTCAATGTTTTGCTCAAAATTGTGAAGACTGCAATAGAGATCGCAGTAATGAACAGGCCAGTGTAGTTTCAGGATCCCTTCTAGACAGCATAAGGCGGTCTATCTGCGCAATCAAAGAAGAGAAGCGCGTCCCAGTGTACAACGTTTAAGACGAAAAGCATTTAAAAAATGAGGTCCCCAGCGCTCGGCTGACGCTAGAACGGTTATAAAAGATTTGCGAGTCCATATCGGCATATACGCAATTACCACGTTCCATTCTGACCAGGGTCCTGCTTTCAGCTCTCGAGCCTATAAGGAGGCCATGGCCAGCATGGGAATTGGGTTGCGGTATTCTTGTCCGTCGCACAAGTGTGGTAGAAAGAAAAAACCGGGACATAAAGCAATCTATAACAGCGAAGGTATTAGGTTCAGGCGCTGGGTGGGTCAAACATTTAATAAGTGTCCAGACTAGTCTTAACAACATGCCAAGAAATTCTCTAAAAGGTTTCAGCCCATACGAACTATTGTTCGGAATAAGAATGAACGTTCAGGACCTCGATAGTCAGATGTCAGTGGTACAAAAAGAAACAACGCAGTTTGAAGTAAAAGACCGTTTGGCTGTTTTACAGGAACTGAATGAAACAAGAAAATCATTAAGCAACATAAAGTTAAAGCAACAGCCAAGTACCACTGACGAGGCACCACCTGCAACAGCCCCAGCAAGGCCTGTCTGGATTCCAAAGATTGGGGATCTAGTCAGAGAAAAGATCGCGGTTAAGAAGGAATTTGGGCCTTCTTACAGAAAAGCAGTACCTGTCTTAGCAGTCACCGGAACAAGATCAGTTGTGCTACCGCCCCTTGCTGGTAAAAAGGAGAACAGAGTCGTGTCCATCGATCTGGTAAAACCACAAGCATGTGGCCTATAATCAACAGTAGGCCCAGTGGACTCCCAAGAAACAACAGAATACCCAAACTTGCAACAATACAAGAGGTTCAAACTGAAAGACTAATCACATTCGATCAGCCTGCAGTGCACAATGAAGGACTATGCAATAATGCCATGGAACTCGTGCCTCTTGAAACACAGATTGAAACAGTTCGTCAAGAAACAACACCAGTCTACAATGATGTGGCATCAGAAAGTGCTACCGAGAGACAGATTGTAAGAACAATCCCATCAATTGACAGAACTGCCTCTGGTTATTTCATCAACTTCGACAACTTCTCTGAAGATTTAAATGACCCCGAAGTGATGCCAGAAACAAAAAAGTCTTTTAAAGAAAAAGCAACTGAACTCTTTCATCAACTGAAGGAAATCTACCTTATTTCCCCTTGGCTAGAGTTCTGGTTCGGTCTAGGTGTATTTTTCCTCCTGCTTTGGCTCATCATGGTACTGTGTTTGGGAAAATTCATTGAGGGAAAATATATTACAATGGACACAGCAAGTCAGAACATCAACCTAGTCCTGAAACCACACAGATCATCCCACGTAAAGAAAAGAGAACTGTCAACAGTAAATGTCACAGCAATTCCAATACCTGGTGGGGTAGTATGGGAGAAAACAGACTATGAGATCTATGGTCCGGTCGAAATCCTGAAGTATCCTCATCAACTAAAGGTTTCCTTAAGTGACTTTGTGACACCAAGTACATTCTCTGATGATTGGGACTTTAACAGTATTAATGACATGATGTCTGATTTAGTAATGTCAGCTAGATTCACAGATCATGATTATTTACAAGGTTCATCTAGTTATGAGCAGTTATTCTGTTACACCCACTATGGGGATCATTACTTGCATAAATCTGCACAGCCTAGAAATGTTTTTATGTATAACCAATGGGAACATTGTTCTACACCACCTAAAAGCAGTTCTAAAGCATTTTTTGAGAAATTCAAATACTTCTCAGGGTTTAACACCAGTGATGCAGAAACGTTTTATTATAAACTGTTAGATAAAACAGGCATGAAAACAATGCTGACAAATTCTAAATTGATATATTCAGAAGCATTTTATGACAAAATGATGACATTTGGTTTTGACTATTGGAAAAATAATATTGAAACGAAAACAATTTGGGGTACAAAAGATTGGCAGGTGCAAGGCATAGAAGCACTGTTTAGAACCTGCATGATACCAGAACAAATGTTATTTTTAAATGACACTGTACACCAAACATCTTGTCTTGGCCTAGCCAAGAACAAAGAAATGAAAACACCGTCTATACCAAAGCCAATACCTGAAAATACAACAGCAGATAATGAGTTAGACGTGTCACACATTTTAAATTTCAACAGAACACATCCTGATTGGAAAAAGTGGTTAATCTGGCCTACAGACACAAATAGCTGTCAAGATAGATTCCTGAATAAAACACAGGGTTTAAAAATGACCAGATTAGACTCTAGATACTGCCAGAGACAACATCCAGGAATTATAACCACATACAGTGTAGGGAAACTCTGCCTAGAATGGCTAACTACATCCACACTGGCTGAAATTAAGCAACACTTGTCTTTATTAAAAGATGGTGCTGATTTGCGCGATTTCATTTTTGGACCACGCAAACAGCGTCAAAAGCGTTTCATAGCGACCAGCATCTATGCTGCTTACAACGAGGCTTGGAAAGTAAAGCAAATTGAAACTGCTGAAAAAATACGAGAAATTGATCGTATTAATTTGGAAAAATCACTTTCTGTAGTAGACAATGGGTTAATGACTCTGTCTTCCAGAATATATTCTTTGGACAATATTGTATCCTCTGCCTTTGATGTGATAGACAGAGATTTGCTAATGTTACAACATGGCCAGTCTCAATTACGCTCTATTATAGAATTAGGCTGGACGCTGCAAAATCTTCGTTCAGGCTATGTGCCTTGGCGTCTGATAAACACAACGTCATTATTTTCCATTTTTAACCTTACTGATAAACAGATCAGTTTGGCACAGAAAGGAGCAGACTATACAATCTTGAGCATCGAGAAACTCGAGAGATTACCATTGACAATGTCAGAGAGTCCTGTCATTGAATGGATAATACACGGAATTATCACAATTCCGATAACAACTTTCCGCTTTAAAAAGTGCCTTGAATACATACCTGCTGGCCAGTATGAACAATTGGGTAAGGGATATGTTAAATCCGAATGGAAATGACCATACACTCATTCTTGCTATAGTGACAGCGACAAAAATGTATTTCTTAGTGGTGAAAATTGTAAACACTCACTGAGCGGTATACTTTTGTGTCAGGGTATTAATTTACACGGAGCATGTGATGGCAATTCAAACAACCTTTCATGCCACCAGCTAGTCACACCTGCAACTCAGATAGAGCCCTTCTTTATGCAACTCGCAAACGGGAGTTACATTCTAAGAACGGATCACAGGTGCTGTGGCCTCGCGCCCGGAAAAAGTTATCTAGTACAAGTAACGTCCATGGTCAAATGTTGCATGCAAGCATTGTTTCCGAGCGGGCCTCCAGACATAGTGACTCCCATCTGGCCTCGTCTGAATCTCTATTCTATACGAATTGATACATTAAGCAAAATGAAATCTGTGCTTTTACAGACAACAGTGCCTATAACGTCATCTAAAGAGACGTATGATCTTCTAGTCGCAAGGACGGCTACTGAGGTCCATGACCTTTTATCAACAAATTGCCCCGTGCATTTCGTACAAATGCTCGACCAACTCCTTAACATGTCTAGTGCTACAAGCATCCCAGGCATATTTAAGACAGTCTTTACGGGACTGCTGACACCCTTCCAGGCGATTTTGGGAATCTTTCCTAATTTTGTGCACTCCATCTTTGGTGGTATTCCACTATTTTTTGGACTCATCGCAGGGATTCTATTTTTGACCCTCCTGCTACGTTATGGCAAGCCTCGGCTCAGACATAGCTCCCATGGGAATGGAAGAAACTATCCTGGCAATGCGCTACAGGGACAGGATAACTAACGTCCTCGGATTGGCCAGGCTGAGAGATCTAAACATGACCTGGTTCCTTTCATTCAGACCAATATGGCAAAATTGCATTTTACCTGTGCTACGGTGTATGCTTTGCGGCGATGAATGCGTGTTGGACATCTGTCTTTCACTTCCATCAGCAGTACCAATGGACGTCGATACTTTGCTCAGTCCAATAACGGCTCACGCATTGTGTTGTCCCCAGCGGCTACCAATCCTGATGACGGCATTCGTGGAGACTCCTGTACTACAGCCAAGTGGTAACAGTGGAGCGAGTGACAAAAGCAACATCATCCAGGTACAACGTTCTGTGAGCAGGGCTGGTCCTGTCTTCGATGACAGCAATCATTCTCACACCTGCCAAGTTACAGCGCTATCTAATTTGGTTGAACTATCACCTGATTTTGTAGACCAATTCTTTGCGAGCCTGTCTGATACGATGTTCTCACCCACAGAGAAACAATAACTTTTGAAAAGCTTTCCGACACACGGCGTTCCCATGAACTCTGAATTCGGCCTTCAGTTTTGATCAACATAAAACTGCCAGGAGCTTTGGTAAACTGATTTTTCTTTGAATTGGACAATTTTTTAATATTGACCCTCTGCTTTTGGCACGAACAATTCTTTGCTTAACGTAAAAACTATTCTTAGAGAACAGAAGCTTCACACTTCTATTTCTAAAAAAACACATCTAGAGACATAACAACATAACACCAGCCTCTAGCACACATATTATTACAATGCATTTTTATGTGATGATTTATCTCGCATTTCTTCTGTCAGAGATACTTCATGTGTAATTCTTTATGCATAATCGTTCATTGATTTCATATGCAATAATTTTTGAATGATTACTATGCTTTTAAAAAAACGTACAGTACCTAAATTCCATGTATTGCAAGTACGCCTATTTCGAATGCATTTATGTATTTTGGGGTGGGCAATGTTACACATACATCTAATTGCTTAGTTTTAGTAATTTTGATGGACATGTATACGTGGAGTGGGTGTTGCGTGCTTATCTAGGTTCCTGATCGATACTGTGACCTTATGCCCCTATTCGGCTATAAAGCCCCTTTTTCCCTATATTGGCATAACCGTTCAAGTGCGATTTTCTGAAAAGTCATCTCTGGCCTCACACGAGCAGAGCCACAGAGCCACATTCCAGCATGACTCTCTGCTACTTCCTTTGCGACCAATTAGTGCAATGACAGAGCAGCAGTCACTATCTGATATTCCTAGATAACACTCCGAGTTCTTCAACAAGATAAAAACTTAGCAAACCTGGAAATCCCCGCTTGCTATGTTTTGATTAGTAATGGAACTCTAATGAGCAACTGATAACTATCACTTCCTAGTGACATCTTTAATTGACGTCTTATGTCCAGCAAACTTGCGTCAAACCCGGCACCTGTCAGGTATAAATATTACCAACGTTGCCTTAAGCAATGAGCGAACATGTTGCTGATGCCAGCTGCCTGCATGACCCTGTGTTGGTAAAAACTAGCACTCTGTCGCTGCAGCCTGCTATCCTGTGGTGGTGAAGCTGCTGATTACCATTATCGCCGCTACAGCGCGAACTATGGTGCAGTACGCTTGAGGAGCCGAGCAGCCGTCCTCTGCGAAGACATCCAGCCCAGCTGCCCGCGGACGCTGTCACCCCTCCTTCCTCGACGCGCTGAGAGAAGCCGCTGCCTTTCTCTTGCAGAGAAATCCAGTCCCGGCGCTTCCAGTTTACCCTCGCAGGTGACTGGGATATCGAGAGAGACCCCTGAAGGAGATACCAATCCTCCATCATTCTATTCAGAGGTATGGTGTTGACTAAACCCTTAAGACGAGAATTCTTGAAACAAACCTTGGCAAAACCAACTTAACTTAAGCTACTTACTTACTCCCCTTCTCACGTGTTAGGCTTAGGTCAGGCACACTGGGGTAGGCTTAGTTAGAAGCACCAGTTGAGTATGTTAGCCTAATGTATATATGACTGTATATATGTTTTATTACTTTTAAACCATTGTATGGCTAAGAAACCATATCAATGCTTTTACAGTTCTATTTCGCAATACTTATCTTACTGTACGTACTTTTTATAATAACAGTTATTGCAATTGTGGCAATACATTTCTCTTGTATGAGAAGAAAGACTGTTCAATAAATGTTAACCTTTATTGATAAACGCCCGTCTCTCTATTTCTCTACATACTGTGAAAGTAAACTGCACTAGACTGACTGAGTGAAATCTATGTCTATTGTTTCACACGACCCTAGAGATCGACTCTTGATCTGAGGAGCAAAGTTGTCATGTTGCACGGTTGTTGGAAAGCTGAATCCCTTCTTGTCTGTGCCAAGGAAGCTGATCACTTCCTATGCAGAGAAGAAAGTTTCCAGTGACCTCTGAGCTAGTTGGTAACACAACCCAATTAAGTTTAGCATAGTCAGTGGAGGCCTGGAATATAAGCAGTTCCACCACGTCGATACTACTGTTTATGTTATTCCAATGCGCAGGGCCTAGTGGGAAACTAGGAACTACACTACAACACTTTCTAAAAGCAAGATCTATTGCATTCTTAGAACACTCCAATATGCTGTTAGACTTAACTGAGTTTTGCCTGACGCATAACCATTTTATTTTTGATGAGTTGGTCTACCGTCAGTCACAGGGCACGGCGATGGGCACCTGCTTCGCCCCCAGCTACGCTAACATCTTCATGGGGTGGTGGGAGGAGCAGGTGTCCAATGAACTAAACGCCTTTAACAACCAGGTTGTCCTGTGGCTGAGGTTTATTGACGATATTTTTATGATTTGGAATGGTTCAGAGGCATCAGCTAGACAGTTTGTGCGCCAGCTCAACAACAACACGGTGAACCTACAACTCACAGCGGAAATACACACGTCCAGAATTGAGTTTCTGGATGTGTTAGTAGAGATACAGGGGACTAAGGTGATCACGAGTCTTTTCAGGAAAAGCACAGCGGGCAATAGTCTGTTGAATGCGAGGAGTGCGCACCCTAGACAATTAGTGGACAGTATCCCCTACGGGGAACTGTTGCGTGCTAAACGCAATTGCAGTACTAGTGAGCAATTTGAGACGGAGAAAACAAGGATGATAACACGTTTCAGAGAAAGGGGTTACAACAACAAAACCATACAGGGAGCTGTGGCGAAAGGTGAGACTAGATTAAGGAGGGACCTCCTTAACACTAATGCAGACACAGAAACTGAATCAAAGATCAGGTTTATAACCACCTTTTCAAGCCAGTCTAGTGAAGTGAGTAAGATCCTTAACAGACACTGGCATGTTTTGTTGACAGACCAACATCTAAAGTCACATCTGAAAGATCACCCCCAGGTCACCTTCAAAAAAAGCAAATCATTGAGGGATGAACTAAGTCCTAATGCAGTGATGGGAGCAAACAAAACTAAAGACATACCAGGATTTAGATGCTGTAGATCTTGCAAAGCGTGTCGTAACAGTGAGAACCGCAGGGAAGTCCTGGTACCTAGCACGGGTAAAACCTTCACAATACGTAAAACCCTAACCTGCAACACCATGTATTGTGTGTACTTGTTAATCTGTCCCTGCAACAAGTGGTATGTGGGGAGCACGACTCTGAAGGCAAAGGAGAGAGTGCTCCAACACATGAGGGCCATAAAAAATCACAATGAGCAGTACCCAGTTGCAAGGCATTTCTTTGAACAACATTATCAAAACGAGAATCTACTGAAAATGGTGGTGTTGGACAAAGTAGACCTAGGACCGCGGGGGGGAGACAGAACAACGTGTCTGCGAAAATTAGAATCAAGAATGATTATTGATTTTGAATGTACTTACCCACAGGGGTTGAATAACCATGAGGAACTGTCTGTTCACCTAGAAAAGTAACTATCTGACGCTTAGAATGTAATGCTGGTAGAATTGTAGCATAAAATGCCCTATAAAATTTTGCATGTACATTGTCAGCATGTCCGCAAAATGCCGCAAATAATGTACGCCCAAATTGTAAATACCACCTTGTTTTTAATTAATTCACAGATTCTATGCACTTTGGGACTAGTGGAGTTGAAATTCCTGGATAGGATCCATTGATAAATTAATGAGAAAAGGTCGCTGTGATGCATTGTCAAAAGATCAAGCACGAGATGCTGCTGAACCAATGTCCTGCATATAACTGCCATCCAAACTGAACCAACATCGCAATGGGATGTTACTTAACTTAAAACCATGTTTTTTATTTACATTTTTAAATATGACAAGAGTACTTTATGCCCACTGGGGCGGAATGTAGAGACAAGTAGTCATATTCTATGTTTATGTTTTTGTAAATAATAGCCCACTTGGGCGGTATTTGCTACAAACCTGACGATGGGGGCAGTAGATGATCTATCTGCAAACATGGTGTTTCCCTTTAAATTGTGAAACTGATTAGTATGTTTGGGTTTTAAGTTGACATGATGGCGGAATTAAGTGAATATTTACAACCTTGGTTCTTTGGACTTTCATTTAAAATCTTGCTGCATCGTGACCATATAATGTACCACTCCAACATGTCCGCTCTTTATTATGCACTGGGGGGTGTTTTGGTAAGTCCTTTTTCTATGATGAGATTGTGTTAATGGTAAAAGGACTAAGATTGTGTATCCTAAACAAACGTGATCAAGCCTGTTTGGTGAAACGCGTTGTTTGTTTTGCTGCCGAATAAATTCTTAAGCACAGCAACTTCTGGAGTGTTGTCGTAACGTTTCCTTGTACATGGGAAATCTCTTTTGGATATTTGGGCCGCCGGGACCCTAACGACGACCCGCTCGTGAGCAGGTACTGGCCAGATACCGGAATTGTGGTTTGCAATATATATATATATATATATATATATATATATATATATATATATATATATATATATATATATATATATATATATATATGGATTGTGGCACTTCTGATTCACTTATTAATGGAATAAAAATTCTGCAAACGTGAAACCTGATTGAAGTGTCTGTTTCTCCCAGGAGGTGCTGTTTGGCATTTTTTGGAGCGTTGTTCGATATATATTTAAGGCCATTAAAAAAGCCTTGGAAGTAAGATCCATTAGCTATTTGGAACATTCAGCAATGTTGATAGAAATGCTTACTTATTGCTTAACACACAACGCATTTTTGTTTCTGGGGAATTTGTACCTGCAGAAGCAAGGTACCGCGATGGGGACATCATTTGCGCCCACATATGTGAACCTCCTGATGGTCATGTGGGAGACTGGAGTGATGGAAGAGGAGAAAAAACATAAATCGTTTTATAGACGATCTATTTATAATCTGGGACGGAAACAGCAATGATCTCCAAATATTCATTGACTCATTGGAGAGAAATGATCTTAACCTCCATTTTACTTCATTAATCAGTGAAACTAATTTGATCTTTCTGGACGTTGAAGTTTTTGTTAAAAAAGGAACCTTTGTGTACAAAAATTCATAGAAAATCTACGTCTTGTAACAGTTTGCTTCACGCGAACAGTGGGCATCCAATTAAACTAAAATGGAGCATTCCGTACGGACAAATGTTGCGAGCCAAAAGGAATTGCTCAGAATTAGATGATCTTGAGAAAGAAATTGATGGGCTAAGTAAGCGATTCCAGGAACGAGGCTATCCTGTAGAAGTAATCGCAACGGCATGGAAAAGGATGAATTTGAAAAGAAGAGCAGACCTCCTTTTGCCAGTAGACAGTTAAAGTGATGGAATGAGACATGAATCAGACAATAAGGAGAAAGTGACACGTTTGATTGTCGACTACAACAACCAAAGTAAGGAACGTAAAAAGGCTTTAAAAAGAAATTGGAATATCCTATTGCTTGATGACACTTTGAAAGAAAATTTGACGCCTTATCCCAGCATCACCTATAGAAAAACTTCATCACTACGTGATATTTTAACTCAAAGTCATCTTAAGTTGAAACCACCTAAGAAAACATCATGGCTTACAACTCCAGGGTTCTGGAAATGCTCCAAATGCAAGGCCTGTGAGCATGGCACGAATATCACAGACTACAGACTACAATGCGGACGGACTGAAAAAATAAGGGACCACATAATGTGTGAATCTAAATGTGTGGTATACAGACTCATGTGCCCTTGCGGAAAATTCTACATAGGGAGCACAATCAATAAACTAAAACTAAGGATCCTGCAACACCTAAGAGCGATCAAAAATGAGGACACGAGCTATCCTATGGCTATACATTTTGCGAAATACCACCAATCGAACCCCAACTTGCTAAAGTATGCCGGAATAAAACTTAGCAAACCATCTGAGAGAGGGGGTGATCAAACATTACTTTTACGCAAACTTGAATCGAGAATGATCTTAGCAATGGGCACGGAATATCCCTTCGGGCACAACCTGGATGCCGAATTGTTTGTACATCTGTAAAGCTTTCATGGAATTACAAAATGAACTGTTTATCTACAAATCCTTCTGTAAATTGATCAATGTAATTGTAAAGAGTATGAGAATCTTGAGAAGAAAAATCGCCACAAGAGAGAACAATTCTTTTCATTTTTTTTTTTTTTTAAATATTTTTATTGAAGTTTTTTTTCCCCTTTATTCCCCCCCAAGATGAGAGCAGGGCACAATAACATTCATTACAATACAAAAAAAAAACATGAGCGAGTATTAGGATAATACAGAATGTTATGATCAAGAAAATAATATCAATTCATATATGGTTTTCTCAAAACAAATCATGTACTCCAAAAATACACAGACTTCTACATTCTAAATTCTCGATTTCGAACCCCCCCCGATGATCACTAATCGGGACCCTGTTTCCAGAGGACGAGCGGCTCCCATATTGCTACGCCTAGTTTCTTACCGTTTCTCCCCCTTCTCGCATAGATAGCTGATTCTAGCTTTTGGATAGATAATAGCTTCCCCAGCCATTGATGATAGGTTGGAGGGTTAGGATCCAACCATGCCGAGGCGACTAATAGTCTGAGGATAGCTGTAGCTACGAATAGGAACTTTTCATTACCCACATAGGTCTCGGGATTAACTCCTAATAGCATGACAGCTGGACTTAGTTCTATTGTTGTTGATAGTACATTCTGTAAAAACTGCTCAATATCCCGTTTTATATTATTCAGATGTGGGCAAAGTGCATAAATATGTGTAAGATCCGCCCCCAGACTCCCACATCTAAAGCAGGTGGTTCCCGTAGTGCCCCCCCATTGAGCAATTTTTCCAGGGGTGTAGTAGAGATGGAATAAAGTCTTATAATGTTGAGCCTGTAATGAAGAAGAACACAACAGTTTCCTTCCCAACTCTAACGATTCTGAAAAAATATCCCAGCTTATATCCAAATCTACAGACCACCTATTTATCCATTTCTCCATATCATCTTTCTTTAACGCTGTCAATTCGCTGTAGAACCTCTTTATAGTGCAATCCGAGCCTTTTTCTATAACGTCCAACAATATATTTCTATTGAACCCTATAGGTCCTCCTTTCCTGTTTATTAAACAACTCCTTATTTGAAGATACTTAAAAAAATGTTTTGTATCTAGTGTATATCGATCCTGTAGCTCAACAAATTGTAAGATACCCTGGGGGCCCAAAATATCTCCAATCTTCCTTATCCCACGCGACTCCCAGTCTTGGAATACAGCTCCCGAGAAAACCATACCCGAAAGTGAGGGGTTATTTTTAAGTCTAGTGTAAAAATTATATTTCCCAAATCCAATCTTTTTAGCTATTCCCTTCCAAACATTTTGAGCAGCCATTAGGGTCTTGAACCGTGTTCGTTTATAATAACTTTCCTCCGTAAATCTTAAAAATATATTTTCCACATTTTTACCTAGAGTCAAACCATAAATTGCAAGTGATCCTGCTCTATCCCAGTCATCTGCATCAGCCCCCCCTACCAATCCCAACATATTTTGGAATGCGGCGGCCCAATAATACACTTTGAGGTCTGGTAGGGACCAGCCTCCACGTTCCCGTGGTAGAGACATATACCTCAGTGCTCTGCGCGTCTTGCCCTTAGCCCATACGAAGCGGTTGATCATTTGTTCACATATATTAAACCATTTGTTTTCAAATAAGAGTGGAATAGCCCTAAATATATACAAAAATTTTGGCAATATCATCATTTTAATAATATTAATCCGGCCCACTAGCGATAAGTGCAGATTTTCGTACCGATCCAAATCCTTCTTTACTTTGCTAATTATTGGGGCAATGTTATTTTCCACCAAATTGTTTAAATCAGCAATTATTTTAATTCCAAGGTAAGTCCCTGCCTGTACCACCCGATTATCATCACACGAGGTCGTCGAGTTTTTAATTATCTGGGTCTTGGAGACATTTAGGGCATACCCGGATACGCGACCGAATCTGCGGGCCTCTTCTTCTATATGCGCAGTTGCCTCTGTGGGTTTTGGTGTTATCACTGCCACATCATCGGCATAGGCCAAGATCTTACATGGCCCCAGTAATGTCGGCAATGGAGTAATTTCTGGACAAAACTCTAATTTACGGATCAGTGGGTCCATATATATGGCAAAAAGTAGTGGGGAGCATGGGCACCCCTGCCGTGTGCCCCTTTTAATATGGAATTGGCCAGTAGTCCCCCCGTTGACTCTTAGGGCCGCGACCGGTTCTTTATATAGGGTTTGAAGTGCTTTAATAAATCCACCCCTAAAGCCAGCTCTAGCCAACGTATACCACAAATAGTCCCAGGAGACCCGATCGAACGCTTTTTCAGCGTCCAAAAGGATGACTGCCATCGGGTCCCCTCTGACTTCGGCGGCATCCAATAGTGTTATTACCTTCCTGGTATGATGGGTTGTTCCCCTACCAGGAATAAAGCCATGTTGGGTGTGATAAACTAGTGAGCTGATTACTTCTGCAAATCTCATTGCCAATATTTTAGAATATATTTTAGTATCATTATTCATTAATGTAATGGGGCGATAAGACCCGGGCTCTTCCTCCGGCTTGCCCTTCTTAAGGATCAAGACGATCTCTGCACCCCCCCATGACTTTGGTGTAGACTGCCCAAGCTGTGCCGATTGAAACACTCTAGTTAACTCTTGTGCAAGTACCCCCCAGAAAGTTTTATAAAATTCTAGAGGTATCTGATCGGGGCCGGCAGCCTTACCAGAGGGTAGTTTGCCCATAGCTTCTTTGACCTGTTCCATTTCTATCTGGGTTTCTAATCTATCTGCATCTTCGTCTGCTATCGTCTCGTTTGGTATATTCTCCAAGTAGTCACTAATCTCTTCACTACTACAAGGATGTTGATGGTCATAGAGAGTCTGGTAAAATTTCCTAAATACTTCCCTAATTTCTTCAGGACCGATTTGTATATTACCATTTTCGTCTCTAATTTGTCTCACCGTGCCCGCTGCCGCTATCTGCCTAGTACGCATGGCCAGAACATGCCCGACTTTTTCATTATATTCGTAACATCTTTCCCTACGGATTGTATACTGTACTGCCGCTTTTTTTGCCAAATCCCCTTCTGCCTCACTTTTGACTTTTAATAAATCTATCAGACATTGTTCTACTGGGTCACCTCTAATAAGGCAATTATCTACTTGCTCTTCTGCTTCTGAGACGACTCTCTCTAATTCCCTTTGTGATATCCCTTCCATTTTGCGTTTGTGAAGACTGTAACTACATGTTTCTCCGCGGACGCCTGCCTTGAAAGCATCCCATATAACTCCCTCCGGTGCCGTTCCTTTATTATAGTAAAAGAAGTCAGTGATCCACTTTGACATATGCAGTACATAATCCTCTTCCAGAAGAAGTTTTCTTTCGAAGGTCCATACCCGATTAGATCTTTTTCCTCCTTCTACCTTTAACTCCAGAACTAACGGGTTGTGGTCACTTAGAATTCTTGGCAACCTGTCTATATTGACCCTTGACATTAAATTACTGGAAATTAAAAAATAATCAAGCCTTACACAAACTTGGTGTGGTGCAGAATAATAAGTGTACCCTTTCTGTTGTGGTTTAGTAATACCCCAGACATCTATCAAATTGTTACTACACAGGAGATCAACAAGTGCCTTATGGACTCTTTTCTTACGGCCTTTATAGCTTCCATTTTGACCAGTTCCTAACCCATCCGCCCCATTAATATTAAGATCTCCTCCTATAATAATCTGTGGGGGCCAAGCAGCTAACTCAGAATCTATAAACTGTAGCACCTCCGGGTCGTCCTGTGTAGATCCATAAATAGACACCATCGTCGTCCAAACCCCATCTATCTCAATCTCTACCATGGCCCATCTTCCCCACTTGTCCTCTAGTTTTTTCCCTATTCTCCAGTTTCTACTCCTTGACAGAATAGCGACTCCTCTATTTTTAGCCCCTTGTTTGGAACTTACTATAAGTTGGAACCCCATCTGGTTCAGAAAGAACTCTTGGGTACTCATTATATGCGTTTCTTGCAAGAAAATGAAGTCCACATTCATCTGGCGTAATCGTACTCCTATCTTATTTCTCTTTTGAGCATCGTTTAAACCGCATACATTCCATGTTATACACCTAAGTATCATTACTAATTTTCACAAAATTTTTGACAGCCTGATCACTTGACATTATCTTGACATACTTTATCTTCAACCCACCTGAATCACTCAATACATGCAACTTAGAATTGATAATCCCTTCCTTGACATTATACCACTGAAACACTTTTTCCATCACTCGCCCGTCGTTGCCTCTACAAATAACAATATCCTTGTGCCCTGCCCCTAAGTTCTCCCTCCCCCACCCCAGACGCCCCACCCCCGTGAACCCTCCCCCCCTACAGGCAAATAGGTCCGTAAGACCTATGTCTGGCTGACGTTTGCCTCTGGGTTGTCTCACCCCCCCCCTCCCTGATTTTCCTTGAACTATATACATTGCTCAGACTGCTCACTAGCATAGACATAAACCCAATCATTTTGTTACTGCTTTTCCCTTTTCCCTTTTTCCCCCCCGCCGTGATTCATAACTATTAGCAGTAGTTTCTGGCTTTTATACACTTTTTTTTTTTTTTTTTTTAAGAAATTTTTTAAACAATCAGACTGCTCCTGATGTATCCTGATGTATCATTTTCTCATTTTCCTTTTTATGCTTATTGCTTTAGCAGAGTATACTACTGTTTACTTTTTACGAGGTATATTTTGGACAGGACCAAGTTGTGTATCTTGAACCTCCAAAGATCCACGTGTATGCTTTTGACGACCTCTATTCTCTCTCAAGTAAGAAAGATATTCTTGCGCCATAATTTCAGAATGGAAAACTCTGAAGCTACCCTCAAAGCCGACTTTCAGACGTGCCGGAAATAAAAGATAGGCCTCATAGCCTAGATTATGGAACGGGGTAATCAGCTGTCTCATCCGCCACCTTCTTTCCACGGTGGTGTGGCAAAAATCGGGGCGGGTGAAGAACTCAATTCCCTTATAAGAGCGTTTAGCCTGTGGTTTTGCCTTATTGATTAATTCTTCACGCAGAAGAAAATTACCAACATAAATCAATATCGCCCGCGGCTTGCCCTGCAAGTTCTTTCGTGTCAACGGGAATCGGTGCGCTCTTTGAATCTCATGTTCCCAATCCCATGAGGCCAGCTCCGGGAACGCACCTTTCAACAAATCAATTACAAATGTTCTAACATCCCCCGCCTCTTTCCCCTCTTCAATTCCAATTAATCTGATATTATTTCGCCTTTGTCTGTTCTCGAAGTCCTCTAGCTTCCAGAGCATATCTGCAGTTGTCTTGTCTTTATCATCGTCAGCATCTTTCATTTTGACAAAGTCATCTTCCAGTTTGCTTGTTCTGACCTCAAGCTCGGATACTCTCCCAACCATGTCCTCGTACATTTTGTTGACCTTTTGCAGAGAGGATTGTATCTTCCTGTTTGCACGCCTGGCCCTTCTACTTGATCTGTGACTCTCAGTGCGTGCCTCAGTTTGGATTTGCTTTAGGGTTGTGAACAGAAGTTCAAAATTGGCGGCACCCCTTCCAGGGTCCCCCTCTGCTCCAAGAGAAGTAGATCCCTGAGCCCTTATTTCCGTGTTCACAGATGCCCCAGTGTGAACTATTCCTTGCTCTGCAGTGTTATCCCAGACTAACTTCTTTACAACTGGTTTCACTTGTCTTCTGCGGGGTACTTTAGATTCGTTCCTGCGAGTTGTATTACCTGCTTTCCCTGTGTATGCAGAGTCATTATCTTTGGACTTTCTGAGTTCCTCTCTTAAACTTTTTTTAACCTTTGGTCTTGCCACCCTTTGCACTGTCTCATGTGCCACTGAATCAGTGTCGCTATCCGAAATGGTCGAAGCAATCCCGAGACCGGATATGTCAGTTTCTGAGCCTGAACTTGCTATGGAATCTGAATCACCCAGTTCTGACTCTGCACTAGAGGATTCTGCAGTGCTTGTCTCGCTTCCATCTAACCCTTCCTCATCTCCTTCATTATCTGCTTCATCATTTCCAGTAAAAAAGATATCTTCACCAGGAGATGCCATAGAAGGATCTGGGATGTTTTGCACATATTCGATGTTGCTAACAGACATGCTTGTATCCACTGACATATTTAAGTTTAATTCCTTCAGTACCTTATGTGCCTGAATTCGTGTCTCTATCCTCTTATCCTGCACAGTTTGCGCTCCTTCATTGTTTCCACAGAGGGCTAAGTTCATGCCTTCACTCTCCAGGCTACCCTCTCCCCCAGAGTCTCTATTTTGAAATTGGATTGGAGGCAGCGCTGCTGCGTGATTATTTCCTACCTTCTTTGTTGTTGTCTTGATTTCAGGTTCGGTTTCAGGTACCTGGCCCTTTAAGACCACGGGCCCGCCCCCTGCTGCAGACACTGAAGAGGCAGTCGCATTCTCTGCTTCTGTAACCTCGCTTCCTGTGGGAGGCGTCGCCAGGTAGCCTGCAAGCTCGGTGTGCAATGCGTCTACTACCACGTTGGCTTCTTGATCAGCCGACTCGGAGCTCTGAGACTGCACCTGGCCCAACTTTCTTCCACACAAAACTGCCAGCGTGGGAATGAGAGACGCCCGCTGTCCAGCCGTTATATCCGATGAAACTGTCACCACCGCTCCAGGCACAGGTAAGAATGACTCCACTATCGTGGTCTGCCGTAAGGCAGGTTCTCTCCCCAACGCCTCCAGCAGCTTTGGGTCCGTGGCTCCCTTGCCAGGACCCCTTCCAGATCGGGCGCTTTCCGTTTTTGTTGCCTTTGCCATCTCCCTTTCTTTCAGTTTCCGTGCTTTTGCTTCCTTCGCCTCTTTTGCAGCCTCCCGCCTCAGCTGGGCTTTGCTCCTCGACTTTACTCTCAGGTTAGCTGCTGAAAATCCAGGACCCTCTTCAGAGCCTTCTTCGTCGGAGGGGGGTAAATCCCTGCTTTTGTTGTTCATACGATAGATCTTAGGTGCCATCACAGCAGAGTAGAAAAGACGGCCCGCCTGCAATGTCCTTAGGAATAGAGTTGTAAAGGACTTAACAGTCGTAGGCCAGCGTACCAAGTTCACCAACATCTCCTCGAGTGCTGCATCGGATGCTGCTTCAGTATACAGCGGGGTATATACGATAGAGTACCACCCGAGAACTCTGAGCTGTATAAAAGTCTAATCGAGCATTCTTTCCCACTTCATTGATACACCATCAGGAGAGAGGTAGAGTGAGACTTCCCCCTACGGCGCCTCGGCAGCCATCTTGCCCTGTCCCAGAGTGTTCTAAAGACGAACAATTCTTTTCAAACTGTATATAAATATGGGACAAATCAAGAAAATAACACACGGATGAGAATGCCATTATGATGAAATACAACATAAAGTCCACTTTGAGCCAAGAACTTATATCGTGCTTTTGAGGTTTTTCCAATTAGCCTACCTCATTAGATGTCTGTCTGTAACTATTGATTCTCTGTTACTATGATGTATTCCTCTTGTCCACAACATATCACTATGTTTCCCTCCCGGCCTCCCATATTTTTATCCCCTTTTTTTAAAAGAAGATCTTTGGGATCAAATGTGACCCATAGTAAATTTCATTTAATCTTTTTTACACAGATCCATTGCCCCATTTCCCGCAACCCCTTGTCCTGATGAAGACCTTCTAGCAAGGTTTATACCACGCTTGCATCCACTTGGGTCGAAACGTCAACACTTCCTGTTTGCACTCAGCCTCCTTCCACAATTATCATTTGAATTGGCTTTTGTAGTTTGGTTTGCCCTGTTCCCACCATGCACTGGGACAGGAACAGACTAATTTGCATACAGCCAGGTTCTGAAACTGGGATGGTGCAGTGAGCTAAAAAACGGTGTTGGATCTAGCCCTGATCTCTTGACTGGGTGAGAGCTTTCTGCTTAATTCAGAGACTCTGTCCCTCACCACCCCTTGTTGTAAATAAAAAACAATTATCATTTGAGGCATGATTGTTTGAATTAACTGAGAATTATTTGTTTCCATTGTGTTAATTTAGTACAATTGTTGCTATATCTCGGTCTTAGTGACCAATGTTCTAGTCTCTATACTTTCACCAGCCCAGCATCACCCTTCCCCTTTTCTTTCTTTCAGGGGCATTCTATGTGATTGACTATGTACTTAAGTTTATGAATGAATCTTTTAAAATACACGTTGTGATTAAAAACAATGTTGTTATAATTATCCTTGTATGTACCTATTTGTTGTTAAGATTCAGTTATTTGTGTGTCTATCTGGGACCGCTTTGTTTGTATCAAGCTGGAGGGACAAGCGTCTGTTGGAGTGGGAGGAGTTTTTTTATTTGAAAAAAGATCATCCAACACTTCCCATATTGTATTTGCTGCCAAGACACCAAAAGGGCAGCATTAGACCACAAAGGCGGCCCATTGTCTCATCCATTGGGAGCGTCACTGAACATATTTCTAAATATGTTGATAATTTTTTTAGAGACTTTGTTGTACAATTACCGAGCTACATAAGAGATACCAAGGATTTTCTGTGCAAAATGGAATATCTGGAATGGTATCTCATCATTGTCTTGGATGTTCACTCGCTGTACACTATCATAGACTAACATCAAGGTGTGGAAGCGTGTGAACACTATCTCAAGCATAGGCCACTCAGGTATCATAAACACAGTTGTATGATTATAGAGATGACTGAGTTTTGTCTCAAATACAAACTTTTTTCATTTGATGGCGCCCTCTATAGGCAGGTCACTGGTACTGCAATGGGTTCTTGTTTTGCCCCCAGTTTTGCCAACCTATTCATGGGGTACTGGGAGGAGGACATTTTTGCAAGTACCACCCTCAAAGACGAACTTGAAAAAGTCGTCATGTGGCTATGCTACATTAACAATTTGTTCATCATTTGGAAGGGTTCCAAGAACCAGGCAGAGGGGTTTATTGACAAATTGAACACCAACAGGAACAACATCCACCTTACTGGGAGTATCAGTGTTGACAAAGATGAGTATCTGGATGTCTGTCTTGAGATTAGACAGGGTAAAATATGTACTTCCGTTTTTCGCAGGGAAGGGAGGCAGGGAACAGTGTCCTACATGCCCTCAGCAGCCATCCGGAGGCACTCAAATGGAGTATACCCTATGGAGAGCTGTTGAGGGCTAAAAGGAACTGTAACAACACTGCAGCTTACATTGAGGAGAGCAAAGCCATCATAAGAAGGTTTGAGATCAGAGGCTATTCCAACTGGGTCCTGAACAAAGCTAAGGACAGAGCAGAAGGTGTAGACAGAGCACTCACCCTGGGAGACAAGCCCAAGACCACTGAAGAAGATGATGGTGACAGTACACGCATGATTCTGACATACAACTCAGATTCACAGAAAATCAAACGTATTATGGCCAGACACTGGGACATATTCAAAACCGATGGGGTCATAGGTGAAACTATTACTGAGAGACCCAATATAATAAACAGGCGCTAGGAGCTAGGGTTTTAGTATAGAGGAGTTGGAGGTGCCCTGCAAAGTTTACGGTAGTCAGTCCGACACAGTACCTAATCCTAATGGTGCTGACAGGAAAAGGGGTAACCGTGTTAAACCCTTTACTTTATGATTGTAAGACAACCACATACAATAATTACAATGGTCCTATGCACACATGTAATCAATATTTCATAACGTGAGTTTAGTATATAAGACAGCATCAAAACAAAATGTCCGTTTATGGTTTTTCTCTGTTCCTTTAATTCGTGTTAGCACGGAAAACAGCCAGCCGACACGTGTTTTGTCTGAGATAAAATGATCTCCGACTCTTCAGGGCTTGAGTCACAATGGACGTAGTATATATATTCCCATAACCAGTGATAATTCCAACCCTGTTGGGTTCAATGAAAATTCCATGGATGGTGGTTACAAATCACCAGGTAAGTATCAATCCCATCAAAATCTATATGAGCGGCAACATAGCCAATAAGCGGTCAAATGGGAAACGGAAGTCCGCTTTAACTTGTATTCGCCGAGACGCGGGGTCAACGCCGCTCCAATATTGTAAGGACACATACTCTTGTCATTCAAGACCGGATATTACCACTTCGGTCTTTAACGTTACTTTTGAAGGATTTATCGTTCCCCATTTGACCACGTATTGGATATGTTGAAGCTCATCTAGATTTTAATGGGATTGATACTTACCTGGTGATTTGTTACCACCATCCATGGAATTTTCATTGAACCCAACCGGGTTGGAATTATTACCGGTTTAGGGAATATATATAACATACAGGCGCGACAGAAATATCCGTGACCTAGTAGTTAAAAATGACATCACCAACTACCTAGCAACCACCAACCATGGCCTGATAGGATTTTTTCCGTGCGGCCATTGTAAACATAGCAAGTTTAGGGGGGTGCTGGAGTACAGAGGAGTCACCAAAAGAATCACACAATTCCTAACTTGTACCACTAGCTTTGTCATATATGCCATTGAATGTACCTGTAAACTCTGGTATATCGGTAGTACCACCTGCACAGCAAAGAAAAGTGTTTTGGAGCATCTAAGAGCCATCGCAAATAATGATCCCAAGTACCCAGTGCCTCGTCACTTCCACGAAAGTCATTTCGCAAATATAGCTGAACTGAGCTATCTAATTCTTGGGCAAATCCCCAAGAATCTGAGAGGTGGGGACAGGGTTCTCACACTTAGACAACGAGAATCAAGATATATCATTGATGTCCAAACCAAGAACCCGGAGGGTTTAAATATGGACGAGGAACTGGCCATTCATTTAAGAGCAGGGTCCTAATTCTTTCCTGTTATTTAAACTGTTTAAGCTTCTAGATTTTGTTTTACCTCCATATCCTGATTTGATTTGGGGGCTTTCTTCTGCCTCTCTCCTACTTTAGTTTCCTCCCTACATAGGTGTGCGCTAGGTACAGTTTTTACATGTTTCAACTTAAATATAATGTTGTTTCCATTTACAGATATTGTATTGGTTTTTAACCTTTTTTCTTTATTTGTTTCTTTTGCAGGCGAAAAGGAAGGGGCCCACCCACTGGTATTCACCTACCCAGGCGACCTACCCTTTTCTCCATCCACCTGTTCACTCCTCACACCCCTCACTCCGTTCACCTCGTCAGAATAGATTTCTCACCAGCAGGTAACTGATGGATGCACTAGTATTCTGTTATATTATGTGACTGTTGCTAGCAACGTTAGGGCACTTACCCTGGATTGTGTTGTTCAAACACACTGCTTCTACGCTTGGGTCGTTGGGACTTGATGCCAGGCTGTTTGGGCACTTTCCCCACTTTATTGTGATTTATTACACACTATTTACATCTTGGAGCCCTGACAGACATGCAAGGCGCACGGGCGCACATTTCGATTACCGGCCACTCGCTAACCTTGATTGTGTACACAATGCTGTGTATCAGGTCTTTTGAATGGACTACACTGTACCGTGGCTCCACCTAGCTATGTGGTGTTACTTCTATACTTCTTGCACAGCATGTTTATCCACCATTTTGGGTGGATTCTATGGATATTCGCGCACTTGACTAGTGATTGTGTTGATGCATTGTGTGTTATCTTACTACAATGTAGGAGGTTCTGCTCGATCGGCGCTAGGGCCCTCAATGACGTTTTATTCTACATTATTGTTGACACAAGTCCGATATTTTGATGTGCGCAAACAGAGCTGTATTTGTAGCATAGTGTATATTGTTTTGTACATTATTGTGAAATTTTCGCTGAATTTATGAGACTACTTGCAATACTCTGTGGGAATAACAAGGCAAGCTGATCAATGGCCCTTTAAGGGTCATATTCCTACTGGCATTTGCTTTCCATGGTTATGGTCACATGTATCTTTCATGCATTTATCCCCATTTTGGTTTCAATATATGTATATGTATGCTTGTGAATATGCCTTTGCACCACTACAACATTGCCGCCATGCTCAGGGTCATACAACCAGTCCCTTTTCAATGTTTTTGTACCTGCTGGAACTTTATCAGTCACTGGTGTTGTTGTACACTTTACACGTGATCAAGACTGCTTTCAGTCGAAACGCGTTGTGTAATAAACTTGGATTAAGAAACTGGTGTCCTCCCTTTATGCTGAGAGTGTACGGTATTGAACTTTTGTTTTGGGATATTTTCAGCCGGTACGCTCTGCCGGCGTGTACGCCACCCTTCTTGGGTCCCTGCACTCCAGAAGGAGCAACTATGGTTTTGGATATATATATATATATATATATATATATATATATATATATATATATATATATATATATATATATATATATATATATATATACATACATATAAATATATATATATATGAACTGTGAGCAAGGGCGGACGCCCGAAACGCGGCAGATTTGGTGACTCTACTTTAAATAAATTTTTGCCGAAGAAAATACGTGGGATTTGAGTGGTCTCTGCTATCGCGGTGGCGGTGTGGTGTGAGACTGCTGCTGTTGTGTATATATATATATATATATATATATATATATATATATATATATATATATATATATATAGATATAGATATATATATATATATATATATATATATATATATATATATATATATATAGATATATAGATATATAGATATATATATATATATA
Source organism: Lissotriton vulgaris (assembly GCF_964263255.1). NCBI lineage: Eukaryota > Metazoa > Chordata > Amphibia > Caudata > Salamandridae > Lissotriton > Lissotriton vulgaris. Next base: position 647,284,782 of record NC_141700.1, on the reverse strand, counting down.
TATATATTCACTGAAAAAACCATAGGTTTCACACCAGTTATAGTTAGGAATTAGCATTTAAAAAACCTATTAAATTCACTGAAAAAACCATAGGTTACACACCAGTTATAGTTAGCTGGAAATTTTACTGATATAAAACCATTGAAATTCCCACGTTATAGTTAGATGGACTCACTATAACTTGCGCGTGCAATGCACTGCTGATGATGTCACATATTACATCACTCATGACATGGTCAGTGACATCACTCATGACATCACTGATGACACCATCCAGTGAATGTGTGTCTTTCTGAAAAATAAATATATTTTATATATGTATATGTAAAAGTTGATGGAAGAATAAATGTTTAAATAAGTGTCTAAATGGATGGTTTTTAAAAATTGATTGGTTAACTGGCATAATAAGACATCATCAGCAGTGCAGTGACGCAGTGAAATCTCAAACATTTCACTGCGTCGCTATTACAAAGCTTTTTGCGGGGGAACACCCCCTCTGCATGCATTATACCTCACGCAGATATAATGTGGCGCTTGATTTTAAAAAGTGACCCATCTACCTAGATACGTCACTTTTTAAATATAACGCAACGAGGCACATTTTTTTACACCACTGGTGCGATGCGTCACTTTTCTGTGCGCACTCCTTATGACATTCCAAGTAACGCATTGCTGGAGTGCGTCACAAAAGTGATGCAACTCCAGTAATGTGTCCTTTCACATGGAAAAAGCACCATGTGAAAGGGCTTGCGTCAGTCTAACACCTGCTGTAAAGCAGGCACAAGATTTTGACGCAACAGCATCCTAAAAGTGACGCAGTGAAATCTCAAAGATTTCACTGCGTCGCTATTACAAAGCTTCTTGCGGGAGAACACCCCCTCTGCATGCATTATACCTGACGCTTTTTTTAAAAAGTGACGCATCTAGGTACATGGGTCACTTTTTAAAACTCTGCGCCACATTATATCTGCGTCAGGTATAATGTATGCAAAGGGGGCATTCCCCCGCAAAAAGCTTGGTAATAACGACGTACTGAAATCTATAAGATTTCTCTGCGTCACTTTTAGGATGCTGTTGCATCAAAATCTTGCACCTGCCTCGCATCACTCTTATGTTTACAGATATGTCAGAAATACTGATGTATCTGTAACTCCTTGCAACATGATTCGTCATACATTAAATATGACACATCTGGAATGTCATAAGGAGTGCGCACAGAAAAGTGACGCATCACAACAGCAGTGTTAAAAAATGTGCCTCGTTGCACTATATTTAAAAAGTGACGCATCTAGATAGATGCGTCACTTTTTAAATTTTGCATAACAATGCGCATTTTTTTACACCGCTGGTGCGTCACAAAAATTGACGCACAGGAGGCGCAAAACTAGCAGCGCAAGGCCTTCATAAATATGGTCCTGGATTTTCCCCGTGCTTCGCCGGTGCGCGTACCATGCGCTTCCCCCGCGCAAAACGAAAAATAAAATAAAAAATGTAATGCCCTGCAGGACCCTATTTTAGCCCCTACATCAAACCTAGGGGGTCAGAGGGGGTCTACTCTTCCCCCTTATGGTCATTTGCCCCTTTTTTTTTCAAACCCCTTGTGTCTCGATTTTACCGAGACACAAGATGGCAGCCGCTCCAGACTGTTTAGAATGTTTACAGACACCCAAGAGCCAATCAGCTTCCTGCGCGCAAGTCGCGTGTCGCGCCTGGAGCGCACTCCGGTGCGCGCACCGGAGAGCGCCTATAGATATATATATTTTTTTGAACCTAAATTACTCAAAATCCACTGCAGCACATATCTTGAGACATAGCAAAGGCACATCGGGCTACCAGTCCCTTCAATTTTGCCAAGTTTGCTGCAAATCCATTCAGCCGTTCGGGCTAAAAGTGAAATCGACCGCCCTATGGAAATTTACATGGGGAAAACGCGTTTTGGGACCCCCCTTTTATCTCGGCCCCCGCTTGACGTATCCCCCCCAAACTTTCAAGGAAGGACCCGAGCTCGACGAGGCCATTTTCAGGAAATTTTCAGGCAGATTCGTCAACCGGTGCCAAAGTTATTCCAAATAGAATTTTGAGATTTAACATTGAAAAAAATCCTAACTATAACTACCTACTGGCGACCGCCAGTAGGTAATATATATATATATATATATATATATATATATATATATATATATATATATATATATATATATATATATATATATATCCTACACATGTAATATTTTCCATTCTGTTATTCTTTGAAATTTTGTTATTGTCGTTTTAGTGGTTTATATTTTGATAGGATGCACGCATACTTGCAAACTACTCTATATTTCCTAAATTAGTCATGACCTTTTAAGAACCAACTTCGTTTTACATGCCTACAATTCATAAAATACGTTGACAGATTTCTTTTGTTAAACAGTTTTCTTCTATAATCTCAATTCTTTCCACGTAAGGTGCTATTTATCTATTGTATGATTAATTATCCATGCAATTTTACAGGATGCACCTGTTACTTTCGACTTACATGCAATGTACAACCATTCTCTGTAGAATAACTAAACATGCTTGAGTGGTATCGGTGACTAGTGGACAGAGCCCCCAAGCAAAATGTCAGACCCAAACAATATGTTAAATATTGAAAATGCTGAAAATGGCAGCCTCCTGCTGAGTTCCTGCTCACCCAAAAGACTGCACAACAATCTTGAAGACCAAATGCAAATCTTAGCAGCATCATTTTAAGGATTTTTAGGGCCGCAAGCTAAATATTTCTTGGGACAAGTTGTTCGGAACAGTTTTAAGTTTGATCACACATTTTTTGCTAATTCAACCCCACATAATGCCAAACAACACTGAATTATACATAAACGGTCACAAATGAGAGCCATCCAAAAACAGCTGAAATATGTCTTAGCTAGGGTCTTATGAATCCTTAGAATGACACTGCATGAAAAAGAGAGAAAGAGTCAGAGGTAGAGGTAGGCAAAGAGAGGGAAGACACAGCCAGAGGTCAGATGAGGAGAGAGAAAGATCACTTTCAAAGGGGGGGGGGCTCTTGTAAAAAGGGATCCCTGGGCAGTTGCTCACTTAGCCCATTACTTGAAATGTCTCTGATTTACATGCAACAGACAGGTGCATTTAGGTGTGTGACAGCAACTGACATGGCCCAGCACACATCAGGCAACTGCAATGTCCTCCAAATGTATTTCTTGCAGGGTGTTACCTCTCATTTTGTGAGGCATTCTCTGATTACCTGCCAGTTGTGATCAGCATCCATCCACAGGTTCTCTGTACCAAAAGACAACGTATGGTTGCCCGTTTCACCTTGAAACTCTGTCCTACCTAAAAGAAGGTTTCCAGGGTGCTACCAATAGCTGAACAGAGATTAAGGGGTAATCTCATTTTGAAGCCAGCTAGGGAAAACTTGACTCCAATGCCATTCTTTGTAAAACGTCAACAATGTCAACAGACAAATATGTGGTCAATGCTCATTCAAATTCTTAAGATACCACTGAAAAAGTCTTTACATACAGGAGAAACAGGTGGTTTATCAGCTCTTAGCTTGATCAATACTAATAATTTAGGGGCAGATTAGGATTGCGGTTTTTCTGCATCCTCCGGGCCGGCGGAAGCCACCGCCGGCCCGGAGGATGCAGAAAAACCGCAGCGGACCCATCAAAGACCCACCGCCACATTAGGATGGCTGGCGGGTCCTGGTTTCTGTCCGCAGCTTTTCCACTGCGGTTGGCTTACAACCGTGGCGGAAAAGCCCTAATATGGTGGCGGTGTCTCTCAGACACCGCCAGCCATATTATGATGCCCAAAAAGAAATGCTTTTCCACAGCGGGTTTTCTGCCGTGGAAAAGCAGACGGAGCTTCACTGCGGGGGCCCGTTGCGGGCCCCCTGGGTGAAGGGGGGGTGAGGGGGTGCACATGGGGGATACCTATGGTACCCCCTGCATTTGTATGCAGTAATCGGCAGGCACCGCGCGGTGCCTGCCGCTTTCTGCATACAAATGCAATGTATGCATTTTAACATTGAGGCGGGTGCAGCTTGAAGCCGCACCCGCCACAATGTTAAAAATAGAGGATGTGACCGCCAGTGTGGCGGTCACATCCGAATTGGACAGGAGGGAACTCCGCAGGCCATGCGGAGGTTCCCTCCTCCTCGATGGTAGCGGACGGACTCAAGTCCGTCCATGATCATAATGAGCCCCTTGATTTTTATAAGCGTTTCATATTACACTTCTGCCACTCCTAAGCACTGCAAATAACGTATGTTACTATTACCCATTTAATGGTGCTCAATTTACCGACCTCAGAAGAGTAGAATATTAGGCCAGCCTTCCTAGGCCTCAGACTTGTGATTTGGAGATCATTGAATATTTTAAAACCAAGTACTTAACTCATTGAGGTAACCTTTATCCGAGTGCAGGATTTACATGCTCAGAATACCATCAGGGGAAATAGAGGGACATGTGTTCCCTCGTGAACTTCTTCGTCAGGGCACCAGATGTCACTTTCACAGCAACAGTTTTGGGTAAGCTGCAACATCCTGCTCTTTAGAGTGCCTCTCTCTTCATCTGTATGATACATTGTATGAGAGTTTAGTGCTTATTGTCTACAGCAATAAGTTCAGCACCAGCCACGGCCAAGATAGAAAATGCTTGAAACTAAAGAAACTAAACTTTGTGAGTTCATACTTTATGTATTTACTCATGCCAACAGTATAAGTGGTATGAAACCCTGCTAACCAAATCCCCAGAAGACCTGTGACCAGCCCTCATTTTATCTACAATACCGTAAGAAATATTTGTGTAATGAACTAGTGTATATTAGAACACTGGAATGTTGAGCGCTCCATTGAAGACAATGGAGTACTCGGGGCTTCTAATGTCTGGTAGAAGTCCGTAGCATCAACATTCCAATGTTTGTTCATAGCTGTTGCTGTGAACAACAACCTCATAGAGCCCAAGGGTATTTCAACTCCCTCGGGCTCCGTGAGGCCTTCGTTTGACAAATTAGAACATTCTGCCCTCTATGGACGGAATGTTCTATTATCCTTAGAGACCTCCATAGCCGGCTCTACCAGCCATTAAAGGCCCGCTCACTTGTCAAGACCCTCCCTTCTGCTTGGAACTTCAACGCTGGAGGGGGCCTTTAATGGCCAGTAGAGCCCGCTACATCGGGCCCTGAGGCAATATTGAGATACTGAATTTTCCCACAAGTCCGTTACTTATATTGGTAGTGTTGTAATATTGACCACATCAGACAATATTACATTAGTGCCAACAAAATGGAAGTTTACCGGCAGGGATCACGTAATTTCATATGGCACAGTTCCCAAACATAATGCAAAAAAGGCTTTCTCATCATGAAATGTCTACATGTGGTAATACATAACAGACATACATGCAATACCCCTGACACCAACACTGCATGATTTATCACTCAAATATCAGCTTTAAATATAGTTTGGAAATGCAACCATTTTTCTCCAGCTTATGAGTTTAGAAAATTAACACACTTTCGTCTTGAATATATACTCTAAATTTCAGAAGAAACTACAAGGCCCAACCTTCGCACCAATAATATAGGTCGCACAGGCAAAAATCATCCCTACTCTAACCTACGGTAGCGAAGTCCTAAAAGGTCTGGACAGCGGCCAATTGGACAAAATCATCACAAAAATAAATAGATCAGTATTTAAGCTACTAAACCAAACATCACTGGCACAAATCAGGTTAGAACTGGGAATTTGCCATCAACCACTTGCCAGGGCTTTGACTTTTCTTGTGTGTTGTCACAAACTGAGGTCGTCAAAGGAAGGCAGCCTAGGATATCACTTGAGGGCCACCCTCCAATCGAACACATGGCGAGCAGGCCCTGATTACTGGTTAAAAGGGCTAACAACCCTATGCCTAAAGGATCTTTGGAGCATGCACGTAAGTCAGAAGGTATTCAAAAGGCTGGTGAAAATAAGCACCAAACAGCTTTCAATAGTCGAAGACAAGGCACACCTAGCTAAAAGAAGTCACAGGTGGCTGACTCTGCAATCGTATTCCTTGTTGATCCCACAGCAGTATCTAACCGTATCCTTCACTGCACGAATGAAATTAAGTTTTTTTTAAATGAGACTGGGAGTTTTTAACTTGTTGGTTCATTTGCCAAAATGGAAACGAGAGCAAGGACGAGACTCATGCAGACTCTGCTGGGAGAATAAAGAAGACATAATACACATCATTTGTCTTTGCCCAAAGCTGTTGACTGAAAGACGGGCCCTCTTCAAGCACCTCTGGAATACAAAAATGATTAGAACATGTAGGGCAGCAGTCCTAGCTTGCTTCGATCCGAGGAACACTAAACTAAACTGTACCCTTGAAAGATTTATGGATCACACAGCAAAAAAACTTCGTGAGGGGCCCACAGTCTGTGGTCACTCGTTAGCATAATGTCTTGGCAGGCTTCACCTGTCATTCTTACCCATATCGGACATTACTTATCCCCTCTTTTAAATTAACTTTTAATGTATTTTAGAATCAAACGTTTTTATTGTGCGGCAAATTCCATACACAGCCCAGCTGCCTACATCGACTCGCCGGCAGGGTGTAAACAGGCGATAGTTAAACACAGCATCCGGACCTACAACCCGGCGGGCGGTCCTGCGCAGCAAAGTCCGTGAGCAGTTCTCACTGGCGTAGCAAGTCCGCAATTTTCAAGAAGAAGAACATAAATAGAAACAAAGAAAGAAAGAAGAACCAGAGACACACCTCCCACCTCCCATCCCACCTACCTCCCTTAACAAACCCCCCCACGACCCCCATCCCCCCCTCCCCACTCCGCACCTACCATCAGCCAACCCTCGTATCTCACACACAGCGTTCCCACACAACCCAGAAGCAAGTAGTTCAGGTCTCTGGGACGGCACCTCTTGGATCCAAGGGAATAAGTTGTAGGACCTGCAAGTACTTTGGGCACGTAATTTCTCTGAACTCCTTAGAGAGAAGACTCAGGAACGGAGCCCATAAGGTGGCATACTCAGATCCTCTACCATCCACATTCAGTGTAAGCCGTTCCATCGCAAGAACATGCCACAGACGCAGCAACCAATCACGTGTATCTGGGACGTCCAGGGAACCCCAGCGCGCTAGTAGGACCTGTCGCGCAGTCAACAAACCCAATGCTATTTGTCGCCCTAGCGGAGTTCGAAGAGGGTAGCTAGCCGGGTGTGGGAGGCCTAGTAGTGTGTGCTCAGGCAGTCTGGGTAGTGTGATCCGGAACGCCGCGTCTAGCTCATCAAGAACCGTTGCCCAATATCGTTCCAGTTTAGGGTAGTGCCATAACAAGTGCAGAAGGGTGCCCGGCATGCCGCATCCCCTCCAGCAAAGACTAGACTTAGCTTTATCCCAAGATGCAGCGCGAGACGGGGTGAAATACCAGTAAGTCGCAAGCTTATATGCCAATTCCGAATCTGCTGTGTTGACTGTCATGTGGTGTGCGCAGTAAAATACCTGTTCCCACTCCTTCTGCGAAAGCGGCCGTCCCAGCTCTACCTCCCAATGCACCTGTGCCTTTGTGCGGAGCCGGTGTGCGTCACGTAAGATCATGGCATAAATTTTAGAGATGAGACGCCGATCATTCTTTTTACGCATGAGCCAGTGTTCAAATGCCGTGAGGGGGCGCGACATCAGAGCCATATTAGCCGGACTGGACACCCAATGAGTTACTTGAGCATAGGCGAAGCCATCCAATACATCAGTTAGAGAATGCTCAGCCCGAAGTTCCGCGAAGGGAACTAGTCCCTCTAAATCAAAAAGCATGCCCACCCTTTTACAGTCCTTCTCCCGCCAGCGATGGAAGACCGGAGAAGCAAGGCCAGGAGGGAAGGCAGGATTGTCCACTATCGGTGTCATGGGCGAGGGAAAGGTAGTCCACCCTTTACGAGGTGCCAGCTGATCCCAGGCTATAAGTGTTGGTGACGTCACTGGTGAGGAGCACAGTCCCCATGCCCTGTCCTTACGGGGTAACCAGAGCTCCCGCCAAATGTTACAACCTGCCACAGTCTGGTCCATGAAAAGCCAATGCTTACTTGACTCCGGTCTATTCCATTCCACCACGAAGCGAAGACAAGCGGCCTGAAAGTAGGCCACAAGGTGAGGGAATCCCAAGCCGCCCACGGCTTTGGGGAGTGTGGTCATCGCGCACGGGGTCGCTTATTGTCCCAGAAGAATCTGTTCAATAAGCCCTGGAGTTTTTTCAATATCCCCCTCGGCGTCGTAAGAGGCAGCATTTGGAAAACGTACAGTATCCTGGGCAAAAGGGTCATTTTGATGGCTGCAAGCCTGCCGAACCATGACAAGTTAAGGCGCGACCATGCAGCAATAGATTTGGTAGTCTGTTCCACAAGGTTAGTATAGTTCAGGGAGAGCGTCCGGGAAATGGTTGGTGCAAGGCGGATGCCCAGGTACGTGATGTCTGATGGCGCCCAGCGAAACTCAAAATCCCACTGCAGGTCAGAGATCTCCTTCCGGCAGGATGGAGACGTTAAGAAATTCTGATTTAGTGAAGTTAACCTTAAAACCGGCCGCGTTCTGAAAAGCCCGGATCTCTGTCGTGAGGCAGCGCAGGGAAGTAGTAGGGTTCCGTAGCGCTAGGATAACATCATCCGCATATAGGCTTAGTTTGTGTTCATCAGCGCCGAATTGAAGGCCCGCGATGTCTGGGTGGGATCTGACACGCTGGGCAAAGGGCTCCATGTAAAACGCGAACAGGAGCGGCGAGAGGGGGCACCCCTGCCGTGTCCCTCTAGTGATAGGGAATGGCGCCGATCTACAGCCATTGACCCTAACGACCGCTTTTGGAGAGGCATATAGGTCCTGGATCCAGCGCAAGAAGTTGCCCTTGAGCCTGTAAGCCCGCAGTATTCGAAAGAGGAATCCCCACTCAACTCTATCAAAGGCCTTCTCTGCGTCGATGGATAGCAAGAGGGCCTGGGTCTTTGCGTGGCGGACTCCATCTAACAAGTGCAGCAGCCTCTTGGAGTTGTCACTGCCCTGGCGGGTAGGGACGAAGCCTGACTGATCCGGCTCCACCACTCCGTCCATTAGGGGGTTGAGTCTCGACGTGAGGATGCCCGCAAAGAGCTTCGCGTCAATGTTCAGGAGGGAGATCGGCCGGTAAGAACTACAATCCTCAGGATCTTTGCCAGGCTTGAGTGTGACAGTTATGGCAGCGTCTGACATCGAGGGTGTGACCGACCTCGTCTCAAGGAATGAATTGAACAGGCGGGTCAGGAACGGGGCCAGTTCCCGGCAAAAAGTTTTATAGAACAGCGCTGAGAAGCCCTCAGGCCCAGGGGATTTAGCCAATTTTAGTCGGGAGATGGCGAAAATGACCTCCTCCACCCGTATCTCAGAGTCCAGCTCTTCGACCGCGCTCTCCAACAGAGGGGTGACACCAGCCTCTGCGATGTACTGGTCACACTCAGCAGGCGATGAACCCTCCCCAGTGTACAAGGATTGGTAAAAGTGGCGGAAGGCAGCCGCGATTTCAGTGTCCGTAACGCAGGGCACCGAGTGGCGGTCCCGGACGGCGGCAATGGCTTGCGACTGGGCCTGAGCCCGCAAGCGGTGCACAAGCATTTTACCCCCTTTGTCTCCGCTTATATAGAACTTGTGACGCAAGCGCAGCAACGCGTGTTCCGCTCTGTCGAGATCTAGGTGTTTCAACATGCGCCTCTTAGTCTCAAGCTCCCTCCACACCCTGTGGGCCCCAGTGCGATTATGTATGGTCTCCAAACCCCGGACCTCTCCCTCCAACTCCTCCCTCCTGTCCCTTCTGAGCTTGGAGTAAGTGGCCGCCAACTAAGCATGGGCGAATTTTGCGAATTCGCGATCCGCGAATTTGCGGATTTGCAAATTCGCGATCTGCAAAATTTGCGAATTTGTGCAAATTTGCGGATTTTTGGTTTTTTGCGTGTTCGCAGGGTTTTTTGCGTTTTCGCTGGGTTTTTTGCGTGTTCGCGGGGCTTTTTGCGTCTTCGCGAGCCGCTTGCATAGCGAAGTTACCCATGCAGTCGTTTATGGGAGAGGGAGAGATAGATAGATAGATAGATAGATAGATAGATAGATAGATAGATAGATAGATAGATAGATAGATAGATGGATAGAAAGAGAGAGAAAGAGAGGGAAAGAGAGAGGGAGAGAGAGAACGAGAGAAAGAAAGAAGGGCCAGATTCCTGAGTTGCTCCTACAGAACATACAGCCTTTTATATTTAGCAAAATGCATATGAAATTTGTGCTGTAAAGGTCTCTTTTAGTTTAACCCCTCCTGACAACTCAAAATGGGTGTATTTGCCATCCTCTCCCTTCTTCCTGTTTTTTATATCTGTAAGTGCTTCCTGATGAGGTTTAATTCCTTTGCAGGTGCCTTGTTGCCTACTTGTAACTATTCTCTGACCCTGCTTCAAGGGTCAGAGCAGGGTCAGAGAATAGTTGCAAGTAGGCAATGAGGCGCCAGGAAGCAATTAGCAGCAGGTGTCCAAGTTGAAGTTAATTTGTTTGTAACCCTTTTGTAAAAGGTTACAAAGAAATTAGGTTCAACTTTTGCACCTGCTGCTGTAACCCTTGCTTAGCTGAAAATTCGTCCCCGCTGATTCGCGGATTTTACCGCGATTTCGCGAGATTCACGGATCGCGAAATCGCGGAAAATCCGCAAATTCGCCCGCGAAACGGATTTTACGCCCACCCTTACCGCTAACGCAATGAAGTCACCCCTGACCACCAGCTTCAACGCCTCCCAAACAGATGCGATCGCAGGGTGAAGTAGTGTGTGATAGTGTCCCTGACCTTTTAATGTATTTTAAATGAAACTTTTTGATATCTTCTAAATTCTGTACTTGCAATGGTTTTTTAAATCACGCAATAAAGTTATTATTATTATTATTATTATTATTATTATTAGCTTTAAATATATTTTGGAAATGCAACCATTTTTCTCCAGCTTATGAGTTTAGAAAATTAACACACTTTTGTCTTGAATATATACTCTAAATTTTTGGCATACCTATACTAATTCAACTAGGCAAAAGCTTCCAATCTTGTAGGCTGGGCACACATAGGTGAGCTACATCTAAGCATCAGGAGAGCTACTGATAGCTCATGAGCCGCTCATTGGAGAAGCTTCCTTTGGAGCTTTCTCTTTAAGGGCCATCCAGTGAAGAAAAGAACTGTTTCCAAACACCAAGGATAGTACCCCAGAACGTTGCTCTGACTGATGTCAGCTCGGGCTTTGCGATGTATTGTGACAACATTCACCCGCTGGATCCTGTAACAAGTAAATGCACGCTGGGTTTAGTAGTAGTAAGTAGAATTGAACCTTGTTTGACAATTTGCAATGCCCAATAGAAATGACTCGATACAATGAAAGCAAACATGGCCTTCTGTTGACAGGGGGATATCCTACAACCTGAATGGCACTGTAAGTGACCACACAGGACAGAGCTTGTTTCTTATCCCTGTCCTCAGTGCTTAGCAACCAACCAATGTAGAGTTCCAGGTTTTAACACATGGTCTTCCTTTCCCCTAAAATGCATATGCATCTTTAAGACCTACCGGAGAACTATAAGATTTATTGAGTCATTATGGCAACAATTAGCTGTGTTTTAGACATAAATAAGCCTGTTATGTAACTAAAGGTCGCAGAAAGCTTGGTATCATGGGGGAAAAACAAAGGGGCATATTACCCAGAGGGGCGATAGGCAATTATCGCCGGTTTAGCGGCCGTTTTCGTCCGCTAAGCGGCAATAATTCTATCGCTCTATTAGCAAGCTGTCGCTAACTGATGTTAGCGTCAGCTTTTAGGCGATAGCGAGTGGTTTGGGGCCCTCTTTGCATGTCAGCGATATTTATCGCTAATGACATGCAAAGGGGGCGTACCCAACCTGTTAGTGACTGAAAGCAGTCGCTAACATCGCTATCGCCTATAAGCAAGGCGGGCGTAGCGATGGAAATATTCCCGCTATCGCCAAAAACTAAGCATGGGCGGAAAATCTGTTCCGCTCGCGGATTTCGAGGACTTTCGGCAAATTCGCAATCCGCGAGATTCGCGAATTTCCCGCAAAATAAGCGAACGAAAATCCACGAACGGGGATTGGGTCAAAAGTTCAAGCTGACTTTTGTAACTCTTTTAGAATGGCGCCAGCAAGCTGCCAGAGCCATTCTAAAATAGTTACAAAAGTCAGCTTCAACAGGAAGCTCTAATAGATAAAGTAAAGCAGGTGCTGCTCAAATTCAGTTACACAATCATTAATTACCCCCAAACTTGGGGTGATTAATGATTGTGTAACTTAATTTGACCTTCAACTGGAGCACCTGCTTTACTTTATCTATTAGTGCTTCCTGTTGAAGCTATTTCTAGCTATTTTAGAATGGCGCTGGCAGCTTGCCGGCGCCATTCTAAATGGGGCTGAGGGCAGAAGGGCACAAAAGTGGGACAGAGGGCAGAAGGGAACAAAAAATGAGTGGGGCAGAGGGCAGAAGGGCACAGAAACAAGTGGTACAGAGGGCAGATGGGCATAAAAAACAAGAGGGTGGCAGTGATTAAGCAGGCAAAATTGCAAAGCGTCTCGCGAACACCCGCGAACACGCAAAGCGCCTCGCGAATACGCAAAAACAAAAAAATCCGCAAATTCGCGAATTTTGCAGATTGCCAATTCGCAAATCCGCAAATTCGCGAATTGCCAATTCGCAAAATTCGCCCATGATGCCTGCTCAGACCAGTTCTAAGCTATGTTATCCAATGGGAGGTGGATAACATGGCTAAGAGCATTTCGTCGCTAATGCGTGAATATCGCTGTATTCTCAGCGATATTCACGCTATCGCCGGAAAAATTATCGCTTTGGAGATAAACGTTGCTAATAACAAGTTATCTCAGCGATAATTTCCGGCGATGCTTAGCGATAAAAAAATCGTTGCTAAGCCTAGTTAGCGATAAATATCGATACTCGTTGGTAATATGTCCAAAAGTCTGGTGAAAAGTTGACAGCAACTGTATATGGACAGTAATTCCATTGGATACTGTGTACACATGACATACATGCCTAAGTGAAAACATTTGCGGGATTTTTCATGCTCGATAAATTGTGAAACATCCTGCGTGTGCACTACTATTTTGTACACATAAAAGTTATCTTCTCCATGCAGCCTTATTCCTGTCCGACTTCATGAGACATTACGGTGAAGACATTTGTGAGCTACACTAACTTATTTGTTCTCGATCCTCAAATCCTTCTTAAGTTACCCCAGTAGACCTCTGGGCTTCGGAAGATGACTCGACAGTCTGGAAATTCCTTCATTGGGGTCTTCACGGATCAGGGAACAGAGAAGTCTGCATCGTTATTTTATTTTATATGTCATACCTAGCATATTGTGATGGAGTGCTGGGAAATAACACATACATCAATTAGGAGTTTATACTTTTGAACAGCAGAGTGACATTACATTTCATCTATTTACAGTTTAATTTACTAATTTAACTCCTAGTCTCAATTTTAGGCACCAGGACTTTAAGTGAATTTGCCAGAATCTTTCAATTTGCAGTCAAGTACCTAAGCATGGGCGGATTTTGTGGATCCACGATCCGCGGATTTTGCGGATTTGCGGATCGTGGATCCGCAAAATCCGCGGATTTTGCGGATTTGCGGATCCGCGGATTTGGGGCGGGGCTTCCATGCGAGTGCACATGCCTCTTGTGTGTTTGAAAGGTCTGAGAAAGATCAGTTCAGCAGATGAAGAGAAAGAAGCCCCTGGTCACAAGAACAGCACGGGTATTGTGCTCGTGAAAGTCAAGGATGCAAAGGCCTCTATCCAGCATCACAGCTGATTTTCCACGGTAGAGTTGGGAAGAAGGCACACCTGTCCAGCCTCGACGACGCTCACGATTGTTTTTGGGCTAATGAATGAGTCACTGAATTTGAGCATCAACTAGTTTGAGCGACCATGTGTGTGTTACTATGCAATCGCCCCGAAGGGCGCAGGGGTCCCTTGAGTGAGCTGTCCATCATAGTGGGTGAATGGCAGGAAGACGGTGCAAACCGCGAGTGTGTGGGCGGGGCCAAACGGGCAGGGCTTCCATGCGAGTTCACACATGCTTCTTGTGTCACGGGTATTGTGCTCGTGAAAGTCAAGGATGCAAAGGCCTCTATCCAGCATCACAGCTGATTTTCCACGGTAGAGTTGGGAAGAAGGCACACCTGTCCAGCCTCGACGACGCTCACGATTGTTTTTGGGCTAATGAATGAGTCACTGAATTTGAGCATCAACTAGTTCGAGCGACCATGTGTGTGTTACTATGCAATCGCCCGAAGGGCGCAGGGGTCCCTTGAGTGAGCTGTCCATCATAGTGGGTGAATGGCGGGAAGACGGTGCAAACCGCGAGTGTGTTGGCGGGGCCAAACGGGCAGGGCTTCCATGCGAGTTCACACATGCTTCTTGTGTGTATAAAAGGTCAGAAAAAGATCAGTTCAGCAGATGAAGAGAAAGAAGCTCCTGGTCACAGGAACAGCACGGGTATTGTGCTCGTGAAAGTCAAGGATGCAAAAGCCTCTATCCAGCATCACAGCTGATTTTCCACGGTAGATTTGGGAAGAAGGCACACCTGCCTCGACGACGCTCACGATTGTTTTTGGGCTCACAGGAAGGGCATGTTGTAAATATTTTACGATGGCGCCGGCAAGCTGCCAGCGCCATCCTAAAATACTTACTAAATTAGCTTCAACAGGAAGCTCTAATAGATAAAATAAAGCAGGTGCGAGCACCTGCTTTATTTTATCTATTAGAGCTTCCTGTTGAAGCTAACTTAGTAACTATTTTAGGATGGCGCTGGCAGCTTGCCGGCGCCATCGTAAAATAGTTACAAGTTGACAGGCCAGCCAGGCTTCAACTTTTGCCCCCGGAATCCGCCGCTCGCGGATTTGCGAATTTGCGGTAAATTCGCGGGAGTTCGCGAATCGCGAATTTACCGAAAATTTGCAAAATCCGCGAGCGGAACAGATTTTGCGCTCATGGTTACCAGAGACAGGAAGAGAATCCAAGTCCTTAGAGTCCAGTGTTGACAACTTCACTATAATATCACATATCCTCCCAAAAGTGCTGCTGCTCCCAGCCCTGTGCAGAAGTGGGAAAGTTCCATCTGCGTCAACTAGCCCCTTTTTTTTACCTCATTAGGCTGATTTCTTTTTTTTAAAGTTGTACAGCTTTGCACTTAGTGAAGCTAGTAAATTTGAAAACTAATCTGAGACGTTGCAGTGCAATGGCCTTTGAAGCTTTGCAAAGCCCTAGACTGGAAACGGAATATAGGTCATGTAAGGTAGAGATAATGTAGACATGTGGTACAAGGAAGGGATGGAAGCACCATTTTAAGTTATGTCAAATGTGGTGACCAGAACAGTGGGATTTCCTATTGGCTTATTATTTTGGCAACAGCATGTCAATGTTACAGGAAAAAACATTATGTGGTCACATCCAAATGATGTTGCCTATTTGAATAAAACTGTGACAACACTGGGGCTTGTGTTTTGGACCATAGAGGACCTGACTTGACAGATTGGGCTGGATTGTTCCTATTCAGGCAAGATCAGGGTTGATTTGCATATGGCTTGGTCTAATCGAGATGACTTAAGGGGCCAAAAAAATAATGGACTAGGATGCGGCCATTTAATAGAGATTTAGATTAATTCAAGCTTACCATCCATCATTTTTTTTCTAGTCCTTATTGCGGTTAGCTTAGTGGCCAAGGGTATCCCCACACCTGGGTCCCATCCTTGTGCTATTGGAACCAAGCTGCACCTGACTGAAGAAGTCCAAATAGGCTAGAACTGGGCTTGGATTACTTGTGTTCTGGCTCAGGAGGAACTGGCTTGGCTTGGCTGGCAGGGCTGGAATGTTCCTATTGGAGCAGAATCAAGGCTGATTTGCATATGTCTGGGTCTAATCTGAGATGCCATGGATGGTCAGAAAATGTTGGATGGGAATGCAGCTCTGAGTAAAGATAGTAGCTGAGATAAATTCAAGCATTCCATCTATTACTTTTCTACTCAGTGTGCACAAAGTAGCTGAAGATGCGCCGAGACCTGGCCAGTACTCACTGTGTAAGTGGAACCAAGCTGCACTTGACCAAAGAGGGTCAAATAGGTCAAAGACAGTCTTGGTTGTTTGCTTTCTGGTTCAGTGAGTGTCTAGCTTGGAAGAGTGGGTTGGACTGTTACTACTGGAACAGAATAAAGGCGGATTTGCATATGCTGGCTCTAATTTGAGGTGGCATGGTTGGCCAACAAACAATAGGCTAGAATACTGGCAGAGGAAAGGGCGCGCGACGCAGCAAACAAGATGGCCGCTCCCCCCTGAGCTCCGCGATTTTGGCGGCGCTTTCCTCATGAAGGGACCGCTTCTGGGCAGCGTTTCCTGCCGAAAACGGCTGTTTTGTGAGTCGGAACTGCCCCTCCACACATGGGTATGTTTCTGTACGCCTTGTTCGTTTTTTGAGGCTAGAATTTGCATAAATGCTTTCTCCTCGGAATAGGCCGCCACTTTGTTTTTTTCTCTTCATTGTTTTTCGACAATTTTTCTCGAATGGCTCTATTTTTGTATCTTCCTGATGCTTCTTGTCTCCTGGATGTGCTTCTTCAACTTTGTAGCGCTTCCACGGTTATTTGACATTTAATATGGCGTTTTGAGTCAATTTTGCTTCTCATTTGACCGCTGGACCTCTGCCTCCGTTTTTTCTCTCCTCAACATTCGATTTGGCTGTGCGCTGTTGCTCTCCTGCCTCCTCCGCACGCATCATTTCTTAATTTTTGCGCTCTGTTGACATCCAGTTCAACTTTTCTTGACTGTGGTCTCCATTTTTCACAGTTTCAGTGTGTTTCTTCAGGGAATTTGCAGCCTTTCATCACGTTCCGTCACTCTTTTTTTTGCCTCACGCTGATCCTGTCTCAGGCTTTCACATCATGGAGCACAGACATGTTTCTAAGGCCTCTAATGTTGCTTCCGCTTCACGCAAAGACTCTGTTCCTGTGGGCAAACGCCTTAAGAAGGACCCACCGTCTCCCTCCAAATCTCCTCTTCCTGTTACCCTTGAGGATTTAATGGAGGAACTCAAATTAATCCGCCCTTTTATTGCGGACACCACTGCTACATTGCAAAGACTGGATGCTAAGTGGTCCAACCTTGATAAACGAGTTACTGAAGTTGAGCAGAAAATCAGTGACGCACAAGATGTTGTTGCCAAAGTGGACACCCTCACCAAGGAGATTCAAGTCCTCAAGAAGACGTCTGAGGATTTGTAAAATCGTAATAGACGCAACAACCTTCGTATTTATGGTGTTCCGGAAAATTCTGAAGGGTCGGACATCATCTTATTCCTGAAGACACAAGTTTTGCCAATACTTGGCCTGCCGAAACATGTGGATGTCAACATTCAACGAGCGCACCGTCTTGGTCCCAAAACTTCTTCCACTTCATCGAAACCCCGTGGTATCATCGCCTACTTTCTCCTCTAGTCCGACCTCATGACTATTCTTCATTCAGCCAAACAACACAAGCAACTGTTATGGTCAGGCCATAAACTTTTTTCTCTCAGGATGTTTCCAAACAGACTGCGGTGCGTCGTAAAGAATTCCTGGATCTGCGGCCTACGCTTCGAACCATGAACGCTAGATACGGTTTGATTCATCCTTGCTTTTTCAAGATAGCATACAAGGAACGGTCCTACAGTTTCGAAGACCCGGCTGATCTCCGCAGATTCATCCACTCCCACAGAGAGGACTCTATGGAACAAAGCAGCTCTTAATTTTTTTTATTTGTTTGTTTCCTCTCTGTGTTTCTTTTATTGTCTGTTATGATTTGTTGTTTCTCCTCACATCACCTCACTTTTTTGTTTCCATTATTTCTATGGTGAGTTTCCTGATGTTTCGATAGTCCTCCTCTGCATTGTATTGTTTTATCGTTCGTCTCCGTCATCCCAGTATGCTGTTTTTTCCTGCATATCCTTTTGGTAAGTCTCCTTCATTTGTTCTTTGTCGTGCTCGGTCCCAGGTTCTCCTTGCATTTTTTCCTCTCTCCTCTGGTTTTTTCTCTTTTGTTCCTTGGACTGTGTTTTTGACTTATTCCCTTTTATGGGTCGTCTTTTATTGCTGCTCCCGCTCTCACCTCATTGTTTTTTTCTGTTACATGTTCTGTATGGCTAGAACCACCTTGGTTCTTTTTGCCGTCTTCCTTTTCACTGTCTTCTTTTGGGTTGCTTTAGGCTCCCTCTTTTCTCCCTCTTGCTTCACTTTCTTCTCACTCCCCTTCCTTTTTTGCCTTTTTCGTTTTTTTTCTACTTTACCTACCTTACTCTTGCTCTTCTTTTCACCTTCCTTTTGGCACTGCGGTATTAGTAATTTCTTCTTTTTCTCCTCCATTTCTATCTCTTTACTTCTTCTCATCTCACCTTCCTATGATAGCCTTGCTCCTTTTCCTTTCGCTCTCTCTACTTGGGTTTCTTTACTATTTCCATCGTTCCTATTTTTACTATATTTGGCTTGTTCCCATCTCTCCTTGCCAATCTCACTATACATTCTCTCTTTTTACCTGTATTACTCTCTCTTTCTACTTCTGCTTTAATCTCCTCGTATGAAAGGTTTTCGACTCATTTCCTGGAATGTTAAGGGTCTTCGTAACCCTATCAAGAAACAACGTGTTTTATCTCATCTTGCTCGTTTAAAATGTCAAATTGCCTTTTTACAAGAAACACATCTTTCTACACAGGAGTTATCGTTGTTGTGTAGAAAATGGTTTGGGGATGTTTTTTGCTCTCCTGCTATTATTCACAAAAATGGTGTTGTTATTTTATTTCATAAAGCATTGTCTGTTCAAATTCTAAATGAAACTGTTGATACTAATGGTAGGTGGCTGCTCCTTGATTGTACTGTTAATGATGTACATCTCTCTCTTTGTAATGTCTATGGTCCGAATGGCATTGATTCTTCCTTTTGGAATGATTTCTCCTCCCTTCTCTCTTCTAATGCTAATGAAGATTTGATTGTTGGGGTGGATTGTAATCAATTGATGGACCCCTTTTTGGACCGCAACTCACAAGCTTGTTACATTCCCAATAAAATGCAAAAGTCCTTCCATAGATCCATTTCCTCCAGAGGCCTTATAGATTCATGGAGGTTGTCCCACCCCGACTCTTTGGAATTTTTCTTTTTTTCTCCTGTGCATAATTCCCTCTCCCGTATTGACTATATTTTTCTCTCCCACCATGCTTTTCAATTCATGACCAACTCAGAAATAGGCTCTATCCTCATCTCAGATCATGCCCCGGTTATTTTAGATATGGACTACCCCTCTCCCTCGCCTCAGGCCCGCAGATGGCGCTTTAACAACTCCCTTTTACTTGATCCCACTTTCATTTAACATTTCACTCACTTCATGGATGACTTTTTCACTACTAACTCACACTCTTCCTCTGACTTTCATTTTCTCTGGGATGCTTTTAAAGCCACTGCTCGGGTTGTATTATTGATTTTGTGTCACTTAAAAAAAAGAAAGCGCTTTCCCAGGCTTCTTCCTATTTAACAAGCATCAAACAACTTGAGCATCTTTATTACACTTCCAACTCTCCGGATTCTTTATCCTCTCTCATTACCGCTAAAATGCAATTTAATAAACATTCTTGGAAATCGGCCTCCAATCAGTTCTTCAATTTAATGCGAAGATATATGGTGGTCGCAATAAAGCTGGTAGGGCTCTGGCAAACTACCTCAAAATTAAGAAACAAAAATCGAAAATAGTCTCGATTAAAGATTCACAAGGCTCGCCCCCAATCTTCTGATGCCAAAATTCTGAATTCTGAATTGCTTTGTTAAATTTTATTCTTCTCTTTATACCCGAGTCTTTCCCTTCAGTAGAGCAATTAGATTATTTCTTTAATTCTGTCCCTAAACCTCCCACTCCTTTGGTGGATTTCTCTTCTCTTGATGCCCCGATTTCTGAAAAAGAAATTCTTGCTGCCCTCTCTCTTCTCCCCAAAGATAAGACACCTAGCCCGACGGCTTTACTGTTCATTTCTTTCTACAATTTAAATCTGTACTGATTCCTCATTTGCTCCAGTTAATTAACCACTTTCTCTCTTCTGGTGAATCCAAAGGTTCCTTCACGCAGGCTATGCTTGTTCTTCTCCCCAAAAAAGATAAGGACCCTTCCCTGTGTAAAATCCCATCTCCCTAATTAATACTGATTGTAAATTATATGCGAAACATCTGGCTCTACGGATTAATTCCATCATCCCTGATTTGGTCAACATTCATCAATCCGGCTTTGTTAAGGGGAGATCCGTTACAGACAATTCTAGAACCCTTCTCAATATCATACATCTCTCTGCTAAAATGGACAGTCCGTTGGCGGCCATTACTCTAGACGCCGAAAAGGCATTTGACCGTGTCAACTGGGATTTTATGTTTGGTGCCCTGTGCTGGCACGGTTTCAGTCCCACTTTTGTTAAATTTGTTCAATTGCTTTATTCTGCTCCTTCTACTTCTATATGGATTAATGGTATGCAATCTGATTATTTTCCCCTTCGTAGAGGTACCAGACAAGGCTGTCCACTCTCCCCCCTCCTCTTTATTTTGGCTCTCAAACCTTTCCAAGAGAAAATTCGACAATCCCCTTCCTATTTTGGCTTTCTTTATAAAGATGTGGATATTAAGTTTACTGCTTACGCCGACGATATTCTGCTTTACATTTCCAACCCTGCTGTTGCTCTTCCTGCTTTCTTTTCTTTACTACATGACTATTCCTCAGTTTCTGGTTATAAATTAAATATTGATAAAACAGAAGTCCGTCCCCTCAATAAATGTTGTCTTCCTCACATGTTTCAGGGCTCCGGTTTCCAATGGAATCCTGGTTCTATTAAATGTCTTGGTGTTTTATACGCCAACACCATTAGAGAAACTATCAGAATTAATCATTCCGATATACTTAAAAAGCTCTCTTCTCTTATAGAACGTTGGTCCCCTCTTTTTCTTTCCTGGTGGGGTCGTCTTTCCACTATTAAAATGATGCTCCTTCCTATTGTGAACTTCTGTCTTTCCATGCTTCCTATCTCTCTCCCCCATTTCTTTTTTAAGTCTATCAATAGTCTTTTTTTCCAAATTCCTGTGGAATAAGCGTAAGGCTAGAGTCTCTCTCCTCCGTCTTCAACAACCTAAACATCTTGGTGGTGTTAACTTCCCCAACATCTCACGCTTTCACTCTGCTTTTTCTCTCAAGCAAATTTGGCCTTTCCTTCTCGAAACCTCATCTCCTCCTACTACGGCTTGGAGCTCACTGGAATTGGCTCAACTTCACCCCTTCTCCTTTCTTCTTGCTTCCGATCTCACTCAACCACCTCCTAAGCTGCTTTCACCTATTTTTAAACACTCCAAAGCTTTAACGCTTGCTCTTTTTTGCTCATTCTCTGTACCATCTACTCTTCATTTGAATACCCCACTTTGGTATAATAAATTTCTAAAACTACGCAATCGGGCGCTCTTTTGGAAGGAATGGATCGACAAAGGAATTCTCACTTATAGACAACTCATTTCTAACAATTCCTTATTAACCTTTCCAGCACTCCATGACTCCTTTGGTATCTCTAACAAATACTGTGCACATTTTCACAAACTTATACCTAAACTATCCACTATTATCCTGCAAAACTTCCCTTCACCCTCTTCACCTCCCCTCCTTGCCTCTCCACCAAATTTTCAGGTTCCCCTTAAGGCCTCTGCTATTTATAGACTACTTTCTCCCTAACCTACTGATAGGCCTAAAACTAACCTCAAACTTATCTGGGAAGTGGACCTCAATCAAACTTTTCCCTCACTTACCTGGGAGTCTATTTGGTCCAAACTTCATTCCACCTCTCGGTCCACTAGTACCACACAAACCCTTTACTTTTTTTTATAATAGATTATTTTATACTCCCTACTCCCTGTTTTTAAATTGTTACATGCTAAGAAGTGTTGGTCTTGTTCATGCACTTCTGGTGATTTGGTTCACATGTTCTTTCTTTGTCCTAAGGTCCAACTTATGCGGTCCCACATTTGGTCTACACTTAACAAGATTTTATCCACTAATGTTCCCTTTCTTCTTTCTTCTGTATTTCTGGGTAGTTTGGGCCCAGTTTGGGATGTCCCGCTTCATACTCATAAATGTATTGACCTTTGCATTGGTATTGTTTTTCAAATCATAACAACTAACTGGAAAGATACCAAAAATGTGGTTTATAATGCCTGGTGGAATCTACTCTGCCATCATCACAGATTAGATCGTGCATGCGCTTCTTTCATCCCAATGTTGATTAAACGTGATTTACTTTGGTCCCCTTTAACAGACTTTTTATCTGAAAGTGCCTCATGATCACCTGGTATTGTTATTATTAGTATTACTCTTATTACTATTATTATGTACTTTTATTATCTTATACCTCTTTACTCTGTTTACCATTTATTTTTTACTGCTGTTCCCCTTCCCTCCCCCTTTTCCCTTCTTCTCTCCTTCTTTCTCTCTTTCTTCCCCCCACAAAATGAAAAGTTATAAAAGCATTTTTTCATTTGTATAGTGTTTTCCCCCTTTGGGGCTTTTCTTGTCATGATGGTACATTACTCTTCATAATTATTTTGATTCCTGTTGCTCTTTATTTGTGCTGTTGTATTGATGTTTTACATTGCTTTATTTAACTCAATAAAGCTTTTCAAACTTAAAAAAAGAGTACTGGCAGAGTGTTTATCAGTCACTGAGATTATTCAAGCATACCATCCATAACTTTGTTGTTCCCTATTTGAATACAGCATCACCTTGCCCAGCCCGATCTGAAATACAGTGTCAGCTATTGTACTTCATGAACCTACAATGACGTTTCTCATCTCAGGCCTGTATACTCCCGGTCACGTTCACTAAACTCTTCTGATTAGTTTAATTGTCATCAACAATACCACTATGTGGCACCTTTGGTGAAGCCCTGCTAACGACCATTATGGTGTTTCATGGGCCTATTCGTAGATGAAAGACTACTATTTTCTGTTCCTACAAACTTTAGGTATTATTTTAAAGTGTATGTACTGCCCACCCAGTCCCCAAAACCCAGACTTGGCCCTCCCAGATCCAGGATTTGTAAGGCATAGCAAATCACACATGAGGGTCTCAAGGTGCTGAAATGAAGGCACAGGGAGATTAAGTGATTTGCCCAGAATATCAGGATTTTGAGGTTGATGCTGAGACTCGAACCTGGTTCCCACTGACTCTGGATTTGGCAGCTCAGGTCGTTATGCCACCTCCTCTCCCAGCAGAAGACTACCTGCTCAATTTAGAGATCACGGCCTTGTTGCTGGGATCTCTTTTTCCAACAACTCTTTTGCGATATAGCGTAAGTGCTAAGGTAGCGTTTTTGAACAAAACTGAGATGCCAGCTGGTACCATGTCATGGTGACTGCCTGGATTTTTTTTTTCTTCGGTGCAGTGGAAACCAACCCCAGAATGCACTGGCTTATTTCTGCAACACCAAAAATAAGTGGTCAATAAGGGAGCATTCTCACTGCACATGGGGATCATTGTTTTGTTTTCCTGTGCAAGTGCTGCGCCTGACGCAGGGATTGCGGACAGAGAAAAGGAGCACCAAACCTGTCCTAAATAGGGTGGGACTTGCAATGTCCGTTAGCGGAATGCATGGTGGTGGATGTGCCATCAGCAAACTCTGTACCAAGGGGAGCAGGTAGAGGTTCCGTCACTGGAACTCTGTGGTTCATCCTCCTCAAACTGAAGCAGGTGGAAGTGCAAGTTATCCCATCCCAACAAATTCTAAGTGACCTCCTTTCGTTTAGTATCCCTATCAAGATAACTGTTGTTTATGAATTGGAAATGTTACACACAAAAATGTGGTAGTTGCATGAAAATACCTTGTGGCAAGTGGCAGTCTGACAAAATCATGAACACATTGTTGACTCGACATGGGGAGAGGAGCTGGCCTAAGGGCTAGGGCAGTTGACCTCGAATGTGGGGAACTGGGTTCGAGTCTTGGCAATGACTCTGAACATCCTGTGATTCTGGGCAAATCACTTAATCTACGAGTGCCAAACAAACAAATAAGAAAAGAAATGAATGTGTTTTCATGTAATGCAACTGGTGCTATCTAAAGCACTCTAATACCTGATTCGGATCAAGTTCGCGCTATATAAAACTCTGTAAAATAAAAAATAAAAACGTCTGGGCACGCAGAGGGCAGTAGTTGTGGTGTATCTATATGCAAAGCCAGAGCTGGACTCCTAGTAGAGTCGCCTTTCTTCCGTGTGCTGTAGATTCCAGCTGCAAGTGTGAGGCTTTGACGTTGCCCTGGGCAGACTGCCTGCTGATAGTTTTACAGCCCAAGAGCAACAGTCAGATACAACCGGTGTTACTTTGAAAGGAACAACCTCACAAAGACAAGCAAGCAAGCACTGCTTGTAAAAAAGAATCAGTACAAAAGGGGGTGGTGATGGACGGAGCATCTGAATCAATCAAACACCCAGTCAACAGATCTGGGTTTAATGCATCACCGTTCTTTAGCCCACTCTGCCACCCCAGTTCAGACATGGCCATATGCAAATCAGTCTGACCCTGTGCCTCATGGGAACAGTCCAGCCTGAACTGCCAAGCCATGCCTTCCCTGGACCGGAAACAAGCTTCCTAGGACCGGTCAGATACAACCGGTGTTACTTTGAAAGGAACAACCTCGCAAAGACAAACAAGCTGCTTGTAAAAAAGAATCAGCAAAGACTACAGTGTGCTAAACACTGGTCTTTAAGCATGCTTATGCAGGTAAAATAATGTACTTTTGCTGTTATAAATATCAGAATTATGCTCTCCTGGTGTTGGTGTTAGCAAGAAGGAGAGCACATCGTGAATGTCACCCGCCAAGTTGCCACTCAAGGATGAGAAATATGCTCTGCTATGTTGAAGCAGGCAGGGCCCAGGGCAATGGGAAGAGCCTTGCAGTTCGGAGCTGTCATCAATGCCCTTGGCATGCAGCACAATGAACACAAGCAGGGGCGGCTCTAGGCTCATGGTTTCCCTGGGCAGGGAGCGTAGGTAGGGGGCCCCGGAAGAGGGGGTCCGGGCGGGGCGGAGCACGGAGGCCAGTGAAGAGGGGGGATTCAGGGTGTTTGGAAGTGGAACAGAGCTGGGGGCTGCCAAATCCCTGCCAGGGGCCGCCACGCAAATATGTATCCATATTATCCATGTATCCTCAGAGGATTATTATATTAAGGATATATAGTGGCGTGGTGGCCCCTGGGGTTTGGTGGCCCTGTGCAGGTGCATAGCTTGCACATGACTAAGGCCGCCCCTGACACAAGCAGCAAAGCACCTGAAGTACACGAGGCGCTGATCATGTTCAGAGACATTAGACCTACCGCTCCATGGAGCACACTTCATGGGAAAAACCATACCGCTTTCAGAGAACATTCACATGGATTAGAGTGAAGGACTGAAAATCCAGTCCCTCCAGAGAGCCACTGCAAAATGGACAACCCGCTGACCCATAGGAAAACGGAACTTTCCAACCGCGCTAAGAGTCCTGGGACCTCATTTATGAGGCTGTGAGTCACTTTTACGCCGCCGGTGCGTCACTTTTTGTGACGCACCAGCAGCGTAAAAAAATTGTGCCTTGTTGCACCATATTTACAAAGTGACGCATCTAGGTAGATGTGTCACTTTGTAAACCCCTGCGCTACATTATACCTGCGCCAGGTATAATGTATGCAGGGGGCGTTCAGATGCAAGAAAAGGTCATAGAAGTGACGCGGTGAAATCTATAAGATTTCACTGCACCACTTCTAGGATGCAAATGTGTCAATTTCTTACACCTGCCTCACAGCAGGCGTAAGACTGACGCAGGCCCTTTCACATGGGGCTTGCCCCATGTGAAAGGACACATTGCTGGAGTTGCATCACTTATGCGACACACTCCAGCAATGCGTCACTTTTGCGCCATACAGATACTTCAGAAATACTGACATATCTGTAACTCCTTGCGCAATGATGCGTCATACTGTAAATATGATGCATCATTGGTGTCTCACAGAGGGCGCAATGAAAAGTGACGCATCGCTGTTTTTACGCAGCGATGCGTCACTTTTCATAAATGAGGCCCCTGCACTTTTAAAAAACAGCATGATATACCATATAGAGGATAGCATAGCATAACCTAGTGCATAGGTAGTATGGTAGTACGCAACATAACAATATAGTATAACATCAAAGCCTACCATACTAAAGAAATATAACATAGCAGAGCAGAACAGAACATATCATAACACAACTATACTGGCCCTGTAAAATATCATAAACATAAGCTAGAGAACCTGTCTGGGACACTGCCTATTAACATAACTCATTTGTATTCTAATAGCATTGTGGGCAGGGAGCGAGCCGTGCATTTTTGGATTAAAGATGTCTCCCTCATCAGCATCTTCTCGGGATGCTAGGGGAGTGCCATTCTCTTACTGGCAAGGGGGGCGCGCCCGCCTGGTGACTTCTCTTTTGACTCTGAAGAGAAATCGCGGTCATAAGGAAATCCTGCTGCATTAAAAAGTCACGCTCTATTTCTCAAGCTTTTGTTTTTTTACTCCTATATTGTGCTTTTGTTTATCCTTCTCAGTCATTTCTGCCTTGATTTTTTTTTTAACATAGTAGCGCGCACTCAGATAATGCTACTGAATTGTGTTTTAAATTTATTTCCTGCCTCTCCGCTAGGCTTTTCTCTCTGTACGAAGGTATATTCTTGTGTGTGCATGCAATTAAGGCACTGAAGCCAAGGCGACAGGAACAGAGCAGTGGCGGCTGACGACATTTCAAAGTGGTGGGGCGTAAAAGTTTTTGATGAGTGCCCGGTGACGAGAGAGTGTAGTGAACGAGCCTGACCCTCAATGGGGGTATAGAGGGGGTTCTCCTACAAGAAAATGTTGAAGAAATATTGGGCAAATGGTGCATTTTCAAGCATATTTGAGAAAGCAAGAAGGTTAATAAAGCAATCATAAATGTGTAGTTATTACATCAATAAAGAGACTTCATATGATAATGACATAGGAAGCTGCTTATTCAGTATCACCACATAGCTGCTAGTTCGTCTGACTTGGCTGCCCATCTCTCTCCACCCTGGCTCATCTTGCACCCTGCCTCTATCTTCCCTCCTGCCAGCCCCTACTGTTTTTGTGCTCTCCCTTACCTCCACCTAGTTCCCGGCCATTTAACCCCTTGTGCTGCCTGTGTTCTCTTGTTTCTAGCACATTACTTGTGTGCACCCTCCCCTCCTCATACTCTCTCCCCTACTCTAGACTGAACCAAACGTCTCCAGTGCTACCTTTTGACACCTTTACATTGCTCGTGTGCTCCCTCTCCTCCCATGCTCTCCCCCTCTGGACCATCAGCCTCCTGTGGCGTCCTTTGACTCCAGTGTTTAGTCCTGCAAAACCTCATCCCCGGGGTCTCTCCTACATTACACCCCCATTCTCCTGTGTGATCTCAAATCTCAGATCCTGAACATTACGGTAAGTGAATTCTCCAGAACAGTGTAAAATACTCTGGGGCATATTACCAACAAGTAGCGATATTTATCACTAAATAGACTTAGCGACGATTGTTTTAACGCTGCCTATCGCTGGATGTGTTAGCGGAGAAAACATGCTATTAGCAACTTTTTTCTCCATTGTGCTAAAATATCTAGCGATAGCGGCGAAATACGGGAATGTCGCTGAGAATACAGCAATATTCATGCATTAGCGTCAAAATGCTCTGAGCCATGTTATCCACCTCCCATTGGATAACATGGCTAAGAACTGGTCTGGGCAGGTGTTAGTATTTGGAGATATTCGCGCTTAGCGCAAATATTTCCAATGCTACGCCTGCTTTGCTAATAGGCGATAGCGGTGTTAGCAACTGCTTTCAGTCACTAACTGGTTGGTTATCCCAACTTTGCATGTCATTAGCGATAAACATCGCTGATATGCAAAGCGGGCCCCAAACCGCTCGCTATCGCCTAAAAGCTGTCGCTAACTGATGTTAGCGACAGCTTGCTAATAGGGCGATAGAATTATTGCCGCTTGGCGGCCAAAAATGGCTGCTAAATTGGTGATAATTGCCTATCACCCCCCCCTTGGTAATATGCCCCTCTGTTCTCAACGCGCATACACAAACACTTGTATATGCAACAAACTATTCAGAGAACTGTCAATCGGACAAACCTGCAGAACCATTCCTACAGTTATGTGACTGATCCATATTATCCTTAAAATCCCTGTTCACAACTCCCTTAATCCACACAGGCATTTAATTTCAGGACTATATCTTCACAGCTTTATGAAGTTATCTATAAAGGCTTGGAAGCTTCATGAAAAACACCATGGAATTCTGCTGGTATAATAAAAACTCTGACCATCCATTTTCACGCCATTTCTCCTTATTTCACACAGAGCCTTCTGGGGAACCATCAAATCAGCTGTCACGAACAGAAGCCCAGCCACTATTATTATAACTTCTGCACATCCTTCCTAAAACACGCTGTTATTAACAGTACACTTACACCAGACCTCCAATCTGACAAGGAACCCTCTAGACAACAGTTAATGTTGCGCTGGGCGCTAGGAAAAGTTTGCTGCAGGAAATTAACTTCTCCATATTACTAATAAAATACCCAGTTGGCAGCACCTTGGCACCTTTTCTCTTATCTTACCAGGAACTGCCCGAAGGGCCTTAAATACAGCGGTTGTAAAATCAATATTTTCCATTTCTTTCAGTTCACACAAACATGACCTTGGCTGTGCTTCTGAAAGCATCACTAAGAACGGAAATTAAGAACTCACCCATCATGAGTTTCCCACTGTAACCTCCTTACATGAGCTGAATGAATAATGCAACCCTTACCAGAAGTGGCAGGGAGGGAAGGAACTTCTGGTAATCTCAGAGCCCACCTCGCCTTGTGCTGAGAGCACTAGTCAATGACCGCTCCCACAAGCTTTCCACTGACCATCGACCAAGCCTTCAAACTATCTCAGACAGGGCATGAACAACAGTGTGGAGAAGTGTGGCTCAATGGTTAGAGCGGCAGAACCTGATGCAGAGGTCTGGCCCGGACCAGTGTTCAATTCCTGCCTCGGTGGGTCTTGGGCTCAATTTCCCCGGACCTGATAATTCTCGCCTCGGTGCCTATTCGAATCATGGGTCCCACTCTGCAACTCTGGGCAATCGCTTGCTTAATCTCCACAATGGCCCCAACAGCGCTGGGATGCCTGGCTTCACCTTGGGGGTGCCCAGGAGTGGGCACTTCACAAGAAAAGGCCAGGAAGGGTTCCACAGCGGTATGTGTACAGGGCCTTGAGACCCCTTCGGGGGTGATTCGTGCGCTATATATAAGCACTACATTTACTAACATGAAAGAAATTTTGAAGAAAGTTATTAGAGCCTAAGGGTTCATTTTCACACCTACTTAGCTGTGCATGGACGAGGTCATTCTGCAGAGTGATTATCCTTCTTGAGTTAGCTCAATGAGAACGATTGAGCTGATCAATGCATGCTGTTTAGAGCACCAACATATGTGTGGTTAAAGATATGCACAATTCAATTCAATTCAAAATTCCTTTATTCGACTGTATGCAATGCAGTCATAAAAGTACAATAAAAAACATCTACATACATAACAATGTTAAAAAGACATTTTATCAAGAGCGAAAAGTCACAAGAGAACATACAAACTCTAAAAAATATAAATATACTGTTTATCTAAAACATATTACCGGGGGAGGGATGATTCGAATAACAATGAACCTTCCATGCTTTTTCTAAATTTCAGGGCTGTTTTTAGAAAATTACATAGAAACAAAGTGCTTTCACAGTGCAGCATTTGAAGATAAAGTAATGCAGGCCTTATTTGCACAAAATTCAATTGTTTAAAAAGGGGTTTTAAAAACAGTTTTCGTGGTATCATGTAATAGGGGCATATAAATAAAAAGTGAGCCAGGTCTTGCGGAGACTTACTGTCGCAGCCGCAAGCTGGCAACACTTGTCCCCTGTGGGCCCCTCTAGGCACAGCTAGCAACAAATGATACATGTCAAAGCGAAATCTGGACAACAGAAAACGTTCATATCTAGAAATGGGCCAGGATAGGTAGGGTTCAATTTGCACACAAGATTTTGTTAAAACATGCCTCCTCACGCTACCTTTTTTAAGCTCCAACTCTTCCCTGGCTAGCTGTGGGTTCAAAAAATAAGTATCCTTCACATAAGTTACATCTTGTTTGGATACTTGCTGTGGTGCTAGAGAAAGTTTCAACTGACCCAAATCATGAAGACAGTTTCTGATATATTTTAACCAGGGTATCTTGTATTTCCCTTCCCAGTTGAGTGCTTCGAGAAGGATGTTTTGGGTAAATGGTATATCATCATTCATCCAACAGTTTAACCAACACAGCAAGGGGTTAACAGCTATTTTATCTCCTAGGTAAGGCATACCTAATTCTTCGTGAGTGGAGAAATTAGCTGTGCCTTTAGGTAGACATAATACTTGTTTTAGGAAATTGTTTTCAATTGTTACAAGGTCACCCACAGGGACAAAGCCCCAAATTTCACTCCCGTAACAGGCCACAGCGGTGCTTTTGGCTTGATACAGTTTCATCAGAGCAGCCGCTGGCGTATTTCCCATTTTACGCGCGAAGTCAGTTATTGCAGCATTAGTCCTTGCTGTTTCTCCCTTTTTCTTCCTTACCGCAGGTCCCCAAGTGAGTTTATGGTCAAACAATACGCCAAGGTATGAGAAAGTCTTTGTTATCGGTATTTTTTCCCCGTTAACAGAAAAGGGATAAGACTTTTTTAAACCAGATCCTATCTTCATAACAAATGATTTAGTGTTGTTGATGCTCAGGCCCCGTGATTTCATGAATGAGAAAAAGGAATCAAGTAATATTTGAAGGCCCAGTGCAGTTCTGGAGATAAGGACGGCGTTGTCTGCATAAAGCAGAACAGGTACGCCCTTTCTCCCTATGTGTGGGTAGTCAGTATTTGTTTTTAAAAGATGCTCCTCGAGACCATTAATATATAGATTAAAAAGAAATGGCGCTAAAATACTGCCCTGCCTAACCCCCCGATTTATCTTAAAGATAAAGATATGCACAATATTTAGGAGCCTTGGGACTGGCATGACATAGTCTGAGCACAGGACCTCTTCGTTTATCAAACTGCTTCCTCCCCAGATTCTAGGTGCAGGTGCTCAGGTACTAAAACAGTGACGTGGATTCTGAGAAAGTGACTTGCACGAGTAGCACAGGAAACCAAGTCTTGTGCTTGTACTGGACTTCTCTGAAGCTACTTTAAAGTTGGATGGTTAACTCTGCATTCATCCAATTCAATTTATTCCATTTAACCACTTCGCTGCGGCGGCTATTCCGCCGCAGCCCTAAGGGGGCGGGGGGCGCGCAGTGCGCCCTTGCTGGTGATGGAACCGCTCCGTCACCAGCCGTGGTCACGCTGTGCTCATGACGGAGCGGTTCTGTCACGGCCCCGCCCGCTTAATGGAACACTCAGCGCAGGCGGGGAATCCGCGCAGGCGTGCCGAGCGGGCCGTGACGGAACCGCTCCGTCATCAGCACAGCGTGACAGCGGCTGATGACGGAGCGGTTCTGTCACCAGCAGGGGAGGGGTTAATGGATTTCATGTTCACAGAGGATGACCTGTCAGCATATCTTGTGGTCTGAGGAGTGCTTTGTAGCACACACAGAAACAAGCCACCGACTAAACTGAATGGGATCAACATTGCCTTCTGTAATAAAGATGAATAGTGGGAACTCCAGACGTAGTCATGAGGTAAGTTTCATGTAGAGGTTTATTCAAGTTAGATGGAAGATGGTATATTCAAGTATAATTCAAGGCCCCACCAGGAGCAGGTTCTTAGCTGCTCAGCCCTCAGCCCAACTGTCTATTCTCACACAACCAGGCACACCAACATTCTGCTCTCACATCAACATTCTAACATTCCAATACACATTCATACAGGCTGAGCAGCAAGACAAGGAAGGAGATCAAAGTACAACACCTTCACATGACATAGCTGCAAACTCGCTGTGCAAATGTCAGAGGTCCAGAATGATCTTGCCACCACTTGGAACATTCCCGCTTCAGGCAGCTCATTCTCTGCAGCAAACGGAGCACGACGACTGCTCCATTTTTGAGAGGAGGGAGAAAGAGACCTCCATGAATGAAGTATGTCAGCCGCAACAATGGCATAGACAAGGAGCGTGAATAGGACAATTAATTGTGGATCTTTAATAATGTGTTGGGGTGCCCTTTAGGACATACAATTACGATTATGGGGTAGTGCAGTGGAGAATAAAAATTAAAGATGACTTACCCGTTCATGGGCATCAGCTCAGTGCTCTTCTCCTCCTGCCCCCACTCCTGGCAGGCATGGGTGCACTGCATAGGCTCTCAGACTCCCCTTGGCCAATCCAGATTCTGCTCTCATGCTGGTAATACTATTACCCAGCATAAAAGAAGCACCAGGATTGGTCTCAGCGAGCTGGTTTTCTGCTCGCACAGGGACTGGAAGCCTGAGTCTACTCTCCATCCAGCTGTGCAACACAGTTCAGGTTGGAGGCTGCTAGGTGAGCATGTTGGTTTGGCCATCCTAAGACAGTCGGCCAAACCGACAAGTGCACCTGGCAGTACCCATCACTCCTCCTCCCCTGCAGCTGCAGTGGTCAGAATGGATTGATCCGCCTGCCCTCAGCCCGCCTGGCAGCCTGCAAGAAAAATAACATGATAGTAAAATGGTTTTATTATCATTTATTTTTTCATGCTTGAATTTGCTGGCTCTCAGTCAATGGGGCGATGTTCTTCCACCCTAACGGGGGAGCCGCCACTGGAATAGAAAGTGGAATAGTCAGTCCTTAAGCAGTGCTTAATTTGTGCTGGTGCTTAGCACCGGCACCTATTTATTGGGTTTGGGTCTACATAACACCATGAGTCTGCAACTCTGCACGTCATATCATATGGAATTATGAATTTGGCGTACACGTAGCCATAGACAGAATATAACATTAAATTACCTCAGTGACCCAGCGCATCACATCCAGACTGTCCGACTCATAATTAATCTAATATGCAGATCAGATTAGCTTGTGAGTGACGGCCATGATGCGCACTCAAGATGCACATTTTGAAATAGGCAAATAGCTTTCTTTAGTTAGCCCGCGGGGCGGCATTTTCCGGTGGGCGGGACACTGATTGGGCAGGGGCACGGGGCTGGGTTTGGTCCTGCGGGAGTAGGGCTGCGCAGCAGGCAGCATGACTAGATTGTTTTCAAAATGCCACGACCCGGCACCCCCGCACGCACCGGTCCCCACCACGAGTCATCAGTGGTTGAAGCAGTTCTGGGTTGAGGTGTTTAGCCCGCCCAGCCCCAACGACAACGTAGTGCAGGCAGCAGCTGCAGCAGCCTGGCCTATGCGCCTATAGAATATAAAGGCAGGCAAGGCCGTGTGTTCGGCCGCCCACCACCACAAAGGCAGTAACGGTAAGTAACAACCATAAATAATATAATAAGTTTACATTACCAAAGCTGTTTTTTTTGGGGGGGGGGACATGGACTTGTGGGTGGGGTGACGTGGCGGTCACCTGCTTCGGGTGGTAGCTCAGACTCCCGCACGTCTCTACATGACCTCCGGGATTAAGTAAATTAAAGCGGGCCTCTAGGCTCTGATGTGCACCGGCCCCTGTTCTCCTTTTTCCAGACTTCTCCTGTCCTGGTCCGATAACTGGCATTGTACTGGCCAGGTGCCCCGTGCCCAGCGCCGGAGGCATGAATGCTCAGGGCAGGCCTCGTCACTCTGTGTTTCACTTCACAGTTCACTTCCTCCGCATGAACTGTGAAGTGAGTGAACCGCCGAGTTACGAGTTCAAAACCGGCCCTGGCCCCTGAGTAATCCTGCCTCCGGCGCCAGGCACAGTGTGCATGTGCAATTACAACGCCACTGCCCGGGCCCGGCCAGGAGGAGAAGGCTGTAAGAATGACAGGGGCTGTGCAGGGCCTTTAACTTTAATTAACCCCTGCCCGGACTTTAGCAGAGCGGCCTAGTGTCCAAAAAATTGGGGGCTGCCTCACATGCACCATACTTGTAGCCTTTTCACCTACAGCAGCAAGTCCACAGTGCACGATTTATGTTGCCGGTATCACACTACACTCATCACGCATACAGAATTTATTCTGATCTTGTTCTGCACTACGTTACTAAAAAAAGAAATTGCACAGCGTCCCATTTTTCTCTGCGTATAAAATGTTTGTGCAACGCGACAACCAAAGAATGTATGTATTTTGTGGCAGCAAAAGTTGCGCAAAATATATAGAGCTTAAATTTTACATATTTTTTGTAATACAGGGCAGTTCTAGAAGTTTTCACATCAGTCAATCTGTCCCATGTCATGGATCCGGCTTTCAGACATTAATAAAATGTGTGCCAATTGAGATGCGCGCAGCTTGTGGGCTCCAGACATCGCGAGATTATGGCCAGAGCCAGCGATGCCAGATGAGTTAAAGGCCACCCTTGTGGTGTAACCTCGAGATACCCTGAGCAGCTCCACAATCCTCTGCAGGAAAAACCTGTGAGAATGTGATCTTGGGCACATATTTTTATTATGCATTAGCCTGGTAGGCCCCGAGTGCCTCCAACTTTAAAACTCACTGTTGCACATATTCATTTATGAACCAGAAAACATAATCTTCAACCAATTCAATAAAAATTATCATTGGAGAGCCGGATATAATGATGTAAGCTAGCATTCTAGTAGTTGTGGGGGTGGAGACGAGGGAGGGACAGGATAGGGAGGAGTCTGGGAACAGGAAAGGGGCAGAATAGAGAAGGGACTGGGAAGGGAAAGGTCGCAACCAATAAAGCACCTGATAGAAGTCCTTGAGTCCGTGTCCGTTATTGATTCAGGACTTGACACCGGGTCCCACCAGTTAAAAAGAAAATACAGTTGACGTGTTCTTTATTTGCAAAAAGCTGAAAGAAACCTAGAAAAAATACCAAAGCTCCTATTATATTTAGATACAGTACCAACAACATCCATACCAGAAACGTCACCGTATAGGCAAAGCTGCCATTAATTTCCAGTAGGAAACTATTTACAAAATACAGGGAGGCCTTTTATTTTGACGAACTCGTGTGGGTGCAGAAGAGAACCCTTTTTAATATTCAAAATGGTAATCGATCGCAGATACCGAGAGGTAATTTAAGGTGCCTTTTCACATGCTGTTTCGAGAGAAGGTTGGCATTAATGTATATTTATCTTTAAAATGTAGTTCTTGAGGCTGTTCCTGAAGAGACTGAATTCTGGGGTCCGATAAAAAATTTTTCACTGATTCAGGGCACTTTTGCACAAGCCAACTGCTGCTAAAACATTGTAAACAAAACACTGGCTCAATGTTGTTGTTTTTATAGAAGTTGATAAGGGGAGCTGCCCACGCTTGGACCACTGCAGGTGTTTGTTTCTGCAAAGTACAGTCGATGCAAATGTTGCTTTTGCACTGGAGTCAGTGACAATGTTGTTTTTACACTGCTCTTTCTGTGTAAAAGTTGTTTTTGGACTAGATCAGCAGTGAAAATACACTGGTGTTTCTGTGTAAATGTCGTTTTAGTTCTGAACTGCCAGTGGAAATGTTGCTTTAGCACTGGGCTGTCAGTACTAAAGTTGTTTTTACAATGGACTGCCAGTGCAGATGCTTTTACACTGGTCTTCACGTTTGAACGTTTTTGTAGTGGACTGTCAGTGCACAAGTTGATTTTGCACTGGACAGTCAGTGCAAAAGTTGTTTTAGCGCTGGACTGTCACATACAAGTTGTTTTTGTACTGGACTGTCCATGCAAATGTTTTTTTTTACACTGGTCTTCCTGTGTAAACATTGTTTTAGTACAAGACTGTCAGACACAAGTTGTTTTTGCACTGACTGTCAGTAAATATGTTGTTTTATGCATGTTTCTTTCTGTGTCTAAGTACATCTGACTTTTAGCAGTGCCAGTGGAGGATGTGGGTGGAGCCAATAGAGTAAGTGGGTGGAGCCAGTGGTGAAAGTGGGTGGAGCCGGGGGAAAGTGGGTGTGTCCTCCGACAAACACTTGAGCACCTAGACTTCATATTTTACAAATTAAGCACTGTCCTTTAGATGAAACAGAGCAATGGTGCAGGAGAAGTCGTTTGTGGTGCTCATATTACTTAAGGGTAGCCTTTGTTACATCTACTGTTCCTCATCCAGTATTACGTAACAGGCATATAGAGCACACATTCTGACCCACAGGTGTCTATTTGCTCTACTGATCATAAAAAGATGGTTAATGTCACTGAAATTATTCAATGCAAGTCATTTAACCGACCTCAGAAGGGGAAATCTGAGTGGAACCAACAGGGCTCACAACTTGGAACCATAGGTTAAACCTACATCACTGTGATGGATCCACTAGACGGAAGTGGATCTATTTATTTCTGCTGTCACCTACAGCTATTGGTTGCAACTCTTCGAGCACACATACCCACGATCACAGCGCTTAGAGAGTGGGAGGACTTCAAGGACAATGACAAGGGATCGAGGGAGTGGTATAACAAAGACTATGGTCCTACAAGCCCCAGAACTCACACTGTTAAAAGTGGGTGAGGGTTCTGTTGCTGGCCCTAACAACTGCATTTGTCTCTGTGACTTGCTTAAAAGTTTGGTCGATTTTATCTGATAACTCTGTCCACTAATGCCATGAGTTCAGGCATACCTGTTAACCATGGTCAGTGCAAGGGTTTTGTTCCATGCGCTAGAGATGTTACACAGTGATGTGTGCTGACACCCTGTTCATTTAATCTTTATAATTCATTTTATATGGCGCTTAATCCTAATTCATTGATTTCCCCAATGATTGGCGATGGACACATCTGTCTTTTCTTTATGTAAATGCCATCATTTTTTAAGTAAAAAACTGTCATCCCTCTACAGTTGTGTATACATTATTCTCTTAGAAGAGCTATCTACTGATGTCATAACTTGCCTGTAGTAGGAAAATGATGTCAAAATGTACTTGTAACAACTTAAGTGGGCATTTTGTAATAACTTATTACATACGGCAGCATTGTACTCGCTCGTTCGGACTCCCAGAGCACATCTCGCTTGGAAATCCCTCCGGATCCTAGTAGTACGGAGGGCTTTCCTAGAGAGATCGGAATCAGGCCCTCAATCCTGAATTACTGAGTTCCTGATGATTATGTTAATAAAAGTGATACAGCAAACAAATGATGGACGGAATGCTGATTCTTCAAACATTCTCCCCCAGTCAAAAGATCTGGGTTAAATCCATCTTTCTTTTGCCCACTACGCCACCCCAGTTTAGACCCAGCAATATGGAAATCCGTCTTGACCCTGTCCCCCATGGGAACAGTCCAGACCGAACTGCCAGGCCAGGTCCTCTCTGGACCGGAAACATAATATGCATAAGTGCTGGACACACGCACAATATGTGAGCTAATGACTTATGTGTATACCCAAATAGACGGAAGCTTAGAATTGTCAGACGACTCTTCTAGAAAGGGAGTAGATCTTTAGCTTCTAACTGCCCAAACAGCATAAATTGATACTTTAGCATGGGTGAGATATGAGTTGTTAAGTAGGCTTGGAGCTTCAAATGTTGATAGGAGGATATAACCATCAATGGGTGGCATTTGGCAGCTGGTGTGTTCTTATCTTGCAGCCGTGACAAAGCTTTGGCTGAGGTGTTACTTAGGCGGGTTAAGGATGCTCTTTCCATGGG
The DNA here is from genome assembly GCF_964263255.1 of Lissotriton vulgaris. Lineage (NCBI taxonomy): Eukaryota > Metazoa > Chordata > Amphibia > Caudata > Salamandridae > Lissotriton > Lissotriton vulgaris. Next base: position 647,246,906 of record NC_141700.1, on the reverse strand, counting down.
GAGTGTCAAGACTTCCTTTAGACAAGGCTTCTCCTAGAGTAGCTTGTGATCTACTGGTAGCTCTCCAACTATTTGGAGGTAACTCTCCTGAATTTGCTTTTGCTGGGTTGAATTAATATATGTGCAGAAAAATTAAAAAGTGTGTATTTGAGGCAACTCATAACCTGATGTTTGGAGAAAAATGGTTGAATTTCCAAAATATCTTTATAGCTGATAGTTGAGTGATACAGTATGTGGCATTAGGTAGAATTATTACTAATATTATTAACTTTGTGTTGGGGTATTGCAGTTATGGCTGTTATACATTACAGCTTTTTGATATTCTCAGGAGTAGCCGTGTGCTCTATAAATGTCTTTATGTTAATTCATTTATGCATTATCTTTGAGGAATTATAACATATTGATAGCGCCTTTTTTACGTTACTGCTGGCAACCATGCCTGATGCACTGAGGTGACCACTGCTGGTAATCTTGCATATGGTGGTCACTAACATAATCTTGTCTGACCTCGTCACTATTACAACACTAATAGTATTAGTAATTCACAATGGTTCTCATTCAACATAATTAGCTTTCACTACCAAAATGATTGGAGACTCCTGCTTTAGACCTAGAGCTGTGATTGATGACAGCAAATTTGCTCCCTCAGAATGTTTACATTTTAACTCATCTGAAACTAGATTTCCTGCCAGCACAAGTTGTTCAAGGGGCCTTTTTTAGAAGCATGAAGAGTTCAATAAAACTTTGTAAAAGTGTTCATTCTTTGCAGTAATTGGTTCATTAGACCAAATTCCAGCCATAATTGACCTGTGAGACTGACCTCAGCAGGTGGAAGATGGTTTTGTAAACATTTTTAATAAGTCTGCCTCTTTTCCATGGGTACTTTGCAGACCATATCAAATTGTCCTTAGGAGCTGCACTGCCATTACTGTGAGCAGATGTTGGTATGACAGGCAGCCAATCTTCCTTTGAAGCTGATTGAATGCAAAAGATAAAGAATGTGCTTTGGCTCGCATCGTAGCAAAATGCAGTATGAAGGTCAAGTGATACTCTATCACAATTCCACGATATTTGTAAGAGATTTCAACCTCTATGCGGTTGCCCTTTACAAAACAATTAGGTGATTTTTTTCTTTGGATCAACCAAGCAGATAACCTTTGTTTTTCTTAAGCTCCACTCCAGGCCATTTATCAACCTTCATAGGCCGACAGGAGTCTGACGTAGCATGATTATACAGTCAGCGTTTTGTAGGCGACCTACTTTGTCTGTTGCCAGTCTTGGTCAAAAACACTCCACTTGTGCCAAATTGGCCAGATAGAGGTGGACTCAACAGGGGGCTAAGATACTCCCCTATTAGAGGCCGTTGTTGGTTTGGATCTTAGATGTGACCCTTTTATCATTACCTACTTTGTCCTGTACCCAAGTGTTGCTGTAAAAAGCAATGATTGAATTTAACAATTTTCCTTAAAGGGTCTATTCTGCCAGTTGTGCCCAAAGGTGGGCTTAGGAGATTCTGTTGAAGGCCGATGTGAGGTCAACAAAACATGAAAATAGTCAACTTCTTTGTTGTATCGTCTCTTCAGCCAGGATGGTGAGTACTGACAGGTTTGTTATTGTCCCTATGCCCAGCCGAAATCCTGTTTGAGTTTTTGGTACTAACTGAATACCATTCACCCATGCTTGGAGATCTTGGAGTATACAGGAAGTGTACAGTTTATATTCCGAATTTCTTAAGGCTATTAGCCTGTAATTCAGTGGTGACAATTGGCTGCCACTCTTGTGTATTGGATTGAGTATGCTCCCTCTCCATGATGGTGCAGTGGTGTTAGAGCTCTAAATTCTGTTATGGAGAGGTATTACATAACTTGCCCAGAAGATGATGGCTTGCTTAAACAGTGCATTTGGAAGGCCGTTGCGGCCTGGTGCACACTCAGTCTTCAGTTTAATTAGTAACTGTACTAACTGCTTTGCATCTGTTAACTGTTCTTCAAAGTTGGTTAGATTCTTGAAATGTATTGACGTCGGTGGGGTCAATCAATCAATCAATTAATCAATCAATCAGAGTACTTGTAGAGCGCACTACTTACCTGTAAGGGTCTCAAGGTGCTGAGGGGAGGGGTGTGCTGCTACTGCTCGAAGAGCCTGGTCTTAAGGAGTCTTCTGAAGACGAGTAGGTCTTGGGTCTGCCGTATGTGGGTAGGGAGGGTGTTCCAGGTCTTGGCGGCAAGGTAGGAGAAGGATCTGCTGCCATAGGTCGTGCACTGGATGTGGGAGACAGTGGTGAGGGTGAGGCTGGTGGAGAGGAGCTGGCGGTGGGGGTGTAGAAGATAAGTCTGCTGTTCAGGTAGGCTGGTCTGTTGACGATTTTCTCGATGTCCTTTGCCGGAAACGGGAGCAGGGAGATGGCTTCTTGAGGAGGGCGCTGATTTCGGCGTACTTCCAGCTTTCCGGGAATGTCGCTGTTTTCGAAGGAGATGTTGATGACCTTCCGTAGTTGGGGTGCAATTGCTGCGTCTGCTTTGTTGAATACATGGTGTGGGCACGGGTCTGACGGAGATCCTGAGTGGAAGGAGTTCATGACCTTGCATGTCTCGTCATCATTGACGTTGGACCTGGAGGTGAGGCGGATGGCGCTGGTGGTGTTGTATTGTTGAAGCTGTTGTGGATGTCAGTGATCTTGCTGTGAAAAAAGATGGCTAGTGAGTCGCACAGTTCTTGTGAGGGTGGAATGTTGTTGGCATTGGCGCTGGGGTTTGGGAGTTCCTTCACGATGCTGAAGAGCTCTTTGCTGTTGTGTGCGTTGTTATCCAGGCGGTCTTTGAAGGAGTATCTCTTGGCTAATCTGATGAGGTGGTGGTGTCTGCGGGTGGCGTCCTTGTAGGCTGCGTGGTTGTCCGGTGTGCGTTTGTGGAGCCAAATTTTCTCCAGTTTCCGGCATGCGTGTTTGGAGGTCTGGAGCTCGTCGGTGAACCAGGTGGCTCTCTTGCTGGCGTGGTTGTTGGACGGTTTCTTGAGCGGGCCGAGGGTGTTGCCACAGTCGTCGATCAACTGTCTGAAGTTGCGGGCTGCGGCGTCTGGGTTGGTGGGCTCGGTGGGTGGGGTCTGGGTGAGGGTGGTGGTCAGCCGGTCTTCGGTGACTTTGCTCCAGCAGCGGCGAGGCAGCTGTTTGGTGCAGTGGTACGGGGTTGGTTTCTTAAAGGTGAAATGGATGCAGCGGTGGTCAGTCCAGTGGAGTTCGGTGGTGTGGTTGAAGGTGACGTGGGTTCCTGTGGAGAAGATGGGGTCCAGCATGTGGCCTGCGGCATGGGTGGGTGTGGTGACGAGTTATCTGAAGCCGAGGCGACCCCATTGTGAATCGCAAACAGTGTTAAACACTGTTGTACATGCCAAATAGTGCCTCGCAAATTGTGAGCCGCAAATGCGACGCAATTTGCGAGGGGCTATTTGGCAGGGCGTACATCTGGCACCAAGTTTCCTGTAATAATATGATATCAAATTTGTGTAAGCAGTCCATTGTGTCTTTGTCTAGGGCCATTTTACCAAACCTGTGTACGTTCAAGGAGCAAAAGTTAATATGGTCGTTCTCAAGAAGGGCTTGCTGTTTATCAGAGGCAACTAGGGTCTAACGCTTGTGGCAACCAGGACCAATCTTGTATTTTCTTCTCTGAGAAATGGATTGTGGGGCTCCTGAGGGACCCTTTTTCAGCTGATTTCACTATTGTTATCTTTGGTTGATTGAAAGGTGAAAACCCTGCCCCCTAGTCACCTCTAAGGACAGCGTGCTCATTAGTCAAATTTGCTGGTCTGGCCTGTCTTGGGGGCATTTTACAGTCAGGGTGGTTTGATGGTAATAATGGGCCTGGCTATCTTGGTGGCTTGACTCTGCTTTACTCAATCTCCCAGGTTTGAAGGGCTTCCTGGTGATGAAAAACAAACTTGGTTTTCAATATCACTTGTAGCCCAGGTTGCTAATGTGGCTTCCTACACCATTTGATGAGGGATTGCTGGAATTCTATTGCCTCTAAGTGTGATGATTTAAAGTATGTCAGTGCGCTAATTCCCATGGTTAATTTTAGCACTGCACTCTATTTAAATGATCAAATGTCCATGTATTTTTCGGACTTAACATTAATTTCCTGGGTGATGTATTGTGGGTGACCCCCTGTGTTTTTGAAGGGACCTGTGTCGTGTCCTGGTGGGGGAGTGCTCCTTCTACACCGAGGGCCACCTGGTGGTTGCACTGGATTGTCTGTGATTTTGATTCAGTTGAATTGAGAGGGTAAGCTTCTACTAAAAGGAAAAAATTCTCTTTACGAATTCCAGAAGCAGGGAAACCCTCCTGTATTGGCTGGATTTGTTCTAGTGCAGGATGAATGACCCATATATTCTCACTGAGTGATTCACTGGACACCGCTTTTTGGCTGCCTTGTTACAATTGCAGATTATCTTGGCTTTGCTCCATAGCCACTGGAAAAGTCCCTGCTTGGTCATGCTTAAAAATTGTTGTTGTGTTGTTTCCACCACCATTTTTACAGGAGGTTCCTGTGTGCTCATGTTAATAGCTGTTATTGTGTTTCTCCACCCCCTTTTTATGAGAGCATAGATGGCGAATGCCATATTGTTGTTGCATTTTTTATTTCTTCCATGATTCCTGGATATTTTCCTTTCTCTTTTAGTTTGGGTGGTTCCTTTGTTAACGGTTCCTTCCCGGTAATGTACGATGATTTCTCTTTCTTGCCATGCCCCAAGAGTTTGAGGTTTCTCTGACTTTATGTCACCTGCACAGGGAACTTGAGCTCATCCGGAGCCAGGCTTCAGGCTCGAATCTAGCTTACGCTTTCAACGGCCCTGCCACCGCTAGCTATGCCCCAGTCAGGGCAAACTTTAGTGCTGGTGACAATATTTGTTGACACCTCCGCCAACATAGACCTCGTTCTCCACAGATTCATTCAGTTCCACCCACTAATGCTCCGATTGTGCCCCTTATCTCTGCACAAACTCTCTCTTATGTGGATTTAATGTTTTTATAGTGCCACTCATCTCAAGTATGTAGAGTAGGGTGTCAGAGAGTGTTACATCACACACATATTATAAAGAGACAATGACTCATATAAATGTGTAAGTCAAAGTACATGAAACGTTACTTAAGACAATGAGGGCTTCACGGTGTAGGAGTCACATGTCATCCATACTGGTTGGCCTTATAATATGTTAAGAATGCCTGGCTTAGAGAAACACAAGCTAAGAATTAAAAATATAGTATGTGGTGCGGCTTTACTAATAAGCATTTATTATATTCCAAAAGCCCCTACGTAGTAGGCTTATAATAGCAAATAATGGGGAAAAATAATAATGTACTAATTCCATGCATTGCATTTTGCATGCAGCTTTATGATAACAGTTCATAGTTCACTATGCTATATTAGGGTTATAATGTATGAACTGCAAGGGCATTTGTTACAACAGCAGTAAGTCACTGAACTAGCTACATAAGAAAATAATTCTTTGATTTGCACTTTACACTTGTGCGTTGCAAGAGTCACATTATCTCTCTGCGCTACATTAGGAGTATGGGTGGGCGTAGTGTGCGTAGTGGGGCTATGCGAAGCTCCACAAAGTGGGGTGGAAGCTTCGCCCACCCACACACTTCGCGTAGCCCCACTACGCACCGCCCGCCTTCCTCCCGCCCTCTTGTAAATGCCCTGGCAACGATTTAAAACAATGCTAAATAAATTAAAATGACTTACCTCACATGCGGCTTCCCGGGGCTCCCTCTTCCTAGTTTCTCGACACGTCTTCCTGTCAGATGCGCATGCGTGGGTGCCCGCGCATGCGCATTTGTCAGGATGACAAAAATTGACATCAATGGTTAAGTGGAGTGAATATAAACAGCAATTGTTCTCTTATATTCACATAAATTGTGATACAAATTATCTTCGCTTAACAAAACCAATTACGGTTCCCGTTATTGCATTTATATTACGTATATCAAAGAAAGGTCCAAGAAACAGAAAATAGGCTAACAACAAGTCTGTCTGTTAAAAGAAAGTTTCTCTTTTATCAACACAATTATATTATTGATTTAAACCAATAATCAAAAAGGAGAGAAAGGGGGGCGTGGCTACCGGCCGTGGAAAATGGCCGCCTAGTTCGAGAGCTCCGGAGTAACCGCAGCCCTCAAACATCAATCCGCACATTTATCCGCTAAATTGGGGCTTCCCGAGGGGGTCCTCCGCCGTCGGAACACGAGCGGCACACATCGATTCTCCCGTGCTTCTAAACCGAAGCCCGCTTCAGAAGTTATCCGCGCCGGACTGTGCGAGGCCTGGTGGAGCCTGTGAGACCGGGGACTCAGTTGGTTACAGAGGCCGGCGGCGGCCTCATAGACAACGGCGCACGCTGCACGACGCTCCTACCACCTCTGCTCCTTCCTGTGATTGCCTCCCTGGCTGGCGGGATGCTGCTGCGAGTGGCAGAAAATCGGCCAACGTCGTCCATTGGACTCTCGGCCTTACAGGAGACGTCTCTCCGGCCTCGCCCATCGCCTCTGGCCCATCGACTCACCCTTTAGCGAATCCTCTCGCCTCCACCCCACTACAACATCTACAGACTCGGACGCTGAGAATATTGAGAGCGTGTTTTCGGTTTACCCAGTAGCTCCACAGAGTTCACAACCGATACGCACCCTACAACCCACGGTGAAATGGCGGGCAGAGGGCCCAGAAACCAGACTGTCCAGGCGAAATTGGACAAGTATGCATACGAAAAGGGATCACATACGACGCCGCCTCATGGGAAAGCACAGGAGGATGACGGAGGGAAGAAGGTAACATTAGAGGACATCATGAAGGCACTAGCAAATGTCCAGACGACGGTCGGAACGATCTCTACAGATGTATCCCTGCTGCGGGCGGACCTCCACAAAATGGCGGACAGAGTGAAAGACGTGGAGATAGAGGCAAAATCCCTGGTCCAAGACACCTCGGACCTCCAAGTATCAGTGGCCCGCCTGAAAAAGGATAACAAGCTGCTTATGGACAAACTGGATGACCAGGAAATGCGTGCTAGACGGAATAACGTCAGAATTATAGGCATTCCGGAATTTGAAGGGACCCAAGCAATGGACCTTTATGTTGAAGACCTGATAAAACTAAGTTACAGCCTAAAGGACTCTCGCACTTCTTTTCAGTCGAGCGCGCTCATAGAGTGCCTGGTGGAAGGCCGAAACCAGGGGCGCCTCCGAGACCTGTAATGGCACGTCTTTTCAACTTTAGGGAGCGCAACGCCATTTTGCAAGCGGCAAGAATCTCCCCCCCCTGTTCGGGTCTTGAACTCGACCCTTTCCTTCTTTCCGGATTATACTGCAGCCATCTCGCGGAGACGTCGTAGTTTCTTTGAGGTTAAAAAACTGCTGCGGGCGCAAGAATTTCCATATTCCATGCTATTTCCCGCAAGGTTAAGGGTAATGGCTGAAGGGAAAACATGGTTCTTTCACACGCCAGAGACGACCCTCGAATGGCAAGAGGGATGGCGTCCAGTGAACAAAAAGGACCGGAGACCGGGATCGCACCGCCGCCGAGAGGGGGTAGACTCCCCAGAAGATATGGGCCCCGGGGATCAGGAGTACCACCGTGATCTACATCCTGAAGTAGAGTATGGCTGACCAAGCTACAGACAATACTTTGGACTAGAAAGTACGGCACTATGAACGCTGACAATTGAGCTGCCTTGAAGTTCTGGACTGGGGGGCCTAAGGGACTCCAAAAGGCTGCTGCCTAGTTCAAGTTCAAGTTCAAAAATTTGTATAGCGCACTACTCACCCAGAGGGTCTCAAGGCGCTTGAGGGAGGGGGGTACTTTACTTATCGAATATCCAAGTTTTTAGTTGCTTTTTGAAGGAGAGGTGGTTCTGTGTAAGGCGGAGGTGGGTGGGGAAAGAATTCCAGGTTTTGGCCGCTAAGTAGGAGAAGGATCTTCCCCCCATGGTGGATCTATGGATGCGCGGAATTGCAGCGAGGGCTTGGTTGGACGATCGTAGTTGGCGGGTGGGGGTGTAAAAGGACAGGCGCGTGTTGAGGCATTCGGGTCCTAGGTCGTAGAGGGCTTTGTGTGCGTGGGTGAGGAGACGGAACGTTATTCTCTTGTTGACGGGGAGCCAGTGAGGTCTTTCAGGTGACCGGAAATGTGAGCTGGGCGGGGGATGTCTAGTATGAGTCTGGCTGAGGCGTTTTGGATGCGTTGGAGTTTTTTCTGTAGTTTGGGTGTGGTTCCGGTGTAAAGGGTGTTTCCGTAATCCAGTCGGCTTGTGACCAGTGCGTGGGTGACCGTCTTTCTTGTTTCGGTGGGGATCCAACAGAAGATTTTTTTGAGCATGCGTAGGATGTTGAAGCATGATGATGAGACGGAATTGACTTGTCTAGTCATCGAGAGGGAGGAGTCCAGGATGAAGCCCAGGTTACGTGCGTGGTCCGTAGGTATGGGTGCGGTACCCAGGGCCGGTGGCCACCATGAGTCGTCCCAGGCAGAGGGGGATGAACCTAAGATGAGGACTTCCGTTTTGTCCGAGTTCAGTTTTAAATGGCTGTTCTTCATCCACTCGGCTACTTCTTTCATTCCTTCGTGTAAGTTGGTTTTGGCGGTGTTTGGGTCTTTTGTGAGGGAGAGGATCAGCTGGGTGTCGTCTGCGTAGGAGATGATGTTGAGGTTGTGTTGGCGCGCGATGGATGCGAGGGGACTGATGTATACGTTGAAGAGGGTGGGACTGAGTGATGATCCTTGTGGTACGCCGCAGATGACTTCGGTGGCCTCTGATCTAAAAGGGGGGAGGCGGACTCTCTGGGTTCTTCCGGCGAGGAACGAGATGATCCAGTCCAATGCTTTTCCTTGAATTCCGACGTTGCTGAGGCGTTGTATGAGGGTGCTATGACAAACTGTGTCGAAGGCTGCGGAGAGGTCAAGTAGGATGAGGGCAACTGTTTCTCCGTTGTCCAGTAGTGTTCGAATGTCGTCTGTTGCTGCGATGAGGGTGGTTTCAGTGCTGTGTTTGGCTCGGAAGCCGGACTGTGAGGGGTCGAGGGATTTGTTGGATTCGAGGAAGGCGGCGAGCTGACTGTTGACGGCTTTCTCAATGACTTTGGCAGGGAATGGGAGGAGCGAGATGGGGCGGTAGTTCTTAAGTTCAGTGGGATCTGCTGTGGGTTTCTTCAGAAGGGCGCTGAGTTCGGCATGTTTCCAGCTTTCCGGGAAGGTAGCGGAGTTGAGGGAGCAGTTGATGACGTCTCAGAGATGGGGTGCGATAATGGAGTCTGCTTTGTTGAAAATGTGGTGGGGACATGGGTCAGTTGGCGATCCTGAGTGGATGGAGTTCATCAGGCGGATGGTGTCTTCAGTGGTGATTGGGTTCCAGGCGCAAACATTGTTAGAGGGGGGTTTTGGTTCGGAGGTGGTTGGAGAGGACTGGTCTCTGGACTGGTTTTCAAAGGGGTTATGTATGTCGGCAATTTTGTTGTGGAAGAATGAGGCTAGGGAGTCGCAGAGGTCTTGGGAGGGAGTGATGTCATTGGTGCCGGCGGTGGGGTTGGTGAATTCTTTGATGATGTTGAATAGTTCCTTGCTGTTGTGGGCGTTGTTGTCAAGTCGATCCTTGAATGCTGATTTCTTGGTGGATCGGATCAGTTGGTGGTGTTTGCGGGTGGCGTTCTTGAAGGTGGCCAGGTTGTCAGTGGTAGGGTTTTTTCTCCAGGCTTTCTCGAGGGTGCGACAGAACTTCTTGGATTTCTTAAGGTCATCGTTGAACCAGGGGGCTTTTTTGCTACCTTGCTTGATTTGATGGTTTTTCAAGGGTGCTAGTTCGTCGGCGCTGTGGGTGATCCATTGTGTGAGGTTGGTGGCTGCTTGGTTTGGGTCCGATGATTTGGCAGGAGGGTTTTGGTGAAGCGATGTGAGGAGTTGGTCGGTGGTAATTTTGTTCCAGTTTCTTCGGGGAATTGGTTGTGGGAGGTTGTGGGTCGTGGTCTTTTTGTAGTTGAAGTGAACGCAGCTGTGGTCCGTCCAATGGAGAGCTGTGGTGTGGTTGAAGGAGATGTGCTTGCTGGAGGTGAAGATTGGGTTGAGCGTGTGCCCGGCATAGTGAGTGGGGGTATCAACAAGTTGTTCGAGTCCGAGGTTGGCCAGGTTGTCCAGAAGGGTGGTGGTGTTGCTGTCGTTTTTCTTTTCCAGGTGGTAGTTGAGGTCTCCCAGTAGAATGTAGTCCTCGGAGGGGAGGGCGTGTGGGCTGATGAAGTCAGCGATGTCTTCGCTGAATTGTGTGCGGGTCCTGGTGGCCTGTAGATGAGCGTGCCTCTGAGTGTGGTCTTGGGGTCGGTGTGGATCTGGAAGTGAAGGTGTTCGGCGGTAGTGAGGTTATTGTTGGAACTGGTCGTGATGCGGATGGTGTTCTTATGGACGATGGCGATGCCTCCTCCTGTTTGTTTGGTGCGGTCCTTTTGGATGATCTTGTAGCCGTCCGGGATGGCTATGGCGATGTTGGGAGCTGATGAGGCGTTCATCCAGGTTTCTGTAAGGAAGGCGACGTCCGGCGATGTGGTGTCGAGTAGGTTCCAAAGGTCAATGGCGTGTCTGTGGATCGAGTGGGTGTTGAGTAGTATGCACTTCAGGTGGTTAACGTCGGAGCTCTGTTTGGAGTCTGTGGATTTGGTGTGGGTCCTGATGCAGTCAAATTTGCAGGAGTGGCAGGTGAAGGGTCCATGGGTGTGTCTTGGGGCGGCTTGGTAGCAGTCTGGGAGACGGTAGCGGAGTCGTACGTTATGCGGGTGGAGTGGGTTTTGCGGGGACCAGGGGATCTGGCGCTGGGCGCGGTCCAGGTGCGGACGGGCGTAGACGGGCTTACCTTTGGCGCACCTTTGGCGCGCACGGGGCGCGACCGCTGCGCGTGAACGCTGCGCGCAAAAGCATATGTCATAAGTGGATAGTGGAGGGGGGTGGGGCGAGGGAGGAGCAGCTGGGAGGCGGGAGCGGGGCGGAGGGACGGGCTACGAGGCACAACAACAACAAAATGGCTGGGAGCAATGTATAATTAATGCAGCGCTACGATCTAGCAGACGAGCACGGACAATATTATAAACGGCAATTCCTGCAAAGCGAGCGATGCGCAAATCAGCTGACAGCAGCAATTAGCAGAGGGAGCGTGATAGCGCTACGATACCAGGAGCCAGGCAGCGTGGGGAGCGACCGCCTCTGAGCGAGTCAGGAGGGTCACAGCGCAAGCGTGGACGGCACGAACTACAACTATCTGTGGGAGGGAGGAGCAGATGGGAGGCGGGAGCGGGCGAAGGGACGGGCTACGAGGTACAACAACAACAAAATGGCTGGGAGCAATGTAAAATTAATGCAGCGCTACGATCTAGCAGACAAGCACAGGCAATATTATAAACGGCAATTCCTGCAAAGCGAGCGATGCGCAAATCAGCTGACAGCAGCAATTAGCAGAGGGAGCGTGATAGCGCTACGATACCAGGAGCCAGGGAGCGTGGGGAGCGACCGCCTCTGAGCGAGTCAGGAGGGTCACAGCGCAAGCAAGGACGGCACGAACTACAACTATCTGTGGGAGGGAGGAGCAGCTGGGATGCGGGAACGGGGCGGGGGGACGGGCTACGAGGCACAACAACAAAATGGCTTGGAGCAATGTAAAATTAATGCAGCGCTACGATCTAACAGACAAGCACAGACAATATTATAAACGGCAATTCCTGCAAAGCGAGCGATGCGCAAATCAGCTGACAGCAGCAATTAGCAGAGGGAGCATGATAGCGCTACGATACCAGGAGCCAGGAGCCAGGGAGCGTGGGGAGCGACCGCCTCTGAGCGAGTCAGGAGGGTCACAGCGCAAGCGAGGACGGCACGAACTACAACTATCTGTGGGAGGGAGGAGCAGCTGGGAGCGGGGCGGAGGGACGGGCTATGAGGCACAACAACAACAAAATGGCTGGGAGCAATGTAAAATTAATGTAAATGTAAATGTAAATGTACATGTATTTATAAAGCGCAAATCACTGACCGAGGTCGGTATCTAAGCGCTTGCTTAGGGAACCCATCCTGGTATTCCCCTGTGAGATAACCCCGGCAGGGTATCCACAAGGTGAAAGCCAGGCATCCCGCCGCGAGGGGCCGTTGTGGAGATTAAGCAAGCTATTGCCCAGAGTCGCAGAGTGTGAACCCGTGAGTCGAGAAGGCACCGGAGCGAGAATTATCGAGTCCGTGGAATTTTTTAGCCCAAGACCCGCCGAGGCGGGGAATTGAACCCTGGTCCAGGGCCGACCTCAGCTTCCGGGTCTGCCACCTCTAACCCCTGAGCAACACTTCTCCACTACGCTAGCTCTACGATCTAGCAGACAAGCACAGACAATATTATAAACGGCAATTCCTGCAAAGCGAGCAATGCGCAAATCAGCTGACAGCAGCAATTAGCAGAGGGAGCGTGATAGCGCTACGATACCAGGAGCCAGGAGCCAGGGAGCGTGGGGAGCGACCGCCTCTGAGCGAGTCAGGACTCTCCCCCGACACGCAAGTATTGCAGTTCTGGGAGGGACAATAAAGCACTCTGCAAAGTTGGGGTGGCGGGCAGTTGTAGGTCTGCCTGGCAAGGAGGCAGGGAGGGTGGGTGGTAAACGGGATGGGAAGGTAACTTATGCTACAGCTTTTGTTAAGTATGCAACTGTTTCTTGTTTGTTTGCTCGGCTCACTCTGGTTCTGACAGCACTATGGGACGACACTTTGGCACTATGGGCCACACGTATCTTTAGATTCTTGGTCCACCTCACTGCACACAATAATTGTCGAGTCACCTGCAATGTTGAATATTGGATGTACCTTACTATAGATAATGGCTGAAGCTGCTTCACATGAGCCGCAGGCTCGTCGGACAACTCTCACCCTTCTCACCTGGAATGTCAGGGGCTTGGGAGATAAAGTTAAAAGAGACCTAGTACTGCAATACCTGGAACGCTGTGGCCCTGCGGTGGTCTTTCTGCAAGAGACGCACCTGGTTAGGTCTGCGGTTCGAACTATGGCTAGGTGGGGTTACCAGATGGTGGCCCATGCAGACTTCTTCTCGGGCTCCAGGGGTACAGGGATTCTTATTAGGAAAAACTTCCCATTAGCGGTGCAGCAAACACGAGTTGACGAACAGGGCCACTTCGCGGCGCTGACCTGTCACTGGGAAGGAAGGTTATTCAATTTGGTCTCTGTATACATACCGCCTGCACTCCATACCATACACAATCCCATTCAGCTCTTGCGGCATTTCTATTGACACTCCTAATGGGGGGCGACGTCAATGACATAGTAGATGGCTTATAGGACAGATTCCCTGCTAGGCCTGCAACTCAAAGTGGGCGACTTCTTCTCAGTCTCATAGATGCTCTAGGGCTTCCAGACAGCTGGAGATTCAAGCACCCGAATGAGACACGGTACACCTTCTACTCAGCAGTACATAAATCTCTCACACGTATCGATTATTTCCTGGTGTCAGCAGATGCACTGCAGGGTATAGAGGAGGTCACTATCCGCCCCAGAGGCATATCAGATTACTCCCCAATAATGCTTAAATACACCCATCATCAGGTCTGCCAAAGGTGCATGTTCCCGGTACATGCTATCTTTCTCCAGATTCCACCCATTCATTCAACCCTCGCACGTACCACTAAACAGTTCTTCCAAGAAAACCAGGGCTTGGTGGACTCACCCAGTACGCTTTGGGAGGCGTATAAAGTGGTCCTCCGGGGACAAGCTATGGCATCCATTCTGGGACACAAACGGAAGCGTCAGGCGGAACTGGACAGCCTCGAGGCTGAACTTACCATAGCCATTGAAGAGCAGGAGGCCCACCCATCTCCGGGGGCCGCCCGTGTGGTTCGCCTAAAACAAACAGAACTTTTGGCCCACCAGAGAGAAATAGCGCTAACCAAGATACAAGCCACTAGACACAGGGTGTATGAACTGGGAGATAAGGCAGGGAAAATGCTGACCTGGCTAGATCGAAAAGAGAGAGCACATAAAGTCATTCCACAACTAACCTCTCCTACAGGCTCCCCGATTTCCGACCCAGATGGTATACTCAATCTCCTAGCTGGCCACTATGAACAAATCTATGCTCCCCGGGCAGCCTACTCGACTGCTGAGGCATATGAATATATTAAGGATCTATCAATTCCCAAGCTCTCCCCGGAGGCAGCGCTCCTCTTAGAGGCCGACATTACCACCGATGAAGTGCAGACAGCTACCTGTGCCTTAGCGTCTGGCAAAGCACTGGGGCCGAATGGGCTTCCAGTTGAAATGCACAAGAGACTGATACAATCGACAGCCCCCTTCTTCCTTAGTATGATATCCGACAGTCTGGAATTAGGAGAGCTGCCACGAGATCAACGGCTAGCCACGATTGTTGCGATCCACAATCCTGGCAGGCCTGAGACGGACTGTGCCTCATACCGTCCGATCTCACTCATTAACGCAGAGCCTAAGATCCTCGCTAAATTGCTAGCGTTGCGACTCACTCCTCACCTAGCGACATTAGTTCACCCGGACCAATCTGGCTTAATGCCACATCGGATCACGGCCCTTAGCCTCCGATAGCTTCATGCGGTCCTTGTACGTGCCCCCTATCTCAAAGACCCTGCTGTCATCCTCTCTCTAGACGCCACTATAGCGTTCGACACAGTCGAATGGCCCTACTTGTTTGCAGTGCTCCAACATATGGGATTTGGTCCCAAATTTTGCACCTGGGTTTGTTTGCTGTACGCTAAGCCACTAGCGCATGTTGTCGCAAATGGACACATTTCACGAGATTTCCCACTTGGCCGAGGCACGAGACAGGGATGGCCACTCTCTCCGTTGCTATTCGCACTGATCCTTGAACCACTTGCGATCTGGATCAGATGGGAACCCTCCATCAAGGGGCTCCGGTGGACTGACATATGGGAGGATCGTATATCCCAATATGCGGACGATATCCTTCTGTATCTCACCGCCCCGAAAAAATCAATTCTTGAACTACTGAATGTGTGTGAAAAGTTCAGTAGAGTATCAGGATACAAGATTAACTGGACTAAATCCATCCTGTATATCCTTTCTGGTCCGCCGCCTACTCTACCATTGATCTGCCCATTAAGGGCTACCACAACTGCATTCAAATACCTGGGTATCTACATAACGCCAGACCCCGATGAATTCTACAGTCTAAATCTCAGCCCCCTATTGGACCGTTTCAAACGTGACGTGAAGGTATGGCAGACTCTCACTCTCAGGCTCCTAGGAAAGGCAGCATTGTATAAAATGATGGCTCTCCCCCGCTTTCTTTACGTTCTTGAAAATACTCCCTCCTTGGTCCCTGCACGGTACTTTAAAACAATTGCGTCATCAGTATCCCACCTGCTGTGGGGGGGAGGGCCGCCCCGAATAGCGCAAGATAAATTGACTAGAAGTTGATACAATGAGGGAATTGCACTTC
This sequence comes from Lissotriton vulgaris, assembly GCF_964263255.1. Taxonomy (NCBI): domain Eukaryota; kingdom Metazoa; phylum Chordata; class Amphibia; order Caudata; family Salamandridae; genus Lissotriton; species Lissotriton vulgaris. The sequence goes on along the minus strand of NC_141700.1, from coordinate 647,231,405 downwards.
CAAATGTAGAACTCTACTACTGGGCGGTACATCTTAAGCAGATTAATTTTTGGTTACATGCCCCGCAGACTGAACCTACGTACCTTGCTGATAGACACTCTTTGGAAGGCAGGGGACTGCTGCGTAATCTATACAGCCCCCGTCCACCTTCAGACTTGATAGGCCCAACGCAGCACTCTGTGCAGCTTTGGTACCGGGCCAACAGGCGACTCAAATGTTTGAGAACCATCACCCAAATTACACCACTGTGGGATTCAAGCAGGCTGGGTTTCCTCCAAAATATTAAGGGATTCCAGGCCTGGGAAAACATTGGTATTTCAGTGGTAGGAGATTTATGGAAGAAGGGTAAGGTGGTAGACTTCGCCCATCTACAAACACAATATGAAATGTCACAAACAGAGAAATTTAGATACCTTCAAGTTAAGCATGCGCTTCAATCGGCTATACCGGCTGGCACTGTCCTTGGGGAATCCACTCCTCTTGAAGATAGGCTCTTGACCGAACACATGCAGTAAAGGGCCACTTCCCTCACATACAGTAAGCTAGTTAATAACCTCCCGGTCGTTACAACCACCCTGAAACAACACTGGTCTGAGGAGGTGGGCCCACTTGATGACTCTGAATGGCAGGAGGCCCTTGTCTCTCCACGTGAAGCGGCGATCCCCTCTAGACTAAAACTGATTCAACTCAAAATATTGCATTGTACGCACAATACCAGACCACTCCTACACAAGATAGGAAGAGCTGTGCATAAATTCTGGGGAAGAGGGGACTTTTTTCCACACTATCTGGGAGTGTAGGTTCATATCAATATACTGGACAGCAGTGATGCGCACGATTTCTCAAACAATAGGCATCTCCCTGCTGCTGGAGCCTCGGCGATACTTACTAAATATATGGGAGCCAAATGACTTGAACCACCGGCAGCAGGACTGGTCGATGTTGGGCATGCTGATGGCAAAGCGCAATGTCGCCAGGCTTTGGGGCTCTGCAGTATCACCAACATTACACAGTTGGTGGAAAGATATGGATGGGGCGATGGTAGCGGAAAAGGCTGTATATATCCATCGTGGTTGCCCAAGCAAATGGGGTAAGATATGGGGTGAATGGAACACGTTCAGGGGTAACATCTGCGAACCACCAAGCACCGATGGAGACACTGAGGAGCTAGACTAATGATAGCTACTTAGATGTATAGCTGATGAAGCAAAGTGTTTACAATGTCATGTTTAATACCTGTGATTTCAAATTTAATGTAATTGCGAAAGGCCCGCTATTGTGTTTTTATACCTGATGTAACAGTCCTGTGCAGAATTGTCCTAATTGCTGTGTTGTTACAAAAAAAAAACAATTTTAAAAAAAGAGAGAGAAAGAGAGAAAAAAGTGATCAAAGGAGATTTTTTCTCACCATTGAAAATAGGTAAAGACCCAAACGATTACCTGAAATAGAACACCAGAACTTGGTGACACCGTATCATCAAAATTTCTCGTGTTAAGACATGTACATGATGTGAATATCATCACCTACCATTCAATGACGCGAAAGTAAGTCAATCAGAAACACAAATTGAAAATACGTCCGAATCCTGCTAATGTTTCCATAAATGTAATCGTAGCTCTCTGTAGGAATAACCAACATTAAGATATAGATTGAGAATGAATGATATCTAAGAATTACAGTCATTCTGATAATAAAATTGTTAAAAACACCCAATGCTTTTTTAAGGCATTTGAGATACCATTACATGTATAAATTATTTTTGATATATCGAACAAAGTTTCACTCGCAAAGAAATTTCATAAATCACCACCTGTATCAAGAAATATCCCGTTTGTTTACACTATATAAAATTTCATTTTCTCATAAAGTGGAAGCCAATGTCTCTTTTGAGACCTCAACATAAAAGATAGTCACTACTAGTCACATATTGGTTGCCCCATGTATTGACAAACTTATTTTACTACCACAGGTTCTTGTGCTTAACTCCCATTGAGAGTAAAAGGTAAGTAAAAGGTCAAAAGGCCTGTTACTGCATTTGCCTTTAATTCAAAGTTGGAATTCCCGCAGTGAGGGCGACACAAAAGGGCTGTAGTTGGATAACCATTTTAACACGTATTAATCAAAGTGTATCATAAAAAGTTTTAATAGTATAAAAAGACCCCATTATTTAGACAAGAATCATATCGGCAATGCTAACTTGCCTTGGAAGAATCCACTTTGATTACGGTGCACAATCACAATTCGATCAAAAGGCTATGGATGCCATCCCATTTAGAATTGTGCAGATAAAAGGATAATCATATGCCCTTAAAAATTATTTCACTTTTTCGTTTGCCTACGAGTGAAATAGAAGAAAAACGTGTGAATCGTTATTGTATATTGAAGCCTTTCATGGAGAGGCTGTACTCAAAAAACTCTAATTGGTGCCATCTACAAAGTAAAGTTATATCAATGTCTATAACTCTTAGCGTTCCTAAAGAGCTCCTCCCGAGACTACCCCGATTCCCGTTCATCACTGATATGCTCCGATTTATAGTTTTGCCTGAAGTACTCACTTTCCCCATATTTCACCACCTACATAATGCCAGTGTGGTGGCCTGCCATTTCTTCCCCCGAAATACAATCAAATCGATTTAACCTAAAAATTCTAAATTAAAATACACTATTTGGTTCTGGCCTTTTTTCAAATCGATCACATTGTCAATAAAGATTATTGGCGATCGCAGCTCACCTTTTAGACCAACGTAAAGTGTACTTCACTTGTGATAAAGTCAAAAGGGGCGTGGAGCCATAATACATCCCAACCTGCAATTGAAAGTGATTTCACCGTTAGAATATACCAGTAATTCTGACCTACAATTGTCAGTTATCATAATAGTGTATTCAGTGTCTTACCCGAAGCCTTAAGGGCAACCGTGTCTCCTTTTATCTCAGTGCATCCTGCTTGTACTATATCGTCGAACCAACTCCCGACTCTCCAAGTTGTTTTAAAATGAATCACCAGTCTGTATGTAAAGTTCGTCTGAGGTCACATGATACGCCATGTTACCCAAACGTCATCTACTGTCGAATAGACCCTTAAACCGTTGGTTTGTAAATATTATTAGCGCCATTTTGGAATGACTAAATGTCCTGCATATTATTTATCCTCCTGTTGTTCTTAAAACAATGTCATAAATCTTCAGTTTCTCAAATATATTCTTCGCACCACCGTGGAGACAGAAAGAGCAGACCTGATGCAAATCGCTCATTCCTAACCGCATTTGTGAATCATTACATAGTAAAGACACCAAAAGTGCAATGAACAGTGGTATTATGTATCTGCAAACAGAGAGAAAAGAAGTGAAAAATAATAAAGAGCGAGGAGATGAAACTTAAGGTGAACTGCTGTGTACTACCCTATTTTTAACAGTTCTTCCATATATCCAAATTTTATCTGATTGTCTTTTCTTTGAAACAATTTTATCAGTCTTATTAGACAAAGAAACAGATTCCTCCTGCAGAAATAGTCCTGTAAACAGATCCTAATAGCATATAGAAAATCATAAGTTTCTGCACCTCTTTTGTAGCTCTCTCAATACATATCTCACAGTTTTGTTATTAGTCTTCATTCCACTCTAATGCAAGTATGAATACATATGCACCTATCGCAATTTTACATTGAATGAAACAATGATGCAAAAAATGGGCTGTTTATATTGCATAGATTGTGTACTGAGATAAAATTACTACAGACAGTTCTTTTTAAACAAACTCATTCTTGTAAAAAAACATGGAGTTCTCTGTCCACATTTATCCCTAGATCCACAGCCCTAAGCTTAATCAACCACCTAGATTCTAGTTGCCTCAGTGCCAAAACACGATTCCCCCCTCTCGGATTTCCCTCAGCTACTTCTAATCCATGAAATCTGATATTAAGGATTTCAGATTTTTGATGTGTACTGTTGTAGGGGACAGCTAGGGGATAGTTGCTGTTAATATTTCCGATGGCCCTTATGTGTTCTTGTACACGTTCCTTCAGGGGACGTATGGTACAGCCAACGTAGATTAATCCACATTGGCAGACAATACAGTACACAATGAATTTTGTGTTACACTTCATGAATTGGTATAATTGGTGATTCTGTCCTGTATTCTAATTGAAATTCTTCACTTTGTCCAAAGCAAATTGGCAAACATTACATGTTGCGCATTTGAAGAAACCAGCCGGTTTCTTAGGTAGTCAAGTTTGTAGTTGTCCAGTTGTACTATTTTTTGGTATTGAGGAACTCAGTATGTTTTTGAGCGTTATTCCTCTGCTATATGTTATTTGTGGTTTAGCAGTGATGTATTTGTCTAAGTTGGGATCCAATCTCAGGAGGTGCCAGTGTTTATACAATATGTTGTATATGTCCTGACTCTGTGAATTGTAAGGGGTTATTAGAGCAATCTTTTCTCTTGTGTTCCATTTCCCTTTCTGTTTGTTTGTTTTAAGAAGGTCTGTCCGTTTGATTTTTTTGATTTTGTTCTGCGCCTTGTCTAATGTTGGTTCCTCATAACCCCGAATGAGGAATCGATTTCTCATCTTTAGTAGTTCTTTTTTAAATAATCCATCGTTACTGCTATTTCGTCTTGGTCTTGTCATTTCTCCATAGGGGATACCTCTAACTTGCGTTATCGGATGTGCACTCCTAGCATGTAGCAGTGCATTACATGCAGTATTTTTTCCGTATAGTTTACTCTCTAGTTTGTCCCCTTGAACATATAGAGTTATGTCAAGGAAATCTATCTGATGTCTGTCACTAGCATGTGTGAATGTCAGGTTGTAATTATTTTCATTTACATGGTTGAGAAACTCTAAGAGGGCCTTTTGGTCTCCTCCCCATATCATCAAGATGTCATCAATAATACGCCCCCAGTACATGATCAAACTAATCAATGTACTGGGGCATTTCTTCCATAAAAACCCATATAAATATTCGCAAATTATGGTGAAAATTTCGCTCCCATTGCCACTCTGGATGTTTGTCTGTACTAGCTTCCATTGTGTTGGAAATAATTATTGTCAAGGGCCAAACGAGTAAGTTCTAGGATCATTTGTGTGTGTTCATAGAGTGTTGCAGTGCGTTTAGATAAAAAATGTGTTAGTGCCTCCATACCCCTTGACTAGGGAATACAAGTGTAAAGGGCACACACATCTAGTGTGACCAGAGTAAAATCATCACACCAAGATAAATCTTCTAGTTTTTTCAACAGATCTTTAGTGTCCTCTAGAATCGATGGCAAGCCTTGTACCACTGGTTTTAAGTAGATGTCTATATACTCTGAAATTTTCTCCATGGGAGATCCGATACAAGAGATAATCAGCCTCCCCGGTGGTGTAGTCAAATTCTTGTGTATTTTGGGCAGAATATAAATACATGTTGCCCTTGGTGTAGGCATGGGCGGAAAATCCGTTCCGCTCGCGGATTTTGCGGATTTTCGGGAAATCCGCAATCCGCGAGATTTGCGAATTTCCTGCAAAATCCGCAAATCCGCGAGCAGCGGATTTTGCTCGCACTGCTCGCACTGTTCGCGTGAGTTCGCGCCCCGCGAATAAGTGCGAAATTGCAGAAATACGATCTAAGCAAAACTGAAAGTAACTACTTACCAGGTTCAAAAGTTCAGGCACATCATTAGTAGCCATTTCCTGTAGTGCTTCCTGAGGGGCCCCTCCAGAGTTCAGTTGCCAGTTGAAACTATTATGTGACCCTGCTCTGAACCTCAGAATAGTTACACATATGCCACAAAGGTCCTGAATTACAGCTAAGGGAGACAAGCAGGAGCCAGGCTGGAAGTTAAAATCCATTAATCAGCCCCTAATTCATTATTGTCAGTTGGGGCAGGGCAGGTGTTGTAACTAATTTTGCAACAATGAAAGCACTTAGCAAGTGCAAAAGATCACTAATCAGGGCGCACTAAGGAAGCAGGTGCCAGCTAAAAAAATATTCTGTGACACATTAATCAGCCCCAAATTAATTCAGGTCACTTGAGGCAGGGAAGGTGTGCTTTGCTTTGCCGAAAATAATGTACACTGGACAACCAGAGGGTGTGGTGATGAAACAGAGGGTGGCATGGGTGGGCCAGAGGGTGGCATGAGTAGTCAGAGAGTGGCAGTGGTGACAGAGAGTGGCAGTGATGAAGAAGAGTGTCCCAAACAGGTTGGACACGTAGAAACAACAAGTTCGCAAAACTTGCGACCCGACAGGTAAGTTCGCAAATTGCGAAATTGTAAAAACCCTCGCGAACTGGCAGAAACACGGGCGAACACAAAAAAAAAAAAAATCCGCAAATTCGCGGGAATTCGCGGATTTTGCGGATTGCGAGTTCGCAAATCCGCAAATTCGCGGATTGCCAATCCGCAAAATCCGCTCATGACTACCTTGGTGTTAAATTAAGCATGTACTTATACTCCATGTCAGATAATAAGCCAGAGTGATGATAGAAGCTCAGTGTCTTTTCAATGAGTGCTGTTATTTCCCTCATTGGATAATTAATAATTTTGATGTACGTGTCATTCTCAGTCAATTGATTGTCAATTTCCTTATTGGACTTATCCAAATCAATTATGACAATGTTGCCCCCTTTGTCTGCCTTATTTATTGCCACATCGGAATAGTTTGAAAGTTTCACAAGTGCCTCACATTCTATTCAGGTTAAATTGTCTTTCCTTTTTCTCCATTTTTTATTACCTCTATCCTCAAGTCTATAAAGGTCCTGTGTGACAGCTTTATAGAAGCAGTCTATCATATTATCAGCGGGTAATGAAGGTATAAATTTTGATTTTATTTTCAGTCCGCTATCAAGGTTAAGGTCCGTCTCTATCTCTTGTAAGATTTTTCCTATGCTGGGACCATCCCCTAAGCTGTCATCAATTGATAGTAACATATGAAGATCTTGTATGTCCTTTATAGTTTTATCACTTTTTGTTACAGTATACAATGGTATTTGACACAATTTGTAATTTGCATCAAAAAATTTCTTTAATTTCAACTTACGTGTATATTTAAAGAGATCAACATGTATCTGAACAAAATTCGGTTTCAATACAGGGCAAAAACTCAATCCTTTTTGAAGTACAGACATTTCGGCATCTGATAGCTCATGTTTTGATAGATTGACAATTGAGACATTTTCATACATCATTCCTGGACACATTGCAACATTATCTGTTAGATCAGATTTTGTATTTGTTTCGCCATTCAATTCTTCTGAGGGCGTGAGGCTGATCTAAGCACTCTTTTGTTTTGATTGTTTTCTGTTTTTGCCCCCTCTTCTTGTTCTCTTCCCCCTGAATCCTTCTTTTGGAAAACTACTCTGTTCCCCTTCCTGTACCGCTTTAATTCGTCTGAAAAAGAAGAAGAGGAACCTGCTCCCAAGTCTCAATTCTCCGTCTGATTTATCAGAATTTCACTTCTATTGTCACTTACTCCACTGGCTATGCTTGACAGATCAGATTCGCTTACAGATGTAGAGGCCACTTGTTTCCCTTCACTGCTCTTTTCTGTTTTCTCTCTTGGTTTGTACCAAACCTCTTAGCAAAAGTATAAATCCTTCCACTTCTGTAATCATTTTCATCTTGTTTGAGTTTTCTTATTTTTTTATCCTTAATGTAATTTTGATGGGAACTGAGTATCTCTTTTAGAATTTTTAGTTTTTTTTCTGTTGCTTCTATAAGATTCAAAGCCTGAATTTCTCTTTCAATCAGATCTATTTCCTCCAATAACTTGGACTTTTTTCGTTCTGCATGTCTTATTAATATATCCATCATCCCCAAAGAAGATGAGGATATTAAATGTTCCCACTTGCCCAGAAGATCTAGGTCCAGATCTTCAAAAGACGGAAAGATTATAACTCTCAGTCCGCGTGGCACCTGCTTAATTTCTATGTATTTTTTCAACGTGGTTAAATCCCACCAACGTGAGAGTTCCTGTTTTCTTAATCGTTTAAGCTTGATAAAGAGCTGCTTCAAGCCCTGAGGCTTTGTCTCAACTGTGATGAGATTCTTGGTTTTTACACTTGCACCAGAGAATATATCATTAAATATTTTGTCTCCGTCATCATCAAAGTTCGCCATTGAACCGGGATAAGGTGTCACCAAAGTTTTGGTGTTCTATTTCAGGTAATCGTTTGGGTCTTTACCTATTTTCACTGGTGAGAAAAAATCTCATTTGATCACTTTTTTCTCCATTTCTCTCCTTTTGATTATTGGTTTAAATCTATAATATAATTGTGTTGATAAAAGAGAAACTTTCTTTTAACAGTCTTGTTATTAGCCTATTGTCTGTTTCATGGACCTTCCTTTGATATATGTATACAGCCTATTTTCTGTTTCTTGGACCTTTCTTTGATATATGTATATATGATTCAGTTTCTGTTTTTTATTGCCCCCAGCCGTTTTGTTCACTCTATTGCTCCTTAATTCTGCCTCCAGCATACTCCCCTCGAAAATGGCAGAAATGGATAATGGTAACTGAAACAGGACTTTACCATAAAAACTAACAAGGGGCTACAACAACTCCTTGGGCCTGTCTTGACTTGGTGGCGGCCATCTTTGACTAGCTCTAATTCTTAACTGCAGTCAATGACCGACCTGTTTGGATTTTAAAATAACATTGGATCATTATTTAATTAGGCCAATACTTCTGAGATCTTGTGAAGCTAAATGTCTTTTGTATTTTTTTTGTTCCCTTGAATTACTTTATATTAGGACTCGACATTAGACTGTCATTCTTATCTTATATATATGTTTTTATATGTATTTATTCTTTAGACAACCTCTCTGCACTCTCTTTAAGGTCTCATTCGCGGCATGATTCACAATTAGCATACTTCTAGCTGCTCAAATACAGCCATGCACTAGGGACCTTACTAACCTTGCACCAGAAAAATGGTATAAGAACCACATCTGGACTGGGCTGATTACCCAGGGACTCAGGAATTGCTGGGGCCGCACTATACCACTAAAGGCTCTCTTAACTATAAACACTACATTGTGATTTACTTCAACCCTTAATCAATGTAATATTAGTACGATGTCCATGTAGCTCATACTGTATTAGATGTTGTTCTACTCTACCCATCCTATTCCCAATCTGATTACTCCCTTTCACAGGATACTTCCCCATTCCCCTGGAATTACGTGCATTATCTAAACTCACTGCCCTATGGCCTAAACACTCATGCCTAAAATAACGTAAACTCTGTGCGTTGTCTAGGCGACGACTTCTATATCTTCACTGTTAGTTACTCTGTTTATTCTCCTTAGCCCAGTCACTTACTTCCCATTTTTAGTTTATTACACATATTTCTCAATCCTATTATTTATTTTTAAATGCACCTATAACTATGCTTTTTTTGTTGTTGTTTTATTGATCTGACTTTGTTGTCCCCCATTTAGTTCTCTCTTACCTTGCCCTTCCTCATTTCCTTGTAATTTTTGCCTTGGCTTAATGTATCTCTTCCTTAATCTCCGCCTTTTCAATTCCCTTTTCCGTTCTGACTTATTTTATGGTTTAACCTTTATTCCTCCTTCCTCGCTCTCTCTCCATTCTCCCCCAAGCATGCCTCCCCTCTCTCTCTCCCCTTCTTCCTCTGTATCTCCTATCTCGAAAATTGGCCCAAATTCCTGGTCTATCCTCTATCCTTCCCACCTCACCAAACATGGTAAGAAAAACTTCAAACGCAAACTCCTCTGTCTCCACTCGGAAACCCTATTTGCTGATTACCATAATACACTTAACTCCTCCTTAATCACTAACTATATCTTCTTCTCCAAGCGTCCTTCTAAATGGAAAAGACTGTTTCTTCAAAACCTCCCCATCACTAACTCTCGCAACATTCCGTACGGTATTAAACACTCCACCACCCCCTCCTCTTCCTTTCCTGGAGAAATAGATATTTCCATCTTCAAATCTGGTAATATCATCATTCAAGCCTCTGAAAATCATCTCTACATCTTTGAACTCCACTTTAGTTCCTTATCTCAATCCCTCAATCAGTCCCTCAACTCCTCCCTCCCACCCCCTCATCCCCTAATTCCATTATCTCTCCCCTTATCGCCTACCCTCTCAACTCCTCTCTCTGATCTACCTACTACCTCTCCTAACATTGTTGTCTACTCCCATTCTACAATATCTACTCGAACTCTCAATACCGGTACTAACTTCAACACCTTACTCCCCTCAGACTCATGTTCCCTCCTCTCTGATTCTCCCATTCCTCTACCCAACACGGTTGCCCGGGTTGGGTGGAACCAACCACAGCTGTCCCCCATAGTTGACCGCCTTACCACCAGCTCTGACTCCTCTCACCCACGTTCCCCCCTTCCTCTCCTTACTGTCTCCCCCACATCGTCCACGATCCTGGATGTTCTCCCTCAATTATTACCTACCACCCCTACTCCTAACTTTATAAACTGTTCCGACGCCATTAACAAATCTCCTTCATCCTTCTCTTCTTACCACTCTCCTTCGTCCCCTCCAGCCCCTCTCATGGACCCCCCTATCCCCCCTCTCCTCAACAATACACCTTCGTCCTTTCACCTCTCCTCTTCCGACTCCTGTAACACCATACCCTTTGATTCTCCCCATCCTCCCCCCTATTTTTATTGCCCCCCAAAGTCCCCCAGCAACCCTCACTTCTCCGTTGACCACTCCCTCTCACTCGCCCTTGATCTCTCCTGCAGCCCTCAGCACACCTACATCTACATCCCGGACCATCCCTCCCCCTCATTTAACTAACATTTCTACCAAAGCCAATGCCTTAACTACTCCCACCTCCATGGCCCCTCCCCATCCCAATACAAAACCTCCCACCCATCCAAACTCCCTTCTCCTTCCCCCCCTGGTTTACCCCCCCTCCCTCTCCACAATCCAAACCCCTACTTTTCTCTCCTCCCAATATTCTCTGACCCACTCCAATCCTCACTTCTTACTCTATCACTCCTTAATGTTGAACTTCTCCTTTCGTCCCTTGTTTTAGAATTCTCCTCCCTAAGATCCGATGTCTCACTTTTTACTAAAGCTCACTCCTCTGACCATACAAGCACATCTCCACACACCATCCCCTCCCATACCTCCTCCATTAACAGCTCCCCTTGCACTGGTATCATCGATTACTCTTCTCACGGATCCCTTCCCCCTACATACTGCCTGACTCCCCCAAACCCATTAATCCTTCCATTCCACCCTAACCCCACACGACACTCACGACTCCTACCTCCCATCATGCTGCATACCCAATTCCTGTGCAGGTTAACTTATCCTCGAACCCCACAGTCTCCCCCCTTCCCTCTTCGTCCTCAAATACCCCTTTCCCGCAGTCCACTATTCCTGTTCTCCTAGGAACGAGCCGACTCCCCCTTTACCCGACATCTCCTATACCCCCTCAACAACTAACCTCCATACTCCTTGATCCCTCCACTAAATACCCTGACCTCTCCCCACTTCACTGCATGTTGATTAATTGCCGATCCGCATCCTGCCATGCAACTGAAATTGCGGAAACCATTCTAAATGAAAACATAGATATTGCTTTCCTTACGGAAACCTGGCTCAACCCCGACTCAACTCCTATCCTTGACTTGCTCATTCCTCCTGGATACTCCATCATTAGGAAAGACAGAATTAAGCAAATAGGAGGTGGCCTTGCCCTAATTTTTAAAAAGGACATCAATCTCACACTTGTTCATCTCCAGGACCCTTCTACCTTTGAATACCTCTGCGTTGATCTTACCGCTCCGGACTCACCCACCATCCATCTTCATACTATCTACCACCCCCCCGGCAATCCCATCCCCTTTACCGAAGAACTATCGGATCTCATCACCCAATCTTTGCTCACCCACCCCAAGAATCTCTTTCTTGGTGACTATAACATCCAATGGAACAATAACGACGAACCGTCTGTCATCCTCCTTAAAGATATCATGGACATTACTGACCTGACACAACTCTGCCAAGCCCTTACTCACTCTAAAGGCAACACCCTGGATGCTATTATTACCAGCAAGGATTTGGCCTCTCTCTCAACGATTCTTCCAGTCGACTGGTCTGATCATCACCTTATCCTCTTCTCCTTGAACTGCTCCATTACTATCCCACCCCTATCGGCTCGTTACCCTTGAAACATACCCGCAATCTTCACCTTATACCCCCTGGTGAGTTGGAATCTTCTATCTAAACCTGCTTACTCCAACACCCCCCTCTCACAGCACCATTGACCTTACTGATCACTAAAATAAATCTATCCTTCAAGTGCTTGACCAAATTGCCCCAATCAAATTTAAACATAAAAAAAACTTACCCCCTAAATCCTGGTTTAACTCTGACCTTAATAATGAAAGACGGGCCCTCAGACAATCTGAACGCTCATGGAGGAATCATCCCTCCCCTGATAACCTGATACTCCTTAGAAAGGCCAGAGCCAAATACAAGAAGCACATCTTCACTGAAAAAGCCTCCTTCCTCCGTTCACAACTTGACCAGGCCAAAAACCGTCCTAGAGAACTCTTTAGCATCGTTAATAAACAAACTTCCTCTGATCCCCCTAAAATACTAGCCACTGTTGAAAGATGTGAAGAAATCGCTAGCTTCTTTTCGAATAAAGTCAACTCGATCGAACTATCCTTCTCTTCTCCTCCTCTCCCATACCAATCTACCCTTAGCCAACACCTCCTCTCTAACATTCCTACTTGACCTTGCCCCTCTGCCCCCTCTTGCCACGACCCCTCCCCACCCCTCCCTACTCCACCCCATCCTGACTCTATCTTTAAAGACACCCCTACCAAAAATAATGCCTCCTGGAACGAATTTTGTCCAGTATCTGAATCCACTGTCCTCAACATTATCTCAAAACTTAAACCTTCGTCTCACACCAATGATCCTCTTCAGCCCAGTTGGTTCAGGAACTCAAACACATCATCACCTCCACCTGGACCAATATCAACAATTCCTCCCTTGCCACCGGCTGTGTCCCTGCATCTTTTCAACTAGGTCAAATCTCCCCCATCCTCAAAAACCCCACAGCTGACCCTAATGACTTGAACAATCTACGCCCGATCTCTAATCTTCCCTTCCTCTCCAAAGCCTTTGAAAAATGTGTACTTTCCCAGTTAGACAAACATATCACTTCATTCAATCTCCTCGACGTTTTCCAATCAGGTTTTAGAAAAGGTTGCAGCACGGAAACTACCATGCTCAGTATCACAGATGATATCCATCGCTCTCTTGACAAAGGCGAATCCTCCCTCCTTATCCTCCTTGACCTCTCTGCTGCGTTTGATACTGTCCACCATCCTACCCTTCTTAATACTCTCAAAGACCGTTTTGGGCTTGAGGGCATTGTTCACAAATGGTTCACCTCTTATCTCCAAAACAGATACCAACAAATCAAACTCAGTCATTGCCTCTCCAAACCACAACCTGTCTCACTTGGGGTCCCACAAGGCTCTATCCTTCCCCTACCCTCTTCAATATATTCATAGAACCACTCACCCTTATTCTCAAACAAGCTAATATTAACTACCACCTCTATGCTGACGACACACAACTCTATTACAAGATTAAATCCCACCATGACATTCTTCTCCTCAATGATACCTTAAACCAAGTCCAAGCCTGGTTCCATCTTAATCATCTTAAACTTAATCCCCAAAAACTGAAATCCTCCTTTTCACTCCCAAAAATAGTTCCCTGCCTATTCAACTCTGCATCAATGACATAAAAACACTCAACTGCACACTCTCCACCTCTCACTCTGTCAAATCCTTGGGCATCATCATTGATAAAAATCTTACTCCCATCCCTCATATTAAAAACGCTGCAAAAGGAGCTCTCTTCTCCCTTCTCCACCTTAAAAAAATCAAACCTTTCATTCCAGCGGATGACTTCAAAATTGTTGGCCAGTCTCTTGTACTTTCCCGAATTGACTATGGCAATTCCACCCTTGTAGGCACCCCAAAAGTCCACCTTGCCCCAATTAAATCTGTCCTCAACCTGGCCGCCAGACTTATCTCTGATTGTAAATGATTTGATCACATTTCTCCTATCCTCAAAAACCTTAACTGGCTCCCAATCAAAGGTAGATCTACCTTCAAAATGGCTTGTATTACTCACAAAGCCCTTCACCAAAACACCCCCTCCTACCTCTCAGACAAACTACAAAAAGCGGGTTGCTCCAGGTCCTTGAGAAGCACTAATGCCCTTGTCCTCATCCCACCGAGACTCAAATGTAAAAAGACACAATCACGTGCTTTCTCTGGTAATGCCCCGACGATCTGGAACTCTCTCCCCAAAGATCTTCGCTGCAACCCATCCTTCCCTCTCTTCAAAAAAAGACTCAAGGTGCTTCTTCTCAACAAGTATTGGGGTACCTAACATCTCTATAGTGATGTATTCCTCTGTTTTTTATTCTCATCAACCCACCCCTTCTTTCTCACTTTCCTTTTCTCCCCCTCTCCTTCTACCCCTCTCTTTCCCATCTTTCTGCCTTCCCCCTTCTCCCTCATTCATACCTAATTACTCTCTTACCTCAATTCCCTCATCTTTCTGACAGACAGTTTTTCCTATTGTGAGTTGGTTTTTGCTTCTTGATGTTCATCTGCCTCTAAAGCGCTCTGATACTCCTGGGTCCAGTAGCGCTATATAAAACCTTTGAAAATAAAATAAAATAAATGCAATAACGGGAACCGTAATTGGTTTTGTTAAGCAAAGATAATTTGTATCATAATTTATGAGAATATAAAGGAACAAATGCTGTTTATATTCACTCCACTTAATCATTGATGTCAATTGTTGGTATATATCTTGTATTTACAGCCTTGACAAACTCTATGAGAAGACGAACACGTGTTGGCAGTTTTGTCTGGATGTAACATCGAACTAAGAAAAATAAAAAGACAGACATCACTTGGAGATACATTATTTTATGTGGACTCTGCTTTATTAGTAGATCTTATTGTCTTCGGACTGGTCTATTTGTGTTGAGCAAATTAGTGGATAAAATATTGCTCCTACAAACTTAATGCAGTTACTTTCGCCATATTTGTCACTACAAGAGTGTGCTGCAAATCTCTTTCTATTCTGTATTCATTTGTGTATACATCCTTGGGTGTATAGAGGGCCCTTTTGGGTAGTAGGTGCCAGAAAGATCATTCAAGCACCCCGACAATAGAAAAAATTGCTATTCTGTAAGACAAATAGTTTCACACTATAAAAAAAATTGTACACTAAATTATGCTCTGTATATGTGCGATTCCATCTCTATAAAAGGGAACACAACTACCCACTTCTTTGTTAAGATAACATATTTGTGACAGTTGTGTTCGGTTTCCAAAATATTACAAAGTCGACCATTATAAAATGTACACAAAGTAGACCACAACTATATACAATGATATGCGCTGGTTTAATTGTTCACTTTAGTTCTATGTCAACAACGTTTCGACACTTTGTGCAATGTAGGGTCTCTTCAAGACCTAAGAATGTAGGGACATCTGATTGGATGACTACGCAGTCCCGTGAAGAGTGTGTGCCACAGGTGAGTGATACGAAAAGGGGGTGAATGATACTCACATGGGACCTAGCCGGGTGACCAAGGGAGGGTGAGGCAGGGCTGGCAATCATAATGTAGCAAAGCACTTTCACAACGCAGAGTATTAACCACTATACGAACACGGCCAGAGTAGCAAAGCACTTTCAATCAAATAATAACGTGAAGGAGATGGTGTCACACAGCAAATGTGTGTGAACTCAGATTAATGAAGCAGCACATAGGAATAATGATGCAGCATACAGGAGGTGCAGGTTCTGCGACCTGTGTCTCTTGGTAATTGGCAACGGCTAGGTCACGAGGGCAAAAGGGGTGAGAGATACCTATTCATTGTGATTCTCTAGCACGTGCCATCAACGCGCATCCACACAACAGCGTTGGTCATCTGGCCCCCAACAGACATACACACGCTGTCGTGCTGTTGTGCGTTGGACCAGCAAGCGCTAAGGAACTCATTATTATTTCACAGGATACATCCATTCTTTGGCTCAAGCAGACAGACCAACGCTGTCATCTTGATACGCGTTGACACGACACACGCTAGAGAATCACAATTTAGTCCAAAGGTCCCTTGGCACTGCAGAAGCCAGTGTATCTTCATTCACATTGATTGTTTTCTGTACAGCTTGAGTTCAGGCAACACCCATATCTGTGTAGCATTTGTTGTTTTCATTTTTGTTTGCGCCATAACTTTTTATTACATTAATTATGTTCTGTTGGCAGTTCTCTATATCTAGAGTTGGGCAGACTGTCATGTTTCTGCCAGAGGTGGCCCCGCTGGCTCAGCCTGCAGACACCTTATACTAACGACCTGACAGACTGTGAAGTTACATCAGACAATCCGCTCTATTTAGCACGGAAGGTCGGATGTACTTTTTCTTTTCAGAACAGGCAGGGACAGGTTTGCATAAAAAAAAAAGAAAATGGCACATACACCCTAATCGAAAGCTCTCAGGGCTTCAGGATCATAGGCATTTTGTTTTGCAAAACAAACTCCAACTTTAGCAGTTTGTTTTCGCAAAACTAAAAATTTTGCTGTGTTACTGCATGAAACATGGTGGCTGCCCGGCAAGCTTTTAGTGCCTTTTTATGATTTCAGAGGAGCTGCCATGATAAGGACACCCAAACATTCATCCATCTGGAAGGCTATCATCAAACGTCACTGGTTGCCAGTCAGGCAAAATTTAAGGCACTAAATCTGGATCATAAGGCCCTGCATGGCATCGGTCCGGTTTTTCTGCAAAACTCCTTTAAATGGTATAAACCAAGAAGAACTCTCCGATCCATGGCCGCTCATCAATCAGAGACCAACTAATTTAGACTCGCAAACTGGGAGGGGGAGAAGCTTTGTGACATCAACAGCTAAAGAGTGGAACCTTCTTCCTCTCCAAATCAGAACCATGTCTAATCTGCAGACAATCAGGAAGACTCTTAAAACCTGGCTATCTGCCAATGAAGTGGTCCAAAAACGATGGATTTAGGCCCAGATCTCTGTACTGGGGTGAATGTATGACATTGTTCTGCATTCTGTGCATCAATTGTTGTTTTTACATTTGTCACCCGAGTGGGAAGGGTATGCTCAGACGGGAGTCCCGTGCTCTCCACACCACTGGAGTCAAGCTATCCAGGCTGAAGACGGCTGATAGCCAGACACCGGTCCTAGGATGCTTAATTCGGTCCAGGGAAGACATGGCTTGTCAGTTCGGGCTGGACTGTTCCCATGAGGCACAGGGTCAAGGCTGATTTGCATATGGCCATGTCTGAAATGGGGTGGTGTGGAGTGCAAAAAAACGATGGATTTAGGCCCAGATCTCTGTACTGGGGTGAATGTATGACATTGTTCTGCATTCTGTGCATCAATTGTTGTTTTTACATTTGTCACCCCGAGTGGGAAGGGTATGCTCAGACGTGAGTCCCGTGCTCTCCACACCACTGGAGTCAAGCTATCCTGGCTGAAGACGGCTGATAGCCAGAAACCGGTCCTAGGATGCTTGATTCCGGTCCAGGGAAGACAAGGCTAGGCAGTTTGGGATGGACTGTTCCCATGAGGCACAGGGTCAAGGCTGATTTGCATTTGGCCATGTCTGAACTGGGGTGGTGTAGAGTGCAAAAAAACAATGGATTTAGGCCCAGATCTCTGTACTGGGGTGAATGTATAACATTGTTCTGCATTCTGTCCATCAATTGTTGTTTTTGCATTTGTCACCCCGAATGGGAAGGGTATGCTCAGACGTGAGTCCTGTGCTCTCCACACCACTGGAGTCAAGCTATCCTGCCTGAAGATGGCTGATAGCCAGAAACCGGTCCTAGGATGCTTGATTCCGGTCCAGGGAAGACATGGCTTGGCAGTTCGGGCTGGACTGTTCCCATGAGGCACAGAGTCAAGGCTGATTTGCATATGGCCATGTCTGAACTGGGGTGGTGTAGAGTGCAAAAAAACGATGGATTTACGCCCAGATCTCTGTACTGGGGTACAGACATCGTTCTGCATTCTGTCCATCAATTGTTGTTTTTGCAGGGGTCCATCAGGCACCATATCAGTTCACCAGGAGCTTAGAGCCTTAACACCCATGGGTATTTGTTGTACTCTATAAGTATTTATAACATAACAGCAGCTTTTTAAAATCAAAAAGATCCAGTGGCGGCTGGCATGTACGGAGGGTGGTATGGCAGGTAGGCAAAAGTAAAAGTCAATTAATAAGTAAAAACTAATTAGACTTACCTTCCTGATATGATGTCTTCTTCGCTCGGGTCTTCTCTAGGCAGGGAGGCAGGCAGGCTCCAGCGTGGGATCCAGAACACTGCAGTAACCATTCCTGGTGCTGCTTTCATGCAGCATGAATGAAGCACCAATGTTGGAGGTAGCGGCCTCCTTCAGCACTCCTGAGGACACTGGACCCATATGCTGTTGCTAATCCATCTGTCTTAGTCAGCTAGTTTGAGAGATTTAAAATGTGCATGCCCGGCTGGCCGTCGCAACAAGGCAGTCCAAAGAGTCATCCACACGTTTAAACTTTAGGTTCCCTGCCCATCACTGCTTTCTGCTGCTGCCTGACTGGCAACAGTAGAAATCCGAAAGCCCTGCCCCTAGTCTGACACTCAGTGTTAGACCTCGTATCACACAAGCACTACCAGGACCATAAAGCATCAGTAATGGGGTTGGGAAGTGTGCTGTCCCATACTTCCTGGCGATTGGTCAACTGATAGGGAGGAAGTTCTTAAACCTCCTGAGAGGAAATGACGACGCTTGGCTTTCCTTTCCCTGCCCTGGATTTCCTGTCTCCCTGTTTCTAGTGCCGTATTGTATGCTGCCGTCGAGTCAAGCCCTGTCCTTCACTACGGAGACTCCCAAGTTTGTGTCGGATATCAGTGAGCTCCGGGTCCCGTGAGTCGCTGCTTTTTTCTGCTTTTGGGAAGTTGCCCGTCTTCCCCTGCGTACCGAGTATTCCTGAGCCCGTGATTTTTGACCTTAGACCTGACATCAGTGCATCACGCCGCCATTACCCACAAGCTGCGTAGCACTTTAAACTTGTGACACAGAAACTTTGCGTTCCCGTGGAGCAACGGGTTGACGCGCTTCCTTTTTTTATTTCCTTATTTTTTGGAACAACTTTATTGCTAGCACGCATTTCTCCTCTTCATTACAGCGAGACCAATATGCTGCCACGCCCGGAAACTTAAAACGCTCGTAACGTTTGCGGGACAGTTTCAAGACCACGCGCTGCTGCAATTCTATTTTCGGATACAATCCCCAAGAACTTTCCCGCTTCTAGTTTAGGAGAATTACTTTGGTGAGGATATGGGAAGGAATTCCTCCAACCTTTGCTCACTCGCACATTGAGGAGTTATACTCTGTATGCTTATTTTGCGGAAGAGCTGGATCTTCCGGCTGCTGGTGAAAAGTAACCTGAAGCATTTTTTGTTATGAGACCAGGACGTTAAATATCACGTCTTTACTATTGGTTCGCGGGTAAGTGTGGGATAGCACACTGTAAGGGTTGAAGTTAATGAGGGTTTTGTACTGCTACAACACATTGTTGAATAACCTCTATGTTTGTGTTCTGTTCTCTCCCCCATTGCAGTTATTGAACGCCCTTCCAGCCTGAGTCTAGCCTCCCTTCCTACCTGAGACTGTCCAGCTACGGACATATTGTCCTTGGTCTCTTCATTTTCTGGAGTTGTTATCTCTCACTGTCACGTTCGCTGTAACACAGAGAGAGAAACACCTTTGGGGCACGCTGAGGCATTGGCTTCGCTCCTGGGGTTTTTGGATTACTGCCTGGACACTCTAAGCGCCCGACACTCAGAACGGGACAGTGTTTTGAAAAATATAATGGGAATACATGAACTTTAGTTATCATTTTATTTTTCCATCTCTGGGGGCAATTTAGTTAGTGGGGCGACGCTCCTCTGCTTTAAAAGAGGAGCTGCCCCTAAAAAGATCTCCGCCATGCAGACATAGAACTCTAAATATGGCAGGAGGTAGTCCAGTAGGGCTTTGGAGGTAATAACATTCTGTCACTCAGGTGGAGAGTCAGTCCCTCACTAAATGAGGGCCTTAGTTCTCTCCTCTTCACCTATTCAGCTAGCTTAATCTTCTTAGTAGATCTGGAAAGCTCATCTCTTGTTTAGAAAAATATTCCACTATCCCTTCACCTTCTACCCCCTTTATTAATTTTTTCCTGCATTGTAATATGTAATTACATCGCAACATGAATCCTTTGCTCTTTTTTGTTGATTTTAACATTTAGCTAGACAACTCTAACAAGCCCACAGTGAAAACCTTCAAGAGACTTGCTCCACTCTAGGCCTTTATCAATTAAAACTGGAATGTATCATATTGTTTAGACCATGTATTGGATGTCATTTTCACATATGTATCTACTCTTCTGCTTAAGAATGTACCCTGGACTGAGTGCAAGGTGACATTTATTCTAACGTTCTATCTATAGTATCTAAGTCATCTCATCTCTTCACAACATCAACAGGCAGGTTCTTTCCCAAACTTTCTATGATAACTTTACTAAATCCTTTAGTCCAAATATTGGTTCTAATATGAACTGTAGTGTTACATACTGTGGACTAGGAATGTTCTTGATAAGGCAATCCTACTAAAGACATCAGTTTCTTGAAGAACTACCTTATACACCCGTAGTTTAGATTTGAAGCAGCTGGGGCCAAGATTAACCACATCGGTGCAGTACGATTTACCGCCCGGTGCTGACCCCTAATGAAAATGGGTGTGGTCATGACGGAACGGTTCCGTCATGAGCACAGCTCAACCGATGCTCATGATGGAACCGTTCCATCATGAGCATCGAAGGGGTTAAATGTAAGAAAATAAACAACTCTGGTGTACTAATTATGATGCTACACCTAAAGCTTACTCAGATAAAATGAGGCAATATAAAAGTATTATCAGGTCCACCAGAGCTGCATACTATATTAGTAGGCTAGACGAAGCTCCTAACAAAGTGAGAAAGATGTTCAGAATCATGGACAGCTTCTACAATCCTTCAACAGCATTGCCAGCTGTCTCTTCCTCCTCCCACTTTTGTCTAATCTGTCTAATTGGTTCCATGATGTGATTATAAACATTTTGCATATATTCTAATTTAGCTTAATTTCTCTTAAGGCCACTACCATGGTTTTTAATAATTGTAATTCGATACCTGAGCTTGATTTACTATAGTACTACTTTTCGTTTTCTCTTGAGTCTGTATCTAATATTTTGCATAGCCTTACATTATACCTTGCTCTACACTTGACAATTGCCTTGATAAACTAATTACATAGGATTAAGACATTCTGGGTTTTATGCTTACCGAATTTGTAATTTATCTTTCAACTTTGTGAGTCTCCATGAATAATGGAATAAAAGGTCTTACTCTTCTCTTTTAGAGAAACCCACAGCCGACCCCTCTATTATGAACAACTATATACCCATTGCTCTTCTGTCTTTTCCAGCTAAACTCATTAAGAACACAGTGAATAGACAACTATTAGTCTTCATCCAAAGCAATCACAGTTTAGACCAAGCATAGTCAGGGATCCATCCCTCCTAATGAATGGAGACTGCCTTTGTCTCAGCAACCATTGACATACAGTTGGTGCAAGATAAAGACGGATATGCCGTCCAGGCCTTACTCAACCTTTCTGTGGCTTTTGATAGAGTTTCTCACCACATACTGACAGACTAAACAAATGTGAGGTACAAAATCTAGCCCTAGCTTGGCTGACTTTTTTCTTGTTCAATTACTATTACCCCTTATAATTATTATAGGACAATAATATGTAGTGTCACACTGATGGTAGCTTTGAGTCCACCCTCTTCAATATTCTCGTGGCCCCTTTTGCTAGCCTCATTCATACATAAGGCATAAGGGTCAATCTCTCCCTGGAATATACTCAGTTGATCATATATCTAAGTGAAGATGACCTCCACACCTATAAAAAAGGATGCATATTGGGTCCAGGATAGCTTCACTAAACATAGTCAGGCCACTAGGGAGTTAAATTAAATGGCTAAACCCTGGTTAGAGATTATTGTATTATTCAGATGGTGCCAGTGATGGTGCCAGCGATTGCCCACTATTTACTTTATGTGACGAATGTTTATGAGAACAATTACTGGATAGATTTAGGCTATATTCCATATTGTGGCTACTATGCTTTCCATTAGACAATATTCATTCACAACCATCAGCATTTGTCCATGCAACGAGCAAGCAAGTCAATCCTTATTGCATTTTTGTTGTTGTTGTCATTTGCCATTTACAAGGAGGTTTTTATTACTGTTGTTGTGTAGGTACAAATTCTCTAAGTGTAAAGTTGCCTTATTCTTTTTACAGCAAACTATTGACTATGATACATGTTTCCTGCATCTTTTAAGAGCATCTTAGCACAAAGGAAGAGTATGCTGCCTTAATAATAGTGGGTATACATATATTTGCACCCTGAATTGCTGGTCTTCTATTATGATGATGAATTTTGATTAATGTATTTTTAGGTATGTTATGTTATGTTATTAAGGAATTATAAAGTGCACACCTACTTGAAAGAGTGTCCTAGCGCTAAACATTCTGGGTGGGGCTAACTGTGGGCTCTAAGCTAGCGAATCTCACGCTATTGCTGAAATGATCAGGTGTACAGTAGCTTCCTAAAAGGAAGAAGATCCTGCATCTGTCTGAGTGCCAGCGGAAGTTTATTCCAAAGTTGTGCTGCGTGTACCTGAAAGGAGCAACCACCAATTCAAGCATGGGAAGATTTAGGGATGCAAGCTAACTGGAGTGCAGCAGACCTCAAAGCATGACGCGGGTAATAGACTTGGACTCTCTTCCTAAGGTACGGGCCCCCAACCCATGAAGAGATTTAAAGGCCAAAACCATGGCTTAAAAAATTATCCTCTTACGATGGATCGGCAGCCAGTGCATGGCTTTCAGATGGGTGGACATCCGTGCTCTGGGGCCCAGCATGAGCATTGCCCTGGCCGCTGCATTTTGGACTACCTGAAGGCATGTCAACAAGTTTTCTGGGATTCCTAAATAAAGAATATTGACGTAGTCCAAACTTGAGAAAACTAGCGCCTGGACCACAGTTTTCTGTGTGCTACAGACAGAAGGGGCAAGAACTGCTTAAGTATTTTGAGCACTCCAAAACATGAGCCCACTACAGCTTGCACTTGAGAGTTCATAGAAACATTATCCTCCATCCTGACTCCTAAATTGTTAACAGTCTTGACCGAGGGGGAGGGGGAGACATGTCCTATCGCCATCAATTACGCCACACATTGTCTGAAGGGAGGCCTAAAAGGATAATCTCTGATTTATCGGATTTACACTTAAATTGGTGTAGTTGGAACCAAGAGAACACCTCTGACAGGCAGGCGTTTATTTCTTCCCCTCTAAAGTCTGTGTTCTTATCGCAGGTAAAGAACAGTTGCGTGTCGTCCGCATACATTATGATTTTGGCTCCATGGGCTTCTACCAGATGCGCCAAGGGGATCATATAAAGGTTAAAAAGTGTAGGGCTAATGATTGAGCCCTGTGGAACCCCCACCTTTAGGGAGGGAATGGGTGCTACAAAAGGATGAGACCAGACCGATTGTTGGTTGTCTTTCAGAAAAGAGGAGAACCATCAGAGAACAGTGCCCCCATAGCCGCATTCTTGAAGTCTCAGGAGGAGCTGATCATGGGGCACAGTATCGAAGGCCACTGATAAGTCGAACAGTATCAGCACGGCCTTCCCACTTTTGTCTAAGGTCTCCTTGATATCCTCTGAGACTTCTAAAAGCGTGGTTTCTGTTCTAAAATTTGACCTGAAACCAGACTGATTCTGGTGGAATACTTGATTGGTTTCCACATATGTGGTGATGACGCCATTAACATATTTTTCCAAAACCTTCGAGAAAAAAGGGAGCATGGATATTGGCCTATAATTTGCGGCTAACTCTGTCTGTCCTTGTTTTTTTCAGAAAGGGGAGTATTTTAGAAATCTTCTACCTGTCCGGAGCAATTCTAGACTCCAAAGTGCATCGAGAATCCAATTTATTGCAGGGTAAATTACCTCTGCTTGTGAGGCCAACATCTTGGCTGGGCAGGTGTCAGACAGAGAGCCAAATTTAAGGGCCTTCATATTTTCCAGAGAGTTGTTCAAGAATACTGGGAGGAAATTTGTAAGCAGTGTGCCCTTTGGCTCGGTAGGGGGGGTGAAAAATGCTCAATTTGCACCCTCGGCCTTGGGCAGCAAAGAAAATGTATTTTGATTGGTTTTAATTTTCTCATGGAAGTAGGAGGCTAGGTGGCTCGTCCAAGCTTCAGTTGGAGTAAATGGCCTTGCAACTGTGCTTGGTGATTAAAACTCCTTGACTGTTTTAAAAATGTCTTTACTTTGATTAGCAGACTGTGCTATTTTTGAGGAGAGGAAACATTTTTTTCCTTCTAAAACATTTTTATAGTGCACCTTCAGTGGTTGTTTATAAATTATTTTATCAGTGGGGTTAAATATTTTTTGCACTGCCATCTTTAGGCATTTGCAATCCCTCATGCTTTTACTGAGGGCGACCGCAAACCATGGTGCTGAAGCACGAGAGACCTTGACATGTCGCACGGAGGAGGGGGCGAGCTCATCAGCACAAAGCTGGAGCCAATATTGCAGACCTTCTGCATCCTCTTCCACATTCCCTGAAAAGGGGATCGGATGATTGCTGAGGGCAGCAGCAAGAGCCTCGGCTGTAATTTGGCTAAAAGGTCTGAAGCTATGAGAGTACGGCCTTCACTGGGATTTGCAGGAGTAATGCACCTTCTCAATCGTGAAATCAATCATTGAATGATAGGACCATACTATCAGAACCAAGACAGACGTCCCAATTGTATCAGTAGAGAGAATCTTGTCCAATATATGTCCTTTCTCATGAGTCACATGAAAGACATAAGAACAGTGTCAATTTAAAAAGAGCTAGTGAGTCACATAGTCTATTAGTGGAGTTATCAGTATGAATATCAAAATCACCTAAAACTAGGCAGTGTTTAAAATGAATGGCCAGAGGAGAAACAGCATTGTTGATAGATTCAAGGAACTGGACCGCAGGACTGGGGGTTCTATAAATCAAGATGCCTACTACAGATTGTTGCGCTGACACCTTTACGTGAAATCCCAAACTTTCGGCCCCAGCTATATCATCTATTGGAACCATGGTGCAGGAAAAATTATGTTTATAGATTATAGCGATGCCTCCCCCTGTACCCGTTGACTGATTCCCTCCTAAGCAACAGATGTCCAGGGGAGATGGCCATGGCAATGGTAGGGTTAGATGTTTCTCTGAGCCAAGTCTCTGTTAAAAAGGAGGTCAAGGCTCTTTTCCATGAGTAGATCATAAATTTGGAGGGCATGTTTGTTCAGAGATCGTGTAATAAGAAGCATGGCCTTCAAATGGCTTTTCTCCCTATCAGGCTTATTCTCATTAAAGGCAGGCTTGCCCATAGCGCCTCTTTCAAGAGTCTCCCTTGTATTTTAAATTCCCCAAAGTTGATGTTGTGGTATGTGAGTTTATTTGTATTATATGTTGCTATTTTCTTGTCAAGCTGCCGAATTAGGATCCATGTACTTTCATCCTTTGAAATGAAAGTTTTCAAAGAATTATATTGCAGATATTTTCAATATTCTAGTCTTTTTATTTTATGTTTTTATCTGTGTATCTTTTATGATCAGCTTTTCAAAGATTGAATAAAGATTAAGGAAAGAAAAGACCCCCCAACTTCAAAATGAATTGAAAGGCTTATACACTCCATTGAAAATCAAATGGGTACAAGCTCCTACAGCCTGAGCTTGACAAAACAGAGATTATCGGTTTCACGATTCCGAAACATGGTGGCTGCTAGACCTCAGCTCACCTCCATCTGTAATGTAGGAGTCATCTTTGAATCTCAGCTCTCTGTTAAGATTCCCTTAAGCAAAGTGACATACACCAGTTCCCTTTTTCTGCTTTGCTTTTGGTATAGCTTTAGCTGTGTTCTCAGGCTGTTGTTTTTCCAAACAAATTTCTACATAATATATATAACTAGGAAGATTTTTTGTTTTGGGTCTCATCCATTGGTTTCTTACATTGTCATTCACATTTTGCCACACCACAGCATACAGCAATGGACAATGGTTCCAAAGCCTCACACAACCATTTATTACCATGCAATAATTCCACTGTTTTAACTGCCATGAATACACTAACACAGCAGTCACACAAACTGAAACTTCAAATTAATTTGTTACATTTACTGCCTTATTGTATCACAAACCTAGCTGACATTTTTTTTAAAATAGAACTCAATTCAGGCAAATGTATTTTACCTCATATCACTCCCATTTGCACATGTACCATATTGTTGACAAACTACCAAATCTGGTTGCTTTATTTGTGGACAACTTAAAGTCAATTAGTGGAGTTATTCCTCCAAAGAGCAACAGCTGGGTTCGCTTAAAGCTAGTCTCCGTCATAGCGCCATGGCTAGCTCCTCACATGTATGGCACTTACCACTTTAAAAACCAAATCTATGTTATCCACCATGGAAAGCGTAGTCAAATCTGCAGAAATACCTGGGAGGCCCCAATCGGAGATTATTACAGATAGCTCTGTGTATGTAACAATGCTCCGGGTGCATCCGCTATCTGGGGATCCCGATTTTAGTACAAAACCTTTTTAGTAGAAGGGAAAGTTTAAAAAAATAAAAACGAGCTGAATAGAATCTCAGTCTCAAAGTTAGGCAATACAATGGTGAATAACAGGGTGCTCTCAACAAATACATTTCTTCCAAATACAGGTACAAAGCTGATAAAAGATTGTTATAATCTGATCCTACAGAATGTATATTGCATATTTTAAAAGCATCAGTATCTCACACTGTAAATACTTGTATATCTCAACCAATAGACTCCCCACCTAATGAGGACATGAAACAAATGCATTAGGAAGGAGACAAAGTGAAAAACAATGTTCCTAATAAAAAACATTCTGACACTCAAACTGAGTCACAGACAGAGTCAATCTGTATGGCTATCAGCAAATATCAGAGAATCAATCAATCCTGAAGGAAAGACAGAAAAAGGGTACGTAGACAATACATCTGTGAACAAGAAAGCCAGGTGAATCTTGATTTTGAAAAACTAGTACGCCCAAATTTCATAACCAGAATAAGTTCTCCAATCAAGATGATATGATTGAAATTGCTTTTGTTCCACAGTATATAGCCCAAAGAAGATAAAACATATTAAATACGAATAACATCTTGCGACTTTTTCATAAAATGGAAAGCATGAAACAAATACGACCTGAGAACATCACTAGCACCCAGTTACTTTTGGTGCAGTCTTCCCTTTCAGGTAGACGCCACTATATTACTTTTAGATTAAAAATTATGGTAGTGCAAGTTCTCCAAGATACATTTCTATTTGAGGAGAGAGGCACTGTCATTCAAAGCAGGGAACCAGAGAAACAACTAACAATTGTGTAAACATCTAAGAGAGAACACAACAAGACACTGTGTAATTATTGTGCCATTAGGCATAGAAAAACAGGCTAATTTGGAGTTGGTTGGCCACTAGCATAGGCTCAAAACATACACATCATTCCTAGCCTGCCCCAATTGCAAATTAGTGAGAAACAGCCTTGCAAGGCTCTTTTATCGCTTCTATCATTAAATATGGCCAGACTCAAATACATTTCTATTAAAGGTAGCATGTTCCCTTTATAGGGTCTGGTGAAATTATGTTTACAAGAGAGCTGGAACACCACTTAGTTCCACTTGGGGTCTTTCCAGAAATGTACGGTCGGACTGTTAAAACCATAATTTTGGAAGACAATCTGGATTCCTCACTACTGACTTGTCTACTGCCATGAATTTAACTGTTACTTTGATAGATTCCCACAATCGAACATTCCAAACCATACTGCTAAAACAATGTAATTTGTGGGGAAGAACTATGTATATTCTTATCATTGTCTACTTCAATCTATTCATTAGGGGCCAAAAATAAATAGTTGAAAGTTTCTGTGATTCAAATCAGGAAATTGCTTTGACAGAGAATTTTAATCTAAAAGAATTGGGCACATTGACTGAATCCTCTCAGGATATGCTCCACAATTAATTAAATGGTCTGGCATGAGTCAAGACTCATTTCCGTACATAAATATCACTATTTACAAGCGCATGACAGTAGATACCCATGCATTTATGTACTCCCCAAACTTCAAAAGGGGGAGCTTTTCCACCAGGAAGGCCCATTATCTTGGGCAATGGTAGCCCAACTGAACATTTCTCAGAATATGTTGATGGGTTTTTACAACCCTTAGTA
The DNA here is from genome assembly GCF_964263255.1 of Lissotriton vulgaris. NCBI lineage: Eukaryota > Metazoa > Chordata > Amphibia > Caudata > Salamandridae > Lissotriton > Lissotriton vulgaris. The sequence goes on along the minus strand of NC_141700.1, from coordinate 647,202,991 downwards.
AAGAACTTACCGGCATATCTCAAGGATAGCAGAGATGTGCTTTGTAAATTAGAGGACTTTTCTTAGGACAGCAGAGACCTTATGTTCGTAACAATATACATATATGTGCATCCACACAGATTGTGGGCTAGATGCGCTCAAACGTTTACTTTATAAAAGGGACGCTAAACATCTTGAGCACACCATGATGCCTCTGGAGATGTCTCACACAATACTAGATATGAATGTTTTTCTACACGATGGAACGTGGTTCCTACAAAAACAGGGATCCAGGTTTGCTCCATCTTATGCAAACCTTTTCATGGGTTTGTATGAGATGGAGCATGCCTGGGGACCTGGCTCAAGGAGATGGAGCAATAACATCATCTTTTATACTAGATATATTGATGAAATTCTACTTATTTGGAATGGTGAAGAGGATGAATTGTTGTTGTATTTGACTTATATAAATGCGAACACATTCAATGTGAGGCTGACCTCCAAATACTCTAGAGATACTATTGAGTTTTTGGCTCTCAGACCGTTTGTTGCGGATAAAAAGATACAGAGTGTCATTTTTAAAAACACACCTCATGCAACAGCGTGTTACACGCTGAGAGTGCCCATCCAAGTGCAACCATAAACGCTATTCTATATGGTGAAATGGTTCACGCCAGACAAAATCTTAGTCAGGATAGTACTTTTCAGACGAACATAGAGACAATAAAAAGGAATTTTAAACACAGAGGCTACTCTGAGAAATGCCTTCATAATGTGGAGAACAGAATTAAGAGAACTAACAGACAAAGCACGTTAGTTCAAAAATCCAAATCTGAAAGATCAAAGGACAATGAGAGTGTTGTGTTCATAAGACAATATAATGCCCATAGCCAACTCATTGATAACATCTTACGCAGAAATTGACATCTACTAACATCTGCACAGTTACCGGCTGGCACTGTGTCTGAAAGACCTAAAGTGGTTTATAAGAGATGCAAAACTTTTAAAAATATGCTTTGCTCGAGTTAAACAAGACGTAATCACATGGCTACCTAAAAAACAGATGGATTTTTCAAGTGTGGGTCCTGTAATGTTTGTCAATTTGGAAAACATAAAATATCAGAATTCCAGTACAATACGGAAAGAAAGTTTAGGATTAAGACTTTTATGAACTGTAATACTACCTTCACAGTATACATTCTTGGATGCGAATGCAACAAAGTCTATGTGGGTAGCAGCATTCGCAACTTGAAAACATGTATCCAAGAACATATAAGGGCCATAAGAAATAAGGATAGTAGGTATCCAGTATCCAGCCATATTCATGAAATGCATTCTGATAGGCAAAGAATATGGTTTCATGCGAGTGATCATGTTAAGGCCCCGTAAAGAGGGGGCGACAAAGTGAGAATGTTACGACAAGCCAGTTGGATTTGTCATCTCAGAGCTATAGCCATGGGTCTAAACGTAAATAATAAGATGTACCACTTTCTGTGAGAAGGAAAGAGGGTGTGAAAAAATAAAAAAACTCTGATGAGTATTCAGCTAGGCATTTTAATATGTTATGACACTGTCTCATTATTCCATATTGAGCATTTGTTTGATGAATGTAATGTAGCGAATGCCAGTTTCTGAACACATTGTAAGGGTTTCTATTGAATGTACTGTTGTTGTAATTTACTGTGGGAGAACATTGGTATATATATGTCATTGTTTTTTATACCACTCCTATGATCCAGATTAATATGGAACCAAGCATTATAAGAACAGTTTTGGAATATGAGAGATTACACTGTCATCAGACTGGTAGGATGGCTTTTATGGTAACCTCTTAAACTCTTTTAATTCTGTTATTTTATCTCTAAGAGATTGTTTTTTAAAATAATCATTGCCCCAAATATAGTTCTTTCTCACTGCAGATTATTCTGTGCATGATGCTTTTCCTCGAACTCTATTCGTAATGAACTCTTTGCCCAATAAAAGATGGCCGCCGTCATCTTTGTGAGCGTAAATACTTTATAGAATTTGGGCATGAAATCATAATGTGTTTAACACCAATATGAAGGGGTGTGTTGGTTATAAAAATAGAAACTTTGGTCTCGTTTTCTCTTTTTTTTGTTGCACAATTTTTATTGAGGATAAAAATAAATGAAAAAAAGAAATACAGGAATACAAATTAAAAAAACAATTGATTCCTATGTAGGAAAAAGAATACAGGTACACATGCAGAGCATCAATAGAAGTGAGTAATAAAAATCAGATTGTACAATTCTTATACTACTAGACTTAAACATAGGACTATGAAGCAAAAAACATAAGAAGACATGAAGTGGGATATAAACATTTGTAATTAGTGAATTAAGAACCTGGGTGAAATCAGGGAAGGTCAACATTATTTAAGATAAATAATTTGAATTTTTTATATAAAAAAGATAGAGGGGAAAGGGAAAAGAGAAAGTTGAGATAGAAAGAAAAGAGAATAAAAAGAAAGAGAAAAGGAGGATAATAAATAGTATAAAAGAGAAAACTATAAAGAAGGTGAATTAGATTATAGAAAAGTAGTGAAAGGTAACCACATTAAATCAGGTTTAATCTGTGGATGAATTGAAGCATGGAGCATAAGGCAATTCTATGTTCATCACATATTAGATTCCACCAAAGTAAAAATGACAGTTTAGAGTTGTCTTTCCAGCATGTTATTATAAACTTGAAAGCTATAACAATAAATAAATCAAATAAATTTGATCAAAGTCAGGGGTCAAAGTACCTGAAAATACATTGTGAATGTTAAATTGACTCTTACAGGAAAAAATCGTAACACATTTTGACCAAACAACTTGCCAGAAATCATGAACCTTAGGGCAATAGAACAATAAGTGCATTAAAGAAACTTCAGCATTAAGACATGACCTACAAGACAAAGAGACTGAATGGTTAAACTTATGTAAAAGAAGGGGAGCGATAACAACTCTATTATAAATAAAATATAAGGATTGTTTAATATTTGCAGCCTTGGAGGTTTTGAAGAGTTTTTGCCAAAATTTGTCCTACTGAGATACAGAGTGTGTTTGAGAAAGATCCTGTTCCCAATCTAGTTCAATGTTCGATTTAACCTGAGTGCAGTTAGGAGTAGATAAAGATTTATAAACAAAGGAGGCACTAGGAATAGTGTCAGACGAGATTTGGTACAAGGGAGTATCAGGAATGAGGGAAGTAGGGATAGGAAGAGAATTAAAAGTCTGTAAACAATGTTTAAGTATTGGAGCTAAAATGTTATACTGTTGAATGAAGGAATCAGGAAGGTTGAAGGTCACTTGCAGTTGATGGAAAGGTAAGATGACATTTTTAGCAATCATTTGATTAACATAAAGAATACCCATTTCCTTCCAGTGTTTGTAATAAAATGATTTGTGACAGCATTTGATGTGTTTGTTAAACCATATTGAAGAGGCAAGGAAAAAACGATACTAATCAAAATTGTTAAAGAAAAGTGTGTGTAATAGATAATGAGAATATTTCAGAATTGGATATTTGGAGATAAAAGTACAATTAGTCATATATGCAATATCCTTAACTGAGAAATCATTCAATAATGAACATTCAAGATTGACCCAAGCAGGTTTAGGTAAATCTTGATAATCTTTAGACAAAGCAAAAAATTGATGGATCATGGAAGCATTGTGATACAATTGAAAATCAGGAAATGTTACACCTCCATCAGTCTTGTGATGCAGCAATTTCGACAAGGAAATACGTGCTTGCTTATTATTCCAAAGAAACGTAATACATAAAGAGTTAACCTATGTAAAATATTATTTGGGGATTTTGAATGGTAACATTGACAATGTGAACATTTGGGGAACAATCATCATTTTAATTGTATCAAGTCTGCCCCACCATGATAAAAATAAAGGAGACCACAGATTCAACAAATTGGTAAATTTAAGTTTTAAAGCAGTAAAGTTATGGGATAGTGTATCACGTAAGTTAGAGGCGATCCAAGTGCCTATATATTTAATTTTTTTTGAACACCATGTAAAATTGGTAGAATCAAACATATGTTTATAACATGAAGGGTTTAAGGGCAAAATCTCAGTATTGAAGAAATTTAATTTATAACCTTAAACAGTATAGAATAAAGAGATTTCGTGTAAAAAGGGGGGTAAAGAAGAGGTAGGATTGGACATATGAATAAGAACATCATCGGCATATGCAGAAAGTTTAATTTTGTGACATTTTAGGGTAAAACCAGTAATAAGGGGGTTGCTTCTAATGCGTTCAAGAAAGTGTTCTATACAAAGTAAGAAAAGAAGTGGGGAGAGGGGGCAACCCTGACGAGTACCTCTTTGGAGAGAGAAATGTGGGGAGAAAAAGCCATTACAAAAACACATGCTTTTGGATTTGTATATAATAATTTAACATATGAAATACATTTTGGACCAAACCCAAACCATTGTAAAGTGCGTATCATAAAATCCCATTTAATTCGGTCAAAGGCTTTTTCTGCGTCCAAGGATAATGCAGCTAATGTAATGGGGAGGGATATTTTTAACTTAGAGAAAGTATATTGGAAAACATTCTGGCATTGTCAGAGGCTAAACAACATTTGACTAAGCCAGCTTGATCTGGATTAATAAGAGAAAGGATAACTTTCTCGAGACGAGAAGCTAAGATCTTTTCAAAAATGTGATTAGTGATATAGGACGAATTTTTTTGCAATAGGAGGGGTCTTTGTCTGGCTTAGGGATGACAATAATAAGGGCTTCTAAAAAGAGTCACAGGCCTTAGGGTTTGATATAAAGGAATTAAAAAGTTCTTATAGTTTAGGAGCAAAAATCGATGAGAAGGCTAAAAATAACTCAGGTGAAAAGCCATCAGGACCAGGAGCCTTCATTTATTTCACGGATTTTAAAGCATCAGATAATTCTTGAAGAGAAATTATCTCTTCAAGTGGTGTGAAAATATTCGGGAGAGTTTTAGGTTTAGGGATATCTTGAAAAAAGGAGGTAAAATCTTCTTCAGAAGGCTTAGTGGTTTCTGTATAATATGAGAATCAGAGGAGAGGAGTGTATTATTTGTTTCTGCATGGATAAGGGCAATTATCTTACGTTCTGATTTGATTTTTAAATAATTTGCTAGCATTTTCCCTGCTTTGTTTTGGCCTCCGTGATATTTCGACTTAACCTCAAGTAGGATGTTACAGGCATCTACAGTAGCAATTTTATTCAGGTTGGATTTAGCTTTAATTAACTCTTGTAGGATGATGATGATTTGGAAGTGTAATAATTATGTTCTAATGTTTTGAGTTGTGACATGGAGTTTCTTTATATTTAGCAATCAATAGTTTCTTTTTCTTTGAGGAGTAGGCAATAGTGAAGGCTCTAAAGGATGCTTTAAAGCAACCCAATTATCGTGTAGGGAGGTGTCAAGAGAGTTATTAAGAACAAAAAACTTAATTAATAAAAGAGGTCGCTTCTGAAATAAAAGTACGATCTGATAAAAGGTGGTTGTTAAAACGCCATTGACCTTGTTTACATGTGGTGATAGATAAATCAATAGAAGTAAAAATTTGTGCATGGTCAGAAATAAAAATACAGCCAATGTCCGATTAGTGGAGGCAAGGTAATAATGCTTTGGAAATTATTATATAATCAATACAAGACCCGGTATGATGGACAGGAGAGAAAAAAGTAAATTCAGAAACATCAGAATTACACGTTTTCCAAGAATCAAATAGGGGACGAGATGACAAGGCAGACTGAAAAGATTTGTGGGATTTTTCTGGTTTAAATTTGCATTTGGATTGTTTGTCTGAAAAAGGATCTAGCCAAATATTAAAATCACCACCAACCACAATGTTAGAGTTAGATACAGATAATAATTGAAATTATATAGATTGCCAGAATTCTGGATCAGGTTTAACAGGTCCATAAATATTGAAGAAGGTAATTTGTCTTTTGTTAATGATAGCATCAACCATCACCCACCGACCAGAAGGATCACAATCTGATGACACAATTTGGGCATTAGTAGATTTATGAAACAATATAGCAACACCACCATGTCGATCAATAGCAGGAGAAAAAACAATTTGATTGACCCAATGGCGTTTAAGTTTAAGAGATTCAGCATCATTACAGTGGGTTTACTGTAAAAAAGCAACCTGGGTGTTAAGTTTAGCTAAATGAGACAATACCTTTTGAAGTTTGACAGGATGCCCAAGACCACGAACATTCCACGAGACCACATTAACCATGAGGAAGGATTAAGGAATACATGAGGAAATAGGAGAACGACACTGCATAAACAACAAAGAGAAAAATGGAAAGACAATGTTGAATATGTGATGATACAGACAAAAACAAGACAAGTTGATAAAAGTAAAAACATGTACCATAAAACAAGACTAACCTACAACAAAACCAGAGAGGAAAAAATATGATAGGAATAGAAGAATAAGAAAGAAAGGAAAGAAGGACGAAGAGGTATAAAGAGAAAAGAAGACAGAATAAGAAAAAAGTAAACAAATCAAGGAAAAAAGTCCAGATCTGTGGAGAAAAGAATGACCAAGTAAAACGGGGCATAATGACACCGAAGGACACGGGCAACGGTGATATAAAACAGATGAAATAAGAACCTCATAAGTAATAAGACAGCTATAATTAGTCATAGAAGTTTAGCAAATTAAAACTTTCAGAATCATATCAACAGTCTTGTAGTATAATAAAACAATCAATTACTGGTATCCATTCCACGAGTAGAGAGAGTTTCCAGAAAAAGTTTAAGTTTTTCAGGTTCATCAAATGAACGTGACCGTCCTTCATGTGTAATTTTACATAGGCACGGATGAAGAATCCCATATTGAATGTTGAGTTGTCTCATCTGGGGACAAAGAGCTAGAAATTATTTGCGTCGAGCATTTGTTGCGTTGGAAATATCTTGGGATATGAAGATATTATGGCCTGACCAAATGAGACAACGTTTAAGCTTTACTGCTTTCAGAACACGCAAGAGTTCAGTAAATTCCAAGAATAGCATAATTATTCCACGTTGTCTGTTTGAAGAAGGTTGTAGGTGACCAAGACGATGTGCTCTTTGTATATTAAGGTTAGATGAAGATTACGGAAGATCTAAAAGTTCAGGGAGAAGTTTCTGAAGAAATGAGGCCATATCAGGATCTTCAATATTTTCCGGAAGTCCATAAAGGTACAGATTGTTTCTACAATTATGATTTTCAAGGTCCTACATGTGAATTTTTAACTTGTGGATTTCTTGTTCTCGAAATGGAATCTTTGAAGAAGTATCTTGTAGGTCGCTGACCCGCTGCTCAAGTTCCAAAAGCTTTCCCTCCATTACGATCCATCTCTCCTCAATTTATTTCAACTTTTCATTAGTAGTGGACATGAAAGGTGGATGGCAACGTACCTTATCTAATATGGATTCCAAAACTGGATTTTGTGAGGAGAGAACAGGGAATGGAGGATCATTTTTTGTCTTTTCTGTTTAGCACCAGAAGAAGAAGATCTAACAATATGAAGGTCGCTAGCCATCGTGGAATGCTGAAGAGGTCTACTTATGAACGTAGAATGAATATATCTAAAAAAATCTAGAATAGTAAAAACAGTGTCATAACTTTGAGGAGTAAGTTATACTGTCAGAGAATGTAATATGAGTCATATATATATATATATATATAGTATAACTGATAAGCCAAAGGAACACAAGGATCTAAAAAAATATCAGATGAAGTATACCAAGGCCACAAAAAGAGAACTCGTTTGTGAGAAAGACAGTATCCAAAAGTTATTCCAGGAGAAAAAACTGAGGCGACATCATTGAGGCTCAGGAAAATGACAAGCAGGCATAAAAGAAGAAAGTGAGCATCACAACGGGAGAAGGTGAGAGCATTAAGCATTTCCTGTGATGAAGACCTAGTAATCAGGTTTATTCTGTTGCAAAACGCCACCTCATATCACACATATAACATTGCTCGAAACACCAGCTTGCTGCAAACTTGCCTATATTTCCATGTGTGGAGGTGTTGATTGAAAAGTTAAGTGGCAAGTAAAATAATTATATATATCCTTGTGTAAAAATATTGTAATGACTCTGTAAGAAACAATTTATTTTGACATACTGAGCGGTGCTGAGAGCTGAGTATGAGCACCAACAACGGGGAATGGTAAAAGCATTAAGCGTATCCTGTAATGAAAGCCTGGTAATCCAGTTTCTTCCACTGTGAAACATCACCTCAAATCACATAGGCAACATTTCTTAAATACCAGCTTGCTGCAAAGTTGCCTTTGATTCCATGTGTAAAAGTGTAGAGTGAAAAATTAAGTGGCAATACAAAGAAATGCTTGAAGATATATCCTTGTGCAGAGAAAACTAATGTCTCATTGAAAAATTGAATATTGGCATAATATGCAGTGCTGAGGGCTCAGACGCACGACTTTTGCATAGCGGTGAGGAGAAAACGGCCAGATCAAAGAGAACACGAGTGCTGCGTTAGAAAATAGCAGGCTCTCGCGTCTGACTGAAGATTGCCGCCACAGCCTACGGGCTGAAAACAAATGCAGGCAATACTGAAAAGTGGCTCGGAGACTCACCACACACTCCTAGAGCCATGCCAGTAGTTTGGAGTCGGGAAAGTCGGTCCAGCGAGGTTTAAAACTGAAGAAGAGTCCCGTGATGTAGCGGAGGCTCTCACGGATCGGCCATGATGCTCCGACTCGCAAGCCACGCCCCCTCATTTTCTCTTTTATACTATTTTCTCGATGTTTGGCCGTATACTCCCCAGAACGCTACTACTAGGTTAAAGATTCGTAATGAATTCTTTGCCTAACCAAAGATGGCAGCCGTCATCTTTGTGATCGTAAATAATCTATAGAAATTAGGTGTGAAACTATAATGCGCTTAATACCAATGTGAAGTAGCATGTTGGTCATAAAGATAGAAATTTTGGATTGCGTATTCTTTTTAAATTCATGATTACGGGTAAATACAGGCACAGTTTTGCCAAAGATGGCCGCCTCCATTTTCTTTGATGCATGAGTTTAATAAACCAGTGGTTTAAAAGGACATTATAATCCAATAAATACTGCAGTTAATACTGTATCATCGTCTGAGTAAAGCACAAGTTGTACATACCAAAGATTATGTCAACTGGGAGAGTCAACTATTGGATGCTCTCTGTATTCTAGGCAACACTTGCCATTCAAAGATGGCACGATGTTCCCTTTAGAAAAATATCTAATCTGCCCGTAACTATTCCCAGGTGCGATTGCGGGTGGTGTATTTAAATGCCGGTTCGCAAGCATTTTATTTTCACGCGGAATCCGGCTGAGACGCTCCTTGCCCACATGGCGCTGTTATACAAGTAAGTTGTTGTGGGGGGAATAGCTTGCAATTACCCTTGGGATCTGTTATACTCTAGGGGGCTTTGATGGTGGTTCTCTTTTCAACTCATGACTTAGTATAATTTTGCTTTGGTTTTTATGCCAAAAGGTCAGATCAATTCCCCCATTTACCCTTTTGGATATCTGCCTATTTTTTATATAAAATTACATATTGACTCCTGATTTTCAATAGGCTTTACGAGATGTTATGCCGTTTAAATATGGCGGCGAACACTGTTTGCAAGGAGATGATATTTCGCTACATCTTGCTTGATCGATTTTTATTACAGTTTTCAACCTCTTTCAGACATATTTGGTTTCTTGACACCATCTCATTGATATTTATTCAACTGACCCTTTAAAGTCATGCCCATCTTTTAACGAAGTGGCAAAATAGTGATTGCGATGTTCTTATTCATGTTACATAGGCCATTTAAATATGGCAGGTAAAATTACTTGAACGGTGCCAAAAGCAATACTATGCCATGTTTAGTTAGTTCTACAATAATGGGTGAACGTTTGCCTTAGTGGTAATGCAATCGATTCAGAAAAGGGGGTGGTGATGAACAGAGTGTCTGAATTAAGCAGACCACTCTTACCCAGTCCAAAGATCAGGGCTTGATCCATCACCGTTATTTATCTCACTGCACCATCCCAGCTCAGAGCCTGGCTATATGCAAATCAGTCTGTCCCTGGCCCCCTTTTCTGAATCATTTTTGTCCACCATAAGCGTGGAAGGGTATACTCAGATGTGAGTCCCTTGCTCATTGCACCATCAGGATTCAAGCAAGCCGGGCCGAAGACGGCTGAAATGCCAGAAACCGGTCCCCGGAAGCTTGTTTCCTTCCCAGTATAAGAATTGGCTTGGTAGTTTGGTCTGCCCTGTTCCCATGATGCACTGGGCCAGGGTCAGACTAATTTGCATATAGCCAAGTTCTGAGCTGGGATGGTGCAGTGAGCTAAAAAATGGTGATGGATCAAGCCCTGATCTGTGGACTGGGTAAGAGTGGTCTGCTTAATTCAGACACTCTGTTCATCACCACCCCCTTTTCTGAATCATTTTTGTCCACCATAAGCGTGGAAGGGTATACTCAGATGTGAGTCCCTTGCTCATTGCACCATCAGGATTCAAGCAAGCCGGGCCGAAGACGGCTGAAATGCCAGAAACCGGTCCCCGGAAGCTTGTTTCCTTCCCAGTATAAGAATTGGCTTGGTAGTTTGGTCTGCCCTGTTCCCATGATGCACTGGGCCAGGGTCAGACTAATTTGCATATAGCCAAGTTCTGAGCTGGGATGGTGCAGTGAGCTAAAAAACGGTGATGGATCAAGCCCTGATCTGTGGACTGGGTAAGAGTGGTCTGCTTAATTCAGACACTCTGTTCATCACCACCCCCTTTTCTGAATCATTTTTGTCCACCATAAGCGTGGAAGGGTATACTCAGATGTGAGTCCCTTGCTCATTGCACCATCAGGATTCAAGCAAGCCGGGCCGAAGACGGCTGAAATGCCAGAAACCGGTCCCCGGAAGCTTGTTTCCTTCCCAGTATAAGAATTGGCTTGGTAGTTTGGTCTGCCCTGTTCCCATGATGCACTGGGCCAGGGTCAGACTAATTTGCATATAGCCAAGTTCTGAGCGGGGATGGTGCAGTGAGCTAAAAAACGGTGATTGATCAAGCCCTGATCTGTGGACTGGGTAAGAGTGGTCTGCTTAATTCAGACACTCTGTTCATCATCACCCCCTTTTCTGAATCATTTTTGTCCACCATAAGCGTGGAAGGGTATACTCAGATGTGAGTCCCTTGCTCATTGCACCATCAGGATTCAAGCAAGCCGGGCCGAAGACGGCTGAAATGCCAGAAACCGGTCCCCGGAAGCTTGTTTCCTTCCCAGTATAAGAATTGGCTTGGTAGTTTGGTCTGCCCTGTTCCCATGATGCACTGGGCCAGGGTCAGACTAATTTGCATATAGCCAAGTTCTGAGCTGGGATGGTGCAGTGAGCTAAAAAACGGTGATGGATCAAGCCCTGATCTGTGGACTGGGTAAGAGTGGTCTGCTTAATTCAGACACTCTGTTCATCACCACCCCCTTTTCTGAATCATTAGTGGTAATGCAAGCATGCTTAGTTAGCTCTATGCTGAAGGGTAATTCCGTGCCTTAGTTGTAACGCAAGCATGGGTAGTAGCCCTTTACTCATTATTATTATTTTTCAGGTGGTTTTTCAGAGGACGTAGACTGATGAGTTGTATTTTTCCTTATAGATCTGGACGGTTATTAATATTATGTCAACATTATACATTGAAACCTTTCACTAGAGCGTATTGGAACAAGTCGTCCTAGTATTTTCATTGAGGTATGTTTGCCTATACATAGGTTAATCATTATATTACTTATTCATAGTTATAAGGATTGTGTATACATTCTGGTTTATGTTGTCTTCTAATTTAGGGAGCATATGGAAGCTCTTTGAAATCTTGAATATTCTACTATTATCACCTGTTTAAATGAAAATATGAAGTATAATCTTGAAAAGGACGTTACAAGAATAATTTTGGTAAGCTTACATTCCCAGTGGTACCTAAATAAACAATTTTCCTTAGATCATAAAATAAATAAATACATTGAAGTCATATCTCCATATTTGTTCAGAAGGTGTCTCTCAGGATAACCTCATATGGCATATATAGACTGCCTCATCAGACATCTGTATTAGAAAAGTGTTTAGTACAGAATAACTTTGTTTTGAATGAAGATCCTCCTTTCTTGTTGCTCTTTTGTTTAAAAAATTGGAAAATGTAAATATTGACTCGTTTGAATCAGCAGGCTATGTTCATTTTTGATATTTATGGAACATATATTGTTCCTTGTTACGCATTTCTTGAGATCTATTTAACAAAATGTTCTCATGTATATATAGTCAAATTAATAGAATATTGTTTACTGTCCTTTTAAATGTTTTGCAAAAATAATTTTTTTATTGTGTATATCAATTATTTTTGTATTTTTTTTGTATATATTGTATACAGGACATATTGTGTATATAATATCTAAAAACTATGTCTATATGTATTTTTTTGTAGCCCTGAAGAAGTCCGTAAGGACGAAACGCGTTGGCTACTCCGTGTCATAATTTTTAAAGAAAAAACATTGAATAAAGAAGTTATACTACCACCTGCTGATTCCTCTCTGAAAATGTGTTTGTCATTAGAGTTTATATCACTTGTTGGAGTGCTGGATTATTGTGTGCACTGAAATAAATGGTATTGAGCAAAGGAATTTTGATCTGTTATCAATATACAAACTAAATTTGGCTCAAAACCTCTAAGTTACTGTCAACCTAACCTTGATATGCCCTTTAAATTTATTTAGTGGAATTTGCACTCTACATTACTTTTTGCTTGCATGGGCTTTTTCATCCTGCAGCTTGGAGAAAACAATCATCCACAACTAGTTATACATTTTAATCTTGAATTTTAAGGTTTGCATATTAAGAGGATTAAAATAATTAGTGTGTTCGGACATGTTTTAATAAATGGCAAAGACCTACACCCATAACAGATCTGCTCATTAACTCTGAAGAAGCAGATAAACTGGCAGAATAATGTATTCACTGTACAAGAACAAGAAACAAGATTAAGGACTTTAACCTTAGGAGACACAAAATTAGAAACTCAAAACCATGGTACACACTTAAAATACAGAGCAGTAAAACTTTGACAAAGGAATAAGTATAAAGCTGACCAGGAAACTGCTGGCAACCTAAGACATATTGTGGAAGAACTCTGTGGAAAGAAAAAATAAATACTGTGAGGGCCTAAGGTAGTTAGATTACAGATTACAGGGTCAAAATGATCATTCTAAATTCTGGTGATTTGTGAATCCAGTAGAAAACAGAATGGTGGACAGAGGGAATGAAGTTCCATGTTTGAAATTACTCGAACATATAAGATCTCTTTGCACAACCCTAGATTTAGCTTACCCTGAGCATCAAGGTACTACGATTGAATGGATCTCCAATATGTCTACTAAAATAATGCTAAAATCAATTAGAGTAAATGGTGTCCCTTGACCTAATTGTTTACAGGCACCCTTTTTAAAGCTAACACCAATTTTCCCTACTACTGCGGGCCCCCGGAGTGAAGGAGAGGTGGGGGGTGCACACGGGGGGGTACCTGTGGTGCCCCCCTGCATTTGCATTAACAAAGCGGCAGACACCACGCAGTGCCTGCTGCTTTGTTAATGCAAATGCATTAGTGCATTTTTAGCATTGTGGCGGGCACAATGCTAAAAATGCAGGATGGGCCCGCCACAGTGGCGGGCGCATCCTAATACCCACCACGGTACCCCCGCCCTTATGGCGGGCGGTCCCAATGACCGATAGGATGGGGGCAGACTAAGTCCGCCCGTCATCCTAATAGGCTCCTTAGTGTGTTCATCGCTTATAAATGTCATTATTTAATTTATATTGATTATGTGTATGATAATTTTACATATATTCTCGATATTTGAGGATGTTCCTGTTTGTAATGATTTTAAGTACTCAGAAACATTAAGGGCCTGATTACAAGTCTGGTGGTCCAGCACCGTCAGATTCATGGTGGAGTGGGGATGCCGTATCAAACCACTGCCAAACCGGAGGTCCGACTTCCCGATTACTACTCAGGCAGTTGGACCACCCTAGGACCACCTGCTCTGCCAGGGAATTGCCATTCCCTGGCATTGATTCGGCAGTCAGAGGCAGCAATATGCTTAGCAGGACCGCCACGTTCCCACCACACATATTACGACTTTCCTCTCAGCCAGGCTTTTTATGGCGGTTCCACTGCCATGAAAACCCTGGCGGAGAGGAAACAAAGGGCCCCCTTGTGCCTCAAACATAAGTGGATGCACATGGGGGGTGGGGGCATGACATGCCCCACTGTGTGCATGCACGTAGGTTCCTGCACGGTATGGACTTTTGAGTCCAAGCCGTGCTGGAACCTTGTAGTGCAGTCCCATTGCGGTGCCATTTTGCACCACCACCTTTCAAGGAGGCACAGCCATGTGACCTCCATGCCACCCGCCTCACAGACTACTAAGAAATCAAAATCTGGCGGGCGTCACAAGCTTTGGCAGAGGGGTGGTGTGGCGGTGAACCGCTCCGCCAAAAATTCGTAATCATGCCCTAAATGTATGTACTATAATAATAAAATACATGGCACACCTAAAAGGCTTGCAATTAAAAGAACATTGCCAGTAAAGCATACAGTCCTGTTAATGTTTTTTACATTTTAATTTTTTATTGCAAGCTTATGGTAGCCATGATTTGTGCCAGCATGTTTTCTTTTTTCACCATATATCTGCAAAAATCTTTTAAAAATCATCCATCACATCAGCCTGCCAAGGGTAATCCTTGCCCTTAAAGTGCTATGAAAAATTACCTTTCTTCTTCTCACCGTTGCAGGAAAAACGCAGTCTACGCCACAATAAATTCTCGTTTGAACTACTATTTTAGACTATTAGTTTGAAGTCAAGCAAGAGAACTGACATATTGACCTATTTTAAATCATTAATTCACTTCACTTCGCACCCACAAGCCTATTAAAGATGCACTGTCTTTGTAATTAAGCATCCTTTTATTCTGTCCTACACTCCCTATTGCACTACTATGGAAATGCACTCGTCTCATGAACATTTATTATCTGCTCTCAATTCCATGGAATAGGGATTGGGAGAGAGCTTTTTTATGTAATCACAGCAAAAGCTTGGAACTAACTATCTTCTCTTTTCTCGTTTAACCTCTCCTCATTCTGTAAACACCTGGGCCCTTATTTATGAGGCCCTGCGTCAGTTTTGCGCCGCCGGTGCGTCACTTTTTGTGACGCACCAGCGGCGTACAAAATGCGCCTTGTTGCGCCATATTTAAAAAGTGACGCATCTAGGGAGATGTGTCCCTTTTTAAACCCCTGCGCCACATTATACCTGCGTCAGGTATAATGTATGCAGAGGGGGCGTTCCCCCACAAAAAGCCTCGTAATAGTGACTCAGTGAAATCTATGAGATTTCACTGCGTCACTTTTAGGATGCTGTTGCGTCAAAATCTTGCGCCTGCCTCACAGCAGGCATAAGACTGACACAAGCCCTTTCACATAGGGCTTTCCCCATGTGAAAGGACGCATTGCTGGAGTTGCGTCACTTTTGTGACACTCCAGCAATGCGTCACTTATGCGCTTACAGATGCGTCAGAAATACTGACGTACCTGTAAGTCCTTGCGACATGATGCGTCATACATTAAATATGATGCATCATTGGTGTCGCAAGGAGTGCGCAGTAAAAAGTGACGCATCGCTGCTTTCACGCAGCGATGCGTCACTTTTCATAAATGAGACCCCTGAACCCCATCTGTTTACTCACTGCCACACAGGAGGGTTCTCCCTTGTTCAGCACCCCCACTACCCCTTAACTTCAACGGCAGAACATCCTGTCCCAGGGTAACAGTGTGTTTATAAATATCGAAATCAAGAATCGATTAAAAGTAAGCCTATAGGAAACGACAGCAAAAAATACAGACACAAAAGTGGAATTTAAGGGAAAGAATAGAAAGGAGATGAAAGGTTCACACATCAGCAACAATGATCAAATATTCCAGGCAAAAGGGCCAGACAATTAAAATCAGAGTTTCTTTGATAGCGACACCGGTACCCAACCACGCCATGGTCCAAGATGAAAGGCTCTCTCCTGCTTATACGCTTAAAATGCATTTCTCCAGCCTCAGTGAATCTGCAATGAATAAAATACACATCCCTTCAAGTGTTTGTATTAGCATGAACATGTGTTGCCATGGTGACCTGCTGAATTCATGGTTTATACAAAGTCAACCTTCCATGACCACTGTATAACCCTGTTTTAAACCGTGCATTTGAGTGGGGAAATTCTGTCGAAATCTAAATTGCAGTAATCTAAAGGAGTGTTTTTTTTACAATTAGCACAACAATGCGGCAGTCATTTATTTTTTATCTCTGCGGTGCTGTTCGTTTGTAGTGCATTATTGCTTAACTTCCTTCTCCTACTCCTCAGCTTCTTCTTCATTGGCGCTAAAAGCCTCGGAGGGCAAAAGAATATTGTTCAGGGAAGAAAAATGTTTAAGGAGAAAGGAAAATGATTTTTTACCCATTTTTTGTAACAACCGCTCAAGACCTTTACTTTATACATTTGCAGATACAAGCCTTTTTTCCACCTGATAAATTATTTAAATATTTGTTCTTCCCAACGCGATGCACTAATCAATTATTTGTGAATTACTGTAATCATTGCAAAAACTGGTGCAGAGCATGATAGACTAGTAGTGGGAGATACATTTTGCCCAGTGGAGGGCTACGTAACGGGGTGGTGCGACAGGGAGATACCCCTCCCCCCTCCCCCCCCCCCCCCAAAAAAAACCTCCTGATTACGGCTACAGCTTCTTCTCTATCTTCTTCTCTTCCTGGCAGCACACAGGCTCACTGGAAGCCAATCCCGACTCTGCATTCATCAGCATTGCAATTGGTCTGAGTGGCTTCTTTAGCAGCTCAGACAGTGCCTGGGAGCCTAAGGACGTTTTTTCCTCCAAGGTTGTGAAATACAGCTGGTGGAGAACGTGATAAATGTGCATGACTATTTGGCCGGATCAAGACAGCTGGCCAAACTGTCATGAGCACTTAAGTTCATCAAAAACTCCTGCCTCTACTGGATTCAAGCAAGCCGGACTGAAGACGGCTGGAATGCCAGAAACCGGTCCTCGGAAGCTTGTTTTCGGTCCAGGGAAGGCATGGCTTGGCAGTTCGGGCTGGACTGTTCCCATGAGGCACAGGGTCAGACTGATTTACATATGGCCATGTATGAACTGGGGTGGTGTGGAGTGCAAAACAACGATGGATTTGGGCCCAGATCTCTGTACTGGGGTGAATGTATGACTTTGTTCTGCATTCTGTCCATCAACTGTGGTTTTTGCATTTGTCACCCCGAGTGGGATGGATATGCTCAGACGTGAGTCCCATGCTCTCCACACCACTGGATTCAAACAAGCCGGGCTGAAGAAGGCTGGAATGCCAGAAACCAGTCCTCGGAAGCTTGTTTCCGGTCCAGGGAAGGCATGGCTTGGCAGTTCGGGCTGGACTGTTCCCATGAGACACAGGGTCAGACTGATTTGCATATGGCCATGTATGTTCTGCAATCTGACCAACAACTGTGGTTTTTGCATCTGCTGGTTCCCATGAGGCTCAGGCTCAAGCAGTGGCGACTCCTCCATGGGGGCGTTTTGGCGCCGCCCCCCTGCTTTCTCGCCATGCCAGAAGGCAGAAACAAATGATAGTTATTTTCTTAATATAACTACCATTTGTTTCTGCCTTCTTGCACAGCGAGAAAGCAGAACTTCCTGGTTTAGAGTGGGTGGTGTTACTCGAGGGCAGGGGGGAGTGGCTTGCCTACTGTTGTTAATACTGACTGTTTGTCAGCCTGAGGCCGCCCAAACAGACAGTATTAACAACAGTGGGAAAGCCACTCCCCCAAGCCACTCCCCCCTGCCCTCGCGTAACACCACCCACTCACTCTCCCTGTTCTCTCTGTATGCTGCTGCTGCAGCATACAGAAAGGAAATGACATAGGTGGGGCAGCCGGCCGCACCAATTAAGAACGCGGCGGTGGAGGGGAAAGAGGCTGCCTGCCGCGCCTCCTTCCGGATGACGTGCTGCAGCAGGACTTGAAAACCAAGATGGCAGGAGTCGGGACAGAGTCGCCGTAAGTTTACTTATTTTATTTTATATATATTTGTTTTGTTTCCATTCCAAAACCCTCCCGCCCCCCTCTCTATTTTTCGCTGTATGTGACACTCTGTAGGCCTGTACACTAAGTAAAATGTACTTTGGCTCCGTGCAGGTAAACCTGAAGCAATCCTGTGCCCCGGGCCATTCGGAAAAAAATTAATGTGACTGCGTCCCTGAGGTCTAACATTTCTACTATCCAGACACTAGTCAGAAACTAAAACTCCTCTGGGCCCCTCATGGGATCATACGTGCATTAATGGGTAGAGGATTATTAGAACTGCGAAAACAAACTCTTGCAAACATCAGCCATTCTCATGACCTCCTCAAGGAGCCTCGTGGTGGATGATTCTATGCCTGAGTACTAGTGTTGCTTATATTACGTAATCTCCCTGTGGTGCTTAACAGGATGGATTTCCTCCTTGTACAGTAACTAACTAACTGGCGCCGCGCGTGCTGATGTAAAGCTGCACTCTAATACCCTCGGAAAGCGTTCCCGCCATATAAACACTCACGCACTTTGAAGTGCAGACTCAGTTTCGGCACTTAAAAGAGCGTGAGTGTTTATATAGCGGGAACGCAGCGCGCAGACATAAGTATTTGTGAAGCTAGGCCCTATTGGCACGTACCTCCGAGAAGCGTTGGCAGCAGCGTGTATGCTTCTCAGAGGTGCATGCCATGATGTCACGATAACTGAAGTCCACCGGTCTAAATAGAGTGCTGCAAAAGAAAATATTACATTCCTCCTTTTAACTCGGTAACACAGTGCTGACATTAATAATTACATTTTTTATTGGTATCATTACACGTATTTAAACGATGTGAACACCTACAGCAGCACCATATTACTCCGTCCGTCCCCTACATTGGAACACAGTGAAGCAAGGCAGCATAATAATCTAAATTTCAAGCCTCATCTTTGATCTCGTTTTCCAGTAATTTGTTACTGTGCGCTTCCCAGAAGTTAAATAGGTCATAATTGTTCTGATGGATATGAGCTTGTGGATCACACAATGACGCTATCGCCATGCCCCTCCTTTTAAAATAAAAACCCTATTACCATGTTTTCTGCATTCTAGCAGAGCTCAACATGAACCATTAATGCATACAAACACACAAACAAACGTGATCTTTACAGCGTTAGAACCACCTAACCTTTTCCCTGCCCCTCACACATGTGATAAGAATATGCCTTCTTCTGAGGTTGCTGGAGCAGCCTGTCCATAATGTGGGTCTGATGTAGTGCAGTCAGAAAAGACTGCCATCGATAGGGTCTCTCGCCTTGTTGAAATGTGGTTCCTCTGCTGGCTTCAAAGAATTTCTTGAATGAAGGCTCTCTGGTTGTTATACAGAATAAGCAGCTAGCTACCTATGTTATTCTATGACATCTCTTTTTTAATGTAATACCTGCACTTTCACAATTACTTAGTCAACCTTCTTGATTTCTCAAATTGCTTGAAATAGCACAATTTGCCCACTCTTTTTTCGAAATTTTCGTGGAGGGAGAACGCCCTAAACCCCCCTTAGCTTGCTTGCCCCAGTGCATGCCACCACAAAGTTTCCGCCCTACCACTTTCAAAAGTCACCAGCCTCCACTGGGCTCAAGTCTGATTTGTATATAGCTGGATCTGAACTGAAGTGGCGAAGTGAGCACAAGAACGATGATGGATTCAACTCAGATCTGTGACTGAGGGTGAGTGTCTGAAAAGTTTCAGCGCTCCGTCCATCCTCTCCTTGTGTTTGCCCAAAACTGACTTCAGCACAGAAAAATAAAATGATAACAACATCGTGTTATTATCGTTTTATCTTTCCTTTTTGCACTGCTGAAAAGCAGTGGGGCGACGCTCCTCTGCCTTAGAAGAGGAGTCAATGCTGTCGCTCACTCTGTTATTATATCTAGCTCAACCTTGTCACCTGACAAGGCCAATGAAGCCCTTATAGCCATTACGTTCCTGGTGACGGCAACATGCACATGCATCATGAGTGTGTGGGAGAAGGGGAGAAGGTAACATACTATCATTGCCAAGAACAATGAGTAAGAGTAGCTGTAAGTAGAAGTAAGAGTAGGTGTAAGTGGAACTAGAAGTAGGTATGAATAAGTCACTTTTAGAAGGAGTAATTAGAAGTATGAGGGATAGTAGGAATAAGTATCGATTTGAATTTATAGAAAATAGTGTAGAAGTAAGAGAAGGCATAAGTAGGATTACAATATAGAAAATGTAGGAATAGGCGTAAGTAGGCGTTAGAGGTAAATGAAGTAAAAGTGGGAGGAAATAGAATTAATAGGAATAGGAGTAAAAGTAGGTATAAATACAGGTTAATAATAGAGCTAAAAGCAAGTGTAGGAATAAACATAGGCATAAGTAGGAGTATGGGTAGGGGTGAGTGTTAGAATACACAGGAGAATTAGGTGTATGCATATAAATAAGAGTATGATTTAATAGGAGTAAGTTCAAGTAATTAGAAATAGGCATGATTAGAGGTGAGTGTTAGTATAAGTGTGTACAAATAAGTGTCGGAGGAAGAGCAAATGTAGGAAGGAGAGCAGGAGTAAGTGGAAGTTAAAGTGGTAGTAGGTAAGTGTAAGACTAACTAGGACTAAACATGGGAGTAAATTGGAGTAGGAGTTACCTGAAGTAGGAATACACATAAGTAGGAGTTAGAATCACAGTACAAAGGAATGAGCTGGAGTAAGTTGAAGCATGAGTATGAGTCAGTAGGAATAGACATGAGAGCAAGACTAGATATAAGAAATAGTAACTAGGAGAAAGAGTTAGAAGTATGAAGAAGTAAGAGCAGAACTTATGGAGGAGGAAAGGTAGATGTACATATGAGAAAACAAGAAAAGCAACGGCTGACAAATCCATTTAAAGCAGCGAAAAGGCTTCTCTCCACCACTCTGATAAAAAAATACTTTTAAGGGGAAAACCTGAGCACAGAAAAAGCTCCGCAGCATTTGCCAGAAGCCACTGACAGCCTAAAGCAACCCTGGAAAATGTTATCAGATCCGCACCCGTATGTTGCATAGCGAGTGTAGTGAGCAAGCCTGACAAATAGGGAAAGGGGTTTCTCCCCTCCAGAAACATATTTGTCATTGTATATTCAATTTGTGTTAGCTTTTAAAGAATAGTAAATTATGACCTTACTGTGCCCCAGGATACAATAATCTTTGTTGGGGCCCTTCACTATCACCCTCCAACAGTGCCTCTCATCTCTCCATAGCCCCTGTCTCTCACATGTATTTTATTTGTTTTATTGCACCTCTCATACCAGTGTAGGGTGTTGGAGTACTTTAAATCACACACACATACAGAGACAATGAATCATACATGTGTAAATGAGTGTATAGAAAATGTTACATAAGGCGAAGGGGACTACCAGGAGCAGGATTCACGTACAACTTTTTAAGAATGCTTGGTCTGGAGAAGCACAAAATCAGCATTCAGAATATAACATACTGGTTAGGGTTGACTTTAATAATACAAATGTATTTCTGCCCAAACAAACTTTTTAAGCAACATCAGGTTGATGAAAGACTGGAAAAATATCACTTTCTAACCTGTACCATGCAACTTACATGCAGCTCTTTGATGTTACTTCTTAGCTCACTGAGCTAGATTACGATTGTAACTTATGAACTGCACAGTAACAAAAAAATCTTTGTGACAAAAGCAGTAAACAACTGAGCTATACACATAAAAGATTGTTTTTGATATGCATGATACATGTTCTTTGCAGCAGGCATATTAACCCTTTGCGCTACTTTAGATGTGTCAAAACAGTCACTAGACAAAACTCACTCCCATCTCTCTCCAGCAGGAACATTAATCACCAAAGTTAATTTGATACTTTTATTGTTGCCTGGAAACTGTGAATATACAAGGAAATTTTCAGTGCTTTTAAAACTTCTGCATTGTTACAAAACAAGCCCCCACTAGCAAGACCGGCCCCCTACTCTTCCAGCCTCCTGGGAAAACTCTTGATGCCCGGTACTGACAGTCCAGCCAAGGCAACCATCTTAGACGTTCCTTTGTCCACTCCATTGTTCAGATGCAACCAGTGTGAATCATAAGGTGATTCTGTGACCCATATCCCTCTCCTGTAATACTAGGTTAGGCGCTCGCTCCAAAAGGCACTAAAACATGATTACACTGGTGTAGCCGGCTGCAGCCTCTGGTAGTCAAAATTATACACTTTGCTTTTACTCCTATCTATTTCTCTGTAGAAATTGAGGCGGATGTACGAATCCATTTTGCAGTTGCAAATCCTGAGATGCACAAAATTATAGGTTTTGTTACTACAAAATGGCTTTTGCGAGTTGTAAAAGTGTTTTGCCTCACAGGATGCATTTTGCAAATAATTTTGCATTATAATTGGCAGCGGTCATGACAGGTGTATCCCCATATATGATTCAAAATGGCATATATCAACATTTGTGGCAACAATTTATTTTATTTATTTATTTGTTTGTTTGTATAGAGCTAGAATCGACCCCCAAAGGGGTATCTCTGTGCTTAAACGGAACATGAGGGTAATGTGTGGCTCCAGCAAGTTAGCAAGTGCGAAAAAGTGTGGCCTTGAGCAGCTTCTGGAATTGTAGATGGTCTAAACACTGCCTCAGAGGTAGAGGCAGCTCATATCAGTAGGGGGGGGCAAGATGGGATAAAGTCCTTCCTTCTAGTCATGCTCTTCTTACTCGCGGCACCACAAACAGATGTTTGGTACTCAAGCGGAGAGATCTGGAGGGGGCATAAGGCATGAATCTCTCGGAAAGGTATGAAGGGCCCGAGTTAAGCAATGCCTTATGGATGGTGCAGCAGATTTTAAACTTGACTCTTTGACGGATGGGGAGCCAGTGCAGTTTCATTGGACGAGGGCGGGAAGGGGTCCTTGAGGGAACGTTAAGGACCATCCTTGCCGCCGTGTTCTGAACCACCTGTAATCTAGCAAGTGAGGCATAATTGGCGGAGACCAACAGGCCGTTACAATAGTCCAGGCGACTTAGCACAAGCGCCTGGACAAGGGTTTTCCGGGGTAGTCAGGAAGCAAAGGGAAAACTCGGCAGAGTAGGCCCATTACATGGAAACAAGACCCAGCAGTTTGAGCAGCATGCTCCTTCAGAGTATGTGCCTGATCCAGCCCAATCCCCAAATTTTTGACCGACAGCTTGGGCGCAAGATGGGGACCCAGATCTGCCGGCCACCAGTCGGGTGTCCACAGAAGGGGTGCATCTCCAAAGAGCATGATTTCAGTTTTTCCCACATTGCACTGGAGGAAATTGTTCCGCATCCAGTGAGATATTGCTCTCATCCCATTGGAGAAGGCCGCCCACACTGCTGGGGTGAATTTGTTGAATGGGAAAAGTAATTGGGTGTCATCGGCATAAGATAAGGGGATGAACCCATGGGACCTCAGAAGATTGGCCAAGGGAGCAATATAGATGTTCAATAATGTAGGGCTCAAGCATGAGCCCTGAGGTACTCCCTTGGACAATTTTGTGGGAGCCGATCGGTACGGGCCTAGGTTGGCAATCTGAGAGCTGTCAGATAAAAAGCTCCTCATCCATTGCAAGGACGTTTATTCTTAGCAAACCTCTTCCAATCTTTTAGTCAAGATGTTATGGGAGACTGTGTCAAATGCTGCGGATAGGTCCAACAGCACCATAATCATAGAATGGCCATTATCTAGGGTCATCCTGATGTTATCCGTGACTGCTAGTAATGCTGATTCGGTGCTGTATTTGGGCCTGAAGCTGGACTGGGAATGATCTAGACATTCAGTTTGTTCGACAAAATTGGATAGGTAGGTATTTACACATTTTTTCATTAGTTTGCTTGTAGACGGTAGGAGTGAAATAGGGCGGAGGTTAGAAAGATCCCTACATGAGAGTTTGGCATTCTTACGGATTGGCCTGACCTTGGCGACTTTCTACTCTAGCGGTACATATCCTTCTTTTAGGGAGAGATTGCATAGGATATGATAGGTTTTTCACTAGGGAAGGAAGGATTTTTGCAGGAATGTGATCAGCAAGGGAGCCAGACTTAATTTTATTAATCAATAATTCAACCTCTGTTAACGAAATTGCAGCGGAGTTCTCTAACATCTCCATAGGATTGAGCTGATCCGTGACCATCTGGGTCTGTGACATATCTCCTACTCCAGGGATTTTTTCATAAATCAGTTCTATCTTTTGAGCGAGGTAAAGAGCAGTGTCATTGCATAGTGATTGTGAGGGGGCCTCTAGGCTTTCACAGGCTCTTAGATTGACAAAGGATTGAAGGATTTGGTACAACGTTTTGGAGGAGTTGCCAGCCTCAGCTACCTGTGATGTTATATACGTTTTCCTTGATATTTTTCTGTTTTTATGATAACTAGATAGAGTAGGCTGAAACTGCTTTTTGTCTGTATCACTATGGGAAAGACGCCAGATTCTCTCCAACTTCCTGCAGAGTTGTTTTTGGGCTCGCAGTTGGTTAGAAAACCAAACTGCCTGTGATCGATTGGAATGGCTCGGGACAGCTTTCAGTGGTGCAATATTGTCAATGACTGCTGAGACTGCCGAATTATATTTGGACACGGCTTCCTCAATGTTATCTGATATCCCAATTTGGGGCCTCAGAAAGATCGTTTGAAAGTTCTCCTCCGTAACTTTCTTCCACTGTCTGCGAAAGGAGCGTGTGGTAGGTTTAGGTTTTTCCAAGTCTATGAGGTCCTGAATAGCAAATTCAACAACAGAATGATCAGACCAGGTGAGTTGTTGTGGAGGTTCACACTGAATCAAAGACAAAGTAGAAAAGATAATATCTAGGGTATGTCCAGCTGTATGAGTTGGACCTTTGTTAAGCTTGGATAAGCCTAGCAGAGATAAGTCGGTCAGAAGCGTCTGTGCATCTGAGTTGGCAAGACATTCACTGTGAACATTAATGTCTCCCAAAAGTAGGAAATGTTTACATGTGTTCACATAGGGAGCTAATAGTTCGACCAGTTGCAGGGAAAAGTCGGCAAGAGGTCCTGGGGGACGATAGACTAGGGCCCTTTCCAACTAGTTTGCAAGGAGGATTCAATTCTGAAGATCAACATCTCCATGTTAGCATCCTTACATTGATCTAAAATGGAGATCCTGATTCCTTCTTTATGCACAATCACAATTCCTCCTCCAGTTTTTGTGGTTCTATCTAGTCTAACCATCTTATATCCTACCAGAGACCTAGTGTTATAGCGGGTACACAGTGAGGTTTGAGCCAGGTCTCGGTTAGAAAACCCAGTTCAGGTTGGACAGAGGACAATAGGTCCCATACCTCAATAGCATGTTTGGGCAAAGATCAGATATTGCATAGGAGATTTTTTCCTCCCTTCCGTGTGGGTTTAGCAGAAGTGTCTGTAACCTGGTCAGATGAGGGAAGGTTTGCCTGAAAATGACAAGCCGGCAGGCAAACAGGCCTTCTAGGTGAGGCCAGGGTTCCTGCCAACACATGGGAAGGGGGTTAGTCTGTAAGTTTATAAGTTGTTGTCTTGTGTAGTGTATGTGTTTAGGAGGGCTGCAGTGAGCGAGCAATTTGCCCGGGTCCCTGACTCCTGGCGACGTCCTGGTGCGGATGAGCACAGGCGGGCTTGCTCCGCTCTGCATCACTATTTATCTAAAAGTGAGGGTGGGGACTAGACCGCCAACCCTTGTCTGCCTGGAAATGACATCCCACCACACAAACCGGATTGGGACCCTCTTGGAAGAGAGCAGGCAGTTGTTTAGGAGACCACTGCTTGCTTTCCAAATGACTTTAAAAAAAATAGAACCTGTTCCTTTAGGGAACTCGGGCTTCTAATTTAAATGTTCCACGTTTGGGAATGCAGGGATAGAGGTCTGCAGTACCTTGTATCCCACTATCCCAGCATTAGTGGAACATTGTAAGGGGTGGCATTAATCAATATTCATTAAGCAGGTTGTTCTGCGACCTGCTGTGAATGACCATTTTGCAATGCAACATTAGTTCCAGAAAGTGACAGGCAAGTTGCAAAATGTTGGTGCACAGTTTCACTGACTACTGGGAATCTGCCTGCTTGGACATCTGGCCCCTTGTAACTTCTCTTAGCCCAGTGACACACTATGTCAGCTCAGGCATGCTTTTCTAAATATTTTACTCTTGTTATCGGTGACAAATTGTGCATCGGGTTTTAACTATCTGAACCTGTCTCAATTCCTCCACCCCCTTTGAAACTGTCACTTAGCATGCCACTTCAATTTTACAGCATTCTCTATGCCACTGACATCATCCTACATACCACTCTCATTCTCTGCTTTTCCACAGTTGACATTTTTACCTTCACAAGCCATTTTTATTGTCTAACTAGCTTACCAGTCGCGCGTTGCTGTGATCTCAGAAGAAAGGAAATTTAAGGAAACTTGTTATGATAACATTTAATTTACATTGTGTCATTTTTATTGAAACTTATTCATTTTAATATTGAAAAAAATTTAAAGTGTTGTTTTAATTCTGTTTATTTATTCGAGTGCTTGTGGATACACGGTATTTTTTGTTTTTCCGCCTGGTGCGTACACGAATAAATCAGAAGCTTTTCCGACGCGTGAGCTGGCCGCATACAGTTGTCCATGTGAGAAGCACAGATTCTCCAAATCTAGTCCACACACTTGCAGTGATTGTCCTTGTGCTTTGTTGATGGTCATTGCAAAAGCGAGTCGCACCGGAAACTGTAAACGTTCAGTATTGGAGGGGCCGGGGGGGCGATATTTAACACATTTTTTTTATTTTTATATTTTGCCAGAAACCTTCGCGTGAGTGTACTCAACAACTTCCCAAAGTTTCATGCCGATCATACGAATGGTGTAGTAATGCATAAAGGACAAACAGACAGACATACGTTCGTTTTTAAATGCCACCAGACAATTATGTGTGTATCATCAAAAGAGGGTCTTTGGCAGCACCCACGTTAGGAGCCAGCAGTACATGTTTTGTTTGGTAAATATTGTGTGCTTCCACAAAAAAGTACTTGCCCTGTATGCACATGTGATCATTTTATTTATTTATCCAGCTGCCTGAGCTTCAGCCTACAAGGACAAACACATTACTTTGTAATGATATTAAAGTGTCTGGATAATTAGATAATTGATGGGGATTTTCTCCCAGCAGCATAGATGGAATGAGGGCAGCCATTAACCTACATGGATTTATAGATCTGGCTAGGTAGTGCAACTGTCACCTGACCGTACCTGCTCAACAAAAAAGAGCTTTCACATTCCTACTGAGAGAGGGGCTCAGACCACATACTGGCCTCTCTTTGTACAGTTTTGATCGGGCCTAATTTGTGTACTTCCACTAAATAGACTGCACGTGTTGCACTTTTTGACTTGTGGCAATGATTATTCTCGATGCAGCAGGACCGGGTTGGTTATGGTGGCATGCCAATCATGGCTATAGACCTAATCTGTGCATTATGAAATGTTGTGACAAAGACACTAGGCCTGATGTATTTATTGTGAAAAGCATATTTTAAAGTTGATAGGCATTTAGGTGTGGATTGTTATTACTCTATATTGAAGCATAGAGACCTTTATTTTGTTGCATGGAATCTCACAGATTACCATAGTAGGCAACGGCTTTGACGTTGGACGCTCACTGTGACACACCAGGGGGGGTTTCACTGTGATGATTCTGGTTAGATCGTGTTGAGAGGGCCTGTATATTGTTTCGCCAGCCATATTTTGCTACATATTTGTATGTAATACTGTTTGACTGATAGTTGCCAGTTTATGTGCACTTGAATAATCTGATGTTGGGAAAAGTGTGAAGCCAATGTTGAAGAGTAAAGACTTAATTTTCAGGCACGACAAATTTCATAGGTTTGAACTGGTTATCATGAAACGTTATAACACAGCCAGTAGGCCTGATCTGCTTATTGTGAAAAGCATGAGCCGAAGATACACAGTGTTAAAGCCTTCAGGCAGGTGCTTTTTCACATACAATTTTACAGATTCAATCATCTCTATTAGGTTCTCTTAGAAGAAAATGTATTTTGCTTTGCCACCTGTAATTGTGTATATATTTGTGCTTTTATGGCTGTAAGCTGGACGGTTGCTTTGTGGAAAGCTTGCACTCAATACAATGGGCTTAAGTTGGATATGGTGACAATCCAATGAAAAAGGCTATATGTCTCACTGCTTATTATATAAAGTTACGATAAATGCAGCAGGCTTGACATATGGCCGAGGACCCTCAGTTGTGAGCGAGTCCACGCACTCACGGCAGAATCTCCTCAACAAGAATTCTCATTACAAAGATTCCGCCCGAGTGCGGAGACTCCTTCACTACTACGGGGCCTCCACTATGAGTGTGGAGGCCCTTTGTGAATCAGGGCCTATATGTTAGAATTGATAGGCATTTAAGGGTGATTGTTTTTACTCTGAATTAAAGCCTGTAGATAGGTTTTTTGTTGCATGGAATTTCATATATTGTCTTAGTAGACAAGGGCTTTTGTGTTGCTTACTCTCTCTGACAAACTGTGTGTATAGAAGATTTGAACTGTTAAGCCCTGTTAGAAGAAATGCTATTTTGTTTTGCCAACTAATTTTGTATACATTTGCAATTTTATGACTGCATGCCTAATGGTTGCCTTGATTGAAAACCTATGCTCAGTAGAGGAGGCCTGATAATAGCCATAAGCTTGAGTGGTAAGCAGGGAAATATTCTGACAAATGCCAAAGATCTGCTCTTTTATTATGAAAAGTTATTACAAAGGCATTAGGCCTGGCTTAATTATTGTGAAACAAGTACACCTCTAGCAGAGGATTGTTATCACATTATTGTACACCCTGTAGAAAGGTATTTGGTTAATTGTAATCTCACATATTACCATTGTAGGCATGAATTACGGTGTTGGGCACCCACTCTGACAAACTCAGGGAGTAGAATTTCACTGTGATGATTTTTGTTAGACCCTATTGAGAGGGGCTGTACATTGCTTTGTCAACTGAATTTTGTAAATATTGTAATTTTATAAATGTATCCCTGATAGTTGCCAGCTTCTGCGCACTTCTGTAGGTCTTGGTTGAATATAGTGTTAAACCACAGATGAAGGGTAAAGGCATTATCAGATCACTAAGAAAAGTTATGTCTGATTCTTTACCTGATCTGTTTATAATTAAATGTTATAACAAAGCAAACTACTATGAAAAGTATGTGTTAAAAGCAAACAGTCTTTAAGACTGGGTTGTTATTAAACTGTGCTAGATTGTGTTGGCAAGCATTCGTTACATGGAATCTCGCAGATTACTATATTAGGCAAAGGTTTGGTGCTGGTGACCCACCCAAACAACAATGGGGATAGACGATTTGCACTTTTGTAATCCCTATTAGGCTCTATTAATATGCATTATGTATTGTTTTCACAAAAGTATTTCCCAACATCATATTATATGTCTGCCAGGATCTTTAAAGTATACAAATTATTAAATAACGCATATATCCATATACATTCATCTATTGCCATATAGATATATAGAGGACCTTTGGATCCATTCTGCTCTCCCACTGGTCTTTCTGAGTGTAATTTACACTATGCTTCCATCAATTATAGAGAATTGCTTGGGGTTATGGTTTAGTCCGAATTAATCATCAGTTCTTTTTCCTGTGAATTATGACATTTTCTGAACTTGTATGTACATCTACCTGAAAATAAGTATGCTTCAGTATCAGGGCTGGTTGTCCAGCCCTTTAGCATTCAATTGTTCTCCTTTAACAGTTTCCCTTTCATGTCTTTGCTTCATGTCTTTTTATTTTAATGTTTCTTCAGGCAGTGGTAATGGGTTGCTTGCTTGTTGCTCATTTAATCTGCAGTGCGCCATATTCCACATGCCAATTTCCTCATTATGGAATGCTGTTGTCCATAGTGGACTATTGTTTTACTATTTGAAGATTGCTAACACGCTGGTTCTAAATGTGGTGGTCTTGTTTTAACTTTGAAACAATGATACACTATTTACAATGCCTTTGCAAGGTGGACACACGCCGCTGTTTAGTTTTGTTATTACAAACGAATGTCTGCCATGTTTAGAAGGCAGCATGTTTTCCTTTTTCTACTTGCATATGTTGTTGGGTTTGTGTGGCTGTGTCAGAGGGTAAATGGAATGATGAGCCAGTGGATTGATGAATAGATGCATTAGTGCAAAGATGAGTGACAGAGTGTGTGTATGATGGCTTATTGAGTGTTTACATCCATCAGTGATACAAAATGCACTTTTATACATAAACCTGACCTATGTCTTTGCCAATTCTTGTCATTTTCTGCACTGCTCTGAAGCTGATATCCACAGCATCTTGACCAAGCCAGCCTCACTCTCTGTGAACGGCATAGCAGTTTGATAAATTGCGGGTTGACCGCCATCTCGCATCTGGCTATGTGCTGTTCTTTTTATACAAAGCTTGGTACATTACAAATGTTCCATGAAAGCACATTATTGAAGTAATTAATATTAGAAGCTTTTGAAAACTGCTGCCCTTTTCATGTTCCAGGTTTTATGTCCCCCCAAGGATATTTGCAGATTCTAATCTTTTTGAAGAGGGCTCTCAATGCTCATTTTCCAATAAAAGCGAGAACACATTCAGCCTTTCCACTCCTTTGAGGACTTAAAGCTCAATGCTTTTGCTATTATGTAATAAACCCCCACTGATATGATTGCTATACACATGCTTATTGAAGAACCCAGTATTTTAAGCACGAGTTTGGACCAATCACAAGACAAATGCTGCGAAGTCTTGTTGGGCTTTCTCTCATACTGGGGCACTCTAAAGACTCATTTCCTGAATCTTCAACAACAATAGTTTATTTTGGGACAAAACCCAGAAAGCAAATGAATCAGTGTAGCACATGCTGTACTTAAATATAAAAGCTTCTAAGTTGTAACCTTCAAATTTAGTGATATTTGAAGATTTAAATTGGAAGGTGAACATATTATCTTAAAGAAGCAGGGGAGCATAAAAACATCATAAACAGGAGCACTTATAGACTCAATTAATTGTCTTCAAAGGTCGTATGGGATCTAAGTTTTCAGGCATACTGCAAAATTTGGGTTAGAGCATACACTCCTAACTATGAGGTCATACATTTTAGTGGTTGTTTACCCCCCATCCCCTTACACTAGGAATGGTCTGGTGAGCTCCGCTGCTGGACCTCATCGGATCTTTGTGAAGTCCCCTTGTGCAATCTATTCAATAAGGATAATATTTTGGGTGGAATACCAAGGTCAGATTGGGTGGGAACATTGTGAAAAGCACAAGGGCGGTCTGTAAATGATTTTTCAATACCACAAACATGGGTAGTAGGAGATAAAGCCTGAAAGCTTGATCTATTGGAGCACTTCAAGCTCCTCACCCACGCACACAAGGCACTCCACAAAACCGGACCGGCATACCTCAACAGAAGACTCACCTTCTACCGAACCGCCAGCTCCGCTCTGCCAACCTCACCCTCGCCACCGTCCCCCGCATCCGAAGAGCGACCTACCGGCGGCAGATCGTTCTCTCACCTCGCCGCCAAGACCTGGAACAGCCTCTCCATCCTCCTACGCAGACCCAGGACCTACCAACCTTCAGGAGGCTACTCAAGACCTGGATATTCGAGCAGTAGCAGCACCCTTCCCCCCAGAGCCTTGAGACCCTCACGGGTGAGTAGTGCGCATTACAAATGTTCTGATTGATTGATTGATTGGCTAAAGCCAGCCTGACAGTCACACATCCTCTTGTTTTCCTCAGCCCAGTTCTTAATCCTTGAAAGCAGTACACTTGCAACAACTTTCTGAATATTGTCAAGCAGGCTTATGAGATGGCATTTGGCGAGATAGTACCTGTTACCTTTTTTAAAGCCACAAATCTGGGATCGGGGCTCCCTGTAAATTTACATTGGTGATTAAGGTGATGGAACTGCCTGGTAAAATGGGATTTAGCTTAAAAAGGTCAGCCACAATCCCATTGGGGCCTGAGGCCACCCCACCTTTTTGCTTATTTATGACTTCTGTCAACTCTTTTAACAAAAAAGAGCTTAGGTCATGGGAAACATCAAGATTGCATCTTGGAACAGGTGATCTGAGTAACAGAGCCTCTAGCGAATCTTGCTCAGAAAAGTGAGAGTTCCTAGGCAACATTAACCAGATGGTTTCAGTTGACTCTTTCCCATTCAGTTTTCGGGACCAAGACTATTAATTTGTAGTAATATCTTTCAGCTATAATCAAGGCATATTTGCCCCTATTAAAGGATTGTACCAGAGAGGTCTTTTCTAGTTTACAGTCTCCATCAAATCAATGGTCAGATTTGCAGGATAATTTCTTCCTGCCCAAAGTTGGCTGAGATAGTGGTGGCACTACAAAGCCCGCAATGCTGACATACTAATTCATGATTTGTTGTGGGTGAACGTAAAGAGTTCTTTCTTGGGCTAGAACATCTTTTAGTGTGGTAGATATCAAGAATAAGACATTAGTGAATGGAACTTCATGCCACTTCACCCTCTGTCGGGAGTGTACAACCTGAGTGTTATTGTGCTGTGTAGTATTAAGGGTGGAGTAAGATTGGATTTCCAGGATGAGAAAAAGTACCAGTGCGTTATGGTTACTTTTTGGTTGTGTTTCAATCATCATGTAGCACATTCTGTCCCAGTAGATTATGTCTAAAACTATATAGTCTAGTATAGATTCAACATAATTGTCATTGAAAGTTGGTTGCCTGGGTGTATCTGACTCATATCTCCCATTACAGACAAGAAGACTGTGTGATAAATTCATCAAAGCTAGGCTGATGACCTGCTGCAGTCAGGGCAGACACATTACTTTCCTTTAAAGGTGGATTTCCCGATGCCCTTCACTGAAGTATGCAAAGAAATCTTGAATTAATCTCAGCCACTGGGAGTTACTCGGGGTACATCGCAGTCTATTGTTGTTTTTCGCACCATGCCACCTAAGTTTGGACCCGGTCATATGCAAATTAGTCTCCATCCGGCTCCAATGGAAACAGTCAAGCCCAAACTACCTGGCCAGGTCCTCACTGAACCAGAACACAATCATCCCACTACTGTTTGGGCTCATCAGCCAGATATAGTTTGGCTCCAGTGGCACATAAAGGCATACTCGTCCTACTTAGGGCAACAAGCACAAGTATATACAAAATTTACTTAGGTTATTTATGATACTAGATGGTCCGGGAGATCTGTTGTCATTGTCTTGACTATAGATGGAGTCTTACTGCTGTCCATTTGCTAAATGGATAGATTGCAGGGAATCATAGTGGGAGAACATGATTGCTATGGTAAGGGAGGTAAGGAAACCCTTTCAGCCAATAGGGCTGAGGGTGCACATGCTGGCGACTTGGTTCAATGCTTGGGGAATGAAGATAGATTTTTACACCAGCCATCCAAAATTCAATTTTAAGTTGCCTTTGGAACAGGGTTCCCAGGGCTTGCTAGCCATCATGATCATATTGTTAGCAGCAATAAGAAGGACATAAGTGCGTCCCCTGATGTCATCTAAATGAACTTGACAAGAGGGCTATCAATGATTTTGGTTGTGCTAGAAATAAGGGGCAGAGTATCCTTCAAACACCTTTGGAGTGTATTTGCCAGCTGACAGGCGCAGATAGGTGCATTAGATTAGGTAGGATACACAGCACAAGAGATGGTTCCAAATAGAATGCTGAATGCCAGAGGTCAGAGAGTCCATGCATAATTCCCAGTCAGGCGAGCTAGTTGGCAAGCAGTGGCAAGTGCTGGGGCAGTTACTGCTTAGATCTATGCATGGTAATGCAGAGTGAAAAACAAAAATATTTATTCAAGTAGAAAATAAATATGGGGCATGGCCTGGTAAGATGGCCACCAGGACGAAGTTTCCACAGCTCCTGTCCTGGACCATCTACATGCCTGCTACTCACCTGAACTGCTGTAATTTGTGTGGGGACAGCTGTGGACGACATCCTGGGTGGTGAGATGCCGGCGGCTGATCAGAATCGTGGTGTGCCGCTGCGGCCTTCAATTCACCTCGCTGCGGCCTGGTGAGGGCCGGGGAGCATAACAGGACTTGACCAGCCTGAGCTGGGCCTCAAACTCCTATGGTCACCATTCCCCCTGGAGGCCTTGACGCTTGTTTGCCACTTCACTTCCAGACGGTTTCTTCCTTGCGCTAGAGCAGGAACTGCTTCTATATATGGGAATCCTGCTTATCTGGGTGGGTAATTTTAACTGTGCCTAGATGGAAATATGGACAGACAAGCTCCCAAGACAGCATGCTAAGCTTTATATGCCAGCCAAATTGAGGGTAATAATGGAATGGGTGAATTGCAAAGGTATCTGGTGCGAGATGCACCCAGGCTTCCTTGGAATTTCGTGTTCTACTCTGACGCATTATGCATATAGTCGCCTTGACAGGTTTCTAGTAGCCAAGAGTTAGCTCCCAATGTGCTGGATGTGCAGTTTCTAGGGAGAATCCTCTTGGATCATACGCCGCTGCAGTTGGAATGTGGTACAGGAGATAGGCCAAAGGTTCACTTATGGTACCTCCACCTGGAGGCGCTGGGGGATGCCCTGTTTCAGGAGTGGCTCCAGGAAGTACTCACTGGATTTTTTGTCACAAATTGAAACACAACAACTCAGATGGGGACAGAACAGAATGGAATACCCTTAAAGTATTGATGCGTGGAGAATGTATCTCTAAGATGGGTTGTACGAGCCTCCGACTACAAGTAGAGTTGGCAGAGCAGGAATGGGAACTGGGCAACCTTCAGCATAATGCATATGTGACAGGGGTAGGGCAGAAGGAGTTACTAGCAGACCAGAGGAAGATGGTAGAGCTGTGGGACAGATTGGATTGCCATGTATGGCGTGAATACAGGCAGCATCTACATAGAGCGGGGCATAAAACGTGGTGGCTCCTAGTGTGGCTGCTATAAAGGGAGCGTCCTCCTCCCATGATTTGGTCTTTAAGACAGTGAGACAAGACTGTGTTGGGGATTAATTCATTGATGCGGGAGCACCTGATTGGGGTTTTATAGCGAGTCAGAATGGGCTTCGCCGGTGGGTAATGGGGGGTTTATAGACTGACTTGAGCTTCCCCATCTTACTGCAGCACAGTGAAACGAACTGAAGGGTACAAACCTGGCAAAAGAGTTAAAGGAAACTGTACAGGGCATGGCGTGCTGCCAAGCACCGGGACCAGATGAGTTCCTGGTGGAGTATAACCAGATATTTTCCGACAAAATGGTCCCCATCCTACTTAAGACTGTCCGGGAGGAGCAGCATCTTGGGTGCTCCTTCAGTCCATGATAGCAGCCCTGATTAGAATGATTCCTAAGCAGGACAGGACTGCACAGACCTTGGCTCCTATTGGCCACTGTCTATGCTTGAAGTACACACAAGCAGAATACAAAATCTTTCTCCACTACCTATAGCATTCTTGGTGATACATCCATAATATACATATAGTTGTCCCACAGACTTAAAGCATCAAAGCATATTTTTATTCATATTTTATTGTTTCTCAAAACAGTTGAAAAAATCTCAGATGCCATTTAAAATGGTTGTTTGTATTTCTCAGAATTTATTTTTCTTTCAAACAACAAACAAGCAAAGATGTTTTCTACTGTTTTGAGAAACAATAAAATATGAATAAATAGTATGCTTTGATGCTTTAAGTCTGTGGGACAACTATATGTATATTATGGATGTATCACCAAGTATGCTATAGGTAGTGGAGGAAGATTTTGTATTCTGCTTGTATTTATTTCCCTGCTCTCTTCTTCCCCATAGAGACTTCTGCGTTGTTTTGGTATGCTTGAAGTAGACACAAGGATACTGCCAAAAGTCCTTGCAGTCAGATTGCGCAAGGTGGTGCCTAACCTCTTACATGAGGACCAGTGTGGCTTCATACTCAGCCGCGGAACACATATGAATCTTAAAAGACTGTCCCATGTGCTACTCTATGTAGCAGACACTGACTTGGAGGCTGCATTAGTGGCATTGGATATCGAAAAAGCTTTTGATATGTTAAACGGGGAGGCTCTTTGGAAAGTGTTGAGACACATGGGAATGGGGCTGTTATTCCTATCATGGGTACAAACACTTTGTACTCAGTCTGTGGAACGGTTACGTAATGAAACAGGGTCTGCAATTGTCTAACAGTCGAGAGGGGCATGAGACAGGGATGCCCTTTTTTGCGGCTTCTTTTTGCCTTAGCGATGGATCCCTTGCCAATTAAGCTGCAGCGCGATATGGATGTGCGGGGTATCAGGTTTGGTGAGAGCACCCATGATATCTTGCAATATGCAGATGATGCACTCCTATATGCCATAAGCCCAGAAAGTTAGGTGAAACTCTTATTGGGGTTTATGGATGACTTAGGCAGGGTATCTGGCTGCATGTAAATACGCATAAACCAGTGTTCTTCTCGCTGGCAAGTCTGGAGGCTGACCCTCCTGTCATGGCACTCCCATGGGAGGGGTGTCTGTTCCGTTATCTGGGAATCCAAATAGCGCACTCCTCAGAGGAACTATATCATCGTAATATGGGCAAAGTGGTTGGAAACCTAGGAGCCTCCATTCAATTCCAAAACCAATTGCCAGTGCCAATGATTGGTAGGGTGGCCGTGAGCAAAATGGTACTGCTTTCTGGATGCCTATATACTTTACAAAATTCATTTTTTAGCATCCTAGGTCCACGTTCACCAAATTATTTAGCCGCCTTGTGGCCCTAGTGTGGGCGGGCAAAATGTGTATAATTAAATTAGAGATTTTGAAGTTAGAAACAGAACACAGGGGGTTGGGCTGCCTGGATCTGCAAATGTATTATATAGCAGGAATTTTACAATAAGCAGCTCCGTGGTGTGGGGATGGAGTGAATTGGAAAATAAACTATTGGCTGGGTGAGTGGATAGTGCAGATCTACCAAAGTACTTAATAAAAAGGCACTAGAGTTCCAGGTGACCCATCTGTTTATTTCCCAGCAGGTAGCCGAGACCTGATAATTGGCAGTCATCCATATACTGTATAGAACACCATATGCCAGAATTCATTCCATTCAGTAGCTGCAACCTTTTCAGCAGATACAATCCTTAATGGATCTGACACCATGGACTGAGGGTGGCTGTACCATGGCTGGAGACTTTTATCTTGAAAATAATTTTATAACTCTGTTTCAGATAACATTTTTTCAGTTTTAGCAATATGCCAAATTGGCACGCTTGGCACAGGAGATCTGACAGATTTCACCACGGAACTAGTGGATTCACAGACACTGATAATTTTGCTGAAATCTGGATCCAGTAGTGGTCTGATATCTCATATTTATAAAGCTCTGATGGTAGCAAGAGACAGGTGGGTGGGGGACTTACCCATACTAATTATGGATAAAGAATGGATGTGACAAGCCTTAAAACTCTTTCTATGCATTAACCCATGTTGTCCTTGAAAGAAAACAACAGAGCTGCCCACTTTGGAACTGGGGAACCTGGTTTGAGTCTCAGCGTCGACTCAACATCTTGTGATTCTGGGCAAACTATCTCTAAGAAAAGAAAGCAGCCCCACTACTCCAAGAGACAGGGTACCTTATACAGTTTGTGTATCATTGAAGTAATTCTCCTGGAGAAATCTACGCATTCAGACATCTCACACTATACTGTTTTTGCATTCACACATTTCAATCTAAGAGGGGACCCAAAAGGCAATTATAAAAATCGGTTTAATAATGCATTCAAACAAGACAATTATATAAAACAAAAACACATCTCACTTAAAGACATTCAAAAACAATCTCAATTTATCCGGGAATTTTGCACATGTTATCATCAAGGTGTTATTAAGAGAGACAATAATCAAGATCTACACCTTTGTCTTAACAATTTTGTTAATTCGAATGAGTCACTAAAACATAAGCATGTAAACATTGTAACACATATACTCCATAGTGCCTTGAATTAAAAAATTCCCCCCTCCCCCTGTTTTGTCTTGTTTAGTTCGAGGGACTATGGAGTATGTGTGTTACAATGTAACACTGTGCTTGCCAATGGCGCTACAAGCCTTTTCCCAGTAAAAACAACAATTTGAGATTTTCCTGTTAGGACATATGAGAATGTGTGTCCTATTTTTTAATATACAGCACCTTAACTTAGGGCTCATTATTAAAAAAGGAACGTCTGGACTGCCATTAATTTAAATGGCAAAGTTGAGTTAGCAGTTCAAAAATGCAATGGCAAGCTGGGAGATATGTTTACTTTGTCACACTCAGGGTGGAACAATAAATGCTGCAGCCACGAGTGACAACTTAACTTACAGGCTCTGTGTGCCCCTAGTCCCATATACTAGGGACTTATAAGTAAGTTAACTTATGCCAATTGTGTTTAAGCCATTCCAAACACACACTTTTAAAGGTCTGCGCACTGGCACCGAAGTCTGGTTAGCAGATATTAGTACACTCTAAGGGGCACATGCATCATTGCACCCGTTTGCGATTCCTAAATTGCAAAAATTAAGGAATTGCAATTTAGAAATCGCAAACGACAATGCATGATTAAATCGCAAATATTTTTGCGAATTCCTAATTTTCCTTAATTGCGATTCACATTTTGCGAATCGCAATTAAGGAAAACCTTCCCATTGATTCGTATGGGCCAAAAGGCCCATACGAATCAATGGGAAGGCATTAACATTTCGCGATTTTCATTTTGCGAATCGCAATTTGTTAATGCATTTCAAGGGTGCTGAGGGGGGTCCAAAGGACCCCCCCTGCACCCTTGAAATTCTATTTTAAGTGCAAGTTTCACACACACATGTCCAAAGGACATGTGTGTGTGTAACATGACACTTTCAAAAATGCTTTTTTGAGCATATTTGAAAGATTTCGCAAATTAACACGAGGTTCACCCTCGTGTTAATTTGCTACCCCTAATTGCGAATTTCGCATTTTTTTAAAGATTCATGCATTGCATTTAAGGAATCGCAAAAATGCGATTCCTTAAATGCAATTGCATTTTTAGAAATCGCAAAAAATTGCGATTTCTAAAAAATTGTTTAATGCATCCCAAAAAGTGATTTTGGAATCGCAAACGGCCGAATTTTGCAATTCGCACCGTTTGCGACTCCAAAATCACTTGATGCATGTGCCCCTAAGAGTCGATAAACCAGCAGCATTAGTCCAAAACTTTGCAGGTGATCATGGAAAAAGAGGCATTTCCTTACAGATGTTCCTAGAGGTTGGCCGAGGGTGCATCCACCAAGCACAACCCCTAAATGACCGTCAAAGTCTATTCCTGTAATTGTATTTGCTTGGAGAACTCCGGACTCACCCGTACTCCCCAGAGGTGTGAAGAAAGATGCTTGTTGCAGAGAAGCTTATTGCATTTTGTGGTGTTAATATTGCAATTTCAGGACGGACTTTTATTGCCTTTTGATCGTGTTCTTTTCCACCGTTTGCTACAATTGTATATAAAGGGCTAGGGTTATTAAATTCTGTACATTGTGAGAGTTGCCTGTTATTGGATTGATTGCGGATACTCATGTTATAGTCGTCAGGTTTCTGGTTGGTCGTGGGTCAAGCAATCTCGAGTGCATTACAGCAAAATACAGCATGTCAGATAAGTTAATCAAGTTTTAGCTACTTAATATCAGTGGCGGCCAGCTGAAATTAACACAGGTAGGGCGACAGTCACACTGACGGGCAACAATAAACACCACCAGTGCCCCTAGGCCTTAACCCAGCACTTTGAATCGTGGACAGTTTAGAATTGTGTTCATAACAGGCCACGATTGAGCGCTCGAGTTGAGACTGGTGGCATGCAAGTTTCTCCCTGTATCTGTCAGTGAATTAATGGAACTTAATAAAAAAAATGTATTAAAAGATGTACTCATCTGTTGTCTTATACTGGGTGCTCCTCTTCATCTCAGGAGCAGAGGATGTGAGAGCTCCAGCAACCAACTTCCCTCTACCAGTTTTCAGTTTTAAAATCACGTTTATTTAGACCATTGGTCCACAAACAAAACATAAACTATTAAAAATTTCTCTTAAAAATTACACATCATTAACACACTAAAACATATCATAAAACACATTCAATATAAAACTCACCAATAACTCTGATTGGAGCTGAATTATTACTAAAACTCATTAGAAAAAAGTAAAAAGGGATGCCTTCACTCTTCTCATACATTTCCCAAAAGCAACAGCAATATTTAGATGGATCATTTCAGTCATTACAGTTACTGCCTGGGCCCTAGATTTAATTTCATATTTCTTAAAAATCGGTTTTAAGAACATATTCGTAAGACAAGAAACTTCTGACAATCTAATAAAATACGTAACAAGTCACATGAGGTGCCCAGAATACAAGTACATCTTCCCGTCTTATCAATCATTACGTGTTTTGCCACATTATTCATATAACACGGGTTCACCCCAATTCTTACCCTGAGAACCTCACTTCCTAATCGGCAATCCGATAGCCTGTCAATATAGGGAAAGCTTTGCTCATTTTTCCATGCATCTATCATAAAATGCACTGAGATTTTATTTGCAAGGTAATTTTGGTCCTGTTCATGGGATAATTCCTTCCCCAATGTCTTAAGTATCTTCTTGTCGATACTAATCATAAGGGTCGTAGGGCACAATTTAACCTCCATCATATGATATAGCTTCATCATAATAACCCTAGTCTCTCTTGCCCATTTTAATTTGCTATTCCGTATTTCATTTTTACACCATTGTGAAATTTTGGTGTTTTCGTCTATTCCTAGACGTTGCCAGAATTGAAGTAGGGCCATACCAGCTAGGGTGCCCCATGAAGTAAGTCCTAATTCTAGTCTTCCTGCTTGGACCATGGCTGACAAGGGCAATAAAAATAGATTTTTTAGGTTTTTACCTTCCTCAACATCCCAGCTCTCTTTACCGCTCAGGTATAGCAATTCTGCGCCGTACAGAAATTGCGGAGGTACCATGGCCGAATAAACTTTTAGAACTGGTCTGTCTGACATCTCACCATAGGCTTTATTAAACAGTTTCAGGCCACTAATAGTTGCAGAAGTTCTTACTTTTGATGCCTCTAGATGATTGGACCATTTCATACTTTTTTCAAACCATAGCCCCAGGTACCTGTATTCAGTAACCGATTCTACTTTCTCTGTCCCCAGCCACCATGTGAACCCGGATTGCCTTCTACCGAAGCTCAGGGTTTTGGTCTTATCCATATTGATCACAAGTTTTTTCCAGGAGCAGTAATCATTAAATATGTTCAATTTCCTTTGCAGGCCAACTTCTGTCTGATCCATGATCACAAGATCGTCTACATAAAGCAAACATGCAATATGCGTACCATCTTGTTTCGGGCTTGCCCAAATCACATTCCCCAAAATGTTTGGCAGATCTGCTAAAAACAAGGAAAACAGCAGAGATGCCAATACACATCCCTGCGGCAGCCAATTTCCAATCTCAATTCTCCCAGATAAACTACCATCTATATCTAAAATTATCTGGGCCCAGGTCTTAGTATGGAGCAATTGAATCAGACATAGCAGATCTTTAGTAATATCAAAACTAGTTAGGGCCTCCCACAACAGTTCCTGGTCCACCAGATCCAAAGCTGTGCGGAAGTCTACGAAGCAGCAGAACAAACTTCCCCGTACTTCCGTCGACTTCCGCGCTATGGCCCAGAGAGCAAAACAATGGTCGATTGTTGAGTTGCCTGCTTTAAACTCTCCCTGTTCCGGGGGTATAATCTGTTTTTCCTCCACCCAGTCTTTTAATAAACCCAGTATAGCTTTG
Source organism: Lissotriton vulgaris (assembly GCF_964263255.1). Lineage (NCBI taxonomy): Eukaryota > Metazoa > Chordata > Amphibia > Caudata > Salamandridae > Lissotriton > Lissotriton vulgaris. The sequence goes on along the minus strand of NC_141700.1, from coordinate 647,161,052 downwards.
GCAAAGACGTTTTCCCCTACATCTAGAAGACTTATCAACCTATAATTTTTCGGTATTTTGTGGTCACCCTTCTTATGTATAGGTCTTATGATTGCACCCTTCCAACTTTCTGGTAAAATTCCAGTTTCCAAGACTACGTAAAACATCTTTGCAAAGAACTCAGCCCACCAATCTGGCCTAGTTTTTATTATCACTGCCAGAAGGTTATATGGGCCTGCAGCACGGGTAAGATTCAAGCTTGTTATAATTTTCTTTATATAGCTTGTGGTTAAGTATTATTTTATGTCATTCCTCACCTGTGGCCAAACTGGGATCCTGGGCTCTACTTGCATTGGCCATTTCCCATAGATTTCTCCCAGGTAGCCCACCAAGTGATCTTCCGGGACAATACATTACAGGGAACCTACTTCCCTACCCACACCTTCTTGTACTAATTTCCAAAATCCTTTGACATCTCTAGTTTCAATTACCTCCAACATTTTTACCCAACACTTATTTTTGAATGTTCTTTTTTTTCCGAATTAGGGTTTTATATTTTAACCTTAAATGCTGGAGCAACTGATATAATTCCACATTAAACCTTGCCCTTAGTCTTCTTTCCTTGTGTCTGATCTGGGCCTCAACTACCCGACATTCATCATCAAACCAGGTTTTCCTATTTTTATTAGCACTATGGCTCCCAGAACCTGGCAATTCGTGACCTAATTTTTTTTAAGGTATCCACCAGCTTTCCAATGGTGGATTCAAACCAGGTAATTCCGTCTCTAACTTCAATCTCTTCTACAGGAATAGCCTGCTGGGTTAGCTTCAACTTTTCAATATATTCCTCTGTTATACTAGTTGTCAGCCGTTTTGGATAATCCACTTGTACCTGCAGAACCTTTTCTCTATTTATCCTTCGTAGTAAATGTAGTTCTGCCTTCAATGGATAATGATCACTACCCACCCTTTCCACCACCTCAAAGTTTTTAATTAGCCCAAAACACCAAGCCTGGCAAAACACATAATCTATTGGGCAGAGTTGCTGGCCCCTCATAAAGGTACATCACGCTGGCCGATCTGGCTTCAATCTCCCATTTGCACATACCATGCCCAATGAACCCATCAGCTGAGTAAAGGTCACATCCTGTGGCGATTGCTCTCCTCTTGGGAAAATTGACAATTCAATATTATACGATTCTAATAAATCTTTATGCCAGCTATCCACCCTTCGGGGATCTAATCTGTGGTTAAAATCAACCATCATCAATAATATATCCTTCTGATACTTTACACTAACCAACGCTATATCTTCTTTAAATCTTCCTAGATTTATCTTATATTCCTGGTCCTTTCCCTTCTGTATATAAACATTTATAATACAAATTCCATCATAACGTGGATCCGACTTCTGTAGTAGGGTCCTGCAACCTAAAGCCCAATCACAGAGTAGATCCAGCTTTTCAACCTTCCTTACAATCTGTGAAGAAATTAGCGTTAGCTGACCCCCTGATGGCCTCCCCGAGTTATTTTTCTTTGCTGTTTTAGAGTATTGGGCAAATCCTTTTATAGCCAAGGTTTCTAGGTTATCGTCACACAGCCAAGTTTCCTGTAGGCACACAATGTCATTATTCTTAATGAAATTATCAAAATTAATCTGAGATGATATTTTCCTGTGGCCATATATATTCAATGAAAGTACTGAAAGGCTGTGTGACGACCCATATTCCTAGTCGATTACACTTAGAAATCCCTCCCCTTCATACTCCCTGGATTCTGGGGATGCTAGGACATTAAACCTATTTCTGGCAGATATATCTTTTCCGTATCTTGCAGATTTATTATCAAATACCGTTATTGCAAGATCCTCCCTCTTATTCCAATTTGAGTTGATTAACCTTATCTGCCGTATTCCTAGTTCAGCATGATTCATAAGGAAATGCTGTCCCTGTATTTCCTCCCTTCTGACCAATCTAATCCCCTCCATTTGCAGTTCATTTTTGGCGTTTTCCACCGCATCTTTCACCAAGGCTGAGTAAAAAAGAACCTTGATCACTTCACCCCCCATGTTACTTTTAACAAACCCTACTTCTCTAAGGACCTCAGTTAAATGCTGCAGAGACTTGCACATTTTGCCAGGGAGAATAGAAGCTGTGATCGATTTAATGGGTTTAACTTCTTAACTTCTTTGCTACCTTTACCAATATTGTAAGGTTCTAGGAATACCCATAAGTCGGGGTTACCTTCTTCCCCTACACCATGGGTAACCCACTTTAATCTATCTTCCCTTCTCTTTGTTATAAGATCCCCCTTTTCTTTGTTTATAGGGGCCTTACTCCCTCTAGAGTTTCCAGGTCTCTCTTGAATCAATTTCCTCCTTTCTATACCTTTCCCTTCTTTCCCCTTCTTCTCTCTCATTGTAGATGCCAAACGACTTTTACTAATCTTTGGTCTGTCTAAGATTTTCCAGTGCTCTTCTTGTTCAGCTTGTTCAGCTAGGGGCTTTGCCTTATTCTCATTTAATCTTTGCACTGTATCCCTCTCACGGCCTTCTTTTTCCCTCATTTCTCCTTTCCCTATTCTCGCCTTCCTTACATATTACCTTATTAAATGTATTTTTCCTCAGGCGACCCCCGCCCTTAATCTCGGGAGACCATTCATATAGTATCTTCTTTCATCCCATCTTTTCACAATCATTGGCTCCGAGATATATATATACAAATAGTTCCTCTTTCTTTAGGTTAGGAGCCCTTGACACCATTTCCTCCTCTTCAATTCTACCTACCCCCTCCTGTTCTTCGCTAATCGGTCTAACTAAGGCCGGCATTAACCCTCTAATTTGAGACAACTCAAGCAACATTGCTTTAGACTGTTCCACTTGTGATTTTAAGAGATCATTATTTAATACAGATACCTCTAACAGGCCTTGCATGGTTTTTTGGAGGATCCACATAACCTCAAGCATGGAAGTACTCGAGGTTCCTGTGACCTCAAGCCCATGCAATGGGAAATGCAATGACTCCCCTCCTGTACCAATTGAGCAGTCAGCACCCGCATTGTCATTAGATTGATTGATTGTTCCATTCAAGTCTTTTATGCTTAGGTCCTTGCTGCTTATTGTTACATCATCGACTTCCCCCTCGATTTCCCCTTCAAATGACCACTGAAACATTCTTGGCGAGGAAGACAGCCGTGGATTCAAAACCGCTTCGGAGATATTTAATATAGACTGGTTTAAAGTGGCTAAATCAACCTCACCCATGGACTCAGAGTCTGGGGTAGCCCCTATGCTAGCCTCTTTTTTCTTCACATTCTTCCCCTTAAAATGTCTTCCCAGGAAATCTTTAATCGAGTTAGACACTGATGAGTTAGACGCTGATGAACCGCCCTTTTCCATCCTTGGTTTTACTGACATCGGAGTTAGCAACAGGGATTGTGCGTTTCTTGTAGCTTGTTTCATCCTTCCAGTTGGCACATTCAACACACCCTTTATATTGCCTACGCCGCACCCTTCACCAATCCCTGGGATGTTTATCTCATTCTTTTGTAGTCTTGCGAGACCTTGCTTTGGCCGCGCCATTGATCCCTACTTCAAAAGACACTCTCTGGTCTCAATTCGCCAAAATGTATCCTGTTTAAGTGCTACTGCCCGTCCTAACCTCTACTGTGGTTTCGTAGCACCTTTTTTTTCCACACTCGATTTTATGGCTTCTATGCTTAGAGATACTACTGCTGCTATGGGTTAATTTAAAGTCCTTGGTTATTTAACAGAGCAGTTACATCCCCTCCTTAACTTGGATTAGAAGGTTAAAAATAATAATACTAATAATAATAATAATAAAATAATACTAATAAAAAACAGAAACTGCTCCTTCACTTACCTCTCTTCCTCGGGTACCCGCTGCACACTGTACACTTCAAGCCCCTATTCTCCCATCAGCAATTATGAGCTCGCCTTTACTTTAGAGCAAAAGGGCTGGTCCTCGAGTGCCAGAGCAGGCTTCCTCAACTCCTCTGCCCGTCGCTGGCAATCACTGGTTACCCCCTCTCAGGTCACGCGGCCACTTCCCAGGTCCTATAGCTGGGCCGTGGGGCCCACCACACACCTCAGGTCCTCTGCACCTCCGTACTGCTCGGCGAGCAATTAGGCATTTTTATGAAAGCTGGTGCTGGTGCTGGTGCTGGATGTGAGAGCTCCAGCAACCAACTTCCCTCTACCAGTTTTCAGTTTTAAAATCACGTTTATTTAGACCATTGGTCCACAAACAAAACATAAACTATTAAAAATTTCTCTTAAAAATTACACATCATTAACACACTAAAACATATCATAAAACACATTCAATATAAAACTCACCAATAACTCTGATTGGAGCTGAATTATTACTAAAACTCATTAGAAAAAAGTAAAAAGGGATGCCTTCACTCTTCTCATACATTTCCCAAAAGCAACAGCAATATTTAGATGGATCATTTCAGTCATTACAGTTACTGCCTGGGCCCTAGATTTAATTTCATATTTCTTAAAAATCGGTTTTAAGAACATATTCGTAAGACAAGAAACTTCTGACAATCTAATAAAATACGTAACAAGTCACATGAGGTGCCCAGAATACAAGTACATCTTCCCGTCTTATCAATCATTACGTGTTTTGCCACATTATTCATATAACACGGGTTCACCCCAATTCTTACCCTGAGAACCTCACTTCCTAATCGGCAATCCGATAGCCTGTCAATATAGGGAAAGCTTTGCTCATTTTTCCATGCATCTATCATAAAATGCACTGAGATTTTATTTGCAAGGTAATTTTGGTCCTGTTCATGGGATAATTCCTTCCCCAATGTCTTAAGTATCTTCTTGTCGATACTAATCATAAGGGTCGTAGGGCACAATTTAACCTCCATCATATGATATAGCTTCATCATAATAACCCTAGTCTCTCTTGCCCATTTTAATTTGCTATTCCGTATTTCATTTTTACACCATTGTGAAATTTTGGTGTTTTCGTCTATTCCTAGACGTTGCCAGAATTGAAGTAGGGCCATACCAGCTAGGGTGCCCCATGAAGTAAGTCCTAATTCTAGTCTTCCTGCTTGGACCATGGCTGACAAGGGCAATAAAAATAGATTTTTTAGGTTTTTACCTTCCTCAACATCCCAGCTCTCTTTACCGCTCAGGTATAGCAATTCTGCGCCGTACAGAAATTGCGGAGGTACCATGGCCGAATAAACTTTTAGAACTGGTCTGTCTGACATCTCACCATAGGCTTTATTAAACAGTTTCAGGCCACTAATAGTTGCAGAAGTTCTTACTTTTGATGCCTCTAGATGATTGGACCATTTCATACTTTTTTCAAACCATAGCCCCAGGTACCTGTATTCAGTAACCGATTCTACTTTCTCTGTCCCCAGCCACCATGTGAACCCGGATTGCCTTCTACCGAAGCTCAGGGTTTTGGTCTTATCCATATTGATCACAAGTTTTTTCCAGGAGCAGTAATCATTAAATATGTTCAATTTCCTTTGCAGGCCAACTTCTGTCTGATCCATGATCACAAGATCGTCTACATAAAGCAAACATGCAATATGCGTACCATCTTGTTTCGGGCTTGCCCAAATCACATTCCCCAAAATGTTTGGCAGATCTGCTAAAAACAAGGAAAACAGCAGAGATGCCAATACACATCCCTGCGGCAGCCAATTTCCAATCTCAATTCTCCCAGATAAACTACCATCTATATCTAAAATTATCTGGGCCCAGGTCTTAGTATGGAGCAATTGAATCAGACATAGCAGATCTTTAGTAATATCAAAACTAGTTAGGGCCTCCCACAACAGTTCCTGGTCCACCAGATCCAAAGCTGTGCGGAAGTCTACGAAGCAGCAGAACAAACTTCCCCGTACTTCCGTCGACTTCCGCGCTATGGCCCAGAGAGCAAAACAATGGTCGATTGTTGAGTTGCCTGCTTTAAACTCTCCCTGTTCCGGGGGTATAATCTGTTTTTCCTCCACCCAGTCTTTTAATAAACCCAGTATAGCTTTGGCAAAGACGTTTTCCCCTACATCTAGAAGACTTATCAACCTATAATTTTTCGGTATTTTGTGGTCACCCTTCTTATGTATAGGTCTTATGATTGCACCCTTCCAACTTTCTGGTAAAATTCCAGTTTCCAAGACTACGTAAAACATCTTTGCAAAGAACTCAGCCCACCAATCTGGCCTAGTTTTTATTATCACTGCCAGAAGGTTATATGGGCCTGCAGCACGGGTAAGATTCAAGCTTGTTATAATTTTCTTTATATAGCTTGTGGTTAAGTATTATTTTATGTCATTCCTCACCTGTGGCCAAACTGGGATCCTGGGCTCTACTTGCATTGGCCATTTCCCATAGATTTCTCCCAGGTAGCCCACCAAGTGATCTTCCGGGACAATACATTACAGGGAACCTACTTCCCTACCCACACCTTCTTGTACTAATTTCCAAAATCCTTTGACATCTCTAGTTTCAATTACCTCCAACATTTTTACCCAACACTTATTTTTGAATGTTCTTTTTTTTCCGAATTAGGGTTTTATATTTTAACCTTAAATGCTGGAGCAACTGATATAATTCCACATTAAACCTTGCCCTTAGTCTTCTTTCCTTGTGTCTGATCTGGGCCTCAACTACCCGACATTCATCATCAAACCAGGTTTTCCTATTTTTATTAGCACTATGGCTCCCAGAACCTGGCAATTCGTGACCTAATTTTTTTTTAAGGTATCCACCAGCTTTCCAATGGTGGATTCAAACCAGGTAATTCCGTCTCTAACTTCAATCTTTTCTACAGGAATAGCCTGCTGGGTTAGCTTCAACTTTTCAATATATTCCTCTGTTATACTAGTTGTCAGCCGTTTTGGATAATCCACTTGTACCTGCAGAACCTTTTCTCTATTTATCCTTCGTAGTAAATGTAGTTCTGCCTTCAATGGATAATGATCACTACCCACCCTTTCCACCACCTCAAAGTTTTTAATTAGCCCAAAACACCAAGCCTGGCAAAACACATAATCTATTGGGCAGAGTTGCTGGCCCCTCATAAAGGTACATCACGCTGGCCGATCTGGCTTCAATCTCCCATTTGCACATACCATGCCCAATGAACCCATCAGCTGAGTAAAGGTCACATCCTGTGGCGATTGCTCTCCTCTTGGGAAAATTGACAATTCAATATTATACGATTCTAATAAATCTTTATGCCAGCTATCCACCCTTCGGGGATCTAATCTGTGGTTAAAATCAACCATCATCAATAATATATCCTTCTGATACTTTACACTAACCAACGCTATATCTTCTTTAAATCTTCCTAGATTTATCTTATATTCCTGGTCCTTTCCCTTCTGTATATAAACATTTATAATACAAATTCCATCATAACGTGGATCCGACTTCTGTAGTAGGGTCCTGCAACCTAAAGCCCAATCACAGAGTAGATCCAGCTTTTCAACCTTCCTTACAATCTGTGAAGAAATTAGCGTTAGCTGACCCCCTGATGGCCTCCCCGAGTTATTTTTCTTTGCTGTTTTAGAGTATTGAGCAAATCCTTTTATAGCCAAGGTTTCTAGGTTATCGTCACACAGCCAAGTTTCCTGTAGGCACACAATGTCATTATTCTTAATGAAATTATCAAAATTAATCTGAGATGATATTTTCCTGTGGCCATATATATTCAATGAAAGTACTGAAAGGCTGTGTGACGACCCATATTCCTAGTCGATTACACTTAGAAATCCCTCCCCTTCATACTCCCTGGATTCTGGGGATGCTAGGACATTAAACCTATTTCTGGCAGATATATCTTTTCCGTATCTTGCAGATTTATTATCAAATACCGTTATTGCAAGATCCTCCCTCTTATTCCAATTTGAGTTGATTAACCTTATCTGCCGTATTCCTAGTTCAGCATGATTCATAAGGAAATGCTGTCCCTGTATTTCCTCCCTTCTGACCAATCTAATCCCCTCCATTTGCAGTTCATTTTTGGCGTTTTCCACCGCATCTTTCACCAAGGCTGAGTAAAAAAGAACCTTGATCACTTCACCCCCCATGTTACTTTTAACAAACCCTACTTCTCTAAGGACCTCAGTTAAATGCTGCAGAGACTTGCACATTTTGCCAGGGAGAATAGAAGCTGTGATCGATTTAATGGGTTTAACTTCTTAACTTCTTTGCTACCTTTACCAATATTGTAAGGTTCTAGGAATACCCATAAGTCGGGGTTACCTTCTTCCCCTACACCATGGGTAACCCACTTTAATCTATCTTCCCTTCTCTTTGTTATAAGATCCCCCTTTTCTTTGTTTATAGGGGCCTTACTCCCTCTAGAGTTTCCAGGTCTCTCTTGAATCAATTTCCTCCTTTCTATACCTTTCCCTTCTTTCCCCTTCTTCTCTCTCATTGTAGATGCCAAACGACTTTTACTAATCTTTGGTCTGTCTAAGATTTTCCAGTGCTCTTCTTGGTCAGCTTGTTCAGCTAGGGGCTTTGCCTTATTCTCATTTAATCTTTGCACTGTATCCCTCTCACGGCCTTCTTTTTCCCTCATTTCTCCTTTCCCTATTCTCGCCTTCCTTACATATTACCTTATTAAATGTATTTTTCCTCAGGCGACCCCCGCCCTTAATCTCGGGAGACCATTCATATAGTATCTTCTTTCATCCCATCTTTTCACAATCATTGGCTCCGAGATATATATATACAAATAGTTCCTCTTTCTTTAGGTTAGGAGCCCTTGACACCATTTCCTCCTCTTCAATTCTACCTACCCCCTCCTGTTCTTCGCTAATCGGTCTAACTAAGGCCGGCATTAACCCTCTAATTTGAGACAACTCAAGCAACATTGCTTTAGACTGTTCCACTTGTGATTTTAAGAGATCATTATTTAATACAGATACCTCTAACAGGCCTTGCATGGTTTTTTGGAGGATCCACATAACCTCAAGCATGGAAGTACTCGAGGTTCCTGTGACCTCAAGCCCATGCAATGGGAAATGCAATGACTCCCCTCCTGTACCAATTGAGCAGTCAGCACCCGCATTGTCATTAGATTGATTGATTGTTCCATTCAAGTCTTTTATGCTTAGGTCCTTGCTGCTTATTGTTACATCATCGACTTCCCCCTCGATTTCCCCTTCAAATGACCACTGAAACATTCTTGGCGAGGAAGACAGCCGTGGATTCAAAACCGCTTCGGAGATATTTAATATAGACTGGTTTAAAGTGGCTAAATCAACCTCACCCATGGCTGCTCCCCTCACCTCCCTCTCCTGTTGGTATTGTTAACCTACTGCTTAACAACTCGCCGCGCTCGTGCTGTTTTAACTTCATTTGCATTGTGTTTTTACATTCAGCCTTGTATAGCGCTCGTGCTGCTTAACCTCATTTGCATTGTGCTTTCACATTCAGCCTTGTATAGCGCTCGTGCTGCTTAACCTCATTTGCATTGTGTTTTCACATTCAGCCTTGTATAGCGCTCGTGCTGCTTAACCTCATTTGCATTGTGCTTTCACATTCAGCCTTGTATAGCGCTCGTGCTGCTTAACCTCATTTGCATTGTGTTTTCACATTCAGCCTTGTATAGCGCTCGTGCTGCTTAACCTCATTTGCATTGTGCTTTCACATTCAGCCTTGTATAGCGCTCGTGCTGCTTAACCTCATTTGCATTGTGCTTTCACATTCAGCCTTGTATAGCGCTCGTGCTGCTTAACTTCATTTGCATTGTTTTTCACATTCAGCCTTGTATAGCGCTCGTGCTGCTTAACCTCATTTGCATTGTGCTTTCACATTCAGCCTTGTATAGCGCTCGTGCTGCTTAACCTCATTTGCATTGTGCTTTCACATTCAGCCTTGTATAGCGCTCGTGCTGCTTAACCTCATTTGCATTGTGCTTTCACATTCAGCCTTGTATAGCGCTCGTGCTGCTTAACCTCATTTGCATTGTGCTTTCACATTCAGCCTTGTATAGCGCTCGTGCTGCTGAAGAACTCACTTTGGAAATCACTAACTCTGGGTGCAGCGCTCGATAACGCTACTTAGCATACAGTTATCACCACTAGCGCTTTCACTGCGGTGCACACCGAGGTTTGTAGCGCTCGAGATAATTTACCTCCGTACATTTGTTTACCCTGCAGCCATTTTGCTCTGACCCCTTGGCCCGTCCCAGACCCTCCCTGCACCTAGACCCCGCCTCCCAGCTGACCCTCCCACCCTCCGCCCCCTCCTCTCTCCATTTATGTCTGATGTCCCCACGCGCAGCGTCCACGCGCTTCGGACACGCCGAAGGTGCGCCAAAGGTAAGCCCGTCTACGCCCATCCGCGCCTGGACCGCGCCCAGCACCAGACCCCCTGCCCCTCGCGCTGCCCAGCCCCCCCGCGTTACCTACGATGTCGCCACCCTCCTAGCCCTGAACCCCGGCCGCGCCCCCAACTGCGTCCAAGCAGCTCCCGGACACACCCATGGACCTTTCTCCTGCTACTCCTGCAAATTCAGCGGCACCGACAACATCGCCGCTACGACCACACCACAGATACCCGACCCCAACCACCTACAATGCATCCTTCTCAACACCCGCTCGGTCCACAGGCACGCCATTGACCTTTGGAACCTACTAGACACCATCTCTCCTGACGTCGCCTTCCTAACGGAAACATGGATGAACGCTTCCTCCGCCCCTGACATCGCCATCGCTATCCCTGAAGACTATAAGATCACTCGCAAGGACCGCACCGACCATACAGGAGGAGGAATCGCTATCGTCCATAAGAAATCCATCCGCATCACCACCAGCTCGGACGCCAACCTCGCTAACTCCGAACACCTTCACTTCCAGATCCACATCGACCCCACGACCACACTCAGAGGCACCCTCCTCTACAGACCACCAGGACCACGCGCAAAATTCAGTGAAGACATCACGGACTTCATCACCCCACACGCGCTCCCCTCCAAAGACTACATCCTTCTGGGAGACCTCAACTTCCACCTTGAAAAGAGCAACGACCGCAACACCGCCACCCTCTTAGACAACCTCGCCAACCTCGGACTTAAACAACTGGTCACTTCCCCCACACACATCGCAGGTCACACTCTCGACCCCATCTTCACCTCCAGCAACCATGTCTCCTTCAGCCACACTACAGATCTCCTCTGGACTGACCACAGCTGCGTTCACTTCACCTACAACAAGCCGAAACCCATCATCCACCTCCAACCAACTCTACAAAGAAACTGGAACAAAATCACCACAGAGCAGATCTCCACATCACTCCTTCAAACCTCCCCAGCCCTCTCTTCTAATGCCAACGAAGCTGCCTCCAACCTCACCCTTTGGTTATCCAACACCGCCGACACCTTAGCACCACTGAAAAAACGTCAACACAAACTTGGCATCAAGAAGGCTTCATGGTTCAACGACGACCTCAAGAAATCCAAGAAACTGTGCCGCTCCCTTGAAAAGGCCTGGAAAAAAGACCCATCCACCAGCAACAAGGACGCCTTCAAAAGCGCCATCCGTACTCACCACCAACTGATCCGAAAAGCCAAGAAAACAGCATTCAAAGATCGACTTGACAACAACGCCCACAACAGCAAGGAACTTTTCAACATCGTCAAGGAATTTTCCAACCCCTCGGCCAACTCCAACGACATCACCCCCTCTCAAACCCTCTGCGATTCCCTAGCCTCTTTTTTCCACAACAAGATTGCTGACATCCACAACAGCTTTGACAACCAACCCGGAAGCCAACCCACCCCACCATCAACTGACCATCTTCCCCCCTTTAACACCCTTAACGCCTGGAACCCAATCTCCACTGAGGACACCATCCGCCTGATGAATTCCATCCACTCTGGATCCCCCACAGACCCATGCCCCCACCACATCTTCAACAAAGCAGACTCCGTCATAGCTCCGCACCTCCGAGACGTCATCAACTGCTCCTTCAACTCCGCTACCTTCCCAGAAGATTGGAAACACGCTGAACTCACCGCCCTTCTGAAAAAACCAACAGCAGACCCCACCGAACTCAAAAACTACCGCCCCATCTCGCTTCTTCCATTCCCGGCCAAAGTCATCGAGAAAGCTGTCAACAACCAGCTCGCCGCCTTCCTCGAAGACAACAAATCACTCGACCCCTCACAATCTGGCTTCCGAGCCAAACACAGCACTGAGACCGCCCTTATCGCAGCAACAGACGACATTCGAACTCTACTGGACAATGGAGACACAGTCGCCCTCATCCTCCTCGACCTCTCTGCAGCCTTCAACACAGTCTGCCACAGCACCCTTTTACAACGCCTCAGAAACATCGGAATCCAAGGTAAGGCACTGAAATGGATCACCTCGTTCCTCACCGGAAGAACCCAGAGAGTCCGCCTCCCACCATTCAAGTCCGAGGCCTCCGAAATCATCTGCGGCGTACCACAAGGATCCTCACTCAGTCCCACCCTCTTCAACGTATACATGAGCCCCCTCGCGGCCATCGCCCGCCAACACAACCTCAACATCATCTCTTACGCGGATGACACTCAACTGATCCTATCTCTCACCAAGGACCCCAGCACCGCTAAAACTAACCTACACGAAGGAATGAAAGAAGTCGCCGAATGGATGAAACAAAGCCGTCTGAAACTGAACTCAGACAAAACAGAAGTCCTCATCTTAGGTAAATCCCCCTCTGCATGGGACAACTCCTGGTGGCCGGAAGCCCTCGGAAATGCACCCATCCCGACAGACCACGCACGGAACCTTGGCGTCATCCTGGATTCTTCACTCTCAATGAACAGACAAGTCAGCGCCGTATCCTCTTCCTGCTTTAACATTCTTCGCATGCTCAGAAAAACATTTCGCTGGATCCCCCCCGAAACAAGGAAAACAGTCACCCACGCTCTAGTCACGAGCCGACTGGACTACGGAAACACCCTCTACGCAGGTACCACCGCGAAACTCCAGAAGAAACTACAACGAATCCAAAACGCCTCAGCCAGGCTCATATTAGACATCCCACGCAACGAACACATCTCCGGTCACCTTAAAGACCTCCACTGGCTACCCGTCAATAAGAGGATCACTTTCCGACTGCTTACCCACGCACACAAATCACTCTACGACATCGGACCAGATTGCCTCAACTCTCGACTGTCCTTCTACACCCCCTCCCGCCAACTCCGCTCTTCCAGCCAAGCCTTCGCCACTGTACCTCGCATCAACAAGACCACCATGGGAGGCAGATCCTTCTCATACCTGGCTGCCAAAACATGGAACTCACTCCCGCTTACCTTCGCCTCACCCAGAATCACCTAGCGTTCAGAAAGCAGCTTAAAACGTGGATATTTGACAAATAATCCACCTCCCCTTCCTAAGCGCCTTGAAACCCTCTGGGTATGTAGTGCGCTATATAAATGTTTTGACTTGACTTGACTTGACTTTTTTCTTCACATTCTTCCCCTTAAAATGTCTTCCCAGGAAATCTTTAATCGAGTTAGACACTGATGAGTTAGACGCTGATGAACCGCCCTTTTCCATCCTTGGTTTTACTGACATCGGAGTTAGCAACAGGGATTGTGCGTTTCTTGTAGCTTGTTTCATCCTTCCAGTTGGCACATTCAACACACCCTTTATATTGCCTACGCCGCACCCTTCACCAATCCCTGGGATGTTTATCTCATTCTTTTGTAGTCTTGCGAGACCTTGCTTTGGCCGCGCCATTGATCCCTACTTCAAAAGACACTCTCTGGTCTCAATTCGCCAAAATGTATCCTGTTTAAGTGCTACTGCCCGTCCTAACCTCTACTGTGGTTTCGTAGCACCTTTTTTTTCCACACTCGATTTTATGGCTTCTATGCTTAGAGATACTACTGCTGCTATGGGTTAATTTAAAGTCCTTGGTTATTTAACAGAGCAGTTACATCCCCTCCTTAACTTGGATTAGAAGGTTAAAAATAATAATACTAATAATAATAATAATAAAATAATACTAATAAAAAACAGAAACTGCTCCTTCACTTACCTCTCTTCCTCGGGTACCCGCTGCACACTGTACACTTCAAGCCCCTATTCTCCCATCAGCAATTATGAGCTCGCCTTTACTTTAGAGCAAAAGGGCTGGTCCTCGAGTGCCAGAGCAGGCTTCCTCAACTCCTCTGCCCGTCGCTGGCAATCACTGGTTACCCCCTCTCAGGTCACGCGGCCACTTCCCAGGTCCTATAGCTGGGCCGTGGGGCCCACCACACACCTCAGGTCCTCTGCACCTCCGTACTGCTCGGCGAGCAATTAGGCATTTTTATGAAAGCTGGTGCTGGTGCTGGATCCTCTCTATCGGCGGCCACATGCCACACATGCGCGCGCGGGCTAATCGCGCACGCAACACGTAGGTGCAGCTTGTTAAGGGTCCGGCCTCTGCGTCTGCGTCTGCTTCCTCTTCCGTCTTCCGTCTTCCTGGGGCGAGGGCTGAGACAAGTGTGTGCGGTAATCTAACTATTACGTTCCTGAAACTGATGGTTTTCTCAATGAATTTCTAAGGTTTTTTAAATGCTAATTTCTAAATATACCATGCACGAAACCTATAGGTTTTTCAGTGAATTTCACTGTTTTTTAAACTGTTAAATTCTAACTATAACGTGCCTGAAACCTATGGGTTTTTCAGTGAATTTCAATGGTTTATAAAATGCTAATTTCTAACTATAACGTGCCTGAAACCTATGTTTTTTTCAGTGAATTTCAACGGTTTTTAAATGCTAATTTCTAATTATGCCTACAAAGGTAGGACATGTTAAGAAAGAGGAAGAAAAGCTCACCAAGCAGCAAGACAAATGCAGAAAGATGCAGCAGATGTCCAGAAAGACTAAGAAAAGTGCAGGAAGAAGCAAGAGATGTGCAGAAAGAACCAACAGAGGAGCAGAAAGTCCTCCTGTGCCCCAAACTTTTTAGTGACGGCGGGACATATCGTCACATGGACAGTTTGGCAAATCCTTTGACCAATCATTACATTCTGGGAAAGTTATCAATCTATAGAATGAGTCGGTGTGAAAGCTTGCCAATAACATCCGAGAATAACTGCTTGATTCAAGTAACAAGTAAGGTTGAATCCCCTCGCAGGTGGTCATCAGATGATTTTCCATAACTGTACATTTCACCTTTTCAGAAAGCCACCTTTTATCCTCTAAGTATTCCAGGGCCATCTTTTTTTAATGTATTTCTAGGTACTGATTCCATGCTTATTGGTGTCTCAAAGTATTCTGGATGCCCAATCTCATACATCATGTTTTTTATGTACATGATCCATTTTATGTTTGCAACTTTATCTAGGTTAAGGCAGTCTGTGATTATATCTCTATTTAGGCCTGTTTCTGGTGTTACCCATATTTTGTGCCACAACAGCAAGGGGGAATTTTTGATGGTATCAGTGATGTGTGTTAAACCCAATTCACTATGGCAGCTGTAAGTAGCCGTGGATCTGGGTACTGCTAATAAGTAACGGGCGAAATAATTTTCGCATCGTTGTCTCTGTTCCACCTTTTCGATACCCCAAATTCCAACCCCATAGGTACCAGTAAAAATGCACTTAGATTTGTAGATCTGCAGCAGTTCTGGCACAGGTCTGGCACAGGTCTCACACCCAATTTCTTAGAGAAATTTATCACAGCTCCTATAGCCCGGGAAAAGGCTAATTTTCTTGCAGTCATGGCCGCCTGCCATGTTCCATTCCTGTCAAAGTTGATTCCTAGATAGGAAAATCTATAGGAACTCTCGATCCTATTCTTGTTCAGAAAAATATCACAGGTGGTCTTTATCCTATTTCCATAAGTCATTGAATAGGTCTTGTGAAACATTTACTTGTAACCCTCTAAATTTCATGTAAGCTGCAAATTTTGTTACCGCCCTCTGAAGACCAATCTTGGTCCGTGACATAATCACGGCGTCATCCGCATACAAAAGGATTGTGGCAGGGATACCTCTGACTGTTGGATAATCATACTGAAATTCACTGAGGTGGTGTCCTATGCTCAGGGTGAAGAGAAAGGGTGCTAAAATGCACCCCTGTCTCACACCTCTCCTTATTTCAAATTTGGTCGAACACTCTCCTCTCCTGCCAAACCTTACCCTAGCTCCCGCTCCCTTGGACAGATCCTTTATGAATAAAAGAATCTGAGGGTCTACACCTATATCAACAAAAGAATCTGAGGGTCTACACCTATATCAGAGTCAAATCCAAACCATTCAGGCTAACCCTTACAGAGAACCTAGTTACAACCACAGAGCTGTTAACAATGACAACCTCAAAGATATTACCATCTCTCGGTCTGCCACTGTCACTGTCCAAATCAATAACCAAATGAAATGTATGCTCCTCAACTGCAGATCGCTGATTCAACATGCGCCCAATATTTATGACCTTATCCTCATACATGAGTTTGATATCAGCATTCTCCCTGAAACTTGGCTAAACAGCTCATCTCCTATTTTAGACTTACGAGTCCCACCTTGTCACGGCATCATTTGACTAAATAGAAATAAGAAAAGTGGTGGGGGAATAGCCTGCATCTACCGCAACACCTTCTCTGTTATTCAGTCAAACACTGCCACCCTGCCTACCGGTGAATATCTTTGCATCAACATCGCTAGCAGCAACAGTTTATTTTTAAACTACACAGGTCCTACCGCCCTCCTGGAGACAATTTGTCAACCAAATCATGGAAGCTAACATAACCAACGATGACCCTCGAGTGACCCAGATCTTCCTCAGTGACTTTAACCTCCACTGGAATGACCTGAATGACCAATAAATGAACAGCTTTAAAACCTTTGTATTAGACCGCGAGTTGACCCAAATCTGTGACAGACCTACTCATAACAAGGGTGAGACATTGGACCTTATCATTGCTAAAATGGACAACATCACATTGGAGTCCATTATCCCCTGCAACTGGACAAACCATTAGCATATCACCTTCGTCATCAATGTGGTGGTGATCCCGAAGAGTGCTCAACTGAAGAAAACAAAACAATGTAAAAGACGTCTTCAAAACATACATCTCAATTACTTATCTTCCCACTGTAACAACACCTTGACTCCTCCGATGTACATGGTAGATGTACATGACCTCACAGACTTCGACAATACCTCCATGTTGGATGTCCTTGACTCAATAATCCCCTTTAACAAAAAGACATATCCACCAAAGTCTCTTAAACTTTGGTTCAATGACAACCTGAATTCAGAAAGACACAATCTGAGATTAGCAGAAAGAGAATGGAGACCCTCACCCTCCAAAAACCACCTAAAATGCTTAAGATCCGTGAGGAAAACATACAACAGAATAATCAGAAATGCAAAGGCCAACATCTTTAGAATTAAACTAGATCAAGCCAGAAATTGACACCAAAAACATTTTGAATTTGTCAACCAACAATTGATCAACGTACCAAACCCATACAGCACTGGCTCCATCACTCTCCCAAACTGCGAGGACTTGGATTCCTTCTTCTTTGGAAAAAACTAAAATCATTGAAAATGATCCGCTGTCAGTGAGGGAACTACTTCTGGCTGTCTCGCACATCCGTCCGCACACCTCCCAGACCGCTGATGGAATTGGTCATCCTGGGCACGTCCCCAAGACAATGACTCTTGGCAAACTCAACAAACCCCTCAATGAAAGTGACATTTACTACATTCTTTTAGCTTTAAACCTACCTAAACACTTCATCAACCCTTTACCTTCAACTATCTTCAAGGATATCAAAGTCTCTATTCTCCCCTTATGGTTTGAGATTGTAAATGCCTCACTATTTCAAGGCACTATCCTTGATTGCCTAAATGAAGGGCAGGTACAGTACATTTGGTACTCTCTGTTTGCGAGGAGGACCACATGAAACCTGACCTTTAAGGGTGCCATGGGCTCCTGCCCCAACCAACTCTTCTATCACTGGTGGTAGTTCATTTTCCAGGATGCAGTCAATGCGCATCTGCGGGCTGACTATGACCCTTCTATGGGATGCCAGAGACATAGGAAAATAAAGCCCTGCCTAAAGATCTGAGTTACCCTTCACACCAGTCTTGGCACTTACTGGTCCAGGGAAACCAGCTTTTCCACCACCATGGCCTGGCTGGCACATGTGTCTGCTGAAGCAGTGACAGGGACCCCACTTGCAGTGATCTGGTGAAAGTGATGACTCCCACCCTCAGGGATCACAAACTTACCCTCGGAGTCCACCTTTCAACTCAGGGACACTAGGGCATGTTTTAACTTCTGCTCCTCCAAACTACCTCCCTCCAAGGCCATATTGGCCTTCCCTGTGGAGTTCTCACCAGTGGATGGTGTCCTTGTGGAGACAGGGCCTCCTTGCTTGTGCTCTAACTGTGAAAAATCAAAGCACCTAGTCTTGAAAAAAAGACACCCTGGACCTCTGTCCATCAGACCATCCCCTCTTATTTTTAGAAGGGACATGGGAATTTCTCTCTCCCACACTGGTTTGAAACTTTTTTGGGGACTTATTTGTTTTACCCTGGACTTCCCCTTTACTCTGCTGGAGAGACTGAACCACAGTTCTTGGGGTCACTCCCAGATATCTTCCTGTAGATCCTGGTGCTGACGCAGAGGTCCACCTCCCTCGCAAACTAACTTGGTGTAGTGAGCATGGAGTCAAAAAGGTGTTGCCTCTACTCTGTAAACAATTATTGAGCATGTGCTCTCCCCAAATTAGATTATACCCGATCCTCATAACTGCTCACTTTACTGCCCTTCACCCAACCGTTCAGTGACTTACTGGAGTAGTCCACAAAGTGTACCCAAGACTGGTCAGACAGTCTGTGGCTGTCTTGAAACTTTAGCCTATTCCTTTCTGTGGTGATAAGAGATGCCTTCATGGGGGCATGGGCCATCTGGTCAGCCACCTCTAGTACCAGCAGAGTTACAACTTCTAACAACTAGCATTTGTTTCCATAGACTAACCTCCTAATCCTCTTCTGGGACCATATGCATATACAGACCTAACTTATATGCTGCAAACCACCTATCAATATAATCCCCTACCAAACTAGGGAGGTGTAGGAAATTGGGTTGTATGATGATGCCTCGCAACCCGGACCATGCATGCTATCTCCCCGCTGTTTTAACATCGCAAAAGCAATTAACTTGCATGCATTTACTGCGCATGCTGTTGCAACGTGTTTGTAGTGTCTCGCTGTGTTTTGCCATTTCAACACAGTTGATTAAATGGTACCCCTTTACAGCATTTTTTTTTTACTTAATTAACTTTTATTTAAAAAGAACCCAGGGCTTTGAGTTACATTCCTTAGCCCACCGCCAGCTATTGTCCCAACAACTGTTAGTCTTGTTTTATTTCTCGTCTGTGATGGATTCTAGTGTAAATAATTGATTCCTACCTCCCTTTTAGTCAGCTTTTGGAACTTCTCTGTGAAAGGCAATCGGAACCGCCAACAGGCCCATGGGAGCTGGCGAAGCTATATGGAGAGTGCTGGAGTGCCTTGCGTCTGGAATCCTTATATCAGGTAGGTGGCTATTCCTGCCTCCTTCCCATTGTCCAGGGTCTGCAGGCAATACGGAGTCGGAATAGAAATGCAATAGATCCTTCATTCGGGGTTTGGTCATGTTTACTGTAAACTGCCCAGTGCACATTTTTTTTTAACCGAAACCGTTTCTAACTTTGTGGAGTATAGTAAGTTTATTTGTACCCTCTTTTGTGTTTATTACCGTCATGATGTTGTAACTCGTCCACGGCGCGCACTTTTGAAGAGTGTGTTTCTCTTCAAAAGTGCATCGCTCGTGGAGAATGTGGCCACATCAACTCCAACTGCTGAACAACTCATTCAGCAGTTGGACACTTGAGAGTTCAGAAGCGCTCCTGTATTTATGCCGTCTTACTTGGAAATAAACCTACGGTTTGGATTTAAAGACCCTTTCTACTGAAGTTTATTTTATACAAAACGCTTCACTTCACAAACCTCTTCATGAAGAGTCCTTAAATATTTCAGTTGGCCCTGGCCTTTATGACTGATGCATAAAGAGGCTGCTGATGCAATTGGTCATCTGGACTTACAAAAAAGAGAGGACATTACCCAGAGTGCCCAGGTAACTATTTCTGCAAAGGTTGTTAGATTGGCTCATGCTAGACATTTATTTGACCGCAGTCATCGTTTCGCTCCTGTTTCAGTCGTTACCTTGTACATTTCCTGTTGCCCATTGATAAAAGCAGGCCCATAGCACTACTGATCTAAAAATCTGTGTTTTGCTCCGAACTTCCTTAGAGGGTCTGACCCGACATTTGATTATGCGGCCCCCGGGGGAAGCAAAGGTCGCAGACCAGTCTTCCCCCGGGGTTTTCGCGCAATACGGAAGGACAAGGTGGAGGGCGGGACTACAGGGGCTAAAGGAAGCAGTGGGATGGGGGAGGGCATATAAGGTGTCAGGAGAGGAAGATCCGGCCTCTTCCTGACACCTGAGCACCACCGGAAGGGTGTTTTTAACTTTGTGGTTGAGCTGTAGGGTTTCTGAAGGGGGGCTGATTTGTCGATCGGCTGCCCGGATAGCGTTACCATCCCGTTGTGTGGCTACGTGGAGATGCCCAGGGGAGTCTTTCGGCATGGCTGGGGTTTTCGCCCCGAGGAGACGGCGGAGCTCGGACTGGCCGGGTGGAGAGGCCGCGGCGGCCGTGTCCAGCAGGCGCGGCCCCTGGCCTGGAGGGGGGTTTCCCCAAGTAGTAAGTGGAGCGCGTGTGGGGATCAGCCGGGCGCGGCAGCGGGGTCTGGTCTGCTACGCGGCTACTGCTGTGCACGTCGGTGCTGGCTGTTAGAGAGGGGACACCCTGTCGGGAGCAGGCGGGGCCCTGCACGGCGCGCGTCTGTTTTTTTCCTCCCCTGAGGCTTTCCCGGGGTTCTGGGTGCACTGCCGGTATCTGCGAGGGGTGGGGGGGGGGGCATGTGGCCGGTGCGAGGCTGATGGGGGCCCCGCAGCGGGGGTGGGGAGGGCGGGTGTCCTGGCATGCCTGCGGTCCCGAGGGGGGGGCTTGCTGTGGGGTGCCTGAGTGGGGAGGGTGGGCGGGATCCGGCCCCAGTTTGTTCATGGGGCGGGTTTTGGACGTAGCTGCTTCTGGCATTTCAGTGGCTCCCCTTCCTTATTGCAGACAGGCGGGCCTCAGTTTTGGCGGGCAGTTAGCAACAGGGGTCAGGCAGTGGGGCGGGGCGTCGCATGTTGATGACGTCGCCCGGAGCTGGCTGTGGTCTCGCTGGCCCACTATTCCCCCCCCCGTTTTTGCTGCAGCGTGGTGGGGGTGTGAGCCCGCCCCTACGGGGAGCCTGCGCTATTCAGGTTGGTCACTGGGCAATGCAGATAGCTGGGGGGGGGGGGCTGGGACCGGGCCCCTGGGGAGTTGATAGGCGGCTCTGCGTAGGGTATCTGGGACACGTGTGAGGAACGGCCATGACGGCATGAGGCCCGGTGGTGTTTGGGCCCACCTGGTTCTGGCGACCCGGTGGGGGAGGTGAACTGAGGATGGCGGTCCAGCTCGGCAGCAGGTGTGACACCAGCGGGGCGCACTAAGGCCTCCTAACGCTGCTCCGAAGCAGTAGGGGGGTCCGCGGCGGCCTGCCCTCCGTTGGGGGATTCGCGCAGTGTTCAATGCAATGTTTTATCCAGACAATGTTTAAATATGTACGGTGTGACCTGTTCAGTTTGTGCGGTGTGAGAGTCGGTATGTTTGTCGTGATAGAAGTGCTGGGGGTCGGTGGGTGTGATGGTGAAGGGAGTTGTGGGCTCTGTGGGTGTTGTGGGCTCTGTGGGTGTTGTGTGGTGGGGATGTTGGGTCGATTGGAAGTTGGTGCGAGCAGGGCTGGGGCTGTTTGGTGGTTTCGAGGAGGTAAATGGTGGCTGGCCGGTTTCTTTATGGTTGCGAGGGTCAAGGGCGGCCGTGGTAGGATCCGCGGGCACAGCCCAGATGGGCATGGTGCCCAGGAGCAGAGGGGCGTTGTGCTGGAGCAACTCTTGGGTACACGTTTGTGGCTGGGGCCTGGGGAAGGGGTAAGATACGCGGGGATCATGACGCTTCTGATGCGGTACAAAAGGGGGTGGTGATGGACGGAGCATCTGAATCAATCAAACACTCACACCCAGTCAAAATATCTGGGTTTAATCCATCACCGTTCTTTAGCCCACTCTGCCACCCCAGTTCAGACATGGCTATATGCAAATCAGTCTGACCCTGTGCCTCATGGGAACAGTCCAGCCCGAACTGCCATGCCATGTCTTCCCTGGACCGGAAACAAGCTTCCGAGGACTGGTTTCTGGCATTCCAGCCATCTTCAGCCCGGCTTGCTTGACTCCAGTGGCAAAGTGAGCAAGGGACTCACGTCTGAGCATACCCTGCCACACTTATGGTGACCAAAAGCGGTACAAAAGGGGGTGGTGATGGACGGAGCAACTGAATCAATCAAACACTCACACCCAGTCAAAAGATCTGGGTTTAATCCATCACCGATCTTTAGCCCACTCTGCCACCCCAGTTCAGACATGGCTATATGCAAATCAGTCTGACCCTGTGCCTCATGGGAACAGTCCAGCCCGAACTGCCAAGCCATGTCTTCCCTGGACCGGAAACAAGCTTCCGAGGACCGGTTTCTGGCATTCCAGCCGTCTTCAGCCCGGCTTGCTTGAATCCAGTGGCAAAGTGAGCAAGGGACTCACGTCTGAGCATACCCTGCCCTGCCCGGCTTGCTTGAATCCTGATGCGGGGTGCTGCAGGTGTGGGGGTGTCCTGGGGGATACCAGTACTGCTGCTGGATGGAGTAATGATGGGACCCAGTGTGGGTGGCGAGCTTCACAGTGGATATTACAGCAACAGGGTTGACAGGGATGGCCGGTCGGCCCCCATTTTGTCATTTGGTGGCGTGACATTTGGTTTTCGGGTTGGTGGGGCTCCGGGGTTGGATGTTTATACCGGGGGGAGTGCTCCGCCAGATACAACGCTGCCCTCCCCAAGATGGGCAGGCCGGCGTGGCGGCGTCACGTGGGCGCAAGATTGGAGTGGAGAAGGTAGAGGCGGGGGCTAGATGCTCCTGGGGTGGTGGCCAGGTTTGGGTGTACCATGTAGGTGGAGGACTGCTGCACATCTTGACTTAGCGGATGCGCAAAGGGGGGCTGGTCGGAGGAGGCTGCTCACGCACAGGCAGGGGGATGGTTGTGAAGGGCTATGCCAGAGGTTCAGAGGTTTTTAGTTTTCAGGATTTGGTGGTATGGCATTTATGGGGTTTGGGGGTGTCTCAGAACGGAGTACTATGCAGGTCGTAAGGGGGCTGCGCGGGGGTTCTCGTGGGGGTGCGCGTCGTTGGGTGACAAGCGTGTGAGGCATTCGGTACGGCGAGGGTGCTGTTTTGCAGGAAGGTTTGGGGGGAGGTGTGTTTTGGCGGTAGTGTGGAGTTTCCTGGAGGTGGGGGCGGGGTGCTGTAACACGGTGGAGAGGTATCGGGCCGCTGTGTGCTGAGGTCTATGTGAGTTTGTTTTCAATTTGACCTGGGGTTTGGTACTGCTCGCCGGGGAGGTGGAGTGTGTGGTTCATAGGTGGCTGCGGGTTGGAAGGTGCTGTAGGGAGATTAGGTGGGGATTGCGACTGGGCAGTTGGTAGTGCCAAATTGGGGCTCAGGCTTTTGGAGCGGGGGGCGGTAGTTGTGACGGAAATAGGCCCGGACAGGAGGGCACTGGGGGCCGGGTGTAGTGGCGTATTGGTGTCGGTGGAGAGGTCGCAGGGGACTGTGAATGGAGGAGGTTTGGAGTGCAGGAGAAGTTTTTTCAGCAAAGGGGGAGTCATTTCTCCTGGTCTTTGGCCTGGTGTGTAATCAGGCTGTGCTTTGGCGGGACTGCCTGGCGGTGGTGTGTGGTTTCTTGGTTGCGCGGGTGGGCCGCGACGGCTGTGGTCACTGGGTGGGTCCTGGGGGGGGGGGGGCGCTGACGGGGTGGCGGGTGTACGGTGAGGTGTCTGTAGCGACGTGGGTACTGGGGGTGTGGGATTTTGCTTTGCAGCGGTGTTTTAAGCTGGTGGCCTGAAGGGTTGCATGCCTCTGGAATATAGAAGTTAGTCTGTAAGAATTGTAAGAGTGTCTTGTACATGATTCTGGGAGTCTTGCCGGGTCTGCTCTCTACTTGACGCTGGCAGCGATTTTCATACCTGCTTCCTTACTTTACTTGAATAAGCCATAAGGGGGCTGGGGAACACCATGTATTTCTTGCAGGTCTAACTCTTCTTTTCTACCAGGGGGTCGGGAGGTAGAACAGGAGCCAGGGTTGTCGCCTGGAAGGGGTAAGGGGGGTTTCTCCCGGCAGGTGATCAACACAAGAGGTGCGCTAGCGGGTGTGTGGACGTTTTTGGGGCAGGTTCCCCGATGATTGGGTGGTGGACGGTAGGAGACTGGGTGATGGACATTGGAAGGGGTTGGTGCCATTACGTTTGCCGTACGGCGCACGGGATGTAAGGTTGCCCTGATTCGGGGACACATGCAGGGGAGAGGTTTCTGAGATGTGTCAGGCTTGCAATATCCTGAGGTGCTTGGCAGGGGAGGTGTTTCCAAGGAACGGAACATGGGGCATCCTGGTCGGGCGCAGGGTTTGTGCTTGAGGGAGACAGTTTGGACGTGAGGGAAACAGGCGGGTTTTTTTTTCATGCTTACCTAAGTACAAAGTTGTTTTCAGTGGCATCACTTGAGCATCTGATGTTCGCGTCACACTCTTGAATGCTTCTTTGTCTTCATGAGCTTCTAGGGGTACTCATTCTTTACAGAAGTGATGCACTTACATATGGGGGGGGAAATATGCTTGCATGTTACTATTGGCTGCCGGAGGGGCAATGGATCGTGGCACAAGGGGTGGATGGTCGTTCACCTCAGGAAGGATTTCACATTGGATGGACAATGAGTGGTCTGGAGCAGTCGCTTGTCCTGCTGGACATGAGTACGGGTGGTGGAGGCAGGCCTGGTGGTGGATGGCCGTTCGCCACGGGGGGGGGGGGGGACAGCTTTTTCGGTTCACAGGATTGGGACCGGACATGTGGCTGGTTTATTTGGGCGTTGGTTCAGGTGGTGGATGGCTGTTCACTGCGTTGTGGGGGGTGCCGTTTTCCCGGCTGGGGAAGGAACTAGGCGGGGTTTGCTTGCCCGACACACAGGCACAGGTGGGAGTGATGGAATATCACTGCATTGCGAGCAACTTTCATGGTAGGGTTTTGCCCCGGGGACGTTCCTGCCTTGCAGGGGACGCATGTTGGGTGGACGGTCGTTCACCAGGTGCTGCTTAGGGAGGCTGCCTTCCGGCACGGGAACGACGGGCGCGTGGGCCCCTTCTGGAAAGGGCACCTTTCGCGATTCACGTTGGCAACGAGAGTGGTGCTTTGCTGCAGGACGCAGGGGGAAGTGGTGGATTGTCATCCACTGGGAAGCTGTAGGGTCGCTGGCAGGAGGCGAAAGGTGCGCAGGGCAGGGGGGGTGGGGCAGGTAACCGCCCTCCGGGGGTTCCATGGGTGGCAGTACTTTGGAGGGGTGGGGAGTCACATACGGGCAGATCCACCCCTCGGGTGGGGGGAAAACGGTACACAGGTGACTGATAGTGGGGCATGGGAGGCAATGAGCAATAAAGGCAAAGTCAACAGAGGATGCTTGGAGGGCAAGTGAAGGTGAGAATGGGGAAAGGAAGGAGGTTATCAGTGAATGGGTGACGAGTCAAACAGGTGAGATGGTGTTCGAAAGGCAGAATGGAGAATGCGTGGGTATGGGATGGAAATGTATATTTCATGCATTGATGTACTGTTAATAAGTTTAAATGATTGCAACCTTGTCCTAATAAATGGCCTTTTACGCTTCAAGTAACAGCGTGGAGTGTAGTTATTGCGCGACGTTACTTTGTGGGTGCCTCAACAAAATGCTCTTTCAGTCTCTTTTTCAGGCCAGTGGTAGAAAAAAATCCTCGGGTCTGCAACACCCAAACCGGATAGTAGCCTTCATCGTTGTCACATAGGGTTTGTGTCTCTGCTGCTTCTCCATCCTTGCTAGTGAACTGAAGCTATTTCATTTTGTAATTTTATATGTCGAGCTATTCTGTACAACCGCTGTACCGTTTCTGATATGCTAATTTTGGTGCGGACTGAACTTGTGTTTTACTTCCAGCATGCTCTGCGGCTCGCATCTTTTGGCCAACTTCCTAAAGTTTGGGGCATGGACCAACTAACTCCCTCCTAAATTGTTTAAGAAGGAAAGCGGCGAACTCCCAGTGGAATACACTGGCACACGAATGAATCGCCAGTATTGATGCCATGGGAAATATGTTCTTTGGCAGTTTTCATTTTGTGTTAATGCTGTACACAGCTTGTTTTGATTGTTATTGCGTTTAGTTGCGGTGCACTTTGACCTTGTGCTGGCCGATATGTTAAGTGCGGCATGTGCGAACAGTTTCTAAATTTAACACAGCAGTACTGCCAAATTGCACATTAAAAGCCTGGTTCGTTTTCTTCAAAGGAACATGTAACCTTTGCACTTTTCTGTGTGCAAAGTATAGGTGATTTGCGCCTGTCGGGCTTAAGTGTGAATTGCAAGCATTATTTTTGCACCAAATATAAAATTAAAAAGTACAGATCCTTATCAAAACAAGTGTCATTTATTTTTTTTGTCAGTATATTTAAAAAAAAAAAGTATATTTCCTTCATTTTTACCTTCCGTTCCGAGCTGTCATGTCACCTTCCGTCCATGCAACCTTCCGTTCCGTTATTGAGGATTAGCATATTAGTAAAGGCAATCAATAGTGAATTGCCTTCCGTCCATGCCACCTTCTGTTCGGAGCTGTCATGTGCACAGTTATAGCATGCGTTGTAAAGGCATTCAATCATTTTTACAGCGTGAGCATGCATTGGAATTGCATGCAACGCAAGGGACTCTGCGATGTACAAGTTGCGTTGCGATGGCACCGCGTCCAATTGCCACAGTTGTAATGGGTGTTTCCCAGGAAACTGGGTTACTGGTTGAGGGGGTGAAATTCTACTCAAGCAGCAACCGTAATTCTTGTCAGGGTGAAGCACATGCAAACCTCAAATTAACTTGTGCTTAACCCTATGGTAGTATGACACAAAATCAGTCAGGCTTAACTTCGAGGCAATGTGTAAAGTGTTTATGCAGCACTTGAAACAGTAAGACGGTGAAAATACGCACAAGAAAAATCCCACAACAATTAAAAAAAATTGTGTGAAATGTAATAAATCATTTGAGACCAAAACAATAAAATGTCCAATCAGTAGAAGCGGAGGTATGGAACTATGAAGATTTAAGTGAAAACAGTGCTGAGAAGCACAAAGTGCCAACTGTTGTAATCTGTTCGCTCCAGACTTGTGCGTGGGCAAGCCCTGGCCTACTCACAAACATGTTGTGTCAGTTCTGCCTCTTCCCCAGGGTTTGGCTCCAAACTGTCTAGGTTAACAAAGGGCAGACAGGCCCAGGTGTCAGTGGCATTTGCCAGTGACACAGCAGGCAGCCTTTGAAGCTCAGGAAGGGCTGAGTACAACCGACAAGGCCATCCTGCATAGTAGAGGAACACCCTTTCCTACACCCAAGGCCCTTTTGTTCTCTGACTGCTAGGAATGAACATCACTCAGGCTCAGTGGTTGGCTCTGGGTATTCCTTATATTTGGGCAACCAACAAACTCAAACCAGCCCTGTGACCAGAAGGGTCTAATGGATTTAACAGTATATTACTTTTTGAAATCAGCCTTTGGGACGTTACATGAACTCATCCCATAGTTCTATTTTGTTTACCTTTATTTTTAATATTATATTACAATGATTAGATTCTTTGGGAAAAGTAGGAGTGATGTATGCTAATGACCTCTTATTAAATTTGGAACTCTGCCTAGTTTTCGTAAAAGTATAGCTTTCTTATTTTGCCTATGAGTGTCGAACCTGTTTCCACCACAAACTGCAAGTTTGTTGGAAAGAAAAAAAAAATAGGAAACATTGACTACCAATTAGAAAAATGCAAAAGCGTTGGTAACTTTTCTCTTCTAGAACTTTGCTTGTTCCTTAATGCTGGGAACATAGTGACCTTATCACAGCAAAGCTTTTGAGGATACATTTGTAGGAAATAAAAATGGTTTCTTACACATCACTTCTGTGCAATTTAGCCAAGAAAAAAACTTAATTTTCTAATAATTTGCTTATTTTCTTAGTTATCGTCAAAGGAATCCACATAAACTAGGTAACTTTAGGATTCCCCGACATGTTGGGAAAGAAGGTCACAAATTTGGCCTCAATACCTTTTGTGGAAAAAGGTTACAATGGCCTAAACGCAAAAGGTGTGTATGTCACGGAGATTGGGTACACGTTTTCCTTTATCTTCAGTGCAGACACCAGGGGCCTTATTTATGAAGGCCGTGCGTCACTTTTACGCCGCTGGTGCGTCACTTTTTGTGACGCACCAGCGGTGTAAAAAATGTGCCTTGTTGCGCCATATTTAAAAAGTGACGCATCTAGGTAGATGCGTCACTTTTTAAACCCCTGCGCCACATTATACCTACGTCAGGTATAATGTATGCAGAGGGGGCGTTCCCCCACAAAAAGCCTTGTAATAGTGACGCAGTGAAATCTATGATATTTCACTGCGTCACTTTTAGGACGCTGTTGCGTCAAAATCTTGCGCCTGCCTCACAGCAGGCGCAAGATTGACGCAAGCCCTTTCACATGGGGCTTTCCCCATGTGAAAGGACGCATTGCTGGAGTTGCGTCACTTTTGTGACACACTCCAGCAATGCGTCACTTTTGCGCTTACGGATACGTCAGAAATACTGACGTATCTGTAACTCCTTGCGACATGATGCGTCATTCTGTAAATATGACGCATCATTGGTGTCGCAAGGAGTGCGCAGTGAAAAGGTACGCATCGCTGTTTTCACGCAGCGATGCGTCACTTTACATAAATGAGGCCCCAGGTTCCAATACGGTTGCCACACATTGCGTGATGCAGTGTATGTGCTGACATCCCTTCATCCTTGAGTGACTTAAATGCCACATGCATGCTGTACCAAAATCCTAGATAAAAGTACAAAAATAGAAGTGGGCACCAACAAAATTAACAGGAAGAGCCGAGTCAGAAGAGAGACAAGTGTTTGTCTTGACTCTAACAGTCTGTGCATGAGTTGAGCCTTGAACATATTTGGCATGTAAAGTACACAACAAACATCATATAAAACATATTGTCTCCTCAATATTCAGAAAAGCATGTTTCTTTAACACGAGGAATACTTTCACCGTTGTACTTCAGTTGCTATCCGTGCATTAGCAAACTAAGAGGCAGTCATCTATCATGTGCACTCTATTTGTGGTGTAGATTTTTATTATATTCCGGAATATATCATAGTTTAATAACTAAAGCACAATAGGTTTGTTTACAATGCGCGTAATGAACTTGAATATTTGAAGAGGTTCTCCTGTGTAATATTGAAGAAAAAGGAGGCTCAGTGAAATAAAATATTTACTTAGGATCACACAATTTGGTCATGCAGAGAAGCTGGAAATGATCAAAAGTCTCCTGGTTTCACGCTGCAATTCAGCCTCTAGATGGATATATTTTTCTCTCTCTGTTTTTTTATCAAAGTTCAATGCTTTGTCTTTAATGTTGATGCATAAGGTGAGAGTACGGGTGGCAAACAAATGCCACGTGAAAGCCCCGGCCGTTTGGGGCTTGAGGGTCCAGTGAACCTCCTCAAGCTGAGTTGGATTCAGGCACCTGGCTCGAGTTGCCTCACCCACCTCTAGACAAAAGATGCAGAGAAGAGGAGAGCTTCCCATTTGTGCTTCACTGCTAGGTACTCTTTCTTTTGAATCTTTTCTCCCTCTTTTCAATCTTACCTCCATCTACTCAGCTTTCAGAAATCCGGGGCTAACATTTCAAATGGGATTGGTGACCTGGGGGCAGATGTATCAAGATTGCATTTTGCGATTTCTAAATAGCGATTTTTAAGGAATCGCTATTTAGAAATCGCAAAATGGAATGTATGTAGAAAATCGCAATTTTTTAGCGATTACCTAGTCTTCCTTATTTGCAAATTCGCATTTTGCGAATTCGCAATTAAGGAATAATTTCCCATGCATTCCTATGGGCCAGGAGGCCTATAGGAATGATTGTGAAAATATTCTCAATTTGCGATTCGCAATTTGCTAATCGCAAATTGAGAATAACGTCAAGGGTACAGGGGTGTCTCAAAGACACCCTGCTGCACCCCTGAAATCTACATGTGTGTGCATATGGTGCACATACATGCCCTATGGGCATGTATGTGCATCACATGCCACCTTCACGAATGCCAAATAGGGCATTTTTAAAAGAATTCGCAAATTACCACCAACTACAAGTTGGTGGTAATGTGCGATTTCTTAACCCAAAATCGCAATTTCGAAAAGCCACATACATCGCATTTAAGGAATTGCAAAATTTGCGATTCCTTAAATGCTTAAGCAAAATAAGAAATCGCAAATTTTTGCAATTCCTTACTTTGCGATTTTTTAATACATATCAAAAAATGCTAAAAAGCCTTTTGCGATTCGCTAAGGCCTTCCGGCCTTTGCGAATCGCAAAAGGCTTGATACATCTGCCTCCTGGTTCTTCCAACACCATTGACGTCATCATTTTACAGCTCATCCCTCGCACGCATCTGATGTCTCTTTGAGCCAGTCTTTCTGAAATGAGCTCACCTGTCCTCGAATGAACTGCTTATCCTCCTCATCACACAGTTTTAAACTGAAACGCCTCCTTTTTGCCTCTTCAATTTGTTTCCTGTTACATTCACAGTGCCACAGGGATAGGGTGCCATTTCTCTGTTCCTCCAACTACTGCCAGGGTTTTTGGCCCCTCAGACGTCACAGAACACAGTATTCATTTATTTGTTTGTCAGTTTTCAATGTGTCTAGGACTGGCGTGCCAGCTGCTAAGTGCATGAGAGCAGAAAAAGTATGCCTTCAAAGTGGCGATAGACAGCAGAAGTGGGGAAGGATGAATGCAGGTTACAGAATGTCAGGTGTAACGTAGCTTGAATAGAGATTGAAAAGCTGCATTTACTGCTCAAATTTACCGTCTGGAAAATTGTAGTCTTAAAGGCCAGGACAGTGACACATTGTCTCCTTTGTGGACCAGACTGTCTTTTTTTCCAGATAAATACGTCAACATCTTTCACTTCCACATCTTATTGCTTCTGTAGTCTCGGAATCTAGTGCTCAGATGCGATTTCAACCAGAATCCGCTATGGTTAGTATATGTCTTGTGAGCTAGAGATGACAGGACCCTTTTGGTCACTGACAGACTCCGTAGAACAGTGACATAAGTGACATAAGTGCTTGGGTTTGGGGATAGAATTCATGCTGTAGAATGTTCAGTCAACCTTTAAAAGCTGAGGAATAAAGACATGTAACACCAAACTGTCTGTGTGTTTGTGTGTGTGTGTGTGTGTGTGTGTGTGGTGTGATCAGTTACATGTAACCGGGCTGGGTAGGACACTATAACTGGCAAGAAGAAAGGGGATTATGTAGACCCCATGACCTGAAGAACAGAAAGCCCGAAACCGGTCCTAGGATGCTTGTTTCCAGTCCAGGGAGGACCTGGCTTGGCAGTTCAGGCTGGACTGTTCCCATGGGGCACAGGGTCAAGACTGATTTGCATATGGCTGGTTTCAAACTGGAATGGCATGGTGAACAAAAATAAATGATTGATTTAGGCCCAGATCTCTGTACTGGGGTGAGTGTATGACATTGTTCTGCATTCTGTCCATCATTTGTTGTTTTTGACGAAGCACAGAGAGTGCATTCCTGAAGAGTTTGGTCCAGCAAACTGATTGTGCGTGCCACATGTGCCTCTGTCGAAGCGAAAATCGGAGATTGGCGTATGTGAAGTCAAAGCGCCGCGCCACTGCAGCCAGTGCAAGACCAGTTAAGAAAGTAAAGGCCTTACAGAAAGATTGTTGTCACTGGCAAGAAATTTGCTGGTAAAGTTGAGGGAAGAGATACTGCACCACTGTATAATAGAGCCATCGTTCATACAGTAAAACAAAGCTAAAGACTACGACAACTAGGTACAGAAATGTGCCAAAAGCAGTGTTCTTTGAGCGCAAGGAAGTGCTAAAAGCGGAAAATATTTCTAACATAGAGACACCCTAAAGCAGTGGCAACCCATTTCATAAAGTGCAACGAGGGAATGCTGTGAGGAGAAGCAGAAGATTGCAGAATAAAATTAAAAGCAGTGATAATCAAATACATAAACAATACGATCACACTACCCAAAATCTGAGTAAAGAAAGCCATCTGATCTCACACCCGGGGCTGCAACCCAAGCAGAAGCACAGGAGTTGTGCTTAAGAGAGTGTTGAGTCATTTGTAATCACAAAGAAGGGGCGAGGGTCAAAGACAATTTATACTCCGCCACCCCGAGACCCCCGAGACCCCCGAGAGAACACTAGTGTACACACGAAAGGGGTGGGAAGAGTAAATAATAATACCGTATATACTAATATGGTAAAGAATAGAGTCAGCCCCAATAGGGCAAATCGCTCTATTTGGAAAAACTGCCCTCACTCATATACCGAGGTATGTGACATGCTTCATCATTGGGCCTGCCTACAATACGCCCTGGTGTACCCCACACAGGACGGAGCATAAGGGAGGGGGGAAAAAATAATAAATTCCACTTAACACAACATATAGTCAAACAGACTAGACAGACACAACACTTAACACATCCACTGTGGTGAAAATAGTGCAAAACCCTTGTGTTTTCAAAACCGAAAAGTGCGACAAAGAAATAGTGCAGTATAGGGAGTGATTTAAGACTGTTTAAAGGTGTCAACTAGAAAAACAACTT
This sequence comes from Lissotriton vulgaris, assembly GCF_964263255.1. Taxonomy (NCBI): domain Eukaryota; kingdom Metazoa; phylum Chordata; class Amphibia; order Caudata; family Salamandridae; genus Lissotriton; species Lissotriton vulgaris. The sequence goes on along the minus strand of NC_141700.1, from coordinate 647,128,146 downwards.
TATTAAACGTTACTTGGCACCTCTACCAGGATTAAAAAGATGAAAAAACAGAGGATGGGAAATGCCTTCAGGAGATAATTAGGAACCTCAAGGCTTCCCTCCTACCACTGCCAGAGTCAACATGTTTCGACCGCTCTTGATGCGCCTGTATGGTCACTCCGGTCTTCGTCAGGACCGTCGCATTCGGTTTCTCTCGGGGTTCTCCCGTAATCTGGGGGAAAGTTATTACCCCTACAGGGAGGTAGGTCCAAGAAATCCTTACCAATCCTGTGTAATCTATGGAGAGTGTCCCCTTAAGTGCGGGAAAACAATCACTGTGGCAAAAAAAGAAGAACAGAGGGGGCGGATGAGAACCCTTATGTATATCCCCCCATTCCAACTTTCAATAATGTACTAAGTTTAATTTTTAGCCATTAAGAGGTGTGTCTGATGATTTTTAGAAAGCCCCAGATGCATGGTCGTGCATAGGCTACTTTAATAACAACCTTGAGAATCCCTATACAGTCTGAGAATCTTAGGTATGCATCCCTTATAATAAACCACTTAACTGTCTTGGTGCAGACAGCAGTCCCAAGTACTAAGAAACACTATATTCAGTACAAAAACCGATTCCAACCAACAGCAACCAAAACTGTTGTAATGTCCCCACTGTAGGTGTAACACCCAGTCAATTAACTTATCGAGTTTATGTGTTACAAACACTCGCACTGGTGTCCGGTGTACAGGACGCCAGAGAACACAATCTGCAAATAAACATATAGAGGGAACAATTGTGTTCTATTCCAGTATAGTTGTCATCTTATTAACGAGTGGAGAAAACGCCCATGCAAGGAGCGATCCCCATTCGCAACTCAGCGCTAAAATTGCCCTCGTCAACCCGTAAAAACCGCTTATGTCAGAAGCGTTCACCCATCCAAACACGTACACTCACGATTGCCCTCATCAGTTTAAAAGCAGCCGTTTATGCCTGTAACGCTTATCCCCTTCCTCCTAGTGAGATCCCCACGATACCGTTCTGAAGGGTTGTCCTCCGCAAGTCTGGTACGACCCGTGGCACCGCGTAGATGAAATACGCGGTGGTGCACCCGACTACTTGTTGATCTGGGATGCACTCGCGTCCCACGTGACCACGTCTACAGACGTCTTCGCGTCTCCCGCGTGTGCCCCGAGGATCATGGGGAATGTAGTTTCACACGCCCATAGCACACTAGGCCCCGGGTTCGCGGCTGCTATGGGAACAGAGGAAGGCATTTTTATTAGAGTAGCGTGATATTGAGAAAAAATGTCCTGATAATACCCATGGTAATAAGACATGAATTTTCTCAAATAAGGTGATAATGGCCACTCACATTACCCAAATAATGGCATAAAAGATGTAAAAGAAAATCCAAAATACTTCTAAGGAAGTCAGGTTGCATTCAGAAAATTGACAAGTGAGTCCCCAAGGAAGAGTGTGTAGTTATTGCGTGCACTCCCCTTAGTGGTATCCCATGCCTCCGCTCTTATACATCTGGTTAAACCTATATAGGGGTTCCAATAAGGGAGAATACACACAATGGTGTAACCCTCTGGACAGATCCAACACCCTCTTCGTCTTTCATGATTCAACATAGGTCTTAGAGGGGACGCTCCAGTCAGTTCTAAAGAGCGCTTTAACATATTCAGAGAGCCCTATATGGATTTTTATGGGATGTCTAGATCCCTCTAGTACTGAAGCCAACCCTGTTGCTGGGACTGACAGGTTCTAATGTTGGGGCATCAATAGCTTAATCTCTGTATTCGGAGCTATTGCCTACTTAAAGCTTGCCATGGAATATCATCATTTAGTCCTACCAGGTGACTTTTTAATCGATATACCCATCTTTGCTCCCTCCGGAGTAATAGATTTTGGTCGTCTACTTGGTATCTCCCCAGTTGAATTTTTTCTATAACAGTCCACTCCAGGTCATCTATACCATGTCCCTTTTCCTGGAAGTGGGCTGTGAGACGGGTATTGGTCTTTCCGCACCTGATGGTACTGCGGTGTTCAGTGATTCTCACACGTACCTTCCTACTTGTCATCCCTACATACATTAAATGACAAGGGCATGTGATCAAGTATATTACCCCCTGGGAATTACAGTTGGTATGAGTTTGTTGTTCCCAGGGGGTACGAAGGCCTAGATCTATGGTTTTTGAATAACGTGTGAGGTGGCAAACGTTACATGACCCACACCTCGTGTGGCCAGTCAGTTTAGGTAGACCTGGTAGTATGTTGGTCTCCTTTGCTCCCCCCAGCTCCCTGGGTCTGGTGTGTACCAGTAAATCCTTTAGATTTTGGCTCCGTCTGAATGAAAAAAGAGGTGGTGGAATATTCATTCCCCCTGTGTTCAAGATTTTCCAATTTTGCATTACCAGGCGTTTGATATGATGTGAGGCCGTATTAAAGGTTGACACGAAAACTGGTTTGTTCATTTCTGGTTTTACGGTTTTCACAAGTAATGCCTCTCGGTTCGTGTTGAGGGCCCTTTTCTTGGCTTTTCTGATTATTTTGGGTGGGTATCCTCTTTGTTGGAGTTTGTTAGTCAAAATCTCTGATTCAGATTGGAAATCTTCTATTGCTGAACAATTTCTCCGGATCCGGAAAAATTGTCCCACGGGTAAGTTCTCCCGCAGGGAGCGGGGATGGAAGCTCCCAAATTCCAACAGGGAATTCTTATCCGTGGGTTTGTGAAACACCTTTGTCTTGAGGGTGTTGAGTCATGTCAGACCGACTGAAAAGACGGAAGCGGCGGTCAGAATAGTAACATTTTCTTTTTCAATGGCAATGCAAAAAGAAGCCACACAAGTTTAGATTGGCCATGATGATCTTGAAGCAAGCATGTCACAAGGACTTACAAATGGTGTGAATGGTGCAAGTCCAGGTAAAGAGCATGTACTCTCATCAGTAAGGGCCATAACTGGTTATGATGCCACTGCTTTCTGAAAACCACCGCCTCCCTTCGATACCGCCAAAAAGCAGAATATTGGTGACAGAGGGACTGCTGGGGTTGAAACCTTTGATGATTTCATTGATGCACTGGATCATTAAGTATCTGAAGAATTTGGCAGGTGAAGGAGTCGAAGAAGTGATAAAGAAACTACCACACGATGGTGAAGCATTGCATACCAGCTTCAATCCAATGCCAAATGTCAACTACGAAAAGTACATTTTCAGTCAGGAAAGGCAGAAAACTGATGAAACTATGGATGAGATTGTAGGAAGACCTGATTTGTGTTGGACAGCGAAGAGAGAGAATATATACTAGGCTGAAATAAAATAGGGACGCAGGGTTCTACCCTCATGCACCCAAGGACTGGGGAGGCTATCAAGTTAACCCATTCAGCGGATTACAATTCCAACAATTTGATTTACAGCATTAAATACCCTTGTGGGTTAATGTACATTGGCAAAACAGAGAGAAAAATTAAAGACCCGCATTACTGAACATAAAAGCATGATTCGAACTAAGAAAAACAATTCTAGTTTGGTGGTCCACTGGATAGAATCTAGACATATGACCTCTCAAGTTTGTTTTCAGATCATTGAAGTACTTGAGAACTCACCTAGCTGCAACATCTCAAAATCTTTATTACAGAGAGAATTTTTGGGGATTAAACGGTTTGACACCATGTCACCGAAGGTCACATGAGCTGCTTCATATAAGCATAGCCAAATATATGGAATACATCATTTTGAGCATCATTTTGACATTAACACATTTCAGAATGTCACTGCCATTAGGGACACTTTGGGATGTGGTTTAGAGACTGCTATTCTTCATATTTCTTCTACCTAGTTTACAATCACTGCTTACAGTTAGGACTCATTCAATTTTTATTTTGAATTTTTTTTTAGGATATCTTTTATGTACATTAGGCCTTCTTGTGAATATCATTTTCATGCTTGGATATACTTCATCCTTATTTTATTCAAGTCTATATACTCTCTCTTCACTGTCCAGCACACACCCTAAATTATTAGGCATTGGTTCCTATTATTAGCAGACTGAGCAACACAAAGGTCTCTTATGGATGGCACTTTTTGTGTAAGCGCGTTTTGAATTTATCATTCTACCTCCATTTAGTGAAAGTCGACTCTCTTGCATTATATAGAGGTATTTTATGATAGATTTTTAAGCTCTCTGTCTCATTTTCTGGCAGTCAATGAATGGTTTCCACGTTTGATGAATCTATTCCTTCACCAGGCAAACAAGCGGCCATCTTGGAACGGCCAATACATTAGGCATTCACCCAGGATCATAATCACTGATTAGTCAATCCCCGGAACCACTAGACCCCTTATGCGGTGTTGTAACTAATAGTGGGGCCTATTATTTCACATACGCCCATTTAGATCCCTTCCCACTCGTACCCTCTAACTATCTGACCTTCTCACCCGCCCTAACAATCCGATCATATACTATGGAGCCCAAGGGCCAACACACCTACTACATCAAATACCCTCCTACCCTCCCAAAAAAGGCGGCAAAAGGCTTCAAACATAACCTCCTAAACACACACCCAGAAACCCCAATCTCTGACACCCATTTCTCAAATAACACAGGACACATAACGAATTACATTATATTCTACACCAAAAGGAGAGCACAACGGCGGAAAGCCTTTCTCACCCTATTCCCAACTGCATCTACTAAGAAAACTGCACATGGTATTACACATCCATCATTCCCTCTCCGTTCTACAACGGAACTGCCACAATTACCATTTATCATAATGGGATCGTCCTCATGCAGACATCAGAACATAACCTTAATCTACTGGATAATATCCTCCCGATCTTCAACACGCAGGTTACAAGACCCTATCCCACCTCTCCTAATCCTCTGAGGGTCTCTCTATCTGATCCCCCTTCTAGACATTCTCCCCCGCTATCCCATAGCACAAATACATCCACCACAAGTCCAACTGTCACCCCATTGAATGATACTCATCTGCAGTATACATGCTCCCCCCAGTAACATCAATATTCCTACTACACCCACTTCGCCTCACACTTGCATCACCTCATCCGTGGCCCTCCCACACACTCCTTTGCCCCATACTACCACTCCCCATCTCCACACCAACTTCTTCTTCACCTCACCCCCCACCCTCACCCCTCCTATTAACTCTATTCCAGATTCTACCCCTCCCTCACCATACACAACCAATCCCGTCATGGCCGCAGTCCCCCTCGCTCCCTGCAATCTGACTCTCAACATCATTCCTCACACAGCACGCAACAATACACCCGCACATCCACGCTTCACTCTCCTCCTGCCCAGTGACTTCCATTCCACAACAATTCCACACAAAAATTCAGATACTCCTAAAGCACTCTCCACTCGTCACTGTAAACCCACCACCCGTCGATCCAACACAAATCTTACCCCGGGACACTACACAAGCCACAACACCTCCCCACTTAACCACAGTCCAGACCATCAATAAGACAACCCTAACACCGGACCCCAAACTAGACGAGATAATACTATCCTTATGACAAATAAAAGAAGACATTCAAACTCTTCAGGATCTGATCCGGCAACATCCCAAGCCCAAAGCGAAACCTATTCAGCAGCCTTGCTCAAGCCGCTCACTTCAGGAGCCCCCCAAATGGAAAACAGTACCTTACCCCAATGCTTCATTCCGGCCGACCAGGGAAAGGAGAACACTATCACCAAAGGACCTTACTTCACTCCAACGAACCTCCATCCCTACCTGGTGGGCCAGTTCACTTAGAGATTACACAGAAACGGTCCTTAATCCAACCCATCCTTCCCAATGCCTCTAGATGGACAAGACACACTCTCAGAGGTATTGTTGAAAGTAACCTCACAAAGAGTACCCATCTCCCGTTACCAGAACACCACCGCAACCAAGGCCCAGTTAAAATACATCCTATTAAATTGTAGATTGGCAGCACGTTATGCTACTGACATAGCTGACCTTATTATAACCAATATACCCGACCTTATAATTCTAACAGAAACCTGGCTAACTGAGTCATCCACACCCATTCTAGACATATTAGTTCCCCCAAACTACTACACCACAAGACTAGATAGATCCGATAGGATAGGCGGTGGTATTGCCTGCATTCATAGGAACAACATCTCTGTGAGCTGCTCTAACACCCCGATGTTCTCCTCCTGTGAACACCTTTGCCTACACATTACTAGCAATAGCAAGCCAATATGCACACTACACTCTTTCTACTATCCTCCTGGCAACAACCTCACTTCATCGAACACATGATGGATATTTTAGCGACAAATGTAGGACAACAGAATACGCAGATCTTCCTGGGGGACTTCAACCTCCACTGGAACGATCTTGGCGACCCAGAGGTCAATAGCCTCAAAGCTTTCAATCCAACCTCAATCTGACCCAAATTTGTGACAGCCCCACGCACGAAAAAGGATCAATCCTCTATCTAATAATTTCCAAATCAGACTCTACCCAGCTGGAAACGATCCTCCCGTGTGACTGGTCCGACCATCACATTATCACTTTCCATATCAAGGAAGTAGTTAAACTACTCTCTTTCCAACCCAGGAGAACAAAAACCTGGAAGAGGAACCTAGAAAACATCAATCCGGTCGATCTCAAATCCGCTAGTCAAACCCTTGCGCCCATACCTGATGGATCCAATGATGTTCAGGTTTTGACAAATCACTATTTCCACTCGATGAACAGGGTACTTGTCAACGTAGCCTACCTACAACTAAAAAGAGTCAACAAAAATAACTCAATCCCCTGGAACGATGGTAGACTAAATGAAGACAGGAGATCATTTAGAGCTATTGAAAGGCAATGGAGAGCCGTCCCATCCACTGCCCACCTCAAATTACTAAGAAGCACCAGAAATGCCTACTACAGAAGAATTAGACAATCTAAAGCGGATTACATATGCACTCAACTAGACCAAGCTAAGAATTGCCCCCAAAAATTGTTTGAAATAATCAAAGCTCAGTCTTGCCTCCTTTTTCACAACAAAGACTGAAAAACTAAAGACAGACCTACTTAACGATCTAGTATTGTGGTAAATATTTGATTTACCGTCTTAATTTCTATGCAGGTAAGTACTTAATCAATAATAACTCAATCGGAAAGAAAAAGGCAGAGTCCGTGGTGTTTAGAGTTCTTAGGGGTTTTATTCCTCAAAAAGGAATGGTCATGACCTGGATATCATGTTCCTGCAACCACAGGGGTTCAGGAAGGGATAGAGCAATATTTTATTGACAGTACATAACTTATATACTTAAATCGTACAGTAGAAACCAATACAGAAGGCGTAACAGCTGAGAGAAGACAAGATAACAGCATCCACGTGGTAGTGATACGTAATTAGAAGGCGTGAACTGGGCGTGAACATAGAGGTGTGTGCTAGAAACGTCACAGGTAGGTGTCACGAGTGGGTGGCACAAAGCAGAAATCTTGTAATGTCAGCAGAAATCTGAGGCTTGGATGCGCGCGCAGCTGCATGACGTGTGATTGACGTGAAACTAGAGGGTGCAGGGGGACTTGACATTTACACTGGCGGAAAGAGACAGAAGTCTGGCATGTCAGATCAACTCGTACTTCTATCATATCTGATATCTGATGTTTGGGAACCATATTATCTAGACGGAAAGGTCTCTGGGGCAGAAGCCTATTCTATACTGACTGTGAGTGCGTGTATAAGCGCCTAAGTGTCTACACGAGAATGCGAGGGGCATGGGCCTTCCATGGTAACAGGGGCTATGAATTACTTGCACAGAGACAGCGAGGCCGGGCCCTTCGCTCTACAGCTGAGGGGATGTTTACTTAAACTAGTAGGCAGGAATGTATTTTCGAGGAGCGGAACAGATAATTCGAAGGTTGAAGTCAGTCTTGGCAGGCAGCAGGCTGTGCTAAGCGCCGGGAGCCGCACAGAAAGTAAGTCAGAGGTCACGGGTACAGAGACAGCCTGGGCTGAGGCTTTCAGAGTCAGAAGCCAGGAGGAAAAGGCTTGATGGCAGAATTCAGGGCCTACTTTGCCAGAGCTGAAAAACGTGTAAAGTATACCACAAAAAGACGTTGGCATAGCATACTTAGGAACGGACTATTCAACCCATTCAGGGTGGGTCTGAAAGAGGACATGTTAACGTTGGACGCAAATGTATTTGCGTCTTCATAGCTGGCACAGGAGGGAAGTTACATGCACTTTAAGCTGGTACATGGAGTCGGTGGGGTACACGCTAGGGAACACAACTTGACCATAAAATTTATATTTCCTCATTCCCTCCTTGTTCCCTACGGACCCTTCATGATATATCGATCCTCATGAATCGATAAGTTTGTTCTTGTAACATCATTTGCTCTTCTTTCTTCCTCTCACGTTTTGAGAGAAAACTGGAATGTTCAATGCATGATGTGGCACACAGTCCACAAATCGCTGGCCCACACTGTAGGCACAGGCAGCAACTGAATACTAGGACTAGGCCGATGCCTAGGAAGGATAGGATCTTCCATCCCCAAGCAGTTAACGTTGTCCAGAACCAACCGGACCAAGTCCAGGTGCCTGGATTCTGATGTATCAGATTTGCAATTTTATGAAGACGTGTAATAGCTTTGTATACAGATGGCGCGTTTTCTGGGATGAAAACACAGCAACTTGACCCGATGACCTTACAAGCTCCGCCTCTATCTGCCAAGATGACGTCAATAACAAGACAATTCTGAAGAACAACAACCCGCATGGCGGACTGCTCCTCTGTTAAGTTACCTAGGGCGGAGGCAGTTTCATTTACTACTGCTTCAAGTGTTCTAGTTAATCTGCGTATTAATTTACTATTTTGGACGGGGCCTGTGAAGAAAAAGAATCCTTTATTGAAATCTGTGTACTGCTCCCATGCCGTTTCAGTGTAGTCGACAATCGGGAGATCTCTTCGGAGTCTATTCTTTACTAGATTTGTATTTCTGTGATAATCAGGAGGGGCTAGAAAAACGGGTGGCAGAAGGAATGCGATGTAACAGGTACCATCCCAATCTGGAGGTAAGCGTAAGTATGCGGTATGACCACAAACAAAGTAAGAATGACGGGTAGCTCTAAAAGAAGACTTGCCTTGATCACTGAATTCGACCACAGTAGTACATTTACTATGACCTAAGTGTACTGAACCCTTCTTACTGACACATAATTCACCAGTGACTGGTAATACTGACATAGCAGGGAGAACTGGTGCAGCTTCGGATTCAACAGTAAGAATCATAAGGTTAATTGTGTAATTACCTAATCCATATACTTCATTTTCTAGATCAGTTCCTATTCTAATGGGAAGTCCCTTCTTGTCAGGGTAACAGACGTTAAGCAGAACTAAGTTCAAGTTTCCCCAAACCCAGCTTCCTTTAAAAACAGCAACATCAGGATCTACGGAATTAATTATTCTAAACCATGCACCACAGGAGCCATTGTGAGTGAACGGGTACGGAAAGAGGGGCAGAACTCCCTTGTATTTCTGGTAGGGAGGGAGCCGGCCACATATCCAGCAGTTTGTAGCATTGTTAGTCTGATGGGAGTGATGTAACATACTAATGAATGTGTTGTTGCGCAGCGCAAGCCTGTAAGAAAGTTCGTGTGGAGGTAATTCACTAAAAGAATGTTCAGCAGTGACATTGTAAGCAGATTGTTCACGCTTGAAAATAGGGTAATATATAGGAAGGAGTACACTTGCAACAATAATCAGAAGGCTTAGGAAAAACATAATCAATAATGTCACTATACAGTGACTGCGGAGTGATTTACAATATGTATGTTTCTTGAGTTGTCTCTCTCTCTCTCTATCTCGATCTAGGGGATCCATGTCAGAAACTATTTAACCGATTCACCTAGGGGAGGACTTAAACAATTAAACTGTCTGACTTGCTAGATCGGAGTTTCATGCGGTATTCTTCTTGGGGAGTTTTCTCTTGTTTCAGAACTTTAAAGTCACTAGGTTCGATACAGTCTTTGGAAGGGGTGGATGTGTCGGTATCGGGTAACAGTTCGTTGCACTTCTTGATATGGCTGGTATGTATCCACCCCTTTCTCCCCTCCACCTTTACTGCTGTCCTCGTTGTAAGAAGAACGGTCTTCGGCTCTTTCCAGCGGGGCTCCAGCGGACTTTTCCTGTCGAAGTTCCTAATTAGGACCAGATCTCCTGGACGGACATCATGCGGCTTTACATCAGTGTTGTCAGGGAAGGCTGCGGCAACCTGTGAACGACATGATTGGAGTGCAGACATCAAGGAGGCAAGGTAATCTGTCAGCATATTACAATCAACATCGGTAATTTTCTTAGGTAAGGGCGTCCCCCACATATTTGGTGGTCTGCCAAAGACCACTTCATACGGGGATAGTCCTGATCTCGAATGGGCAACCATTCTCATGTAGAACAGTGCAACTGGCAGGGCGACTATCCAGTCGATCCCTTTCTCTTTACAAACTTTAGCAAGACGGGTCTTTAATGTCTGGTTATGCCTCTCTACAAGGCCAGCGGCTTCGGGATGTCGGACACAATGGAATCTCCACTGATATCCTAGCAGCAGGGAAACTTGTTTCATTAATTCGGATGAGAATGGCTGTCCGTTATCTGAATACACGACACGAGGCAAGCCGTACCGTGGGAAGAATTCTCGAACCAGCTGTCTTGCAGTGGTCGGAGCAGTGTAATCTGGGACTGGATATGCTTCGGTCCAACGGGAAAGTGCACAAACAATTACGAGGACATATTTGAATCCTCGACAACGGTCCATCTGGATATAATCCATCTGGAGGACTTCAAAAGGGTGATCGGGAGGATGAAATCCACCTTGCTCTACGGGGACACTTTTTCCTGGATTGAACTGACAACAGATCATGCAAGTACGCACTTTCTGTTTTGCTGCTGCTCGTAAGTGTTTGTTATACCAGAGATTCTGTAAACTGTCTAACATCGCTTTCTCTCCTAGATGTGCAGGACTATGTGCTGTATTGATCATGACTTGAACCATAGAGTCGGGGAGAAACCATGTAGATTTTCCCTTCGTCATCCAACCTTGATCTGTCTGGATCCCTCCTAGTTCGGTCCATTTCTTTATTTCATCTGTAGTAGCATGTGTCTGAACATCGATTACATCTAGTGTGGGATCCCTGACTGTCATACAATGTGTCGGTACTATTGTCTTTGTCACGTCAGTTATCTGAGTATGAGTCAATGCTGTATGTTTTGCTGTCTGGTCTGCCAGGTCGTTACCCTGGGAAACGGAATCTGTAACTTTAGTATGTGCTTTACACTTCATGACGGATATGCCTGAAGGCAGATGTATTGCTTCTAACAGTGCTTGAATGAGGGGACCGTGTTGAATCTTGGCACCATGAGAGGTCAAGAAACCTCGTTCTTGCCATAACATTCCGAAGTCGTGTACAACTCCGAACGCATAACGGGAATCAGTGTATATATTAACATTTCTGTTCTTGGCTAGTATACAGGCTCGGGTCAGAGCGATGAGCTCTGCCGCTTGAGCAGACAGTGTATCAATGCGATGTGTTTCTGTGACTTCAGTTTCAGTGGTCCCTGCATATGCGGCCACTAAGTCTCCTGTACTTGTTCTCATACATGAACCATCCACGTAAAGTGTCAGGTCTGGATTTGTCAGTGGGACATCTGTTAAGTCTCGTCGGGGCTTTGTTACTGCATTAATGATCTCTATACAATCATGCGGGGCTGGATCTGTCATAATGGAAGGTAACAATGTTGCGGGGTTCAAAATGCTGCAGCGTCTGATTTCTATGTGTGGCTGGAATAGCGTCAATTCGTAACCTGTCAGTCGTGCTATAGTCAAGTGTTGAGTCTGGGTTCTGTTTAAAAGAACCTCTACAGAATGTGGAACTTGTACTGTTAATTGATGTCCTAAAACAATTGAGTCGCTCTGTCTGATTGCTAGAGCTGTCACTGCTACGGACTTCAAGCACGCAGGGAGTGCCTGGGCTACTGAATCCAATGTACTTGAAAAATAAGCGCAAGGCTTATGTGAACCTGCTTGATCTTGGGTGAGGACAGACAACGCTGTACCATCACGTTCTGTAACAAAAAGTGTAAAAGGTTTGCTGTAACATGGTGTCGCTAAAACTGGTGCTTGGCATAAAGCTTTCTTTAATTCTTCAAAGGCTTGTGTGTGTTCCTGAGTCCAAGGGAGGACAGTCGAAGTCGCTGCCTCCTGTGTTGTTAACTGGATGAGTGGTTTAGCTAGACATGCATACTGAGGAATCCATTGTCTGCAGTACGAGGTGAGGCCTATAAAGGCCCGCACTTCCTTTTGTGTCTGGGGTTGTGGCATATTTACAATTAACTGAATGCGATCAGGAGTGAGCTGTCTCCCCACTTTGGACAGCAAGTGACTCAAGTACACAACTTGCTGAACACAGAATTGAAGCTTCGAAGGAGACACCTTGTGTCCCTTGTCGGCCAGAAAATGTAAAACTGTCAGTGATGCTTGTTCACATTCGGGCTCACTTCGTGCGGTGATCAGCAGATCATCGACGTATTGCAGTAAAGCGGTGTTAACTGGCATTTGAATACAATCTAGTTGCCTTTTCAGTGCTTGACTATAGATGCTGGGGCTTTCTGTGAATCCTTGAGGTGCGCGTGAAAATTTGAAACTTCGTCCATTTAAACTGAATCCGAAGAGATATTGGCTCTCTGGGTCGATAGGCACACTAAAGAAGGCGTTCTTGAGATCAATTACAGTAAAGAACGTTGCTTCTGAGTCAATAGCAGTCAATAGGGAAGAGATGTCGGGGACCACAGGGTACTGTGGTATGATGCATTTATTCAGTTCTCGTAAATCAATCACCAGCCGATATACTGGCGGTGCATTGGGATCAGTACGTTTAAGAATCGGAATGATAGGGGAATTGCAGATATTGGAGTCGGTCTCTACGACCACTCCTTGGGCAATGAGCTCTTCAATGATTTCCAGTAAAGCCACTACAGCATCGGGTGGTAACTTGTATTGTCTGATTCTTGGTAAAACAACACCTGGTTTCAGTGTAACACGGTAAGGTGTGATATGCATACAGCCTACATCGGTTGGGCCTTGTGCCCACAAGTGATCTGGTACATTTCTTAATCTGACATCAAACTCTCGTAATACATAGTGACCCTTGAAATCCCGCAGAAAGAGTCTAACTCCCTCCGGGGAACAACATATCACTGCTCCTAGAGCCTTCAATGTTTTGATACCTAACAGATTTTCTGGACATGATTTCGTAAGTAACAAGTCTGTAACACGTGATAATGGACCCACAGCCAGGGGGACGGGTTCTGATACCTCATTTACAATAGGCTGTCCTGAAAAACCAAGGGAAACATTCTGTGAGCCTGAGAGGGGTGCCCCTGGGACTTCGTTATGGCTGATTGTAGTGCGACTTGCCCCTGTGTCAATTAAAAACTTTCTGTCTTTTCCCAATACTTGACTGTGTACATAAGGACCCTCTTGATCTACAGGAAGTTCAATAAGAGGCAAGCCAAATTCCCTCTCTAGGCTGTTTCATGTGTATCGTGGATAATCGGGGTAAGCAGATTGGGCATACTGGTACATCTGTTGTGAAACTTGCTGAGTCGCGGCAATGGGCTGTGGCTGTGATACCGCTACTGTCTGTGCTGCATGTGATGAAGCATGCATAGGATGTGTATTCTGCATGGGCTGTACATTCTGTGAAGTCTGTTGCTGGGCCTGGTCTTGTCTTGGCGGATGCGGTCTTTCCTTAGTTTTACCTGTTGCTATGTTATGTTTCAGAACTGGACATTCATGTACGTAGTGACCTGGCTGCTTACAATAGTTGCATGTCCCTTTAACGGGAGCTGCGGCGTGACCTGTCTGGGTCGTACCCTTTCTCTGACCGTCAGCTGGAACTGATTGGGCCACTAACATTTTCATTTTCGTGTCTTTCGTGCGTTTCTGTTCGTGATCCTGTTCTTCTCTAATTCTGTTCTGATGGTATTGTAACATCTGTAACATCTGTGATGGCGTATTTGCTTGCCATGTGCTCTCAACCTTGTATACACGGTTTTTAACTGCTAACAGGGAGTTCTCGACTAACTTCGATACAAAAAGGTGCGGGTACGACTCGCTACTTGGTTTAAGACCACTATTAATAATGAAACATTTCTCGGATCTTGAATAGAAGTCACTAGTATCTTCATCTGGTTTCTGTTTACAGGCCGAAATTGCGTCCCAATCTTCCTTTCTAGTTGTCAGTAATCTTGGCAGAACCTGTACTATCAAACCTGGTAATGCTTTAGTTTTCTCCCCAAGGCCTAGCCCTGGGGTACGTTTGTCCTCCTCGTCTTCTATTTCTGCCCATACAATCTTTTTTTCTCCCACTTCCCATTCTTTTTCCTTGAGTTTCTCGTAAATGCCTGTGGGCAGCAATACCTTTAACATTTTCATGATATCTTCATATGTGTAATCCCCCATCAGTAACATGTCTTTAAGTTCTCTGTGAAAACCTGCAGGGTCTTTATCATGACTGGGTACTAGTTTCTTCATTTCTAACAGTTCTAACTTAGTCAGAGGCGTGTGTACATACACGCGTTTCAAGGTCTGATCGGCACCCATAACTGGATGTACTTCTCGTAAAGGGTTCTGACTTTCAAGACCATGCAGACGCTCCATATGATACATTTTTCTTTCTGGGGGCAGAGCGGGGACATATTCGGAGCTTACGAAAGTGTTATATCTATGTCGTTGTTCTAGAATTATTTGTATTAACTTGGTACTTAAACCTCTCCATCTATCCATGAGTAGTGCTTCTAATGTATCGTGTAAGGGACCTGGATCGGAATGTTGGTTTCTGTATAACGTGAGGAGGTGCTGAATCATGTATACACCTGCTAATTTCTGTTCGTCTGGGGAAAGGTTCAGAAATGTCTGCGCTACTGTGTCATCATTGTATATGTTCGGATTGTCAGCCCATAATACTGCTGACCGGGCTAGTTCTTGTTCATCCATAGAATTGAGTACGTGGTACCCTATTCGGTCTCGAAGTCTTTTATCAGTCTCCTGGAACTGATGTTCAGGAGAATTCGGTTTTGTTATGCCAGAGAGAAAAACTCTCTTGCTTTCTGGACGAATGCCTTTCCTAAGGTAAGTCCCCTTACCTACATACGCTATCGTATCTGTAGTCTTTTCTGGTTCTTCAGGTTCTTCCTCCTCCTCGGAGGAGGCTTTTTCTTTCTCTTTTTCGTGTATTTCTATCACTGCCTTTCTTATTCTTTTGTACATACTGGCTATGCAACTTCCTTTATCATGTTTTCCTTCGGATATATTTTGGCCCCACCTATTGAGTCCCTCTAATTCCTCTTGTTCTGTCTCAGGCCTGTCTCGTTCTCTTATTAGACAATTTATGAAAAAGCGTAGTATATATGCTTGAGTGTCAACTTTCTGATGTGCCATGGCCTCCTTAATACTGTCAGGGTCTTCCCCAGTCTGGACAAAATGATATATTCTATCTAGGTTTGCTTTCATTCCTGAGAACAACAGTAGGTAATCTGTAGCATGTCGTAAGCGTAGTGATGCTATCATCATTCTATCGTCTTTACCGGGTACTGGATCATATCTGCAAACTGAAAGCGGTTCTTTGAGTATGTCGAGACGGGGTGATTGGAATGCAAAAGGATTCTGTATATCCCTAAGGTGTAATCTGTGTGTTGCTGGTGGGGTCCGAAGACCCCCTGTCGCACCTCCTGAGGCGGAAGCTTGAACATTATCTCTCTGTGGAGTCTGTACGTGTACTTGAACTTGTCTTTTAGTAGGATCAGGTAGAAGCGGTTTTGGTATATCAATCTTAGGTGCGGGAAGTGGTGGGGGTGGAGGAATGACAGGCTGTCGGACGGGAAAACCTGATTGCAGTAACGGCGGGATATGGTCTGGAGGCGGGTTGCCACCCCCGTTACCGTCAGTAGGCGGGACGTGGGCACGTGGATTGGTGTAAGCGGGTGCTACATCCTCTAGATACGAATTCAGAAATATGTCTTTAGTAGTTCTGTGATTTACTTTAGTTGGAACCAATGGTGGCGGCAGATTTTTCGGTATTTCTGAAGTGGCTTCAGGCGAACCCTCGGCCACTAAATACATGCCATTGACAAGATTGTTCCGTGCGCGGTCTATTTGCTCTGATTTTACTCGGATCCCTTCAGTAACTAATTTGTTTTCTTGGGCTTTATCTGATTCTTTAAGTCTGTCTTCTCTACGGAGTGCTTTCTCAGCACGCTTATGTGATTCCTTACGCCAAAACTCTATGGCGTCTTTCTGAGATTGTCTGGCTTTCTTTTTCCATAGTGCTTCTTCTACCTTCATGATGCACTCGGCATCCCATGTTCCGGTAACAGGCCATCTGTGTCTCTCGTCTAGATGCTTAGTATAATCGGCCCATAAATCTAGATACAATATGGCATCTAAGCCATGCTTGTGGTACATAAAATTTCCAGGAGTGTCCCTAGGGGGGATAGGAATTTCTTCCTCTAGTATCCCTTTCCTAGTTCCTATCTGCTTTAACTTATTGAAAAACGGCATCTTGTTTACTTTAATACTGAGTGCTCAATCCTTACTACTTAATACAGCTAGTTACACAAGAACACAATAATGCACATTAAAAACAGTCACACTCATACCACGACATTAATCACATGAAAGACATTTGAGACATATATGACTACCCCCTATACTGATGTACTGCTAAACAGCACAGATACACTGTCAGAGACAATGCAGAAACTTGAAAAACTGATGTACTGCTAAACAGTACAGATACACTGTCTAAAAACAGTGCAGACCGAATTTGTGTACCCAAACCCGTCTTGATACGTCCCAGCAATGGTACTCACCGGGAAGCACGGAAACAGAAGGCCTCGGAAAACTCGACTGGACTGGACCGGACTCGACTCGACTCGACACGTGGATACCTCGAAAACTGGTGGGCCTCTTGACACCTCGGACCTTGCTTCTTTCGGCTAGGCTCTGGTCGGGATCCTCCGCACTCCTCACCGCCTCGTCTGGGTGCTGATCGCAGTCTTCGTCACCTCCGTGGGCCAGAGGGAGATACAGGAAATCCTGCCAGTACGCGTAGTTTCCGTCTAACTGATGGCAGGGGACAGAGCTTGCAACGCACCAACCGGCGCGTGGGGTGGGGGAGGGGTCCCTGTTCAGGCGCCAGAATAATGTGGTAAATATTTGATTTACCGTCTTAATTTCTATGCAGGTAAGTACTTAATCAATAATAACTCAATCGGAAAGAAAAAGGCAGAGTCCGTGGTGTTTAGAGTTCTTAGGGGTTTTATTCCTCAAAAAGGAATGGTCATGACCTGGATATCATGTTCCTGCAACCACAGGGGTTCAGGAAGGGATAGAGCAATATTTTATTGACAGTACATAACTTATATACTTAAATCGTACAGTAGAAACCAATACAGAAGGCGTAACAGCTGAGAGAAGACAAGATAACAGCATCCACGTGGTAGTGATACGTAATTAGAAGGCGTGAACTGGGCGTGAACATAGAGGTGTGTGCTAGAAACGTCACAGGTAGGTGTCACGAGTGGGTGGCACAAAGCAGAAATCTTGTAATGTCAGCAGAAATCTGAGGCTTGGATGCGCGCGCAGCTGCATGACGTGTGATTGACGTGAAACTAGAGGGTGCAGGGGGACTTGACATTTACACTGGCGGAAAGAGACAGAAGTCTGGCATGTCAGATCAACTCGTACTTCTATCATATCTGATATCTGATGTTTGGGAACCATATTATCTAGACGGAAAGGTCTCTGGGGCAGAAGCCTATTCTATACTGACTGTGAGTGCGTGTATAAGCGCCTAAGTGTCTACATGAGAATGCGAGGGGCATGGGCCTTCCATGGTAACAGGGGCTATGAATTACTTGCACAGAGACAGCGAGGCCGGGCCCTTCGCTCTACAGCTGAGGGGATGTTTACTTAAACTAGTAGGCAGGAATGTATTTTCGAGGAGCGGAACAGATAATTCGAAGGTTGAAGTCAGTCTTGGCAGGCAGCAGGCTGTGCTAAGCGCCGGGAGCCGCACAGAAAGTAAGTCAGAGGTCACGGGTACAGAGACAGCCTGGGCTGAGGCTTTCAGAGTCAGAAGCCAGGAGGAAAAGGCTCGATGGCAGAATTCAGGGCCTACTTTGCCAGAGCTGAAAAACGTGTAAAGTATACCACAAAAAGACGTTGGCATAGCATACTTAGGAATGGACTATTCAACCCATTCAGGGTGGGTCTGAAAGAGGACATGTTAACGTTGGACGCAAATGTATTTGCGTCTTCATAGCTGGCACAGGAGGGAAGTTACATGCACTTTAAGCTGGTACATGGAGTCGGTGGGGTACACGCTAGGGAACACAACTTGACCATAAAATTTATATTTCCTCAGTATCACTTCCCGATACACACACAATTTCCTCACGGACCATAGCGGGGTCCCCCTCCAACTGCTCCATAACAGTCGACCTCAAAAACAATGCCTCCTGGACCACCTTCAACTTCTATGGTGAAGAAACTATCCTTAACACGCTCAGTACTCTGAATCCTTCTAACCATTTCATAGACCCACTCCCAGCATCACGCCTAAAGACCTTCATGCCACTGCTAGTGCCCCTATGGACGAGGATCATAAATTCCTCCCTCATGCAAGGAACCATCCCTGACATCCTCAAAGCTGGTCAGGTATTCCCCCATCCTTAAGAAAGTATCAGCGGACCCATCTGACTTGAATAACTATCCCCAAATATCCAACATCTCGACCCTTGCCAAACTACTCAAAAAATCTGTCCACGCGCAGCTTAGTATCCACATAGTCCGCTTCAACCTTCTAGACCAATTCCAATCAGGCTTTCGATCAGGACACAGTACTGAATCAGCCATGACCCACATAATTGATGATGCACTACAAATACTGGATCAAAGCAAAGCCTGCTTGCTAATCCTCCTTGACCTTTCCTCAATCTTCGAAACAGTCAAACACGACAACCTACTGGACCTCCTGAAGCATAGAATGGGGCTATCTGAAACAGTATTAAACTGGTTCACCTTTTTCCTCCAAAACAGAACACAAAGATTCAAGATCAACCAATCATTATCTAATTCCACCCCTGTCACTTTGGGAGTACTTCAGGGATCTTCCCTCTCCCCAACACTCTTCAATCTGTTTATGGAACCACTCACAGAGCTTCTCAACTCCGCAAATATCCAATATGACATGTACGCAGATGATACACAACTCTACATTAAGGTCCAATCTCTTGAAGACATCAAGTCCCTTAACTCAACGCTCCAAGATACACAGATCTGGCTAGAACCATTTAAAACTAAACACACTAAAAACAGAATTCCTCTTAATCGCCCCTCCCAACCAAACAACGATCATCCGCAATTGGATGGAGCACCTAACGACACTAGACGGTCAACCTCTCATCATTGATTCCTCTAAATCTCTGGGAATAACCCTAGATAATAAACTAAACATGCTGAAACACATTAGCGCTGCAGCAAAGGGTGCACATTTTCAGATAAACACACTAAGAAAACTGAAACCCTTCATACCTGCAAATGACTTCAAACAGGCAGTTCAATCTCTAGTAATTTCCAGAGTTGACTATGGGAGTGTCGCACTCTGTGGTCTACCCAAATCAACGACCGCTCCTCTCGGAGCCTCTATCAATACAGCCGCCAGACTCGTCACAGGCACCAAACGCACCTGTCACATTTCCCCTGACCTTCAGGGCCTCAACTGGCTACCTTTTGAGGCCAGAATCCAGTTAAAAATCGCCTGCATGACACATAAGGCACTTCATCACAAGACCCAGAGATACCTAGCGGACAAACTAGTAATATCAGGCGGCAACAGGTCTACCAGGAGCTCCAATAATCTTCTACTGAAACCACAACATTTCTCCAAGAAAAAAACATACAATCGTACCTTCTCAGGAATGGGCCCCAGGATATGGAACGCTCTACCCCCAGAAACGAGACTTAGTCTATCTGCTGACTTTTTCAAAAAAGAAGCGAAATCGATTCTCATGTCCAAATTCACTTGAACTTGTCCTATACACTACTGCAACTATGTGCTAATCTCTAATTGTTCCCAGTACTGTATTCACATAATCCACTGTATTTATATGTATATGTGTTTATATGCCATTACCTATATTTGATCTGTAAAGCGCTCTGATACATGCAAGGGTTTTGTTCGCGCTATACAAAACCGCCAAAATAAATAAATAAAATAAAATTATATGGTAGAAAGTGGTGAGGGCACTTCAACCCTATAAGTGAATCTTTCGATTTATATTCATTTTTTCTTGTTCAACATGGCGAGTCTGGGATGCAATGTTTAGGACTATTTCTTTAGTCCCTCATCCATTTTCATTTAAGTTGCGGTAGCAAGCACGTACATTTGAGGTAAACCACAGTAGTCTGGAAGTCGCCGTAGTTTCAGGGTGAAGGGGGCCCTGCTAGGGGCCCCCAATGTTGCTTTTTGACAGGCTTTCCATGTCGGAAAGTCCGACATGGAAAATCTGTTGGAAACTTACTTCGTAAACCCTACGGCAAAAACTCCATCCATAGGCATTACGGGGCGGTTGCGACTGGCCCACGGGATCCTTGAGTCCTTCAGAATCCAGCCGGAATGACCGGCGGTTTGCATTCCAACCACAGAATTCATAATGCAGCAGTCTTAATACAAACCACGTTTGTCGATCGGAAAGCCTCCTACCTGCAGTGGAAGGCTTTCCGACCCACATCCAAATTGGCTCTAAAGTTGTTATCTTCGGTACCAGGGACTACTATAGTAATGTGTGCTTTTTGCAGACCAAGCCATATTTTTCCCTTCAACTGTTTTTTATAGATTGATGAGGGTCCACCAGCGTACACAACAAAAATGTTTCACAAAAACCACCACAGAAAGAAACAAGAGTTGCCAAAGCCAAAAGGCTGGTGGCCAATACCAGACTTCTTGACTTTGCCAGTGCTTGCAACACTTTGTAATTTATTTAGGCCCTTGAGCCCATATACAGAGTACATTAAGTAATACATAAAAAAATTAACATAATGAGGCATTTGGAAGCCCCTCTGTTTTAAAAAAAACTGTTTTGCTGAGTGGTACACTGCATTTATTATTTATTGTGTGTCTGGCAGTTTAGGGTCTAAGGGCTAGATGTAGGTAATAGCAAATTCCGGAATGGTAAATACCTAATTTTACCGATTCGGTATTTACTAATCGGTAATTGCTATGTAGGAAAAAAATCGGTAAAAATACCGAATCGGTAAGATTCGGTAATTACCGATTCGGTAATTACCAAATCACTATTTGCCATTGATTCCTATGAGCCGTGAAGCCCATAGGATTCAATAGCAAATACGGATTCTGTAATTACCGAATGGGTAAAAATACCGAATTTCCAAGGGGGACAGGGTGTCACTTTGACACCCTGTTGCACCCCTGTTTCTGGCTTGTGTGCCATGTGACACACATACATGCCGTTAGGGCATGTATGTGTGCCACATGGCACAGGTGTGCATGCAAAGATGTGCATGTACACAGAAATTCGTAATTTACCACCCAATAGTATTGGGTGGTAAATAACGAATTTCTAAGGGCCTGTGGCACTGTAAACTGTGCCACCTACATATTGAATTACAGAATCGGTATATTTACTGATTCGGTATTTTACCGAATCGGTAAATTTACCGAATCAGTAAATATACCGATTCTGTAATTTTTTAGCCCCCTACATTACAATACCCAAATACCGGGCGGTAACGGCCAAAATCGACCGTTACCGACCGGTATTCGGGCTCCTACATCTGGCCCTAAGTCACTGGACCTTAAAAAGAGATGTAGTATGTTTGGGACTCGTTTAAAACCTGACTGCCCTGTTGAAACAGTGGCTACTTTCAAAACATTGTCTGTGTTCTGAAAATGAACGTATATGACTAAAAAAAACGAAAAACATTATTACAAATAATCATCTGTTCCTATTTGAACTACACTTAAGTGCTGTATTTCAGATTTCTGTTTCCTGCTACAAACATCACCTATTCCCAGTCCATCAAAAGTGACTGTTTACTCTACCTGGTCAACACCACCAGAATTTTAAATAATTTTACATGCCTGATTACAGCAATCAACATTCGAAGGAGATCATTACACTTTTGGAATGTTTTGGGGTCGGCACTGCACCTGTTTTAATACATTTCGATGAGTTTCAGATAGTAAGATTTTTTTTGTTAAAATCAGCAAGTACAGAAAATGTAAATGTAAGTAAACAATGTAGCAGCTGCCCAAATATCACACAGAGAACACTGCAGCCGCACAATCATGTTCCCAGTAGCCCTAGCTATTTTCTATACCTGAAGTTATTCTGTCTGATATGTCTGGTTGTAGGAGATAGTCCACCAGTGCCTCGTGGAATGTTTCCAACAACTAGAGAGTCTAATTTCGATTTACTGAAAGATTGCACAGTATTTACTGATGCATCCTGTCCATACAGGCGGAGGAGCTACGCCCCCTGATTCTTTTTCCGGCCATGAACAGTGTCTGTCAGGCTGAGCAAAGGTCAGCCTGACAGACATACTTCTTGTTCAGTAAATGCGCAGGTGCCTGACTGTCTGTACTGAACTTTGCCAGCCCGAGCATTTCACAGCCCTGTGGGTGTGACCACCTCAGCCTGGCAAAAGTGCCTAGAGGCTCTCCCCCTCATAATAAGGGAGCGTCACTGATTTCCTTAGACCTGGGCACTTCACTTTTAACCCGTTGGCTGCTTCCGCTTTTTTGCGGCAGTGCGGCTGTTTTAAAAAACGGGCGTGGTCGCGTCGGCCATTGGCCAACGGCAGCACCAGCGAGGTAGTGCTGCCGTCGGCCAATGGCCGACGGCAGCAGCCACGGGTTAAGATCTGAGGTGCCCAGGGATTAGTGTCAATCAGTGATAGGCTGGAGTCAGAACTCTCACTGGCCCTATCCCACCCTGAGATGTATGAGGGACTGCTGTCTCTTCTCATTGGCTGACCTAAGGTCCCAAACCTACTGGGACCTCTGAAGCTTCCCTCTCTGGGAGCGGCAGCGCAGGTGAGTTTTAGTCTATTGAATTTTTGGTGCATGCTACTATGTATAAATGTACAAATTTGTTGTGAGTTAGTGTTGTGAATGGGTGTGTATGTTCATTTGTGCATGCCGCCACTGAATCCTGTGTATATTTTGGCCGAGTTCTGGAGTGCATCCTTTTAATGGGCGCATACAAACGTTTGGACTAGATACAGTCTTATTACATATTACTAAACTATATATTTTGTAAGTACTTGTTTAATCTTAAACGCAAAATTATTTTCTGACAGCCTTACTTCTATTGTGTGTAACATAATTTTAAAATAATGGCATATATTCACAATTCTTTCTGCCACAGGCTGGGACCTGATGGAATTATAAATACATATGCCACTATTCCCAACAGCACTAATCAGTATTCAATTCTATGACATTCCAGTCACACCCACGTAAATCTGCAGTTATCGCATTAACCAACTGAGGTTTCTTAATGTTAAGGAGTTCTTTTCTAAGGTGTGTGTGCAGTTATCTGAAAGAGGAAAAACAGAAAAATACTTCCAGAATATTTTGTTCATTTTAGCCACAGAGTCTTTGACCCCGCCACCATATTCACTGGCCTACTCCATGGCACTCAGGACTACAGTCCCTACACTTTTTGTATGCACTTCAAATGTTACATGTAAATGAAGACAGCCTGGAAAAGCACCAAATAAGCAAGGCCACTCTTCCAGGCCCTCCTCATTTACAGGGACTTGCAAAGGCATTTGCGTCCATATCGTAATACAGCAGCGGACTCCTGAGGGGGTGAGCCACACAGTTTGAAGGGCTCTGCCCAGGATGTTGAGGAGAGCCTTGAGGAAAAGAAAATGTATGCATACTTAAATTTTGTGTAAGCAAAAATGCCAGCAGTGATGTCCTACTACTCACCATGCCACGTTCACATACAAGAAGACCGTGCCTCAAGCCATGACCTCATAGACAAAGCTCCTACATGGACTATGTTATGCCACAGATAACAGGGGACACAATCAACAATCCATAGCTATCTATCTGTAAAGCTACGACATGTCACTGATGCACTCGACCCCTAAGAGATATGCCACATGGTCTTTCCCCTCACACAGTAGAAGGAACAAAAGGTGTAGAGGGGTTTATGCAATATTAATAGTATCTATCCCTTTATAATAGGGTTCACCAGGTTTACACACAGCAGCCAAGAAGCAACACAGCTTTCCTCTTGTCCACTTCAACCACAAAGGCTGCATAATCATCAAAACCAGATAGTATGTGATACCAAACTATGCCTCATCACATACTCAAAACACTTCTTGGTCCATAGTCTGAGGAAGTCATAATAGAAACAAGTTGAATCTCAACAAAGATGCAAATATCAAGATAGAAGAACTGTGTTCTTGTAAGTGAGTTGCCACAGCAGTCAACAACCTCCTATATTCCAAACATGACTGCCTTCTAACACTCAATGGGAGCAGTGAAGAACGATTTAAGGCTTGGTTCATGGCACCAATAGATAACAGAAGAGACACGAGATAGAATATAGAAAATTACACATGCCCTGACATTATGCACCATTAAAGGGATGCTCTGTCAGATCTTGGCTCTGCATTCAGTAGGAGGAAAATGGTGCCACGAACAAAGGGGTTCTAATGTAGCTTTTCCTCATGCTCACTAAAATGGATGTTAAGAAAGACTTCTTGTCCCAGAATACCAGAAAAATCCCTTCTGAACTCAATAATCATTAAGGCATAGAGTGCTCAGGCAAACAGTACAACACTGATATTTTTGAAAAGCATCCAGGTTCAGGAGGACAAGGGGGTGCATTTCTGACACACACACACACACACACCCACACACGACCACACACACACACACACACACACACACGAGTTGGAGCTCTGAGTCGTCCTAATTCACTCATTTATTTGCGTAGCCTTTCTACTCTTTTTTACTTATGGATTACTGGGAATTGTAGTCCTACTTAAGTGCTCATTCATAACATGTGCACTTACTTCGCATTACATGCTATCAGTGTGAATATCAGGAAAGTATTTTATTTTAATTTAATAAAATAATGTTCCAGTTCATTCAGCCAAAACATCACAGTTGAAATCGATTTAAGAGATGTATTTGGCTTTATCTTCCAGGACTAACTGTAAAGTCTTTTCACTGCTCAGTTCCACATACTTATAGGATGTGCAGTTCAATATGATATAAATTCATTTTCCAATTGTTTATTGAAAACTACCAGTTGATACAAATGATACGTCAATGCGATGGGTGATATTATGCAAATTAAATGTTCTTATGCATTTACCCATCTAACACATGTCAGCAAAATCCCTATATCACCTAATTTTAATATGCTGCTATTTCATATGATTATAGATCATTTGTTTTATGTTTTATGTTCATTGGGTAAAGTTTTTTTAAATTTTTGATATAGCTCTCTTTTTAGTATTTTACAGAACAGGTCTGATGTTTCAAGGACAGAAACAAATCACCAAATACTAAAAAATCTCAACATGAGAGAGAACATGTGTCCAACCACTAAACTGCATAAATGATATCAGGCCAGCGCAGTCACATAGTCTGCAGCGGTGGCTCCTCTGTTATTGCGGAGGAGTGTCACCCCACCTCCTGCGAGTGCAGCAGGCACACACATTAATAAAATTGTAATAAATATAATTTTATTCATGTGGGCCAGGCTCGCGCTGTGAAAGCGTGAGGGCGGGGGCGGGGCTGATTAGTGCAATTGCATTATTAATAAAGCTCCCTGCCTTTGCTCATGTCAGATTGGCTGGCTGCCTACAGCCAACCAATCTGACCTGCTCAGTGCGGTGCCTGCAATCCTATGACAGAGAAACAGACTAGGGATTGCAGCTGAGGGCCCCAGCCTCAACAATGAGGGCTGGGTGAGCCTGCTCCAACCAATCCATTGGTTGGTGTCGGGTTATACAAGGGAGGAAGTTCTTCCTTTTCTGCCCGAGGCAGCGCCGAGGAGGAGAGAGCCAGGATGGAGACTACATTCAGACCCTGCGGCCGGCATATATGGCGAGTGATTTGAGACTCGCGCCTCACCATTTTGTAATGTTGCCGGCCGCCGCTGATAGTCTGCATTTCACTTATCATGTACTACATGGTGAAGCTGCAACAAGCAAGGTATTGCTGACATTTCATGATCTTGCTTTTACTAATTTTAGATATACACATAAAGTTCTTGGCCTTGGTTGTGCCCCAAGGAGCCTTTTGTCTTCATTTTATTATATATTTTGACTCTAGTTGTCCAGTTGTCTAGTTGTCGTCCCAGTGCTTAATTTGAGCAGGTGCTTTCAGGTGCTCAGCACCTGCACTTCTTTCACAGGGCCGGGGCTACAATTTCTGACCCTGCAGGTGGTGGTCTCAATATTAATTGTTCAAATTTAAAATAAAAAGAATAACATACATTGCATGGTGACTGGCTGGTAAATGTTCTTAGACAGGCCAGCATATGCCTGTCCAGGCAGGCATGATTGTGTTTCACCACGTTAGTGATGATGTCATCACACCCATCACAAATCCAAGAAGTCATTGGCAAACTATGTCTTGAATTCCATGAGTCTGCTGCTCCCTGACACTGCCTGAGCCTAAACCTCCCATTGGATAATTGTAGCTGGGGGCTGGCTCATGACGGAGTTGAGTCAAGGAAGCTGCGAGAGTGTATTTGGAACCTGGGAGTGAGGGCTCTTGAGAAAGAATAAACGAAAGTAAGTGTGGACTTTCCAATTGCTGTGTAGCCAAAGTAGCATATCCAGCAGCCCTGCATTGCTGCTATCCTCAACATGCTCGATGCGGCTGTGGCCCAACACAACTTTTATTTGCCATGGTGTCACCTGTAGGATCTGCGCGCTGCACCCCAGCATGGTAATTGCTGAGCGTACGTGAGTCCAGTAGGGAAAACAACCTTTACAACGCAACTTTTACAACGCTCTACCATTACAACGAAACTTTTACAACGCAACATCCATTACAACGCATGCATTTACAACGTAACCATTACAACGTATGACACTACAACGCACACCACTACAACGCATGCCATTACAACGCAGTCATTACAACGCATACCATTACAACGCATAGCATTACAACACATAGTACCCTTACACTATCCAACACTTACCCTACTGTTGCACCCCCTGGAGTTAGAATAGTAATTTTTACCCCTACACTATCCAACACTTACCGTACTGTTGCACCCCCTGGAGTTAGAATACTAATTTTAACCGCTACACTATCCAACACGTACCCTACTGTTGCACCCCCTGGAGTTAGAATAGTAATTTTTACCCCTACACTATCCAATACTTACCTAACATGCAATTGAATGTTATGCGTTGTAATGGTATGCATTGTAAATGTAGTATACATTGTAGTGGAATGCGTTGTAAAGGTAGTTTCAAAGAATTCGCTGTAATGGCATGCGTTGTAATGGTATATGTTTTAATGGATGTTGCGGTGTAAAACATGCGTTGTAAAGGTAGGCATTGTAAAAGTATGCGTTGTAATGTCATACATCCGTCCAGTAGGCACCACAGCCAACTTACTGGCATTGGCAGCATTATGGCTGGGATAATGCCTATGCTGTCGCAGGCAGGGTCACAGCAAGCTAAGCAGTGAATGCCGATGCCGTCGCCATCCCTGGACCAACTAATTACAGGCAGCACTAGTAGTGACATCACCTGCTGTGCTCGAGCAGCTACCTGTTCTGCAAATAACCCAGTTATACTGCACTGATTAATATATGCAAAAGAAGCATTTTCATTTGGTGTACATTTTGTTTTTGCGCTCGGTGTAGGTAAGAAAGTAAAACACATGTCATCTTCCTCTTCTTTAGGAAAGACAACAGGAAAATGCAGAGTTCAAAACAGCTGGGACATGTACAGGCTGATGACAGGTGTCACAGGCAGCAGCAGTGTTATGAGAGAGAGAGCAGGAGTGAAGAGTAGAAAGAAACAACAGGAGAGGAGAGAGATAAGATGGAGCTATGTAGAAGAAAAGGAGAGCAAATCAGATACAAAGAAAAAACAGCCATGATGTGAAGAAGAGAGCATTAAGAAGAAAAAAGATAGATTGAAAGGATGTAGAGGACAGGATAGAGGGAAAAAGCAGAGAAATGATAAAATGGAGACACAGCTTATCACTTCTAGAAGAGTGATAGTAAAGAGCCAAGATCGAGGGGAGAGAGAGCAGAGCATGGATAAAAGTGAAGAGGAAAAAGGGCAGGTGTAGAATGAATAGAGGGCAAATCAGAAATGCTTGGGAATAAGGTAACACGCCAGGTGTCACAAAGATGATAGAAAACAATTAGAGAGGTGAGAGGATAGACTCTTAGAGCAAAGACTTAGGGGACAGACAACAGATCAAGGTTAGAAGATAGAGACTGAGGCAGTGAGAGTGTTGAAAGCTGGGCTCACCGGAGGAAGAAGTGAGCTGTGGCCTCCTTGGCAAAATTTTCAGCACCTGCACTTCTATTTTTTACAAATTAAGCACAATGTCGTCCTCGTTAATAACATGCAATAAGCTGGAGTAAATGCAAGCGAGGGAAGGAATGATAGATGTCGGGAGACAGGCTATCAGAGGAGAGAAACATTCAATCATTGCAAAGGAATGAAAGCTGTGGAAATCTTATGCCAGTTTATTTTCACACTTTTTTGCCATACTCTCAAAGACAAATGGAGTAAATTTTAAGAACTAGGGCTTAAGGAATATAGTATACGATTTTAATTATTCCTCGCCTACAATTAAGAATTGCTATCAAATTTCAAGTATTTTACCCAGTTTTTATAAGTACATTCCTCTTTATGTTGTAGTTTTATCTTTTTTGTAACGTTGACATGTTGAACTGTTTTTTTGTCATCCTTTGAACGACAGTATATCAAAAACACTCATCAATATTTAAATCGTACAAGGTAAGCGCTTGTTATTCTGAAAATATATTGTAGGTTTCTGGTTCTGGTAACATATCAAGGTCAAGCAATGTGTCAGGAACGTACAGAACCCAGAAGAAGGAATGGCAATGTTTCTGACAAAAGTCCTCCGGGCAAACAGCCTCCCAACCAGGCTTGCCTCAAGGGATTTTAGGTCTATAGGTGAGGTACTTTTTGTGCCCTCCCCACTGTCTTGCTGGTTTCACAGCATACACTGCTTATCCTCTATTTTCAGATCAGTGGAACACCAAAATTGCTTAGCAACTATACATAGCAAGCAGGAATGTCAAGAAGTTCTGCCTAAATAAGTATTTGGCCGATTTTGCGGATAACAGTGCATTTTAGGCACTTTACACAAGATGTGTTATATGGCCGTTAGGGTCATTCTCGAGATTGCTAAATTAGCATGAGCACTGCTGCCATGATGCTGCTTTTGCGCACATTAATATATAACTTTATTTTAACTTTATTATGCAAGACTCTGTTTGTGCCTTTCACATGAGAACTGTCTGCTTTCTACATTCTCTGCTGGCCCTGGATTTTAGTCTGAACACGATGTGCAAGGTCGAAAAACATGCCCCTTGTTATTCTGTTCTGGTCAGTCCCTATTACCTAAACAAAACATGCTACACACAGCTGCACTGTTGGAGAGCTCATGCTTTGATATTACGGGGTTGCATGTTGTTCACACACTCTTGGAGGGAAACCTTTCCTTGGAGAAGAGCTATCCTGTTCCAATGATGTAAAGCAACCATCTAGACTCTAAGGTATGGGGTCTGCTGACAAAGCTCAGAGATCTTCCTTTATATAATACACCTCAACTTACCAAGGGGAAGCTGATTAGGCCTTATAGTCCTTTATCCACTGTCTATATATAATGACATCCACCTTCATATTCTATGGTATTGTTACAATGCTAACTGTTCTAGGTTTATGCATGTTGCTGCTGGTAGTGGCTTGTATACTGCATTATAGAGCACGATAGTTAAAATGAACATTTTTAACTATACAGTGACTCTGACAATCCTTATTGTGGACAAATAAGAGTGAGTGAGCGAAAGGGTATGTCTTGCTACCGCGATTCCTGAGAGAGTCAGGAGTGTTATGTTCTGGGTTGTCTAATCATTTGTAGCTTCATGATTATGTAGGAGAATGAATGACACACTATAGCTAGTGGGTTTGGGGATTTTGGGCACTAAGGTGGTAGGAAGGTACAACCCCTATACACCGAGGTCCTGTTTTTCTGCGCATAGTTTTGTGTATGTGCAGAACCCCCACAACAGATTACTAAAAAAATCCAGTTTATTGTTGATTATAGACACACCTTCTCAGCAGGCCTTTATTCCACTTAGCTATCTTACTAGAAAAGAAACCATGAACTACAGAGAGACCTCCACAGCTATCTATTTAACACACTGAGCTTTCTTTAGTAGCAGTGCTTTGAAGTAGTAGGCATAAGCCTATTCCACTGACACTTCAATGTCCACAGATATTCTTAATTGTGTAACTAAGTACAGCTGCACCCCTCCAGGAACTGACAGCCAGAGAGATGGATCACTCCACAGAAACCTCACCAGGAGTGCTCATTAGAGGTGCACTCAAGTCACAGGTGTTCTCCTCCTTTGGGGTTCTAGTGACTTGCTCAGTGAGCAGGCATTTCAAAATGGGCTTCTTCAAAACGTTCATTATGCCCATGAAATTTACAAATTTCATCTGGTGAATTTTACTCAATTTTATGCATCTGGAATTTTGCATCTTTTTTTCTGACTGGATACTGATTTTGTGCAAAAAATGCTTTCTGGGAAGAGAAAATGTTTTGCAGAAGACATTTTTCCTCAAGCCAGTCCCCTTGCTGGTATTTTGCATT
The DNA here is from genome assembly GCF_964263255.1 of Lissotriton vulgaris. Taxonomy (NCBI): domain Eukaryota; kingdom Metazoa; phylum Chordata; class Amphibia; order Caudata; family Salamandridae; genus Lissotriton; species Lissotriton vulgaris. The sequence continues at coordinate 647,097,179 of NC_141700.1, read as the reverse complement.
AGGTCTGAATGCAAGTTATGCCCACTCATTCAGTTTTCACTTGAGATGCATCCGTGTTAATTTTGCCACATTTTTCGAAAATTTGCAACAATAATGAATGAAAAATGACTTTGAATATGTAGGCACACACTCAGGGCCTGAATCACGAAAGTAAACTGACGCAAAAGCCTAACTTTACGACTTTCAGTATTCACAAAGGGCATTAAGGAGTCCTAAAGTTAAATAGGACAAAAGTCTAACTTTACTACTCATAAATTCCCTTTGTGAAAACCGAAAGTCCTAAAGTTAGACTTTTGTCTCAGTTTACCTTTGTGAATCGTGCCAATAATCTTTCAGTCTCTTTCGCTCTCTTTCTCACTCCCTCTCCCCACCCATTGATGCACTGCCACTCAGTTGAAAGCGGAAACTGCAACCTGGAAAATGAACACCAAACCCCAGGGTATTACTGTAATCATATTTTGTCAGTGGCATTTTATTTGACTCCTGTGATGTGTGAAACCTTCAGATAGTCTTGAATATTTAACCAACCGTAGTTTGCATGCTGGCACTTGCGCTTATAAAGTACACGTTTTCCAGGTTGATGTGTGAGTAGCTATTCCAGTCCAAGTTTTGTAGGGCTGGCATTAGCAAGGACCATTTGACTTTTTTAGAATTGTATGGCAAATCATCATCATCAAATAACTTTATTTTGATCATCAAGATCATAAACGTTGTACATACATGGATCCAGCATAACAACGAATAATAAAAAAAACACACTATTGCGCATGTTCCCTCCGTTAAGCCATTAAAAGGTAAAGACATGTTAAAAAGAGCTGCAAAAAGGAATGCAATCTGGTCTTAAATGGCTGTACAAGTACTGATACTTTCTTTGCTAACATAAATATACACTAGGAATGCACCAAAGAAATAATTAAGGGACCAAAGTCAAGGAATGGTGATATAAAGTTTTAGCGCCTGCTCACGAGCCATATAAGAGCACTAACAGAATCCACTAACTGGTCAGCATAATAAGGAGGTTAACAGTTGTATGGCATCAACCAGCTTCCTACTAGAGAATATAAAAGTGTATAGATGATAAAGTGCAAACATAATTTTTTAAACACCCAAGGGTTCATAGAGAACATCTCTACAATAAATGATATAATGTTTTAGGGATGGACGTAAAGTACATGATGTCAAAGAGCAAACAATTTCAACCATCAGAGCTCCCTATGTATAGGAACATCACAAAGTGCAATGGTGCTAAATTGCAGACACAACTATGAGCCAATGGTTGAAGGGGATAGGTCAATCAATAAAAGGCACAAATGATTAATATATAATCCAAGTTTTAGAAAACAAATTGGACATCACAGCAACGCTAGAATTCAGAAAAAAACAGCTAACCCAAACAAACTTTGCTGTACATTTATGGGCAACAACTGCTCACTACCTAAACTAAAACTGCAGTGTCTAATCCAAACTGACAGCAACAAATTGGCCAATGGAAAGACCACCACTCTACAGGTATCAGAACTAAGAATCCTAAAAGCTTCCATGTGCTGTCTAGTGCCCAAATTCCTGCATAATGGAACCACCCATTTTGCTCTCTGGGTGCGATACATCAGACAGAAAAATAATATGTGGGTAACAGTTTTAGGTGCCTCCACACATGCGGGGCAGAGAATTCTCCAAGCAGACTCCGATGTGCACTTACTACAGAACTACTTCGTTGGTAGAGTCTTAATTCTGAACTGGATGTAAAATATACAGGCCTAAGGACAAGTGATGTCATCAATGGTGTACTCACAGTAAGGTCAAGATTTTAGATCTAGGAACTCTGATGTTAAAGTTTCTCTATACTGCGTTACCATTTGGACAGCTACAAACTCCCAGTAAATCCCCTTAATACCCGCTTTAGAAGAAGAACACATCTTTCCATGGGAACTCCAACATTTCTCCAAACCCAGTTTACCTAATATATATTTCACACTTATCAGTAATGGGAAACATATCTGAAACATTAGGTCTTTAAGGCCCCCTCAATGTGGATCAAGGCGCTGGTAAGGTCCAACAGGTCACGAGTTGTCACAGTAGCGGCCTGTGGTGGGAGTGCTGCTGGGTGCTGATGTGGGGTGGGGGGGCAGGGTTGGGGGTAGTAAACTACGGATTACGGCCAATTAAAGGTAAGTAAACATATAAATAATTAAACTAATTTCGTTGCGCACGCTGCATCGCCAAATGCAAATATCTTATGGAGAATGCTCCTCTGGGCAAAATCCAAACTCACTGGGATCAATGGAGTGCTAGCTGGAAGTCCCAACAAAGAGCTAACAAATTTGTTTTCGGCCGTTGACAAGATTTTAGCATTCACGATTCACACATCCCAAAATTTCAGCTCCGCACAGTGCAGACCCTAGATCTTTTACATTATAGATCTTTGAAGATGTCGAATGGTGAATCTTAGCTATGCTTGCCATATTGTAAGTTAGTGATGTGTGGGTTTTTTCGATTTGGAGAACCCAGTTTAAATTAGGTGTAAATCTTAACCCTAGGTAGGCAAAAGAGGACAGCTCTAAGCTTCTGCTTTTTGTGGAATACGGGATGATATAGAATGAATTTAACTGTTAAGCTCTAGTCCTCGCTCATCACAAAAATAATTGAAATTGTTTAGCCGCTGCTGTAATCCCCCTGGAGACTTGGATAGTAGTAAGGTGTCACAGGCAAATAGTAAGGCAGGTGCTCTCTGGCCCTCCCCTTTAGGTGAGTCACACCCATCCCTATTTAAGGGTTCAACCACCCCATTAATATACAATGAGAATAGAGTGGGGGCAAGCACACAACCTTGCCTTACACCTTGGTTAATCCAAAAGGGCACAGTAAGGTGGCCACTACCTCCCCACCTGTCTTGGGCACGGTTTTCTACATGTAAACTATTCAGAATATCTAGTGTGATTGCAAGAATACCCAAGGCCTCCAAAACCCTCCACAGCTTACCTCTAGGTACCAGGTTGAAGGTGGCACATAAATCAATGAAGGCAACATAAAGGTTGCCACCATTAATTACTGACGTCTTCTATTAAATTCAGATGAACTGAAAGACCTGGTCAATTGTGCTAATGTGGCTTCTAAAATGTGCCTGGTAGTAAGATAGAACCTCGTTCTCAATGATCCAGTCTTGGAGGTGGGCAAGCACCTGTTCAGAAAAGCTTTTTTTGTAAAGTGTCAAGCAAACTAATGGGCCTGTACTTCCCCAGGTCTTTTTGATTACCCTTCTTGTAGATAGGGATGATCTCCGTAAATTTCCAAGAAGTAGGAATCTCCATCCCTGACAGAATTGCATTGAATAGATGGTTGATTTAAAGTACCCATGCTTCTGGATTTGCCATATACAAATCACTCATTAATGGATGCTAGAGCCTCATTTATAGCAAATTCTAGGATATCATTGGATTTCAACTCAGCATCAAATGCAGGCTCATCCCCCTCCTGATCCCTGTCAGTACAAGGTAAATATAAACTGCTAAAGTGAGTAACCTACTTTATATAGATGGCCAAATCTTCTCTATCTCTGATGGAGACAAATTTGCTGGGGCTTCATTTAGGGACAAGTTTAGACTTACGGGACTGGGTGCGGCAATTTAGGCCAAACTCCTCAATTACCCGGTAGAACCTGACCCGTTCCCCCCCTTAACCACAGTTCTAGACAGCGACACTGGGGAGCATTTGAATTCTAAACTATACAGATCCTGTATGGAGATAGTCCCTGTGTGGGATGTTAAAGTACGTGCTGAATGGGAGACGGATCTAGGTCACCCAATCACCGATGACCAATGGGCTGAATGCTGTCTGCAAACTAAGGAAATATCACTAAATAGCTGCCACAAACTCATCCATTTCAAATTCTTACGCCAAATCTACATCACTCCTGTGATGTCCAACAGACTAGACCCTGACAGACAACACCGCTGCCTAAAATGCAAAACCCAGCAGGCAGACTTTTCTCACCTCACATGGGCCTGCAGCAAAATTAGCTCATATTTGGGTGACATACACACCATCTGCCTGGGAAAATAATGGGCTTAGTATTATCCCCACTTCCGGAAGTGTTCCTTTTGGGATATGTGAAAAATGTCCCGAAAGCAGTTCGGAAATGTATTGCCGTTGATCTGCTATTGGCGAAAATGGAATTAGCGATAAAGTGAGGGAGTAGGGTGGCGCAGACAAGTAAAGACTGGATGAATAGCATGGCATACTGTAATCCGAACTATGATTTATACGCCTCCACACTGCCCAGTACATCCCGCTCATGTGCCATCTGGGGCCAATTCAAGCAATTCAAAAAAAGAAGACAAAATAGTGAGTAACTCACTTCTGAGGTTGAAAATAAAACACCATATTAGCCTAAGGGCCATTTGCACAAGGTGTGGCTATTTTCCAAAAGGAATTATATGACTAATATACATATATGGGCTTTTAGCTAGCCATATTCACTCAATGGCCTGGTATTTTGTCATTCATATGCTTCTGCCCAAAACAACATACAGCATAAAGCATGGGGCAATGGGCCAGCCCACCTCAGACCTCTGGCTACCTTCACTGTGAGTGACAGCATTCTGCCCTTTCAAAATAAAGCACATTCACACATAATGTAGTTCTCGTCTGTGCCAGGGACTACTATGGCGGTGTGTACTTTTTTAGACCAAAAAATAACATTGATTTTAGTCATTTTATGTTAGATTTAGCTACCTCAACAATAAAGATCTACAAAAACCAGAACAATACAAAACAAGCATTGGTAAATGCCAAAAGGCTGCTACTTAACACAGAACCAATTGGCTTTTCCAAAGCTTGTTTGCTTTTCGTTCTGAGGCTTGCAGTCCGAATTGTATAATGAGATGTATTAGAAGTCACAGAATGCAAAGCAAAATCTGAATAGGATGAGTTACTCATAAACATAGGCTGTGGGTGTCACATTTACCAGTATGGGATTTAAACCCCTAGCAGGAAAACTACTGTTTGTTTAAAAGTCAGAACTGGCTCCACATTTTCACATCGAAAGGAGCCTATTTGCACCTACCAGTAAGTTAGCTAGAAAGCTATTTAAGTGTTTGAGATTTTCTTAATTTTTGTGAAGCAATGCAAAACAGAAGATGCTTGAATGTGAGAAAAAAATGCAAGAGAAGATTACTGAATACTTTAGAATAGACAAAGGCTAACATTGTGGACCACCCTGAGGCAGGTGCAGGTGTGTTATGCAGGGACATTTTAAGGATTTTGGGGGCCCTGGGCCAAACCTTCTTTGGGGGGCCCCTGTTTGGAACAGCTTCGAATTTATGATCCAGTTCTGCTTTTTCATGGGCTCTTTGGACAGGTCACTGACAGTGCACAGGCACACTCGTCCAAATTAAAAAATTGGTTACATCTATTATTCGAGGATAGTGATGTGTGTTTTCAATATTGTAGCACACAGCAGCTCACTAATATTACTACAAATAATCTCTGTGATAACCCTCTCATTTCTCATATGTGAGGTCCTGTTTTGATCTAAAATATTTTTTTATGGATGTTGCATGAAACATAAAACCCTTTCTCTGCAAAATGTCTGTAATCGACTCTCACACATCAGCCACATAAAAAATAAATTAAAGGAAAAAGGTATTTAATCTATTTAAGAACTATTCAAGGTCGCCAGGGCAGGACTCTCTGCAGAACAGAGCTGTCTCTAATCAGGGGCCCCGTGAAAGGCTGGGGCCCCGGGCCAGAGCCCACTTTCCCTATACCTTATAACTTCTCTTGTGATGTGCTGTAAACACCATAGACAAACTTTATGTCACATGCCCAGAAATGAGCAGATGCACGGCCCAAAAACACTCCACCCTAGAGAACACGAAAACCCAAGACCCATGAATAACTTAGGTACTTAAGTGGGGAATTAACGGGGGACACTCACAACAATAATATCCATCAATTAAGCCTGTGAGGTAGTGGATTAATGCATCTCCTGAAAGTAACAGCTTTTATATAGTTGTTTGAGACATGAATAAAACAGCAGTATATATTAAACCAGTCTTCTCCAATGAGTAGCTCATGAGCTACTGGTAGCTCTACAGGTACCTGTAAGTAGCTCTCCTGTGTCTAGTACAGCCTACTAAACTAGAAGCTTATGTTTGACTGAATATATGTATACCAAAACTGAAAAGCATGTGTTGGATGAAAATGTGTGCATTTTCAGAACTGATAAGCTGATGTTTGAATTTCCAAAATCTATTTAAAACTGATATTTGAGTGATACGTCATGTGACATTGGAGACGTTTGTTATTAATATTATTACCCGTATGCCAGGGGCATTTAAGCTATTACCTGCATGTATTACCTGCAAAAAAGACATTCCAAAGCATTTTGTTTTACAATACTGCTTGAAATCCTGCCTGATGCCCTCAGGTAATAACTGTGGGTAGTTTACATACAGTGGCCACTAACGTAATCTTCTCTTATGCAGTCACTATTACAACACTGGAGTGGAGAAGTGTGGCTCAATGATTAGAGTGGCAGACCCTGATGCAGAGGTCTAGCCCGGGACCAGGGTTCAATTCCCCGCCTCGGCGGGTCTTGGGCTAAAAATTCCACGGACCTGATAATTCTCGCCTCGGTGCCTATTCCAATCATGGAGTCCCACTCTGCAACTCTGGACAATAGCTTGCTTAATCTCAACAATGGCCCCCACAACGCTAAGGATGCCTGGCCTCCACCTTGGGAGTGCCCGGGAGTGGACGCCTCACAGGGAAAGCCAGGATGGGTTCCACAGCGGTATTCGTACAAGCCCCTTGAGACCCTTGCGGGTGAGTAGTGCGCTATACAAGTATCAATTTACAATTTACAACACTAATGGTATTAGTAGCTCGAGAGGATTGGTATTGATTGTAAGTAGCTCTTATTACATAAAAGGTTTGAGATCCCTGTATTAAACCATATATTATTGAAAAGACAAGCATTTCTGTTACACAACTTCCTGTGTGTCTAATGTCCAAGCACTGTATGCCACACAGTACAGAGGTATTCAGTGTCTATTTGACCAGAGTAGCAGAGTCTGTGTATCAGTGATTGCCAATGTGTAGCAATCAATATCCTTGACGCCATGACAGTCTGATGTCTAGTTATGAAACCCCGTCCATTTTATCTGCTTTGTTTAATCAATTTTTTATGTGCAACATCATTGCTTTTGACATTATAGTCATGATTTAGTTCAAGAGAACCCACTGAATAATCACACCTGAAATTGAATATCACTAAAAGTCCAAGACTGGAAAAATTCTGCATCTACATTTCCACCTTGTACCAGTTGGGTTGACATCAAGCTTAGTTGCCTTGCAAACCCAATAATAGAGGTTTTTCATACTAGAAGATTACCAGAAGAGTCAATTTAGGGGAGAGGAGTTGGCCTAACGGCTAGGGTGGTCAACCTCAAATCTGGGGAACCGGGTTCATGTCTCGGCAAGGACGTGCAACATCCTGTGATTCTGGGCAAATCACTTAATCTCCCTGTGCCTAACAAAAATTAGTGTGTCCTCATGAAATGCAGCTGGTGCTCGTGTAAAGCGCTCTGATACACAATACCTTTTGGGTTAAGTGCGCACTATATGAAGATGATAGCGCCCCGAACTGCCAGGTCGCCATTGTCTTTTAATTGAAATTGATTATATCTGCACTGTTTGCTTTTTAAAAACTGTTCGCCCTCCGTATTCCCCAATTTTTGTTGTGTCATTTTAAACGAAGTTTACCTGCATTCACTGCACATACTGTTCTCTTCCGTGCTGCACTCGGTCCACCGCTGCATTTTGCTGCTCGCAGTAGAGGGTCGTGGCTCCACCCCTCTCATTTCTGCCACAGGGGGCATTATTAAAACACCATGGGTGCCCGGCCGCACAGCGGACGCATGCAGCGTGCGGCCCGAAGGCATGCAAAAAGGCAAGCCCGTCTGTGCCCATCTGTGCCAGTTCATCGCTGGACGCCGGACATGTTTTAAATTTGGTCAAAATAAGTCACTTATATGCTCAGACTGAGCTGCTTGCTATTGGGAGGCGTATGAGTGCAAACAACCGCGGTTGTATGGTCTAGAGGGTCCCTTTGGTTCTAAGTGCTGTGGCTTTGTTTCTGTGATTCCGGTTAAGATCAGCAGCCCCCTCCTTGCAACTGTACGACTGTTTTTCATCTTAACTGCCATTCACTAGCTAAACATTTTGCTGATGTTCATGACCTCCTGGAAGCCAAGTCCCCTGATATCCTATTCATCACTGAGACTTGGCTCTCAGAGGATATGGTAGCGGAGCAAGTACTTGCTCTCCCGGAAGGCTATGCGATCTATACCCCCAACAGAGCAAAGAGAGATGGGGACACTGTGGTCATTCTTAAAACCTGTTACCCCGGCACATTTTTTAAGCAACCTGTTGCCGATTGCGAATGTGCCCTTTTCAAAATCCCTCCAATCCCTACTATAGTATGACGGGTTTATTGATCTATCGATCCCCAGGTCCTTCTAAAGGGTTTAGAGAAGCTCTCTCTGAGACAGTCAGCACCCTGGCGGTCAACGCTTCTAATTTCTCAGTCATAGGGGACCTTAATCTACACCTGGACAATCTCTCTGATCCTGAAGTGTTGACCTTTCTGGGCGATCTTGCTGCGTGTCAGCTTGATCAACGAGTATCAGGTCCTACGCACTTGGTTGGCCACCTACTAGACCCTGTTTTTACAAATATACCCTCCCTGACTGTCCTTCCTCCTGTTCCGATGGGCTGGTCTGATCACTATTTAGTCCCCATATCAATTCACGATATCACGACAACACGCAATTTAGTGAAAACCTTTACTCTTAAACGTCCCTGGCATAAACTGAATTGGGACCAATTTCAAATCCATCTTGCTGCCACCGCTCCAGCCGTCCCGGCTGACCCTAATGAGGCCAATTCGGTCTTCTCTAACTGGATTAATCAGCCTGAGGATAGCCTTATTCCAGCCAAATTGTCCATGAATTGTCAATCTAAATCTAACCCATGGTACAATACTAAATTAGCTGCCTTATGTAAGATCTTCAAAAAGCTGGAGAGAGCCTGGAGACAGGATTTGATTCTACCTCCAAGGATCTCTATTTATTTATTTATTTATTTAGTTTAAAAATTTATAAAGCGCAGCATATACCCGTGGGTGTCTTGGCGCTGTGACTTAGCTGAAGATCTCAGATTAGGCATGTGTCTACCCTAGAAAAAATGTAATCCTGATCGGTTTATTGGTCAAATAACCAGGTTTTTATCAACTTTCTGAATTGTAGTAGCGAGGGTGCCAGTTTTATTTCATTAGGAAGCGTGTTCCAGAGTCTGGCTGCAGAGTTAGTGAAACATCGGTCGCCCCATGTCACCGTCCTAGTACGTCGATTTACAAAAGGGGGTGGTGATGAACAGAGTGTCTGAATTGAGCAGACCACTCTTACCCAGTCCAAAGATCAGGGCTTGATCCATCACCGTTATTTATCTCACTGCCCCATCCCAGCTCAGAACATGGCTATATGCAAATCAGTCTGTCCCTGGCCCAGTGCATCATGGGAACAGGGCAGACTAAACTACCAAGCCAATTCTTTACCAGAAAGGAGACAAGCTACCGGGGACCGGTTTCTGGCATTTCAGCCTCTTCGGCCCGGCTTGCTTGAATCCTGATGGAGCAGTGAGAAAGGGACTCATGTCTGAGTATACCCTGCCACACCTATAGTGGCCAAAATCGATTTACAAAAGGGGGTGGTGATGAACAGAGTGTCTGAATTGAGCAGACCACTCTTACCCAGTCCAAAGATCAGGGCTTGATCCATCACCGTTATTTATCTCACTGCCCCATCCCAGCTCAGAACATGGCTATATGCAAATCAGTCTGTCCCTGGCCCAGTGCATCATGGGAACAGGGCAGACTAAACTACCAAGCCAATTCTTTACCAGAAAGGAGACAAGCTACCGGGGACCGGTTTCTGGCATTTCAGCCTCTTCGGCCCGGCTTGCTTGAATCCTGATGGAGCAGTGAGAAAGGGACTCATGTCTGAGTATACCCTGCCACACCTATAGTGGCCAAAATCGATTTACAAAAGGGGGTGGTGATGAACAGAGTGTCTGAATTGAGCAGACCACTCTTACCCAGTCCAAAGATCAGGGCTTGATCCATCACCGTTATTTATCTCACTGCCCCATCCCAGCTCAGAACATGGCTATATGCAAATCAGTCTGTCCCTGGCCCAGTGCATCATGGGAACAGGGCAGACTAAACTACCAAGCCAATTCTTTACCAGAAAGGAGACAAGCTACCGGGGACCGGTTTCTGGCATTTCAGCCTCTTCGGCCCGGCTTGCTTGAATCCTGATGGAGCAGTGAGAAAGGGACTCATGTCTGAGTATACCCTGCCACACCTATAGTGGCCAAAATCGATTTACAAAAGGGGGTGGTGATGAACAGAGTGTCTGAATTGAGCAGACCACTCTTACCCAGTCCAAAGATCAGGGCTTGATCCATCACCGTTATTTATCTCACTGCCCCATCCCAGCTCAGAACATGGCTATATGCAAATCAGTCTGTCCCTGGCCCAGTGCATCATGGGAACAGGGCAGACTAAACTACCAAGCCAATTCTTTACCAGAAAGGAGACAAGCTACCGGGGACCGGTTTCTGGCATTTCAGCCTCTTCGGCCCGGCTTGCTTGAATCCTGATGGAGCAGTGAGAAAGGGACTCATGTCTGAGTATACCCTGCCACACCTATAGTGGCCAAAATCGATTTACAAAAGGGGGTGGTGATGAACAGAGTGTCTGAATTGAGCAGACCACTCTTACCCAGTCCAAAGATCAGGGCTTGATCCATCACCGTTATTTATCTCACTGCCCCATCCCAGCTCAGAACATGGCTATATGCAAATCAGTCTGTCCCTGGCCCAGTGCATCATGGGAACAGGGCAGACTAAACTACCAAGCCAATTCTTTACCAGAAAGGAGACAAGCTACCGGGGACCGGTTTCTGGCATTTCAGCCTCTTCGGCCCGGATTGCTTGAATCCTGATGGAGCAGTGAGAAAGGGACTCATGTCTGAGTATACCCTGCCACACCTATAGTGGCCAAAATCGATTTACAAAAGGGGGTGGTGATGAACAGAGTGTCTGAATTGAGCAGACCACTCTTACCCAGTCCAAAGATCAGGGCTTGATCCATCACCGTTATTTATCTCACTGCCCCATCCCAGCTCAGAACATGGCTATATGCAAATCAGTCTGTCCCTGGCCCAGTGCATCATGGGAACAGGGCAGACTAAACTACCAAGCCAATTCTTTACCAGAAAGGAGACAAGCTACCGGGGATCGGTTTCTGGCATTTCAGCCTCTTCGGCCCGGCTTGCTTGAATCCTGATGGAGCAGTGAGAAAGGGACTCATGTCTGAGTATACCCTGCCACACCTATAGTGGCCAAAATCGATTTACAAAAGGGGGTGGTGATGAACAGAGTGTCTGAATTGAGCAGACCACTCTTACCCAGTCCAAAGATCAGGGCTTGATCCATCACCGTTATTTATCTCACTGCCCCATCCCAGCTCAGAACATGGCTATATGCAAATCAGTCTGTCCCTGGCCCAGTGCATCATGGGAACAGGGCAGACTAAACTACCAAGCCAATTCTTTACCAGAAAGGAGACAAGCTACCGGGGACCGGTTTCTGGCATTTCAGCCTCTTCGGCCCGGCTTGCTTGAATCCTGATGGAGCAGTGAGAAAGGGACTCATGTCTGAGTATACCCTGCCACACCTATAGTGGCCAAAATCGATTTACAAAAGGGGGTGGTGATGAACAGAGTGTCTGAATTGAGCAGACCACTCTTACCCAGTCCAAAGATCAGGGCTTGATCCATCACCGTTATTTATCTCACTGCCCCATCCCAGCTCAGAACATGGCTTTATGCAAATCAGTCTGTCCCTGGCCCAGTGCATCATGGGAACAGGGCAGACTAAACTACCAAGCCAATTCTTTACCAGAAAGGAGACAAGCTACCGGGGACCGGTTTCTGGCATTTCAGCCTCTTCGGCCCGGCTTGCTTGAATCCTGATGGAGCAGTGAGAAAGGGACTCATGTCTGAGTATACCCTGCCACACCTATAGTGGCCAAAATCGATTTACAAAAGGGGGTGGTGATGAACAGAGTGTCTGAATTGAGCAGACCACTCTTACCCAGTCCAAAGATCAGGGCTTGATCCATCACCGTTATTTATCTCACTGCCCCATCCCAGCTCATAGTCCTAGTACGTGACACTACCAATAGATGTCTCTGTTCAGATCGTAAGGATCTTTTCGGTAGGTAATAGAAGAGTTTCTGTTTGAGGAATGCTGGTCCAAGACCTTTGAGAGCTTTGTAGGTGAGACACAAAGTCTTGAATCTAATGCGATTCCTTACTGTTAACCAGTGAAGGTTTTTTATCGCTTGCTTGGTGGACTGGAACTTGGGAATGCCAGCTAGTAGCCTTGCGGCAGCATTTTGTATAAGCTGCAGTTTGGCCACCACCCGAGCCTGAGCATTTGCAAATAATCCATTGCAATAATCAAGTGATGAGAGTACTAAGGAGCTCACCTCCGTTTTCCTAGTACTCTCGGGAAGATAGGGCAGGATTTTCCTGATGACCTTGAGCTTATAGAAGGCAGACGACGCAACCTGATTGGCATGGCTGGAGAAGTTAAGATTGTCGTCGAATATTATTCCTAAATTCCTGACCTTTTGCACAGGTTCTGGGGGGGCTCCGAGTGGGCTCGGCCACCAAGAGGTGGGCCACAGTGGCGATAGTTTTCCAAAGATCATTACCTCAGTTTTGTCTGAGTTGAGGCGCAAACAATTCTCAGACATCCATTCCTTGATGGCCAGCATACCTTCTTGGAACCTGGCAGCTACCTCCTCACCATCATTCTTAATAGCGATCACCAATTGGGTGTCGTTGGCGTATGAGGTAAGGCTCATCCGGTAGTTCTTGATTACCCTCGCTAAGTCCGACACGTAGATGTTAAAAAGTGTCGGACTTAGGGATGAGCCCTGCGGAACGCCACATGGGAGGGCGAGCTCAGTGGACTGGAATGCGCCCAGGGTCACTGCTTGCGTTCTGTTGGATAGAAACGAAGCCAAAAGCTCTTTGGCCCTTGAACGAATGCCCATTTCCTCGACACGGTCAATCAGGACAGCATGATTGACCGTGTCAAAGGCCGCCGAAAGATCCAGCAGGACCAGTATCGCTGTTCCTCCTTGGTCCCTGATGGTTCTGATGTCATCGGCAGCCTTTATAAGAGCGGTCTCCATTCCATGAAGTTTCCGGAACCCGAACTGAGACTCGTCCAGGAGGTTGTTTTGTTCGATATATTCAGCTAGTTGGCTGTTCATCGCTTTCTCCACTATTTTGGCCAGGAAAGGCAAGCTGGCAATAGGTCTGTAGTTTTTAAGGGTAGTTTTATCTAGACCGGTTTTTTTAAGAAGGGGTTTCAATAGAGTGTTTTTTAACTTATCTGGGAAAATCCCGGATTGGAACATGGCGTTGCAAATGGGAGTAATGACTTCACTAACCACGTCAATTACTGGAATGAAAATTTTAGGGGGGCAGGGATCTAGGGATGAGCCTGTTTTTACTTGTCTCATGAGATCTCTTATCTCCTGATTCGTCACATCCCTGAATCTAGTAAACAAACAGTCCGGGTTATTTCTTGGAGGTTTGGGTTGTGTGTTGGTATTTGATGAAGTAACCGAAAATTCTGAATATATGTCGTTTACTTTTGAGAAGAAGAAACCTGCTAAGCTATTGCAGAATTCCTGTGAGTGGGGAGGGCTCAAATCTACTACTTTCCCTGCCAGAGTCTTGACTACTTCAAACAATTGTCGACTTGAGTTTTTTGATTTGTTAATTTGCTGCTCAAAGTAGTTCTTTTTTTCCTCCGTAATCATTTTTTTATAGATGATAAGTTCGTCTTTATACTTGGCTTCGCTCCTGTAAAGCGATAACACAGGGCTATCCAAGTTGAGCGTGCAGCATTATACACTGAGCAAATAAGCAAGAACACTAACCCGGCCAAGTGCATTTTTCAATAATCTCGGATCTTAAAACCCAGAAAGACATTGCAGGCTCGCTGATTACCTCTGAGCGACAGTGCGATGAGCTGGCAGCCTTCTTTGTTAGGTTGGTTGAAGACATTTACAAAAGCTACCCTATGGGTGATAAAGTCATATGGCATTTCTCTTACGACCTACGCCGATGACACCCAATTGGTGCTTTCCGTACACAATGACGGAGCGACAGTTGCCGCAAACTTTCAAAATGGAATGCTGGCAATCAGTTCCTGGATGTCATCAAACTGTCTCAAATTAAACTCTGACAAGACAGAGGTGATGACATTCGGGAAACTGGAACCTACGTGGTCCCTCCAATGGTGGCCTACTGAGATGGGATCTCCACCAGAACCTGTCACCAAGGTTCGTAATCTTGGAGTTACGTTTGACAATAAACTGACCTTCCATCACCATGTCAACTCCGTGGTCTCCTCATCCTTTTTCACCTTGAAAAAAATCAAAAAACTTTTGCCCCACCTTCCCACCTCAGCTGGCAAAACCCTAATTAGCACTTTTTGGTTTTTGCCAACACTGACTATTGTAACCCCCTCCTTTTGAACGCCCAAGATAAAGTCCTTTACAGGCTATAGTCAGTTCAGAATGCCTCAGCTAGAATCCTATTGGGCATTCCTAAGTTCACTTCCATCTCTCCGTATATCAAACAACTGCACTGGCTCCCAGTAAGGAATCGCACAAAGTTTAAGGCATTGTGCATTGCCTATAAAGCCACTAACAACTTAGGCCCACAGTTTCTAAAAAACGCCCTCTGCCTTCTTGAAAATCCTAAAACGTTATGTTCCTCCTCAGCTTGTCTGCTCAAAGTTCAACGAACAAAAAAAGCCAATTGGGGCGACAGATGCTTCACGATCTCCACAGCTAGACTTTGGAATGCACTTCCCCTTCACATCAAAACGACCCCTACGCATATCAGCTTCAGGAAGAAATTAAAAACTTGGTTATTCTCACATTAAAATTCACCATAGCTAACGTTCTGTATACTGAGCGCTGAGACACCCCCGGGTAGTTGTGCGTTATAAAAATTGCAAGAAACATAAACATAAACATGGTTCTGACAGGCTCCCTTGAGACATCCTGCAATCATACTAATGGTATTCTTAAGGCTTTCCCCCCTATCTCTCAAGATGCTCTACTTACACTTTTTTCCAATGCCAAGTCGGGCTGTCCTGCTGAACCTCTGAAGCCCGACCAATTCCGAAAAATTCTTCCCACTATCATACATTCATTGGAACACGTGATTAACGGGTCCCTTGTGCAGCGGTTGTGCCCATGGCTTGGAAACAGGCCAGGGCAATACCGCTTCTTAAAAAAAGTCCTTAGACCCCAAAAACCTGAAAGCTTTCGGCCTATCTCTTTGTTACCTTGGACTACGAAGATTACGGAGGCCTACGTTAATTCTCTTCTCACCAAATAGCTCACTGCTAACCATATGCTCGACCCCTCTCAAAATGGTTTCTGCCCTGGCCACAGCACTGAGACAGCGCTTTTGGCCGTGACTGAACATCTCTGGAAAGCCTTAAATGCGAGGCAAACGTCGGCACTGATCCTTTTGGATATTAGTCCCGCGTTTGACATGGTGTCTCACGCCATTCTGCTAAGTCGTCTGGCGGAAGCTGAAGTTACTTGCTCAGCATTTAAGTGGCAGGCATCCTTCCTCGCGGACAGGACGTTTCAGGTGATATCCCCCCTTTCACCTCTAGCACTTTCCCTATAGGTCAAGGGGTTCCACAGGGCTCGTCCCTGAGCCCTCTGCTTTTCAATCTTTATGTTCAACCTCTGACTCGAGTAGCCAAGAGCAAAGGGCTTACTATGGTCTCTTATGCTGATGCACACAGTTGGTGGTGGCTCTCTCGAGCGACCCCGAGCGGGACGCCATGAAAC
The DNA here is from genome assembly GCF_964263255.1 of Lissotriton vulgaris. Taxonomy (NCBI): domain Eukaryota; kingdom Metazoa; phylum Chordata; class Amphibia; order Caudata; family Salamandridae; genus Lissotriton; species Lissotriton vulgaris. The sequence goes on along the minus strand of NC_141700.1, from coordinate 647,081,152 downwards.
TTTAGTGCGACTTTGTGGCAGTCGCCGAGTGGATGACCACCAACTGTCTCCAACTGAATGCCAATAAGTCAGAGGTGTTGGTGGGAGGGAACCATGACCGTTGGAATGAGCTATGGTGGCCAAAGAGTCTAGGCACTACCCCTGTCCCGAGGCCTCTGCAGTGAAGAATCTAGGGGTCTGAATGGACACTTCACTCAACTTCTAGACTCAAACCAAAAAGGTGGAGGGAACCTGCTTTGGTCTTTGCGCTGACTCAAACCCATCCTGGGCTTCTTTGATGCCCGACAAGGCAGATCATTATTCAGGCTCTGATCATGTCTAGACTCGACTATGCCAGCTCATTGTATCTGGGAGTCAACAAGTCCGAAATACAAAGGCTACAGAGTGTCTAGAATGCAGCCTCAAGATCCCTCCTCGGTCTGCGCAGAACCTGCTCAGTGACAAGTGCCTTTCGCCGTCTCCACTGGTTGCCTTTGGCCAGGCAAATCGAGTTTAAGGCACTGTGTAGAGCCTATAAAAATCTGAAATTGGCATCTCTGCAAATCTTGACTGACCTTCTTTTACCCTACACCCCCACGCGATCGCTCCGTTCTATGGGACAATGCCTGGTAGTGATCCCCCACGTGAGAAGGGTTCGCGCTGGAGGTCGTTCCTTTCGGAACAGAGCTGCCATCCTTTGGAATTCCTTGCCGCCCCATATTTGGGGGCTCACTAACTACCTCCAATTCTGGAAATGCATTAAAACTGTTCTCTTCCCCTCTCTGTAGGCCTTTCTGTGCCTTTCCGTGCGTGGCCATTTTCCTGCTGTTCAACGCCGGGACACCTCTTTGCTGGGGCAGCTGTTGCGCTTCACAAACTCTTAACATAACATACAAAACTCCGTTAAAAATTGTGTGAAAACTAAACTGGCCCTGTGGTGCTAATAATCTCCTGGGAATTTCAGATTAGCCAAAGGAAAGGTGGAGCAACCTCTTGAGTAGATGCTCCTCTGTTCTACCCACTCCTTTTTTAAACAGTACATCAGTATTCACACTAACTAATCTACACAGGCAGAATTAGGTTGCTCCAAAAAATACAAGTTAGCATGATATTAAACTTGTGTGAGTGCTCCTTTCATTATAATTTTGGTTTTCCCTTTATATGCTGATGATGTAGGATGCTGAATCTTAGTTGTGGAGCCGTGTTTGTAAAGGTGTGTTTGGGATTGACTGTTAAGCGTTTGTATAGGTTGGCACTTGCAGGGGAAGTGAGGGATGTTACAGAGTGGTTTGATTAGAAATGAGAAAATAAGAAATGTGTATCCTGAAAAAGGAAAGAGAGTCATCAAAATGGTTTGTGAATATTTGCTATAAGATATTTAACTATACAGTTGTCCTGAAGCAAAAATATATTTTTGTAACTTAACCAAATAGGATGTCCACTTAACCTGTAAGTGATAGCATTTATTAAGTGATTATGGTATGATATTCAAAGCACTGTCCTTGCTGCATGGTTACATGGCAATTATTTGAGCACTGAAATACGTATAAAAGGCACTGATAATTAGGGCAGGGCCCTACTTATTATACTATTTAGGTAAGAGATGTATAATGAAATATAATTGGGGTGTATAAAGGGTTCACCCTTATATTAATTGTGTTTAGATTAATTATTATTAATCACACCAATAATCAATACTCACAACATTTGTTGGAGAATACCATATAGTACATTTTTGTTTTTAAAACAATAGTACATGTGTGTGTACTGATTTCGGAGTTGACCTGAGGATTAGAGATTCTCTGAAAGGTTTGTCTGACCTCTACCACCCATCATGGTCAAATGAACATAACTCAGTAGGAGAGGTAAAAGACAATGACCTGTTTTCCTTTTCTCCAAAAAGGGTGCAGATTATTTTTGGGGACCAGGAAATCTAGTGGGTGTGATACTAATAATTTTGGGGAACACAACAATTGTGTCCTGGTGTGGTATTAATCCTGATGTCCCCTCTCTTAGATTCAGCTTATGTAAGAACCGTCTTCCGTCATAACTTCTAGTGGTCATCTGACTCAGGTCACAACCTCCATCTTGTTGACCAAATTAATTAGCTTACCTCAATGAACCTTCACTATTTCACATGTGTGTTTCTGGAGGCCCTTCATGCTGTGAAACTTCATAAACAAAACCCCTAACATCAGCATTTGTAAAACTGTGTCACTTGCATGACCTTAATCAATTTAATTTATACCCCACAAATAATAGGACTGTTCTGAACCTAATCGTTGCACCTGTTAAAGGTATCATTGTTCATTAGGTCAATATGGGTCAATGGCATCTGTCAACCCAGTGAGTTAGCTGATCACAAGCCAAACAATAAGTGAAACAGATTGCCAACTTCATCTTTCAAGATATCCCAAATAATCCTGGAGCTCACATATATTACTATTACCAAAGAATCAACCTCTTATTTACTTTCAAACTCCTGCCAGATAAATATAATGGATGGCACTTGAGGGTCATTTAAGCGAGTAACAGCAAGGCCACTGGAAACATGCGACAGGGGAGGGCCAATTTATGTGACAGGGTTGAGTAAATTACGCGGCAGAAAAAGTAATTTATGTGGTGTAATGCAGCACATTTTGTGATAGTATTGCGTAATTTATTTGTCATTTTTTCAATTGATAACACTGTCTGGGCATTGGTTAAGCTTAATTAGTACCAGTTTAACACCGAATTATAGCAATAAGCAACAGAAAGGTGATCCGCCAGTCTTTGCAAAGGGCCTTAGACAAAATATAAAGTTGAAAATATTGGGATACAGAAATATCGTGATGCAGAATACTGTTGTCAAGAATATCAAATTTTTACAAAAATATATTTTTTATAATGCAGGGGATCAGGTAAGAAACATCATTTTTTTAAGAATCATAAAGAAAGGGAAAAAACATAAAACAGTTAATTAGACAATCATGAACATCCATTAAGTCACATAGTCCATCTTTTTGAGAAATAATTGCAAAGTTAAAAAAAACCTTAATTCATAAAAAAGTTTCCACCAATTATGTTTAAACAGAAAAGCAGAGACTATTTAAAATGTACAATCAATAAAATATTTCCAGATAGACGAAAATCTTTTAATTGCTTTCCTTCAACTCGCATAGCCTTCTTCAAATTTTTTAGTACGCCTAATCGTATTGAACCATTTCTCATATTGAGGGGTTTCTAGCGACCTTCAAGTTTGCAAAATTAAAGACCGAGCCACTAACATAGAAACAGCAAACAAATTACCCTCTGATTTATCTAGCTTAACCACTCTACTAGAAATAACAAAAAGAGCTGCTTCCGCTGTTGGAGCGTAAGGTTTCTTTATTGCCCTGCTAGAATAGCCAAATATTTTACACCAAAACATATCGAGTTTGGGGCAGGTGAAAAATATATGCCGCCATCCTCCTTCAGTTCGGGAGAGAGGCAGCGAAAACACCTATTTTTGACCTGAGGGTAAAATTTATTTAGGGCCTTTGGAGTATAATAAGCCATCCATTGCGAAAAAAAACGCCATTCTCTTAAAGTTGGCAGCTCGAAGGATTTTATAGCCAGAAACTGAAATATTACGCCTTTTAATCTAGAAAAGGAGCATGAAGTTTCCAAAGCAACCTTCTCCAAAAATGTTTTGAGCAAAGAAGATTGATTTTGGGATCTCAATAATCTATACCAGTTCCCTAACCCTCTCATATTATTTGAAAATAGAGAAGTAGCAGTCTTAGAAGGGAAACTACTCAATATTAACTTATATTTATTTAACAAATAAACAATTTGAAGGTATTCAAAAAAGAGGGCTTGTTACGATTGTAGCATCTAGACTGAACTTCTTCCCATGTGATAATCCTGTCCTGGAAGAAAAACTGATTAACTGTACCCAGCCCGGAATCCTGCCAGGTTCGAAAGTGGGAAGAGTGTATATAGAGACCCAAATCTCTACATTCATTTTTTACATTTATTCGCGTAGAATCCAGAACACCTGCTTTGTTTAAAAAATACCTTTAGTCTGGAAAAAAATAACGTTTGTATCTGGGTTTTTTGGGGAGTTTTGAACTTTTTAGGAAAGTAGGAGTTTGAGTTATCACTTCTGCAATCATTTTGTTAATAAAAAAATTATCTCTAGATTTTGTTTTGGATAGTAGACAAGCAATGAAGTCAAGAAAAGCGGAATCATAATATGAACGTTTATGCCGGAGGGCTAGACCACCTGATTCTACATCTAGTTGAAGAAACGAGTTTAACTCTGGAAGCTTTTTTGTTCCAAATAAAAGATCTAATCATCAAATCTAGTCCTTTAAAATAACTAGAGTTTACCTTGATGACAATTTTGGAAAAAATAAAAATCAATAGAGGTAATATCGACATTTTAATAAGAGCCACTCGACCTATCAAGGTTAATGGAAGGCTTGCCCATCTTGCCAACAGTTTCTGTATTTGAATACTGGTAGCCTCATCATTCAATTTGGCAAACTTTTGTTTGCAACTATACAATTGAAAATGATATTAACACCAACAATATTCTTGACAATGATGTTACTTACTTGAAAAAAATCGTGGAATATAGATTTTTTTCAAGTAAGTAATCTCATTGTCAACAATATTGTTGTTGTTAATATCATTTTCAATTGTATGGTTGTAAAATAATATTGTTTTTTTCAAATATCTTAATGTGTATTAGTTCATGTATTAATTTATGTTAGCATTGCTTGTATAACTGTTAAAATATTTTTCTATACAGTTTGTAATTTTAAGTGATTTATAATTGTTTTATTTAAATGCTAATAGTAATTTATAGTGTTGTAGTGGGTCATTAGGTTCATAGAGGTATGGGGTGGGAAGTTAATTAAGTAATAATTCATTAGCATTAATTATTAATTTATTAATAATTATTTAATTTATTACCAATTTAGGGGCATATTACAAATAACAGGCCCTAAAAATCGCTATGCGCGAGAAGCGCAATTTCAATTATCGCTGGATTTTATCTCCCCGGTAGCACGTTATTAACAACGCTTATCACCCAGGTGATAAAAATCCAGCGATAGCCAGCGATATGCGGGAATACAGCTGGAAATCCAGTGATATTCCTGCAGCGATAAGGAATTACTTGTAAATAGCCCATGGTGGTTGTAGCCTGAGATTCCATGCCCCATTACACATATAGCTAAGTCTGAATTTCAGACGACGTTAGCTTTCAGCGATAACCGCAGTTAGCCCAGGTTCTGACATCGCTATGTGTGACAGGGCAGGCCTTGTAAATACTGCGATGTGCGGTTTGCGACTTATGCCCTGTGGTGCTACGACAAGGAAACCCACGCTAGTGTGTCCTTGCTGATACTGCATTGCCATTAACGCTGCTTTTCGGCCAAAAACGGCACGTCAATGGGCTTGTTAATATGCCCCTTAGTAACTTGTGTAGTAATTGGCCTCATGAGAACAGGGGTAGATCAGTAATGAAAGGTGAGAGATGGTTTGACCATAGACAGCGGCCCAACTACAATAAATTCCTCTGCTAGATTCGCTAAGTTTCAGGTTATTAAATCTGGCTCTCCACACAATCCTTTTCCTGCTGCCAAAATGTGCACCCTGAGTCTTCACCACATGTCTCTTCTGGTTGATCTTTTGATCTCTTTTCTCCAGGAGGATTCCCGCCCAAAGCCTGGAAGCAAGCCATGGTGCACCTTGTGATACCCCCCCATCTAGAGCAGTCTAACTGGTCCAATTTTAGGCCTAACTCCTTACTGTCTACTCTCTCCAAGATACTGGAGTAGCACGTTTATATCCAACTTACGTCCTTCATGGAAACGCAGAATGCCTTTCACATCTCCCAGTCAGGTTTCAGAGATGGGCATAGCACTGAATCAGCCCTTTTGGGAGTTACTGAACACCTTAGACGGCTCCTGGACATGGGTGCCACTGCTGCGCTGATCCTACTGAATCTCAGCACTGTCTATGACATGGTGTAACATGACACTTTTCTCAAAAGGCTGACACTCCCGGGTATTCAGGGCACAACTCTAGCCTGGCTCTCCTCCTTTTTGATGGACCGCACATTTCAGGTCTTTTCGTCAAAGCTAATTTCCAGCACATATTTGATTACTTTTGGTATCATGCTGGGATCAGCTCTTTATTCCTCAATATCTATGTCGGACCCTTGGCGGACTTGGTGGAGAGATGCAGCCTTACTCTGTTCTCATTTGTGGACCATACCCAGATTATTTTTTCTTTATCATCAGAGCCAGATTCCACCCCTAAAGATCTTAACTCTTGCCTAGGCCTTGTCACCACTTGGAGGAATTCCAACTCTCTAAGATTGAATGGTGACAAGACTGAGGTCATGGTCCCGAGTAAGAACCCTCAGCTCTGGGGACCCCAGCATTGGCCTGCATTGCTGGGGGCCCCTGTTCCAACAGACAAGGTGAAAAACCTTGGTTTATGGCTAGACTTAACTCTGTCCATGAAAACTAAGCTACCAAGGTGGCCTCCTTTTGTTTTGCCACTATCAGATGGCTTAGAAAGATCTTGTGGATACTTCCCTTCACTGCTCAAAGAACCGTCATTCAGGCTTTGATTCTGTCCAGGTTAGAATATGGTAATATCTTATATCTAGGATCAGATATGTCAGTGATCAGGCACCTCCATGTGGCCCAGAACTCGGCTGTCAGGCTCCTGTTCCGGCTTCCTAAACACTCCTCTACATCCGTCCTTCTCCACTACCTCCAGTGGTTCACTGTGGTTCACTGTGGAAAAGTGTAACACTTTTAAGACACTCTGCTATATACACAAAATACACTCCCATTCCGGACCTCAGTATTTGCAAAACCTTCTGTCCCCCTACCACCACCCCCTCTATGTTCCAGCAATCAATCTCTGCTCAACCTTCCTAGATCTAATAGTGACAGTGATTCATATCACACTAATCATTTATGGATGTTAATTGTGCATGGTGCTGAAGTCACTACACACCCTTGTTTCCTGTACTTCTGGCATAATTGAGCCATTGGTGTTCGTGATTGGACTACATACCTGAGTAGCCAGGCGTGGCACCAGGAATAGGTCAGTGACCCTGCACTTGACCTTACTTACTTTTTGACCACACACTTAGCTTCTCATCTAATTAGCATTCTTACCCGTAGGTTGCCATACCCTGTCCTGATGCAGACTCGCAGCTGAGGCTTAAAATTCCCTCCTTGCATCAGCCGAGTCGAAACGTCAACGCCCTCCATTGTACAAGACCTGTACCTGCTTCCTATCTGATATACCTTTGAAGATGCATTGAGTGCACGTTGTGAATTTACAGAATTCCATGTAAATGAATGTTATACATCGGACAGGTCTTCTGTAACTGGTTTTGACTAGGAGTGATTTGAAATGCAGCTAATTGTATTTTTCCTTACTCCTTTGATTTGCACTTTCACTACCTACCACCACCACTCCCCACTTTTTCTCCTTTTCTGCGTGCAACCTATAATCATTGAGCTTTTTTGTCTGAAGTTAACTAATAAATGTTTTGTGAATATTTTTGGTTTTGTTTGGCGCTTCTAATTGTGTGGTTTCTCAATACATGTATTCATATTTAGAAATTGAATGCATGCATGAGAAAGGTCGTTGTGATATTGATATTGATTATCAGTTTTGTAGTACTCTACACAACATAGACTGTGTTTAATTGAATTCAACTCATGACCTATTTGGACTAAGGCAGCTGCCTCAGACCTCCAATTCTAACAGCACTCTACCCTAGTCTCTCCATTCTTTTATCACCACCTCACCTTTCTAACTGCCATCCTTTACCTTACTGTAACAGATTAACACACTCTCTACCTCACCCCTTGGAGTACCGTACCATTCTCCCTCTCTACATTCCCTTCTTGCGACTAGCTCTTTCTACTTCACTTTAAAACTTACTTGTCTCTCTCTCCCTGCCTCCTCCTCCAATCTCTACCTCTCTGACTCCCTCTGGTTTCCTCACCTTTCTGTTTTTTCCTTACTTCTCTCCTTACCACACCTATATTACTTGTCTCTATCTCTACGTAGCATCTGCTTCAGTACTTTCATGACCAAACAGCATCCTATCAGCCGTGCACTCCAAAGTGTGCAACTGGTCACAATTGGGGTGCTTTACAGTCTCACCTTGGGTATTAAGCACTTTATAAATAATGCACACTGAAAGGTGCTTTAGGCATTACAAGGCACATTGAAAACCCTAGGTAATACAAATAGGTTCCAGTGCAGATTGAGTTCCTGTCTGTTTTTTGAATGTCTCTGTTTCTGAAAAGTATAATGTGTTATTCAATATTTCATCAGCATCATGAGGGCTTGACTTGGCTGAAAATGGGTAAACAAATTAAAGTTGTTATGAACAGAGGACCTAAAATATATTTGGACCGGCTCCCAAAATCCTTCAGATGGCATTGCTTCCACCAAACGCCTCCTAGGATAAAGGGAGGCATAGCCCGGCACACCATTACTCGCCCAACAGGTTTCAGCTGCTGTATATTTGATCACTCAATTAATGTTCGGGTGAAATAAAGTGGCAGTTTGGGGTCCCAGACACTGAACCGTGTGGAAAGTGTCTAGTTGCCAAGGGCTGGGAGCTATCACTGTGGATGGTGTTTGTTCAACAATGAAGCCTGAGTCACTAAATTAGGTGGATATTCACAAGAACGTGTGTTATACATCGCAAATTTAGCTTAACGCAACTTTGCATATCGCAGTCTATCGCGACAAAATAACACTGTTTTAACGTTCAATTCCCAACCCAGTGGTACCATGCAATAGTAGCAGGATAATGCGCCAAATGACCGCGTAAAAATCAACGCAACACCAAAAAAATGTAAAACACTAACGCCAAAAAAGATGCCCCAAATCGTGATACAAAAATCTGCGACAACCAGCGACAGGCCTGCAATTCCCATGGCCATGCGGGAAAATGTACTTTAAAAGCAACAAACAAAAAGTTACACCAAAACCAAAGCAAACTGCGTAGCACCATGGATGCACCTGGAACGAGTGCAGAGGACAACCTGAACCCCACAAGCCCCACGGAGGACCAGCCAGGAACACTATGTTCGGGGAAGGGCAAGGGGAAGAGGAAGACGGGGTTCAGTCCGCAGGAAGACCAGATCATCGTCACATAGGGTAAAGAACACTACGAACAACTGTTCGTCACTCCGCTGCATCATTGAAACACAAACGGAAATATGGCAGTCCATCGTCAAAAACGTGAATGCAGTCGGAGTGTCGAACAGGTCAATGGAGGAGGTCAAGAGGCGCTGGCATGATGTGCAAAGCCAGACCAAACAGAAACTCGCCACCAACAGGAAAGCAGCAAAGGTGACTGGAGGTGGGACCCCTGCACCACAGGAGGAGCTGGATGAGCTGGAGGAAATGGTTGCCACAGTCATCAGTGTGGAGACGGTGCAAGGAGTTGGGGGTCTGGACACAGCTCGATATGACCTAACACAACAGCAACATGGTGAGTAACGACCAGGGACTGGGTGGACGGGGAAGATGGGCACAATGGCACACATGCAAAATCATGTGTAGCACACTGCACATGCACAATGATAGTGGAACATGTCCCTGATACCCTTGGCACACTGCAGCACACATAGAAACACCAAGTAGGGTCTCATCCACTATGTGCACAAAGGGGCCCCCTCCATATCACCAATGCCACAACCTACCCATGCACATGTGTAGAGTCCAGTAAAGCAGCTGCTCTCTGAGCCACACTGGCAATGCAAGTGACACTGCATGACCGATAGCATGGCTGCAGTCAAAATAATTGACATGGTGCATGATTCGACATTGAGGTTGCCCAGTGTGGATCACATCCGTAAAGGAGCAGATCACACTCTGGCACATCCATGTGCACCTACAACCTATGACGATAATAACACATCAGCAGATAAACAATGCACAAGACCACAAAATCTGTCCAGGAGCACAAATGACCCAAGTCGCAAACATCAAAGCACCCGAAATGTACACAAGTCAAAGGCACACCGCCTCAAAGAGACATGGGTCCGCTAAATCAGAGCTGCAGGGGCGACTCTTCCACAATGCAGCACACACACATAGCAATCACAGCACATCAAAATTCATGAAAATGTGGTACAAAGTGCTAGTCTTACACCAGAGGACAGAGGACACAACTGGTGCTGCTTGTCCGTAGAAACTGGCCAATCACATCTGGCATTGGACTGAAACTGTGAGATGATAATGTACGAGTACAACCGCATATCCGTCATGTAGTCGAAATGTCTATTGTCTGCCATTAAATAGCCAGCTCCTCCAAAACAGTCACAATGTACATTGCCATGCAGTTTGTATGTAAATATCTATAAAGTGTCAACATACATGGGACACTCTGTTAACCTGCATCTCTCCTTTACATTGCAGAGGGACAATCAACACCTCCTGCAGAGCAGACCACAAATCTCATCAGTGACCCCACCCCCAGGAGCGGGCATGCCCAGCTGCCTCAAGAGGACCCCACCCCCTGCAGAGACCACACAGCAGGAAGCACACACCACCACAGCTGTCTCCCAGGACCCCCTCAACCAACACATGGAATTCCAACGCTTTGTGTTGGGTTGCCAGGAGAATATGGCTGATCAGTTGCGGGTGGGTTTTGACTTGAGCTTGTGGCAACCAAACCTGATGCCAAACATGGGTGTCTGAGTCCCATCAGGGACCACTTACAGTCCCTAACGGACACTCACTGTCCGCACCATGCTCACGACAATACTTGGCTGACATCGCTGGGGCCAGTACTCGGATTCAAGAACTGTCTAGTCAGACAGGCTCCAGCGATGCCAGCACAGAGTTGGCACATATGCGCAGGACCAAGGAGACCATGGAGCTGATTCAGGCTGGAAGTATAGCTGCCAAGGCTGAACACCAGCGAGATGAAGCCGGGATCTTCCATGCCCTGCAGATCCTCATCATGCCATTGCTGCCACTGAGCCTCTCCTAGTTAACTGCTGCAGGAACTTCGACACACATATCTCTGACCCCTGATGCGTGACACAAAGTTTCACCAATCCGCAACACAGACCAATAGGGGAGCGCCTTGATGTGGTCACTGCAGGAGTTGTGCAATCTCCCATGCACAACTGCCAGCATATTTGCCAAAGATCAAGGCATTCCATGCACAGGTATCCCAGTGGCACTCCAGTTCGTGGTTCAACAGGGAGCGCACCGTCAAGTCATAATACAATTCAGCTACCGTTGCGTTGGATAGGCAGACCTCCATGGGCCACTCGAATGTGCATGTTCGACAGTGGAACCAGGGCTGGACGCAGGTGACGTAGGCAAGACGGAAACTCAGACAGAAACTGCTTTGCAACACTGCCATTGGCACTGATCCCAACAGATGCAGCATTCGTGCACGGTACAGTTCCACGTGACATGGGTTGTGCATGTGCCCGGGATTGCCTGCCATTAAGTTTGTTGTTCTCGTAGCGCCGGCAATCCTCAGACCGGTGGCAATTCGGTGGACGATATGCTGCTGCTCTGGGCAATGAGTCGTGTGTGTGGGACGTTTGGACGTATGGGTGGTTTTTTACCAATGTGTCAAGGGCATCCCTTGCAGGTGTAGCTCAGGCAGGGACAAGTGTGTGTGGGGTGTGGACTCATTGGTCTTTCACTAGCGCAGTTAGTGGTGTGGGAGTAATCGGAGTCTGGTATGGTATCTCACGCAAGGTGTGCCAGCCACATTCAGGACCAAGGTCGGAGTCTTGGTTGTTCTTCCGCCTTGTGTATTGAGACAAAGGAGCTTTCATACCTAATTTTGGTCTGACTACTGCTTGCATTTCGTAAATGTGATGTGGCCTTCGCGCTGACTTTGATGTCGGGCCTTAGATTTGGGGTGCACCAATTGCGAAACACATGCAGCAGTTGGCATGTATGGATGAGCCAACGTCCCGATTTTCCTTGCACTCCTTGTTCAGTCTCTCTCTTTCTTTCTCTCCCTCTCTTTGTCTCTCTCTCTCTCTCTGTCCTTTGATTAGTGCCTGACACACCTTCTTATCTTGGATATTGTCTTCCAGGCTGTGACTCCCAGATTGTCCAGGGATGCCCCGCCATGACTTTTCAAAATGTTGTTTGTAGACAAATTTGATTGTGATATTTTGTTTGGACTTTCAATGGTGAATCAATGAAATAGAATTTCTGTACTCACATGTATGTTGATTGTTGTAATGGTAAGACATCAGGCGAATGCTATTGTTCATGATTTTGTGACGTTGATGTGCAATATCTTGGTCAGGGGAGGTAGGGGTGCCCAGGGTAGGGCCCGGGGGGAGTGTCCTGCGGGTGGTGGCGGTGGGTGTTGTGGCCATCTTGGGTGTCCGCACTGCATGATCGTTGGCTCCATGGCATGTGTTGTTCTTCAGGTGTGGCTCTGGGCTGGGCTCCCTTTTCTGGTGCAGGCTGTAAACCGACTTTACACCAGGTCAGAGCAGGTGTTAGATTCCTGCTTCTAATGCACCTCATCGCGTGTTTTGTGATCTTATCGCCGATCTGACGTGGTGTTGTTGCGGCTTTTTGCACGGGAGCGCCTACTCTGCATCTCATTAGCGATAGTTGCCGGTGTCATCTGTGGTGATGTTTTATGTGGCTGCTATTGCAGGTAAACTGGTGATATGGGCTGTTTGCACCTGCTTATGAATGGGGAGATACATTTATTGCAACTTTGGCTGCGATAAAGTGCCGATAACTCGGCGATAGTTCATTGAGAATATACCCCAGAGTTTTCTAGTTGACTTAGAAATACGTCACAAACGGCCTTCTCAAATTCAAGGAGGATGAGGATGATCAGATGGCCTATGACAAATTCTTCCAGCTGCCTTGATATGACCATAGTCCTGGATTCATTTACCAAACAAATGTGGACAGGGGATTTTTTGCAGTTTTAGAGACATTATTTATGATATTAATTTTGAAATGATATATTTAATTAATTATTTCAGTCGTGTTGTTGTCTGTGTGTGTATAGAGCGAATGAAGCCTGATTTAATTACAGTCTCTAGAATTCCGTAACCTCCTAGACATAAATCGCAATTAGAAAGCTGCTTTACCACTTCCAACATCCAGTTGTCCTCACTTTCTACACATATACAAGTCTGTATTTTTAAAATAAGAAAACAGATATGGGATGATCAATAATCTGTTGCCTCAGTATTTTCATCAATGATGTAAGTGGTGATGTGAGATTTGCCTTTGTGTGGTGAACGCTTCCACAATAGTTTAGTAATTTATTTTTCTTAAGTGTCATTTTTCTCAGAAGGGAACTAACAGGCCTATGGATGGTATTTTTAGAGCAGGCATTAGCCAAGACCCTTTTATTTTACTAAAATTATATGTAAAATATACTTATAAAAGAGTCTAAAAAATTAACTAATATAATATAAATGTGCTGAAAAGAGTATAAAATTTACGCTTAACTGACAAGCATTGGAAATGTGCTGACTCGCAGTAGTCTATCCTTGCTGTTCATGTAGGTGCAGAAGAACCTTAACACAATTTTTTCTGGCTAAAAAGAAACTTGAAAATGTTGAAAGGAGCACAACATGATTTAGAAGCTTTATCCTTAAACTGATGCTTACAGATGTTGTCATAACTGAAGAATTTTCGCATTTTAACAGATTATCTTACTATACAATATTTTATTCTTGAATGCCATGAACTTCCTATTTCTTAATGTTTCATATAAGAATTGAATATAAAAGCTTATGCATTTAAACAATAAGGACTGCTGTTTAGTGTAAAAGAAAGCGTTACCTAATCATGATTTTTCTTTTCAGATAGTAGTTCATTGTTCTCGCAGTGAAACAAGTAGAGATATAGAAGGTCAATGGATGTGAAAAGCTTATGGCAACAATGCCTGATATTTCCAGAATCTAACCTTGCAAGACTGTTTGTAGCTAACAACGTGATAAAAAGTTTGATTCACACCATTTCCATGGGAACGGAGGAGCTGAACTTGCCTGTGGAAGGATCCTGTCTCATTGGCTCATGGAGGAGAAAGTGGGCAATAATGTTTTTGATATCCTTTCTCGATTTTTATATTAGTGCATGTCCCTAGGTGGTAGTAGACTTTTTGGAGGATTGGCCCAGACTCTTGACGGTGGCAGCTCCTGCTGCTACTGTTTTCCTCTTTTACCTGACTTTACTTGGATTTGACTGTTTGTCACTGAAACTGTATGCTGACCGGAGACTCAGCTCAGCCTTATGAAATGTTCTTTACGGGTAATTCTGCTATTAAACTTGATTATGAAGCTTCATGCTCCCTGATTTCACTATTTTCCATTTTGATCTATAAATATTTGTAAATTCTTAATAATCTTAAATTCTGAATCCTAATCTATAGAATAGGGAATATATTCCTTCATGGAACACCCTTAAATGCATTAATATTGATATTTATTTTGTTATAACCAATTTATTTTGATGCAAATTCATTAAACTTATTTGATTGATGGGCTAGCTGAATAAAGATGAAAAATAAACGAAGATCTTTAGTAATCTTTTCAAGAGAAAATTAAATTTTAAAAATGACATTACAGCTTTCATCATTGCCTGAACTTAAACTGTTACTTTTGAGATGTCTAAATTGCTCCTTGACTCCTAATGCACAATTGAAAGGTCCATTGCAGAATAAGAGAGTTATAGCATGGGGACTGGGCCTTAGAACAGACAAATGATAATATTTCTGGTTCCATTACTGTGCTATCACTTACATACAGGAGCTTTCAATCAACCCCCACTATCTATTGGTCTGTTATTGTGTCATTTATATTTTCTCCTGTAAACTATGGCAAACATCATGGAGAAACGTGTTGGCATGTTTCAGTAAATAGTTATCTTCATCATAGTGACGTCATTCTTCCCTTTCACAAAGAGGATATCCACATACAAAGTAGTTCCCTAACTGCCAGGTACTACTATGGCAATTTGTGCATTTTGAGACCAAAAGTTTAATTTTGCTTTCAGCAAGTCTTGGATTTTAGATTGAAGAGGACTCAGCCACTTGCAAAGGCTATGAAAAAACAAAACAAGCATTGACAAATTCAAAAGGCTGGCAACCAATGTTGACTTTGTCTATGCTTGTTTTCTTTGTGAGGAGCAGAGCATCCTTTGCTTAGCTTTTTTTATGTCCTGCCATTTTTACTGGGGCAGGTGTTAGATGGCAGCATTAAGTTGTGCTAGTTCCTCTCCAGTGCCATGTGTACCTGGTGGAGGAAGAGCAGAACTATAATATGGGGCTCATGATCTGATTGGAAGCATCTTGGCCAAATTGGGAGGCTACGGAACACATAATCAAATCATAAATGTATTTTGAGCTTCAAAATAACTTCAGGATGCTCCCAGCATCACATTCAGATAAAGAGGCTCTTGGACTTCTCATCAGATCGGGTGGTTTATCATTTTAACAGGAGGCATGATTACTTTCTGCTGTCTTGGGCCAAGTGACTGCTAATTCAGCCTCCCGATCTGATCAGCAGGATGCATCATGGGACTTGAGAAAAACGAGAGAGAGATAAACAATTGCTCCCTGGCAATGAAGAAGAACAATGAGCAGTCAAATGTTGGGCTAGGGTGTGTGGGACCCGCTTTTTTAATAACCAGCCTGGGAATTGTTTTATACCTTTCTATATGACCTATGACATAAACGACTGTACCAGTTTACACCAAAGCACAAAGGACATCAAGTTGGACCAATCCATTACTTCCTTCCATGTTTGGTGTAATTCTTTACCATGGTCCTCTTTGTTCTGAAATTCACCGCAAATTCCTATGTGAGTTTGTGTAAGAAATCAGGGTATTAGTTGAGAGAGGTGCGTACCCACCTCAAATAATAACCACAACCCTAGATAGAGTGAACCCTTAAAGTATCTAAAGTAACTTGAACTCAACCCTCCTGGAAGCTATGGCAGACAGCAGACAGACTTAACTTAGAGGTAATGTGTGACGGCTTGATGTAGTACCAAATCAGTAATAAAGTAAAAACATAATACACCCAAATTCAGACAGGTTTTATTAAATAAAATGGAACCAATATGACAAACATCCAATAACCAAAAATAAAATGTCTTATTGTGTAATTTCACAAAGAACATAGTATAAGCAACCCCAACCACTCAGGAAAGCAATATAAAGCTTCAAAACACATGTATAAAATATAGATAAAAGAGTGCAAAAATAACAACCAGTCAGTCCTGCATGTTTCAATACTATGAATTTTCAATATGCCTGATAATTCGGTCCACCATTGGTATCAGCAAAGCAAACAGAATATATAACAGTAAAGTATGACAGGGTAAATCCCACCCTAATACTCAAAGTAAAAATAAAAAAGTGTAAAAAATTAACATTTCATGATAAACATGGATGAGTTATACATTTATAAACTTTAAGGTTTAAAATAATGTAAAAAAAACATTAAGGGCCTGATTACGACTTTGGCGGTGCAGTGCCGGGTCCGCCCTGTTGCTGCACCACCAAAGCCATGGTCAGGCCGCAAGCCTTTCATTTGGCATTCCCACGGTGGTGCCTCTAAAAATGGGCACCACAAATAAGACTGCCTAAAACAGTTCCTGCACGACATGGACTGTGAAGTCCATGCTATGCAGGAACTGGTGTGCATGCAGCCAGGGGGCACTGTGTGCATCCACCGTGCATGAGGCACCAGGGGACCCTGTAGGGCCCCATTTGTTTCCTCTCTGCCACGGTTTTCATTGTGGTTCCACCGTGACGAAGAAGAAACATGCATTATGCTTGACCGGACTACAGTGGTCCTGATAAGCATATTACTGAGTCTACACCGCTGCACCCCCACCAGAGAACGGCGGTTCCCTGGTGGCTGCGGTGAAGCAATGGGGGTACAACCCCTCTTATTGCAATAGGGTGGTCAGGAGACCGCCACCACTCTGCCCCCATGAGTCCGCCGGTCAGTAGACCACAAGACTCGTAGTCAAGTCCTAAGTGTAAATCGAGGTGATCTGTTTGTGCTTGACAAGTACCCAGGTGCAAGTTAAGGCTGACCGCGATGAAACAGATTCAGAAATCAGGTTTCACGTGGTCAGAAGTTATGCTTTTAGTATTAGGGTCTTACGAGGTGGTTGGTGTATTGCGGCCCGTGAGTAAACCTCTGTTTACACGTGAGTCAGAATTACAAATTGGTAGATATTTAACGCATCCTATAATTATCAGTTGCAATAAATACTTCAACTTTTGTTAAATTTGACAGGTCAATCCTGCAGAAATTTAACAGGGGAAAAGCATACAGTATTTACTGTATTGTGCAGATTTTGGCGTGTTATTTCCCAACAACTTGAAATAGGTGTTATTTATTGCACCTGATAAAAACCGTAACCCATGATATCCTTATTCATCAGGTGCAATAAATAGCTTCTAAACTTGTAATTAGGACTTTAGTCTTTCAAATGGAATTCAAAAATCCTCAGCAAGGCAAATCAGCAGGCCGTGCCTAAAGAGGACTCCACATGGTCGTATCACAGCGGGATGATGTATTAGTGAGCTGTTGACTTTTGCTTGAAAAGCTCCATGCTAAAGAAATATGATTTTTGCTCCCAGAGAACGTCCCTAACAGGCCATTAACTTTTGCACCTTTGCCCAGTAAAGATTTCTATCTTCGGACTTGGTCACTTTTTTGGAGATCAGATTCTTCAAGCCGGGCAGGGATGCAGGCTTTAGTGGAAGAGGCATCCATGGGGGTTCAATGACACAACATCAATATAAAAAATTATTGAGTTAAAAATGTATAGACAACAAAAATATCGACTCCTATACTTAAACAAGTAAGTAAAAAATATCGACTAAAAAAATATCGATTGTTAAAAATATTGATGTATAAAATATTGATGTTTACGTAAATATACAATCAAATATATATTAAATATTAAATAGAATTTTAAGAAAATAGAATTAATGTAATATAAATTTTAATAAACTTAATAAACAAAATAAACACACAACCATAAATACATATATATTTACTTAAAACAATTAATAAAGTATTATTTTTAATTTCTGTTAAAAGTTTAAAATAATAAAAAAATAACAACTTATATTAATGGTTTAAAATATAAAAAAAATCTATAATGAATTAAAACATTAAACCAATAAAAATATTTTAACTTACATTTCACAATACATTCAGTGCAACAGTAGGGAAAGTGTTGGATAGCAAAGGGGTAAAAATAACTATTCCGACTCCAGTGGGTGCAAAAGTAGGGTAAGTGTTGGATAGCAGAGGAATTAAATTTACTATTGCAACTCCAGTGAGTGCAACAGTAGGGAAAGGGTTGGATAGCAGAGGGGTAAAAATTATTATTCCCACTCCAGTGAGAGCAACAATAGTGAAAGCGTTGGATAGGGGAGGGGAAAAAATGACTAGTCCCACTCCAAAGAGTGCAAAAGTATGGAAAGTGTTGGATAGCGATGTGTAAAAATTACTATTCTCACTCCAAAGAGTGCAACAGTAGGGAAAGTGTGGGATAGCGGATGGGTACAAATTATTATACCCACTTCAGTGAGTGCAACAGTAGGATAAGTGTTGGATAGCAGAGGGGTAAATATAACTGTTCCCAATCCAGTGAGGGCAACAGTAGGGAAAGTGCTGGATAGCGGAGGGCTACAAATTGCTATTCCCACTCCAGTGAGTGCAACAGTAAGGAAAGTGTTGGATAGTGGAGGGGTAAAAATTATTATTCTAACTCCAGTGAGAGCAACTGTAGGGAAAATGTTGGATAGCAAAGGGGTAAAAAATGTATTCCCACTCCAGTGAGGGCAACAGTAGGGAAAGTGTTGGATAGAGGAGGGGTAAAAATTACAATTCCTACTCCAGTGAGTGCAACAGTAGGGAAAGTGTTGGATAGCGGAGGGGTAAGAATTACTATTTCAACTCCAGGAACTGCAACAGTAGGGAAAGTGTTGGATAGCGGAGGGTTAAAAATTACTATTCCCACTCCAGTGAGTGCAAAATTAGGGAAAGTATGGGATAGCAGAGAAACAAAAATTACTATTCACACTCAAACAGTTAAAACAAAAATAAAAAATATTAAAAATTAAAAACAATCTTAAAAATAAATAAACAATACTTAAAAAATGAAAAATATATTCCATATATAAAAAGAAATAACTGTATAAAAAATTATCCTTTTAAACTAGAAAATATTTACAAACAAAAATTTTTAATTAACACATAAATATATTTATTTTATTTCCTACCCTATCACACCACACCAATAACAAAACACTTCAACATTTTTAATTACATCTACTTCCATAATTAACATAATTAATAATCAATTAAAAACAATATTAATAAAAAAACAAATCATTAATTGACTACACACACTTCAACACTATAATACCCACAACACACACCTAAGTTAAACTATAAATGAATACAACACAATTAAACCTTATTTTTAGAATAATAACTATTATTATTAACAACTAATAATAGAGTAATTACAATGTATTTAATACCCACCCTTTACCACTTCAAAAAGTAAAAACAATACACAAAAAGATAAACAATTACCCAAACCAAATATCAAATAATTAACATTAATTAACAACTATATATTAAATAATTAAATACAAATTATTTCCCACCCTTTGCACCTATAAACACCGCAACACACACCTAAAATTAATTTACACAATTACCATAATTAATTACCAATTAATTAATTCAAATTATGTAACATCCAATTATCAATTCATCAATTAAAAATACATTACTTCCCACCCCCTTACACCTATAAACACCACAACACACATCTAAAATTAAATACACAATTAACATAATTAATTACCAATTAATTATTAAAATTAATTTGCACCCAATTATGAATTCATAAATTATCTCATGTGCCCACCCTAAAGGTGTGGTCAGGGAAAGGTGCAACCCCTCCTCTGCAATAACTCAAAACTGATTCTGGGGGCGGTTTCTTTCCAACTGGGATTGGTGCCTTACTGGCTAAAGGGACAAAGGAGGGGCAGGCAAGGGCGTTGATAACTGGCACAAAGTAGTCCTCTTTTAAGTTAATTAGGTTCCCAGGCACAGCCCAGATGGTCATCCTGCCAGAGAAATAAAACTGTTCCCCACACCCAAAGCCTTTGTTCCAGCTCTTGGAGCAATTTCACACCTCATCAATAGTGCTATGCATCTTCTGGGTGACAGTTGTAGCTCATGCACCGGGGATCTAGAGGCTTTAGGCAGGGAAAAGCTAATTTTCTAAAAGTAACATTTCCGAAAATGTTACTACAAATCCAACTTTACCAGTGAATTGGACTTATAATACTTAGATCAAAAAGCACAAAAATGAAAATTGTGGCTAATAATATTAAATGTTATAATGAATCCCAATGCTTTCCTATAGAACAGCCAACCCTGCTACAGTGCAAATAGCTTTTGGGCTATTTCCAATGCATACATATGTGTCACATTAAACTTTTACATGTACTCTTTCAACATCTTCAGAAGCTTTGAAATGGTAGGTGTGAGGGAGTTTTAATTTCATACCCTTTACAGAGAGTCCTTAATTGAGCATATTTCAGCTGCAGGTAAGCGGTAAGGTTGAGCTCCTTAGTCACATTCTCTGGGGTAGTCATTATCACACCGAAGATGGGCCCTTTTTGGAGATAGAAAAAATCCTAACACAAGTTTCTCAGTCCTAACTAAAGTACGTTTTTAAATTCTAAAGGTAATTATTGACCAAGTGGTATCAGCAAACGCAAAGTCGTAGACCCCATTGCTGATCCACCAATGTAGGAAGGTAACTCTCTATATATCGTACTAAAATGAAGTACACTGTGCAGAGAGTTCAGTGGTCCCCAATTGGTTTTCAGAGGCTAAAGTAGATACTACTAGCTCTCTCTTTTGAGGTAATGTGGGCGAGCAGTGAGGCTTATCAGAGGGTAGTGCTAAGCATTTGTTGTGTTGTACTCACTGAGGCCATAAATGAGACACCCACTTAAAGAATAAATGCGAGACCAATTTAGAAAAATAACACTTCTTTTTATATATATTTTGAAACCAAGAACTTTGTTCAAAGGTAAATACTTTTCTCAATAACAATTCATACAGGTAAGTAAAGCTTTTAAAGTTGTGCGCCTTTACGTACAATGCAATCTTATTGGAAGGAAAAGTCGAAGATGCATTAAGGTTGGTACAGTTGGTTTCAGGGGTTCACCTTCTGAGATTAGAGTAGTACTGGACCAAGGTTTGAAGTATAACCAGCAGTTCTTTTGGAACAACCCATGTTCTACCGGGAGCAGGGTGCTGGTGAGGCTGGTAGCTGGTGCTTCAGAGAAAGGGGCCCGCCTGAAAAGAGACTGCATATGGGGAAGTTTGAGGGCTCCCAAACAGGGGCTAAGGTCACAAGCAATCTTGGAGCACAGGAACACAGCCTGTTCATCAGGACCTTGGCCGAGTGGCTTGGGATTACTGGGGTTTGGGCAGGTGCACAGGGTGCGCAAAAATGCACCTCGTGGTCAGGGACAAACAGCTGGCAGGGACAAAATCAAGACAGCTGGGCCACTCGCGAAGTGGGTGTCAGTGATGGCTTCTTGGTCCTGGTGCAGTGGGAATCCAGATTGGACTCTCGCTGTTGGCATTTGGTGCAGGGTGCCCGGAACCCTCGGGGTTGGTAGTGCATGGCTCTGGTTGGTCCTGGTTTCTTCACACTCGGTGGGGAGAATAATCTGACCATCCAGAGCATGAGTACCTTCTCATGGTCATCTGAGGTGTTGGTCATGCCGGGGAGTTGCAAGGCGGTGGACCGGGCTCTGCTTGTTGTTGCCTGCAGAATGCAGGGAAGTAGCTCCTCTACTCCAAAGGAGACTGTAGGCAATTCTCGAAGGCTTTGGTAGTTCTCCAGCTTGCAGAGCAAGTCCCTCTGTCATGATTGTCGAGAGATAGCTGAGGAAGGCAGGGTTTTGTGCCAAAGTCCACAGGTCTGCTGCAGTTCTTCCTGATTTTGTAAGCGGGTACGTGGACGCTTCCGCCAAATTGTGGCGTGATAATATATTGGTGATTTACTCACCTGTCTTTTGGCATGATCTGCTGAATTCTATGGACAGATGTAGCCCGCTAAGAAAGTCTCTCTATCCTGTGGTATATTCATACCATGTTTGCCCATCATTTATTCTCATGAATATATTTGAACACTATTCAAATGCCTGAAAGTAATAAAGTGTTGGAGTGTTCTTAGAAACAGAACTTTGGACGCTCAACTGATCTTTTCAATCCTGATGATGACTGCATAATTTGAAAGTGGTTGAAACGCCGTTGACGCATATGTGGCCAGAAAATGAAGGAAGGTCACCTTATTTTGTTTCATGTTGTTCCCTCTGTATGACGTGTATTTTTTCGTTTGCCACTTGTCTGGTTTGTAATACACATTGTCTTTTTGTACTAGCACATTGTAATGAGTGCCAGTGTCTTAGCTGTTTTTAGTATGTATCAATTGTAATAAATTTGCCTATTTTTCTACAATTACTTTGGATATGGGTCTCTCTTCTCTTCTCTCCTTACTCTTTTCTTTCTATTTTTCTAATTAACTAATATTGGGTTGTTTGTTTATAATGTGTATTTGTTTGTAAGTACTGCACCTTTTTAGTAAATTGCTTCTTGAACCACTGTTTGGACTATACACTGACTGCCCCTGATTCAGTTGTTTTGGGCCGCCCCCGTGGTTGGTAACATAGTTCTCACCATCTGAGTTCTTGGGTTTAGGAGTACCACCTGAATACACAATTTAGCAGTGTTATGGGGAGTGACAGGAATTAGCCAAAGGGCTACCTACCTTTAGGAAGTCTACACCCTATGCATGAACACTTCCTGTGGAAAGGGGACATAATCCTGATGCTAAAATGCTAATTACATTCAAAACAAGATGGAGGAATCTTAACTGGGTCCACATCATCTGCCCATCCTCGAGATGGTCCTGGCTGAATGTGGGCCCACCTCCTAATCTAACTAATTTTCCCATCTGTCTTGCCAACAAAAAGTGGGGTCGGACAGAGGTGTTTGCATCTTCACTATCTGGAGAGACCTGGGCCCCATAACAATGGCAGCAGGGCCTTTGAAGCTTCCCACCCTGGAATGCACATCCTGTATGGAGATGTGAACACCTCTGCCCACATCAGGCTTTCTTCCTGGCCTCCGAGAGTGAAGGCTCTCACCTCAGGCGGGCTGAAACATGTCTATGGTGGCTGGCTGGGCGAGACCGATCAGTCAACATTCTAGTAGTTGGTAGGTTTTCATGGGGCACCGTTAAGGTGCTCTATGGGCGCATTTATTAATAGATCCAGCACTTGCATCTGTACAGTGGGGTACAGTAAAGGCATCATGGCTTCTCTGTGCACTTGCAATATCCAAGGGTGAGCTTAGAAATGACAGGGACATATTCACTTCTGCAGATATGCCCACACATGGGTATAGTGCACCCTGCCTTGGGGCTGTAAGGCCTGCCGCAGGGGTGACTTACCTATATCACAGTCAATGCTTGGTAGGAATGGCACACAGGGATGTGGTCAAGAAGGAAGTAGAATTTGCACACACCTTGCCCTGCTTGATATGTTCCAATATTTAAACTATTTAACTGTGTAAATGTGCTGCATAAGACCAGAAAGCTGCCTGTCTTCCGTAGCCTGAACTCAGTGTGTGAATGCTATGCTATGCTATGCTATGGGCACTTATAATGCGCACAGATGCTCCAGCAAAGGAGCGTCCCGGCGCACGACAAGGTAAGACACAGCAGCGCCAATGCAGAGAGCTAGAAGGAGGTACAGCTACGGGACATTAAAATAGGAAAGTTTTTATGGCCTTACGAAACAGAAGAAGGTCCTCCAGTGAACGGATCTCTACAGGGAGAGAATTCCAAATAGCCGCCGCTCTCACACGGAAAGATCGCCCCCCAGCTCGGCTAAGTTTGAACCGGGGTACTACAGCGAGAGCTTGTCCGAAGGATCTAAGAGAGCGGGTCGGAGTGTAGAGGGACAAGAGGTTGTTGAGGATCTGGGGAGCGGAACCTTTCAAAATTTTAGAGGCCAAACGGAATCAAGCGTAACTATACTTGAATGCCTATGCGCAGAGCAAGAAATATTTAACTTTTGTTTTTTACAACATACACATAACCATTATTTCTCTTTTGTCAAAACAATTCTTTATATGATTTTGCGAGTTCCTCAATATTTGATGTATATTCTACACCATATTTCAAATTATTAGCAAACCTAGTTTTCAAAACATCATAAAAATACAAATACAGGAACAAAAACTCTTGTTTCAGAGATTTCACTCTGTTCTTGCATTGTCCAATGCATTTCGGCATCTTTCGTCCCTTCGTCAGGGGTCTCTCTGTGAATTTAATGAGACGTCATATTAACCAAAACTTTCATTACAACAAGGACAATGTGTGAATATACCTATTGTTAGTCTGCTGTCACCTGAAGTCATGCAATAGGAAATCACTGATATAATACAAACACAAATGAACTTGTCACGACCTGTGCCATTATCATCACAAGTGCGTCCAATTCTCACACCTTCTCAACACGATCGACCAACGTCCAATACTCTCCCAAAAAGAAATTCCAAAGAGAAATTCCATAGATCCCAGAGACGTAACCTAATGTTTGTTAGTGAAACAAGTCTTAAGCATATGCAATATATTATACTCACAACTTCATGGGACCCTCAAACAAAAAATATGCTTCATATATCGATCCCTCTGAAAATAAATATCAAATATTAGTGCTTAATCCATGTTGCCTAAAAGCTGTACTCTCTTCACCAATATTTACATACCCAAGAGGGGAATGTGATAACATCCACTTTACCTAGAGAAAAACCATCTGCTGTTCCAACCGCAGAGTAAAAGTGCATCAACCCGCCTCCGCTGCCTTCAAAGTCAACCCTAAACTAAAATATTAGCACAAATCAAAGATCTTTTCCAGAGCAAGTTTAGAATTATCAACCCGTTACTCTGTTGCCATGTTGATTATTTCATTTTCTCTGCACCAACACACACAGGCGGCAATAGCAGTTTGCGTGATCTTGGTGAGAGGTCTCTTAGCGTGGCACAATTCGTGCTGCAGCCTTTAGAGACCCTCTTTAGGTCCAATGCCCTAGGTAACAGGGGGTACCATATACTAGCGACTTGCATGTATCCTAAAGGGGTGCCAAGTGTGGAACAAAGGTACCATTCGGGGAGAGAACCCTGGTGCTGGACACCTAGTTAGCAGGGACCCAGCACACTTTTTAGTGAAAGTTGCAGCAGATACCAAGCACACAGTGAGGGTAACTATGTCAAAAGAGTCACTTTTCTACAATGTCCTACTTTTAACCCCTTGCATGCTTGTGACGGAACCGTTCCGTCACAAGCCTCGAGTGAGCTGTGCTTGTGACGGAACGGTTCCGTCACGGCCCGCTCGGCGCGCCTGCGCGGCGCTGATTTCGCGCCTGCGCGGCGCGTTCCATTGAGCGGGCGCGTTCGTGACGGAACCGTTCCGTCACAAGCACAGCTTGCCCGCGAGCCGTGACGGAGCGATTACGTCACAAGCATTTGACCGCCGCGCGGCCGCCCTACCCCCTTAGCACTGGGGCGGAATAGCCGCCGCAGCGAAAGGGTTAAATACCATGTGCCCTTTCTTATGGGCAGTAAGGACTACTTGGGGGTTTCTAATTAAGATTATAAAGGAAGCTTTAGGCCTGGCAGAAGGTTCTTTTTGACAGGTTGTATTAGCAGATTTAAAACTGCACAACTAGGCTACAGTTGATTGGCCTGCAGCCATATTTGCATTATCACTGCAGTGGGGGGCACAATGGGTGCTGCAACTCACTGGAGACATTTGACTTACCGGCCCTGGGTACACTTTGTATCTTGTAATTGGGACTTATAGGAAAATTAAATATAACATTAGGGATGTGCTAGTTTCATTATGTTAAAATAGCATGGACTCTTAACCACTGGTTAGTAGGTTTAAGTGCACTGAGTTCTACAGCTAGAAAAAACAGTTGAGGTAATAATCTGGGGGTACACCACGCAAACAATGGGGCTTTCCAACACTTTGGAGTGCACATTTTGAGACAAGCCTTTTAACTTTTGTCTCAATGACCATTCACCCAG
Source organism: Lissotriton vulgaris (assembly GCF_964263255.1). Lineage (NCBI taxonomy): Eukaryota > Metazoa > Chordata > Amphibia > Caudata > Salamandridae > Lissotriton > Lissotriton vulgaris. The sequence continues at coordinate 647,054,954 of NC_141700.1, read as the reverse complement.
AACCGTCAGAGATTATTCTACTAAAATAAGACAAAATCCTAACTTTACGACTTTCGGTATTCACAAAAGGCATTTGTAGTAGTAAAGTTAGGAATCCTAACGTTACTACAACTAAATTCCTTTTCTGAATACCGAAAGTCGTAAAGTTAGGATTTTGTCTCAGATTACTTTTGTAAATCGGGCCCTCATTCTAAATTGTCGAAGGAACCAATGAAAAAAACATATTTCCCTATTGAGTAAATGTCTCAACTGTAAGGACATACCAGTTCTTGCTTCCCAGTCTGTTCCAGCCTTGATGCAGAGTTCAAAGAAATCAATCTCGCATCACACTATTCTTAACATCACTGCAGGAATACAGTTCAAACTTGAAGTTGTTTAAGATCAAACAATGTGCATGTCAGCCAGGAGTTTCAGAAAGCCTTTGTTCATCTTGCCCTGTATCCAGATATCCGAAATAAAAAGAATTCACCTAATACATCACTTTAATCCATTCACAAATGCCGCCATTGATTTTGTGAATGAAACAGCTCTTTCTCATAGGCTTATGCTGATCAGTCCGGGCGGATTAAAGAGCATCTTTGAGACTATTCTATCCTTTTCAGGTTTCATAGGAGGCTGAATAAAGACGGACACACAGTTTTAAGATATTTCAAAGTTTTTAAATATATAAGTGTAATCACTAATGCTTTGGGGAGGTTTTTATGCCAAGCTGAGGTGCCAAAAACAAGAAGCGTTAAAGCTGCCTGGATAGGTGTGACAGTCAATTACATTAGTCCTGTTTCTATTTCCTTGGCAGAGACCCATACACAAATCCTCCTGGAGGCACAGTGCTTTTAACCAGGGATTAATTTGTGAAATGTGAAGTGCGGGTGCTCACAGTTTTTCAAGAGGCCACACCCACTTCTGCAGCTCCGCCCACTCCCTCCAGGGCTCCACCCACTTTCTTATATTGGCTCCACCCACATCCACAAGTCTCAACACATCAGAGCCTCCTCCTCACTTCCTGAGCTCCGCAAGAAGCTGAAGGCCTAGCTCTTCACAAAAGCACCTCAGGCAACTCACACCTACAAACCAGCTCAAGTCCCTGGACACCCTCCAGTGTGATTAGTGCGCTGTACAAATCAATGTACCATAACATAATATAACATAAAGGAAGCCTATGACAATAACTTAAAAGTGAACTCAAATTAGAGAATGCGTGTAAATCTCAAAATGCAGCTTTAGTAAAGGTCATTTGACAACTTGAGGCAGCTGTGCAAGTGAAAGAAAATGCGCTTGTACTGTGCTTTTTAAAAGAAAGGAAAGGATGAAGGAAGGAATACATTAAAGAAGGCAGTAACAAATGCAGGCTGGAGTAAGGAAATAAATAAGTAATGGATGAAAGAAGAAGGAAATAAGAAAAGAATGTGAAAGGAATAAATGAAGGGATAGAGGGAGAAACACACATGTATGTTTGTAAAGCACATACGCAGAAGTGAAATAAATACATTTAGGAAAATAGAGTTAATAGTTATGGACCTAAACAATCAGCACGATACAACATAATCAAATAAAGTGTAAATGCAATATATTTAGTGCACAATGGACAACAGCTAATTCTTTTTAGTTTTTTTATTTGACTTTTCTTTTTATTAGAAATAACCAGTAAAGAGATTATCTGGCAATTACATTTATCAAATTTTGTTGTCCAATACGAATTTTATTACTGTACTTGAATTTTATTGTTTTTAAAGTTCAAAAGTAACTTTCTAAGTTCATTAAATCAAAGAACACATTTATAATGTAAGAACAACATTCAATGTTGACATGACTTTAAATTCTGGTAGATCCTACGCACGTTTCGGCTATCAGCCTTCATCAGGAAGCCATGAATATGGTTCAATAAAACCTTGCAATGGATGCAGAATGCTCTAACAATGTGGTAAAACAGTCGACTGTTGCCTCACTGCCATTCTATTGATGCCCAACACTCAATGGTCTACTTAGAGCTGTGAAGATGGTCAAAGATGAATCAACACCAAACAATGTTCGATATATCCGCATAGATAAACGTGTTAAAACTCTGATATATATCAAAAATCTCCGAAAAGGGTATGTATTCAGGTTTGAATCCTAAAGGCCAGGTAATATGTCGATGAATCACCCAATAAAGAAGTTCTTAGATGCCACTAAGGATAATTAGAAAGGACTGGTCAGCATCGTTCACACCGGTAATGAACCCGGATAATAATAGTAACCGGGATCCGTGTAACTCCAAACAATATCCGCCTCTATTCCGGGAGTCTGTTAATCAGGAGTCACGTCGGCACGAGAGACATGATGAGGTTCTTGGTATAAGTGTGTAAAGCACATATTCACTAGAGGGGGCCTTGACACCAAATTAAAAATGTTGTTCTCCCGCTCAATTGCACTAATTGTATCTAAAGATGAAAGACTGAGTGGCCACACCAAGATTTCAATTTATGACCCTGAGATAGAACACAGATTCCTGGAGTGGATATAAACATATGTGCAAGAAGGAAAAAATGTAAAGGGAGAGTGAGGGAGGAGGGGAGGTCCGAAGGCAAAGATAGATACAGTAGACAAAGAATGTGAAGTGAAATGTGGAAAGCAGATATTGGGATTGCAAGATTGGAGTGGAACATGATAAGAAGGAAAAGAAAAAAGAGGAGAAAGACAAGGGGAGAAGAACGAACAGTGGGGAGCTTGTTAGATTGGAGTGGAAGGAAAAGATAGAAATGTGATCAATGAAAAGCATTTAATGAGGGGAGGTGGCGATTAAGAGAAAATGCAGATGTAGGGCTGTAAGGGAAGGAAGATTGAAGAGAAGTGAAGGAGTGAGGCGTGAACGGGAGGAAGAAAAGTAGATTCTGAGGGAGAGCAAGCAAAGAGTGCACTTCTGCTTTATTAAATATACAGTCAATAATTATGTAAAATTGAGGGGTGACAGGAGTGTATCATTCTTGGCCTGTATCATCAATGCGCAGTAGTGTTGTCCAAGACACACAATAGTGATTCTTTAACAGTGTTACGTATTATGCCATCAAAAGATGTTTTGTGCCATCACAATAGGTATTCCAGATAAAACATAATAAAGAGTCAGTTATACCATTGGGATTACACTTAGATGGAAAACCATGCTCTCATGCTTCAAACAAATAGCTCTATTACATGATCAGGCTATAAGTCGCGAAATCCCACAGCCACCTATTTTCAAATGAAGTCAGACATTCAACTCCATTCAGAGAGGCTTCCACACACACTTTTTAACTAATAAAGCACAAAATTCAACTGAGTCTGTCGCCTGTGCTATATTAGGATTATAATTTATGATCAGCGAGTAACAAAAGGACGTCTGTGACAAAAGCCTAGCTATGCCTATGCTATTTTTCTCCAAGTCAAAGCTGACAAATTCCCTGTGTATCCTCTCTCTGGTTGGGGGGGATTGGGCAAACCCCCTGGTTCGAGTGGCCAAGACTGAGAAGGGCTTCGCAGTCTCATGTGCAAACTCTGGATACTCAGGGCCCAGTGCAGACTGTAATACAAAGCAAAGGTGGGGAGTGGTGCTGTGAGAACGAGGGCAGGAGCCAAGGGGCACTGCAACAGGAGTGAGCGAGTGATGTGGCAGGGAGAGGCATTGTGATACGTTGGGGAAGAAACTGTAAGCAGAGGGGCACTGAGAGACAGGTGAGAGAGGCACTGTGGAGAGTGGGGCACTAGGATATTGGGAGAAGGCCACTGTGGAGAGAGGGGCTTTGTCACAGGTAGCGGTGCGGCACAGTCACAGTGGCAGGCATGGGAGATGTTCTTCAAGGTGCTTGTGGCTGCAACGGTGCCCATTGCAGAAGATAGGGGGCGGGTGTGAAAGGGACGAGATGGTACTGGGACAGGTAGGAGCGAATATGACTATACAAACACTTTTCTCACAAGCCTGTCTCATTGAAGCTCCGGAAGCCGCATGCACCCTGCCAGCATCAGCAAATCCTTTGCCTGCGCACGCCTCATTACAATGCCCCGCTCAACAGAATGCTTTATTAATCCCTCAGTAACATGCAGTGTACTGTTCACAAACTTCCCGCCTATCATGATCTATTTAAAATAAAGATTTTTCTGTATCAGACAAATCTCAGTGAAATCAGGTTTCACTCTAATGCTTATTGAAAAGCCATCAATAGCGTATAATCCAGGTACTGACTGGCAGGAAGTAAAGTTTTCACTTTTGGACCACCTTCAGCTCCTTTCTGTATTTTGTTATGCTGCAAAGCCTTGTCTGTGCCTCTGAGGCAGGCAGTTACTGGGCAGTTTGCTGCAGGTGCCACTGTGCAGGATTTTATCGATGGTGTCCAACAGCCAAGCACTATTCTGTCACTCTGTTACCTGTAGGATAACAGTTGTGTGTAAAATAACGCTTGCACAACTCACCTAACCTTGCAGCTTCAGCTACACTACAAAGCGCAGACTACTGTCTGGCACCACATAAATTATGCTCCCAGTTCATTGTGCGTGCAGTTTATACTGCGCATGACACAACACCCCCCTCCCTCCACCCTGAAAACCAGCACTGGTGCGCGCCAAAGCAAGAACACTACCAGCATGCACAAAATCTGAACGTACAGCTGCACAAGCCTCGCTCCGAGGCTGGGGCATTTTAATGGCCTGTGCACAGTACTGGCTGAGCATGGGAGAAAAATTCAGTAGACCCAGCCCTGCGAAATAGGTGCCAGTGCTCAGCACCGGAAAGCACCTGCACAAAGCCCTAACCTTTCTGAATTAAGGTTGCCAAACCATAATACTTTTCTAATGGCTTAAAGGGTAGGTCTATGAGGTCTTCGTGTTAGCAGGAAATCCCAACATTTAATGAAAAACAATACATATATACATATATACATATATACACTAACCTGGGGTGCGGACCATCCTTGCAGCGCCGTGGCGTTAGCAAGGGATTGTGAAATATATATATATAGAATGCGGCATAGTCCAGCCCGGAGCACACACCTTGAAGAGAGCACCAAAACTACCCGTAATGGACTATTATAATAGAATCTGGCTAAGGCTAAAGGGCAGTGGCAGCCACCAGGGACTGAACCCTGGTTACGCTCGAAAATAGTGTTTAAGGAAATCACGGCAGAAAACTTACTGGCGGATAGCAACAGACATCACCCACTGGAGGGAAGAAAGTGTGAGGCTGACTACAGGTACCAGAATGCTTAATTATCACAGTCCACCGCGATGCCCGCTAGAGGGAAATCACTGAAGAGATTAAAAGCAATCACCTGATACCTGCATGTACAGGCCCCCGATGCCTGTAGCTCCTCCTCTGAAGAAGGCCGATATACTGGCCGAAATGTATTAGGATCACTGGAGCTTTTAAAATCGCTGCTAATAAATGCTGCAAACATCCGCGATGTGTGCGGCTCATTCTTTCCCAGGTGGAGAAGCTGTTTGTAATATAATGCGGCATAGTCCAGCCGCGGAGCAACGCACCTTGAAGAGAGCGCCAAAACTACCCGTAAAGGACTATTGTTTGAATCTGGCGAATGCTAAGGGGCAGTGGCAGCCACCAGGGACTGAACCCTGTTCAAGTCTCCTTATTATTACGCTTGAAAATAGTGTTTAAGGAAATCACGGCAGAAAACTTACTGGCGGATAGCAACAGACATCACCCACTGGAGGGAAGAAAGTGTGAGGCTGACTACAGGTACCAGAATGCTTAATTATCGCAGTCCACCGCGACACCCACTAGAGGGAAATCACTGAAGAGATTAAAAGCAATCACCTGATACCTGCATGTACAGCCCCCCCGATGCCTGTAGCTCCTCCTCTGAAGAAGGCCGAAATGCATTAGGATCAGCGGAGCTTTTAAAACCGCTACTAATAAATGCTGCAAACAACCGCGATGTGTGCAGCTCATTCTTTCCCAGGTGGAGAGGCTGTTTGTTATATATATACATATATATATATATATATATACAAACTCCTTCTTTGTACAAGGAAGGAGTTTGGATTTTAGCGAGGTGCTCCGGTCCCCGCGCGCCGAGGCCACCCTCTTGAGGTCAGGGGCTCAAGGTCGGAGGTTTGGTGGTGCATTGAATTATCTAAAAGCCCGACCCGCCTGCAGCATGCACCACTGTGAAAGTCATGAAACGTTCAACCATATTAAAAGGTGGAGCAGAGCAAGGGAAAACGAACTGACACCTGTCTGTTTGTGATGGACTTTGTCAAGCTAACGCCGAGGTTTGGCATTAATTATGGCAGCAATGACAACTTTGAGCCAGTGTATGCACATGTGAAGATTGAAAACAAGATCGTACAGCCTGCATTTCCCTGAAAGTTTAATATTTGTGAAAATGAACTGCTGACTGGATCTTATACATTGAATTAGCTTCCCAGTGCATTATGGACTTTAAAGTATTCTAGGACTGTAAAGTGACGTCACAGTCTTAGATAAAAGGGGCACGAGTAAGGTCACGCCCTTAATTATCCAGATGGCTCACCTGTGACCAAGGCTCTACGCGAGCTGAAAAACACATCAGGATTTACATGCTGCCATGCCATACTGTTTTAAGTAGTTTTGCTTGGGTTGTTTGTATTTCGCTAGTTGTTTTCTATTGAATTAGACTAACTAAATTTCATTTAGTTAATTTTGAGTTTAAGTAGAATTTTCATCCTCAAAGTATTGTAATTTAATGTTGTTTATTTTATTTTATTGTGCAATGATTAGTGTAATCTCCTCAAATTCTAATATGCTTCCAAATGTTGCTTAGGTGATGGTGGGCAATTGTAAATCTGACTTCCACACAGTACAATACATTCCTCAGTGTTTCTTAGATTTGAGTGGGCATTATAAATGTGATCTCTGCAAAGTACAACACTTTCCTCACTGTTGCTTGGGTTGGGTGTAAATAGTAAATCTGACCCCTTCAAAGTCCATCCTTTCCCCCAGTGCTAGTTTGCAGTGAGAATAGTAAATATGACTCTTCCAAAGTCAAATAATTTTTCCCAATGTTGCTTAGATTGGTGCAGTAATTAGAACCCTCTTAAAGATTAATGTTTGTTATGAAAGTTTAAATGTATTTATGTGATTGCAAAACGTTATTCTATTTTTTTAAATTAAAATTAACATTTCATTTTACAACATATTAAAAATAACCTCAGATAACATTTTGCTCTTTATTTTATTTAATTATTTTATATTAATTAGTTTATATTTTGTTTAACGTAAATAGTTGTATTTTTTAAGACATACATACATATTTAACAACAATTCTTTTTTTCATACATTACAACAGTCCATTATAAGTACATATTTGTAACATAACATCTAAAATGTCAATCCTTTAAAACATGAAGGTCCTCATTACGATGTCGGGCGGAAAGCCTCTGCCCGATACAGGGGCCGATTCCAATCTGGGTCGGAAAGCACTCCGACCTAGCCGGATTCTGGGTGTTTTCCGACCGATCCGGACTCCTGCAGTCCGACCGAGCGAGTACGATGCGGCCGTATGCTGTCGTACTCGGTTTGGTCGGACTCCGATAGAAGTCAATGGGAGTCGGTCGTACGACGCGTACATGGGTTCCCATTGACTGAATGGGTATGTCACGGACAAGTGTGCCCCCTACAGTGGGTGTTATCCTCACCATACATGCCTGTGTTGTAGAGACCCATGGGTCTTCCCCTGAGTCCGAGTCATATGGCTGCGGGGAACAGGGGGTCTGACGCGGAACCCCGAAGTCCAACTCTGGGAGCTAGTGCGAGCCGGACGCTCCGACTCGATCCGGCTGTCCGAATCGAGCATCGTACTAGGTCGGTCATGAAACATCTCCATTGCGCACCACGGTTTGCTTGTGACCGAGTCGTACGGAGCAGTTCAGACCCGGAAACGATTCGGATGGAGATTTCATGCTTGTTCACATCGTACTACGACGTCCAGACCCATGTACGACTCGAACGGAAATTCAGTCTCCGAATCAGATCTCCTAATGCCGAACCTGATTCGGTGCCCTATTGACCGAGATCAGAATGGCCCCCACAGTCTCAGAATTGGGACCGACCAACTTGCGGTCAGCGGTTCCAACCGACAATGCGAGAGAACACTGTTCGGTCGGAGTCCCATTGTTCCCTATGGGAGCTTGCGTTCTGCCCAACAACAAGCCACAACACAGACTTCTATGGGAAAATGGGGTGTGTGTAAAAAACCCTGCCTGACACTGAGTGGAAGGTTTTACAGGGGGGGTCCCTTAGGTACCCCCTCGGCGACCCTTGACCCTACCAGGTAGGTCGCTCCCCCTCCGCACAGCACCGCCTGTGTGCCCCTGCCCCAGCTGCTGCTGCTAAGGAAGTTCAAGGCCCTCCACCATCCGCAGGCTACCACCTGCACCTCATCCCTGGTGGCCAGTGGTAGGCCGTAGGTAGGTTTGTTCATCCTTGGCTTTATTGCTGATATTGTATTGCCTGTATTTTCATTGTTGTGTCTGTGACTGCTGTTATCTGTCTTCCCCACTGACTGTACGTGGTCCGTGCCCCGTTTTCTTCCCTCTGCTCCCCTCGCTGTCCCCGTGCTCTCTCTGCCCGGTCTTTCCTTCTGTACCCCTCGCTGCCCCCGTGTCCCTGCCCGGTTTCCCTTCTGTTCCCCTCGCTGCCCCGTGCCGCACTGCCCATTCTGCCTTCTGTTCTTAGCTGCCCCTGTATTTCTGTATTCTGTATTTTGCCTCTGTGCCACTCGTCTTTCCGGTATTTCTGTGCACTTTTTGCCTTTTGTGCCACTCATTTTTCCCTCTTTTTTGTGCCTCTTTTGCCTTCTGTTCCACTCATTTTTTGTGCCCTTCTTCCCTCTGTTCCAATCGTTTTTTGTGCCCTTCTGCACTCTGTGCCACTCGTTTTTCCTTTGTTTTTGTGCCCCTTTTGCCTTCTGTTCCACTCGTTTTTAGTGCCCTCTGTTCCACTCGTTTTTTGTGGCCTTCTGCCCTCTGTGCCACTCATTTTTCCCTCATTTTTTGTGCCCTTCTGCCTTCTATTCCACTATTTTCTTGTGCCCTCCTGCCCTCTGTTCCACTTGTTTTTTGTGCCCTTCTGCCCTCTGTGCCCCTCGTTTTTCCCTCGTTTTTTGTGCCCTTCTGCCTTCTGTTCCACTCGCTTTTTGTGCCCTTCTGCCCTCTGTTCCACTCATTTTTTGTGCCCTTCTGCCCTCTGTGCCACTCGTTTTTCCCTCATTTTTTGTGCACTTCTGCCTTCTGTTCCACTCGTTTTTGTGCCCTTCTGCCCTCTGTTCCACTATTTTTTTCTGCCCTTCTGCCCTCTGCGCCACTCATTTTTCCCTAATTTTTTGTGCCCTTCTGCCCTCTGTTCCACTCGTTTTCTGTGCCCTTCTGCCCTCTGTGCCACTTGTTTTTCCCTCATTTCTGTGCCCCTTTTTCCTTCTGTTACCTTCGTTGTCCCTCACCGCCACGGCCGCTGCATCCCATGTGGCCCGCCCCCTGACTTCCCACTGGCCATTCACCGCCCCCGCCTCCCAGCTGCTCCTCCCTCCCACCTCTCCATATATGCCGGCCGGGCAAAGGGGCGCGCCTAAGGCAAGCCCGTTTGCGCCCGTCCGTGGATGGACGGCACCCAGCGCCAGAACCCCTTGCCCCCGCATCCACCACGACGACCGCCTCCACTACGATACGCTCTCAGCTCTGGACGGAGCCACACCTACTTCAAGGCCACCACGAAACGCACACACGGCCCCTTCACCTGTCTGAACTGCAGCTACACCAGCCTCAGAGCCAACGAACCAACCACCAAGAAAGACCCCAACCACCTCCGATGCATACTGCTGAACACCTGCTCCGCACGCAAGCATGCCGTCGAGCTCTGGGACCTGCTCGACACAACATCCCCGGACATCGCCTTCCTGACAGAGACCTGGTTTACCAACTCCTCTGCACCCGACATCACCATAGGCATCCCAGACGGCTACAAGATCACCCGCAGAGACCGCACCAATGGTGTCAGAGGAGGAATCGCCATTTTAAACAAGAACAGCAACAGGATCTCGACTAGCACCAACGATGCACTCAGCACCGCTGAACAAATGCATTTCCAGATCCACACAGACCCTAACTCCACCCTCAGAGGTACCCTCGTCTACCGAACCCCCGGGCCCCGCTCCCAGTTCAGCGGCTCCATCGCCGACTTGATCAGCGCGCATGCCCTGACCTCCACCGACTACATCCTCCTCGGAGACCTGAATTTTCACCTTGAGAACAACAATGACAACAACTTCACAGCCCTGATCGAAAACCTCGCCAATCTCGGACTGAAGCAACTTGTCACAACGCCCACCCACTCCGCCGGCCACACGCTCGACACTGTCTTCTCTTCAAGCCTGCACATCTCCATCAGCCACACCACCAAACTCCACTGGACTGACCACCGCTGCATCCACTTCGCCTTCCAGAAACCCACCACCCGCCACTGCACCCAACAGATTCCCCACCGCTGCTGGAGCAAAATCACTGAAGACCAACTACACGCAAACCTCGCTCTCAGCCTATCCACGGACCCTCCAACACCGACGACACTGCCCACATCCTCAGACGCTGGATCGAGGACTGCGGCAACACCCTCGTCCCGCTGAAGAAAATCCCCCACAGAGACACCAGCAAGAGGGCCAGCTGGTTCACCCCAGTACTCCTAGCCTCCAAGCACGCCTGCCGGAAACTAGAGAAGAAATAGCATAGTGAACAAATTCCAGACAGCCTCGCAGCACACACGGACGCCATCTCCAACCACCACCTCATCAGGGCGGCCAAGAGAACCTCCTTCAAAGACCGCCACGACAATAGAGCAAACAATAGCAAGGAGCTCTTCAACATCGTGAAGGAACTCTCCAACCCCAGGTGCAATACCAACGACATCCCGCCATCGCAAGCCCTGTGCGACTCCGCTGCCACCTTCTTCCACCACAAGATAGCAGACATTCACGACAGCTTCAACAACCAGACAGCCCCAACAGACAGCAGCACAACAGACCCTCTGCACGAATCTATGACAGAATATCGACGGACATAATATCAACCTACAGAACATTGAAGCAGGAATATCGAAGGCAAGTATATCGACACCCTATCTACAACATGGTAAGTACAAAACTATCAAAACCAACATATCAATGTTGAAAATATCGTTATTAAAAATATTGTTTTTTTCTGTTAAAAAAAAGTAAAATAAAGTGAATAATACTTATAAATAAAAGAAACATATTTAAACATTTTTAATAATGTTTAAAATTAATAAATAATACATATTGAATAATATAACTTTAATTAAAAATAAACATAAAATATAATATATACTTACCTAATAATACATTTTATTAATTATTTTAATTACTTTTAAATTATTAAAGTATACTATAAATTACAAAAATATCTACACACATAAAATAATAACATAAATAAAAATAAACAAATATATTTAATAAATTAAACACATTAAATATACTTTCAATATTTTAAAACTTAATTAAATACAACAGTATCTAAAATAATACAAAAAATATTAAATACATAAATAAATAAAATTACTATTTAAAGTCCAAAAAAAACTACAGTAATGAAAACATTGGATAGCGTAGAATGTAAAATTACTCTTCCCACTCCAGAAAATTAAACAGTATGGAAAGCGTTAAATAGCGTAAGGGTAAAAATTACTATTCCCACTCCAGAAAGTGAAACAGTAGGGAAAACTTTGGATAGCGTAAGGGTAAAAATTACTGTTCCCACTACAGAGAGTGCAACAGTAGGGAAAGCGTTGGATAGCGTAGGGGTAAAAATTACTATTCCCACTCCAGAGAGTGCAACAGTAGGGAAAGCGTTGGATAGCGTAGGGGTAAAAATTACTATTCCCACTCCAGAGAAACAGTAAGGAAAACGTTGGATAGCGTAAGGGTAAAAATTAATATTCCCACTCCAGAGAGTGCAACAGTAGGGAAAGCGTTGGATAGCGTAGGGGTAAAAATTACTATTCCCACTCCAGAGAGTGCAACAGTAGGGAAAGCGTTGGATAGCGTAGGGGTAAAAATTACTATTCCAACTCCAGAGAGTGAAACAGTAGGGAAAACGTTGGATAGCGTAGGGGTAAAAATTACTATTTCCACTCCAGAGAGTGCAACAGTAGGGAAAGCGTTGGATAGCGTAGGGGTCAAAATTACTATTCCCACTCCAGAGAGTGCAACAGTAGGGAAAGCGTTGGATAGCAGGTGGGTATAAATTACTATTCCAACTCCATAGAGTGAAACAGTAAGGAAAACGTTGGATAGGGTAGGGATAAAAATTACTATTCCAACTCCAGAGGGTGTAACAGTAAGGAAAGCGTTGGATAGCGTAGGGGTAAAAATTACTATTCCAACTCTAGAGGGTGCAACAGTAGGGAAAGCGTTGGATAGTGTAGTGGTGAAAATTACTATTCCAACTCCAGAGGGTGTAACAGTAGGGAAAACATTGGATAGCGTAGGGATACAAATTACTATTCCAACTCCAGAGTGTGTAACAGTAAGGAAAGCGTTGGATAGCGTAGGGGTAAAAATTACTATTCCAACTCCAAAGGTTGCAACAGTAGGGAAATCGTTGGATAGTGTAGGGGTAAAAATTACTATTCCAACTCCAAAGGGTGAAACAGTAGGGAAAGCGTTGGATAGCGTAGGGGTAAAAATTACTATTCCAACTCCAGAGTGTGTAACAGTAGGGAAAGCGTTGGATAGTGTAGAATTTAAATATAACATACTTATAAATAATTTTTATATTTAAAATAATGTATAATTACATTTTAAAATAAATCTACATCATTTACAAACAATTAATAATTATTAAAAGCAATTACATTTGAATAATTAATTAACAATAAATTAACAACTACCAATAAATATGAATTAATAAATATTACTCACTAAATAATAAATATTAAACAATAAAATATTTTTCAATACAAAAATAAATTATTTTAAATTAATTCACAATTAAAAATTATTTAACAATAAAATTATTTTTATACCAAATAATACTTTTTATAAAACATTGATTACCAATTAATTACAATTATTTTCCAGTTATTAAGAGATAATTACCAATTAAAAATATTAATTGCCAATTAACAAAATTATTTACCAATTAAATATTTACCAATTACCAACATTATTTCCCAATTATAAACATGAATTACCAATTAAAAAAATTAAATAACAATTAAAAACATTAATTACCAATAATTTTTTTTATCAATTTAAATAATTAATTGCCAATTAATAAATAATTATAAATAAAATAATTATCCATAACAAAAAAATTATAAATCATTAATTTATTACAAATAAATTACTTCCCACCCAATTCCCCCATAAACCCATAACCCGCTACAGAAATAAAAACAAAAATTAATTAAAATTAATTTATAATTCCTAAAAATTATTAATTAATTAAGTATATTTTAATTACTTCCCACCCTATTACCCTATAAACCCACAACCCGCTCCGGTACTAAAACATAAAATTTACTTAAAAATAACATTATTAATATATAAAAATAATACACATATAATTTAAAAGAATTTAAATACTTAACAAAAATATATTACACATACTTAATTAAATACATAAAAATAATTCCAATATCGCTATTAGTAACATCTAAATTAGTTACATCGATATATATGCTATCGATATTTACTAACTTCGATATTACTTACATTGATATAAATAAATTCGATATTACTTACCTAAGGGTCGCTAGTCTATCCAACAATACTCTTGACATCGAAATTCTGTACCTTCGATATTTCCAACTCGATATTTGTGTAGGTCGACAATTAGGAATCGATATCTAGACTGTGTACCCCTCCGCACACCATCGACTGCGGTCCCCTGCTAGCCTGGGCCAGCGTGAGCATTGATGACACCATCAAGACCATGTGCACAATCCACTCCGGCTCTCTCTCAGACCCTTTCCCGCACCACGTCTTCAACAGAGCAAGCAGCTCCATCGCACCCCACCGGCGCAACGTCATCAATCTCTCCCTCGAGACTGCGACCTTCCCAGAGATCTGGAAACACGCCGAGATCAACGCCCTACTCAAAAAACCTAAGGCAGACCCAAGAGACCTCAAGAACTTCCGGCCATTCTCTCTGCTCCCCCTCCCGGCCAAGGTCATCAAGAAAACCGTCAACAGACAGCTAACCTGATACCTTGAAGAAAACAGAATCCTGGACCCTTCCCAGTCAGGGTTTCGCAGCTACCACAGCACCGAGACTGCCCTCATTGCCACCACAGACGACATCAGGACCCTGTTGGACAACGGCGAGACCGCAACACTCATATTCCTAGACCTCACTGCGGCCTTTGACACCGTCTGCCACCGCACACTACGTACACTACGCGCACGCCTCCATGCCTCAGGCATCCGAGACAAGGCTCTCGATTGGACCGCATCCTTCCTCTCTGGCAGAACCCAGAGTGTCCGCCTCCCCCATTCTGCTCCAAAGCCTCCGAGATCATCTGCGGCGTACCCCAGGGATCCTCCCTCAGCCCGATGCTGTTCAACATTTACATGGCCCGCTCGCACACGTAGCCCGACAGCACGACCTCAATATAATCTCCTACGCTGATGACACTCAGCTGATCCTCTCCCTCACCAAGGACCCCATCACCGCCAAAGCCATCCTCCATGAAGCAATGAAGGCCGTCGCCGACTGGATGAAGATGAGCAGTCTGACGCTAAACTCAGACAAGAGGGAGGTCCTCCTCCTCAGCTCCAACCCTTCAGCCTGGGACGACTCCTGGTGGCTGATGGCACTGGGGGCAGCCCCGACACCCACCGACCATGGCACGCAACCTGGGAATCATCCTTGACTCAACGCTCTCAATGACCAAGCAAGTCTATGCCATCTCCGCCTCCTGCATCAACACCCTCTGCATGCTCGTCAAGATCTACAGATGGATCCCGACAGATACAAGAAAGACAGTCACCCAGGCCCTCGTCAGCAGCAGACTCGACTACGGAAACCCCCTCTACGCGTGAGCCCCGACCAAGCTCATGAAACAACTACAAAGCATCCAAAACGCCTCGGCACGACTGATCCTCGACATACCACACCACGGTCACATCACTCCCCACCTGAGAAACCTGCACTGGCTCCCCGTCAACAAGAGGATATCCTTCAAGCTCCTCACCCACGCACACAAGGTACTCCACAAGACCGGCCCAGCCTACCTCAACAGACGGCTCTCCTTCTACATCCCAAACCGCCAGCTACGCTCCGCCGACCTCTCACTCGTCACCGTCCCGCGCATCCAAAGAACAACAACCGTTGGGAGAACCTTTGCCCACCTCGCCGCCAAGGCATGGAACACCCTCCCACTGAGCCTATGACAGACCCAAGACCCAAGACCTTCAGGAGGATACTCAAGACCTGGCTGTTTGATCAGTAGCGCCCCCCCCCCCCCCCCCCCCCAGCGCCTTGAGACCCTCACGGGTATGTAGTGCACTTTACAAATGATTGATTGATTGATTGAACCGGATGCTGCAGGGCTTAGGGGGCCCTGCTAGGGACTCCCAAGTCACTTGCCCACTGCCTTTTCATGTAGGACAGGCCAACACTAAAAGGCTGTTGGAAATCGGCATCATAATCCGTAGGGTGGAAATGCTGCCCATATGGGTGTACGATGAGACTTTGACTGACACAGATACTCGAAGAGTCACTCGGAATCAATTCAGAATAACCACACAGTTCATATTTGCACAGCGAACATCGTCATCGGTTGGTCAGAATGTAGACCGACCATGTTGGTCGGAAGGGCTCCGACTCAGTTGGGAAGATTCCAACTCTCTGGAGGAGGCTTTCCGCCCAACATCATAATGAGCCCCTAAGTCCAATAAATATTTGTAGCATGTCTTTGCCAGTATTTATTAATAGTTTTCTGTTTAGCTTTTTACATTTCAACTTTAAAACATTTTAAACATTTTTCCAACATTCTAATTGTTTTCTATTTTACATTATTATTATTCATTTTTTAATCTTTTTGTTGTAATGTAAGTGAAGTCTTTTATGTCATGTTTAGTGTCATTTTTTTTAACAATAACTGTATTTGACTGTATTTTCCCTCTTCAATCTTTAATCTTCAGTGGAGATCCTCATGGATGACAGTGTGGTCCTTCTGATTCGGGTAGGAGAACCTTTTTTTACTATTTCTTAACATATTCTACTGTGAGTGGGTCGGGTGGGTTATTAGTTAGAGTAGTATTGATAATGTTTGGAGTCCTGACCTTTCTGTCGTTAAATCATTGACTTTAGTGGTGTTAGTTTAATTTATTTGATACTATGAAAATATGACTGTAACACCCAGAATGAATTAGGCTGCTATAAATTAGTCCTGGGCTGGTAATGCTGTTTGTAATTAATTGGAGGGAGGTGGTGTAACAAATGCTTACCTGGTTCCCTGGCCAAGGTCCTGTGAAGTCATCCAGCCACTTGGACCACATTGCCATCTGTAATGGAGGAAACAGAAAGAGAATTAGAACAAGCATTTACAATGCAATGGTTTCGCCTTTGGAAAAGTTAGAGCTATTGGCATTGCTCACACACAGAGCCCCACACACAAATACACACACACACACACACGCAGTCGGACACACACACACAGAGCCAGACACACACACACAGAGCCAGACACACACACACACAGCCAGACACACACACACAGAGCCAGACACACACACACAGAGCCAGACACACACACAGCCAGACGCCCACACACAGCCAGACGCCCACACAGAGCCAGACGCCCACACAGAGCCAGACGCCCACACAGAGCCAGACGCCCACACAGAGCCAGACGCCCACACAGAGCCAGACGCCCACACAGAGCCAGACACCCACACAGAGCCAGACGCCCACACAGAGCCAGACGCCCACACAGAGCCAGACGCCCACACAGAGCCAGACGCCCACACAGAGCCAGACTCCCACACACAGAGCCCCAGAGCATAATTCCAAGAGCCGCACGCAGTGAATTCCGGCACCACCCACGCCCCCTATCACCTTTCTGCAGCTCACGGGACGCCACCCGCACCCTGCCTGCATCCGCCTCTGCCACCATTAACTGGGGCTAGGCCGCGCCGCACTCACTACCTCCGGGACTGGGTACACAGGGGCCCGCCTTCACTGCAGCGGCGGCAGTCACCAGCTCCAGACTCCCCCTGCTGGCAGGACCAGTGCACCTCACGTAGGCCCAGGCTCTTTATATGTTATTTATTCACTGCACAACGAGGCGCTCGTGTGGCCTCCAGAAGCAGTTCCTTAGCCCACTCCACACTTAGACCGCACGCCCGCAGGCTCTCGATCCCAGCTCCGACGGGGGGGGGGACATGGGGTGAGGGGTTTGGGGGGGGGGTTACTGCTCACCTCAGCTTGTATCTTCACGCAATCTCGTACCCCTGATCCAGGCTAGTACTGGCACACCCTGTTGTGAGAGCGGCCTGCGCACATGCACGCTCGTGAGCCGGCTGCCTCTGTGTGCCCAGAGGTTGGGAAACATTTAAGAAATGCGCCCAGGGGCGAATTTCTTCGAAAAGAATGATTAATCTACCAATAGGCGCAGGCTTCACGGGCGCCAGAGAAAAGTGAAAAACAGCCAAATATTTGTGGCAGAGGCCGGCGGAGGACAAACGGGCGAGAGGTCGGACTCCCAAAGAAAAGATCCGTCTGGGGTTGAGTCAACAGGCATTTCAAGTAGATTTGGTAATAGTGTCCAGTTTTCTCTCTCCTGTAGCGGCAGTTGTGGTATGAAGGCTACCGTTCCCTGCCTATCTCTGGATGGCAGGCACCCCATGGACTGTGAAGGGCAGGGCATGTCGCCCTCGCCTACCCCCATCCGGGCTGTCCTTTGAAGCCACTGCTCTTGACGAAGGCTATGTTCAGCTTGACGCAGAGCAAGTTTCTTAAATTTTACGTCATCGGAGAACCAACGTTGTGCTTTCTTGAGGTCTGAGTGATTCAGAATAACAATGTGAATAGAAAAGAATAGGACATGTCTAGCTCTGATAGCACCTGTCAAGCTGCTGTGAGAGAGAACATGCATACTAAAGCTGCACATTTAAGGACAGTGTAGTAACACTACTATACATGAGAGCTTGCAGTCCATCTAAAGAATCCAGTCTCTATTTTTCCTACCTATTACAATCTAGTGATGACATCACTAGTCAGCTGTGATAAGAACATGATGTGTCAGAAATGCTTGAAGCATTTACTGCTGTTCTGCCAAGTCTACATAATCCTGTTCTCTTAAATGTCAAAACTGCTGACTCCATTCCATTCAAAAAGCTGTATTCTATTTTTTACAATCATAAAAGCATATGCAACCAGCAATACATCAGGAATACAGTTTAAAACAGATGGCTGGCATGAATTCGTATAAAACCAAATAAAAAAGAGAAGATTACAGATCAATAAAACCAAAGGTTAAAAAGTTAAAACATTGGATTTATCGACATTATATATGTAAAATATAAAAATAATTAAATCAAATCAAGGACAAAGTGCAATTTGGCACGCCCTCAAGATCCAAGTCCAGTCTAGGACTCTCCCAGTGGCTCCTATTTGTTACTTAGCTTCTTCCATGGTGGATCCCCATACTCAGCCCCCAAGGATCTGGAAACCTCAATAGAAGCACCTACCTCTCACATTATGACCCACCAGTCACCGCTTCCCCTCTGGTACAAATAATGGCGGGTCAACCAGAAAACCAGTTGCCTCTCTTCTAGATTTAATGTAAATGTTATATGAACCAATACATATACTGTGTGTGCCTATATATATCCCCCCATATCAACACAAAAATGCCTCTCGAAACCAAAGCTTCACTAAAATACAACTTTCATTCCTAACCCCCTGACAAAGTTAGGAAGACCAAGCCTTGATTAGTGTAGCTCTCCTAAAAAAAGCAAATCTGTCTCGAATCAGAGAGTGTATTAATGTTTTCAAGCAACACTGGCCAGCTGCACATTAAGGGTCACCTATATCCCTGTTAACACTTAGAGCTGAGTGCGACTGGTTGATGCTCTGCAGCAGGACTCCAGCACTAAAGCTCTGCTTGGGATGGATTACAGATCAGCACGCAGGAAATGTCAAACTGGAACATAAATACTATGAATTAAAACCAGTGCTCTGCTAAAAACGTAAAAATAGGGGTTCATTACATATTAACTCACAGACAGTTTTGGCAGGCAGGCCCCTGCTGGCATCTGCCATTTTGCAAAAATTCCATTTCTATGGCAACACAAAATGAAGAGCTAATTATGAGTTTATTTAGTATCTAGAACACTAAAAGAGAACACAGACAACAAAGCAGCACAGTTTACTAACAGTAAAAAGTCTCATTTTGGTAGCTTCCACTGCAGAATTCATTTATAGTACAGACAATTTTTAAAGAACCTCATGAGACACAAACACTTTGTAGCAGACTTTGAATTTTCTACACACTGCCTGCCACGTTTCCCTTCGTAACTGCACGTCGGAGTGCTATAGTCTAAACTGTTTTATGGCAATGTTATCCAACATCGATTTACAAAGGTTGCAGTATCTCCACATTTCCATGGTAACCACTGAGTATGCAACATTTCCCATTTAGATTCACTGTATGCAAATGTACCTCGTGTATATCCTGAAGCATGGAACTGACCCCCTGGACGTAAACCACAGCACCTAATCGGGTGCAGTCCGCAGCTTTCTTCCATGAATTACTTGGGATCAACAAAGCGTGCAAGGAGCCCCTGGCCCCCCATCCACTGGCAGACCCCTCCCTTCCCCGCCCGGACCGACCCTTGCCCACCCTGAAGAGTGACCCACGTGAGGTTGGGGGGACTCACCTTGCACCAGCCGCTTCATCTCGTTGTACCGGGCCCACATGAAGTTCTTGCCCTCCTGGGACGGGAAGGGGGCCGGGGCCGCCGAGGAGAAGCTGCGGCCGCCGCCGTGGGCTGGCTGCGGGGTGGCGGGCAGGGGGGAGGCGGGGGCGCAGGGGGGGCGGGAGAGGAACGGACGGCGGGAGGGGGCGGGAGAGGACACAGGGGGCGGGAGGGGGGCGGGAAAGGACACGAGAGGAACGGACGGCGGGAGGGGGCGGGAGAGGACACAGGGGGCGGGAGGGGGGCGGGAAAGGACACGAGAGGAACGGACGGCGGGAGGGAGGCGGGAAACGTGGGGACGGCGGGAGGAGGGACACAAGGCAGGACAGCAGGCTACCACGCGCACACCGTGCAAATCGCCTCCCACTGCCTCGTGCAACCACTCCGGACGTTCGATGGGACTCTTAACTGTGAGCGCCTCGCGCCGGGCCAGATCCTTCACCTAACCCTCTGGAGCTAACCACGCCCTCTTTCTTTCTAACACCCCGCCCATAGCAGAGCTCGAGCCAACCCTTCCTGTCTAGCCTGCCTTAGTAACATGAGGGGCGCGAGACCAAGGCTCGGAGCCCGGACACCGTCACGCCGTCCCTAAACCAATAGAAAAGTAACAAGCACCTACGAGGACAGGGGGGGGCGGGAGAGGAACGGACGGCGGGAGGGGGCGGGAGAGGACACAGGGGGCGGGAGGGGGGCGGGAAAGGACACGAGAGGAACGGACGGCGGGAGGGGGCGGGAGAGGACACAGGGGGCGGGAGGGGGGCGGGAAAGGACACGAGAGGAACGGACGGCGGGAGGGAGGCGGGAAACGTGGGGACGGCGGGAGGAGGGACACAAGGCAGGACAGCAGCAAGCACGGCCCGGCCGGAGGAGACTCGGGGGCGTTCCCGGCGTCGCGTGACGTCGGCAAAAGCCAAAGAATCTCGGGAACGCCCCCGTGTCTGGTCCGGCATTGATGGACAGGCCCCTCGTCCAATGGCTAGGCTCCATTTATGGAGCTAGCCAATGGGACGGGGGGCGTGTTCCAGAGTGCCTTACTGTACTCAATAGATTTCTCTGGAGGAGGAGCCTAACGGCTCCGTCCCCCAGCGAAACCTAAAAAAGAGAAAGACCAGAGGGAGAAAAGGACAGAGACAGGGCAGGGTAAAAGGACAAAAAGAGATACAGAAAGAGGACTCAGAGCAGTGGTGGTTTCTGTTTGAGAGCGTCAGGGCTCCATACCCTTACTTTCAAGGTCAAAATAAAAGCAATACTAAAGCTAGTCCCTTTTTTTTACAAAAAAAAACATGTTCACACACTTTAGCTATTTTGCTGGCGGGCTGTTGCACACTGCCACTTTCTGTGCTTGTTGATGTGATGGCAGTGACGCTTTCCATAAACTTCCTCCCCTGGGCAAGCCCAAAGCTAAGAGTATTTACCGGGATGATGAGCTCATAGTCCTGAGGCCTGTGATGTCATTCGCTTGGCAAAGATATAGCTTTGAAGATCAGTCTCCAGCCCCTAACTACGTGTGTGTAAAATTACTTCTGGGTATTTTTGACAGAAGCCCTGTAATGCTGGGGCTTCACGTCAGTCAAGGAGTGGAGAGCATGGTCACCACACCCTTTCCCAACTCTTCACAGAGGGGCGGATCCTATCCTGTGACGAGTTGGGAAAGTGTGGGGTTGAGGTTGAAGGCTGGGAGCCAAAAAATCAATCTGCGCAGTTTTTCATCAGGACTTTGGAAGACATACTGCGCAGATCTGAGTTATCTGCTTCCCGCTCTGCAATTAATGCCGGGCGCCATTTCAGCCAGCGGACTCATGGTGAAGGCGTAGCACACTGCAGGAGCGTGTGCCTGTGGAACGGGGGTTGCCTATCTTGAAGCTTCTCTTCCAGTCCAGACAGTAACCCACAGCTTCCACCCTGTCAGTGAACCGCCATGTAAGTAAGAAAAAAATGACGCAGCTGGGTTCGGCCTATTAGTTTAGTTGTAATAAACGTGACATGAGGCCCGTTAAAATAAATGTCTGTCTTGTTGATTGATTGCTAATTATTTCCTTCATGCTGTCTGAAGGGGTTTGCGAGACAGCGGCAATGTGGACTTTGACGAGCTCGTGTGTTGAACTTGACAAAAAAACATGGTCAGTTATCCTCAGGATACAAGTTGGATAAATAATTGGAAAGTTCAAAGAAGTAGATTAATGATAAAATAAATGTATGCAGCGTGACTTGTGGGAAGCGGTGAGTGGTCTGCCTCAGGGTAGAGTTTGCAAACAACTATTGTGTAAAAAAGGTTTTTAAACACCATTTTAATGAGCATAATTACTTGAAGTGTGTGTGGGGATGGTGGGGCCTTGGTGGTCACAGAAAGTGTGCAGGAGAGGTAACTGGCACCAGAGAAAGGAGACTGCACCAGACTAGGAATGTCTTACAAGGTAGACGTATTCAAAGCTGCCCTCCCTTAAGCTGTTTCTGGGTAAACTCAAATGACACTCTTCAAATAAATCACTGAGGAGTTAACCTCATCGCCGCGGGGCTAATTTCCCCGGGGTGTGGGGGAAGGGGGGCCGCGTGTGGTGCCGTGGTGCTCATGACGATCTCAGCTCGTCATGCAGCACGGTGGCGCTGTGCTGATGCCGAGCTGAGCTCGTCATGACCACGTCCGTTTCGAATGGAACGCCCACCACAGCAGGGGAATTATCCCCGCGTGGGTGTTCCGTAACGGTCATGACGAGCTCAGCTCGTCATCAGCACAGCGCCACTGTGCTGCATGACGAGCTGAGCTCGTCATGGGCACCCAAGAGGTTAAGGAAGACTGTGGCCGGCTTATACGTATAGGAATTATTTGCCACATAGAGTTGGCTGTGATATTATTTTACTGTGTATTTTGCTATGTGAACGATTGCACAATGGTCCTTACCTGGCATTACAGAGGCCATCTGCAGTTGCTGAAAAATGCAGAAATAAGAGCCTTTGTGGTCTGAAG
This sequence comes from Lissotriton vulgaris, assembly GCF_964263255.1. NCBI lineage: Eukaryota > Metazoa > Chordata > Amphibia > Caudata > Salamandridae > Lissotriton > Lissotriton vulgaris. Next base: position 647,032,049 of record NC_141700.1, on the reverse strand, counting down.
TTCTTAGCATCAGTATGAGTTACATATAGTAGCCAACAGTGCCAACATTTCATACTAGACACCAATGCCAGCTTCTCATAATACCCACCAAAGGTTTGTGGTCAAGATCCTATGCCCATTCAATACATGGCCTCTTTGCTGAAAATTTGAAACCCAATGTTGTTAGCATTGTAATTGTGGCAGTTTTATGGGAACATCTCAGCTGTGTCCACATAGAGGAATTTTAGCTGCTCTGTAGTCTTAGAAAATGTTCAATGTGATTTTCTTTGTTCCCCCTAGTTAGTATTCACTGTTGACTCTTGAACAAGGTGCGAGAGCCTGTCTCTCTTTGGACTGTTCAGTGCTCTTCATCAAGACACACAGTGGGTCATTAGGATAGCGGACAGACTTTGTCAGCCCGCCATCCTAACGTGAAATGGAACCGCCCGCCATAAGGGCGGGGTCCCGTGGGGGCCATTAGGATGCGCCCGCAACTGTGGCGGGCCCATCAAGCATCCCTGACATTGTGGCGGGCGGTGGACTCAGCACCGCCCACCACAATGTCAGGAAGGCATGATGTGCACTGCCATGCACAACATGGCAGGCACCGCACGTTGCCTGCCATGTTGTGCGTGGAACTGCAGGGGGATACCATAGGTACCCCCCCCCCCCCATGTGCACCCCTCACCCACCAGAGACCCTGGGGGCCTGCAACAGGCCCCCGCAAGCAAATCCGGCATGCCTTTCTGTGGTGGCAATGCCGCCACGGAAAAGGTATGTTTCCCCCCCATGGTAATATGGTTGGCGGTGCCTAACAGACACCACCACCATATTAAACTCTGAAAAGCAGTGAACGGTCTTTCCGTCCGCAGTGGTCCCCTCGCCATAGTAATATGGCGGAGGGGAAATGGGTGGCGAGCGTGGACGGATCTCAGGTGGATCGCCACCACCATGCGGGCGGTGGCGATCCGCCTGAGATCCTAATGGGCCTCATAGTTTCTTTGAATACCTTGTGCGCTTTTAACATGGGCAGATCTGCACACCAATTTGTGGATACAAGTTGTCTTTTCACGTTCAAATAAAATGACTTTTATTTAGCTCGCTCCATTTTTGCTGTGTCTAAAGGACAGGTATGCTTTTATTTAACACTATTGTCTAATCATATTCAGTGTGTATCCGTCAGGTTCAGTGAGCATTCTGTATGTTTACATGCCCCACTTGTTCAGCATATTATGGGCAGTATTATTAGCGTGTATAATAGTTTCCTAGAGAATGCTATTCATGTTCAGAATAATATATGCAAAAGCGTAGGGTAGTCCGCACACACACGCTGTGTATGGTATATTTGTGTGTGAGCTATGCATGAGTACAATAAAATGTGTGCATATTATTAATGTTTTCCTTTGATGCCTTGAATGTAAATTATGTAGGGTGTGTGCAGTCTGTGTGTGTACATTGTGTTTGCCCGGCAAAGGGCGACCGGCCTGCCACAAAATATTACGACCCCATAACGTCCCTTCACGCCCCTTCAGCCAAGCCCAGCACCCACACTCTCAAACTTCACCATCCGCCACTGCAGCAGAGAGGAAGATTCAAGGACGCCAAAGAGAGCTGCAGTGGGAACCCCAAAGTCAACACACCAAAGGAAATCAGCAAATCCATCGGCCCACCACAGGCTGATGCCTGCCTGTAGAGGAACCAGACAATCCTAAAACGCAATACTGAGGCAAGTCAGAGAAAGGAGCTGGGGGCCCAACGCTTGACATTCTGGTCTCGGCATGACCGAGGTGATTGCTTCTTAGGTATGTGTAAGGGGGCATTGGAGCACAACTACAAACCATAAGCCATGCTGCTAGAATGCCACTGTTACGCGTACACAAAGTAAGTAAAAAGGCAAGAGGGGAAAAGACGTAGAGAAACAAAACCGGCCCAGAAGCTATGGGAACACGGGCATAAAAACCTAAGGTGTGTAAAGCCCACATAATTTGCTGCAGCATAGTTATGCAAAATGTCCTAAGAGTATGCATAATTACATATAATTATGTGAAATCTATCTCCCATTCCATAAAAGTCAGGATCCGCCTCAAGTCTGGTGTTTCTAGAGGCGTCGTCAATGCTCCATGTATATCTACAGAAATAAATGTAAGAACATTTATAAACGGTTTATATAGTTCTTATGTTACCTCTATTAGACACATTTAGCTAAATATTGTGTTATTCCTTAACATAAGTTCCCTTTTTCCCCGCTGTTGACCTAACAATAAGTAGTCACTTATGATTTTGGGTCATCCAAGAAGTAAGTAGCATATAATGAGTTTCTGACAGATTTGCAACCAACATTCCCAAGTCACATCTATATTTCCTCTTTGTCTTTGATACCTTCTATCATTATGGAATGCCTTAAAACACATGAGAACTCTTAAATCACCTGTTCATTCCACATAGGTTCTTCAAAAAAAAAACACAGAATGCTATAACAAAAATAAACAGTGAAAACCTTCTTTAAATATTGTTCCAAGGAAATGCAAATAATGTTCCAGTTGACTTAAGTCATAGTAGAGAGAATCTGCCAACAGTCTTTATAGCACAGTTTCTCAAATAAGAATCTAGAAGATCCAATCTCAAATTCCAGGAAAGAAGTGCAGTGCAGGACTTAACTCCCAATAATTCATATGCATGCATATTACCACTGGAGTAGGGGAAATATTGTTGTTAACAAGTTACTTGGGGGCATATGTAGGTAATTTTCGCTTTGCGATTCTCAAATTGCGATTTTTAGGGAATCACAATTAGAGAATCGAAAACCCAAATGTACTTAGGATTAGCACATTTTTTTGCGAATACCACTTATTACTTATTTGCGAATCGCAAATTAAGATTCGCAAATAAGGAATACCTTTTCATTCATTCCTATAGGCTAGAAGGCCCATATGAATGAATGGGAAGACATTCTCAATTTGCGATTCTCAATTAGAGAATCGCAAATTGAGAATGCAATTTCAGGGTTGTCAATAGGACACCCTTTTGCACCCCTGAAATTAACATGTGTGCACATGTGGCCCACATACATGCCCTAAGGCCTTGTTTGTGACCCACATGGCACTTTCTGAAGTTGGTGGTATTTTGCTTCATTATGCATGCTGCAGAATGAAGCATGCATTGAAAGAGGAAACAACTAGGAGAAATAAAAGCTTCTCTCATGCATAAAAAGAGGAAAAACTAGGAGAAATGAAAGTATTTCTCCTCGTTGCGAATTCCCAGTTTTATAAAATGTTGTGAATCTGGGAATACATCAAGTTCCATAGATGTTGCGTGGGAACACCCACAGCAACACCCTTGGAATGCCACTTTCACGCAGAGTAATGCGTGAAAGGGTCCCATATTTACAAGGCCATGAAAAGTCATGCAAGGTGAATGAAAAGTACTTGTCCTTATAAATATGTGCAAGACTATTGCGTGACCTGTGCATTAAAAAAAGAGATGCACTAGTGGGACATTTGGCTTGGAAATAAGCCTCCTCGTACCAAAAACTAGTTGAGCAGAGGCTTCTGCCAGTCACCAACTCTCTAATATCATGCACCAATAAAGAAAGACATGGCATATTGAGGAGCCCCGCCTCCCATTCAGAGTTCTTTAATATGCAGAGAAAAAGTTCAACTTGCATTAGTCCTCTATCTAGATATGCCCGACACCGGCACGAAACCACCCACTTCCTCTCCCATTCTCCCAGGAAAGAAGATTTTTTTATTTATGATTTTATATTGTGACTTACATGTGCCACATAAAGTTAAATCTGTTTTGCTGGTCAAGCACATTGTGTGTGCCTTGTAATGCACAGTACTCCCCACTCGTCCTTGGCTGAGGCAGGGAAAGCATGCTGTGCTGCGAACAGGCCAAAGGGAAGCTGCACAGTGCTGGCACTTCTACCCGCGGTTGGGTGCATTATGCAAGTGCACACACATTCTGGAAAAGCAGCATTTATTATTTAGAGACAAGATTACATGAGGTGAAATGTAGGGCCCTATTTAGAGATATTTGGAGATGGCATGCCCTGGTAAAGGCCATTACTTTGACAGAGTCAACCATCAAACATTCAATGTATTGATAGGAATCGCCGTGACAGTGGTTTCTGCCAATGCAAGAGATGTTTGCTGGGTAGGAGGAAACCTCTAGATTTAGTATTCTCTGCATGGCAGTGGTAAAGTACTCATGCCAATGGTATATACTCCGACTGCTCTCAATGAGGCCCTTGGCCTCCAAGCAACACTATTTAAACAGGAAGAACTGCTGTTGGAGCAGTCTGCTAATTTCTCCATAATGGAAGCTAAGAGGACTTCAGAGAAATGCCACAATATGGATCCTCCAGAAGATGAGAGCATGCTCCAAATTTCCAGGAATACGTTGGAGGCATTAATTGAACATGCTGTAGGTTCTTCCCTTCATGATAATCAAACAAAGAAACAGATGATGGACTCAGATGATGAGCAGAACTCTGAACCCAAGGGAAAATATTTCTGGATATTCATCGACAGACGCTGCGATTTCATAATAGAGAGATTCTGGTGTTCTAACTAAGAGCACAAGAGGAGTGAGCGTTGTATGTTTAGTATATTGGCACACCTTCTGATGACTTACCATTACGACTTACCATTACATGATGCCATATGGGATAACAGTTTGAGCAACATTTCTACAGATTCCCAAGGTTAACATCATATTACCTTCAATGGCACTATCCTCCTCTCTATACTTAGAGAATGCTACATTTCCATATATGGTGGGCAGAAAGGTGGAAGGTTCCCTTAAGAGGGCATATGCAGCAGCAAACTTTAAATTGAGAGCCAGTAGTTATGTGGCATATGCTACACAAGTACTACTAAAGGATTTTCCAAACTCCCTATGACTGCTGGCAAGAATGATCTGATCATGTTCCTTCCTAATGAATATGGAGCTTCTGGCACAGTTTCTTTCTGGCATTCCGTTTGATACCCTATGGTTTCTTAAACAGGTGCACCAAGTGCAGGAAGAATACTATTGTGACTTTTGTGGAAATGTGATGGGGCCAAAGATCCCGGGTACAGAAGCTGCCTTTATGCGGGTCTGAAACTATTTGGTGAAGTGCTCAAAGATATTGTGCAGAAATCGGTGGAGGAGAAAATCATTTTAAGGCCCTTCAAATTTATTCCTGACAAGAAATCCTTCATCAAGAAGAAGGTAGTGCAAAATCAACAGGAAAGCAAGTGTACAGTTATGGTTGGGCCCATGACTGGAGTAGGCTCACACATCCGATCTACAGCTTTTCCAACCCCAAGACTAAGGTCAGAAATTACTATATGGAACGAAGTTGCGGAAAGGTTAAAGAGAATCCACTTTGGTACAGGATTCATCTGTACTTTCCATCATAAAGGAAGATTACAAATACAGTTAAAAAGATTTCCGCGACGCAATGGTACAAAAGTACACCATTACCAAAAGATTTAACAAGGGGGGAAACAATGATTCAATGTGTACGCGACCTCTTGCAGAAAGGAGAAATAATTCTGGTGCCTGAGAAACTGAAAATAAAGGGATTCTCTTCAATACATTTTCTAGTTCCAAAGCAGCATTTAAGACTTCGGCTGGTGCTGATCCTTGAACAAGTTCCTTCTGATCAAAACTTTCAGAATGATGCAGCAAACAATCATCCCTTTGATATAGAAAGAATAATATCTAACAACTTTAGATCTACAGGACAGCTACTGTCATGTACTATGTATCCAAAAAGCAAGATCTGTCTGAGATTTGGTTTGCAAGAAGATCACTATTAGTTCCAAACTTTGCTATTCAGCCTCTCATTGTGACAGAGAGTGATCACAAAGGTATTAGAAACGTCAGTAGCAGCATTATAAATGAAAGGAATGTCCATATTTCCTCATCTTGTGTACTTTTTCCTTTTCTAACCCTCAGTGGAATGTGGCGACAGTATGCTGCAGTCGTCAACAGTTGAGAATTATTGTCATCAACAGAAGTAATAATTGGTTCCATCTCAGGAAGTGATCTTCATAGGGGCATTCTTCAACACTCAAATAGGGCAATATTATCTCCTGTGATGAAGAATCATGTCCCTTCAATTACATCTTTCACGACTACTGTTATAACAGTAGGTCCCAGTCAGCATTTAGTTGAAGGTTCAGGGGTTTGTGATAGCAATAATTGGAGTGCTTCCTTGGTCTCACTTCTACCTAAAGCCTCGGCTGAACCATCTGGAATCAAGCATCCCAGGATTTTCAGTTACTTGATTCTGATCTTCAGTGGTGGCTAGTGAAAGATGCTTCCTTCCATCTTCCCACTCTAGTCCTACTAACAACAGATGTGAGTCTGTGGATCAGGACTGTGTCCTTTGAAGACCAAAAGCTGAATGGTCAGTGTTCAGAAACAGTGAGCTCTCATTCATCCAACTGGAGGGAATTAGATGCAGTGTAGAATGTGATCCAAGCAGTTCAACTCCAATTAGAAGGCAAGAAACTAGTGATAAGAATGAACTACTCAGTAACTAACAAGGTATTAACTGACCCAGCAAGGGGAAATGAGAAGCGGAGAGCTTAATGAAGTGGCAAGGAAAATGGGTCTTGGACAGAATAACATCTGGTTGTATTGAGGGCAGTTAACATACAAAGGAAGCTAAATTTCCAAGCAGATTACTTGAGTCTCAATTGTCAGTCTTTGGTGACTTTTCATGTCGCATTTCATTACAACCAGATATGTTATTGCTTCCGGGTTCCCAAGATAGACCTTTTTGCTTCGCCCCACAATGCAATGCTTCAAATATTCTGCACAGCTAGTTGGTATCCGCATGTTTGGGCAGTAGATGCTTTATTTGTTCCATGGCCTCAAAGAGCTATTGTATACCTTCCCACCAATTCCTTTTCTCCTGAAGGTGCTACAGAAGATTTTGGAGGAGAGGCTGATACTGATGGTTCCATTTTGGTGAAGGTGGCCCTTGTTCCATTGGTTGCTGGACATGCCTGTGGAAGATCAGTATCCCCTTCCATTCAATCCTCTCACTCCTCAATATCCAGTTTTTACCACTGGACAAGCTCCAGCAATTAAGCTTGAAGGCTAAGACATTGAGAGGGAGAGATTAGATGTTTGAGGGTGTTCAAGGAAGTTAGTGCTACATATTAGGGGTGGTCAGAACTCACAGAGGTTCAGTCTGTGGAATTCCACGCCGTGGAATTTTGCAGTTACATAAAAACTCCAGGAGATTCTACAGAGTTCTGCCAGCGGGCAAATTTTGGCATGTTACCTTGCTTGCACTGATTTTTATCACTGGGAGCTTGTTCAGCACTGCAAAATTAGCGCAAACAGCACCCCACAGTGCACAAGAGGGTACTGCTTCTTTCTGCTTCTCGAGTAGATTTTCTACTAAAGTGGCAGCTTTCACAACACAAACGGTCACAAGTGGCCGCTACCACCTGCATTCGAGAAATCTCACCAAGAGGCGTTCTAGCACCCAAACAACATGCTAAGGGATGCAAATTCTTGCTTGCTCTCATCAACTTACCATAGGCGAGTCATGCACGAGAAAAAACTCCAACACGCAGTGGAGTTTTGCTAGCACTCTGTGTTCCAAGCGGACTGCGGAGTGGACAAAACGTTGCTGGTATAGCAGCATTCTTCACCCACCCCTACTAGATATTTAAGCATCAAGGAAAAAATAATCTATGCAGGCATCCTATCATACATATTGGGGATCTTTTAAAAAATGGTGCTCAGAGAGAAATGAGAACCCAGAATCCCTAAAACCATTTCAATTACTAGAGTTTTTGAGGGATGGTTACCCTAGGGGTTTAGCTCCAGCTATGTTGGCTTCTCATTGGGCAGATATGAAGATTTTTGAGGGTAAATAGACAATTTATCAAAGATAATTCAGTTAGCTAGTTGTCTCCTGAAAAGCTTTAGAATTTGGGAGCCAGTAGTGCCTAATCCTGTTCCAACATGGGACCTTGCCATTGTCTTGAGAGGGTTACAAGAGACATCTTTTGATCTATTAGAAAGAACTATGTTTGCATGACTTTTATCAAAAGTAGCATTTCTAATAGCAGTCGTCTCAACCAGGGGGTTAGGGGAGCTTGCATTGGTCATACCTTACCCCCATCTTACAGTATTTGCTGTTAGGGTGGCCTTAATATCTGATCTCAAATTTGTTCTGAAGATTAATTCCAGATTTCATAATTCTCAAGAGATTGTTTTACCAGTTCCTGAGGCTTTAACAGACTCCGGGAGCCCCTCTACACTAGATGTTAGGAAAACCTTGGTAATATATATTGATTGTACAAAGAACTTCAACGTTTCTAATGCTTTTCTGTATCATTTGGGGCTGCCAACATGGGCAAGAAGATTTCAACCCCCACACTGAATAGAAGGGTGTGGCAGCCAATAGTCCAAGCATACAGATCAGCAGGCAGGTGAAGAGGCGCCATAGAATATTCAGGGGCGATCTGCAAGATCAATCTCATTTTTACAAACTGCTGGTAGGGTGTCTTTGAAAGAGATTTGTAGGGTGCGACTGACTGGTTTAACTCCTGAAACATTTGTGAACCATTTGTGACTTAGGTCAATTCTTATCATCGGATAAAAATGTTGTTTTTTTCATTATTGATTCAGCACTGAAGTCATTGTTGTTAAAATAATTTCAGTTCTGCATCACATAGTTTGTCGGTACAAATGTTAGGCCGGATACATTTTCAATATGGTAAGGATGGGAAGGACAGCTGATGGGTAATGTGAGTTGGAGCTTTTTCTATGCAAGATAAAGAACTTATTTCACTAACATTTGATGTAAAAAGGAAAGATAAAAAGAATCAGATTTAGTGACTGAAGTGTTCGATGTGATATCAGAAACCCTGGGATAAATCCTGGTTTCCCAGGACAATCAAGTCAAATTAATTTATTTCAATGAGCTTCCTGCACCATCAAATATGTCAGCTCAGTATGTGCACTGTACAAAAACCTCTTTTGTTCGCTTCACTAGACTATAATGATGCTCCATGTATAATAATCATCATCTAACCAACATATAAGGTGCACATGACAGCTGTCTGTCCATTTAGTTCACTAATGACATTGTCGTCAGTTTGGGGGAGGGGGGCAAGAATGTTTCTAAGTTTTTTAGTTCTGAGTTTTAAGGTAATAGCAACCCCGCCAGGATCCAATGAGGGAGCAGATCAGCCATTGTTGTCAAATCATACGCTAGAGTGTTGATACTCAAAGTACGGCTTGGGGGCCGCATTTGGCCCTCCTGACCTTAACGCGAGTTCCCCTGATCAGCAACAATACTTGGCTGCTGTTTATTGGACACAATACTAACAATAAAAATACGTTAAATAAACAGGCACGCTTTTATTTTAAGGTTAAAGGGTGTTAAAGAAAGAAAGCAGCTAGGGAGTCATGCACCACTTAACTTTAGGAACACCTTTAGTTTTAAAGACATCTTGGAGCAAAAATGTAAAATATGATAAAGTCTCTTCCAAATTCAAACAGTGCATTTAATTAAAATGCAGAACATTTTCACCTTACTACATCAGATATATCAGTGCACTGATAAATATTAATTTAAAAGTGATAGCTTTCACACATGCATTTAGAAGCATTACTTCTTACCCCAATCCTGGCAACAATGCTAATAGTGAATTAAAAATGCAAGTCAGTTGTCATGCGCACTCTTTGGGTGGCCTGGGGTCCTATTAAACAATAAAAATATTATATTTTATTAAATCCAACACAGGAGAAGAATTTGTTCAGCACACATCCTGAAGTCATGTATTTCAAGGTCCTCTTTATATATATATGAGAACGAAGAAAAAGAAGAGTAAAATAAAAACAGTTCCCTAGGATCACATAATTTGTTAATGCGGGTAAGTCGGGATTAATTCCAGGTGTTTTTGTTTCACTTTGTTCAAATCTTCCACTAGATGTATATGTTTTCCTCCCAATAAACCCACCTACCCACTAATGCCCCCCAACCCCTTGCCTGCCTGCCACCTCGCTAGCATTAATGTCGCCCTGGGTCAAATCAATGACCAAGCATTTTGACCCCTGGGAAAATTTTTGTGGGTACCCATGCGCTAGAGTGACGAACTGGGTGAAGTGAAAGTGTGACGTATACATCATTCCAGAATGACAACCAAATGTACACAGAAACTTTTAAACCTAGAAGGAGAATGGGATGGCTTATTGCAAGACTCAATAGGATTTCTGTATGTTTTAGAGAGGGAGAAGGATACTACCAAAGGATGCCTGATATAAGCAGATTTTATGCCCCGGACCATGTTAGTGCAGATTCATGCTATGAAACATTGGATGAAAGGATGGATGAATGAGATTTGCAAAGTGCTTGCTATAAACTGACTGCATGAGCTTCTGGAAAAAGAAGCATTTGTGAAACAGGTTGATAGTAGATCTACAAATTGCTCTCACAGTTTGTTGGTCCTGGTTTCAATGTGTTCATGCTCTGCCAGTGAGTTCCTCCTAGAATGATGTAATATGGAATGTTGGGGGTCAGAGACTACAGTTAGAGAAGGGCTGAGCAGCAGGCTGGCTGCTTCTGGTGGGGCTAGTCCTGGACTGAACATCTGTACTTGTAACTACTTCAATAAATACTCCTGAAATGCTACAACTTGCCTGGAGTCAATCATACACAGTGCTTCCATCTTAAATTGTAAAATTAATGTCCTACCCCATATTAACTAAACTAACTTGATGAATACAGAAGTAGTTGTGTCCTTTTTGCCATTATTCTCATCTTTTCTACGGTGCATTGGATGTTGAAATACATGGGGGATGTCCCCTTGAAACTGTGCTTCAACCTTTTTGTCATCCCTTTGTCCAGTCTTTCTACTGCTGCCCTTCCCTCATATCTCTTCACTACTATGGCACAAAGATAACGACCTCATTAACTAAAAGAAGTAAGACAGAATTTGCACTAAACTGGCTACCTTACGAGGCTAAATTCAAATGAAGATGGCCTGTATTACACATAAAGCGGTTCACTACAACACGCCTAGATACCTAGCCAAGAAACTTAAGCTATCAGGAGGTAACAGAACAACTAGAAGCTCAAAAGAGTTGCTATTACGACCAGCCTTTTTCCACAAGATAAAGACCTACAACCGAGCATTCTCCGGAGCTGCCCCCAGAATCTGGAACTCACTCCCTCCAAACATCAGGAAGATTCAAAATACAGTAACATTCAAACGAGAACTGAAGAGCCACTTGATGAGTAAATACCCTACATAGAGAAACCTACGGATTACTGGGATGATCATTTACGCTAACAGAGGGTTGTCCTCTTCATGAAAAATTGGAAGATCATTATCTGATAATTAACTGATGCCGGGTTCAAGCCGAGACTTGACACATTACTGCTACCTCATATACATGTGAACTTATAACTATATCTCACAGACATACTATATAACCTCTACCTTACTTTATTTATTTATCCATATTATCCTTGATATGCACTGGAATGCCTTATAACCCTACCTCACCGAGCTTGGTTTGTTACCATGACACAAGCCAAGCCTTGCTCGCCATCTAATGCTAATTGCACAGACATTATGAATATATATATCTAATCACGTCCATACAGTATATTGCCTTCTACCTCATATCTCTTTTGTTGTTATTACTGCTATTATAATGTCTATATGTAATTCTTTCCTTGTTAAGCGCTCTGATACCCACGGGTCTTGTCCGCGCTATACAAAACACTATAAATAAATAAAATAAAAATAAATAAAATAAATACTCCTATCACCTCCTCACTTACGTTGCCCCACTCGGTGGACAGAGGACACAGCCAAAACCCAATACATTCTTTGTGTCCCCTCCCCATATATCCTTCTGCAATGGACCTCTCTGCAATCATCTTCATTACTTCTTTCTCTGTCCTCCCCACTCCTTCACGCTCTTGCACTTTTTTTTGTGTCTTCTATTTTAGAACACATAAAAAATATACAAACGAGCATTGGAAAAGCTGGAAGATCTGGCTAATTACTGAAAGTTCTTGGATGCTTTCGCCTATGTAGTGAGTTCCATTAGTCGATTCGTTCTGTCACTCATCCTTACACTCATGCATCCATGTATGCACCCATTGACTCATATTTTCATTTGTCACTTGATCATCCGCAATCACACACAAAGAAGCTCACCACTTAATGAAGGAGTACTTTCAGTTATAACTTGTAAGTTAGATCTATTGGCTTTGACTGTGAGGGTGCTTCCAGGTTGGCTTGCGAAATTCAATACTGGGCACAAAAAGAATCTCATAAATTGAACCCACTTTTTGCAACCAATCCATTAATATATCTGGTCCATAATATTCAACCAGACTTTCAATTTAAAGGGAGTGATAAGTACTGCAGTAGGCAGATTGCCTAACAAACACAAGCGTTATATATGTTAGCATGAATGAAAGTTTGTTATTGTTTTTCTACATTTTTAAAATACAAGTCAAAAAGCAAGATGGCCACCAGCATCGACTCTCTATTTATGAGCTCCAGTGTAAAGCATCCTACCCAGCCTGGGTACTCGCCAATGACTATGCCACATACAGAGAGCAGTTATACACCTCTTTATTCTTCAGCGTATAAGCGAGGACTCTATGTTCTAAACCTGTATTAATTTCATTACCCTCAAACGCTTATGTCACAGGTTTACGGAGTCCATCAAGAACCAAAAGAGTTCCGTCATTCTTTATTTGCATGACACTACACAGCAGACAGGATAAAGTAATACATTCACATTCTTGTTGTCTTCTTGAAACCCACTTCAGTTTTTCACAGCAGGCAGAGCATGTAATTTTATATTTAATCTCTAACTGGCCTTATGTGACGTACAGCAGGGGGCTGTGGAGATGAAACCTCCCCTGTATGCTTGACAACGGCAGCCGGCACCGATCGGGGTTGGCGGAGAGGTAAATGAAAAATTAAATTAAACCTACCTCCTCACCGCGTCCTCCTAGCCATGTGCTCCTCGCCGCGTCTCTCCTCCTTGTCCCTCCGATCAGAACAGCAAGCACCCAGGGAGCACCCAGGCTCCCCTGCGCCAATCACAATGCTGCAATGCAGCATTGTGATTGGTCTGAGTGACCTGGTTTGGCGCTCAGACAGGGACTCGGTCCTGAGCATGTTCTCCACCCAGGCTGTAACGCAGCCTGGTTGGTAAATATTCTAAGTGCATATGAAAGTTTGACCGCCCCAAGACAACTGGCCAAACATTCAAGCTCACTTAGGGAGTGAAAACTACTCCTCCCCTCCCCTGCTCTGTTAGCACAGCAGCCCACCCCCTCATGCAAAGCTGCAGCACCCACAATAGGCAATAAGTAAAATGATAATAGCATTGAGTTATTATCAGTATCTTTTTCCTTACACTGCTGAAAAGCAGTCGGATGACACTCCTCTGCCTTAGCGGAGGAGCCACAACTGATGCTTGACTTATATGGCTCGACTAAGGCCTGGAAGAAGAGGTTGAGGAGTGCAGTAATCATCCTCTTTCCTCTATGGATTTACAAGTTCTTCTCTTTTTTTCTCATTGTATGATTCTTTGAAGAGCTGGGGAACTGTCAGTCTTCTGGAACTAGATCCGCAGAGGGCTGACATTCGCTCCCCTGTGGCCTTGCTGTATCCACAAACATGGGATTGTTGAGCCACCAGCGCTTGCCATCTGGAACAGGGGAGATAAGTTGGATGGTCCTACTCATCTGTCATGTGCCCTCCATCCTGAAGGAAAAGGTCAAAAAGATATTGAGAATGCCACCTGGGGCAATTGGGATCAGTGTGCAGACCCAGTCCTTTGTCCCCCCCATGTTACTGTTGCTGACTGGGGGTGTGGCAGGGGCTGTCCTGCTCTTCTGTCTTGACTGTTGGGCAGAGACATAAGAGCAGGACAGCCCCTGCCATAAGGTACTGGCATCATGCTATGTCCAATGCCTGCTCCCCTTCAGTGCACACCATGCCCTACATCCATTGCTAATTTGGATATCCCACTCCCCAGGACTCTGTGCTGCCTATGCCTTCACGGGCTGGATTAGCCTGCCGGCTGGTCTCACTGACCTGTCTGAAGTTACCTAGAAATTGACCCTTATTTCATCATTGAATAGTTTATGTAAGTCACTTGACAACATTTTGCTCTCAATACTAGTACGCAGACTGCTCTGTTTACCATTTTGGTCTTCAAAGTTTTCTCCAGGGCTACCCCCTGGGTGGCAGACATTTTCCCAAACATGAATTAGTTCAGATTGAAATAGGACTGTTACTCATCACGATCCTAGAAGTTGTCAAAACAACAAAAGGGCTATTTAATGGAGGCGAACTTCCTCCTGCCTGCCCCAGGAGAAATTCAAAGAGGACTACCATTTCATTGCCTGTGCCTTGTCTTCTAAATTCCACCTAACAGGTCCCTGAACCAGACTCCTGTTTTCTTACTTGAACCTCTACTTTAGTAATACTTATTTATGTTCTCAGATTATTATTTATAGTTACTTTTCTATTAAATAGGAAGAAAGCATCTCCTTACAGTCTTTTCATGATCAACACTATATACAGGTGAGTGCTGCTTACCTTATTTGACAATCCTCTCTACAGCTTTAACTACACTTTTTCTGTTAAAGAAAGACAGCCACTCCTCCTACTGATTATCTCCTCAGTGCTGGGCTTCCTTTGAACAGATACTTCTTCTGACAAAGCTCCCTCCTGCTTTATCTACAACTACTGCAAAATATCTTAGGCTTTAGCTTCTATTGACTATCTACTCTGCACTGGGATTAGCTTATTTCCAGTGTGCCCTTGTTCTGATGGACAAATGGGAGGTCTCACCTGCCTTCTTTGAAGTTCACTGATCCTGCTGGATACCATTACGATCATGCCTCCCACTAACATATCTAGCAATTTGCACATATGAGTACCCCACTCAGGGCCAGACTGGCTACTGGGCGGTTGTATGTGCTGCCGAGCTGGGGACTGATTTCGTTGATAGGGACCTGAGTGTGCTGAACAAATTTCGTGTTGCTTTTTTTTAATTTCAAAGCGCACGCAGGTCCCCATCAACTAAATGAGGCCCCACCGCAGAGAAATTAGCCCCAGCTTGGCAGCACACAGATACTCCCGGTAGCCAGTCCAGCCCTGACCCCACTACTACATTATCTACCCACCCAAAGCATTCTAAAAATGCTACTAAAATCTTTAAGTGTACACTTATACAAGAGCTTCCAGAAACACTAATTATACATCAATAGCATAGTCAAAAAAATTATAACACAAAAATTCAGACCTCATGCTTTTCTCTCATCGGACTTCCCAATGGTTGATGCTTTTTGACAGCGTTCTGAACAACTTTTGTAAATCCAGGATTCCTTATGGACAGAAACTCTCTACCACTCTTTCCTCGCTTATTAAGGTTCATCTATCTGTTTCCATCTATGACAAAAGGAAAATCATGATACAAACTTAAGATGAGAACTTTGAAGCCCTTGTACACCCATTCCCTATCTCTTTAGTGAGAATTCATGTACAAATGTAAGCTTTCCTGTTTCTGGTACTTCTTACCAATATCTGCACGTCCAGATCTTCCCATCCACGTTTTTCAATGACATCCAATTTATCCAGGTGTCGGCTCCCCTTAAATGTTCCCCCTCTTTTATAAATGAGCAACACTCCTAGAACCCCTTCTATCCCTCTGGCACTCTCCCTAACCATTTGTTCCTGTGCCTTATTTTAACTAAGTGAGGCATGCACCCTATTGTTGAATAATTATTTTGCCTTTTCTACACGTACAGCACAATGAATGCAAATATCATGTCCCCAATAGTTGGTGCCATCCCACACTGCTCCCGGTTTGCCTTCACTCAATTGCAGTTGTAAACATGATGTGCAACAACTAATAACCAATATCTTCAATGCGGTTAACTCCCTATCAAACACATTTGAGTCTCTTGCAATGATGGACAACCACCTCCTGTACAGTATTCTTTTATAGCATTTGAATAATGCTTACTAATCCTATGTAATATATTAAAGTGCTTATCTACATGGTTAGCAAGATACACAGTGTAGGATGTGTGGTTTGAAGGGTGTTGTCTTTGTTTTGAACCTATGTAGGAATTGCTTTTATCTTCTGCGTTATGGCCACCAAGGTGTGGATATCGTGTTATGAGACACAGCGTGATAGATTAGGAAATCTGAGAGATACCTGATAACTTAAATCCTTAAAATAGCAAAAGAAGGGAACAAGAGAGGTCAGGGTATCCAGGTTACTGCCCTCCAACATAGCTAAACAATAACAAAAAGCAAAACCTGACAAGTGAGTAGTCAACCAAATCATTGATCCTTTATCCCTGGAATGGCAACAATTTATATAGGTCACTTGTGTCAGTCACACATGACTAATACAAAAATTATAAGGTTAGCCCACCCACACCTACTCAGGTGTCATGCTTCATCATCAGGCTTTCTCACTCACCTAACCTGTTTCTACTGGTGAGCTGGCTTCCATGAATTAGAGAAGCTCTTGTCAGGGTTTCAAAACTTCAAGTAGAAACAGGGGTCACACAAGCAATAATACAAATCTCCCAGATATCCAAAATCCAAAAATATCAATTTTATTTCTTGAGTATCAAGGAAATGATTAACAGCAAATGGTGCCACAGGAGAATTTGTACTTCAGCACCCAAATAGTCAACATGCTTCAGACAAGTAGAATTAATACTTAAGAATCTCTTCATGTAGTCATTCATAAAACATGCAAGCAGTGTTGCTATATTCTTGCTGATGATCAATGTAACAATTGTCACTTTGATAGAGGACCTGTAGTCAACATGAAAATAAAAGACAGACATACAAGACAAAAATAAAATGTTAAAATCAAGACATATCTGTTAACAGTATTGATCTTATTGGTAATCCACAGAAAGGCGTAAAATCCATGCTCCTGTGAAAAGTGATAATGTACTGCATACGTGTATACATAAAGTCAGTGAATCCTGTTGCATGAATTCACACACAGCCTTTACACTCAGACAGAGCATGGTAGGGCTTATCCTAGAGCAGGGATAATGGTACCCCATCGATGAGACGCCAAGAGGCTCCCTTGTAGTCACACACTGAGGAAATATATAGTGATGATTAGAAAATAGAGGGCAACTGATCATAATTGGTAGCTCCTTGTGCAAGCCAGTAGTTGTTTGTCAAGGGATTCTGCAAGGTTCTATATAAACTACACTCTCTTCAGTCTCTATTACAATCACTTAAGTGATGGCATAAAAGAATCTGGAAAAACTTACCATAAATATGCTGACCATACCAAGAGTTACTTGAAGGTCTTCTCTAAAGACAACATCTCAAGACCTCAATTTTGATCCTAATAAAACTGAATTACTACTGATTTCTAGTTAGTTGCAACAATAGCTAGATTACTCAAATATTCTAGACTGTTATATTACGATTATCATTGAAAGTTCCAAATCACTTCTTGATAACAGACAGATTTTGGCAGATGGGGCGTTGTTCCACCAGGGCATGGAGTAGATTACTCCAACCCCCTGGTAGAGAGCCACTATAATATATAAATGAATGCCAATTTGGCGGTCACTTATTAAGCATTGTCAGGAACACCGGACAAAGCAGTTCCTTTCAATCTCTTTGCTGTTTGATGCAGGGCTCTGGTTACATGACAGAGCTTTGCACAAGACTGTTTCCTTTTTTGTTTTCAAAATATTCTTATTGAAAATAAAAAATAAAATGCCCTCCTTTCCATGGGAGTCATCTCCCTTGGCGAGGGGGGCATTATTCATATTTTACTATCCCTTACTGCCAGGGTTTGTCTGGCGGTGACAGACAGTAAAACAAATGGCTATATGTTCGCCCATTCTAATTGGGTGGAGGGACATATAGCCATTTCTCCAACGGCCCTTACTTCATCGGGCTGTTGGAGAGGTTTAGTTATGGCGTGACATGGTAGTGACCACTACAGGCAAACCTATTGTCCACCTAAATCAGGTGGGCGGACCATTATCTTGGTGGCAAGCACACTCTATTTCTTTTGCGCCATTTACCTTCTAAACCCATCAGCACCACAGCTATGAATGTGAACATCAGCTTAAACTAATCAAGAGGATCACATTATTCTTACTGGAACAGGCTCTTTAAGAAATAAAACATTCCTAAAATAAATATGGTACCGTTCAAGGCAGCAATACATGCAGTGCAACGCAGAGGCATAACAAATGTTGAGGAGGCCCCCCTGCAAGGTACATGGCTTTAGATTTATTCTGGAGTACTCAAGCCTGAATACTGTGCTGAGGGGGCCCCCTGCAGCTTGGGCCCCCAGCTCCGCAGGGGCTGCGGGGGCCTGAGTTATGCCACTGGTGCAACGCTGATCTCTGGTATTGGCTTGGTGAGCCTTTTACCTTCGTTTTTCACTCATTCAGTTTGCTTCCGTTTGAAGAAAATTAAGATCTCTCGTGGTGCACAATAATTCCACATCTCTGATTCACTAATACTAAAACAATGGATTTAAACTGAAAAACACCTAGAACCAATCTGTCTCCATCTGTACACCAATGTCTTTAACCCAATCCTGCTGTGCACACCATCTCATCTCTGCCCACCTTCAATAAGGAACTAAAACATTTTCATCTCAACTGCCATTTCATGCATCTTATACACTTGATTGGTCTTCAAAAAGTATTGCCAGTTAAGTACATTCATCAATTTTCTCATATGGTCCGTTTCTCTCCATCATCACTATATTGCTTGATAGTGATTGAACTCCTGAAATGTCTATAAACATCTCCCTCTTTGTTTATGACATTTTGAATAGGTGAGAACAGGGGATTTATCTCTCCATGTAACTTGCTTTACCTAATGAGTTTATTTCTGATCATCATAGGTCTTTTTGTCTATTACAGTAGTTTAGATTCCTAATGACATCCATAAACCTCTTGGCTGTTTACTTTAATGTGCCTACCCCTTAGATAGTACACTGCTCCTATTTTATATATTTATTTATACCTGCATTTTATGTTTTGCCACTGTTGATAGTCATCAGACCTTACTCTATGTAAAGCTCTATGATGATCACTGGCTTTGTTCATGCTACTCAAAAAGTTCAATAAACATATCAATGAAATACACTTTATATTAATAAACTGCTAGTAAAGTACATTTTAAAATCAATTGCAAGCACTAAAAAACTGCAATCTGGCTAAGTGCATTTTTAAAATACTCAAGGAAATCAGAGTTAGAAAACACTCTACTGCCTCAGTGATTGTGTCTGAGCAACATTGTGAAGATCTGGCGACCTTCTTTGTTAATAAAGTGGAAACAATCTATAGGTCATTCCCTTCGGTGCCTCCATCTCTCTCTGCTCCTTACGGATCTCCTCTCTCCCATTTTTTGGAGGTTATCTCTCCCATCTCACAGGAAGAGTTCTTACTGCTGGGTGGTAAAGTTAAATCTGGCTCTCCTGTAGATCCTTTGAAACCTGCCCAGTTCAGGGACTCCCTATCTGTGCTCCTGGCTCCTTTGTGTAGGTTGCTAATACATCTTTCTCTACTGTTGTGATCCCTGAGCTTTGGAAGCAGCCCATGGTGGTTCCACTACTGAAAAAAACTTTGCTGGACCCAGCTAAGCTGGAAAAATGTTGTTCTATATCCCTTCTACCATGGGTAGCTAAGATCGCTGAGGCTCACATGAATAACATCTTAACTGGGTTCCTGAATATCAATGGCACCCTGGATCCCTCCCAGGATGGCTTCTGCCCTGGACACAATACAGAGACTGCTCTTTTGGCTGTGACCAAGCATCTGCAGACCATTCTTGACACAGGGCACACGGCGGCACTGATATTACTCGATCTCAGTGACACATTTGACACGGTCTCCCACAAGATTCTTTTACGTCGTCTGGAGGAGGCAGGTGCTGCTCGTGTCCAATCTATCGGGCAGATGGTGCCTCAGGGCTCTGCTCCGAGTCCTGTACTTTTGAATCTGTACGTTCAACCCCTTGCCACGATGGCTAGGGTCAAAGGCCTTACTATGGTCTCCTTTGCTGATGACACACAGTTGGTGTTGGCCCTCTCCGATGACTCTATGCAGAACGCTTCCAAGTTTAGAAGTGGTCTGGCTGCAATCGTGGAGTGGATGACCTCCAACTGCCTCCAGCTTAAAGCCAATAAAACTGAGGTGTTGTTGGTGGGGAAAGACAGGAGACTCTGGAGTAAACAATGGTGGCCCACCACTCTTGGTAGTGCGCCCATCCCCAAGACAGTGGTAAAACATTTAGGGGTTTGGATGGATTTTACCTTCAGCTTCCAGGATCACACCAAGAAAGTGGCCGGTACTTGTTTCGGCCTTCTTCGGGGACTTAGACCCATGCTGGGGTTTTTTGATCCACCGACCTGTCAGCTGATCGTTCAAGCAGCCATATTATCTAGACTGGTTTACGCCAGCTCTCTCTTCCTTGGGGCTAATCAGGCTGAGGTAGTGTGCTTGCAGCAAGTCCAAAATGCAGCCGCCAGAGCCCTGTTGGGGCTCCCATGCAGCTGCTCAACAGCTGGTGCTATCTGGCGATAGCATTGGGTGCCCATGGCTAATCTAATCAAATTGAAGGCTCTTTGTTTGTCCTTTAAAATTCTTAAGCTTGCGTCTCCTGGGCTTTTGGCCAACTTGTTGGTTCCTTACATTCCTAAATGCCAGCTCCGCTCTCTGGGGCAACACTTGGATGTGGTCCCTCGGGTGAACCATCTCTGTGCCGGGGGCGGTCCTTTTGTTGTTTGGCAGCTAAATTATGGAACTCCTTGCCATTTCAGATTCGTAGTCTGGATAGCTTGCTGGCTTTCCGTAAAGCCATGAAGACATACCTCTTTCCTGTGGCCTAATTCCTCCTTTTTATGTGCTCTCCTTTATGCACTGATTCGCCCAGTTACTTAGCCTCCATGTTCCTCTGCTGGTAGCGCCGGAGCACCTCTTTGCTGAGGCAGCTGCGCTCTATATAAGTCTAGTTAACATTAACATTAAAACAATATGAAGTTTAAAGCTGGGTTTGTGGCTTCAAATTAGGCTCAACTACCTACTATCAAACCAGTGAAGTAAACACTTAACTTATCAAGACAGATTGTATAATAGCACTTTGTCTTTATTGCAACCTAAATGACACAAACAGCAGGCACCTCTAAAAGAAAAGGATGCAACAACAATAGAAATGCCACCATTTCAAACAAATCAAAAAACAAAACTTTGAATTAGAACGTTCCTGTATCATCTGAATTCTAACAAAAGAACTAAGATATCACCCTGCACCAAATCCAAATAGCAACAGTCATGAGAAATGTACTCATCCATGAAATGTCATGAGGTTAATATACAGTCCATGAGTTCAATAGTAAACAGTTCTGACAAAGTACTACATCATCACCCGGAAGCAAAACCAAAAAACAACACTCCTGAGAAATGTAACCATCCATGAAATGCCTTGCGGTTGATACATAGCCCATGAGTTTAATAGCATACAAGGAAAAACAAAATTAAGCTTGCGAAATGGAGCTGACCTCAAGCCCACTTTCTCATTATACTACTTTTAAATGTGTTTTTTAAAGTATTAGTAGCATGAAGTATAGTAACATGAGGTCTTTTTACAAATTAAACTGTTTGTAGCCAGACCTAAAAAGAAAATATACCGACACAAAGTACACCATTTCATTTTCTGTTGTCCCTTGCTTTTTTATTTTTTTTTTACTTCTACACAAACGTTTGAGTCCTGTGCTTTTGGAAATTGTATTAGGTTTTAGTGTGGTATTTTAAATTTGTTTTTTCATCATTTGGATCTAGGACTATTTCGCATCACCAGTGATGAGTTTCCTTATTGTTCCTGGCTCTTCTTTTCTATGTATTCAAATTAATAAATAGAAGGATTCTTGCCAAAAGGTATATAAAGTTAAGGTGCAAAGTCTGGTAGGTAAGAGTACACGGGATGTACCTAGTGTATTGATTTAACAAATGGATAAACAAATACTTTATATATACGATAAACCATTGATTGCTCATGGGGTTTTGTGTCAACTTTTTTTATGCCTGTACTTGTACCAAGTGAGCATAGCCTCTGGGGACCAAGCATTAGATATATTTATGTATCCAATTATCACTACATGTTATTTGCTTTACTACCTAAGAAGCTCATTTTAGGGATGTGATAGATGTAATAGGATAGCCAAGTAAGACACATTTAAAGCAGTGAGCCTGAGGAAACATGAAAACACAAGTCCTTTTATTATTGTAGCTTCTACTAAAAAAGACTTCTAGATAATGCTCCGAGAAATAAACAATCCAGATAAGAAAACATTGCTCAAGATATGCAAGAAAATTGAATTTTTGTAAAGGAATGCCTAGCTAATGCTCATATGTTCCATAGCTAATAAGAGTACCTATTTGATTTTTAAAAATGCTTTATTGAGGAGTATAGTAAAATTCATCATAACACAATATAGAAATGTATAACAATCTTGTATTTAAGTACATTAGGAAAAAAGATGTTAAATATAATTAATATTTAAAGCAGTAAAACTTAAGTTATTTCAACCATATATAGAAGCGTTCGTGCTGAAATTACTTTACTTTTAAAGACAGTAAAAAAAACATTTTATATTTTTTAAAGAGGATAAAAGGGAGGGAGAAGGAAGAAAAGAAGAGGAGGATAGGAGAAACATAGAAAATAGACTATGAGAGAATAAGACGTAAATGCAAAACATCTAATAAAATGCTCTACCTGTATATATGAATGTGAAGGAAATCGGGGAGGTTTAAACAATACATTTGCATCAGTAGGTTTAGCACGTTGGGTAGAAAGCATACCTATTTGAATAAAAAATAATTGCTGGGTAGAGGATATACTTGTAATGTGTGTTCCACCTCACTGGGCGAGGGAAGGTAAATGCACAAAGGGCATGGTAAAAATAACCAAGTAGAAACAAGAAGCAAAAAAGTCCTGCTTGACACTGCAACCTCTTCATCTTGGAGGCCAAAGACTTTCTGCCTCCATACGCTGCTGGTGCTGCCAGTGCAGGCTGCCCTGCATTCTTGGCCTGCACAGAAAGACTGCCAGAAGAAGACATTGTAAGAACACTCAGTGCTTCCCTATACTTCCTAGGTTCATCCCAGAGAGTGAATTGTATCTCTGCCCAAAGAAGAAGAGGCCATCCCCTTTCTTGGGAACCCACCACTCTCACTGAGGGAGGACAAGACATGAGGGGGCCTTAATCCTTGAGAGTGCTTAATACTGGGAGCTTTGGCGGGACATTGCACCCAGAGTGTCATTGCTTTCTTTTTATACTAATGGGGGAGACTGCCAAAGGTCTGAGCCCAGCAAGTGGTCTGTAGAAGACTGGTTGCCACCGCGATCATACTACAGCTTGTGGCATCTAAGCATTTCACCATAAGTCCAGCTGGTGTCTTGCCCAAGCTGCTTCAGTATCAATAGGAAACCTATGTCAGTTCCTATCACTGCTGGGACTTCAGTGAGTTGTCTTGCCCACTCTAGTCATCATGTACAAAGGACCAATCATAATGCATGTGCACTGCCAGTCTCCACTAATTGGCCCATCACCAGGTGTAAAAGTGCACATGTGGGTAGCAGAAAGCAAAGGACTGCCTTTGAATTTTGGACCAAAATTGCTTTGCACACAGTTGTCTTTTGCATTGCCCGTTTCTACCCGGTACAGCGAATTATCTGGTAGTTCTTTGCTATGGATTTTTCATGTGTGCTAAAATATAGTTGGTGATGTTGGTATTAGGTGCAGATCAAGATGGTGCTGACTTGCTTCCTTCTGCATGGGCTTTTCCTGGTTCCGATACCCCTACTGCCTACTTCCGAGTCTCTGGATCCCCATGAGAGTCAGACTTGGCCACATTGACCCACTAAAGAGTTTACAAAAACGCCCACGCCCTCTCAGGAGACACTTAAACCAAAATGTTTTTCACAGAAACACTCACAGGGTCCATCTCCCCCATAAAAGACAGGACATATTCTTTCTGCCCGCACTTACATTACGGCAGGTCAAATCTGCCAGAATTTAAAGGGAAAAAATGCTCAGCAGTTAGCTGGACATGTGGATTTTGGTGTGCTAAGCACAAACATCTGCATGTTATGGCATGTTTCCAGGCCAAAACCTGTGATAGGTGATGATAATCAGCACTGTTATATAAGGCCCTACTCCAGATGCTGCGGTTATAACTTGAAACATCATTGGTTGAAACTCAGACCTGGAAGAAGCCTATCAGAATTGTAAAGAGTGGACATGAAACTACACTGGATGCAACCCAGACTTGGTCACAGTGGCGGCTCCTCCTCTATGGTGGAGGAGCGTCACCCTCACTTCGGTATTGTTGTATTTTTCATGTTCTTAGGGTGGGGCGAGTCTCGGGGGCGGGGTCATCGAGAGGGCAGTGACGAGTGGGAGTGGTTGGCACTGCTATCAGTGCACATGCTGGTTTGGCCGGCCGTCTCAGGATGGCCTAACCCACATGCGCACTGAGCTTAGCTGCGTTGTCAGGTTGGAATCAGCAAGCACAGGCTCCCAGTCTCTCTGGGAGCGCAAATCCAGGGTGCTCAGGCTAATCCTTATGCTACTTTCCAGCATTAGAACAGCATCAGGATAGGTCATAGGGGAGTATAGGAGCTTGTTCTGCAGCGAGGACACAGTGCTGAAAAGCGGCGGGCGGCAGGTAAGTTCTTTTTTCCCAAATTTGAAAACATATTTTCTTTGTTGACTGTTTCTCCTCCCTCCCCCACGCCTCCCTGTTGTCTATCGTCCCCCTGCCTCGCCGCTTCACACAACAGCCGCTACTGGACTTGGATGAAATTAAGAAGGATCACACACACCAAAGGGAAACCTCATTGCCCACACTCCGGTCATTGTGAAAATATTCAGGATTGTGTAAACTAGGTATGGGAACAACTGATCAGATTTGTAGCTGGACACCAAAACTTTATTGACCCTAACTCACCCTTAGATAAAGCCATTCAAAATTGCAGGAGAAAGCTGAAACCTTTGGAAGCACCCCAGACATTGTAAAGAAAAAAACTGAAACCTCAATTTCTTCAACTGAGACATGGATTTATGTATTGACCTAGTTTTGTTTAGTGTTGAGCAGGCCCTATGGATTTTGGAGTGTTGTACAGCAATTTAAGAAATTATGGGAATTTGCACATATATTGGGAGGTAGCAGAAACATTGGCTTGAGAAAGGCTACATTTAACAAGGCAAGGAATAGGAAGAGGTAGTTAATAACATAAGGTAGGTAGGGAGACAGAGGACAGTATAATGAAAGTCAGGCCATCGGCCAGGATGGGATGGAATTTAAAATATATATATTTTAAAATGCAGCGGTTCGTGCCAATGTAGAGATCCAGTGTAATTTGGTACCGGATAGGACTTTATTTTAAAAATACACTTCAAAAATATGAAAAGCAGAGTGAGGGAAAGTGAAATAATAAAACCGGAATCACTAGCTAATATGTGATAAAGAGGAAGGCTTGGTTTACTTTATTGTGTCAGGTATGGATTGGCGCTTAAAAACAGAGGACCTCATTTACAACAAAATGATGCAGCGCAGCGCCAGCAAACAATTTTTCTGCGCCGAGTTGCGTCATTTTAAAAGCAGAGGCATGCGTCATATTTACAATATAATTTGCATCTGTGTACTTTTTCCTGAGCTGACGCACATTTGGCTGCATGCGCCAATGCAGGCACCCTCGTGCCATGTTGCAAGGGTGGCTGCGTTGTGGGGATGATTGTTTTTGTGAAGGAAGGAACACCGTCCTACACAAAAAACAAATATTGATGGTGTTTTCCTCTTTCCATGTCTGCTGCCGAATGCAGCATGCACAGAAAGAGGAAAAAAACAAGGAGAAATAAAAGTATTTCAGCACATTGTGCCTCCTTACACCTCCCCTGGGGAGGCCTAGGATTATGTTGAATTCCCAGGTTTCACAAAATGTTGTAAATCTTGGAATGCGGAAGAATCCATGGATGTTGCGTGGGAACACCCACAGCAACACCCATGGAACGCCCCTTTCACGCAAAGTGATGCTTGAAAAGGGTCCGTCTGCACAAGGCCGTGAAAAGCCACGTCCGGCCTTGTAAATATGAGTCAGCACCCTGCGCTGCTTATGCGCCAAAAAAAGTGACGCATCGGCGGCTCAAGGGGATTGTAAATAAGATACAGAATTGTCAGTAAAAGACAATGTGAACTGCTAGTCAATGCAGTACGGCTGCAAAGTATACCTGGAAAGGATAAACATGCTACTTGCCAAGGCCATACATATGTAAAAGGTACCTAATAGTTAAAGCATTCCTTGAAAGTGAGTCAGCTGCTTGATACAGTCACGCATTAGAACCCATGAATAAACAATCTGTGTGTGCAGGAAGGATCAAGCGAACACATACCTAAATTGGAAGACAAGCAGAGAGTAACTGCTGCATGGCAAGGTTATGCTTTATGAGACGTGAATGAGCACGAGCACTGAAAATTAAATGAGCATGTAAAAGCATTTTCAAAGTATACCACATGCATATAAAAACATGACAGCTGTGGCCTATTGGTTCACGGCCAAATTCTTCCAGCCTGCCCTTCCCTCCCAAGGCAGCCTGGCACGCCAACTTACAAGGACCAATGTGCATCCGCCCCAGAGAGTTAAAGAAGCCACTAGCCAGCCAAGACGCTGGCACTCTAGCGAATAAAGAACACATCTCTCCATCACAGCAGTCCCATTCGGATTCTGGCACTACCAATCAACTGGCCTTTAGAGATATTGAGAACGTTTTTATTAGCCCAACCCATATCAGGTGCATTTGGAAAAACATTTCAACCCTTTCACAGTGAGACAAAATAGAGTCTCCCAGTTTAAGCTGAAGATGAGATTATGGCTTGTAGAGATAGCCATGAGTTATCCGCTCCTTCCAAGACTCTTTGTTGAATTTTCACAAACTTCGTGGGAAATCAAGTCCAAAATGGTACTTAAAATAGGAAGTGTGCCTTAAAAAAAGTTTTCACATCTAAGGAGCCATTATTATGAAAACCGACTGAAGGGACCCGTGCCTCCCGCCAATGGTAAGCATTATCTGCTGCCAGACTGTTCCCAGAAACTAACATTGGTGTCACCGTTTCCTTGTTTGCGTAATTTGTGATAAACTAATTGGTATCCGCAAATTAGGTAATGCAAAAGCATGGCAGCCTAAAGCCCCCTGAAGCACCACAAAAATAAAATGTGCACATGTAAAGCTCACACATTCCCTATCAGCGTATGTGCGCTACATGGCACTTTGAAAAATGCATTTTTCGTGCATTTTCAAAAATTGCACATGGTTACCATCAACTTGGAGTAGATGGTAATAGAATTTCCTAAATGCACACTTTGTGTGGGGAGATGTGAGGTAACATCTGCAAATCTCCTGGCAGAACCCCTACATTTCAGGATGTTCTGTCATGTAGTTCCTTTAAATCTATATAAAATCCACACATTCAGACAACATAAATTGTGGGATTGGAGTCCAGACTGATTCCAGACACCCCCACCAGATATGTTCGCCTGTATACCAGCTAGCTCACAGTGACACCAAGGAGCAAATAGTTTCTGGTAACTATCAAACATGACAACTCTGTCCCCTCAGTGATTCGGGAAACAGTACAGTACTTTTCGCCCCAGTCACTCGTGCTCACTTTGTCCCAGAGAGATACACAGAATTAATAATGGGGACATTTTCAATAAGCATTTATTGAACCAGCGTCATTCTAGTGTAAAATACGTGTGCAGCAACAACCATAAGACAGAAACAGATGTATACTGTTATAAGCACGAACAGAGTAAATAAATGGTAGAAAAACAATGAATATACGCAGGCATATAAATACATGACAGTAATAATGTGTACGCATACAATGCTAACCCTAGCTAGATATTCCTAACATGTATGTAGGTGTATGGCCAAGAATCCCCCTAGGAAAGAGCCGACCCCATTACCTGATGTGAGAGAATGAAAAACCCCATCCTGGTCTTAAGATGGACACCCAGCGAGGGATGCCAGACCACTGCGTACTGGAGTGTCTGCATGCAGGAACCTCAGCGTCTTGTGTCAGTGTGTCAGCATGGAAGGATTTCTCCTCTGCCTGCCCCAGCAAAGATATGATGTTTATATACCGAAAAGGTAGCCTTAGGGGTTCTACCTTGCTGTGTCATGTCGGTCGAGGATGAAAATTGTGATGAGCCTTATACAAAGTTAGTAGATAGTAATCCTGCTGTGATTCTGAGAATCCGCATGCATAAGAAATGAGGCTTGTTTTCTGAGAAAACCACACAACATTTATGCAGCACCTAACTAGGTAAAAGTTCAGCACCAAACCCGTTATGTAGTACAATGGCAGGGTAAATGTAGGTGAAAGTTTAGGTGACTACCCATGCCTACATTGGGGTACATTGCAAATCATAACAGTTCTTGAATTATCAGGAAATGTGATGGATGTGTCAATGACTGTGGGCTACAGACTGTAAGAAGGTTCTGTTCCTTTTTCGAAAAAACCCAGAGGTCTTCCATAGTGCTGTGAACTCTCCTGCAGTGCTGGTAGTCCATAGTGTTAATTCACTGTGCTTGGCCCACACACTCCCTACTCGCACAATCAGTGGGTCTTGCCTTTGCACTTTGATGTGTTTTATGTAAACAGGCTGCTTGACAAAGCATGTGTATGTTAAAGGACCACTTGCATTGTAATTAAGTTGTCGGCCGCAGAGTATAGTTTAGTGATTAGAAAAATTGTTCTTTTTTTATTGAATGTGTTTAGGAAAGAATTAGCTTTAACAATCTGTATAAATTGGTAATAATCCATATACGGCAACTTTATTACCTAATGCTCATGTCTTTTTAAATGAAAATGAGAATCTTTAATTTTATTTGAACTTATTGGTGCATGGAATCGTGTTTTAATCATGTATTTTATGTGTAATTCTTCGGAATTCTAAATCTTAATAAATAAAAATTGAATTGAATTAATTGGCTGCTTGAGCCTCTGGAAATTTGCCGCCCAGTGGCTCACTAAGACTTAATACTTGGGTCCTCTATACTAACATCCTTTCTCACAGTTGGGATGTAGTGATTTCCATTGTGGGGCCAGTTTGTCTCTCCCTTAGTTTTCCATTTAGGCTGCCTCTGCTCGCTTTGCATAGCCACATATAACACATTTGTTTTTGTCACAGTATTTTGAGAATACAATGCTCATGTTTGTTACTCGGGGACTCTTCTTGGGATTTAGTCACACATTTTGTACAAGGTTGCTGGGAATACATACCAACATAGTGTACTGTTTTCTTTGCTTGTTCAGCAACAGTCCCTAATGTTTAGGTATAATATGGTGGCACAGCTGCATCTCCAGCACAATAGTTTTATCATATAAATTGTTTCCTGTTACCTTGGGAGCAGAGAGGGGAACTCCCCCAGAGATGAATGTTCTGGAACGACAGCTGTACCCGACATGCAGCCCTGTGTAAACTAAGTTTACTCTCATGATGTGGAGCATATAACTGCATACACCAGGTCCTAGGCCAATCCCAGAGATCGCAAATATATCCCTGTGCTCATATAGTAAGAGTAGACCTAGACAGATGTATCATTTTCCATGGTTGGGATGTTTGTCCATTACAGTTTGTAAGTAATGATAATGCTTAGTTGCATCTGCCTAATAATCGCAACACATTTGCTTCATAATAGACAATGATAGTTTCAATAAATGTATTGTAAACTTCCTTCATGTCTTTCTTATGTTTACTATGGGCATGCATGAATGAGTAAGGGAGTAAAGGAAAGTATAGATCTGTTTCTGTTGCTCCTTTAGAGCCTAGATGGCCATGTTCGATGTTGTTAAAATCACCTATTACTCTGGGAAGTTTAGAAGTTTAGGTGAGGCACTGTGAGCTAGCTAGGATTGGCAGACAGGCACTAACGTTGTAGAGTGACTCAGTCCCTACATTCTGATGTTCTATCATCCTAATACACAGTTCTTCTTTTCCAGCAGAATGATCTCAACAAATGATCTCTTTGAGCAGGAAAAATAAAATGATAATAACTTAGTTATTATAATTTTATTTTTCGCAGTTTCAGGGCTGGGTTAGGGTAGGGCTGCATCAGGCATTAGACTAACGCATTTTAATACTAGTGGCTGCCTCACTGCATTAAAATGCATTAATCACGCATTCTACTGCCCCTCTAACAATACTGCAATTGAGGAACACTGCCAATGAGGCAGCACCAGCACGCTCGTTTGGTATAACATATAGGAGCATGCAACTGCGCTTTCAAATTCAAAATGCTATGCGTCAGAGATAGAATATTCATGAACTGCGCTGAGCAGGCAGGCCAGAGTTTAACAGATCAATTAGCCGTGCCCCAACCGGCCTTCCTGTGAGGCTACTCTTTGGATACCAGTCATAACGTGGGTGATCCATGGGGCGGGTCTTCACTGCTGTTTTCCCACAATCACACCACCCTTTTGGTAACCAGAAGCACACACATGCTTTGCAGATTGGACACACTGGCGGGTGGTAGCTTTGTTTTTCCTTCCTGCACCCGCCAGAAGAGAAGTCACATTACCTGAGCCTCTTGCGCAAGATGTTATAGTGTTACAGCCTGTTGAGCTCAATGCCTCCTAAGCCCCAGCATCAGCCTGGACAGAGACTGTTGACAAAACAGTCAACTTCTTGGCCCCTGCCGTGCCCTCTGGACATGTGTACTTTCGTGAACCAGAGGCACTCTATTGGTCTTGTCATTTGATCCCGGGACTTGATTGTCATCAGGGCGGAAAACAAGTGTTTGAGTATGACTGGCAGAGGTAGAAGGCATTTTTAAAAACAAGCTTATAATCCATATTTTTAAACACTCTGTTTGTATGATCTGGGTTTGAAGCAATAATCGCTATATACTTCAAAACACTTTGTTTCAGAAATATTCTGCTTTGCCACACTTTTTTAATCATCTGCGTTTAACTAGTGTCACAGTCAATGAACCTTGCTTTACCTCCCAAAAAGACCAAAAAAATTCTTGGAAAATGGACTTAGTGAGATTCAGTTCGCTACCCAACCCTTACCTCAGCTACCACCTTCTCCCCAATGATGGGGTGGCACAGTGTTACTGCCTTGTCACATGGTAGCCGCTGCTGAGGGCACATCATTTCAGGGGTCAAGAATTAGGTTTTTAGGGAAAGGGAATGGGAATGGGAATTCGAAGTGTACGTGATTCAGGACCCCAAGAGTAATAAAAAGTAGAGCTTTCATTTGATTACTCTGCATGCTGCACAGAGAAGGGAATTAAATAAACATCTTTCAGCAATAGAGTGAAAATGCTGCCTCGCTGGGGTTTTCTCCCCTCACTGCCAAACAAACTATGTCCATTGGATTCCCTTTCTTTTACGACTCCAACAACAAACATTTTTTGTAGTGACTCAGCCATTCTAGTAGCAAGATGATCATTAACCCTCAAAGTAGTCTGCTTGCTTCCTAAAAGCACTACACATGCAGTGGTTGAAGTAGGTGGGATCGGCAAGGCATGGCATGCCCCTACTTTTTTAATTCAATAGATTTCGTTCCCCTGCTTTTTTATTTTAAACATATGTCTCAGGATGGCAGAAATAGCCAAGGCCCACAGATAAGGCTTGGTGTTCGTGGCAGTTCAGGGCGGGCGGGTAGAGACGGGAAAGGACCCTGTCTCTTCCTTCTTGCCCAGAGAAGACAAGGACAGTGTCCACTTCTGCTCTGCCACTCGCAAAAGCACTCACTGATTTCTGAATAATGAGTGTAAAAGGGTTAAGGTAAGCATGTTGTTCCTACTTACATTTCACATGCTTTAATTAAACTTGCATTCCCTATGAGTGTTTGCTTTTTCCAGGATGTTGTTACCTTTTTTTTTTAGGCAACATATTAATGCGTAATTTGCAATGTGTTGCATCCAGGTGTTTATAGCGGGCACAATTGGGTTGTAGCTGAAGGCAATGCAAGTTTCTCTCAGTGGGGTAGTATGGTGTTTAGTGGAGGAGAGGATGTGGCACTATGTTCAGAGCTGCCAAATTTGGAACTGGGGAACCAGGTTCAGCTTTCTTGACCCGCCCACCAGATCTTTCTCCTGAAGGAGCACATTCCCTTGCTTGACCTTAGACGACCCTACTAGACCTTAGAAGCCCTGGTCTCTTAGCACTATCAGGGAGACTCTCACTGTGGCAAGTGTGGGTTAACCTTAAAGGTCTGTCTACCACAATCCATACTGAAGTTCACCTCCAGTCTTGTGGGCAAGCCTATGAAGCAGCACACCCTAGCGCCACAGCTGTCACTGAGGTCACAGGACCCTTGAGCAGTGTGGCTCTAGGGCGGTGTGATTGCACCAGCTGCTGACTTCTGGTGGGGTGTCACGCTTGCAAGTATATTATGTTTCCTGAAAGCACTTGCTGCCTCCTTCCTGGCCTCCAGCAATTTTAGGCATTAATAAAAATGTCATGATAACTCCAGTGATTAATGTTCTTCCTATAGAGAGATGGAGTTTTGTCAAGTGGAAGTTTTGACTCATGGAAAGGTAGCAAAGAGGGCTAATTTGCCTGCTGCAAAGAATATGTACCATCACAAAGTGCACATAATGTAATGTAAATGGGTCAGTGGGCTACTGCTTTTGTCAGTGAGATCTTTTTGTTACTTGCCATTTATAAGTCAAAATCTTAACATAGAACTGTGAGCTATTTATTAACTGTCATCTAAGAGCTGCATGTTGTTTCCACAGTCTGATTATCCTAAAGTTGCAAACAGGGTTCATTTGAATAGAAATCAATTCTGGGTATTACGTTCTAAATTCAGAGTTTGTGTTTCATCAGACCAATCACTATTAAACTATACTGCCTACTAGTATGGATGTCATGTGACTCCTAAATCTTGTGGTCCTTTGTCTTATGTAAAATTTCCTATACAGAGATTACACACACATATGATTAATTGTCTCTGTGTAATGAGTGTGATGTAAAGTTCTCTGACACCCTTCTCTGGTATCAGTGGTGCTGTAAATCAAGTTAAATTCCTCTGAGCCAGAGTCTGGTTATGAAGACTTGAGGGTCACTGTTAAAGGGTGGTAGTGAAGGAAACCCTGGCAGAGGTGGTCATTGGGGGGCACCAACAAACATTATTGCAAAGGGTGCCACCACCAGCGCTAAACCCGGCCCTGCCCTTGAGGCCGGGCCGCCTCACCCATTGGTACCTCCATTGGCCTTGTTTCAGCAGTAGTAGCTGCAACTCACCAGGGGTCAGCGATGCAAGATTTGCACGCACACCAAAATAAGTTCACAAACTTCATGATCTCTCTGCTTCATGCACAAGCACTTTTAACATGTGCTGTCTGCTTTGGGGCAACTGGGATTATGCAGCAATGGAGGACAAAATTATGCCACAGTGTTGACTGAATTAAGCAGCAAAAAAAAAGGCTGCAGCGTAATGCAGTATATTTCCTGATACTTTATTAGTTCAAAATGTTTAAACATGCTGACAGTCTCTGGAAAGATCTTGCCTTATTAGTACCAGTGTAACATACAAATCCATCACTGAGAAAGGTGAACAGTCAGCCTTTGCAAAGGGCCATCCAATTCGCAGAAACACAAGTCACATTTTTTTAAAACTTTTGATCCGTTTGAGCTACAAACAATTTATTAGTTAAAATCGTCAAATTATGCAGCAGATGATGCATTATGCAGCAAATATAGCAGAACCAGAATTTTATAGAAAACATATGCAAACTAGGATATTTTGCTGTTCATGCTTGAACTGCTCTTGTGGAAAAAGGAAGGAGACGTGCTGATGACAGAAGCTGCATGGCCTGGAGACAAATGGTTTGTGCTTCACGTTTAAGTGTATTTCACCTGAAAGCACATTCCCTGTTTGTAGGCTTGCTGCTTTTCTTCTCTTAATAGAGTGCAGCTGCCGGATGATTGTGTGCCTTTGTTAAAGTTTTCATGTTAATTGCAGCGCCCATCATGAGCGGCAATTATCATGAAAACTTTAAAAAAGGCACACAATCACCACGTAGCACAGCTCTATTACGAGAAGAAATGGGGCAAGTCAACAAACACAGTGTGTGCCTTCAGGTGCTTCTGAAAGCACACTGTGTTTGCTGCTGCATTTCTTTTGGTTTCTGTCTGGGAGGTTTATTGTATCATGTTGCTGTAGAGAGATGCACTGTGGAGCGAGCTCCTACTGTTCCAGATTTTTTTCTCAGAAAAGTCTATTCATTCTGCTGCACAGCTTTCTTTGGACGTCATGGGCAGTGCAGCTCACTGATGATCAAAGGCCACAGCAGGGATCAGAGACGGCCCCCCCCTCGTCCCAGTCGGTCCACGGTTCGTGACCTACAAGGACCGGCTAAAATGTCACCATGGCCCCAGCCTGAGCACATCTGCCCCTCCCAGCCCGGTATTGTGTGGTTTTGTTTAAAGTATTTTTTTTTTATTGCAGCTCATGCCGGGTGCTTCAATTAACACAAATTCATATACAAAAGCACATCATTTGCCCCACTCTCTGTGGATGTGTGTGCGTGCCACACACATGGCACTGCGTGCTCGGGAGCACCGAGGTGCGCACGAGCACACGCACACACCTTAAAGGGAACACTGGTGCCCTTAGTAGCTTTAACACCAATACCTGAGATGTCCGTGGGGTTAAGGATTAATCCTACAAATAATTTTTAGAAAGTACTTACATTTTGTCTGTTGGTTATTCAAGCTTGTACCTCTAAAAGGATAATCATTTTAGTGTTTCCACTCTGTTTCCTTTACTTTATGAATAATGGTGGCACCACAGCCTATACCTATTGCTGATAATAGCAGACCTGCAGTCCATGCCGATTTTGCTTTACATGGACTTGGCAATTTCGTTGAAGCCCACGATGCCTAGAGATTGGAAGTCTTTTGTTCTTGTTACATTTCAAGCTGACACAGAAACATTTCATACTTATACTAAGGTTGCACCCCGGCTTAATACAGAGCCTATCAGCAGCTAGAAATACATTATCGGTTTGGAACATCAAAATTGGTTCCTAAGCACCCTAGTACATGTGCTGGCCCATTTCCGCATGGGGCCCCTGTCGTATCTTGGTGGCTGCAGTCGGCGCATCAATCACAGGACAGCAGGTGGGTGCATATACTTCTTTTATTGATATC
Organism: Lissotriton vulgaris; assembly: GCF_964263255.1. NCBI lineage: Eukaryota > Metazoa > Chordata > Amphibia > Caudata > Salamandridae > Lissotriton > Lissotriton vulgaris. The sequence continues at coordinate 646,996,813 of NC_141700.1, read as the reverse complement.
GCAGGAGCGCATCGCGGCACGTCTGTCCTCTGGTCAGTCTTGGGCTTCTCTGTCCACTTCCTGTCCCTACAGGATGTGGTGTCCAGTGACCTGGTCACTGTCCTATGACCCACAGGGTCCTAGGGCCGGATGTAGGTCGGTCGGTAACGGCCGAAAATCGGTATTTTCGGCCGTTACCGACCGAGATTCACAAAATGGTATGTAGGGCCACATATTTTACAGATTCGGTAAATTTACCGATCGGTAAATTTACCGAATCTGTAAAATACCGAATCGGTATTTTTACCGATTCAGTATCAATGAGATGTAGGTGGGACTCTTCTGAGTTCCACAAGCCTTACAGAATCGGTATTTTACCATGAAATCCAACTTCATGGTAAAATACCGATTCCGGTGTGCATGCACATGTGTGCATGCACACCTGTGCCATATGACAGGCAGACCTGCCCTTAGGGCAGGTATGCCTGCCACATGGCCCCCGAATCTTTTTTGGGGGTGCTAGAGGGTGTCAAAGTGACACCCCCTGCACCCTTGTCAAAATCGTTATTTACCGATTCGGTAAATACCGACCGGTAATGCCCCATTCATTCCTATGGGCTTCAAAGCCCATAGGAATGAATGGGGCATTGCCGGTCGGTATTTACCGAATCGGTAAATACAGATATTTACCGATTCGGTAAAAGGAACATCTGGATGTTCCTACATATCCACCCCTAAGATTTACCGATTTTTAATTACCGAATCGGTAGAATTCGGTAATTAAAATTCGGTAAATCTATTTTACCTACATCTGGGCCCTAGTGCCCTATCGTCAGTTGTCGCCCTAAGGTCAAGCCACTACATCTCCCCCTTTGTCACAAACAAAAGTTCCTGATACATTTGTGTTTGTCATTGTCGCGTCCCTTTGTTAACATTGCTTGCTGATAGGTAGAGAGAGAGAGAAAGTTCTTCGTTCTACATCTCTTCAATGAGTCTTTGTGGTTTCCTGCACGTTCTTCTTGGTCTTGTCTCTCCGCTGATTTCTTGCTCTCTGTCTTCCACTATCGGTGGTGTTGCTGCTGATTCTTCGTCTTCCGCCTTGAGCTCCTTGAAATGGGAACTGTTTCTCGTTATTCTTTGGTGGTCAGAGACTGCAGTCACCATGGATCCCTTCACTTTGGTCACTACCAGCGGATCTTTGGAAAATGGCTGTCCGACTTCCGTTGTTGTCTCTGTCTCACCACCACCGGGTCTCCTTCGTTTAATTGTGATTCCGATGCGTGTCTCCGCTTATCGGCATATTCTTTCATTTTCCTCTTGGCTTCATGATCCCTTTCCACGATGTCATTTCGATCCAGGCTCACTGTGGCATCTATTTGAGGCAGTCTTGTCTTGCTCGATCGTCCCAACACCAGTTCCGCTGGCCATCGACCTGTGGAGCTATGAGGGGTGTTTCTGTAATCTCTCAGCACCTGGCACAGTGCTTGTCCAATCGATATTTGTGTCAGTTTTGCTCGCTGGATGGCTTTCTTTATAGTCCCCATAAATCGTTCTGCCATTCCGTTGGCCTGTGGCCACAGAGGTGTTATCTTCCGATGCTTGATCCCCAGATATTCCATGAATTGACGGAATTCTCCAGAAAATGGAGGGCCATTGTCCGTTTTTAATTTTTGTGGGGAGCCCCAGGCAGCGAAAATGTCATCTAGGACTGGTAATGTGGCGCTTGCTGATGTTGACGATATCTGTCTTACAATCGGGAACCTTGAGAACTCGTCAATGACCACTAACAAGTAGTTTCCAGTCTCTAATGGTCCATAAAAATCTGCTGCCAGCTCAGTCCATACTGCCTGTGGCAGTTCTGACATTTGCAGCGGTGCTGGTTTCGATGGCGGTCCCGTTACTTGACAGACGTGACAGTGTGCTATTGCTTCTTCCACCATGCCATCCAATCCTGGGAACCACACTTTTTCCCTCAACATCTTCTTTGTCGCTACAATGCCTCAATGGGATTCATGAGCTAGTTCAATTGTTCTCTTCCTCAGCCTGTAAGGTATCACTATTCGGGATCCCCTCATTAGAATTCCGTTCTCTGTTTCAGATAGTTCTTCACTTATCTTCTTGAAGGCCAACATTTCTTCTTTTATGACCCCTTCTTCTGTGGGGCTGTTATTATTGATGTGTATCTATCTCTGTTGCCGCACTACTTTCCCGATTGCTTGCATTGTCGGATCTCTCTTTGTTTCCTGTTCCAGTTCTGCAATCGTTATTGACGTCGGAGTGTTTTGTTTGAGGATGAAATTTAGGTATTCTTCTGCCATGGTAGTGCCATCTTCTCGATGGGGGAGCGGGTGCCGTGACATGTAGTCAGCTGGGTTTTACTCCTTTCAGGTTTGTGAAATATTTTAAAGTTGTAGTCCATCAATCTGATCCCCCATCGTTCAATTCTTGGTGGTATTTTAGCACTTGGGTTGCCATAGATGGTTACTAGGGCTTGGTGGTCTGTTACAATCGTGAATGGTTTCCCATAGATGAACATGTGGTAGTGCTCACATGCCCATACCACCGCCAGACTCTCCTTTTCCGGTTGAGAGTACGCTCTCTCAACGTCCAACAGGCTTTTGCTTCCGTAGGCCACGACCCGTCGTGGCGAGTCTTTTCCATGCTTGTGCTGTGCCAGTATTGCGCCCAGGCCTACTGGGCTGGCATCCACTGTTAATTTGGTGCATATGTTCGGGTCAAAGTACGCCAGATGGTCGACTGCCGTCACTGACGCCCTTATCTCTTCGAACGCCTTGCTGCATTCTGTGGTCCATTCGAACGTTTGACCCTGCTTCGTGAGTTCTCGCAGTGCGGTGCTCACTGTTGCGGAATCCTTGATGTAGCGTGCACAATAGCTGGCAAGACCGAGGAACGATCGTACCTCAGCTACATCTTTTGGTTCTTTTGCCTTCTCTAAGGTGTCTACTTTACTGCGATCCGGTCTCATTCCTTTCTTCGAGAAGATGTGCCCGAAGAACACCAGTTCTTCTCTTCCCAATTTGCACTTCTTTTCGTTTACTGTTAGGCCCACCTCCTCCAGCTGCGAGCAGACTTCTCTCAGTGCTTTGTCATGTTCCTCGTCGGACTTGCCAAATACCAAGATGTCGTCACTATAATTGAGGCTGTTTTTGATTGGTCTTATTATCTGTCTGATTGTTTCTTGGAAGATCTCAGCCGCTGATGAGATTCCGAAGCTTAGCCGTTTGTAGCGAAACAGGCCTAGGTGCGTCGAGAATGTTGTTATGTACCTTGACTGTTGGTCCAGTTCCAGTTGGTGGTACCCTTTACACAGATCTAGTTTGGAAAATCGTCGCGTCCCCGTCAAACAGCTGATCATGTCGTCTAGGTGTGGCCCCGGATGTCGTTCTGTTTCAATGGCTGTGTTCGGAATTCTCATGTCTACACATATTCTGATCTGTGCGCTGTCCTTTTTTGGTACGGCAACTATCGGAGATACCCATGGCGTTGGCCCTTCAGCTGGCTCGATGATGTCTTGCTCCAGCAGGGCCTTTATCTCTTCTTCCACTTGCGGTTGTAGGTGAATCAGTACCCTTCTGTGATGCGGAGCGACAGGCCTGACTGATTCGTTGATATGCAGTGTGATCTGCCGCCCTTTCAGCTTTCCAAGTCCTTTTGTTAATTTAGGATACTCTCGTAGGATGCTTCTTTTGTCAGCCACGTGATATGTCATCTGTAATAGACCCATCACCTTCGCCGTGACATTGCTTAATAGGCATGGTGCAGGGATGTCTCCTCTTAGCACATGAATTTCTTCAGTGACTGTTTTGTCTTTGTACGTCAGGGTGTCTGTGAATTTTCCCAAGTTTGTTACAGGCTTCTTTGCGCCCCAGGTAAATACTCGTACTCTTGATGGTTGTAGGTGTGGTTTTCTTTTCATCTTCTCGTATTCTGTAGCGCACATGATATAGCACGTGGCCCCACTATCTAGCACAAATTCTGCATGGTGTTGTCCTACATCAATTGTCACCAAGTCTGTTGTTTCTATTGACTGCTTATCTACCAGCCTGATGTTTTCTTCCTCGTGTCCCTCGTCTGTGGACATGAGGTATAGGCGTTCCACCTTTTCTTCTGCTTCTTCTTCTTCTCCTGACTCTAGGGAAGAGCTCCTTGTTGTCGCTTTTATGTGTCGCGCATGTCGGTTTGTCATCGTTCTAGGTCTCCCTGGCCTTCCTCTTTCATTCTTGAACTGCATGCCTTGGCACATGGTGGCAAAATGGTTGCTTCTGTTACATTTTCGACATGTCTGACCAAACGCTGGGCATGCTCCTCGATGTGGAAATTCCAAACCGCATCTGTAACACTGCGACCCTTGTTGTTTCCTTGCCGTCTGGTCATTCGATCCTTTCTTCCAGTGTCCAGCTCGACCCTTGTCATCATTCTGTGGACTTGTTCGCCTCGTCGGTCCATTTCTCTTGCATGTGCCATCGCCCTTGCTTCTGCTCCAGCCAGTTTCAATATTTTTTCTAGTGTAGTCGGTTCCTTTAGTATTCTCGTACGAAAATCTGTGTCACGACATCCTTCTATTAGTCTTAGGCGGATGGCCTGCTCGTTGTCGTATTTTTCAAATTCACAATGGGCCACTAATTTCCTTAGCCTCGTTGCAAAGTCATCCAGTGACTCGTCGGGTTGTTGAAAAGCTATGTTGAAGCTGTATCTTTCAAAATCAATGTTTCTTTGAGGATCGAATTTATTTGTCAGACACTTTATCAGTCCTTTGTATGTGCTTGTTTCGCTCTTTGGGAGCGTTATTAGAAGGTCGTCCACTTCATTTCCCACCAGATTCAGGAATAATCCTAGTTGTTTGGCTTCTACTACATCCGTTGCTTCCATGTATCGCTCAAATTTCATGATCCACTTCTCCCATCTTATTCCCACCTGTGGCTCTGATACGCTGAATGGCAGTGATCTGCGATACTGTGCACTTTGTTTGGTCTCAGGCATTTTTTGTCTCTTTGCCTTGTTGCACCTTTATTTCTTCTGTTTGCTGATGTATTGAAGTGATCTTGTCACTTTTCTCTTCTTATTTCCTCGTTCTTACTGGTTGCTATTTGTTGTGGGGATCTTTTTGTCCCTTTCCTCCTTTTTCTTCACCAGTTTCTCTTTGTTTCTCACTGTTTATTCCTGATATTCCTTCTTTGCTAGTGTTTTCATTTCCTTTGTTAACATTCCTTGCCTGTCCTCAAAATGGCTGCCTTGCACTTCTTTATTGTTTGTATGCCTTTGTGTCACACACAAAATGGCCGCCGGCAATCACGCGAGATTTCGCGATCGAAAACTCGCGTTGCCTGTCCTTAAGATGGCCGCCTTGCTGTTATTGGCTCCCTTTGCCTAACTCCACTATGGCCGCCGAGATTTTGTGCTCTCGCGAGACCTCGCGCTTTGATTTTCAAGCGCGAGGACCTCGCACTTTGATTCCCGGGCACTCGCGGTCGGGGTGGGCTCCCGTGTAGCTCCGTGCATCTTTTCTTTTACTGCTGCTGTTGTGCATCCAGGGTCGGCACCTGGTTTCCTTCAACGATGTTCGTCTTGGACACACGATGTTCCACGTGTGCGTCTGTTTCCCTTCGTCGCCAGATGTCGTATCTTGGTGGCTGCAGTCTGCGCATCAATCACAGGACAGCAGGTGGGTGCATATACTTCTTTTATTGATATCGCAGGAGCGCGTTGCGGCACGTCTGTCCTCTGGTCAGTCCTGGGCTTCTCCATCCACTTTCTGTCCCTACAGGATGTGGTGTCCAGTGACCTGGTCACTGCCCTATGACCCACAGGGTCCTAGTGCCCTATCGTCAGTTGTCGCCCTAAGGTTAAGCCACTACAGCCCCTTAACAATGAGGGGCCCACGTGGCCAGCGTTAGCTTGCTATACACTCTATTCCTTAGGACGGAAAAGTCCAAATGCAAGAGACTGGAGAGAGTTTGGCGCGTCAGTAAAACAACACAATATAGAACGCAGTATAAACAATCCCTGACCACCTATCATCTCAACTTAAAATTGGCAAGACGCCAATTTATCATTAACCAAATTGAAGGGGCTTCTAATGCCCCTAAAGCCCTCTTCAACATAGTAAAAGAATTTGTGTCTCCACACGCTTGCAAGCAATCCCCCAATAAAACACAAGACTTTTGTAATCAGCTAGCAAGCTTCTTTCAAGGAAAGATAATTAGAATCTACGCTAACTTTCCATCTAAAACTGGCATTATTCTTGATAGTCCCAGTAGACACATGGATCTAGAAAAAAGGGCAGGAAGTACTTTGGACTGTTTCGAACCAATTACCCTTGAGGAAGTCTCCAAAGCACTTGCCTCAGCAAAATCGGGCTCACCCACTGATCTCTGTCCACCTAAGACGATGGCTCTTTTAGCTACCAGTTGCGAGCCAGCTATACTCCAACTGTATATTTCATCTATACAATCTGGGACCATTCCAAGAATATGGAAGGAAGCATTTGTGCATCCTATCTTGAAGAAACCAACAGCAGACCCAAGAAAACTTGGCAACTATTGTCCGATTTCTCTTTTACCTCTACTGGGCAAGTTGCTGGAAAGCATGATCAATAAGCAACATAGGGCCCGATGTAGGTCGGTCGGAAACGGCCGAAAATCGGTATTTTCGGCCGTTACCGAAAGGTAAATAGGTGATTGGCATGTAGGGGGCTTTATTTTACCGAATCGGTATACCGATTCGGTAAAATAAAAAATCGGTAAATTTACCGAATCTGAGCCACCCATATGTAGGTGGGACTCTTCAGAGTCCCAGGAGCCTTACCGAATCGGTATATTACCATCAAATCCAATTTGATGGTAAAATACCGATTCCGGTGTGCATGCACATGTGTGCATGCACACCTATGCCATGTGACAGGCAGACCTGCCCTTAGGGCATGTATGCCTGCCACATGGCACCCGAGCCTGTTTTGGGGGTGTCAGAGGGTGTCAAAGTGACACCCCCTGCACCCTTGAGAAAATCGGTATTTACCGATTCGGTAAATACCGAATCGGTAATGCCCATTCATTCCTATGGGCTTCAAAGCCCATAGGAATGAATGGGCATTACCGATTCGGTAAATACCGAAATCATCCGATTCGGTATTCCAGCACATCTGGAATACCTACATGTCGACCCCATAGATTTACCGATTTTTAATTACCGAATCGGTAAAATTCGGAAATTTAAAATCGGTAAATCTATTTCACCTACATCTGGCCCTAAGTCATTATCTGGAGCTAAACGAAATTCTAGATACATCACAATCGGGCTTCCGACAGGGTTTTAGCACAGAGTCTGCTATTTTAGCAGTCACGGACTCGCTCAGGCTAGAAATAGATAAAGGGGGATCGGCAATATTGATATTGCTAGATCTCTCTGCAGCATTTGATACCATCTCACATGAAATGCTAGCGGAGAGACTGGACTCCTGTGGTATCCAGGGAACAGCCTTAAAATGGTTGTGTAACTTTATGTCCGGCAGAACACAAACAATCATGCTTGGACCACATCTGTCAGGTTCAATCAGCTTAGACAGAGGCGTACCTCAGGGGTCCTGCCTAAGCCCGACCCTTTTTAATATGTATATGGCCCCACTAGCAAGGATAGCGGAACAATTAGGCTTTGAGATCATCTCTTATGCTCATGATACTCAGCTTATGTTCTCTGTTGGTTCTGATATAGTTGCAGAGAAAGCACGGTTTGCCAGAGGAATGCTTGAGATCTCGAGTTGGATGACACAGAACTGTCTTCAGCTAAATCCCGGCAAAACTGAGATAATGCTAATGGGCAAAGCCACAGCCAGCTGGTCTGATGACTGGTGGCCCACCCAATTGGGAGTAGCCCCTGTCCCTACTCAATGTGTTAGAGACTGGTCTAGTTTTAGCCCTAAGTTTTTATCTATGAAAGAGCACATTGCCACAACGACCAGCTCCTGCTACTATAGCCTGCGTCTACTGCACAAAATCCTCCCCTTTATGCCTACAACCCATCACAAAATCCTGGTCCAGGCTATGGTCATCAGTTGCCTGGATTATGGCAATGACTTGTTGGCAGCGGTAGGAGAGACCTTATTAAACAAACTGCAGGTGATTCAAAATACTGCAGCTAGGATGATATTGAATTGCCCTATGGGGACCGCATAGGCACTCATATTGCGAGAACTCCACTGGCTATCAGTGAGAAAGAGATCGTTCTTTAAGATCTGTTGTCTCACATACTCTGCCCTTAATGGAGGAGGTCCTAAATACCTCCAAAAGAGACTCACTAAACACGTACCTAACAGAAACCTTAGGTCCGGGGCGTGGGGTCTCTTACAAGTCCCGCACATACGTCTGAGTCGCTCTGGAGGAAAATCGTTCTCGTATCTAGCGCCAAGATACTGGAATGAGCTACCAGATCCCCTTCACAAAATTGCTATTTATAGCATATTTAGGAAACAGCTAAAAGCCTTCCTATTCTAATCTCTCTTGCTTTTTCAGTCTCAGGAATATTTCTAGTCAAGCGCCGATATGCCCCCGGTGAGTCGTGCGCTAAAGAAGTATATATAACATAAGATAACATTGTATAAAATCTCAATGCAAATGAGCTAGTGCTATTATACGGTAATCTAGTGAGACTATATAGATGCTTAACTCAATATTTCATGCACCTTGATGGCTGTCCCGGCACGGGCAGCTCTAGCAGGGCAACCTCAGTTGCCGGCTGTACCACAAATTAGCCCACTCATTATTAATACAATTATGTGAAAAATTCTCACTAAAGCTGATGAAATTCCATTTTGAATAGCCCAACAAATAAATCGGAATAAATCAGATTCAAGCTGTGTGTCCCCTCACTGAACCAAAGGATAAAAATAGGATATTAACCAGGCTTTGACAAATCATAAAAGGCTTACTACCCTGCGGATCTAGTGACTTAAATAATCTACTTCACCTAATTATAACACTCTTGACCCATAAACTGGTTTCAAATTATGTGATCCTAAACAAATATTTAAATTTACTGAGCTGCCATTTTCTTCTGTATCTCATATGAGAGCACCTTCACATACGCATGTTCAGCATGCCTGCTGTACAAAAAAGCTTTTGTTTGGTTTCATAGACTAAACTTTTGCTCCATATATAATACAAATCTAGCCACATTTAGGATGCACAAGACCGCTGACTTGCCTCTTAGTTCATTAACAACATTTTCATCATGGTGGGGGCAGGAATGTTTCTCAAATCCTGTTTAAAAACTATCACTTCTGAAAAATACATACCTAAAGCATGAAGTTGTCCCACACTCATTTGCAATCAGCAGATTTTCCATTGAAAGTGACACAAAATGTCCTACTGACATGCTACCTACTGATAAAATTATGTAGTGTACAATGATCAGAAATCGAGTTTCTTTACAGTGTTCTGATTTGTTTTGCTTCTATTTAAATCTTTGTTTGAATCACACTCTAAATTACAAAAAATTTGCTTTTGTAATCCCTGATATATTTTGAAATATTCATACTATTCATTTACAAGGTGTTTAAATGTTGTGTGTTAAAAAAAACTGACACCCCACAGCTTTTTGTTTTACAATGATTGTCAGATAGATCACTTGACAAAAAGCTCTAACAATAAGAGAAAGAAAAGTAAACACCATTTTCCAGAATAAGATAAGCATCAATTAGTGAAAAGACAAACTGACATTTGACCTTTGTCCTCGAACTGACAGCAAATGTATGAATTTGAATTTGAATTTAAAATATTTATAGAGCGCTGCGTTCACCATACGGTTTCTTGGGGCTGTGGAGGCAGAATTAGCAGGGGAGGAGCAGGAGAAACTGGTACAATGAGCGGGAACAAATGAGGACGATTTACAGCGGGAAGGCCTGCTTGAATAAGAAGGTTTTAAGGCCTTTACGGAAGAGAGAATAGTGCTTGGCCGACCGAAGGTGGTCGGGAAGGGAGTTCCAAAAAGTGGGTGCCAAGAATGCGAAGTTGGCCCCTCCCCACTTTTTGCGCTTGTAGCGGGCTATCTGCAAAAGAGATTGAGAGGATGAACGAAGCTCTCTGGTAGGGACATACTCCCTTATCAAAGAGGTGATGAAGGCGGGAGCTGAGCCCTGGCGAGCCTGGAAAACCATGCAGCCAGTTTTAAAAAGGGATCGCTCCCTGACAGGTAGCCAGTGAAGCGCCTTCAGTAGCGGGGTAGAGTGGTGGGAGCGGGAAAGGCCGTACACTAGTCGGGCCGCCTGGTTTTGAACCAGTTGGAGCTTTCGTAAGCTGTAAGCTGGAATGCCGTTGTACAGGGCATTGGCGTAGTCCAGCCGGGAGATCACTAGGGCGGACATGATCAGTTTTAGTGCCAGGGGGGAAAAGAAACGAGAAACAGTGCGAATAGTGCGAAGAGTGAGAAAGCAAGAAGAGACAACAGAGCTAATTTGTGAGTGTAGGGTAAGATGATTATTCATTTTGATACCTAAGGTCTTGACTGTGGGAGAGGGAGTGGGAGGGGAACCTAAGGAAGAGGGCCAAAATAAAGAGTTCCAGGGACTGGAAGAGCCACCGGTGAGAACCAACTCGGTTTTATCCGGGTTCAACTTCAGATGGTTGTGGCTCATCCAGTCCCTGATAAAAATCATAATAGTCTGGAAATTGGAAATAGAATAGGAAGAAGAAGAGAGGTTAAAGATGAGCTGGAGGTCATCCGCATAGTTGTATACAGTGACCTCCAGCTGCTGGAGTGCAAAGATTAAGGGATAGATATATATATATATATATATATATATATATATATATATATATATATATATATATATATATATATATATACACTTCGATGCCATGGAGATACCAGCGGTTAGAGGTCTGCTGGACGACCTTGAAGCAGTACAGCTACTCCAACTGGTCCGTCATCCGACCCATGAGGGAGGTCATATCCTCGATCCGGTCTTTACAAACCTTCAATTGGCCGAGGTCCCACCTCCTAGACCCATGGGATGGAGTGATCATTACCTCATTGAGCTTTCTGTCACAATGGTGACACAATCTATTGGGAAGCCTGATAAAACATCTTTCAGGCGGCCCTGGAAAAAGCTCAAATTGGAGGACTTCCATCGTCTCCTGATCACCACACCTCTGGCTCACACGGATGACGTTGCAACTGGGTATACCATCTTTTGCGCTTGGATTGTTAAAGTCCTTGACGTATTAATCCCAGCCGGCTGGAGCAGGAATTGACATTCTCAGCCTAATCCCTGGTACACGGAGGCACTCAGGTGTATTAAAGCTACCTGCCGACAAGCCGAAAGAGCATGGAGGAAGAATTATGATAAAGACCTGAAAGTATGCTACCTGACCAAGGTAAAGACATACCACAGAGCTGTCTGCCGGGCCCGAGCTGATTACTATGCACGGGAGTTCCAGGCGAGCTCTAATCCGTCCAAACTGGTTTTCAAAGTCTTGAAGGAGCTCACAGTAAACAGACTTCCTATTACGGAGATCTGTTCCCTTGCCCACTGTGAGTCGTTAGCCAGCTTCTTTGTGGAAAAAGTAAATGCCATCTACCGCTCTTTTCCCAAAGCTGACCCTGACAGTACGACCTTGACATTGCGTACTTCTCAGTGCTTGGCCTCTCTCTCTATACCATCGGAGCAGGAGTTTAATCTCCTAGCGGCCAAGGTCAAGTCTGGCTCACCGGATGACCCTTTGAGACCTGCCCAGTTTATGGACTCGGCGTCCTTTTGCCTTCCTCCTATCCGCCATCTGGTGGAGCAATCCCTTACTATCGGTTCAGTTCCACCTAGTTGGAAGGCTGCCTGCGTCATGCCCATCATAAAGAAGCCTGGATTGGATCCGTTGAAGCCGGAGAGTTATCGACCCATCTCCCTCCTTCCCTGGGTGGCAAAAATGACAGAGGCCCATGTGAATAACATCTTAACAAACCATCTGGAATCTGCACATCTTCTAGATCCTACACAGAATGGTTTTAGATCTGGACATAGTACAGAGACGGCACTTCTATTTATGGTTGAACATCTCCGCTCTGTACTAGATGCAGGTCAAACGGCGGCACTGGTCCTCTTGGACCTTAGTGCCGCCTTTGACACTGTATCTCACACCATTCTTATTCGAAGGCTTGGTGAGGCCGGTATTTCAGGCAGGGCGTTGGATTGGTTTCAATCGTTCCTTTCGGAACGATCCTTTCAGGTTGTAGTGCCACCGTTCAGATCCAAGCCCCATGCCATCACTCAAGGAGTCCCGCAGGGCTCGGCGTTGAGCCCCACTCTCTTCAACCTCTACGTTCAACCTTTGGCGGAGGTTGCGAAGAGTTGGGGTCTCACTATGGTATCATACGCCGATGATACCCAGTTGGCGGTGGCTCTTAACGGGGACTCTGACCAACTGGCATCGAACTTTGCGGATGGTTTGAGGGCCGTTGCTAGTTGGCTTACGTCCAATTGTTTACAACTCAACGCCCTCAAAACTGAGGTGATGGTGCTCGGGAAACATCCTGATCTGTGGGGTGCTAGCTGGTGGCCTAAGGAGCTGGGACCCCCCCCAAAACCTGTCTCCGAACTCAAAAATCTTGGCGTCTGGTTGGATTCCAAACTAACCTTCTCGTTCCTCACTAAGAAGGTTGCATCCATGTGCTTCGGCATTTTGCGTGGCTTGAGGCCTATCCTCAAATTTTTTGATGCCCCCACCCTCCAGATGGTGATCCAAGCTAGCGTACTATCGAGGCTCGATTACGCGAGCTCACTGTTCTTGGGCGCCAACCAGGCGAAAGTCTTGCGACTTCAACAGGTGCAGAATGCGGCAGCTAGGGCCCTGGTGGGCCTGCCATGCTTCTGCTCGGCCCGTAGCACAATTTTCAATCTGCACTGGCTGCCAGTAATCAGGCGCATAGAGTTCAAGGCCCTCTGCTTTGCATTCAAAATTCTTAAATCTAACACCCCTATCATCCTTCAGCACCTTTTGTCCTCGTACACCCCTTCGCGCAGCCTTCGTTCTGCTGGCCAAAATCTGGCACTTGTCCCCCGATTTCAAAAATGTAGATTGGGTGGCTGATCGTTTACGGTCTTGGCCTCTAAACTATGGAACGTACTTCCTGCCTACATTCGCTCTTTGGATGACCTTCTTGCTTTCAGGAAAGCTGTCAAAACCTATTTCTTTCCTCTGTCTTATTAACCACTCCCCTCTTTTTCTGTGCTATTAGTTATGTTACCTTTTCCAGTTACAGCGCCGGGACGCCCCTTAGCTGGGGCAGCTGTGCGCTTAAAAAATCCAAATAACATAACATAACATAAAGATTGAACAAAAGAGGGGAGAGAGAGGAACCCTGGGGAACACCACAAGTGACCTTAAGTGGATTAGCCGAGAAATCCCCCAGCCGGACCGCCTGGGTGCGGTCCCTCAGGAAGGACGATAGCCAAACCAGGGCTGAGCCCCCGATTCCCGCCGCTCTGATACGTGAAAGCAAGATGGAGTGGTCCACCGTATCAAAAGCGGCGGAGAGATCGAGGAGCACCAGGGCCTGGTGTTTGTTTTGGTCCATGCCCTCCCTAAGGTTGTCCAGGACCGACACCACGACGGACTCAGTAGAGTGCCTAGGCCGGAAACCCGCCTGACAAAGCGCCAGGCCCCCAGTTGCTTCTACATGGGCGCTGAGTACCGATGTTACATGGCGCTCAAGCACCTTGCCCAAGTAGGGCAACAGCGAGATAGGGCGATAGTTGACTGTGTCAAGATAAAAGCATTATTTAAAAGAGTTTTTTGCTCTTTTGTTTTCTGAATGAACAGAACACCTGTTCCTTTGCAGTTTAAGTTTAAGTTTAAGAAATCCCCAGAACAGACAAGTAGATCCTATACATAGCCTGACCTGATAAAATCTGATTCATCATAGTGAGTGGGCGGGTAGATTTTTCAAGGCCTGTAATAACTATGTGCTTACTTTTTGGGAAGGTCCCTGGAATAGGAGACTGAGCCACTTGGGGCATAGTCTTTGTTGCAGTCTGTTAGACCTGTCAGCCCTAGGGTGGTCTTTCCCTATTTGTTTCGCCCTTGCCTCATTTTTTCTACCTTCTTTTTGTTGGCCTTAGGTCTCCAAGCACCTTCCCATTGCTAAACAATGCTAAGGTGCAGGTGCTCTCCCCTACCAATATGGCTGCCACAGGCCCCTGCTACTGTGCAGTGGTCTTGATAGTAGCACCCTAGTTGCCAGGAGCTGGCTGGAACCCTTAAACATTGTTGCCATACCAACCTGCCTTCCCTGCCCATAGCTAGAGTGAGGAAGCTCCTGGAACCTTCCGGAATAGGGGAGTGGTCACCAACTGCCATCTCAGAGAGTGGTCACCTGACCTGGGACTATAAAAGAAAAAGGAGGGAAACTTTCCAATCAGGTGGGGCATCACTGACCTGGGGGACCCTACGCAGGAGACTTAGGCGGTAGAGCCTAGTCAGAGACCTATGCTCCTGGGGGTGACAGGGTTTAGGCGCTGCCCACCAAGCTGTGTGAAGAACACTGAACTAGCCCACTGATCTGGCCAGGCGGGAGGGGAACCCAGGGACCCCCTACAGTGACCTGCTGAGAAAACCTGTCAGCAGCCTTCAACTCAACCCCCCCTCTTCAAGCAACCAAGAATCTGCTTCCACAAAAAGGGCGCCAGAACCACCAAGTGCCTAGAAGAAACCTAACTGACCAGGACTACTGGGGATCAACCATGTACTGGGCTGTGCCATCTCTGCCCCCTCTGTTTGCACCCGTGGCCACTGCGCTGTTCTGCCTTCACTGCCTACCCTGCGCTCCCCTACTGTGCCCCCTTGTGAAGTGCTGAGGTCCTGGAAGCTATTGTGCCTTGAAGCGCTGTACCTGAGAAGCGCTATTACTCAGACTGCCTGTCCTGCTAGAACTGCTGTGACTGCCCCCACAGCATGTGTCACCCAAGCGATGGGCCCCCAGGAGAAGCGCTGTCGTCCCCAAGTGCATCCTGCCTTTCATCGTGCCGATTTGCCCCTGCTGAGAAGCGCTGCAAAGCCCTGCTAGCTCTGTGCTTTGAAGCGCTGAGGAGAAGCGCTGGTGGTACCACTCACCGCCGCGGCCCTTGCCGCCCCGCCAGTCGCCATTCGCGGCCTCTGCCGGCCCAGAAGCGCTGACCTCATCACCCCCACGGTGGCCCCCGGGTGCCAGGAGAGGGCCGCCATGAATCTTAGTCAGGCCGCGATCTGAGGAGAAGGCTGCCCTAGGCCCTAAAGGCTGCCTCCACCATCACGTGACGGGGGTGTCTTCCTGGATCCCGCCCCCGTCAAACGCCGCACAGCCATTGGTCCTGGCTGGTGCACCCCCATTATCTGCGCCCCTATTGGCCGCGAGAGACAGGTCCTTCCTTGTCAGCCTTCCCATTGGTCCCCACACCGCTGACATCACGACAGGCCCGGAAACCAGCAGCTTCACTGTTGGAGGACTCCGGAAGAGCCTGAGGGCCCCTCCGAGCTGTTACACCCTCGGGCTGGCCCTACCATCAGCACGGGGCCCGTGCCGCCCTGCTGTGCCTGCAGCCGGCCCCTCTCACCCCGAGGCCTGCTGACATCGCCGCAAGGGGCCGAGGAGGCCTGAAGAGACCAGGTAACCCCCGTGGAGGAGGGCGGAAGGCCACAGGAGGCCCCGAGTTCGCCCCTTCCCTCGGGAATACTGTTGTTGGGCCCCGTTGGCCCTGTGAAATCACTCCCAAGTACTGGAACTGGACCAGAGCCCCAAGAGACACCTTTGGGGCCTAAGTTGGGGAAAGTAGTTGGTTATAGGCGACTGTTAGACCCTACTACCAGGAGTGTGGTGATTGCCTTACATAATGTTACTCTTGAGTAAGGAAATGTTTATACCTGCCGTAAGAGGAAGTTCACGCTGATTTAAAGATGTTGCCTAGTTTTTAATGGAAATGTCTATCCTGGCATGATTAAATGTTCATACTGCTTATTTATTGAGAAGCTGATTGCGACCTCATGCACCAGATCCGCCCCTGCTAAATGCAATATTGATGGAGGTTTCCACTAGTGGATTTCTTGCAGGGGGTGATACGATATAATTTTGACAAAGAGGTTATTACCGTGTATTTTCTTGCAGGTACTGACTAGGAGCAAGGCTGATGCCAGGCCTACAGTTATTTACTATTTATTATTTATTTGTTTATCTATTTATGGCTGAGTAATGAAAAGTGTACTCTTTTAAGGAAATGTGAATTGAGTTAATGCTACCTTGATTACCTGATCGCCCCGAATGATCCATCAGCCGTGACCTTAATCCAGATAAAAGTACATTGTTTTAATCAATCTCACTGGTGTGGTCTCAGTCATTGTGGGTGTTACCTGTCTCAGTGTGTGTGTGTGCTGTGTGGTCACTTTACACATAAGCTTCGGGTGCCTACCTGCTCAGGCCAAGCTATCCCCCGGGGAACTGGTGACCCCAGTTCCTACACAGTCTATACCCTTACACATAGTACTCCATCTATGGCAGTCTTGCCAGAGGTGTCAAAACATATACTAAATTAAAATGGGGCAGCTTCTGCCCTGGACTTGGGGATGGAATTAATAGGAGACTTTCCCGTTGTCTTCGTGATGATTCTTGCCAACATTCAAGGCGAAGAAGCAACTTGTGCTAGTTGCCCCAGTCGACCATGAACACTAGCTACCTAAAGTTATTTTTGAGGTGTATAGCTCCATTGGTTACAATATTATGGGGGGGAGACTAAATAAACCACATCTAGGCAAACCTGGTACCGACAAGCATACTGCCAAGCAGAACCCAAAGTTTTTTTAAAAACCAATGGGACAAATCCAAAGCTAAGGAAAAAACGAGGTCTCAAAGTGGTTCTCCTCAACAGAGCCCTCTTTGAGACGCTATAATTTGCATGTTCGCACACAGTTGCAGCCCTCTGATAGTTATCGGAATTCTTATACTCGTCAGTCTCATTCCCTTCAGGACTTATCAGATAACCAATACAAGAGAGCAGGGTATGAGGAGTACATAAAACTAAAAAAGGACTCACAATGCATGTCTGATTGGAAGATAAAGAAGGAAGAGAAACTTCCTCAGTTTCAGAAAAAGAAGGTTGCAGCTCTAACATTAGCAATACAAAATACACACGGTACAGCACTTATCAATGATATAGTCTGTAAAAATTACAAAACAACCTTGAGTCTTTCCAGTGTTTACTTTTTTTCTGCCAAAATATAGTGCCTGAAAGAAGGAATGGGACTGCCTTCTCGGTGCTAGACTCTCAATGTCACTTTTTTGCAGACTCCCCATTGGATATGAGAACAGTCCGGGACTGTTTGCTGCACGTGTAGTGTCAATTCTACATGATATTGACCCAGACCCATTGTCCTATGTAGCGGATATCCAACTCATTGTCAATGAGTTAAACACACATTTAGCCAGATTAGATCGTATATTATTGGGATTTGCTAAATATGGTTACAAATTCAACTTTAAGAAAACTTATATAGCATTTGTAAGTGTCCTGTATCTTGGATATAAACTTACCCATGAGGTAAAGAGCCTTGCACCACACTTCCTAGAGAATTGTACTTTACTAAAACCCACCAAATACACTTATGAAACTGCAAACCTTACTAGGATTCCTAAATGTTGGCAGAACTTACATTGCTGGTTATGCACAATGCATTAAACCATTATATGAATGAATTCATCCTGAATTTTCCAACTTACAATGTACATCGAATCATACGGACATGCTCATATCATTACACTCTGACTGGTTTGCTACAAAACACTTACATACATGTGCCAATAACACCAACCTGGTCATCTGAAAAATTTCAGGTGCCCTCATCTTTACATATATCATCTTTAATGAAGCTGAGACAGTGCTGATAGCATATAAATTGCATTTATATTCCAAAGCAGAAATGCATTTTGCTTCAACTGAAAAAATACTGATTGTAGTTCAGATGGCTATCATTAAAGAAAGCCGCTTGCACAAGGGAAAAGCATTATTGTTGTTACTCCAATTATATCCTTAGAGGATGTTACAAAAGCAAGCATTGCTAATGCAAAAGCCCTACATCCATGTTAGAATCAATAAGTATAATACATTGGTTTTCTGGTCAGCAGAGGTATGCACCCTGTCCAAGCAGGAACCACAATCCTAGTCAGGGTAAGGATAGTTCGCACTAAAAGTTTCCCTGTGCTTACCCTCTGGTCGCTTGGCACAGAGCAGTTGGGCTAAACTAAAGAGGCAATGTGTAAAGTATATTTATTTTTTTGCAGCTTTATATGGCACGAACACAACCAGAGCACTTTACATGAGCACCAGTTGCATTACAAAGGGACACATCCATTTTGTTTTAGTGCACCCACACACACTAACACAGGGAAAAAATCACAAAAGTGTTCCATACCACTTTAGTAAAATAGCCAAAATAAGGATTAAATCAAAATGCATGCTTAGAAGTCATTGCCCCCAACTGGATGGAGCATGAACTGGATTCAGGAGTCATGCAGACCCGCTGCCAGAACCTTGGCTGTGTCCAAGCTCAATCAATCAATCAATCAATCAATCAATCAATCAGAGAATTTGTAGAGCGCGCTACTCACCCGTTAGGGTCTCAAGGCGCTTGGGGGTGGGAAGAGCCGCTACTGCTCGAAGAGCCAGGTCTTGAGCTGTTTCATGAAGAAGAGGTGGTTCTGGGTCAGTCGTAGGTGGGTGGGGAGGGAGTTCCATGTCTTGGCTGCCAGGTAGGAGAAGGATCTTCCTCCGGCGGTGGTTCTGCAAATACGTGGGACGGTGGCGAGGGCGAGGCTGGCGGAGCGGAGCTGGCGGGTGGGTGTGTAGAATGTGAGGCGGTTGTTGAGGTATTTGGGTCCCATGTCGTGGAGGGCCTTGTGTGCGTGGGTGAGGAGTCTGAACGTGATCCTCTTGCTGACGGGGAGCCAGTGCAGGTCTCTCAGCTGTGGCGAGATGTGGCTGTGGCGGGGGTGTCCAGGATAAGTCGTGCAGAGGCGTTCTGTTTGCGCTGGAGTCTTTTTTGTAGTTTGGCTGTGGTTCCAGCGTAGAGGGTGTTTCTGTAGTCCAGTCGGCTGGTGACGAGGGCCTGGGTGACCGTCTTCCTGGTGTCGGTGGGGATCCACCGGAAGATCTTTCGGAGCATGCGCAGGGTGTTGAAACAGGATGACGAGACGGCGTTGACTTCCTTGATCATCGTGAGGGAGGAGTCCAGGATGAAGCCCAGGTTGCGTGCATGGTCCGTTGGCTTGGGGGCGGTGCCCAGGGCGGGGGGACACCAGGAGTGGTCCCAGGTGGAGGGGGATGTTCCCAGGATGAGGACTTCCATCTTGTCTGAGTTCAGTTTCAGCCGGCTGAGCTTCATCCATTCTGCGACGTCTTTCATTCCTTCCTGGAGGCTGGCTCTGGCGGTGGCGGGGTCGTTGGTGAGGGAAAGGATCAGCTGGGTGTCGTCTGCGTAGGAGATGATGTTAAGGTTGTGTTGGCATGCGATGGCTGCGAGGGGGCTCATGTAGACGTTGAAGAGGGTGGGGCTGAGCGAGGATCCTTGCGGGATGCCTCAGATGACCTCAGTGGCCGCGGACCGGAACGGGGGGAGGCGGACTCTCTGGGTTCTACCGGTGAGGAACGAGATGATCCGCTCCAAGGCCTTTCCTTGGATTCCAATGTTGCTGAGGCGCTGTATCAGGGTGCGGTGGCATACGGTGTCGAAGGCTGCTGAGAGGTCCAGGAGGATGAGGGCCGCTGCTTCCCTGTTGTCGAGCAGGGATTTGATGTCATCGGTAGCTCTGATGAGGGCGGTCTCGTGCTGTGGTTTGCTCAGCAACCGGACTGCGAATGGTCGAGGGATCCGTTTGTTTTGAGGAAGGCGGAGAGTTGTTTGTTGACGGTCTTCTCGATGACTTTGGCCGGAAAGGGGAAGAGCGAGATGGGGCGGAAGTTCTTGAGGTCCGTAGGGTCCGCATTGGGTTTCTTCAGGAGGGCGCTGAGCTCGGCGTGTTTCCAGCTCTCCGGGAAGGTGGCGGATGCGAAGGAGCTGTTGATGATGTCCCGAGTTGGGGTGCGATGGTGGAGTCAGCTTTGCTGAAGATGTGGTGTGGGCAGGGGTCGGTAGGGGTGCCGGAGTGGAGGTGGTGTCTTCGGTGCTGACTGAGGTCCAGTTGCAGAGGGTGGTGGTGGTGGGCGCTGGATCGGTGGTTGGGTGCGTGGTCTGAGTGCCGAAGCTATTGTGTATGTCGGTGATCTTGCGGTGAAAAAATGAGGCGAGTAAGTCGCAGCGGTCTTGCGAGGGTCTGATGTCGTTGTTGCAGGCGCTGGGGCTGGAGAGCTCTTTAACGATGCTGGAGAGTTCCTTGCTGTTGTGGGAGTTGTTGTCCAGTCGTTCTTTGAATGTGGTCCTTTTGGTGGTGCGGATCAGCTGGTGGTGTTTGCGGGTGGCGTTCTTGAGGGTTGTCATGTTTTCTGTTGTCTGGTCGTGGCGCCAGGCTTTCTCGAGGTTGCGGCAGGTCTTCTTGGAGTATTTGAGGTCGTTGGTGAACCAGGAGACTTTCTTGCTGCTGTGTCTGCTGGGGGGGTTCTTCAGTGGTGCGAGGTTGTCGGCGCAGTTGGTGAGCCACTGTGTCAAGTCAAGTCAAGTTTAAAATTTGTATAGCGCACTTCTCACCCAGAGGGTCTCAAGGCGCTTGAGGGAGGGGGGAGCTTTACTTATCAAATATCCAAGTTTTTAGTTGTTTTCTGAAGTAGAGGTGGTTCTGTGTAAGGCGGAGGTGGGTGGGGAGAGAATTTGGTGTTGGTGGGAGGGTTCTGGCTGAGGGAGGTGGGGAGCTGGTCGGCGGTGATCTTGCTCCAGCTTCTGCGGGGGGCCTGTTGCGAGTGGTGGTGGGTAGTGGTTCTTCTGAAGTTGAAGTGGACGCAGCTGTGATCTGTCCAGTGTAGTCCGGTGGAGTGGCTGAAGGAGATGTGCTTGCTGGAGGAGAAGATGGGGTCCAGCGTGTGGCCGGCGTAGTGGGTGGGGGTGTTCACCAGTTGCTTGAGTCCGAGGTTGGCGAGGTTGTCCAGCAGGGCGGTGGTGTTGCTGTCATTGTTGTTCTCCAAGTGGAAGTTGAGGTCTCCTAGGAGGATGTAGTCTGAGGAGGTTAGGGCGTGCGGGCTGACAAAGTCTGTGATGGCTTTGCTGAATTGTGTGCGTGGTCCTGTGGGTCTGTAGATGAGGGTGCCTCTGAGGGTGGTCTTGGGGTCGGTGTGAATCTGGAAGTGAAGGTGCTCGGCGGCGGTGAGGGTGTCGGCGGAGTTGGTCGTGATGCGGATGATGTTTCTGTGGACGATGGCGATGCCTCCTCCGGTTTGGTTGACGCGGTCCTTCCGGGTGATCTTGTAGCCATCCGGGATAGCTATGGCGATGTCGGGGGCTGAGGAGGCGTTCATCCAGGTAGCTCTGGGACAATTCATTGAACAAGGAAGGGGATGCATTGCTGTCGAAGGCGATGCGTCGTTTCCAAAGTCAGGCAAAGTCGTTGATGCGTCAATGTCAAGAGTGATGTTCATCGGGCCAAGGCATTGATGTGAAACCGCTGGGCTGTAGGCCATGCGTTGGCATGAAGTTGTGCAGGGTAGGTAATGCGTCAGATTCGGGAATGCTGTGTCCAAGAGTCAATAGCCGGGCAGCTTGAATCTAGGCAATATTGCGCAGCCTAGTATAATCAATTGCTAGGTTGGACAACCATTTGTATTGAATTCATTATTTGTTTTATAAAAGATTTTTAAGAATTTTTTGGCATCAAAAAATACAACACAACATTTACAAAGATACAGAAATACATTCAATATACAGGAAAGAACATGTCAAACGAAGTACTCAAACAAGAAAATTGTAGCAAACAATTAGCATGGACAACTGTGCGATGCCTCAGATCAATCAACCGTTGAGGCACCAATCCTGGATACAGACTGAACAAGTGGACTAACAGATTGAAATAATAGCCTACTTGTTACCACCTACACAAGATACACAATAAAGTTTGTCACAGAGTGCTTTGACTAGGAATAACACAGGAACTGCTCAGTGATTTACAAGTGTGTTAATTGATTCCTATCAAGCCCTAGTTATTTAGTATCTTGGAGGTAAGAACGTCGACGCGTTTCGAACCCAATGAGATTTAACGGGTTCTCCTCAGGACATGGACTGGGTGGTCGTTGTCACTGTGAAATAATAATTGAAAAACGGTGTCAGTGAAGGGGCTAACTCAAACAACCTCCTCGCTCAGACTCAAACAATCTGAAAATAAAAGTACCTTAATGATGAGGGGTTCGGATCACTCCCTGTGAACAAATAGCGTAAAGATCTCAGTTAGATACGATACTACACTGTCCCAGCTGTGCTACACTTGTACACTTATATGACCATGACATACCTCAAGGGTGCGCAAAAATTGCGGCAAAAAGGGGGTGCCGGCACACGTCAGTTGTTCGTTGTGCAGATCTTTGTAACTGGAGAAAGCGAAGGGACCTCTTAGTATTGCCCGTTTTTACATCTACAATACTAGGACGTTCGGGAAATTATTAAGTCCTACCTTCGTATTTGGGCAAGTTTGTCCTCACTGCACGCGTGTGGAGGCGGCGGCCGCCGCGCGGGCTTGTAAACTGTTAATACAAAGAGCGAGCGTTTAGGAAAGCGTTATTTTCCACTCTCCCGATATAGAATGTGTCCCTAACAGATGACTTACTTCTCTACGGAGTTTCAAGACGCTTCTTTCCGGCACCCATCTAGTTCTGGAAGACCGATTGTTAGCCCAGGAGGGCGTGTCTTCCTATATTTGAACTGACTGCGAACCCGGTGCATTTTGGGATACGTAGTTTGATCTACCATGTCTTTGGAATTTAGGTGTGGCTGTGACGTGCCACCTGAGACTCGTGTTGAATTGTACTGCCGTCTCAAGATCTATTAGGACGTAGTGTGATGGATCCTTTTTCGCTATGATTATCTGAAAATTGATGCGCTACGATCACATGAGCTGCAGCAAGCGGAGGCAGGTTCGCGTTGCAGACATACAGGTCATTATAGATTACTGAATTCATTCAGATCATTCAGTCCTGACATAGCAGTGTCGAATTTTAAAATGAGATAGGCCTCTTTTTGTGCCAGTCGTACATCCGGGTCCCCACCGGCCCCCGCGATGTTTTTGATACTTGCCAAGATTGTCCATTTGAGGTCATTGACCGAATGTTCTTTTTTCAGAAAGTGGGACACTAAAGGTGCTGTAAGTACTTTGTTGTTAATCCGTGATCTATGTTGGATTATGCGTTAGCGCACTTCCTGTGTTGTTTTGCCTATATAAACTTTCCTGCATGAAAAAAGAACATTCGGTCAATGACCTCAAATGGACGATCTTGGCAAGTATCAAAAACATTGCGGGGGCCGGTGGGGACCCGGATGTACGACTGGCACAAAAAGAGGCCTATCTCATTTTAAAATTCGACACTGCTATGTCAGGACTGAATGATCTGAATGAATTCAGTAATCTATAATGACCTGTATGTCTGCAACGCGAACCTGCCTCCGCTTGCTGCAGCTCATGTGATCGTAGCGCATCAACTTTCAGATAATCATAGCGAAAAAGGATCCATCAGACTACGTCCTAATAGATCTTGAGACGGCAGTACAATTCAACACGAGTCTCAGGTTGCACGTCACAGCCACACCTAAATTCCAAAGACATGGTAGATCAAACTACGTCTCCCAAAATGCACCGGGTTCGCAGTCAGTTCAAATATAGGAAGACACGCCCTCCTGGGCTAACAATCGGTCTTCCAGAACTAGATGGGTGCCGGACCGAAGCGTCTTGAAACTCCGTAGAGAAGTAAGTCATCTGTTAGGGACACATTCTATATCGGGAGAGTGGAAAATAACGCTTTCCTAAACGCTCGCTCTTTGTATTAACAGTTTACAAGCCCGCGCGGCGGCCGCCGCCTCCACACGCGTGCAGCGAGGACAAACTTGCCCAAATACGAAGGTAGGACTTAATAATTTCACGAACGTCCTACTTTGTAGATGTAAAAACGGGCAATACTAAGAGGTCCCTTTGCTTTCTCCAGTTACAAAGATCTGCACAACGAACAACTGACGTGTGCCGGCACCCCCTTTTTGCCGCAAGTTTTGCGCACCCTTGAGGTATGTCATGGTCATATAAGTGTACAAGTGTAGCACAGCTGGGACAGTGTAGTATCGTATCTAACTGAGATCTTTACGCTATGTGTTCACAGGGAGTGATCCGAACCCCTCATCATTAAGGTACTTTTATTTTCAGATTGTTTGAGTCTGAGCGAGGAGGTTGTTTGAGTTAGCTCCTTCACTGACATCGTTTTTCAATTATTATTTCACAGTGACAACGACCCCCCAGTCCATGTCCTGAGGAGAACCCGTTAAATCTCATTTGGTTCGAAACGCGTCGACGTTCTTACCGCCAAGATACTAAATAACTAGGGCTTGATAGGAATCAATTAACACACTTGTAAATCACTGAGCAGTTCCTGTGTTATTCCTAGTCAAAGCACTTTGTGACAAACTTTATTGTGTATCTTGTGTAGGTGGTAACAAGTAGGCTATTATTTCAATCTGTTAGTCCACTTGTTCAGTCTGTATCCAGGATTGGTGCCTCAACGATTGATTGATCTGAGGCATTGCACAGTTGTCCATGTTAATTGTTTGCTACAATTTTCTTGTTTGACTACTTCGTTTGACATGTTCTTTCCTGTATATTGAATGTATTTCTGTATCTTTGTAAATGTTGTGTTGTATTTTTTGATGCCAAAAAATTCTTAAAAATCTTTTATAAAACAAAAAATAAATTCAATACAAATGGTTGTCCAACCTAGCAATTGGTTATACTAGGCTGCGCAATATTGCATAGATTCAAGCTGCCCGGCTATTGTTTTGTTTATTTCACAGTAGTGGTCCAGGCCGGACAGTGACAGGACCCAAGCCTTTCCCAGTTTTTCCCGTGTCCAAGAATCATGCAGCAGCAGAGATTCAGAGGTGCTGTGTCAGCAATGTCGGGCTGCATTTTAAGTCGATGTTGTTGCATCACGCAGTCGGCGAGTGGTGTCCACGGCTTCACTTAATGCTGTGGCAATGCATTGATATCACAGAGAAATGCACCGGTACCCAACAATGCTTCAGTGTTGAAGCGTTGGTTTCTTGGGTCGCAGCACCAACCACTCACTTCCAAGAGCCCAGGACTGGTAAGCTAACTCTTTGTTTGGGGACAGGCACAGCCCCATTCAGGTGCAAGTGTCAGCTCCTCCGTCTCAGTTTAGCTCAGGAAGGCCCATCAGCCTGGTGATGGGCCATCAGGATATGCAGGGCACCTCAGCTCCCTTTGATTGTGAATGTCTAGAAGAGCGACTGCACAAAGCCCAGCTGTCATCCAACCCAGACGTATATTCTAGAGACGGGCAGAGACACAGAATGGTTAAAGTATGGAAATCACAACTTTCTTAGAGTGCCATTTTTAGACCTGTAATTTAAAAAACATTGCACTAAATGATGTGTTTTTAATTGTGAGACCAGGGACACCAAACTAACCCTTCCTACATTTTTCAAATTGAAAGATATACCTGTAAAGTGTCACAATACAGCTCCAATGCTAACCTATGGGAGAAATAGGCCTTGCTGTAGGGAAAAATTAACTGAGCAGTTTTTCCGTACCAGGACATGTAAAACTCCAAAGTACATGTCCTACATTTTGCATACACTGTACTCTGCCCATGGGGCTACCAAGGGCCTACCTTAGGGGTGGCCTATATGTAATAAAACAGAAGGTTTGCATCTGGCAAGTAGGTGAACTTGCCAGGTCGAAATGGCAGTTTAAAACTGTACACACAGGCTCTGCTATGGCAGGCCTGAGACATGTTTAAAAGGGCTACTTGTGTGGGTAGAACAATCAGGGCTGCAGGCCCACTAGTAGCATTTAATTTACAGGCCCTGGGAATATACAGTGCACAGTACTAGGGACTTATCAGTAAATCAGACATGCCAATCACGGAGAAATTAAATGCTATTACATTTGAGACATAGACCACATGCACTTTAGCACTGGTCAGCAGGGAAAATGTGCATGGAGTCCTTAAGCCACCACACGGTCAACACAGGTCAGAAGGTGAAAAAGTCAGGGGAAACCACTCCAAAAGATGCCAGCTCAAACAATGGGCAACATCCTTACCAGCTACAGATGTAGACTTTGTCTTTCAACTATCTTTATAAAGGTAGGAATTTCTGCAATGTGATCCTATTTATCACAGGCCTAGTAATGTTTTGCCTCTTGAGCTGTATAAGTATGTGCAAAATAATGCATACAGTACATAGATAATAAAGTGCCTTGTTCCGTATTAAAGTACCTTTACATTACAAACAATTAACTATAAATTCTTCTGTTTGTATATAAAGAGGTTTTTTGCATACAGTACATGGATATTAAAGTGCATTAATTTGACGAGGTAAAAATAACCCCAATTGCACCATAAACTGCATGTGATATTACATACGTCTCATTGTTAAAGTGCATCTTCAATAAAAATGACAGTTTCCTCTAAACTGTGCAAATGTTACAAAAGTACACCGATCTAAGTAAAGGTTAAAATATGAATTCATTGTGTGTGGTTCTAACTCTCTCATAGTATATAGAAGAATTCTTTACTGTTACATGTAATATTAGTTTCACAATTCAGAGAACAGATTAAATAAAGAATTTCATGTTGTTCTGCACCTATCTCAAAATTGTATCTCAGATGTAACCTGTCATCTCTCCTAATCTCTACAAAGATTGCATCCAATATGTTAATTATAAGTTGATTGTAAAAATACTGATTCATTAAAAATTGAGAACTTCTTTGTTTAAAGAGGGAGAGAGAGAAGGTGATGTAACTAGTATAGTCTCTCAGCACATAGTGCCCAGCTGATCATTTTAAAATGCAGAAAATGGAGGGGAGATAGGAGCAGGTATTCTCTAAATATGAATGTACAATTCAGCGTTCATGTTCAGGCCATTTGGAGTCTCTGTACCCATCAACAAAATCTTTTTATATTCCTCCCGATGTAACTCCAGTTCCTGATTTCCTTCTCGAGGTTTTTTCATGACATGTTTGATGCCATATTATCTCATGTTTTCTAAGCCCCCATCATGTATTTCCCATAGCATACTGGAAGCCTCCATTCTTTTTATAGCTCTGAAGTGTTGTAGTATACAGAGCTTTAATTTGTTAATAGTATTGCCCATGTATTTCATTTCAGGGATACATTCCAAAACATGCACTACTGATTCTGTTTCAAATGTGATTCTCTCCTGTATTTTATTTTTCTATCTATATATAGTCTCATATTCTGTTTTGTTTTGGCCATGTCTACAGGCTTTACATTTCACACATTTGAAAAAGCCTTTTGTATGGATAGGAAGCCAGGTAGCCATATTGGTTTGCACATGCATTGGTTTCACGTAACTACAAGTTAATAGATCTCCTAAGGATGACACTTTTCTATAAGTGGTATTCAGCATTCCGGGAAGTACGTCTCTCAGATCTTAATCCATTTGCAGAATTTTCCAATTGTCCCTTAGTAGATTCTTTACCTTCCTACTCAATGTATTGTAATCCACGAAATGTCTAATGATCCACTCGTGGGTTTCCTGTACATCTTGGTGCAGATTCTCTCTTCTTCAATGTAGACCTTAATATCTAAGAAATTAATTTCTTTGTTCTGAATATCAAACGTAAATTGCAGGTTTAAGTTGTTTTGGTTTAAGGATCTTAAGAAACACTCCAGGTCTGATTTTTCACAATCCCATATTAAGAAGAGATCATCTATGAAGCTAGCCTATAGAATCCTTAGTTCCATCTTGCCCTTGTTCTGTCCACTCCAGGCTATTTCTGCTTCCCAATGACCCATGAAGAGATTCACATACGTAGGCACGAATGAGGTGCCCATGGCCGTTCCTTGTACTTGTAAAAAGTATTTATCATTAAACAGGAAAACATTATGATGTAGACAAAAACCGATCATATCTAACTATATCAACCAAAATCCTGAAAGAATTCTGAAATTAGATCCAGGAGCAGACTCCAAATTCATAAGTGCATTTTATTATTTCACAGCATGTTCACCATGTAACACATTTTGGTCAAGCCTGGTCTTGCTCCCATACGTGCTGCAAGTTTAAACGTCTCTTTTTGTATTCACCACATGATTGAGTGCAAACAATGGTAACTGACAACAGACTATACATTATTCAATCTTGCTAATGACAGAAAAACAGACATACAATGTACATGATGGCACAATATCAACAACATTATGTCCATACAATAAAATCATGAAAATTTAACACAAATTAATGATAATAAAATCTACAAATAGAACATCCTTAATCATAAGAATACATATGTGTATCAGGTAGACCATTCCAAATTGACTCAATAGGCAGGGTCTTGCAAATAGTTAATAAGTATACAAAGATAGAAGCAGAAGATGATGAAATGTTAATCAGCTTGTTATTAAAAGCATATCATTGGTCATACATGTTGTCAATGATGCCAAAATTGTGCCCTAAGGGATCTTTGTCATTTACTCTGGAATGACTTCATATTATTATAACTGTCTTTAATTTTTGGCTGCCCCAATTATAAATCTGTTTGTCAAAGCTACAATCAACCCCGTGTTTATATAATGACATATAACTTTGGTCTGACGATTCTTTTTGCCCAGAGCAAATGCAGATTCTGTACTTCTAATTCTTCTATTGTGTATGCTACTACCATCTTTTTTTCCTGATAAAGTGCAATACGTGCTAAAGTGCAATAATATTAAATAGCAGCATACATTATCCCTATTGTAAATGGTGTGACAGTCCTGTTCATCTCACGGTTCCACAATAAGTATAACCAGGTTTGTTCAAGTTCTTTACTGTACCAAATTCACTCTTATTCTTGTTCATAAATAATTATGTAAATTTTCACCCAGATTTAACCCGTTGGGTGCCTTGGTATCCGGATTCAGTATGTACTGAGTTTCCAATTGCCTAAGCAGTACTTCTCAATTTCCGCCCCACCTCAACTTGGATATTGAATCAATAACAAATATTTTAAACAATTAAGATTGTTATTGTGGCATTCTTTAAAATGTTGAGCAACAGGGTAGGTGGAATCGGAATTTACTGTGGCTCTTAAGTGCTGTAGAATTCTGACATAGACCTGCAATGTTGTACTTCCAATATATCTGAGTTTACAAGTGCATTCCAACACATAGACCGCAGAATCAGTTTTGCACATAAAAAAGCTGTCAAGTTTCACTGGTTTATCACTGAAAGAATTATTGTACTGGGACGTATTTCCCCAAATTGGCATGTTCTGCATGAGCTACACTTAAAAAACCCTTTCCTTGACAAAGCCAATTGCTGGTTTGTATAATTTCAGCGCTGCCACTCACTAATGCATTACTAATTGATGGAGCTTATCTGAATGTAAAAGTAGGCTGTTTAGGAAGTATGGAAACTATAGTTGGATCAGTTAGAACAATAGGCCACTGTTTATTGAGGATGGATCTTAAATGTTCATGTTTGTTGTATGGGAAAACTAACCTAATATTTGTCTCATCACTCTTTTTATTATGGCTTCTCGTCTTGTTTTTAGTCTTATCAGTCAGGCTGTCCCTGAATAGAATGGTCTCCTCTGCTTTCCCAATTAGCTCTGCCAGTGGCTCAGCTGATGGTTTTTGCTGATTCGCCATGGACCAAGGATCTTTCTTTGGCTTCCTCCTGCTAAGGGTGCTTTCCTGACTGCAGATTCTTCTCAGCCTTTGCAATTTGCCATAAGGAGTACTATCTTTTATTTGTCTGGGGTAAAAACCACCAGCATGGAGAAAGGAATTTTCAAGCTGTTGTTTTTCTGTGCAGTTGGGACTCAGTTCTGTTGTTCTCTACATATATCTGCACATCTGAAAAGTCATTTTTATATATGTTGATATGAGCAGTAAACTTTTAAGTTCACATGATTGACATTAATCTTTTCCACAAATGTTTCTGCACTTGCCACCACCCCCTTCCATATAACAAGAACGTCATCAATGTAGCCAAGCCCACGTATAACTTAATTCTCCCAACCTTCAAAATGATCACCCATCAGTACCTGCTCCTCCCACCTGCCCATGTGTAAACATGCATAGCTAGGGCAGAAGCAGCCCCCCACGGTGACTCCCTTAGTTGTTGAAAGACTTTGCTGTTAAAATGAAAAAAGGTGTTTTCCAAGCACCAAGTGATATTAGATAATAACATTTTGCAGTGGTTGTAGACCCTCAGTGGCCTATTTCTGAGATAAAATTCCACTGCTCTCAGTCCATCTTGGTGCTTGATGCTTGTATACAGCAAAGTAATGTCTAACATCATTAACAGATATTCATTGGCCCAGGGTATGTCATATATCTTTCGAGGAAATCCTTTGTATATTGAATAAAAGACGGTAGACTCAACACATATTTTTGTAGCAAAAAGACCACATATTGAGAAGTTCTTTTCAAGATACTGTTTCTTGCCGAAATGATAGGTCTTCCTGGTGTTAGAACACTGTTCTTATGAACTTTAGGGATAAAATACAGGACTGGCAATACTGGATGTTTATTGCTCAATAACAGATGTTCCTCCCTTGTTAATAGTCCCTCATTTTCCACCGTCTTATTTCATCTTGAAATTTGCTATGTACATCTCTTATATACTGTATATTACTCCTCCTGTAACATTTTCCTCATTTAAATGTCTGTAAGCCTCTGTTAGGTATTCTGATCTCAGCCACAGTACAATGGTGACTTCTTTGTCAGTGTTTCTAATTATGCCATGGTTTTTGTTTTGCAACTTATTTATTAGATTGTGGTATCTTTTCTCATGATCACTAGATTATATATATATATTTATATATATATATATATACATATATATATATATATATTTATGTGTCTGTGTGTGTGTGTGTGTATATATATTTACATATATATAATTTTCTTTTTACATTCCATCCCCTTTCTGTGAAGAGTTCCAGGGCATGGCTGGCGGCAGTCCAGGCCTTGACATACGGCTCTGCAGCCTTGATTCACAACTCATTAAATCCTGCTGTGCTGTTTGAATGAGGCGAGCAGCACAGCAGGACAGTCTAAACAAATGAACTTCTGTCCTGAGAGGGCTGGTTGAAATGTAAGACTGCACAACACTGTGATTATTGTGCAGGTTCACACAACCCTCCCTTAAAAACAGGGACATTTTTGTGCTTTGGAGTAAAGGATCAGGATGCCGGGAGAGTCCTTCAGAAACTGGAACTGTCCAGGTAAATCTGGAATGTCTGATCACCCAACATTAGCTATTGCCCCTTTCTGTGGCACCTGCAGGGTGATTTGTTTGGGACCCCTTAATCAGCATTTTGAGCCTGGTGTGATGTGGGACTAATGTTCTAAGGCCAGGGAAATCTGAGTGGAGCACACAACTGGGAAAAGACTACAAGGTGGCACATGTACTTCTATGGTCAGCGGTGGAGCCTAGAAAACCATTGCAGTGCCACGGAGCCTGGTAAGGTTCCAACTACCGCCCAGCCTCTGTTGTTTATTGTTGTGAGGTGACTGCTACGACATCAAACTTAACGATGGTGAAAGGAAAAGGAAATCAGGTGTTCCTCCAGGTGGTGGTGGAGAGACACTATGACACACTGTGGAGGTGACTCCCTCTCTTGCAGACCTGCTGGTGGGAATACAGAATTCAAGAGACGAGCTAGTCCATAATATTGACTGTGTCGCAAAAGGGGCTACCCTATAGTAGACTGATCTACATAAGGTATCGGAATGTGTGACCACTATAGAACAAAACGTGAGCGACTTGCAGGGGGGAGTAAAAGTGCTCAGTGATACCATTATTCTTCTTCAAAAACAAGCTGTTCACCTGGTGTTCATATGGAGGTCTCTGAGGGTAGGTCGCACAGAAATAATGTGCACTTTGTAGGATTTCTGTAAAAGGCGGAAGAGCAGTATGCTGCAATCTTCTTCATGACTGGTTCACTATCACTCTAGTGCCCAAACGTCTCTCTAAACCTAGAGCAACTATAGAACAGTTATGTAACTTGTGGGATAGAGATGCAATGCTACAAACTACTTGGACAAGGGGACCTTTGTTGTTTGAGGGTAGGGCTGGGCGTAGTTTGCGAAGTAGAGCTACGCGAAGCTACGCAAAGTGCGCTTCGCACTACGCGAGCTACACGTAGCACTACGCGAACTGCGTAGTACCCTGTTTGCACTCTGCAAGATGCTGTTTAATGATTGCACAGTGTGGACAAACATCCAGCACTGTGCAATCATTGAAAACGGCATCTTGCACAGTGCCAGATGTTGTTTTCTGCCGCTTGAGTCGATTTTTACTCGAGCGGCAGCTTTCTCAACGCGGACTGATAGTTTCTCATTGCGAGCGGTCGCGAGCATACACGACCACTCGCAATGAGAAACCTGACCTCCCCGCTTTGAGAATCGCGCCAGGAGGTTTATTTTCCACGCTCGCAATCGGCAACTTGATGTTGCTGATTGCGAACAAGGAAAAAGTCTTGGTGAGATGTCATTTTGCTTGCTCGCGGTCGCCAACTTGACGTTGAGGACTGCGAGCAAGCAAAAAATGACCGCAGCACTACGCTACGCTTGTTTGCACTGTGCTGCGTGCAGTTCGCGTAGTGCGAAGTAGCCCAAACTTCGCAAACTACGCAAGCGAAGCGTAGTGCTTTGCCCAGGGTTATTTGAGGGTCATTCTATATCCAGCTATCCTGACTACACCCAAAGGGTACGAGATAAAAGAAACACCTACTTATCAACAAAAAAGCATCTTTAAGAACTCAATCTTAAATACAGTCTCCTTTTCCGCGTCAAACTCTGAGTTGAACATCAAGTAAAAGTGTAGTTCTTTTTCTCGGCTGAAGAGGCCAGTGACTGGCTGGATCTGAGGGGAAACTCCTGTGATCACCTAGTGTCCCAGACAGGGTCCACCCAATGCTCGTTGTCAAGCCGGTCTGTATGAAGTCGAAGACAACAGAGCCGGTGGTGTACCCCAGAATATAATGTCAGACCACAGATGATCCAGGTCTGTCCAGATGATACTTTGCAGGCCACTGATGTGTTCTGGGATTCGGATGTGACCTCCCAGGACCAGTTAAAGGACAGGAATCAAGTTGAGAATGATCTGGTCTGAGCTACATTCTGGGGATTTTGTGACCTTTCGTGTGATCTGGCGGGCTTCAATGAACACAGGCCCAATATGTTACTGAGAAGTTTTCCAATGGGCCTAGTAAAGTAAAGTAGATCTGTGAATATGATATATGTTATGTGTTATGCTTTCCCTAGTTCTGCATTTGCTAAGAAAAACTGTTTAAAATGCATATTTGTGGGGATTAGGGAGCTTTTCTCCCCCAATATCTATGTGATCCGTGTTGGTGGAAGGGGCTTTTACCTCCTAGCGTTGGGTGGTCATGAGAGGGAAGCTGGAGTGCGCAAGCCTTACTCCATTCCTGGTTATTTTGCCTCTTGCATGGCACAAGTATGCACGGAGGGGGAAATATGGTTTTGGTGTTTTCCTTAATTTCCATTTTTTCTAATAACATTGAGGTATGGGGCAGCATTTGGTGACTTCCAACTTGTCTAAATGCGGACAAGGTCTGATGGTGGTACTTCCCATGGGGTGGGGGAGTTGTGGGTGAGGTATGCTTTGTTTGTTCTTGTAGCTATAGGGATATTAGTTCTGCTTTTGTGTCAAATTGCAATGCCTAGAAAATTGACTGGCCTGCCTTGCTGGTGCTGTGTAAGCATTGCTGTCACCCATTTGAGGAGAGGTGAATGGATGATATGTGAAAAATGGCTGCCTCTGTGAATACATTAATTTCTTGGAATGTATGAGGCATAGCCACCTTTGAGAAATGTAGAAGAATGTTAGCCTATTGAAAGCGCTACATAGTGGCTGTGGCGTTCCGGCAGGAGACACACATCTGGGGTGAATGCATCCCATGTCTGAGGAAGCCATGGAGAGGAAAAATATATGCTGCCTCCTATTCTGGGTTTGTACAAGGGACACTTGTTTGGGTGGCTCCAGGAGTACCTTTTAAACACTTACATCACGTTGTAGATCCAAAGGTACGGTATGTTGTTGAACTTGGGACACTTGAGGGTCAGGAGCTCTGCTTTAGCTCACTGTTTATGCCCCCTATGCTGATTGTCTGGATTTCTTTTCTGCCTCGCCTCCGTCCCACCGACAGCCTAGACGGAGGCGAGGAGTACCGACGGACAGAGCGGTGCTCCATTTGTACCTGAGCTGTAGCCGGGTGAGGTGGAGAGTTCATTCCCCAGCACGTGGGTGATATGATTCTAATCACTTAAAATACACTTATCAGCAGTAGCACTTTTCCATTAAGGTCCTGATGAAGCAGACAGGTATCTTGTGAGCCTATTACTCTGCAGAAACATGTCGACCTGGATTACATCTAAGTAGTTATTTGTAACACTACTATGCACTGTTTTTTAACCTTGGGTGTGGGTAGGATTCCATTAAAACATATTTTTTCCACTCCTACAACCCAATATTAAATCACTTAGTCACATGCTACACATGGCATTTCTTTTTGTTGCACTGCTAGCTATTTTTACCCCCTGATACCACCATATAGTTTTCCTCTACACATCACTGCATCCTTCAATACGATTGGGCCACAATCTACCTAATCCATAGTGGATTCGTTTCCACTTCCTTCGGGTGAAGGATCCCAAATGATGTAGGGCGGTACAGGACGGGTATCTGATGGGAACACATTTTTTCACCATGAACTCTGTGGATTCATAGATTGTATCCAATCAATAGGACACAGGTTTCTAGATAGCTTTACTTTGCTTCTTGACCCATTGTTATCTGTGGTTGTTTATTGCTTGTAGGGATCATAACAATGCAAGGTCAATAAATATTCCCCTAATACGCCCTCCCTATTGTATTGTTGTTCTAGTGGAGTACAAAGAAGCCCTAGGCACTGGGTCTTTGTTGACCTCCCTGCTGGAGGCCCTGTAGGTCGTGATACCGAAGCTTGGTAGGACCCTTTACTCTCTTCTTCATTTAGACTGATATCGCTACTGAAGATAGATATAAAAATATTGAGGGAAGTGAGTACTGGTGGTGGGTCTCAACCAGCCTAGGTTATACACTTGGACTAGTAATGATGTATTCCAAGGAGGAGAACCACTAATAAATTGAGGCAACTGGCTCATATGTGGCATGCACCACGGCTTCTGACAGATGACTTTCCTCTGGTGCTCCTTGACATTGAGCAAGCATTTGATTCTGTAAACTGCTCCTACCAATGGCAAGGGCTCTCGATGGGTTTGTTTACTTTTTCTTGCTCCATATGCTAGCATACAATCTGGGGAAGTGATCTCTGACACTTTCATGATGCCCTCTTTTACCAGTTGCCGAAACCCTACGAGGCAAGATACGATCATGGTGCATACCATTTGGGGCCACCAACCATGTGGTGTACCTCTATTGGCAATGATTCTTTAATATATCTTTGACAACCGGCTTACTCAGCACCTATTTTGCTCAATGTTATGCAATTATTTGGAGAGGTCTTGGGCCTTAGAATTAACCTGAATAAATCCAAGCTATTCCCTTTAGGAAGGCTGATGGAGGCGTGCAGGCTAACCTGCCTGTGGTGGGAATTCCTTGGGTGACCTCTTCTGTTCAATATTTGGGGGTTTACTTGGCTCCCACGGGTCCAACATTTTTAGATCTGAAAATAGGAAGGGTGCAAGCCTAGATAAGATTCTGGAAGGAATTATCTTTATCCTTCATGGGCAGGATTGCAATAGTCAAAATGCTAATTTTACCATGCTGTCTTTATGCCATGCATGACACTTTCCACGAGATCCCTAGGCACTTCTTTTGTATGCTAGAAAGTTTAGTGGTAGACCTCCTTTGGGGCTCCAATCGTAGGCAGGTTGCACTCGCCACTTGCCATCTGGAATTTTACTATATGGCAGCTCAGCTTCAACATATGGTTCATTGGTTTGACAGTGATGATTCTTGGGAAAAGCGGCTTTCACTGGGCACCCGTGGCCAGAGTCCTTTACCAGCCCTTCTGATGTCTGGATCTCACATCCCCTCATCGTTTCCATGTATTACTTTGCATGTTTCATGGGAGAGTGTTATTAAACGGGCTATCTGGCGGGCTCCTTATGCTCCAGATATGTCTCTCTAGGCAGTATGACCATTCTCCAGTATCTCTGAATCCATGTTGGTACAGCATTGAAAAGATGGGGTTTGTAATCTAATGGGAGACGTATATGTTTATCAAAGTTTTGTCATGCAGGCTGATGTGACAGCCTCTTTTGCTATTGGAACTGAGCAATATCTTCAATACAATACATGAAAATTTGAGCATTGATCAATTGATAGAGAAATCCATCCCAGCAGAACCCCCAAGTCCAATGTATTGGTGGTTATGTTGCATGTAGACCAAGGTCGCCGGTTGATATCCCACCTTATAGAGCCCTGCGTGATGACCTGCCACGACTGGAGCTCTCTGTACAAGCAAAATGGGGAACCCTGTTGGAAGAACCCTTGTCAGCTAAAGAATGGGTGAAGATCAATGAGGGGGTCCGCTTATTTAGTTCTAAGGCACACTTTAAACTGCTCTAATATAACTTTGTCCATCAGACCTACCTTACTCCGCGGGCATTGTTTACCCAGCCCCACAGAGGAATGCCCACGCTATAAGACTTCAAGGGCATATTTTAGCCATATGGTGTGGTCTTGCTATCTTTGGCTTCTTATTGGAAGGAGGTACTTGATCGCCTCAATGGGGCCTCGGGGTGGGATGCTCCCATGGAAATCAAACAAGTGCTGCTTGGATTGCTTCCATCCATTGTGAAAAAGAAACTAAGCAGAAAGTTTGTCATGTTAGGTCTTGTGTTGGCAAGGAGCTGTATTGCCATTAGATGGCTTAATCCTACACCCCCCACTTTTAGGGCATGGTTGAGAGATGTCTGTGAGTAGGCGACTGCGGAAGAGGTGCCAATGCGACATGTGCAAAGAGATGAAAAACTTGAGGAAATGTGTTGGCCTTGGCATCTGTGCTGTCTGAACTGAGTGAGTCGCTGTAATTGCCTACACTGGAGGGAGCGGCTGACGAGTGAATACCCCTTGTCCCGGGTATGTGTGTGCAGGAACAACTAAAGGTGTCTGATTGTTAACACATTTGGGGGTAACCAAGTGCTGTTTCAAATGTTCTGCTCCCCATTTTTGTTCTATTCCCCTTTTTTTGTTATTGTGTAGCCTAACACGAAAGCAGGTTGTGGGGAGGGGAGTTTCAAACTCTTATATAGTGGAATGGGTGTCAAAGAAGATGATGCAAACAGTCTTTCCTCCTGTATAGCTAAGCTATGTTTGAGGGAAGATGCATACCTTATTGAATACCATTGTGTGTTTTATTTCTACAAGTGAAATCAATGCCCTTCCTTTTGTTCTTACTCAGATCCTTCTGAAAACTTTGAACCAGTATTGGAATTTGGATCATCTATTTATGTGGGCGGGACAGGAGGGGTTGGGGGAAATTCATAAGCGGACTCCTTATGTGATATTCCTATATAGCAATAAAGGTATTTACAAAAAAAATGTAAAACATTTACTACAATTATGCATAATTAGAATTCCTAAAATATGCACTATCACCAAGTAGTCCTTGTTTCTTGTTTTGATTTGCGCCATTACTCAATAATCATAAAGGCGTACTCAGATATGTAATATCACGTAGTACCCTACTGCGCATGTTCATATTATTCCCGTCACACTGTAGTTATTGGAGCTTTTTTAGACTTGCAGCATCACTCATTAATCCTTGTTGCATATTCAGTCAGTCAGTCAGTCAGAATACTTTATTTCGATAAATCAAATTTGCATAATTAGCAGTAGCCGTCGGTGGTGGGAGTAGCTGCTGGGCGGTGACGTGGGGAGGGGGAGGGACAGGGTGGGGGGTAGTAATCTATGGATTATGGAGGATTACAGGTAGGGAAACATATAAACAAATAAAACACATTTTGTTGCTTGCACTGCATCGCATTTGGGGAAGCAGTGCGCGCAATGAAATTTGTTTTATTTATTTATATGTTTATTTACCTGTAATCCTCTGTAATCCATAGATTACTACCCCCCACCTTGCCCCTTCCCCTCCCCACATCACCGCCCGGCAGCTACTCCCACCACCGACCGCTACTGATAATTAGTCATTAATCCTAAATGTAAGCTCCGGTTTCCGATGACATTCTGAATACTTGTCCTTATTTACGCCATCACTTAGAAGTTCTGACCCCTTTTGGAATTGGAAAAATGCACATTCCCTCAATATCCAAGTTGTATGTGAGGCATATAATGTAATCACAGACATAGTGGCTGAATACCCAGGAAGCACCCATGCTACATACATCTTTAGGCACAATGGAAAACAGCAATGCTGGAAAGAGGGGAGTTTGAAGATGTCTATTTATTAGGTAATGTGATTCTGTAGCATAACACATATGAATGCAACTGTCAAATTTCAGGTTCTACAATGCTCACACTTATGTCTCTTGTTCTAGATGACACTGCATATGGATACTGACCCCATACCTAGCCCCAGCCAATCATGATGAAAGACAATACAACAGACGTTGAATTTGTTTTCACTGACGTCTCAAGGCCTGCAAACAACTGTGCGTTGGCTTTAGGATCTGCAGCATGCTGTGCCTCACGGTGCTGACTGCACTCACGCCCTGGGACACTCTGGTGTTGTTGCCTCACCCATGGGTGCTGGAGGGGACTGATTTGCAGAAGGACTTCGTCATCCTCTATTGATGCTGCCTGCAGTGACAGTGGGGCAGGGCTACATTGGCTGGTGTTATGCTTTGGTGATTGGCAATGGAGATGTGTTTCTCAGCTGCCATGTTTGCATCCTCCAGTCCCTCCAAATTGAAGTCCATCAGTTTCTACTTCAGTGAGCTCTGTGGGAATAATGTGAATCGGTTTACTCACCTATATGATAAGTTATCCATGTGTATGTTTTGGTAGCAGTACAACAATAAAAGTGTACACGTGACTCCTGTGCTGACTTTTTCATTATATATTCCATATATATGGAGAGGTGTGGCTCACTGGTTAGAGGCGGCAGACCCGAAGGCTGAGAACGGCCCGGGACCAGGGTTCGATTCCCGACGCGGCAGGGTCGAGGACCATGGTCAGCGGACTGATAATTCTCGCCTCGGTGCCCACTTTGGGCAGTGATCACACTCGGTAACTCTGGGCATTAAGCTTGCCTCATCTCTACAACGGCCCCCCACAGACGCCGGGGATGCCTGGCTTCACCTTGGAGATACCCAGCATGGGACCATCTCACAGGGAAAGCCAGGACGGGTTCCCCAGCGGTCATTCGCGCCAGGATACTCCGGCAGTAATTGAGCGCGCTATAAAACACCTTACATTTACATTTACATAATGAACAATAATAGTACATTTTGCCGAACTCGGGAAACAAGCGTCTGATGTATGCTGCAGTTCTATATGGACTTGGACATAGATGCGAGGACTGAGATGTGACAATTGTAAACAATTCACACTGACTTTGTGAGGTTCCAGGTGCTGAGCTATCAATGTTCCCAATCCCGCAATGGCCTCAGACTCGAGGGTGGTCTCAACTGTGGTCTCCAGTGCATATAGGGTCACCTCCAGTTGCCGGGGGCACCTCCTGTTGCCAGGATTCTGCAGTTGCTTTGCCAGCTCTTTCTTTGTACGTGGCCTGAGGTCATACCACCTCTTATGGACCTCAGCTATGGAGCAGTGGGTGAATCCAATAGCATTTATTTTTGTCTGCATTTCCTGCCAAATCACTTTCTTCTGATCTTGGACTGTCATGGATGTCCTTCTAAACAGCACCTCGTGGATCTCACAGTACTCCTCAATCAGGATCTCCAGCTACTTTTCTGAAATTTCAGTTGTTTTTTTTTAACTCCTGTATCCTTGTCTCCACTTTGGCTGGCTATTGGTCAAATGGATATTCTTTGGAAACTGTTGTATAATGGCAGCTGCACTCTACCTCCACTCCACTTCACTCAGCGGGCGCGACGATTGCGCGCCGAAGGCGCGCCTAAGGCAAGCCCGTCTGCGCCCGTCCGCGACCAGACGGGGCCAGGGGCCATAAACCCTGATCCCCACACTCTTCTGCTCAGGACCTATTCCTCGGCGGCCCTTCGTAGCATAGGCAGTGGAGTCGGTGCTCACTGTACCCATATCTACGCCCCTACAGAGCTTCCTACTCAATGCCTATTCTGTAAACATTCCTTCCGCCACTCCTATACGTCTATTTTAGCACAAACATACCGCATGTTTGCCCTAAATTGCCGCTCCCTACCCAAACATAGCACGCAGATTGCTATGCTGCTAGAGGATCAAAAACCTGACGTACTTTTCCTGACGGAGACGTGGCTTACGGCGCACTCCGAGCCAGACGTAGTATCAGCTCTACCTACAGGGTATCATATTGTCCGGCTAGATAGAGCGGAAGGGAGAGGGGGAGGTCTGGCGATCGTATTGAAGACCCAGTACCAATGCCGTACCTCAACAGAAACCATTCCTGAGTGTGAGAGCATGGCATTCTGCATTGAGATGAATGCTAATAGCTCTTTCTCCGGCACCCTGATCTATCGCCCCCCAGAACAACCCAAAATGTTCCACAGATCTCTTCCAGAGATTATAGCAGAAAGAATTATGGCTTCGGCCAACCACACGGTCCTAGGGGACCTTAATTTCCATTTTAACTCCCCCTCAGACCAATTCGCTAAAGAAGTAACAGAGGACCTTGGAGCTCTTCAAATGTCCCAGCTGGTGTTAGCTCCAACTCACGAAAAGGGCAATTTGCTGGATCCCATATTCAGCAACTGCCCGGGTCTGACGGCCGACTTACCTATACCCATCCCATGGTCGGACCACTTTTTGGTCCCGTTCACTTGGACCACACAAAAAGTCCTCCAGTTACCACCCCAAGCCACTACGAGAAGAAATTGGAAAAAGCTCCCTTTGGATGCCTGGGTACACAATCTGGACGCTACTTGTCCACTACTCTGCCCAGACCCTAACGTGGCAAATAGTAATTTTGTAGACTGGATTACAAATTCATTGGATCCGATCCTCCCTCTTCGCAGATCTTCCTCAAAGAAAATACACAAATCTGCACCCTGGTTCTCCGACTCCCTGAGGGAACTAAAACGCCGTTGCAGGCAACAAGAGAGAGCCTGGCGACTAGATTTCCTTCCGGACAAAAAGGCCGCCTACAAAGAGGCGATTAAAGCTTACAAAAAAGGAATCAGGCTCGCCCAGGCAACCTACTATTCAGATAAAATTCTTGAAGCTAAATCTAAGCCGAAGGAAATATTTAGTATAATAAAGCTATGCACCAGCCCCAATACGGCAACCCCGTCTAATAAAACCCAGGACCAATGTAATGAGCTTGCAAACTTTTTTCATGATAAAGTTGTAAAAATCTACTCTACATTCCCATCAGTAGCTACAAACCGGGACGCGACTGCCTCACCTCTTCCTAGATCGCACCTTCATCCCGAGCAGCCCTCCCTTGAGCACTTCCCTCTTATGGATCTCGACACTTTGAACAAGGTGGCACGCCAAGTTAAATCAGGCTCCCCTTGTGACCCTGCCCCCCCAGATGTCCTGCTGCAGGCATCTAAAATCACCTTGCCAATAATGCTGGAACTTCTCAACTCGTCCATCTCTGCATGCGTAGTCCCCACGACATGGAAACAAGCCATGGTGCGGGCGCTGCTAAAAAAACCTAGCCTAGATCCCGATGATAATGCTAGCTACCGCCCCATCTCACTTCTCCCTTGGGTCAGCAAGGTTTTGGAGAAGTTTATAAACGTCCAACTCGTTCAGTTCCTAGAGAACCATTCTCTGCTACACACATCACAGACAGGCTTCAGACCGAAGCACGGTACTGAAACCGCCTTGCTAGCAGTCACAGAAGAATCTCGAAGGGTACTGGATCAGGGAGGATCAGTGGCAGTGATCCTCCTTGA
The DNA here is from genome assembly GCF_964263255.1 of Lissotriton vulgaris. Classification (NCBI taxonomy): domain Eukaryota; kingdom Metazoa; phylum Chordata; class Amphibia; order Caudata; family Salamandridae; genus Lissotriton; species Lissotriton vulgaris. The sequence goes on along the minus strand of NC_141700.1, from coordinate 646,954,643 downwards.
TCTAAGTGCCGCATTCGATACGGTCAGCCATAACACCTTGCTGAACCGTCTCCATGACATCGGAGTATCTGGCGACGCACTAAGGTGGTTTGAGTCTTTCCTGTCTGAGAGATCCTTTCGGATCTTTGATGGCGAGACAACGTCCTCTAGCAAAACCCTCAGCTGCGGAGTACCACAGGGCTCCTCCCTGAGCCCTGTGCTGTTCAACGTATACATGAGGCCGCTGGCGGGTGTTGTCGAACCGTATGGCATCAAAATTGTGTCATACGCCGACGACACTCAACTAGTGGTCTCATTGACCGCTAGCAACAACAGGCAATGCCCGGCAGATCTGCTAAAATGCTTAGAGGATGTCAAGGGATGGATGACCTCCTCCTCCCTAAAACTGAATGGGGACAAGACGGAGCTAATGCTCCTAGGCCCTACCCCCCCAGTACCTTTCACCTCTCTATGGCCCTGTACTCTGGGTCCCCCCCCCATCCCCAAGGAAAGTGTGAAGAGCCTAGGAGTGTGGCTGGATAACAAACTCTCGTTTACCACCCAGGCCATGAAGTTGTCCGCCACATGCTTTGGCCTACTAAGAATTCTTAGAAAGATCCTTCCACTTCTACCGTTAGAAGCTAGAAAGGTGGCGGTACAAGGCCTCATTCAGTCTCGTCTGGACTCGAATAACGCCCTGTATGTTGGGGCTCCCGAAATGACCCTCCGGAAATTACAGATCGTGCAAAACTGTGCAGCACGCACTCTGCTACAGATTCCACGATCCCAGTCAGCCAGACCCGCTCTGAAGAGTCTCCACTGGCTGCCAGTGAGGCAGAGAGTAGCATTCAAGGCGTTATGCATGGCACATCACGCCTTTTGGAAAACAGGCCCACCCATTAACAACGACCTTGTTATCCCCTATCACCCAAACAGGAATCTTAGGTCGATGGAAGCCTTCCTTGCTGTTGTTCCCAGAGTGAAGAGAGCCAGGTCGGGTGGCAGGCTGTTCTCTCTAAACACTGCCAAACTCTGGAACGCCCTTCCCCTCTCACTCCGATCTAACCCAAATCTGCTTTCATTCCGAAAAAACTTGAAGACACTACTGTTTGCTAAATCTTTCGTGTCCTAATTCTTCCGTTCCTGGTAACTCCGCCTCAGCACAACTCAGCGCTTGGACGCCCCTGGGCAGCAATCGCGCTCAATAAATTTATTTTCATTTCATTTCATTTCACTCAGGCTGGTCTCTAGGCAGGTACTGTGAGGCACTTTCTGGTTCAGAGGTGTTTACCCATGACCAGTAGGTGTTTTTTCAGTATTTCAGTTGCTATTTATGCATCAAGTTAATTTCCTAAATTGTGATGCAACAGGGTAGTGACTCGTAATTTGTGAGCTCAAGTTGTATGTACATAAAGAATTGTGATTTCTTATTTGCGATTCACAGAGACTAACAACTTGAAATCACAAAACTTTTTGTTTGTTCATCTAGCCCTAAATAACCGGCTAACCAAGCTCAGCAATCACAGTCAACTTCAGTGGCACGGTGTCACCTAAACACATCTTTTCTTTCCAAATATCTTTATTGCTTAGTTAAAAAGAAATACATTTGCAATACAGTAGCAATACATAAAACCAGAATCAAATATATAGTAACGAAGAATTAAAAAGGACTGCATGACAAAGAGCCACTAGACTGGGATAAAACGATGTCAAAGTTATCATATAATAATGATCAGATAAATGCCATGACAGATAACAAGTATTGTAAATTCATCAAATATTAACTATAAATCCTAGGAATCTGGGACAGATAGAGCGTCTACATATATCGCAGCAAAGTCATGTTTAAGTTGTATTGCTTGATAGATAGGATAAATCAGAGAGGACAAAGAGATGGAAGAAGGGAAGAGAGAAAGAAAAAGAAAGAGAAAGAAAGAAAGAAAGAAAGAAAGAAAGAAAGAAAGAAAGAAAGAAAGAAAGAAAGAAAGAAAGAAAGAAAGAAAGAAAGAAAGAAAGAAAGAAAGAAATAATACTAGAGGGAAGGAAGAAGGATAAAATGGTGGGAAGGGACATCTGCTACACTTCTGAGAAAACACCTAAACACATTATAACTTTACAAGCCAGACAGAAAATAAATCACCATCTAACTGGGCCTCTCAAGTGCAGGCAAGATAATTAGCCACTATTTTAAGTTAATGCAAAAAAAATGACTAAAGTAAACACGCACACTGGGAAACAGGTTTATAACTGAAGAGTAAGGAATTATCTATTGTTGAATGTGAACAGTGTGCACACGTTTTATTCAGTCACTCAAAATGAAGGGAGCCAATAAGTAAAGTGACTCGTTGCTCCATTCATTGTCCATGCTGTGCTGCCTCAAAAGCAAAATATGAATGGCAATTTAATAGACCAATGAATGAAGCCTGCTGACCAATATCCCCTCTTTGTTGTAAATTATGTATGATTATTTTGCAGTAGAAATAATAGTCTGTTGAGACAGATGTAGTCTGTCGAGGAACATAACGCTGTTTTGAATGCCAGACATAAAACAGGGTCAATTGATCAGCCCTCTCCGTCATTGGTTGTTATGTCAATCACGTTTTGATTGGCCCACATTTCATACATTGCCTTTATGTAACTGTCAGTCCTAACATATGTAGTTTTACCTCTTAACAGCCTTGCAGCCTTTTCATTGGTGCAGTACTCCAATAGGAAGTACTTATAGGAAGGGGAATCCCATTTAGGGTAGCTTCCTGCTCAGAAAGTAATGCCTGACTCTGCCTGTCCCTGAGTAACCAAAGCCAGTGTCTGAGGCAGATGTTACGCAGAGACATATGGAATTAGATGGTTCCTGGTGTGTAGAATCTGTCTTTTCACTTAAGGGAGCTTCTGTAGCATTGCTGGTTGCAGAAAGCCACCCTTGCTCTACCCAAGGCACACTTCAGGCGATAAAGAAGTTGCCTTTTGGGACAATGAGTTCATCAATTCTCGACTCATTCCCATCCATTTCCCAGAGTCCATGGAACAACACATGACTGCGGTGAGACACTGTCATGGCGTGTGTGGGCTTGGTTCCTGGTGGAGGTTACTGAGCTCAGACACACTATAGATCCTGAGTCAGGTGGTCCTGGGCTGTCTCAGCGGGTGCCACAGGCAGTCTGCCATGGCAGCCTCTTGCACCCAGCTGTGCTGCACCACTGAACTGTAGAGTCGTTGACAGGCTGTCTAATGCTTGCACTGGTGGTTGATGGTGATTGTGCTTTCTGACTGTTCTCCAGAATGCATGGTCGGAGGCATGTACCCCTGCACGAATGGTTCACAAGAAGCACTAAGCATATGTACATCCAAAGAGCCAAAAATACATATTATTAATACATGCCTTTTAATGACAGAATGCATTTCCCCTGTTGCGTTTGGTCACTCAGTGGGATGTGGCGATGTCAAGAATAAGGTGGCATATTACCAAGCAATAGCGATAATTATCGCTATTGCTTGGTTAGAGACAAAAATTTACCGCTGAGCTGCGGCGATTTTTATCGCAAATAAATCTTGGTATTACCAAGGTTTATCGCAAATGCGATAAAAATCGGCCGCAATGCATGAATATCGCTGAAAAGTCAGCAATATTCATGCATTACCGAGCTAATGCTCTTAGCCATGTTATCCACCTCCCATTGGATAACATGGCTAAGAACTGCTCAGGGCAGGTGTTAGCTTTTGGAGATATTCGCGCTTAGCGCGAATATCTCCAAAAGTTGGTAATAGGAGATAGCGATGTTAGTGACTGTTTCCACTCGCTAACATTTTGACACGCCCACTTTGCATGTCATTAGTGATAAATATCACTGACATGCAAAGTGGGGCCCAAGATGGTCGCTATCTCCTACTAGCTGTCGCTAACTAGTGTTAGCGACAGCTAGGCAATAGGGAGATAATTTTATCTCCATTTTCTTGGCTTTTAAAGCCAAAAAAGCGGAGATAAACTCCCTTGATAATATGCCCCAAGGTGCCTTGGGTTGCTAAGTAAAGACCACATAGACCCAGCTGATAATGTACATAGCATGCTGCTCTCCTCCCCACTGCTGCTTGTCCTTTAAGGAAACATTCCTTCAGAGCATCAATTAACAAAGCACTCTTACAATAAACTCGTATTTATATAAAAATGTGCCCCTCAGGGCCGACTTTAGGGTGGTGCGACAGGTGCTGACATCTGGGGCCCCTAGTTTTGAAATATATGTTGGATTTAAAAATACCTCCTTCAGAGTTGGTTACCTTCAGCAATCTTCAGGCAACCATTAAAATGTCAAGATATCTCTGGTAATTAATCTTCCTGCTGGAGAGAGATCAGAGTTTTGTGTACCGAAGGTTTTAACTCATCATGAAGTAGAGCAGAGGATTAATATGCCTGCCGCACAGCACGCGTGCCATGCAGACCACAAAGTGCATATAATGTAGATAGTTAATTGGCTTACTGCTTTTGTAGAGAGATGCTTTTGTTAGTTGCAGTTTATAAGTTACAATTCTGATATAGCACAGTGAACTATTAACTGTAAAAGAGCTGCAAGCAACCAGCAAGATATAGGCAGAGCCACTGGAATTATGTGGTAGAGGAGGGCCAAACTATGTGGCAGGTCTGAGTAAAGTATGTGGCAAGCAAAAGCAAATTGTACGGCCTAATGAGGCATATTGTGGTGGCATTACTTCATTATTATGCAATGTTTACACTTGTTAGCACTTCATGGGCATTTGTTGCACCTCATTAGTACAAGTTTGACACCAAAGTATAGCAATAAGCAATAGAAAGGTAACCACTCGACCTTTGCAAAGGGCCTTGCACTGTGCAGCGACATGTGTTGGTGCTTTTCTAGTAATTGTTTAACCATTTGAGCTAGAAACAATTCTGGGTTAAAATGTGCAGATTTTGCAGTTGATGGCGAATTATGTGACAAATGAAGCAAACCTGTAATAATACATATAACGCTGCATCCGTACAATTGCATAATTCCAGTGGCCCTGGGTGCATTGCTTAATTTGAGCTGGTACTTTCCGGTGCTAAGCACCGGCACTTAATTGGTTTCTGGCGCTCTGCATCGGCATCTAATTGTCAACACCACACTTAGGGCAGTCTGCCACAAGGTGGCGCTGCTCATGTAATTTAGAGATGAGCAGTATAACAGTTGTTTAGGAAAATAATATACATAAAAAAATTGCTAACACCTGCCTCCCCAGCCATTCCTTTAGCTTTGGGGACCTGGAATAATCTGATCTGTCGCATTTACATGCAAGAGAGATGGTTAGCAGTTGTTTTGGCAACAATGACAAGGGCGATGGGTGGTGCAAGCTGCAGTGGCCTCCTGGTCAGAGCCCTGGCACTTAATCTTTTACAAATTAAGCACTGCCTGGGTGTAGTTTAGAGCATTATGATTTCTTCCTGTATCTTTCATTATCCTAATTTTACTAATTTTGCTAAAAAGGGTTCATTTGTGTAATAATCAATTATTAGTCAAGCCAACGCCCAACCACAGTGTTACTTTTTAAACCCTGAGTTTGTGCTCCTCCAGACCAATCACTCTTAAACTACACTGTCTACTAATAAGGATGCCGTGGAACACCTGCACCTTGTAGTCCTCTTTGTTTTATGTAACATTTCCTATGCACTGACTTATACATCTATATGATTGGGGTGGATTGGATTGGATAGGGGTGGATTAGATTGGAGAGAGGTGGACTGGATTGGAATGTGCTGGATTGTGCTGGATTGATTTGGAGTGGGTGCAAATTGAACTTCAGTGGGTGGGTTGGGGTGGATTGGAGTGGGGTGGAGTGGGGTGGGGTGGGGTGGGGTGGGATGGATTGGATTGGATTAGAGTGGGGTGTGGGGGATTGGATTAGAATGGGGTGTATTGGGGTGTATTGGGGTGGACTGGAGTGACATGGATTGGACTGGCTGGATGTGAGTGGGGTGGATTTTTTTATTTTTTTATTTTAAAAGGTTTTATATAGCGCTGGTTAGACCCGGAAGTATCAGAGTGCTTTACATGACTATCAGATCATAATTGCAGTTTACATCGTTACAAAGGTTACACAGTTATTAGAGCCTGGCAGCATAGTTACAAGCAAGGTCGAGACAAACAAAAAGGACATATACGTAATGGAAAAAGCAGGCAAGGGGAGGCAATCTGGGGAGGGGGGTAAGAGCAGGGAAAGTAGGCAGAGAATGGAGGAGGGAAAGAGGAGGGGAGGGTGAGAGACAAAGCATGGAAAGAGGAGGGGGAGGGTGACGGGGACACAAACTGGTAGACGAGTCAAAGTTGCGTCCAAAGTCCCGTAAGCTGTGAACCCAGGGGAAGTGGTATAATTTCCCCATCTCTGTTGCGAGAGGCTCCCTATACACAGTGGATTCTCTCGAAGTGTTCTCTGAGACTCCAAGGCCTACATACTGGATCCTTCCCCAAAAAGGGGAGAGGGAGTGCTTTGGCAAGGGATGCCATACCATACCACAACTATGAGTGGCTCCCTTGGCACTGTGGACTCTCTCAGCGGGTTCACTGAGACTCCAGAGTATATAAATTGGATCTTTCCCCAACAAGGGTAGAAGGAGTGCTTAGTCAAAGGGCACAAAAGGACGGGGCTAGGCGGTGTAGCGGGCAAGGGGAAAGAAGCAAAGGAAGTAGACAAAGAAAGAAACCCTCCAAGTCCTCGTTCCAAGTCCCAGCGCAGGTCGCTGTTCTGGCAGTAGGCTCTGAATACCTCAAGTGCTCGTTTCAGCAGGTGAGTAAACCTGGTAATCAAAAGCTTTGAAGGGGGTGTCGGCACATCAGATCTACTACTGTCCGAGGGGGCGCTTAAGGGTTCCTCCCTCTGGACATAAGGGCCGCCATTTTGTGCAGCTCTACGGAGAAATTCATGATACCATGATAGGGGCCATAGTAGGGTCAGGCACTGTAGTCTTGCATAGGCGCTGGTAGGCACTATATTTGCTGTGGAGCCATGGAAGATTAGCCTGATCTCAAAAGAGCACTAGGCTATATGTTTTTGCAGGTATCCGGTTGTAGTGATAGCAAGTTTAGCAGGTGTAGATGGGAATCTTGTAAAAGACCCTCATTGCGGCCGCCATTTTACAGTCAGGCAGTCTGAGCGCAAGGGATTAAGCGTGCTTGCTCTTACTTCTTTGTGGCTGAAAAGCTCACATCACCCTCATTCACCTCTTTCCTTGTCCAACCCGTGTCATTTAGATGGTGCCTGGTCTCAGCAGTGCCTCAATGTCGCAATAACGATTGCCACGAGAAGCCTGAGTGGGGCACTGCCTCAGAGGTACGATACGTGATGATAGGGCAGGTAGAAAATGGGCCGCTGTGCAACCGGTAAGCGGTTCTCCGATGTATCGATGCCATTCGTTTACCCAGACTCTCAGCAGAGATTTGGTGAAAGGAATGGCCTTAAATACTGCAAGAAGCGTATTAAGAGGCTTAAAAAGGCTCTTCCATGGGAGGCGATGCAGGCTCAAGACACCATCTTCACTGCGCTCCACCCGTACCGTTAATCCCAACAACTCCACAGGCTCAACCGCCAGTGCAGATCACTCCCTCAATGGCAGCCGCGGAGTAGAAAAGTCATGGGCAAGTGCGGTGAGCCCAAGTAATTGCTGACAGATGTCTGCACCGCTGAGGATGCTTCTCCCGCAGACCGGAGAGTGTGAGTGGATGTAAGTGGGGTGGTTTGGATTGGTGTGGGGTGGATTAAGGTGGATAGGAATGGGGTGTTTTTTTTTAGGGTATTGGATTAGGTAGAGTGGAATGGATTAGAATAGGCATGGTGTATTGGATTGGATTGAATTGAATTGGAGTGTGGTGGATTGGATTGGAATTGGGTGTATTGGAGTTGCATTGATTGTAGTGGGGAGGATTGGATTGGATTGGTGTGGTGTGGATTAGGTTGGGTCGATTGGATTGGTGTGGATTGGAGTGGGAAGGATTGGAGTGTTGTGAGTAGATTGGAGTGGAGCAGGTGGATTGGTATGGGATTGTATCAGAATGGGATGGAATGGATTGGAATGGATAGATTAGAGTGGGGTGGATTGGATTGGATTAGGGTGGGTTGGATTGGAGTGGGGTGGATTAAGGTGGAATGGAGTGGGGTGTTTCGAAGTGGATTGCAATGGGGAACTGGATTGGCATGGTGTGAGGTGGAGTAAGTTGATTGGAGTGGGGTGGATGAATTGGATTGGGGTGGATTGGAGTGTGTTGGGTGGATTGGAGTGGAGCAGGGTCGATTGGGTTGTGGGTTGTATTGTACTGTGGTGGAATTGTTTAGAGAGAGGTAGATTGAATTGTAGAGTGGTGTATTGGATTGAAGTGCAGTGGATTTGGTGGTTTTAGATTGGAGTGGGGTGGATCGCATTGGAAACGATGCGTTACACTGGAAAGGGTGGGTCGGGTTGAAGTGGCTGAATTGGATTGAAACTGGGTGGATTAGATTGGAGTGGGCAGGATTCTAATGGAGTGGGTAGATTGAAGGATGGTGGATTTGACTGGAGTGGGGTAAAGTGGATTGCTGTGGTGTGGATTGAATTGGATTGAGGTAGGTTGTGGTGGCTTGGATTGTAGTGGGATTGATTGGGGTGGTTTGGATTGGATTGGAGCAGGTTGGGTTGGTCTGGAATGGGGTGGGTTAGGTTGGATAGGAATAGGTGGATTGGAGTGGGGTGGAGTAGATTGAAGTGGGGTGCGGTGGATTGGATTCGATTGGAGTGGGATGGATTGGAGTTTGGTGGATTGGTCTGGAGTGGGGTGGACTACAGTAGATTGTATTGGAGTGGGATGAAATAGGATGGAGTGGGATGGATTTGTTTGAGGTGGATTGGGTTGGAGTGGAGTGGATTGGATTCAGTCCAAAGCGACCAATGCCGTCCTCCCTCTGGTGGCCTGCTGAATTTAACACAGGCTCCTTCTGCTAGAAACCTTGCCATCACATTTGACTCCATACTTCCTTTCACCACCCAAATTAAATACATTTCTTCCTGCCAATCTGATATGTAGACTACAGATAATCTAGAATGCAGCAGCCAGACTTATTCATAGAGTCCCTCACCTGCAACATATCTCTCCGCATCTGAGACATCTGCACTGGTTTTCGATGACACAGCGCATTTAATTTAAAGCTTTCAGAGCTTTCCATGGAGATGACCCTCGCGACTGAAATAATTAGATTGACCCTTTATACTCAAGAGAGAGCAATTAGGTCCAACAAAAGCCGGTTGCTACAGATTAAGGCACGCTGTGGAGGAAGCTCCTTTACTCCTTTACTATTCTGACAGGTAAATTATGGAACAGCTTGCCATCCAATTTGCGATGGCCTGAGTCATTGGCCACTTTCAAAAGGAAACTCAAAGCCTGGCTGTTTGATACTGTCTCAATCAAGCACTCAATCAGGGGCTTGTAAAGTGTGGTTACTCACCAGTGAGGTTCTTAAGGGTAGGCCTGGGTGGATTTTCAGGAGTTTTCTGTACTCTGCGCTCTGCGTAACTCACGGAGTGCAGAAAACTCTGCCCCACATAGTGCAGTGGAGTTTTCTCCTTGCTCGCGCTCACCAATGATAAGTTGGTGAGCGCAAGCTGCTGCTCAGGTAGAATATTATTCTCGAGCAGCAGGAAGAGCAGCGCGAACAGCCTTTTGTGCTGCACTCCACCACTTATGGAACTTTTCGGAACGTCGTGAACTCCGCCCAGGGTTGCTCAAGGCGCTGGGGGAGAGGGGCTGCTGGTTGGACTGGGTGGAAGTGTGCAGTTTTTAAGATATCACAACTAATTTTACACTGTCTGGTCTGAGTTCCAGGATGCTTCTGTTTGAAGCAGCTCTGCGATTTAACAAATGCTGAGTGATTTGATTGATTGAGCTGGACTGGATTGGGGTGGATTGGTCAGTGAGGTGGATTGGACTGGAGTTCGGTGAATTGGATTGGGTGGGTGTACTAAACTGGGGTGTGGTGGATTGGAGTAGGGTGCATTGGAATGTGGTGGATTAGTTTGGATTCGGATGCGTGGATTGGATTTTATTGGGTGGATTGGATTGGAGGGATTGGACTGGGGTGGGAGACTGGACTCAGGTCTGGTGGATTGGATTGGACTGATTATACTGCAGTAGGGTGGGATGAACTGGATTGGGGTGAGGTTGAGTGAAATGGAGTGGTGTGGGGTGAATTGGATTGGAGTGGAGTGGACTGTTGCTAGGTGGATTGGACTTGGGTTTGATTGGGGTGGATTGGATTGGACAGGAGGGGGTGGACTGGATTGGAGTGGGTTGGATAGTTTTGGATTGGACTGGAATGGTGTGGATTGGACTGGAGGTGGGTGGGTGGATTGATTGGAGAGGGTGGAGTGAATTGGAGTGGGGTGGGTTGAATTAGATTGGGGTGGGGTTGATTGAATTGGAGTGGGGTGGGGTGGATCAAAGTGGATTGCAGTTGAGTGGATTAAGGTTGATTGGAATGGGGGATTGGTTGGTGTGGGGGGGGAGTGTGTGGGTTGGATTGGAGTGAGGTGGATTGGCGTGGATTGGATTGTGTGGGAAGGACTGGAGTATTGTGAGTAGACTGGAGTGGAGCAGGGTGGATTAGGTTGTGATCGAATCAGGATAGGGTGGAATGGATTGGAGTGGAGTGGGGTGGATTGTATTGGAGTGAGGTGGGGTGGATTAAGGTGGAATATAGTTGGGTGGATTGCAATGGGGAATGGGATTGGCATGGGGTTGATTGGATTGGTGTGGGGTGCAGTGGGTAGATCGGATTGGATGTGGTGGGTAGATTGGAGCAGCCGGGTGGATTGGGTTGTGGATTGTATTGTAATGGGGTGGAGTGAATTGGAGTGGATTGAATTGGATTGGACTGGAGTGGGGTGGATTGGATTGTGTTGGTTTGGATTGGAGTGTGGTGGATTGGATTAGAATCGGGTGGTTGGACTGGAATGCTGTCAGTTGAGTTGGAGTGGATGTATTGGACTTAGGTGGATTAGACTGGCGAGGGGAGAACTCTATTTGCATGGGGCAGATTGGAGGATGGTGGATTGGACTAGAGGGGGGGGAGTGGGTGACGCGAATTGCTGTGGTGTGGATTTGTTTGGAGTGTGGTGAATTGTGGTGACTTGGATTGGAGTGAGGTTAATTGGGGTTGTTTGGATTGGAGTGGTGTGGATTGGATTGGAGTAGGGTGGGACTGGAATGGGATGGGTTGGGTTGGATAGGAGTAAGTGTATTGGAGAGGGGTGGAGTAGATTGGAGTGGTGTGAATTGGATAGGGTTGGAGTGGAGTGGATTGGATATTGGTGGTTTGGACTGGAGTGGAGTGGACTAACGTAGATTGTTTTGGAGTGGGATGGATTGGGGTAGAGTGGGATGGATTTGTTTCAGGAGGATTGGATTGGAGTGGGGTAGATTGCATTCAGGGCTGGACTGGCCCTAGAGGGCACCGGGTATTTCCCCGGTAGGCCGCTAGGGTGGGGGCCCATTTTGGGCCCCTGGGGGGACGTTTTTGTTACCAGGGGTCGGCAGTATCGCCCCCGGTAACAAAATAGGTCAAAACCGGCCCTCGCAAACTGCTTGTCTGCACTCCCCTTCACCCCGGGGAGGGGGGGGGGGGCAGCTGAGCAGTTTGTCAGGGCCAGTTTCTGTTTCCAGTCCAGCCCAGATTGCATTCAGTCAAAAGGGACGACTGCAGTCCACCCTCTGGTGGCCTGCTGAACTTAATTCACCCCCAACAACGACTCCTTCCTCCTTCTGCTAAAAACTTTGGCATCATATTTGACCCTATGCTTTCCTTCACTGCCCAAATTAAACACATTTCTCTCTGCTAATCTGATACGTAGATTACAGATAATTTAGAACACAGTGGCCAGACTTATTAGTAGTGTCCCTGGTCTGCAACATATCTCTCCCCATCTGAGACATCTGCTTCTGGCTTTTGATGGCACAGCACATTTAATGTAAAGCTTTCAGATGGGTGGAGTGGTGTGGACTGGATTGTAGTGGGGTGGATTGGATTGGACAGGAATGGACTTGATTGCATTGGGGTGCGGTGGTGTGGGGTGGGGTGGAGTGCAGTGGATTGGATTGGAATAGGGTGGGGTGGATTGAAGTATGGTGGGTTGAAGTGGGGTTTATTAGGTGGGGTAAAATGGATGGATTTGATTGGAGTGGAATTGATTAAACTGGGGTGGGTTGGACTGGATTGGGGTGGGGTTGTTTGGAGTGGGTATATTGCACGGAGGTTGGGTGGATTGGGTTGGTGGGATTGGACTGGGTGGGATGGTTTGGAGTGGGGTGAATTAGAGTAGGGTGTAATAGGGTGAATTGACTGGAGTGGGTTGGATTGGGGTGGGTGGACTGGATTGGGCTGAGATGTATTGGATTTGAGGGGGTGGATTGTGGTAGATGTAACTGGAGAGGGGTGGATAGGACTGGAGTGGGGTGCAGTGAGGTGGATTGAAATGGAGTGACATGAAGTGGGGTGGGTGGAGTGGATTGGGGTGGGATGGGTTGGGGTGGATTAGATTCAAATGGGGTGGATTGGGTTAGGTTGGTGTGGATTGGATTGGGGTGGGTTAGGGTGGATTGGAGTAGAGTGGGGTGGATTGGATTGGAGGGGTTTGGATTGGGTGGAGTTGGGTGAGGTGGACTGGATTGGAGTGGGATGGAGTGGACTTGATTGGATTGAGTTGGAGTGGGGTGAAGTGTGGTGGAATGGATTGGAGATGGGATGGACTGGATTTGAGTGGGGTGTATTGGATGGATTTGATTGGAATAGAGTCTATTGAACTGGGGTTTATTGAACTGGGTTGGGGTGGACTGAGTTGGAGTGTGGTGGATTGGATTGTATTGAAGTGGATGGATTGGGGTTGGGTGGAGTGGTTTGGACTGGGTTGAATTGGATTGGGTGGGATATTTGGGAGTGGGCTGAATTTGATTGGGGGGCTGGGTGCATTGGACTGGAGTGGATTGGGTTGGGGTTGGCTGGGATGGAGTGGGGTGGACTGCAGTGGATTGGACTGAGGTGCAGTGGATTGGACTGAAGTGGTGTGTACTGGATTGCAGCCGTATGGATAGGTTGAAGTAAGACGGATTGGACTAGAGGTGGATTGGATTTAGTGGGGTGGATTGGATTGGAGGGGTTTGGATTGGGTGGAGTTGGGTGAGGTGGACTGGATTGGAGTGGGATGGAGTGGACTTGATTGGATTGAGTTGGAGTGGGGTGAAGTGTGGTGGAATGGATTGGAGATGGGATGGACTGGTGAAGGACTGGGTTTTATTACCACCCAGCGGTGCCAGGGGACAACACCTGAAACCTTCGTGGGTTACCTGTTCCGGCGTACGAATGACAGAGACACGGGACACTTCCTTCGGCGTCAAAGATTCAAGGTTTATTTACTGCAGGGAACACAGAAGTCACGACAAGTACAACACGTGCAACTTGGGGAGACTGCTTCAAATTGGTTCTGTGGATCGCTCCTTTTATACAGAATTTACCCATAGGACAACATGATACACAAGGTTTACAACCCGGTTCCCACAATTATCCCCCAGAGGGGTCGCTTTGGCCACTTTGATACACACAAGGTCCGGAACACAAGTGCGGAAACTTTTGGCGGTTTCCAGCTGTAAAAACCCATCTTCCCACTATTTAGTACATTCCAACCAGCAGTAAAACAGATCGAAATAGGGACGAAAACAGGTGTGGAGGAAGATGGAAATAGTGGGGAGATCGGAAAGGGTGTAAAAGGGGAGGTATCGGGAAACACGAGATACAGGCATCAAAGGGACGTGCCTAATGAGATGCACGGCTGAGACAATACACCGACACGGCGAGATGAGCCTCGAGCGGGGCCATCTGCCTTACAGTATCATCCCCCTCGTCATAAAGACACTTACAAAGAACATGTGTTTTCCGCAAATATCTTGGGAGTCCCAGGGTCGCGAAGCGGACAACGTCCGTTCGCTGGCTACTTGAGGGCAAGAGACAAAATGGATGCCATATCTAAGATGGAACCCGTGGGTACAGATGAAAAACCCACATAGCAAACTAACGGTTTGAGTTTGCACAGCGAAACTGCGCACAATTACTAAACTCGTCATTTGCGGTTCATAGATACCAAACTCGACCATATTCGTACGAGTCGAAAAACACCACTTACAATTATCACGGAACCTCAGACGCTCCTTTTGCCCTCATGTAGGCAAGCACTAGTCGAAATCATACTCGATATTCATCAGTCCATCTAGATGTTGCTGTAGCATAGCTCTGTCCAATCGAGTCCCCTTGGTAACAGGTGGCTGTCTCATACACGTTGTAGCACAGAGGCCACATAAGGCAGGACCGCACTGCACACAAAGGCAACACGTGAACAGGAACGCCACAACGACTCCGATGATCATCAGAATCTTCCAACCCCAAGTCGACATTAGGCCCCAAAACCACCCAAGTAGCGTCCAATCCCCTACGTCCACGTGTATGGATTCGGAGATTTTATGCAACTTCGAGATGGCTTGATAGACAGTCGGAGCATTATCAGGAATGAAAATACAGCAGCTCGAATGGATCACCTTACATACTCCACCTCGATCTGCTAAGATCACGTCTAAAACCATACGGTTTTGTAACGTCATAAGTCTATCCGCCTGGAGTTCTGTGGTGATATTACCAAGGGCACTGGCAGTAATATTAGCTGTCGATTCTACCACTCGAGTCAACTGTCTCAGGTTCCTACTATTAACCATAGGTCCCCAAAACGGGAGGAAACCTTTGAAAAAGTCTCCTGCCTCTTGACCGGCAGTATCCTCTTTGCTAATTACACCTCTCACAACTCTAGTCTTGTGATAATCCGCATCTACAGTGAACGTCGGAGGCAACAAGTTTGCGATAAAACATGAGCCCATGAAATCAGAGGGCAACCATGCATATGCACGATCATGGCAGATAAAGTATGTACCCTTGGCAGCCAAAAACACAGGGGACGAGACCATAGGCAGAATGTAATTTTCAGTGCAGGCACTCTCTCCAAGTCGGGCTTTCGATCTTCGGCCACGACCTATTAGACAAAAATTACCAATGTGGGGTACGACCCATATCGGAGACGAGCTTTTAAGCTGTTTTTCACTAGTGAACACACTATATTCGCCTCTACTTAGGACCCTATAGGCTTGTACCTCTTCTTCAGGAATAAGCGAGGGATCATAGATATCGCTATCTAAGTCTTCAATTGCTATAGACAAAGGTTTCTGATACGAGGTAGGACCGGAGTAGGGGGAACGTGGTTCTCGAATGGGGTGGAAACCCAGTGTGCTTCGAAACATTATTTGAAATGCTCGAGCAGACCCTTGGGAACTATACGGTAACACCAGATATGGAATTCCCTTATCCGTGGTGTGTGGCATCAACCCACACACCCAACAATTAGTAGTGTTAACCACTAATTGATGCTGATGAAGGAGCTGAATAAAGGAATTATTGCGGAATTCTGCACGTCTAGCCTGCTCGTGTTCGGGTAAGATATGAAAAGAATGAGGAGATGTAGTGGAGGTGGGTTTAGAGTCAGGGGTAGGAGTAAGTATAGCAGAAGGTGTTAAGTAAACCATCATATAATACACCCCACCCGCCAAAAATGCAGAAACAGTCAAAAATAATACGAATATTTGGAACACAAAACATTTGGTACGACTGAGTTGTTGCAACTTGAATCTATGCGCTTGAGCTCCTTCCAAGTCCGTCAGCTTCGAAAATGCCATGCCCTACGACCGTCCGCAACGTTTCTTGACGCACTTCGTTCTGTGTAGCAGTAGTCAATCCCTAGGAGTTCCCAGGAACCGACGGTCTTTAACCTAGTGTCAAGACCTGCTAACCAGAAGGAAGTACGCGCGCGGCCCTACGGTCTTTATTTCACAAATGTATATATATGCGAACACAATGTTTCTCAGCTGTGGAAGGAAAAAATGTAAGGAATGGAACTCAATGAATATATACAAAAAATAATTACAATGATATGAGTGTTCAAACTGATCGTGGAAAACGGGATAATGCAATTGTCAAGGGACAAAACAGGATCTTTTATTAGTCTCTGGTGCTAGATCGCAAAAAGTATCGGGTTTTCCCAGGACGTGTCTGCTCGTCAAACAAAGGATCCGTTGAAGAGACAGCGTTCTGTTGATCAGTTGAATGTTCTGGTCTTGAGTCTTTTGATGACAAATGTTCAACAGTGTCTTTTTGCTGCACTGAGGACTCTTCGACAGGTTGCGCGTCACTGAAAGGTACAAACGTCGGCAATCCTTCGGTTTCAGCTGATGGAATGCTTTTCCTCACCCACGAGTCTGCTGGCAACGGGATAGGGACCTTTTTGGTGTGGGTGGCGTGCACCCAATTCTTCCGTCCCTCAAGACGAACTGCAGTTCTCGTGGCAAGGAGGACCTGGTAGGGTCCAGTGAACCTCGGGTCCAAGTTGTTCTTGCGCGAAAAGTTGCGCGTCACCACCCAATCTCCGGGCTGGAGCTGGTGGCCTGGACCCTCCGTCTGCGTCGGCAATGCTTCGTGAACCTGTTGGTGAATTAACCTCAGTTTAGCAGTCAAGTCATGAAGATAATCGATCAACATTGGATACTCAAGATCACAGAACATACCCGGTCTAGGGACCCCCCAAACGTTAGCAGGACGACCGAACACTATTTCATAGGGACTGAGCCCTACTCGGGAGTGTACAGTTGCCCTTGTTGACAGTAATGCTAAGGGTAAAGCGTCAGGCCACGAGAGACCAGTCGTAGCCTGAATCTTTGCTAGTTTTAGTTTAAGGGTGCCATTATACCCTTCAATCAAACCTGCTGACTGGGGATGATTGGCGCTATGGAATTTCTGATTAATTCCAAGGCCCTTACACACACTCTTCATCACACTCCCCACAAACTCACTTCCGTTATCGGACCACACAACTCTAGGCATTCCGTACCGAGGAAAGTATTCCTTCAGTAGGATTTTCGCAGTAGACAAAGCTGTATTGTCTTTAAGAGGATAGGCCTCGATCCATCGGGAGAATGCACAAACCACAACTAAAACGTATTTCAGGTTATTGCATCGCTCCATATGGATGAAGTCCAATTGAATCACCTCAAAGGGACATGAAGGGGGAGCAAAACTACCAGGAGGAGTTGGGGTTCCCTTACCAGGATTATACAACATACACACCATACAATTCTTCACCAATCTCTCAGCACACTTCGTAATACCATCATTCTTCCACACAGGGGATAGCAACTTGCAAATACCTTTCGCACTAATATGTGCTAACCCATGTGCCATTGTCACAACAGCCAACACATACGCATCGGGCAACATCCACCTTTTCTGATCCGATAAGTCAATCCAACAACCATTCGCATCCAACTTTCCCGTGCTTTCTTTCCACTTCGTCTTTTCAGTCTCGGTGGCCTCATTCTGAATTGCTTTCACACTCTCGATAGTGTCCTCACACATACTCGATTCTGTAGGCCACCTAACCGAACTCGTCACATACATTCGAGTGCTAAGGTTCCGGGCAGTCTCCTTAGCAGTCTCATCCGCAAAAGCATTACCACAACCAACATCATCCGTCACCTTACAATGCGCACTGCATTTAACAATCGCCACTTGCTTAGGCAACGTAAGTGCATCCAAAAGATCATTCACAAGCTGGCCATGCTGAATCTTCGTACCATGGGATGTTAGAAAACCTCTCTCTCTCCACAACCGTCCAAAACTATGTGCGACGCCAAAAGCATATTGGCTGTCGGTAAACACATTCACTCGTTTCCCTTTCGCCAACACGCACGCTCTAGTAAGAGCGATCAGCTCTGCGGCTTGGGCAGAATTCTGATTTAATCTCGCAGTCTCAACAACAGTATTCAACGTTACAACAGCATATGCAGTAGTCACATCGCCATTCGGTAATTTAAAACATGAACCATCCACATACAGCGTTCCATCTGGGTCTTCCAAAGGAGTGTTTTTAAGGTCCACTCGACCTTTTGTTTCCTCTTCTGTCCTCAAATAACAGTCGTGTTCTGTTATTTCATCTGACTCTGAGCTAATTGGTAACAAAGTTGCCGGGTTCAGAACATTACAACGTTTTATTTGAATGTGGCTTGCCAACAGCGTCAACTCGTACCCAGACAACCTCGCACTCGTCAAGTGCTGAGTTTTCGTACGATTCAAAAGAGTGTCAACTGCATGCGGAACCATCACCGTAAGCATATTATCCATGACCAATCCTGCTGATTGTCGGATGGACACCGCAGCTGCCGCTGTTGCTCGTAAACAACTCGGCAATGCTCTGGCTACTGGGTCCAAGGTCGAGGAAAAATATGCACATGGACGTTGCTTACCACCAAAAGGTTGCGTTAAGACACTCAACGCACAACCTTCCCTCTCGTGAACATATAATGTAAACGGCTTGCTATAGTCAGGAGTACCTAACACAGGAGCCGAACACAATGAATCACGTAATTCAGAAAAACTTTTCTGACATTCTTCTGTCCATGGTAAAGGAGTTGAAACATCCTTGCACGTAAGAGCTACCAATGGTTTCGCTAGCAATGAAAAATTTGGAATCCATTGCCTGCAGTACGACGTGATACCTAGAAAGGCACGCACATCTCTTTGGGTTGTTGGCACAGCCATTCGCGCAATTGCCGCAATTCTCTCTGGGGTCAACCGTCTTCCCTCCTTTGACAATAAGTGACCTAAATAGGTTACTTCTTGACAACAATATTGGAGTTTAGAAGGTGACACCTTATGATTTAACTCGCAGAGATGTTGCAGCAGCGATACCGTAGCAATTTTGCAAATGTCCTGAGTATCAGCAGCCACCAATAGGTCATCGACGTATTGGATTAAGGCCGCACCAGCCGGCAACCTAAATGCATCCAGTTGACCCTTCAGGGCTTGACTGTAAATCGATGGACTTTCACAGTAGCCCTGAGGAGCGCGTTTAAACCGGAAGCTGCGTCCACCAAGAGAGAAACCGAAAAGGTCTCTGCTCTCTTCCGCAATGGGAATGCTGAAGAACGCATTCTTCAAGTCAATCACCGAAAACCACGATGCAGAAGCTGGAATCAGAGTCAATAGCGCCGTGATGTCAGGCACAACGGGGAACTGAGGAATCACAATTTTATTCACCTCCCGTAAATCGATAACAAAACGGTAAACAGGTGGTTTCGAAGGATCAGTACGTTTTAGAATGGGCAGTACAGGGCTGTTGCACACGTTTCCCCGTGTTTCTTCAATTACGTCTTTCTCGATCAAATCATATATGATCGCTAACAGTGCTCGTTCACCATCAAGAGAGATACGATACTGGGGAATGCGTGGCAATCGCACATTAGATTTCAATTGAACAACATAAGGGGAGATGTCAAGCAGGCCCACATCGTTGGGACCTGTTGCCCACAAAGATGAAGGAAGAGAACTCAATTCCGGTGGAAGCTTATCGAGAGACAAGTACATGGGAGAGACAACCCTCTCTCCCAGCGTAAGTTTTACACCCGCTGGAGAACAATACAAAGTTGCATGCAAACGTTTAAGCAAATCCAGGCCCAAAAGATTTTCACCACAACCAGTAGTCAAAATCAACGGAGCTTCTAGCTCACGGGGCCCAATTATAAGGGGCAAAGGGCGCGACACTGGATTGCTAACAGGGGCGCCAGAGAATCCAACGGAAACATTTGTTAAGCCAGACAAAGGTGCGCCAGGGAGTTTCGAATGCTTAATGGAACTTTTCGCTGCACCAGTGTCCAACAGAAAAGGCTCAACGACGCCCGATGTAGCAACTGCGACGTAAGGCCCTCTCTGATCAACCGGAACTGATACCACTCCCTCTCCTTGTCTATGGCTGTCCTAGTAAGTACTGTCATCAATTCCCTGATCGACGTAATAATCGTCTACATTGTACTGCGCAGATCGTCCTTGCGAGGATCCACGTTGATCAAAACAATTATCGGAATTTGATGAGTTATCTGAACGGTCATTCTGAGCACCACGACCTCTTCCACGTGATGTCTGCTGTGAACCACCACGACCCCCTCTAGATGAACTACCCCTATTACGTTCGTTCAGAACAGGACAATTGAATTTGATATGTCCCTCCTGTCTGCAATAAGCACATTGATTGTACCCCAACGAAGATCTTTGGGAAGAGGAGTCATTATGAGTTTGTGATCGGTTCGATTGCGACTGCGATCGATTTTGTTGCGAAGTATTCTGATTCGAACGTGGAGGATACGCTTGCTGCAACAACACTTTAGTTTTAAGTTCTTTCGTCTTTTTATCAGCACGGTCACTTTCTTCTTTCTCTCTATTCTCATAATACTGTGCCGTAGCCAATATTTGAGCCGAGGTAGAAACGGCCCACGCACTTTCTGAATTCTTCAATTTATTGCTCAAATCGGGCAATAAGTTCGAAACAAATTTATCCACGAACAACCTTTGACCACCCTCAGTACTCATATCCTGACCACTATGATCAATGAATGCCTCCTCAAACCTCGTAAAGAAGTCGGAGACACTCTCGTCCTTTTTCTGTTTACAAGCTGACAGTTTGTCCCAATTCACCCTCATAGCTGGCATAAGAGTTTTCATTAACGTTATTATTCTTTGGGGGAGAGCAGTAATGAGTTGTTCAGGCTTAGCCCCGCCAACTTGTCGCGTATCGGCCGCAATAAGAGCAGCCCAATGGCCACCTTATTCATTTGGATGATTCTCCTGACGAATCTTAGCCCACACCGGTTGAGGCACAACATTGCCAAACAACATGTCGATATCAGCAAGATTCATTATCGTAGCGTCTACGAGCTGCGACAGTTCTTTATAATACCCTGCAGGATTTTTGCGAGGGTCAGGCAAAGATTGCTTTACCTGTAACACTTCTGATCGTTTCCATGGGAGATGTATCCATACCCTCTGAAAGAACGGCAAGATCGGCGGAGCAGCTGCAGGATTACCTGGCAACCACACTGGTGGAACTTCACGCATAGGAAATTGACCAGACTCATCTGGCTGTCTCTCAACATCCTCAACAAACAAGGCTTGAGGTATAGGAGCAGGTCGGAAAGATAGCAGCCGCTCAACAGCACGTCGAACATTAGTATCCACTATCAGTCCAGTCGAGAACTGAAGCTGTAGATCAGACAAAGCGGTCAACACCTCGTCAGGT
This sequence comes from Lissotriton vulgaris, assembly GCF_964263255.1. Lineage (NCBI taxonomy): Eukaryota > Metazoa > Chordata > Amphibia > Caudata > Salamandridae > Lissotriton > Lissotriton vulgaris. The sequence continues at coordinate 646,933,450 of NC_141700.1, read as the reverse complement.
GCATCGGCCGATATCTGATCACGCAAAACCTTACACATTTCTTCGAACACGTATCGTTGTGTCGGTACAGTGAATTGACAAAATGTATCAAGTACGACACGTGGCGGATTTCTAAGAGGGTGTGTCATCCAACCCATCGCCATGTTGTATAGCGCAGCACGTTCCCTGTTACCGGGAAGCTGACTACGTCTCTGAGGACCATCAGAACCAGCGGACCCAAGAACAGGTCCAAGCGAATGAAAGAAACTGGCTGCAATAGGAGAATTACGACTACGAGTAGAGGGAGAAATATAGGACACAGGACTAACAAGAGAAGGAGTAGAGACAGAAGCAACAACAGGAGTTAATAAAGCAGGAGCAGTAGCGGGAGCAGGAGTATGTGGAAGCGGAGGAGCAGTAGGGATAGCAACAGGCAAAGGAGCAGGAACAGTCGGAAGAACGGGTGCAGGTTGAGGAACAGGCAAAGGGAGAATAGGTGCAGGAACAGGTACAGGAGGAACCACAGGAACTGCGGTACCCTGTACATACGGAGGTGGCGATTTCATAAGGTAAGACATTAAAGGATCCTCAACTGCGTCTTCCTTCTTTTCCGACTCAGTAGGCAAAACAGGATAACACTTATCTATAGACATACGCTGTAGCCTATCAAACACTTCCTTTTCCTTAACCTCCTTGTCACGCTGGAACTGCTCTGCTTTCTTTACAATGGTGGCAACACCATCTCTCTGATTTCGTTTAGTCTGTCTGATTTCTTTCTGTCGGGCTTCTTTACGCCACAACCGAAAGGCATCAAACATGGCCGGCCTTGACTTTTTCTCGAATAATTTAGCCTCTAGGTTATCTAGGATCGGGGTCTCAATGCTACCATGAGGTGGCCAACTAAGGACACCGTCCTTCTTTGTATAACGAATCCAATAATCATTAAAAGTAATCGGGCCTAGCCCATGTTTACTGTACAGTTCATAAGTCGGAGTTCCAACCGGAGGTATCGGACACGAGTCCTCCAGTCCGGAATCCGTACCACAAGGTCTGAAACAACTAAACAAAGTACTACGACCAGGCATCTTGCACACTAGCCGAGTTTCACAAACTTCAAGGGTTACGGGATTTACCAAGTCCCAGCAAGAAGCACAAACCCTCGGTTTTTGGCGGCTGCAGTCGTCAAACAACACAACAAAGTACGCTAGCAAAGTGTCATCGACAAAAACACTCACACAGCGTCAACAACAAAAACACTCGCTAAAGTGTCAACAACTAAGGACTCTGGGAGCGACCCACAAATACTTAACTCAAAGATCGATGGCGTCACCAGGAAGGCCCGTCAATCGTCTCGCTATACCAAGGTCTACGCCAGGCGCCAAAACAGGTCTACAGTCAGGGCAGCAGTCCGTCGCAGCCGTCAGGAGGCGGGAATCTTCGCGGGAAAAGTCTTCGGGCCACTTATTTCGACAACAGGATCGATGAAGCGGAGTGCACCTTCCCTCGGAGATTTCACACGAAGTTCCTCACGATCGTCGGGCTTGGACCGGTACCACTGATGCAGCCCCACGTTGGGCGCCAACTGAAGGACTGGGTTTTATTACCACCCAGCGGTGCCAGGGGACAACACCTGAAACCTTCGTGGGTTACCTGTTCCGGCGTACGAATGACAGAGACACGGGACACTTCCTTCGGCGTCAAAGATTCAAGGTTTATTTACTGCAGGGAACACAGAAGTCACGACAAGTACAACACGTGCAACTTGGGGAGACTGCTTCAAATTGGTTCTGTGGATCGCTCCTTTTATACAGAATTTACCCATAGGACAACATGATACACAAGGTTTACAACCCGGTTCCCACAATTATCCCCCAGAGGGGTCGCTTTGGCCACTTTGATACACACAAGGTCCGGAACACAAGTGCGGAAACTTTTGGCGGTTTCCAGCTGTAAAAACCCATCTTCCCACTATTTAGTACATTCCAACCAGCAGTAAAACAGATCGAAATAGGGACGAAAACAGGTGTGGAGGAAGATGGAAATAGTGGGGAGATCGGAAAGGGTGTAAAAGGGGAGGTATCGGGAAACACGAGATACAGGCATCAAAGGGACGTGCCTAATGAGATGCACGGCTGAGACAATACACCGACACGGCGAGATGAGCCTCGAGCGGGGCCATCTGCCTTACAGTATCATCCCCCTCGTCATAAAGACACTTACAAAGAACATGTGTTTTCCGCAAATATCTTGGGAGTCCCAGGGTCGCGAAGCGGACAACGTCCGTTCGCTGGCTACTTGAGGGCAAGAGACAAAATGGATGCCATATCTAAGATGGAACCCGTGGGTACAGATGAAAAACCCACATAGCAAACTAACGGTTTGAGTTTGCACAGCGAAACTGCGCACAATTACTAAACTCGTCATTTGCGGTTCATAGATACCAAACTCGACCATATTCGTACGAGTCGAAAAACACCACTTACAATTATCACGGAACCTCACTGGATTTGAGTGGGGTGTATTGGATGGATTTGATTGGAATAGAGTCTATTGAACTGGGGTTTATTGAACTGGGTTGGGGTGGACTGAATTGGAGTGTGGTGGATTGGATTGTATTGAAGTGGATGGATTGGGGTTGGGTGGAGTGGTTTGGACTGGGTTGAATTGGATTGGGTGGGGTATTTGGGAGTGGGCTGAATTTGATTGGGGGGCTGGGTGCATTGGACTGGAGTGGATTGGGTTGGGGTTGGCTGGGATGGAGTGGGGTGGACTGCAGTGGATTGGACTGAGGTGCAGTGGATTGGCCTGGAGTGGTGTGTACTGGATTGCAGCCGTATGGATAGGTTGAAGTAAGACAGATTGGACTAGAGGTGGATTGGATTTAGTGGGGTGGGTTGGATTGGGTGGGGTGGGGTGGAATTGGATTAGAATGAGGTGGACTGGAGTGCGGAGGGGTGCATTGGATTGGGCTGGATTTGATTGGAGTGCGGTGGATCAGATTGGATTGGAGTGGGGTGGGTTGGATTGGACTAGAGTGGGTGGATCCTTTGGAGTGGAGTGGGGTGGATTGGACTGGGTAGAATGGGTTGGATAGGGGTGGATTGGATTGGTTACATAGGGGAGGACTGGACTGGAGTGGAGTGTGCTGGACTGAATTGAAGTGGGTTGGTTTGTGGTGGATTGCAGTGGGGTGGATTAGATTAAAGTGGACTGGATTGGGTGGGGTGGAATGGATTGGAGTGGGGTGGGTTTTGGTAGATTGGATTGAATTGGAATGGAATGGGGTGGGTGGACTGCAGTGGGGTTGATGGGACTGGATAAGAGTGAATTGGAGTGGTGTGGATTGGATTGGAGTAGGGTGGGACTGGAATGGGATGGGTTAGGTTGGATAGGAGTAGGTGTATTGGAGCGGGTGGAGTAGATTGGAGTGGTGTGGATTGGATTGGATTGGAGTGGGGTGGATTGGAGTATGGTGGATTGGACTGGAGTGGGGTGGACTACCGTAGATTGTATTGGAGTGGATTTGGGTAGAGTGGGATGGATTTGTTTAAGGTGGATTGGATTGGAGTAGGGTAGGTAGCATTCAGTCAAAAGGGACAACCTCAATCCACCTTCTGGTGGCCTGCTGAATTTAATTCACCCCAACACCGACTCCTTCGGCTAGAAACCTTAGCATCATATTTGACTCCGTACTTTCCTTCACCTCCTACATTAAACAAATTTCTCCCTGCCAATCTGATATGTAGATTACAAATAATCTGGAATGCAGGGGCCAGATTTATTAGTAGGGTCCCTGGTCTGCAACGTATCTCTCCCCATCTGAGACATCTGCACTGGCTTTTGATGGCACAGCGCATTTCATTTAAAGCTTTCTGAGCATTCCATTGAGATGCCCCTCGCTACCTAATAATTAGATTGACCATGTATACTCAAATTGTGTCCAACAATAGCTTCTTACTACAGATTCCAAAATACCTGAAAACATGCTGGGGTGGAAGCTCCTTTATATTCTGACAGCTAAATTATGGAACAGCTTGCCATCCAATTTGCGAAGGTCTGAGTCATTGGCCACTTTCAAAAGGAAACTCAAAGCCTGGATGTTTGATACTATCTATTTTTTTGCGATTTCACAACTATTTTTATGCTTTCTGCTCTGACCGCCAGGATGTATCTGTTTGAAGCAGCTGTGTGTTTTATCAAATGCTAGTTAAACTGGGGTAGGATGGGGTGTATTGGACTAAGGTGAGGTGAATTATTTAGTTTGGGTGGGGTGGGTGGGGTAATTGGAGTGGGGTGAATTGGATTGGCGTGGAATGGATGGGATTGGATTGGGTGGAGTGGAGTGGGGTGGACTGGATTGCGATGGGATGGATTGGATTGGATTGGGGTGGGGTGGATTTAAGTGAGGTGGGTTGAAGTGGGGTGGATTGGGTGGGGTAGAATGGATGGATTTGATTAGAGTGGGATTGATTGAACTGTGGTGGGTTGGAATGAATTGGGGTGGGGTCATTTGGAGTGGGTAGATTGCATTGAGGTTGGGTGGATTGGGTTCATTGGATTTGACTGGAGGGGGATGGTTTGGAGTGGGGTGAACTAGAGTAGGGTGGAATAGGGTGGATTGGACAGGAATGGGTTGGATTGGGGTGGGTGGACTGGATTGGAGTGAGGTGTATTGGATTTGAGTGGGGTAGATTGTGCTGGATGTAACGAGTTGGGTGGATCAGACTGGAGTGGGGTGCAGTGGGGTTGATTGGAATGGAGTGAAGTGAAGTGGACTGGGTGGAGTGGATTGGATTGGAGTGGGATGGGTTGATTGGAGTGAGGAGGATATGATTAGATTGGGGTGAATTGCATTAGGGGTGGATTGGATAAGGTGGATTGTATTAGGGTGGATTGCATTGGATTCAATTGGGTTGGGTTGGTGTGGATTGGATTGGGGTGAGTTGGGGTAGGGTGGATTGGAGTAGGGTAGATTGGATTGGAGGGGATTGGATTGGGTGAAGGGTGAGGTGGTCTGGATTGGAGTGGGGTGGAGTGGATTGGATTGAATTGAGTTGGCGTGGGGTGAAGTGGGGTGTGGTGGAATGGATTGGAGATGGGATGGAGTGAATTTGCGTGGATTTGAGTAGGGTGGATTGAGTGAGATGTATTGGATGGATGTGATTGGCCAGGAGTCTATTGAACTGGGGTCAATTGAACTGGGTTGGGGTGGACTTGATTGCAGTGAGGTGGATTGGATTACGTGGGTGGATTGGGGTTCAGTGGAGTAGTTTGTACTGGGTTGAATTGGATTGGAGTGGGGTATTTTGAAGATGGATGAATTAGATTAGGGGAGTTGGGTACATTGGACTGGAGTTGGGTGCATTTGACTGGAGTGGAGTGGGTGGGTTGGAGTGGGGTGGACTGGATTGGGTGGGCCTGAGTGGGATTAGAATGAGGTGGACTGGAGTGGGGTGGGGTGCAATGGATTGGGCTGGATTTGATTGGAGGGGGGTCAGGTTGGATTGGAGTGGGATGGATTGGATTGGACTGGAGTGGGCAAATCTTTAGGAGTGGAGTGGGGTAGACTGGACTCATTGGAATGGATTGGATAGGGGTGGATTGGAGTGGATTGGATTGGTTAGATATGGGAAGACTGGACTGGAGTGGAGTGGGCAGTACTGAATTGGAGTGGGTTGGATTGTGGTGGGTTTGAGTGGTTTGGATTAGATTGAGTGATGTGGATGGGGTTGAGTAGGGTGAATTGAAGTAGGGTGAACTAGATTAAAGAGGACTGGATTTGGTGGGGTGGATTGGATTGGAGTCAGTGGATTTTGGTAGATTGGATTGGAATGGAATGGGGTGGGGTGAACTGCAGTGGGGTGGATTGGACTGGATAAGAGTGAATGGGAGTGGAGTGGATTGAATTGAGCAGGGAGGATTAGATTATATTGGACTTGATAACATGGAGTGGGGAGATTGGATTGCAGTGGGTCAGATTGGACTGGAGTGCAGTGGCTCGAGGTGGTGTGGATTGGATTGGAGTGTGATGGACTGGAATGGAGTGGGTCGGATTGAGTGGGGTCGATTGGTATGGTATAGGGTGGACTGTAGGTGGATTAGGAGGGGTGGATTGGATTGGGATGGGATGGGTGGAGTGGATAGGATTAGGTCTATTGTATGTGGTGGATTCAGATGAGTGGAATGGAGTGGGGTGAGGTGAATAGTGTTGGAGTGTGGTGGATTTGACTGGAAGGAGTGAAGTGGGTGAAGTGGGGTGGTTGTGTTGTACTGGATTGGAACAGGATGAGGTGGGTTGGATTTATTTGGATTGGATTGAATTGGACCGGGGTAGAATTGGGTGGGATGGGATAAGGTGGGATGGATTGGAATGGGTTGGATTGGAGTTGTGTGGATTGGAGTGAGGTGGATTACATTGGGAGGGTGTATTGAGTGTGGTGTATTTGATTGGAGTGGGATCAATTGAACTGGGGTGGGGTGGAGTGGATTGGATTGGAGTGGGGTGCACTGGAATGGGGTGGCCTGAAGTGGGTTGGATTGGAATGGGTGGATTAGATTGGGGTGGGTAGATTGAATTGGGTTAGATTGGAGTGGTGTGAATTAGAGATGGTGGTTTGGACTGGAACGGATTGGATTGGAGTGGTTGGGGTGGATTGGATTGGAGTGCATTGGACTGCAGTGAGGTGGATTGGACTGGAGTGGAGTTGATTGAACTGGAGATGGGTGGATTGGATTGGATCAGAATGGATTGGGTGGAACAGGATGGATTGGAGTGGTGTGGATTGGATTGAGTAGGGTGCATTGAATTGAGTGGGGTGGATAGGATTGGAGTAAGGTGGATTGGGGTGGGGTGGTGTGGTTTGGTGTGGGGCTGTTTGGATTATAGTGGGGTGGATAGTAGTGGGGTGCATTTGATTGGGGTGGGGTGGGGTGGACTGGATTGGGGTGGGGTGGTAAATTGGCATGGGTAGATTGGAGTGGTGTGGATTGTATTGAGATAGATTGGATTGGATTGGAATTGGGTAATTGGATTGGATTGGACTGGAGTGGAGTAGGATGGATTGTTTGCAGTGGAGTGGGTGGAGTGGTCTGGATTGGAGAGGAGTGGATTGGAATGGATGAGATGGAATGGGATGGACTAAATAGGAGTGAGTTTGATTGTGGTGGATTGTGGAAGATTACATTTGAGTGGGGTAGATGTGACTGGAGTTATGTGGATTGGAGTGGAGTGGATTGCATTGGAGTGGGAGGATTGGCTGGAGTGATTTGGGGTGGATTGAATTGGAGTGGCTCGGTTTGATCGGGATGTGTTAAGGTGGGGCTGATTGCATTTGATTGGAGTGGGGTGGATTGGACTGGAGAGGGATGGATTAAGGTAGACTGGAATAGGGTGTATTAAGGTAGATTGGAGTGGTGTGGAGTAACATGGATTGGAATGGGGATTAGAATGGGGTGGATTGGATTTGGCTGCGGTGGATTGGGTTGGAGTGGGGTGGGTTGATTGGACTGGTGTGGGGTGATTGGAGTTTGGTGGGTAAATTGGAGTGGAGTGGGGTTGTTTGTGTTGTGGATTGGAATGGGGCGACATGGTTTGGAATGGTTAGAGAGTAGTGGAGTAGGATGGATTGGATTGGAGTCGATTGGATTGGGTGGAAGAGAGTGTTTGGATTGGATTGGGGTGGATTGGATTAGAGTAGTGTGGATTGGAGTGGAATGGGGTGGCTTGGGTTGGGTTGGGTTGGAGTGGAGTGGATTGGATTGGAGTGAGGTGGATTGGGGTAGAGTGAGGCGGATTTAGGTGCGGTGGTTTGGAAAGGAGTGAGGTATAAAGGATTAGGGTGAATTGGATATGAGTAGATTGAGGTGTGGTGTGGTGTGGATTGGAGTGGGGTAGATTGGAGTGAGTGGGATGGAGTGTATTGGTGTGGGCTGGAGTTGATTGGAATGAATTGCTGTGGGGTGAATGGATTGATTGGTGTGGGGTGGAATGATTGGTGTGAGGTGAAATGGATTTAGTTGAGTGGATTAGATTGGAGTAGGGTGGATTGGATTGGGGTGGATTAGTGTGGGTGGATTGGATATAATTGGATTAGATTGAAGTGGATTGAAGTGGGGTGAGTTAGATTGGAGCAGGGCAGATGAGATCAGGTGGATTGGGGTGTGATGGATTTGATTTGGGTGGATTGGGAAGGTTATTGTGGGATGATTTGGGCAGTATGGATTGGATTATTCTTAAGTGAATTGCATTGATCTGGCATGGGTTAGATTGGTCTGAGGTGGCTTGGTTTATGGTGGATTGAATTCAGGTGGATTGGATTGAGTGGGGTGAAATGGATTGAAGTTAGGGGGATTTGATTAATATGAATTGGTGAGGGTGGGGTGGGGTGTATTGGGTTGAATTGGAGTGGGGCAGACTGTATTGTGAAGGATTAGTGTGTGGTAAATTGGTGAGGGTGGATTGTAGTGGGACAGATTGGATTGGTGTCGGCGGGTTGAGATGTGATGGATTGAATTGAATTGGATTGGGGTGAGTGGTCATAGTGGTTTGGTTTGAATTTGAGTGGGATGGAGTTGAGTGGGGTAAATTGTGTGGTGAATTGTGTGGTGGATTGGATTAGTCTGGGGTGGGTTGGATTGGTCTGGGGGATTTGATTGGGGTGGGGTTGATTGAATTGGATTGGGTGGATTGGATTGGATTGGGGTGGATTAGGGTGGGGTGGGTTAAATTTGAGTAGGCCAGATTGGATTGGGGTGGATTAGAGTGGAGTGGATTGGATTGGAGTGAGGCAAGTTTGTGCACTGTGGATTGGTGCATAATGCACAATTATATTTTGAAAGGGGGTAAAGGGGCGTGGCCAAGATGACGGTGCGATAGGAAGTGGGTCCCTATCCCTCCGGCGCCGCCGCTGCTTAGATTTCTCATATCGCCCATTTTGGTGCCCATCCGTGCTTCCCAACAGGTGTGCTGAGTCAACGAGCTGCCTTTTGGTTCTGGGGCACAGGTGACTGGTACCGCCGTACGGATCCCTCCCTGCCCAGGCATTGCTGCGACCCGGTGGGTGAAGAGCAGCTGGGCAGACAGCCGAGTGACAGCGCAGACTGCCTTGATCCCTGGTGTGATCCGCCCTGGGAGCTAATAACAGCAGCCACAAGCACCCCCTTCAAGCAGAGCGTGGCGAGAGCTGGAGCGACGGGACGCGATCTGAAGGCGGCACCATTTTGGAGCACCGGTGTCGGCCTACACGCGTCCCCCAGAAGATGGAGGCAGAGGGTGCGTGGCAGCTAGGGCCTGTACACTGGCTTAAGGATACCGACCGGCCCGTATAGCTGACTACAGTGTGGGTCCTAAATCATGGTGCAGCTGAGAGCAGCAGCTATTACTGAAGTGTTGATCCCCAGTGTAGCCCGCAGGTAAGGTGTGGCGGGCCGGGAGTGTGAGGCACAGCCTGAGGAGGCGAGACACGGTCTGCGGGTCGGCAGACGGAGCGGCGCCCCAACAGTGCCTGGGAGCAGGGAGTTTGGAAAGCGGGGCACTGCAGCATTGCCTGATCCAAAGCACTAGTGTAGGAGTGACGGCAAGGCCTGGCGGGAGCGGTGCAGCCTTGAGTCCTGAGCCCATGAAGGGGTGAGACTGTGGGTGAAAGCCCACATTATGACTTTTGTAAGTGCTCCTGCTTGATTTGCCTGCAATATCTTCCCCACTGGCGACTGGTATACAGTGACCTCGGTAGTGCCTGGAGTGATTGAGGATATACCTGTGATCCCCACTGATCCACGGGGCTTTGGGAGATAAGTGGGCCATGCCCCCCTGGGGGTCCTTAGCGGCTGCTCCCTCCCTGTGCAAGTGACCAAGTGGCAGACTGTGGGACAATGGCTTGGTGTCTGCGGTGACTCACCCTCCTGCCGGTGCTGCACCCTGGAATGCGCTAATGGTGGGGTGGTCACCCATGTGGCCCAGGCTCTCCCTGAAGCTGTATAACTCTGCTGACCTCTGGGCCCGGCTGTCCCGCTGAATCATATTACTCACCACGCTAATTCCACTCTGGCAGACAAGAGACTACTGCTGAGAGGGGGCGGGCCGGCCCGGGACCGGCAGGGAAAACAGAGCGTGATGAGGTGAAGCAAGTCGGAGCTACGAGGCTGGGTGAGTGAATCCCCCAGTGCACCAGCAGTGTTCTAACGCAGTTCGTCGGTCCTGACAGAGAAGGCCTGGTGGTAGTGTAGGTTCTGGCCAGCTACGCTCACTCAGTGAAAAGGACAAGAGAAGTGTCCAGTGGAGATTGCCCGGGATCAATATGTCATCCACTAGGGGAAAGAGAAACAAATCCCTGAAAGACCTTCTGCAGAAGGCATTGGGACACTCCGCAGCACAGCCTGGAGAAGCGCAGGTGGACGGGGAGGACGCGCCAGCGACTAAGGCCTTCATGATCGAGCTCTTCTCCGCTAACAAAGAGGACATTCAGGCCCTCCATTCACAGCTTTCTGCGGATCTGAGTGAGGTTCGGCGGGATGTTGATGGAATTGGGGAAACAGTGGCGACATTGGAGGAGCACGACTTGAGCAGGGAAGACAATCTACACCAGCTACAGCAGGAGATGCTACGTCTATGGAAGCAGAACATAGATTTGCAAGCCCATGCGGAAGAGTTGGAGAACCACTCCAAATGTGACAATATCCAGATCCGAGCGGTTCCGTGGAAAGGTGAAGGCAACGACCTCCGTGCCTATGTCAGCACCTTGTTCCTACAGATCCTTGGAGAGGAGGAGGTATGGGCGATACAAATGAACCATGTTCACCGATTGGGCCTTCTGCATGGTGCTAAAGCTCCCCCCCCCTGACATTCTTGTCTGCGTGCATGATTTTCAACTAAAGGAACGCATTCTGCGTAGAGCTAGGGACCTTAATCCAGTGCATTTCCGCGGCCATCAATCTGCGTTTTACCAGGACTTAGCAGCTTCCACACTACTTAAACGCAGAGAATTCAAGCCCATTACTAACCATCTCCGAGAACAGAAGATTCCTTACTCCTGAGACCATCCATTCTGCCTCATCTTCAAACTTCAGGGCAAATTGCTTCAGATCCGGTCCTTGGAGGAATCGTATGACAAACTGAGTATGGAGAGGCCCTCCGCTGGGACAGAAGATGCTCAACCACTTCCTCGCAGACGTTGCTCCTCCGAGTGGTAACCAGTTGGGAGATCGATGCCAAGCCCCGCCCAGACACGGCTGCTAGCAGGCTGGAGAGGGAGGCAGCTCTCTCATCAGTTGCACAAGTGACGGACAACCCAGCGACACCTTGAAGTACTTGGCATGGCGGCCGCTTGTGCACTTCATTTGGCGTCGCAGGGAAGAGGCCCTTTAACTGAGCGCAGTGTTTCTACACACTAGTCGTTGGTGTGATAGACATGTCAACCATGGTGCGAACTGGGCCTCTGCTGCATTCCCCTGGACACTGACCACTGAGACAAACTTTTGTCATGTTTCCTTGTTTTATCTTTGTCTTGTTTTCTTCAGGGGTTTCTTATGTTTTTGACATGGGGTTTTTTGGGTGTTCTTTTGGGCTCCGCATCAGTTCACGGGCAAGATAGGCAGGTTTTGAGAGATGATCCTCACTGGTTTTGATCCCGGTGGCCTTGGGCTGGTACATAGCTTTTCTCTCCCCCATTGTGGCGATGGGTAGGGACCTGAAAATTGTTTTCTTGAATGTACAGGGGTTAAATAATGCTGTAAAGCAAACTGCAATACTCTGCCTTTTTTGAAAATGCTGGGGGGGGATGTTTGTTTTCTCCAAGAAACCCACCTGTTAGCGAAAGATACCAAGCGAATGAGGGATAGGCGCTTCCCACACCAGTTCTGGTCTTCGGGATTGTCCAAACAAAATGGAGTGGCGATCCTCTTTAGTGCGCGCTCACAATGCAAGGTAGTTTCTACAGTGACAGAAATAAAAGGAAGGTTGTTGGCAGTCAGGGTACAATGGGGAGATACACATTTGACTATTGGGTCCTTATATGCCCCGAATGAACGCCAAGAACCCTTTTTGCGCTTAGCTTTAGCAGAGGTTCTTGCTTCTCCTGATTCAGCACTTTTGATCGGGGGGGACTTGAATGTTGTGATGGGTCCGGAGTTGGATAGATCAGGACAGAGGTCTACTCACGCAGGGACATTGTCACAGGCTGGGAACCAGTGGCTGTCTGGCTGCGGGCTGTGTGATGTGTGGCACGTACAGCACCCTGATGAGCGCGACTATACATACTTTTTATCGGCACATAAAACATATGCATGTCTTGATCACTTTTTAGCCTCCTCATCTCTTCTCCCTCACTTGCACGCTGCGGATATCACTCCTTCTCAGATCATGCCCTTATGTCAGTCCAGCTTCCAGCGCGATGCACGCGATCTACACCTCCGGGCTGGCGACTACGCGATTCCCTCCTTCACTCTGATGAAGTCACTCAACGGATTTGGGACACTATAAAAAATTATATCTCTGAGAATGATCAGGGAAGCACACCCCTTGCGTCGGTATGGGAGGCTTTGAAGGTCGTAGTGGGGGAATTTATTGCGGTTGCGGCGTCTTTCGTGTGACTCTGCAAGGAGAAATGTGCGGAACTGGAGAAGGAGGTAGGAGAACTAGAGGCAGTTCACAAGCACACCGGGGCGCCGAGATTTTGGAGGGAGCTGGAAACGCGGCACCACATGCTGAAACATCTGGATCTAGATAGGGCTGAGCATGCGCTCCTGCGACTCCGACATAAATTCTACCTCAGTGGGGATAAATGTGGGAGAATGCTCGCACATAGACTACCAGCGCAAGCTCAGACATCCACAATCCCCTCCATACAGGACCAGAATGCAGTAAAACATACCCCGGATGGCCTTATTGCCGATACCTTTCGTCAGTTTTACCAACGTCTCTATTAGAAGGGAGATACTTATTTGCATGATCCAGGGGAATATTGGGCCTCCTACGATATCACTCCCTTACTCAAGCCATCAGCTGACAACTTGGACTCCCCAGTTCGCATTGAGGCGGTAATATTGGCGATAGCTCGGCTCAAAGTGGCTAAGCCACCGGGCCCAGATGGCTTTCCGGCACTGTTCTACAAAACATTTTGTGCGGAGCTGGCCCTTATTTTAACGAGGCTTTTTAACTCGTTCCTAGACACTGGGGAAGTGATGCCTTCAATGTCTGAGGCGGCAATTTCTGTAACCCTTAAGCCGGGGAAAGAACCTACTGAGTCAATCAATCAATCAAATAATTTGTAGAGTGCGTTACTCACCCGTTAGGGTCCAAAGGCGCTGGGAGGGAGGGGAGTCGCTACTGCTCGAACAGCCAGGTCTTGAGTTGTTTCCTGAAGGAGAGATGGTCCTGGGTCAGCCGTAGAGGGGTGGGGAGGGAGTTCCATGTCTTGGCCGCCATGTAGGAGAAGGATCTTCCTCCGGTGGTGGCTTTGCGAATTCGTGGGACGGCGGCGAGAGCGAGGCTGGCGGATCAGAGCTGGTGGGTGGGTGTGTAGAATGTGAGGCGGCTGTTGAGGTATTTGGGGCCCATGTCGTGGAGAGCCTTGTGTGCGTGGGTGAGGAGTCTGAATGTGATCCTCTTGCTAACGGGGAGTCAGTGCAGGTCTTTCAGATGGGCAGAGATGTGGCTGTGATGGGGGATGTCCAGGATGAGCCATGCAGAGGCGTTCTGTATGCTCTGGAGTCTTTTCTGGAGTTTGGCTGTGGTTCCAGCGTAGAGGGTGTTCCCGTAGTCCAGTCGGCTGGTGACGAGGGTCTGGTTGACCGAGTGTGGGTCGTACCAACCGATCTCGCTCCTTAATATTGACGCAAAGTTATTTGCGGGTGTTTTAGCCTCTCGCCTTAGTCCCCTCATGGATAATATTGTAGACCCGGACCAGTCCGGCTTTATACCGACGCGGCAAGGAGGGGATAATAATAAGAGACTACTGCACCTCATTTACCGCATACACCGACCGCGCATTCAGGCCTTCTTGCTATCGATTGACGCAGAGAAGGCTTTTGACCTTGTTGATTGGGAGTACTTATTCACGGTGCTACGCACGTTCGGGTTCGGAGATGATTTTATCCGCTGGGTCCATTGTCTGTATGCCTCCCCTGCAGCGGCGGTGCGGGTCAATGGTTGCAAGTCGACCCTTTTCCCCATTGCCCAGGGAACGTGGCAATGCTGTCCGTTGTCCTCACTCTTATTTGCGCTCTACATGGAGACTTTTGCCCAAAGCATTCGTTCAAACCCTGACATTGTGGGCCTTAAATTTGGAGCTGATACACATAAAATCAGTATGTATGCTGATAATGTCATCCTCTCACTCACACAACCCCAAACGACGCTACGATACCTGACTAAGGAGCTTACCACTTTCGGAAACATAGCAGGGTTTAAGGTCAACTTTACAAAGTAGCAAATCCTCAATATCTCTATCCCGGAAACTGAAGTGCAGGATCTACAACAAGATTTTGCATTCCAGTGGGTGTCCATGGATATCACATTCCTGGGCATCCATCTGACCTCGTCCATCGCTAGGACAGTCGCTCTTAATTACACCCTGTTGATGGAGCAGACGACCAAGGCTCTGGCTGCCTGGTCGCGGCTCAAACTTGTGTGGTACAGCAGGATAGTGGCAGTGAAGATGACGGTGTTGCCACACATCCTATACATCTTCCAAATGCTCTCTTTGAGCCCACCGCCGGGTGCGCTCTGGAAGCTGCAGGGACTTCTTAATATGTTCTTTTGGGACAATAGAAAACCGTGTCTTGCATTTGCACATGTAACCTTCTCGAGGGCCCAGGTAGGACTCGGCTTCCCGATGATGAGTGCCTACTACCAGGCAGCATGCCTCCGTTACATCATGGATTGGAACAGGCCCCTATCCAGCAAACACTGGAATTTTATTGACCAAACGGTGGCCGGATGGAACATATGGCGGGACCTGTGGCTTCCGCGCAGGCATAAAGCATGGGGACTATACTCCTCTCTGGTTATGTCCCCGACTCCTAAGGTTTGGGATCCATTAGCAGGCCCAAAAGGGTGGACCACCTTTCCTTTCCCTATGCCCCCCATAGTAGATAACCCCGACTTTCAGCCAGGATGCGCATCCCCGATCTTCCATTGCTGGAGGGTTGCAAAAGAGTAGTTTACCTGTTCGATCTTGAGGGCTTGATCCCCTTTCATCAGTTACGTAGGAATTATGATTTGCCAGCGTTAGATGCCTTCCACTACTCACAGATCGCACACTGGCTTACGCGGTCAGAGAACTTCGCTCTCATGTCTCGTCCCCTGACAGCCTTCAAAAAATGGCTTGTGTGTAAAAAGGATAACCGCAAACTCATCTCTGAACTTTATCCCATGATCACTACAAAATCGAAGAGACACCGCACAAAAGCACAAATCAGATGGGAAACAGAACTAGGGAGGCCCTTTTCGCACAAAGAGTGGGAACACATTTTTTACAGAACACATCACACTGCCTCCAATACTGCGGGCGGAATCGGCAAACAAAGTGGTTACTCACTGGTATTATACTCCAGTGTGCATTAGGAGTTGGGACAGGTCCAAGTCAGACCTCTGCTGATGGGGGTGTGGTCTTACTGCCACTCTGGTCCATTTGCTATGGCATTGCCCAAAGCTGGTGTGCTATTGGACAGCAATCATTAATGACATTGATGCAGCATTTCAGATTACAGTGCCACGTACTCCCAAATACACATTGTTGGGTCTTTCCCATCCTAAGGTCTTCCCGCTAAAATCCCTGAAGGGTAAGCAGATCGCCATGGCTTTACTTGCAGTGGGCATGTGCTCCTGGCACACTGGGGGTCCCTGATGATCCCAGACCCTCACGATTGGATTCAGAAACTATGGCAACTCTTAGCAATGGAGTGACTATCGCTTAATGTAGATGGGAAAGGCAAGGAATTTCCTAAACTATGGGCCCCTTTCTTGCAGGTTCTTACCAAAGATATGAGAGAGGTAACATGCCCGAAATATCTGGAAATTCTGGGGCTCATTCCCTTAGAACCACCTGGTGCATCCACAGATTGAAATACTAGATGGCTGACCATTGATTAGCGACAGGGATGAGTTGGCTTAGATAGACTCTAACTGATGCAGAGAGAGGGTGGGTTGGGGGAGGTGGTTGTGTTTCTTTATTTTAATGTTTCTTATAAAAGTGTTACCTTCGCTAGATGCCTTAATGACTCACTGCGAGGTCGTCCTCATTAGTTCTCGCTCTGCTGGCACTATGATGTAGGCAGTTAGGCTGTGTACTTGCTACCTTGCTGCCACGTAATAAAAATGATTGATTCTAAAAAAGGGTAACGGTACCTACAAGGGATTCATTCAAATGATAGGATTTTGAATAATTTTATCATGGATGAGGTAACATCAAATGACACCAAATGGAATAACTCAATTCGAATTAGAATAAAGTCGATCAATAAGTCAATTATAACATCTGGGTGTATCAGAAAAGATGATTGGCTTTATATTTCAAAAGTATGGAAATGATGGTACCAAAACAACAACAAACAACTTGAAAATACACTGAGAACAGAAAACATATAGATCAAACATATACAAATATATTCGTTATCAATGTATGGATATCCATCTCAATTCAGTGAGTCTGTCCTAAACAAAGGATTCGCAACACATGATAAATTAATTAACAATAACTAAAAGGTAGAATGGGTTAAGTGTCGAGGTTTGGTTCTCTTTTGTATCAAATCAATGTGACCTAAGGTAGAGCTTGTGAAATGTCTTCATCTCTCTAAAATAACAACAGCATTTAACACAACTCACTTATCTATATCTATATCTACACTACTATTATAAAGGAAGATCTTTGAACCTTTGAGGCGGGTAAACTCGGGAACCACAGCGCCAATCCAAACACCCGATACATTGTTGTAATTGGCTGGGTCTGTAGATGGACATAGGCTATATAAAATAAAAAAATATACGTTATTTAAAATATATACCTAAAAAAAAAAAGTAGTCCCCTGCGTGCTGGCATCAGGAGCCAGGGAGGAGCGGCGTACGCGAGGAGGAGCGGCGGACATGAGCGCGGGGAGGAGCGGGGGACAGGCGGGGAGGAGCGGCGGACAGGCGGTGAGGAGGGTGAGGAGCGGCAGACAGGCGGGGAGGAGCGGTAAGCGGCGGATGAGGTAGGTGAAATACAAAAGCGATAGGCGGGGAGGAGCGGTGAGCGTAGGTTAAATACAGGTGGGGAGGAGCGGTGAGCGTAGGTGAAATACAGGCAGGGAGGAGCGGTGAGCGTAGGTCAAATACAGGCGGGGAGGAGCGGTGAGCATTAAATGAAGCAAAAGAGGTAGCAAACGGCAAAAGTGAGTGCATTACAAAAGTGAGAATCGTGAGCCAACAACATACAAGAGCTAACAAACGGTGCATTACATGAGGAAAAAGTGGCAGGAGGAGCGCGGTGAGGAGCGGCAAGGAGCAGCGGACAGGCGGGGAGGAGCGGTAAGCGTCGGATGAGGTAG
This sequence comes from Lissotriton vulgaris, assembly GCF_964263255.1. NCBI lineage: Eukaryota > Metazoa > Chordata > Amphibia > Caudata > Salamandridae > Lissotriton > Lissotriton vulgaris. The sequence goes on along the minus strand of NC_141700.1, from coordinate 646,915,951 downwards.
GTGAAATACAAAAGCTACTGGTGGGGAGGAGCGGTGAGCGTAGGTGAAATACAGGCGGGGAGGAGCGGTGAGCATTAAATGAAGCAAAAGAGGTAGCAAATGTCAAAAGTGAGTGCATTACAAAAGTGAGAATCGTGAGCCAACAACATACAAGACCTAACAAACGGTGCATTACATGAGGAAAAAGTGGCGGGGAGGAGCGGTGAGCGTAGGTGGAATACAGGCGGGGAGGAGCGGTGAGCATTAAATGAAGCAAAAGAGGTAGCAAACCGTGCATTACAAAAGTGAGTGCATTACAAAAGTGAGAATCATGAGCCAACAAAATACAAGAGGTAGCAAACGGTGCATTACATGAGGAAAAAGTGACGTGTGCAGGTTACAAAAGCGAACAAAGGAAACAGAGGTATAATACTGCAATATATGAAGGAAGGCTCCGAGGGACCCCCGGACATTACAAAAGTGAGTGCATTACAAAAGTGAGAATCGTGAGCCAACAAAATACAAGAGCTAGCAAACAGTGCATTACATGAGGAAAAAGTGACATGTGCAGGTTACAAAAGCGTACAAAGGAAACATAGAGGTATAATACTGCAATATATGAAGGATGGATCCGGGGGACCCACGGACAACGTCGGGGCAGGCGGGGGCCCTGAAGCCTGATTGCTCCCGGACAAGATCGGGACGGGCTGCTAGTCTGTAATATAATAGTAATAATATAGTAATAAAGCAAGAGAGAAAACCGGAAATATTTCAATATTATTCAAAATCATATCCTTTGAATATATCCCTTGTAGGCACCTTTACCTTTTTGACTTTATTGCCCAAGATCACAAGGGTCAATGGGGTTGCCCTGTTTTCTGTTACAATTATATTTTACAGCATCATTTTGGAAATTACAGATAAGAGAGAAACAATGTCACTATGCAATATTTAGAAGAAGATAGTCTTCATCTTTTGAAAACAGCGCCCACGAACAAAAACATACCAAAACATGAGTGCAAAGTGAGAAAAGAAGACATGGCAAAATAAAAAAAGTTAACTATAGAGAACACAACCATGCAATTTTGTTTGTCCTGATGGGTATGTTTTTCCCAGTCACACGCCTTCTGTTGACAGGGCACTGGAAGATAAGAAGTACAATATAGTACCTCAATCTCGTCTGGATTAGCGGACAGGCACTAATTAAGTTGAATCAATCACTGTTTGTGGTCCCTGCTCTACAAAAAGGAATAGAATTGATCCTTATATCTATACTATGATTATAAAGGAAGATCTTTGAACCTTTGAGGCGGGTAAACTCGGGAACCACAGCGCCAATCCAAACACCCAATACATCGTTGTAATTGGCAGGGTCTGTAGATGAACATAGGCTATATAAAATAAAAAAAGATACGTTATTGAAAATATATACCTAAAAAAAAAAAGTAGTCCCCTGGAAGTAGCGCCGGCCGGCCGCAACGTGCTTGCTGACATCAGGAGCCACGGAGGAGCGGCGTACGCAAGGAGGAGCGGCGGACATGAGCACGGCGAGGAGCGGCAGACAGGCGAGGAGGAGCGGCGGACAGGCGGTGAGGAGGGCGAGGAGAGGCGGACAGGTGGGGAGGAGCGGTATGCGGCGGATGAGGTAGGTGAAATACAAAAGCTACAGGCGGGGAGGAGCGGTGCGCGTAGGTTAAATACAGGCGGGGAGGAGCGGTGAGCGTAGGTGAAATACAGGTGGGGAGGAGCGGTGAGCGTAGGTCAAATACAGGCGGGGAGGAGCGGTGAGCATTAAATGAAGCAAAAGAGGTAGCAAACGGCAAAAGTGAGTGCATTACAAAAGTGAGAATCGTGAGCCAACAACATACAAGAGCTAACAAATGGTGTATTACATGAGGAAAAAGTGGCGGGGAGGAGCGCGGTGAGGAGCGGCGAGGAGTGGCGGACAGGCAGGGAGGAGCGGTAAGCGGCGGATGAGGTAGGTGAAATACAAAAGCTACTGGCGGGGAGGAGCGGTGAGCGTAGGTGAAATACAGGCGGAGAGGAGCGGTGAGCGTAGGTGAAATACAGGCGGGGAGGAGCGGTGAGCATTAAATGAAGCAAAAGAGGTAGCAAACGGCAAAAGTGAGTGCATTACAAAAGTGAGAATTGTGAGCCAACAACATACAAGACCTAACAAACGGTGCATTACATGAGGCAAAAGTGGCGGAGATGAACGGTGAGCGTAGGTGGAATACAGGCGGGGAGGAGCGGTGAGCATTAAATGAAGCAAAAGAGGTAGCAAACCGTGCATTACAAAAGTGAGTGCATTACAAAAGTGAGAATCGTGAGCCAACAAAATACAAGAGGTAGCAAACGGTGCATTACATGAGGAAAAAGTGACGTGTGCAGGTTACAAAAGCGTACAAAGGAAACAGAGGTATAATACTGCAATATATGAAGGAAGGCTCTGGGGGACCCACGGATATTACAAAAGTGAGTGCATTACAAAAGTGAGAATCGTGAGCCAACAAAATACAAGAGGTAGCAAACGGTGCATTACATGAGGAAAAAGTGACGTGTGCAGGTTACAAAAGTGTACAAAGGAAACATAGAGGTATAATACTGCAATATATGAAGGAAGGATCCGGGGGACCCACGGACAACGTCGGGGCGGGCGGGGGCCCTGAAGCCTGATTGCTCCCGGACAAGATCGGGACGGGCTGCTAGTATATATATATATATATATGCATGTATATATGCATGTATATATATATATATATATATATATATATATATGCATGTATATATATATATATGTATATATATATATATATATGTATATATATATATATATATATATATATATATATGTATATATATATATATATATATATATATATATATATATATATATATATATATATATATATATATATATATATATATATATATATATATATATATATATATATATATATATATATATATAGTCTCCAAAAGTGCCTCTTCAGACAAGGACGCTACTCCGTAGGCAGTTGAGTTCAAACGAAACCTTTAATTTTTGAAATGCTGCAAATCACGGCTGTTTTATCAGTACCCAGCGCGTTTCGATCCTACAATCCTCTTCTTCATGGGGCAACATATAGCAAAACATGGTACTGCCACAACTATTTATTCCCAATGTGCATGCGATCTCCGGTGATGCATGCTGGTAGTTGTAAGCCAATTCTTCCCCACCATTAGGGTCCTTGTGCATTTGCCAAACACAGTTTCTTTTGTTTTTTCTTTTAATTTTCCAGCCCTCCAGTGGGCTCCAAGCGTGGTGCACAGCTTTCCCCAATTTACAACTGTCCACGCTGTTTTCACTGCAGCACAGTTGTAACCGTGCAGTCCTGCCACCACATTCTAGGCAGGTGGTGCATCCCCCGCGGCTGAGACCGCCGCTCATTACATTCCCCAAAAGTGCCTCTTCAGACAAGGACGCTACTCAGTACCGTGTTTTGCTATTTGTCGCGCCATGAAGAAGAGGCTTGTAGCTTCTAATGACGTTGTAGACTGGTAAAACAGCTATGATTTGCAGCTTTTCAAAAATTAAACGTTTTGTTTTGACTCAACTGCTTACGGAGTAGCGTCCTTGTCCATAATTTATCTGAATTATTCTTTGGCAAATGTACATATTGTTGAGGGAATTCAAGGAAGAGCAACAAGAGGTTTGACAGCCTCTTGGATTGAGCTTAAGGGAGTCCCACTCTTAGAGATCTGTAGGGCTAATACTTGAGCTACACCTCACAGTTGTGTACATCACTACAGATTTTCAGATTTGGATGTTAATGGAAAAACTTTGGATTGGGTGTATTAAGATCCACCATGTCATAAAATGATTTATCCAAATTTGAATGTATTAAATCTCTGCAGGTATATAGTGTCTATGTAGCCATGTATTTACTGCTACACCTTAGTGTAACTCTAAACCTTTTTTGCTGTTCGGTATTTCAGAGTTTAGATTGACTAGGGGGTGGTATGATACAGAGGTACTGGATTTAGATGACAGAATGCTTGTCACAAGTAGAGGGAGTGGGCATAAACAGCCTTGCCAAGAGATACATGATGAATATCTGGAGAGATATGGAAGACTCTAAATACAAACAAATTGTGGACGATTCTAGGTCTCAGAGTTGCAAAATGGAACATTGCTAGAGCATGCGGTTCCAAGACCTCCCAAATATTGAAAATTGGAATGCCGCCATGGGCTGGTGTTTGTCAGCGAAAAAAGTGATGTATGAGGACAGCAGGGGCTACCTCAAGACATGGGGAAAAATCTGCCACAATTCATGATTGAGTCATGGTCTGGGCACCATGGGACCCAACTTGCCGCCACTCAGGGTTGATGAAGGATATTGTTTTTGAATAGAATAGATATGGGAGGAATGGATGGGACGGGCACTGGGCTAGAAGAATTAGATGTATATGCCTTTGTATACTAGATGATGAAATTATGTACTTTCTGTTGGTACTGCTAATCATATAAAGATGTCTAAAAAAAATATGTTACCGCACAGTAACTGATCAAATTAAATGTGTAATAATAATTAATTACTTGAAATATCTGAATTTATTTAATACATCATTTTAGGCAATAACTAAAATAAAATCACTCTCACAAACGTTTTTAAAAATGTAATATGTAGTAACTTATGTTACATGTTAAAAGTTATGCATTGATTTAACTTGGTATTTCTATTTTTTGAATGAAAGCGTAAAAGTTTAATTTGATTGTTTTTGCATTAAGAATATTATTTTATTTGAAAAACATGAACTAATTATATTTTTTAACACACACACAATTGAAATGGCAAAACATTAGTTCCTATGTGGTGTTATTTTATTTCCTTGCCCCTATTGTTTTCTACAGGAGTGTGTTGCAGTACCTCTGAGTATCCAGGTGTGTTACTTAACTTACTCCAAAGCTGGGATGCAGTAGATTTGAAAAGAAAGGAAAGGAAAGAAAATGAAAGAAAAGAAAGAGAAAACATTGAATGGACAACAATTGAAGCAGAGACTACAATGGGATACCCAATGTTTTTCTTAATACCAAACTGGATACAAGAAGGTGCTTAAACTTAGAACTATGGAAGGATTACTGTCCTTCTGTAAAATTCAATAAGCCACTTTTAAATGTCTCACACACATAGCAATACAAGTTGGCGTGATCGAGGATCGCCTAGGTCTTGCATACATAGGAAAAAGTAATAATAGATGTTCTATGTCCTCAAATGCATAATCAAAAAGTGCACAGTGTGGGGATTTGGTTACATTTGGTTTCCACTTGCAAGTGAACTTGTCAGTTTTTAGTGTGCCCATCCTGAATTGTATATACAGTGTGGGCCTGAGGTGGTAAATATGCATTCATATAAGATTCCAAGGCAAGTGCAGGTTTAATGGTTTAAAACTTGGCTACCAATCCTCCTAAATTTAACATTATGATATAGATTGATCATGATTTCCAAAATGGCTTGGTGTTGTTATTTATCAATGAGGCGTTACCCCAATACATGCTCAAACCTAGGCCAATCAGATGTGATTTAATGTATGAGAGCTATGGGACCAGATTACATGTTCATAGGTTCAATGCTTTATCCAATGCATACCAGTAAGTGGAGAGTTTGGGTGTTCACTACAATCTTACTCAATAGAGGGGAGGTTTTGATGTGGCTAAATTGCCAATCCCTTTTAAGACCTGTATCAAAAAATAAAGTAACGATTGTGGTACTCTTGGGCACCCTAAATAATGATCGTAAAAAAATATTTCCTTTAGATGCCAAACCCCATATTTCCAACTCCAACGCCAGTGCCTTTGCTTTGTAAACCTCAATGTCCGGTGAGACAGATCTAGGAGAAGTGGTTTGTATCTCTTGGTAACTGCAAATGCACTGTGGAGTAAAGTTATTTCACTTTTTTGATGAGACTTCCAGGTGCATAATGTATCTATCCTGACTCATAGATAGTCAAAGTTGTCAAACAATTGCAGTGTCAGCCCTTCATTTGAAACTCTCCTCTACATAATCTGTAGGACTTCAACACCATGATCTTGGTCTTGGAGGTGTTCGCCTTTATAGCACAAAGGATGCAAAAATCGGCAAATTTGTTGAGCACATTTTCTAGCAGGGCCTGTGTACAGTATAGCAACAAAGTTTCATCTACGAATAATGATGCTGGGACACAAAAGCCCCCCAATCTAGGTGAATCATGAACGCAGATATCTAAATGATCAACAACATCATTTACATAAAGCAAAAAGTATATTGGGGTGAGCAAACACCCCTAATGCGTCTCATGTTCTATAGGCTTGTGATCTGTAAACTTGCTCCCTGCACCCCCCTACTTGGGTGAAATTCTTCTAGTGGAGTCTAATGAGAACACCTAGCATTACAGGGTTATTTCCATTGAAGCAAAAGTGGACCAAAGTTGCTTTCTGGAGTCTAGATCGAATGATGCTGGCTAGTCGAGGAAGGCCATGTACCAGTGGTCTTTGGAGAGCTTCAAGCAATGAGATTAAGTTGAAAGTTCTGGTCTAACGTACTCACCCTGATTCAAAAACCTGCTTGGAAGGGGGATATAGAATTTCGTCTTTGTCTATCCACTCTATCAGTGTGTCAAGAATCTGGTGACAGAATACCTTCTGAAAATTGTCTTTAAGACTGATAGGTTTGAAGTTACTGGGGATTGATCTATCACCATTTTTAAACAATAGGATTAACTCTACACCATGCCACGTGTCAGCAATTCTCTCACTTGCCATAATCCTGTTTGATAATGTATTTAAACCTGTCCTGTTGGACCTAGCTCTTTCTACAGGGTCACTCTCAAATGTTTTACCTTCCTCCTCCCTGTTTTCTGACCCCGTTTTTGTTGGCTTTAGGACTCTGGGCACATTACGACTGCTGACTAGGGCTAAAGTGCATGTGCTCTCTGCTTAAAACATGGTAACATTGGCTTATCCACAATTGTCATAGTTAATTTACTTTTAAGTCCCTAATAAAGTGCACAATATGTGCCCAGGGCCTGTAAATGAACTGCTACTAGTGGGCTTGCAGCACTGATTCTACCACCCACCTCAGCAACATTTAACATGTCTCAGGTCTGCCACTGCAGAGCCTGTGCATGTTGTTTAAACTGCCATTTCGACCTGTCAACCTATTGCCAGGCCCAAATATTCCTTTTTATTACATGTAAGTCACCCGTAAGGTAAGCTGTAGGTAGCCCCAGTGGCAGGGTGCAGTGTATTTAAAAAGTAGGACACGTACTTCTAAGCTCTACATATCCTGGTAGTGAAATCCTCTAAAATTCATTTTTCACTACTGGAAGACGTATCTCTCCCAGAGGTTCACATTGGGATTGCTTCAGAACTATGTTAATTGTCATTTCCAGTTAGGACTAGACATAGATTTGGAGCTTGGTGTCTCTGGACTCACAATTTAAAGTCAGAACTAATGGTTAAGGTAGATTTTAAAATGTAAGCCTAGAAATGCTACTTTTAGAAAGCTTATTGTTAAGAAAAAAGGGGTGACCCTGTGTCCCTCAGAACCTGGGTAATTAATGGTTAATAAGAAAGTGTCACACACCAGCTCCCTTTGTCTGACTGTCTAGAGGGAATACACAAAATCCAGCTGTCACCCAACTCAGGTGTGTACTCAGAGACAGGCAGAGGCACAGAAAGGTTAATGTATGAAAATGCCAGCTTTCTAAAAGTGGTTAATAAGAAAGTGGTTCTGTCGGGTAGAAACACAAATAATTTACAAGTGCTGCTTAATGCAGTCAAAGAATCCCCTCTGAAAACACAAGACCAGGCCCTTCTACTGAATGAAAAAGAGACCTGTAAACAATTTGTTGTACTGTGTCTTTATCTGAATTAAATTCATTCAAATTGATGTCTCATACAGTACATACAGTGACTGTCAAGATAAATTAAAAGTGCAAAAAGCGTGACAATGGTGAATAGTGATCACGTGGTGAAGAAATATATACAGTGAGAATACAATCTAATACAATCGATATGTACAAATATATACAAGTGTTTTTTTTCTGAAGGCCATATGCTGGTACGTTTCTAGAGATTCCTATTTATTTCTTTCAGTTTGATAGAATCCTAGGTATTAGGCCTATGGAGAATGTTGACGATTCGACCCATCAACCCCCGCCGACTGATGAGAAGCAGCGCCGCATTTCAGTGACGCGATCCACCATTTGATTCGGATTTGAGGCCACTGCGCCCTCCCATTTCAGGTGATTCACTCCTGATAAGCGTGGCTCAAATCCACCTGAGCGACTTACTTCACTCCTATACCATTACCATATAACAAGCCAGCCGGACAGTGGAGAAGAATTAGTAATATATTTATTTGGCCCTAATATTCATCTGCAGATGGGCCCCGTCAGGTGGTCTACACCCCAGGGAGTGCACCGAGAGGACTGCCTCACCTCATCACAACAATACATTATAACATAGCATGGCAGAGTAAAACCACGCCCAGACTGGAAAAGTACTGGGCTCAGCAGAGGGCGAACAATGAACTCACACACCAGGCATCTGCACCTGCAAGGGCAACATTATTTTCTTTACTCCAAGGCCACGGAGCTGAGTCTCTGCTTCTCCAGAGCATGGAAACATTTCTGCTCATAAAGGAGGGGGGAAAACCGTACCATGAGACATTGGAACTGCAGAGCAAATGTCAGCATCAGACGCCTCTCTGCCATTGACAAGCTTCTCTCTCTTATAGAAGAGTGTACAGAAATGTCTATTCTGTAAACTTAACCAAGGGAAAGCAATGTACTACAACAGGTCTTCTAACTTAGAAGGCAAAAATAAGACAAAAGCTTACACATTACAGAAACAATTCTATCCAGCTGAAGCTTGCATATTTCAAAAATAGCTCAGTGGGTTGCAGCACATGAATAATAAGCTGTAACTGCATATTGGTTAGACACATTAGGCTAACATATTCACAACATCATTAGGATATTCTGTAACAGGAAAATTACAATCTATCAGACCCTCCTTTTAGCCTATTGTGGCTAACATAAGTGCAGCCTTTATTGCGTAAAAGTAAGGACTGTACAATTCTAAAGGAGAGAACGGGGACGGCATCACTCATCAATCAAAGGGAAGCAAAGAAAACAAGAATAACCAATAATATATCATCATAAAAAATATCTGGTATCGGGAAATGAAATACTAGGATGAGCATGATCATAGAAGTAGTGCAGCATACTACAGGACAGGAAATGCAGAGGCAACAAGTAAAAGAACAACCCCTGCAATACCTACTAAGACAATAATTATTCTCTGGGTGTGAGACACCCTCCTTTTGACTAATCTAAGCATATGTTCTCGGGGTACCATTGCTCTATAACACCATGTCATGATCGGACTACTGAAAAATGCATCACAGTTCAAGTCATGAGCAGGAATTAATGCAAACAAGATCAAACGGTCATTATCAGGGAAAACACCCTATTGAATTCTATACTGAGGGCTCACTTACATTATCAGCGAGGACCTATATCTAACATCCATGAAGTAGATCTTTATCGGGCTGAGATGTGTTTTTACTAAACTCCTCAAAGTATACTAACCCTTACAGCTACTTCCATAGGGCAAGAATACAAGCAAGAATTTTTCATCCTTGTGTGTGTATGAAGGCAATCATCCACACACCCAATAATTGTGCAGTACTATAAGTAACATGTGTCTGGTGCAACATTTGAAGACTACATCATCCTAATGAACTTCCCAGTGCTCCTCCTCGTGAGGAACTAGGGTCCCTCTCAGGTGGTGTTGGAATAGTACTCATGAGGGTATGCGCCAAGCAACAAGAAAATAATTCTCTAAAGAGAAATATGAAAGCAATAGTTAGGATACAAACAAACACAATATTAAATTTGTAGACCATGAGAACCAAATGAGATCAGGGACATCTGGATAAGGAGCCGCAAAGGCTGCTTCTCCTGGGGAATATGAACATTCAAAGGGACTCATTTTCCTAGGTAAAAGTCCAAAGTAAACTAGGGGAAAAACAGTTCACACGGAGGCCAACCAGAGGGGATCTCCTCCCTTCAAGGGATCTTCTCCCTGTGTCCGTTAAAGCCTCATAGGCAGGCTTATATTGTTCATTCCCTAACTCCCACGACGGAGTTGCACAGCTTCACGACTCAAAGGAGCACTTAATCTGGGACCTGGCACAACCTAATGTTCTTGGGAAAATGTCTCGACCGGTGCACCAAGGCCTTTGCCTGTAGTCCTTCCCTACCGCTTTCTTTAGTCCTTCCCTGCTTACCTTACTCAGCCCTTCTTCCGGTGCCCTGCTCTCCTTTCCAGGGCCACAGATTGTAGCGAGTGCTCCCTCGCACGTCTGGATCTGTGAACATAATGGGGGGCTCAATGGCAGGGGACTTATCCGCTGATATTGAATCACTGTATTCAAGAGAGGCCTCGTCACTTGCAACTAGGGCCGGCCTCTCTTCGATTTCAACTTGCTTCCTCACCCCACAACAAAGCATCTGAGAAGGGCACATACAGAGGAACTGCTTCGCATTTTTCATCAGCAACGCCCTTTCTCACCCACTCATCATAGGGCAATGGAAGCGGGACCCATTTCTTATATCCGTCCACGACTTATGACCCTGGATCCTGAATGTGGTACGGGTGGCCAGTAGCACTTGGCGTGGCTCGGTGCACCTCGGCTCCAAGCAAGACTTCCGCTGGTATCTTCGGACGACGACTCAGTCCCCGTGTTGGATGGTGTGTCCAGGCCCCTCCGGTTGCGGCTTCAGTGTGTCTGCTACCTGCTTATGAACGGAATGGAGATCTTTAGTCAAAGCATACAAGTAATCTGTCAACAAAGGGTATTTTGAAGGTGAAAACATCTCAGGCTTATCAATAAATGTGTGCACTGACAATAGGTAATACATTACATATCTGACTTTTTCCACTGTATTACCTGTGGACGGATGTATGCATTTACTGAATTCTAAGAGAAGATAAAAAATAAAACAAAACAGACATGTTGTATTCCCGCATTTTCACTTGAGAACTCTCAAAAAGGGAATTTCAAACCGCTATTCCCATAGCATGCACACAGCGTCTACTTTGTGAACCTTTACTATTGTGCAAACCTTCAAACACTTCTAGGCGGCCAATCGATCGCAGTCAGAGCTGCGAAAGCCTGGAGTACTCTTCCCCTCCACCTAAAAACAGCACCCACCATCATTGCTTTTAAAAAAGGACTGAAGACCCATCTCTTTAACACCACTCTGTAGGTCTCTCTCCCCTCTCTGTAATGTTAATTCAGGAACCTTTCTGCTCTGCCCTTACTTTTTCGCGCCAGGATACTATTTTTTAGTAATTGAGCGCGCTATAAAAGCCTTCATAATAATATAATATAATATAATAATAATATTCTTTTTCTTACGCAAAACAACTATATTTTTGATCATGACCATGCACACATATTATAGAAGCAGCAGGAAACTAACTTCTACAAAGCTATAATTTCTAAAAAAAAATATTTTGCTGAGGATCACACAAGCATCTTTCACCTTTCTCACTATTTAAACCATGTAACATTTTGTTTAGAGGAAAACCTGTTCCCCAGCTCTAATAGGGATTGTCAGCTCAACTATACAGGCTAACTGATAAGAGACTTGTGATACCTGTGCACCAAGTACCGACCTATTGTTCCCTTCAAAGGTCAAATAAGGAAACACTAGTCTGGGGCGTCTGGGCGGGTCTTTTCATCCCTTTCATCCCTATCCAATTAAAATAATCCTCTAATAAAGACTATCAGTTTATTTTCACAGACTAGCTAATAAAGAACTAGCAATGTACTTGCACAACTACAATAATGGTGTTATCACCCAACACTTGTAGAACAAAACTACCCACATCTAATTCCCCTTTTAGATCAAAGCAGGACAGGCTAATAAAAATTTGAGAAGAGGAGGGAGCAATATACATGTTACCTAGTCCTAATTTATAGGAGAGCTAGCGGGGAGCTAGCTTCCAGCGGGGAGCTAGCCTCCCCCCCACACTTTGACAGGAGGAAATCTGAAACATATTTCACTTCAGTCAACACCATCAACCCCCGGGTGTAGCACTGAGCATAAACAAAATTCTAGGAGATACATAGCACTTTTTAAAAGGGCTAGAAAGCATTTTAACACATGTACAAATGTCATTGCCACAAAATGATGTGTGCGCCTATTAATATCTAATACAATGTAACTAAGGAAAATTCATTATAATTATTTATTTATTACACAACACACTATTACTTTTGTAGGCCTTTCATTCCCATGAAGGAATGAGGAAAAGGAAATGGGACTGGGACACAGTTAAAGTCCCCCATAACTAGGCACTATGCGACATTCATTAGGGAAATGGCGGCAAAAGGAAAATCTATAAAAGAACAAAAATTACTTAGGTGATGGTCAGGCTTGTGACACAACACCATGAGTACACCGTAGAACTCTTTTATTTTTCTTCTATGCCATTTGATCAAATAGACATACACTGCTGAAGTGTTGTCTGTGAAATTTAGGGACCAGAACAAATTCCCCACAGAGGAGCTTGTACTAGTATCAAAAATAGAATTGTCAAAACAATACAAAACAGAAGCATACATAAAATAAAAACAAGCATACCAAGACAGCAGGTATTCTTGCTGTGTACTAAGCACAGAAAGCATAGACAAATCCCAGAAACACATGCAAAGGAGCTGTGACACACAACACAATGCCATGCATTTCATGCACCGTGAAACTGCAGCCCAAAACCCAGTGTGCTGGCCTGCTTAATTTGTCAGGCTTAAGATCGATCAGCATACCTACCACGCAGAACACAACAAACAACACATAATAAGCCAAAGAAAACATAAAACACACAATATAGTTACATGCATATAACATAAAATAATACGCAATAATACATATACCAAACACAAAGGCCACAAAAGGAAAACACAATATTAGTTACTCAAAGGACTATATTTTTCTCATGCATGTCATGCATCATGCGGTGTCAGTGCACACTTAATCTGTCTAGCACAAAGTTGCATCAATACTCACCATAACACAGAGATAAAAATATTTCCCATTGCACTGAAACAAAACAAATCAAACCACAAAAAAAACAACACCACACAAAATATTGGACAAAAAGGCAACCCCTTAGTAAAAATACCTTCTACAAATACTTACTTTAAAACCTATGCTTGGAGCTCATTCACACCAGTTAATCTATAAATTGTTGCTTGTATTCTTGCCCTATGGAAGTAGCTGTGAGGGTTAGTATACTTTGAGGAGTGTAGTAAATACACTTCTCAGCCCATAATAAGCTGTAACTGCATATTGGTTAGACACATTAGGCTATCATATTCACAACATCATTAGGACATTCTGTAACAGGAAAATTACAATCTATCACTCCGACCTGGGATCTTGGACTGTTGTGCATCGCACACCTAACATCCGTCTTGAGAAAGACCCGCCGCGACCTTAGACACTGGCGCCGAAGTGTCGAAACCTCGACATTCTTCAGAGGCCTAATACCTAGGATTCTATCAAACTAAAAGAAATAAATTGGAATCTCTAGAAATGTACCTGCATATGGCCTTCAGAAAACCAAACACTTGTATATATTTGTACATGTCGATTGTATTAGATTGTATTTTCACTGTATATATTTCTTCACCACGTGATCACTATTCACCATTGTCACACTTTTTGCACTTTTAATTTATCTTGACAGTCACTGTATGCACTGTATGAGACATCAATTTGAATGAATTTAATTCAGATAAAGACACAGTACAACGAATTGTTTACAGGTCTCTTTTTCATTCAGTTCAAGGGCCTGGTCTTGTGTTTTCAGAGGGGATTCTTTGACTGCATTAAGCAGCACTTGTAAATTATTTGTGTTTCTACCCGACAGAACCACTTTCTTATTAACCACTTTTAGAAAGCTGGCATTTTCATACATTAACCTTTCTGTGCCTCTGCCTGTCTCTGAGTACACGCCTGAGTTGGATGACAGCTGGATTTTGTGTATTCCCTCCAGACAGTCAGACAAAGGGAGCTGGTGTGTGACATTTGCATCCCAATGGCCCATCACCAGGCTGATGGGCCTTCCTGAGATAGATTGTGAGGGAGGAGCTGACACTTGCAGCTGAGTAGTGCTGTGTCTGTCCCCACACATAGAGCTGCATACCCCCTGTAGGGAGTCTGGAGCCAGGGCAGGAAAGGCATGGACCTTGTGACCTTCAAAGACCTCTTTGATGTCTTCTCCACCTCAAAGAAACATTGGGTATAAGTACTGGACCCCTAACACATTCAAAACAGAACTTTGCTGGAACCAAGAACATTCTGTCTGGAAGAAGAGCTGCTGTGCTATAGGAGGGACTGTCACTTTGCGGCCTGCATCACTGTGTTGTCCTGCTGATTGCTCTGCTACAGGAGGGACTGCTCTTTGCAACTTGCTCTGTTGTGTAGGCCTGCTGCCTGCTGCTTCTTGCCTGTGAGTAAAAGGGACTGGGCATGCTCTTTACATACTCAAACTCAAGTTTCTCCAAGGGCTTGCTGGCTTGTCTAACAAAGTCTGGTATACATTTGCAATAATGTGTCAGTGTTTAGACCTAATTTTGACCTTTTAACTATTTTCCTATTGTTTCCTACACGAAATATGTGCCCAAGTCAATGCTTTCCATAAACAGTTTCTCCTTCAAAGTTAACTTTAGGGCATTATGGTCACTGTCTAATCTAGGCAAGACTTTCAAATCTAACACAAAATGCCATAGATTGTTATCTAGGATAACCAAAAACAGAGACATAGGCAGTAAGGGAAACAAATTTGCACCACCTTGCTATACACAATTTATAGATGTATTTCTCAGTTGAAGTTGCCCACCTCACTGGTCCACTGCCACAAGACCACACAAATATAATACGCTAGAAAATGGGGCTTCCTCAGAGCACTAACCTAGATCCTCCAACCTTATAGTGATCACTGACGTAACAGGTCACTATATTTTAGACTTTTCACTGATAAGTGATCTCTCGACCCGCCGCCAGCCTTACGAAAATACGTTGTATTTTCATAAGGCTGGTGGCCGGTCGAGAGGCGCGGCGTCCTACTAGAGCCAAAGAAGAAGTAACTTCTCAACACATGGAGGTTCACTTATTAAAGTGAACACAAGAGAACTGAACTGGGAGTACATTACACAGTTTGAGGATTCTATGTGTTCTAAGCAACTGTGGACTATCAACTTAAAGTGTGTGATAAACTGAGGGCTTTCCGTGATAACTACTGGTGCAGATGAGAGATCACTTATCAGTGCAAAGTCTAAAATATAGTGACCTGTTACGTCAGTGATCACTAAAGGTTGGAGGATTCAGATTAGTGCCCTGAGGAAGCTACGTTGGCTGTATTTTGGCTGTTCTGTTTGATCATCTCAAGCCATGAATGATTCAAGAGTCCATTAAAAAGAACATATCTCACAACATTAAAGAGACTGGATTGTGTTACCTACTTCGCATTTGAGCATTTTTTTAAATGTATGTTGCCTCTTTGTGTGATTTTCTAGTATATTATCTAGGATAACACAGTTTATTCTGCTCTGGCTACTACTTCTTTTAGAAGCGGGAGCAAGGGATCTGTTAATTTGAAATCTCCCATTACATGCTCGCAAGCCATGGGTCAGAGTAATGGACATTAACTGCATTGCAGAGACCACCCAGGATTTAAGGAAATTATCATCCAGTTCCTGAATACCCCTTGCATCATCTTCCATTTCAATGACCGAAGCAAGGTCATCCAGAGGTTCGAGTGAAGTATTAAATCTCCGGTGATCAGAAGAGGTGCGTTATCCAATCTCCCTGCGAGAAGATGGGCAAGCAATTTTAGCTTGGGAGGTTCTTTGTTTATTCACATAGTACAGTCATAGACATTAGAAACATTTACCCCGCGCCCATTACTTCCACAAAGGGTCAAACTTAGGATGTCTTTCCTGTCGATCCATAAGTTTTTTACCATTACACTAGGCACATTTTTTACCCATATCAATAATCCAACAGATACTGAAGTTTGTGTAACCTTGTCTGAAAGATTTTTCCAAGGTTCCTGCAGCAAAACAATATTAATATGGCTAATGAAAGTTTCTCACTCCTTTTCTATACGTTTTCCACGTTGGCCTGCTACATTCCATGATTACAATGAAAAGGGGGTCGAACATTGACTCTTAGCTACATGGGAGCCTTGGGGGGAGTGCCCATGTGCGTCGGAATGGGATTTTCCAAAGCATCATCAGAGGATGCTGCATGATCAATCGAGCCAGGTGGTGTGCGGGGCTGGAGCAAGGTATAAGAGGGGCCGTGGAAAGATTTAGTTTACACTCATTAGACTGGATTAAATTACACTGACAGAATGATATATATCAATTGTAGCTGTTGGTTGAGTATTCGTGACATGTGTAGTGTAAAACCGTATAAATAAATCATGGGATTCTGATACAAGAGGCACATTCGGTTTCTGAGAAAGAGGAGTGGGTGTGAAGACAAGGAGTGCCCTTGTGCATGCTATCTGACACAACACAATGCAGTCGATTGACTTCTTTAAGGTGAGTTGAACCAGAGCCTTTCATGTTAGGTGACTCTGGTTGTTCTGTTGTATTGGCTCTGTCCACACAATTATGGGAACTTAAGATGGTTAACAGACCATAATTATGCGGCACATGTAGGCTAGAAGAGCTGGTTGCACAGCAAGAATAGGAGTCCGGCATGCTTTTAAGTTGTATGTTAGAGCTGGAAATGTTTGTGCATCCAGTGCTAGTAGGCCGCCAGCAATAGGGTGCTTTCTCAGACAAGCTTGATAGTTAGTGTCTTAAGCATTAGCAGGTTTGGACAGATGCAGTGCAGAAACAATGTCAGAATGTATCATCGAAAAACACTGGCACTGGAAACGAGTCCAATACGTCGCCTTATTGACCAGGAACTCAGTTGTCCCGCTTTGACAAACTTGTATCCTAGGGACATTGGTCATAGAGATTGAAGGTTCCTTTGTCAACCAAGGCTAAAAACAGGGCAGGAGATGGGTTTTGGATGGATGAAAAGGTAAAGAATAAGCTCTTATTCTACTCAAAGATCCTGTGTGCTTAGCAGTATTCACTGCATGAGTAAAGTCGAGGTTGACTATCGCCAGTGGTTGGGAGATCAGTGAAAGAGATTATTGAGCAATGTGTCTTTTTTGGCAGGGGCTTTAGTAACCAATGTAAGCAGCTGGTTGATGGATTTTTGAACTAGGGTGGCGTTATTAACCTTTCCTCCGAAGAAATGGGTAATTGTTTGGCTTGGGACCTAATATCTCAGCCTGCTTTTACCCTTTATTTAATAAATCCTCTACCTCCTCGATCAAATTGTCAATGACATCTAGGGTAGAGTTTTTGGCTGCATGTCTTTTTAGAGATTTTGCCTCTGACTCAGATCCCAGTCCAATGTCCACAGCCTTCCTTTTGCCCATATTAATGGTAATATTGCTACACTGCCTTAGGTACTTACTGTTTGCAGCATAAGGCACTGTCTCCCAACCACCATTTGCAATGCAATAGGTCTAGCATTTGTGAGATTTTAAGCTATTGGCATTGTAAATGACAATGCCTTTTATTTATGTGTTTTGAAAACCAACACATAAATAAAAGGCATTGTTAATTATAATGGAAATAGCTCAAACTCTCGCAAATGCAAGACAACTTAAATGGTGTCTGCGTCCCTTTCTTTAGACCCTGCATGCCGTATTCAGCTTTCAACGAGCCGCGTTTCAAGAAAGGGGTGCGTCGCCATTAAAGTGAAAGCCCGACATGAGGCGCTTTTATAAACACTACATTTGTTAGATAAGTTCACAAATAAATGTTTTTTTTTTTTTTAAAAGCGCCCCATGCCGTGCTTTCACTTTAATGGCGGTTGCACCCCTTTCTTTAGACGCAGCTTGCTGTAAGCTAAATATGGCGAGCAGCATCTAAAGAAAGGGGCATGGCCACCATTAAAGTAAAAGTACGGTATGGGGCGCTTTCACCCAAAAAAAACCCCAACGGTTCCGGAGCGCGTTCGATATAGTTAAAACTGTGTGGCTGCCATTATTAATAAAAATATAAAAGCGTGCGATGTGCTGCATTGTAGAAAAGCACGGTGTGGGTGGAATAGGGGAAAATCATTAAAGAAAATAGTGCTCACAGACTGTAGATACAAAAGACAGTGTAACAAAACAAGTAAAAGGTTGAGTCCTCATGGGAGATAAGGTGGTACTAAGGAGGAACTACTAAGCCTATTCATGAATCAAAAGCAACAATTTTGAAAGGACGGTAACATGAGCCAACTGAAAAGATGGGCAAAAAATGGGCAGAACTTCAAGTCCATGCCTGAAGACAGCATGCCTTGCAAAGCAGCGCATGCACTGCCCAGGCTCGACCTAAAAATGAAGCAACAGGGTGGCCCTGTCCTTCCTCTTCCTGTCGCTGACTGACACAGGACGGGCCCACTCTTAGCCCGGGTTCAACCTGCTCAGGTCTTGCGCAGCGCAAATGCTTTCGGCGCTTTATAGCACTGCGGGCTCTTCCCCTGACGCAGGGGTCACTAGCACCTTCCATGGAGTAAATGCAGCTGGGGGTAGACGTTCCCAGTCCGGTGTTGTCTGCAATGTTATTGTTTTAGGGGCCATTCATTGGTTATATCATTTTGTAGAAACAGAAATGCTTTCCAAATGTGTTTATGATTATTTAATACTCAGTGCAAATGGGGATTCATATTGCATGTCCTTCATGTGTGATTAAAAATTGATAATAGCATGATGCCATCCTCCTTTCGCCATCCATTTCTACTTCTCAATTTTCTCCTCCTATGTATGATCTCTATTCTTCACCTCTGCTCAACACCAGTAAAAATATCACTGTAACTCCATCCACTCCTTTCTATCACCATCTTCCCCCCCTCAGACCCTTGCATCCCATCTCTCTCCCCAGTCCCCCACATACCACTGTCCTCCTTCGCCTACTTCACTTCCTCCCCTACCTTAGACCCTCACACCCCAACATTCTCCCCGGTCCCCCACTTACCCCTGTCCTCCTTCGCCTAGGCCACTCCCTCCCTTAACCATTGAGCCACCCTCAGTGCTCAGCTCACCTCTCTCTGGAAACTAAACTTGATTCTCTCATCTCTTCCATTTCCCAGCTTGAAGCATCGATTTCACTCTTATGTGCTAAGATATCCCCCTCCCTGAATAACCTACCGAGGAGTTCCTTGCTCCTGAGCTAGGTGGAGTACAGACCACAGTCTGTACTCCACCTAGCTACAAGACTACCAACATCAATTCCCCTCCACTCGCCTCTCCTAACAATGCTACTCAATTTACCATTCAACCATCTCTTCCGTCAGAACTTACCAGCCTCCCCCTCAAGGGGCACCCTCATTCAAGAATCTAATCCCTATCCCCCTTATCAGTCCAGACACTCACATCACTAAAAAAGTTGCTTCAGAGCTACACTGTATGCTCCATAACTGCAGATCTGCAACCAAACACAAACTGGAAATCTCTGACACTATCACCCACCACAATCTCGACATGCTCTTTCTCATTGAGACCTGGTTTAATGACTCCTCTCACACTTCATTTGATCTTTTGATACCTACTTACTACTCTATCCTCAGAAATGACAGAACAGACAAGATCGGGGGAGGTGTTGCGATTATCTTCAGAAAATCCCTTTAACCCTTCAAATCAAAGCCTTTCCCACCATCCTCTTTCGCACTTTTGAATGCCTTTCCCTAGAACTCCAAGTTCATCATGGCTCACCCTTCAGGTTCCATGCCATCTACCACCCGCCTGGTAATTTCTCTTCCTTCATGGAGGAACTCATCAACTTCATTAGTGACCAATATTCACAAAGCGACAAGCAGATCTTCCTAGGTGATTTCAATCTCCACTGGGGTTCCGTGGAACACTTGGCTGCCAACAAGCTTGCAACCTTTCTCTCAACTAACGATCTTGTCCAACACTGCTCTGAAATTACACATGCCAAGAGCTCAATTCTGGACCTTGTTATTTCTAAATCAGACCAGCTTACCACTGCTCCCCCGATTCGTGTAGACAGGTCAGACCATTTCCTCATTCCCTTCCGTTTTTAGCTCTCGCACATTATAACTCTCAGCCTACCTAAAAGACCCTCTACTTGGTTCCGCAACACAAAAACATTGATCTTAGGACTCTATGTGATTCTGCTATGCATTCACTTCCTAGTCTAGACCCCAATACGGAGGTCAACGATCTCACTCCCCATTGCCTCTCAATCCTTGCAACTGAAATTGACAGGTTGCTCCACTCCTAAGCAAAAGGAAAAGACCCACCCCATCAGCTCCTTGGTTCAATAAAGCTCTCTATGACGAAAGGAAAAACCTTAGAATCTTTGAGAAACATTGGTGACAATCTCCAGCCACCTCCAACCTCTCTCTTTTACGTTCAGCAAGATCCAAATACCACAAGCACATCTTCCAGGAAAAAACATCACATTTCAGATCCCTCCTCGATTCAGCTAAAAACATACCCAATAAACTTTTTGACCTCATCAAAAACCCAAATTGTTCTCCCCAAACCATTAAACCTGAGGATGCTTCAAGGAAAGCAACTGAGTTTGCAATATTCTTTGATCAAAAGGTAAAATAACTGGTGGAACAGGTCACCCACCCCACCCCCATTGAGGAGTGAAAATCCTTAGTCACTTGGCAGATCTTTGCCGCCATCTCGGAAGATGATCTCCTCAAATGCATCCTCGAAACCAAACCCTCAAACCATTCTTCTGACCCCATACCCAGTGTGTTAGAAATGGGATCCCTGGCTGGCCAGGGCTTGCGCCAAGGTCAGTCAGGGATCACCATTCCCAAGGTCAGGGCAAGGGAGTTACACGCCAAGATAACCCCTACTCGCCCTCTAGGTAACGTGGCGCGAGCAGCAAGGCTAAACTTGGAGGCGATATGAGTTAAGTATTTGCGCACGCACCCCAGCAACAACACCCAAGGCCCACCACAAAGGAAACTCCACACAAGGGTATATATAAAAATAGCCTTTGTATTCCAATAAACATACATTAGATAAAACACACACTTTACATTGTGCCAGAGGCACGGGCAGAATTTACAAGGGATATTTACAAGACAGGGCCACCTGGACCACTGTCAGGAATCAGCACTTTCAGAAGTAACACTTTCAGAAATAGCACTTTTTAGATCATAGAATTATCACTGTAGCGCAAAAATAACATACAACCAGTCACTACTGGTACCAGGTGAGCACCACCTATGCAACCCTCACTATCTTAGGAGATTACACTAGGGAACCTGGGCTCTGCCAGCACCACCTGTACTAGCAAGAAGGAAAACCACCTAAGTATCGCTATACCTGTAGGGGTCTAAGGAAGGAAACACATGATGCAATGCATAACATTCATTCAGAGGTGTAAGGAGGGAAAATACATGATGCATCGCAATACATTCAGAGGTGTAAGCACACATGACGCATCAACACACGTTCAGCGGTGTAAGGAACAAGGCACATGATGCATCTACAATACATTCAGGGGTGCAGCAAAGAACACTTCGCATAAATCACATTAGCATAGAACTTACATCAAAGTCCAGGGTCCAGGTTGCGCCACTGCGCCAAAACCTAAACGTAGCAGCTGCCCACTACTTGCTGGGCAGCTGAGGGACAGAACAGGGAGCCTAAACGCTGCAGCTGGCACTAAGTGCTGCGCAGCTGGGGAAAGGCCAGGGATGAAGCAGGAGTGCGCCTCACTCCTAAAATCCAAAGTACATGTCCCTAAAAGCAAAAATACCTAAACGGTGCAGCTGCCCACTAATTGCTGGGCAGCTGAAAACAGAACTGCGACAGGGCTCTTACTAGCCCTCTGGGACAAAGATGCGCCAAGACGTGGGAGCCCTCTAGGCTCTTGAAGAACTGGGCCCCTTGGAGCACTCTGGCTCCTCTACCACAAATGCTGCGCAAGCTGGGAGCCTCCTAGGCACAACCACTTGCCCATCGTGGGAGCCCTCTGGCTCTAGAATCAACTGGCTCCTAAATACTGATGCCCCAAAATGTGGGAGCGGCCCGCGGCCATCGGGGGCCACTCAGTGCATGAGGGGGGGGCACTGTGCCTTGAAGGCACCAACAACATAGGGCCCCCTTCACTGGGGCTCTGCAGGGGACAACCGTCGGGGCAGCCCTCTATCGAGCGGGGCTGCCCTGGAAAGGAAGCACCGACCAGGTCTCCCGCACCCCCCCGGGCAGCTCTACTCACCAGCGGAGGCGGCGGGGGACACTGTCTTTTTTCAGCAGTCTGCCGGGACTCTCCCTCACCTCATGGGAGCCCCGCCTGCTCTCTCGTTCGTCTTCACCTGGTCCCCCATCTCGGGACCGGTACTCAGCTCCAGGCTCAGTCTTTCTGACGGCGCTGGCCAATCCCAGTGCGGCGGCGGGCGGGACTTCCTCCGGCAAACCGGAAGTCCCGCCCCGCGTCAGGCACCGTAGCGCCTGACTTCCTGTTTTGCGGCGCTCGGGCCGCGGCGGTGAATCTCAGGGGCATTTCAGAGGGGTGGCACCCTCGAGATGAAATAATACGGAATCAAGCGAGGTAGGCACTCGCTGGGGGTCAGGGACCCCTCACAGAACGGGCAAATGCCGGGTGGGCACCGGCTCGAATGAACAGCGCTCCCAAGCGCTGTGGGCAGAAATACAGCGCTTCCAGCGCTATATGCAGGATAAAGCGCTCCCAAGCGCTAGGAAAGAAATACAGCGCTCCCAGCGCTATGAAGGCACAAAAAGCAACAAGTCCTTCAGTATTCCAGCATCACAGCAGTCCAGGGGCTGGGCAGGGCTCAGGGAGGCAAGCCTTCCCCTGAGCCCCAGCAGCAGCATGCCCCTGGCAAGATTCAAGTTGGGAACAAGAACATTTTCCTGGGGTCACAGCCCCTCTTTTATACACCTTTTCCCTTTTGTCTGTGGGTGCAGGGTGGGGGCAGAACCAGTCGCAGCTGGTCTGAGAGCACTGTTGATGGCTCAATCACCCCTTTCATTCATTAGGCAGGCTAGGGTCATCAGTCGCACCACAGGGGGCGGAGCCAGCATTGTGTGGGGGAAACCCAGCCTCATTCAGGACACAGGCGCAGCCCCTCCCTCACATCAGCATGCTAATCTCTCCATTCACCACCGGGGCAGACCCACACAGACTTCCTGGAGCCTGGCATCCCAGCCAGCTCCAGCCAATCACACGCCAGCACCTGCACAGCACATACACAGCCATGTCTAGAAGTAGCACTTCCGCACAAGACACAGTTATGTCACATACATCGTTGCGAAGCATTCAATCACACGAGTTCGCACATACCAAACTTGACCATGCACACCTCACGCATCAGGAACTACCAGGGACACAGACATTCCCCATGCATTCCTGTGGGAGAGCAGGCCAATCTCACACCCGCACTCAGGGAGAGCACGCACTTTACACTGCGCCACAGTGTCAAAGTGCGCAAAGACCAGAAATCACTAGGCAAAAAGTTCAGGGGTGAACCTGCCAGAAGGGCCAAGTCCAACACAGTGCCATCGCCATTGATTTCTACACCAATATTCTCTCCTGTTGGACCAGGCTAGTTAATCTCTTCCTCAGTCAAGGATCCCTTCCCGTTGTCCTCAAAACAGGAAAGGATACCCACCTTCTAAAAAAAACTCTGCAGATGCAAACAACCTCAATAACTTCCGCCCCATCACCATTCTCCCTTTTCTTTCAAAGATTACAGAAAAATGCGTTGCAAAACAACTTTGCCAACACATTATGGACAATAATCTCCTTGACATGTTCCAGTCTGGCTTTTTTCAAAATTGCAGCACTGAAACAGCCCTGCGGCGAGTGATCGATGATGCGCTGCATATACTCGATTCGGGGGAATCGTGCCTTCTGATTCTTCTTGAGCTCTCTGCAGCCTTTGACACTGTTAATCACAACACCCTCCTTAACACTCTTCAACAGAGAATGGGCGTGGAAGGCACAGTACTCAAATGGTTTGCCTCATTCCTCTCAGACAGATCCCAAATGATCATGATAGTGAACAGTCTCTCGTCTCCACTGGTGGTTGGTCAAGGCATCCCTCAAGGTTCTATCCTTGCTCCCACTTTGTTTAATCTCTATCTGGAACCATTAGGGAACCTCCTAAGCAAATCTGGAATCCTCTACCATCTCTATGCGGATGACACCCAAATCTACCTCAAGGTGTCTTCCTCTCATGATCTCTCACTACTCAACTCTACTCTCAACTCTATTCACAACTGGATGTTAGTTCACCAACTCATTCTCAATCGCTCCAAAACTGAATTCCTCCTCTTATCTATCTCTCTTCCTGCCTCCTGTTCAATCCTGGATGGATCAGTTGAATTTACTCAACAGTAAACCTGTAATTGTTGACTGTGCTAAATCCTTAGCTGTCATACTTGACAAAAAACTCAACCTAATCTCACACATCAACTCCATTGCCAAGAGCGCGCGTTATCAGCTGCGCCTTCTATGGGGGATTCATCGGTTCTTCCCGGAGAATAACCTAAAAACCTTGGTCCAATCGCTAGTTCTCTCTAGACTGGATTATTGTAATTCTCTTCTGACTGGCCTTCCCAAATCTCACCTCTCCCCCCTCAAATCCGTCCTCCATTCAGCAGCTCACTTCATTTCAGGGTCCAAACGAAGTGACCACATCACTCCTATCCTGTCTTCTCTCCGATGGCTTCCCATCGAGGCTAGAGCTATTTACAAAACGGCGTGCATCACCCACAAAGCTTTGCACTCTTCCTCCCCTCGTTATCTGGCGAATACACTAAAATTGTCTGGAGGCTTAAGGCCTTCTCAGAATGCGGAAAAGTTCCTGCTCGAGCCCCCCTCGTTCAAAAGGGAAAAATTTATGGCGCAATCATTCTCAGGTAATGCGGTGAGAATCTGGAACTCGCTTCCTCCTTTGCTCCGTGCCATCACCTCCATCCAGATCTTCAAAGTGGACCTCAAATCTCTTCTATTCCAAAGAAACTTTCAGAACTAATTCCCTCCTTCTCAGACCCCGCCAGGAAGTTCTTTAGTCATTGTAAATTTGTCATATATATTTATATTTTTATTTGTACATTCTGTGCTTGCTGTGTTTGATATTGTGTTCCTTTTGCCTGGGTTGTTTTGATTCAATGGCCTGCTATTTTTCGCCAAGAAGTTCTTTAGTCATTGTAAATTTGTCATATATAATTATATATTTTTTTGTACATTCTGTGCTTGCTGTGTTTGATATTGTGTTCCTTTTGCCTGCGTTGTTTTGATTCTATGACCTGGTTTTTTTGTGTGTTCCATTTTTGTAACAGTTCTCTCATGTAACGTAACTGGTTCTATTGTACAATGCATTGACACCTTAGGGTAAAGTCAGCCCTTTATAAAAATGCATTAAATAAAATAAAATAAAAATCCCTTGGTCTGGCTCGAACCAGGGATTCAAAGTTTATCTTCCTAAGCTATGTATTGCATATGTTACTGTATTGCAGAAATAGATAGACACTCTGGCATAACAACGTATAGAAATATTTTAAAAAGAGGATCTGCTCACCGAGTAACTGACACTTTGGTGAATCAGTGTTGTTGGATGACAGCGAGAACTCACTTCCTCTTGTTCCATTGTCATGGTTAGTTAATGTCACTGTGGAAATGACGTGTTTGACTTCAATGTACATCGATGAACAGATACCATAGCTCTGGAAGCCGCAAGACTAATTATGGAAGGAAGAGCTGGCGTGTGATCAACTCATTAAGTTGGTGACAGATGGATTATTTTTACTTAAATCACAGCGCCAAGAAGTCAAGCGAGCTCTGCAAGGAAAAACAGACACCATATGCACCTTATTTTTGGCTTGTTTCATCAAGATCGCAGCTGAATAAATTAAAGAAGTTGTATGCAATACAGAGTGACATTTAGACAAGAGACACATGCTAAATTTTGCGTGGAGAAGTTGTGTACAATACAGAGAGACATTTTAGACAAGAGACACATGCTAAATTTTGCATGGATCAACAAGCCAGATACTCCTGATGCAGGCGCGAATGCTTGCATTTTTATTAAATAGTTTTGTACTTTACAATTTAGTTTTACTCTTGAACATATGTTGCTGTTTGATCAGTGCAAAAAGAACAATTGAAGGACAGAATGCTGAATAATGTTAAACATTCTCCACAGTACAGAGATCTGTGCCTAAATCCATCGTTTTTTTGCTCCCCATGCCATTCCAGTTTAAACCCAGCCATAGGCAAATCTTTTCTCTGCTCCCGATGGGAACAGTCCAGCCCGTACTGTCAGGCCAGGTCCTCCCTGGACCGAATAAAGCATCCTGGAACCGGTTTTAGGGTGTCACCCCTCATCAGCCAGGCTAGCTTGACTCCAGTGGCAAGCATAACACAGGACCCACGTCTGGGCATACCCATCCCACTCAGAGTGTCAAATGCAAAAACAACAAGTGATGGACATAATGTTGAGCAATGTCAAATATTCACCCACATACAGAGATCTGGGCCTAAATCCATTGTTGTTTTGCTCCCCATGCCATTCCAGTTTAAACCCAGCCATAGGCAAATCAGTCTTCACACTGCCCCCCATGGGAACAGTCTAGCCCGAACTGTCAGGCCATGTCCTCCCCCTGACTGAAATAAAGCATCCTGGGACTGGTCGAAAAGAACAATTAATGCACAGAATGCTGAACAATGTCAAACATTCACCCCAGTACAGAGATCTGGACCTAACTCCATCATTTGTTTGCTCCCCATGCCATTCCAATTTAAACCCAGCCATTTGCAAATCAGTCTTGCCCCGGCTCGGCTGATGAGGGGTGTTAGAACTTCAAAGTCAAAACTTGTATATGGCTGGGCCCAAACTGGGGTGGCGTAGTGAGCAAAAGAACGATGGATTTAACCCAGATCTTCTGACTGGGAGTGAATGTTTGATTCATTCAGCATTCTGTTCGTCATTGGTTGTCACAGGGCAGTTTGATCAGTGGCTTTTCCTTTATTGGGGCATCAGGGTGTTGCCCCCTATTTATTTTCCCCAACCAATCTCCATAGTGCTCCCCTTAATTAAAATGTGAATGAAAGAAAACGTGTGTTTTGGGCCACAGCAATTTATTTTTAGCCGTGGCCGTTCCTGATTGCGAGGAGTGCAGGGGAGGGGCTTAAAATTGACGTCAGCAGCTCTCCATGAATATGAATGCTATGCACAATGCAGACAACTGCTCATGTCAGGTTGGCCGACTGCCTTTCGGCGACCAGTGTGGCATGCACACTGGAGTCTAGAGGCTGCTCACCCTGCTCAATTATTGAGCAGGGAATGAGGTGTTACAGTCTCAGCCACAAGGACTCTGTGGTGATGGTATGTTCCTTTAATGTTTATTAGAACTGTATTATGCAATGGATTCTCGTGTGATGTTCAGAACTTATTAGGAATGTCGTGACTTCATTGTACTGTTACCTGCTTGTTCTGCTGCATGCACTTTTATCTCTTGAACTACGAGTCAAATAAATACTTTACACCACTTCCTGGATGTCGTCTTATTGATGAAGAGGTCACTACAGATTTGGCAACGAGATGGGCACAACGTTTAATTTCCAGTACCACTACGATTTTTCCTTTGGTTTCGAATTTCATCTTTAAACTTTCGTCTTCTTAACTCTAATCGTGAGTACCTGTTAGTGAGAATTCTGTCTAGAAGGCGTTTCTTGTTCTTCAAGTTCGTATTTGGAAAATTATAACGTTGTGGCTCCAACTTTCAACGTAAATGAACTTTGTAACGTGAAGACTCTACTGAAAACAGTTACCCTCGCGTGTACATTTACGAATGACTGTTGTTTTACTCAAAAGGAAATCAGACCACTTTTGGAAGGGATTTTGAGAGACGTTTGGCTGATTTGTTCTTTAAATCTACACCGTGCGATTCAGTTTATCAGCATCATTTAATTTAAAATAATAATTCAACGCTTACCGAATGCACGAGTGCCTCGCTCTCAGCAGTTTTGAATCATGCAGCAGCGACGCCTTGGGGAACTGAATGCTACGCGCGCCTACGTGATTCCAACAACAATTCATCGACACTTGTATGCGTCATCACGCTCTCCATCGCCATCTTGTGGTTGCTAGGACAACACAATCACGGAAACGAAGAGCGTTTTCAGCGTTCAACATTTGGGTATTTATTGCTTATTTTGACTGAAATTTCAAGCGCTTTTGACAGGAAGCATATTTTATGGCGCATTTTACATGAAGTGTAACATTTTCAAGTGCATGCAGCGTGAAATCCGTTCTCGAAGCCCATTCTTTTATTCTCTTTTTGGAATGAAAGACAGTTATTAGTATTGTCAACATTTCGGCATAAAATCACCTTATTTCGTGACATTTTCTTTTTCTCAAGATGTCTATTGAAGCTACTCCCTCAAGATCCAACCCAACAGGAGATGCCAATTCAAATAGAGACACTCATCTATCTTACTTACAAATTAATTATCCTAAAGAGTTTTTATCTATCCCTGGAGAACCAGTTGTGTCATGGTTAGACTGGAAGGAGTACTTTTTAAATTATATAGCAAATTTGGAAGATGTCAATGGCGTTTTCACTCCTGAAAGGAAAAAAAGAATGTTACTGTACTCTTTAGGACCTGAAGGTCTTCGTATTTTTAATGAAATGCATAAACATCAAAGCGCTGAGGGAGATTTAGATGTTTTTAAAGCAGCTATTGTAGATCTCGATGATCATTTCTCTGAACAGTGGAGTGGTGTGGCTCACTGGTTAGAGGCGGCAGACCCGGGAGCAGAAGTCGGCCGGGACCAGGGTTCAATTCCCGACGCGGCAGGGTCGTGGACTTTGGTCAGCGGACTCGATAATTCTCGCTTCGGTGCCTACTCTAATCAGAGGTCCCACTCGGCAACTCTGGGCATCAGCTTGCCTAATCTCCACAACGGCCCCTCCAACGCCGGGGATGCTTGGCTCCACCTTGGGGACTCCCAGCAGGGACCATCCCACAGGGAAAGCCAGGACGGGTTCCCCAGCGTTACACAGCGCCAGGAAACCTCCGGGTAACAGTGCGCTTTACAAGCTCAAACATAATAATAATAATAATAATTTCTCTCCTGTAGTTTGTATTGCTGTTACCAGGCATTCTTTTTTCCACAGGAAGCAACAAAAACATGAGTCTATAGAAGAATATGTTTCTAGTTTGAAGAAATTAGCTGCAAAATGTAAATTTGCACAGTTGCATGACGATTTAATTCGAGACCAAATAGTCATGTATTCTAAAAATAGAACTCTCCAAGAGAAATTGTGGGTCTAAGGTGATAGTTGCCTAAAGGATATTATTGCTTTAGTGAAAAAGGCTGAACTTTCAGAAAGGTGTGCCAAGGTCACACTCTCACAGGATAACAAGGAGGAGGTGGTTGGTAAGATTGTGGAAAAAAAAAATTCTACACCAATCAGAAAAAATTTGAAAAAAAGAAACCTAATAGTTTTGACAAGAAAAAGTATGAAGGCAGGGAACAGAAAATGTTTAGTAATGTTGTGTGTTACAGGTGTGGCAGTTATGCACATTCTGCCACTTATGAAAGATGTCCCGCCAAAGCTGCTAAGTGTTTGGAATGTGGTTTGATTGGTCACTTTTCAAGGGTTTGCAATCGCAAAGCTAAACAAACACCGAAAAGCAAGATGGCTTGTGTGCAAGAAGATAGTGATAACAATTCATCTTCATCGGAGAATGAGTCACATTGTAACCTTATAAAATGGAAAGATGTAGTAGTAAACATTACAGGTTCTTCCTCTTCTAAACCGTTGTGTTTAATCTCAGTGGGAGGTATTGTCATCCAGGTGGCTGCGGATTCGGGGTCCCCTTACACAATTATTTCACAAGATGTTTGGAGGGATCAGTTTGTTGACAAAATAGGTCCTTGGTTAGAAACCACTGACGTTTCAGCTGAAAGCTACACGGGGAATGACATTGATTTCTTAGGTTTTAGAACTTTGATTTTTTATTTTAAAGAGAGAAAAGCAATTGGAAAACTGTATATGGCAAGAGTTGGTCCATCTGTCTTAGGGTGGAAGGACCAGAAATTGTTAGATATCATTCTTAATCCCAACAGCAAGGAACAGGTTTTGATTTCCTGTGAGTCTGAGGATACAAAGAAGTGGGTGCTTAAGGAATTTCCTGAGGTATTTTCGAATCATATGGGAAAACTGAAGGGTTTTACTCATCAAATTCATTTGAAAGAAGGTGCAATTCCGAAAGTCCATAAAGCTAGAAATATACCTTTTATAATACGTGATGAGGTTAAAGGAGAATTGGATAAAATGTTAGCAAATAAAGTTATTGAACCTGTTGAGGCAGCTGAGTGGGTTTCGCCATTGGTCGTAGCCCGAAAATCCAATGGCAAGGCCCGTTTGTGTGTTGATTTGAGGTATTTGAATAATAACATTTTGGTAGACCAGTTTCCTCTACCGAGGATTGATGAAATGCTCTCCTTAACACGAAATGCAAAATGGTTTTCTACGCTTGACTTATCAGCTGCTTATCATCAGCTGGTTTTGGATTAAAACAGTAGGCATCTTACTTCCTTCTGCACACCTTTTGGCTGTTATAGGTTTAAGCTAATGCCTTTTGGGTTGACATCAGCCGCTGCAGTCTTTCAGCGTATGATGTCTAACTTATTCAGCCATATTCCTGAAGTCGTGTTTTTTCAGGACGATATTTTGATCATGGGGAGAGACAAAACACATCATGACACTATCCTTAGAGAGGTTTTGGAAATACTCAGAAGCAATGGATTAGTGGCAGAAGGAACTAAGCGTAAGTTCTCAGAAAGGTCTCTCACATACTTGGGACATGAGATTGGCACCTTTGGTATCAAACCCAAGACGGAGTTGGTCGAGGCCATTCTCAAAGCAGCTGCACCCAAATCTAAGGATGATCTGCGATCCTTTTTGGGCTTAGCAGAATTCTATGCGAAGTTTGTTAATAATTTTTCCCAAAAGACGTATGAAATGCGCCTTTTGATGAAAAATAAGGTAACGTTTGAATGGAGTGATGCTTGTCAACAAGCGTTTGAAAACATAAAAAGAGATATTGCACAAGCACCGACATTACAGGGTTTTGATCCTCATGCTGCATCCATTATAACCACTGATGCAAGTGCTACTGGTATTGGGGGTGTCCGTACACAAGTGTCCAGTTCTGGGAATGAAGTAATCATAGCTTTTGCCTCTCGTTCATTATCTCCTGCTGAAGAAAAGTATTCGGTCATAGAACGAGAGGCATTAGCATGTGTATGGGCCATGGAGCACTATAGAAAATTTGTGTGGGGAAATAAATTTTTGCTAAGGTCCGATCATAAACCATTGACAAAACTTCTCACCACTGAGGGTCTGTCCAGAGCATCTGCAAGAATTGCTAGGTTGTCAATGAGGTTACAGGATTATGTGTATGATGTACAGTATGTTCCTGGTACAAAAAATGTCATAGCGGATTTTCTAAGCAGATTTTCTTTACCGCTTAAGGAATTAGACAATGATCCATGGAAGGATTACTGTGTAGCTGGTGTGTTTGATGATGTTCCTGGCCTTTCTAAACAAGTTTGGCAGAAGGAATATCAAGATGACACAATTTTGCATGCAGTCAAGGACAAAATTGCTAATGGATGGTCAAACGAAGCTAAGGTTGATCCAAAATTGAGGCCATTTTGGGAGGTGCGAGATGAATTAAGTGTGGAGATGGATTTTGTTTGCAGGGGAGGAAAGATTGTACCTCCTTCAGGCATAAGAGACAAGATTATTGATATATGCCATGAAGGGCACCCAGGAATCTCTCGTACCAAGAGAAACATAAAAGTCTTGTATTGGTGGCCTGAGATTGATGTTGATATAGAGAGAAAAGTTTGTGAATGTTTCAGTTGTGAAAGTGCAGACAAAACCCAGAAGACTTTAAATCCTCCTTTGTCGTCCCTAGGATGTCCGAATTTACCTTGGGAGTGTGTTGCGTTAGATATTCTTGGACCTGTCTATTGGCAGGATGGTTCTTTGAGGTACATTTTGGTATTAGTTGATCTTTTTTCTAGATGGTTAGAAGTGGAAATTGTTCATACTGTGGACACTAAAGCAGTAATTGGGTTTCTGGAAAGGTGTTTCTTAAAAGAAGGTTTTCCAGCTTCGATTTTAACGGATAATGGCGTCCAATTCAAGTCTGAGGCTATGAGGGTATTTTTGGGCAATATTGGAATTGAACAGAAATTTACAGCACTGTATCGTCCTAGGGGTAATTCTGTTGTTGAAAGGGTGAACAGAGTTATTAAAGGAGTTTTGCAATTGGCAAAAAGAGCTAATAAGATTTTTGAGGATGAACTTAACAAGCTTATCTGGTCTTATAGAATAACTATTCATGACACTGTTGGTGAAAGTCCGTTTGGTTTAATGCGTGGAAGATTTCCCCACTGCAAAATTAATCCAGGCTGGATGGGCAGAAGCAAAAGGTATAATTGGGATGTGGATCAAGTTAGGCACTCCATTAGTATCTCTAAAGAGAAAAATAAGGAGTTCTTTGATAGCAAACATGGTACTAGAGAAGTGTCTGTGAAAGTTGGACAGTGGGCCAGAGTCAAATCCGGAAGAAAATCAGGAAAATTGGAATCCAGATTTTCAGATCCTATGCTTATCACTAAGGTTATGAAGAATACTGTTCAATTCGAGGAAGGAAGCATTCATCACATGAGTCGCATAGCTTAGCTAAGGCTGGTTTTATGTCGAAAGATTGTGAGGATAGTTGTAGAGATTATTGGTGGTTAAATGCTTTTTCAAATTTAAAGGAAGGGGATGTGCAGGGTATTGCTGAGCCTCAGCCTCCTGATTGTGCAGTCTTGCCCGGGATTAGCTCATCAGAGCCTGTGAGGAGCAATGGTTCCTTGAACCAATTTGTCTTTATGCGAACACTATTGGTGGTCCTAGTTCTGATCCAGAAATTCCTGCAGATGTAATTTCCGATCTTCCTTCTGCAGAAGTCACACGCAATGCTGGGGTTACAAAGTCTAGCAGTTTTGGCAGACCTATTCGTATTCCTAGCAAATTTGATGATTTTGTGCGTCTGTAAATATTTATTTATTTTCTTTCTTTTGTGTTATAAAGAAGGGGGATGTGTGGTGATGGTATGTTCCTTTAATGTTTATTAGAACTGTACTATGCAATGGATTCTCGTGTGGTGTTCTGAACTTAGTAGGAATGTCGTGACTTCATTGTACTGTTACCTGCTTGTTCTGCTGCATGCACTTTTATCTCTTGAACTACAAGTCAAATAAATACTTTACACCACTTCCTGGATGTCGTCTTATTGATGAAGAGGTCACTACAGACTCCTAATGAGCACTCCGTTCACCTAAGCAAGCCAATCCTGGCGCTGCTCTCTTGTTTTACAAGCAAGAGAGCTGCATCTGAATTGGCTTAGCGCTCTTGTCTAGAGGCCCTACAAGCAGGGCGGGGTGGGGAGTTTCAGGTGGTCCATGCAAGAACAGTGGCTAATTACTGCATGACTATGTATATGAAACTATGCAGAGATTGGCCATTTATGTCCCTTGCTCTCTTCCTTCCTCGGGTGCAGCACCATTAACAGCCTTGTGCACGATGAAGGGAGATGAGAGTAGCTGCACCCAGTTCAGCAGAACCTGACATGTAGTGACCTCACACTTGTGTGTCCTGGGACCTGGCCCAGACAAAACTAAAGGCAGCCCTCGCTCTCAAAGTCGGAGAAGAGGCCTTCCACGCCACAGTAAAAATGGAATAAGAGGCACAATTAGTGTTTTTAGTGCAGTTTAGTGTTTACCTTACCTATGGTG
The DNA here is from genome assembly GCF_964263255.1 of Lissotriton vulgaris. NCBI lineage: Eukaryota > Metazoa > Chordata > Amphibia > Caudata > Salamandridae > Lissotriton > Lissotriton vulgaris. The sequence continues at coordinate 646,881,985 of NC_141700.1, read as the reverse complement.
CACTAGCTGTGTGTGTTGAACATCTTTGTGACTAAGGCACTGGCACATTGTCCTTCCCTGCGCGTCCTATTTCTCATTTTAAAAAGTGCAGGTTGCAGTTTGAAATGCGAAGCCCTGTGAGTTTGCCTCCGATTGCACTGTTGCTTGCTTGGCAGTCTAAATTAACCGAGAATGGGTTCAAGCAACTCGCGTTGATCTATTTGGCAAAGACTTACGGCCTCATTAGGACGCCACCCTATCGTTATTCTGGACCGCCCGCCATAAGGGCGGGGGTCCCGTTGGGGGAATTAGGATGTGCTTGCCACAGTGGCGGGCACATCCTTCATTTTTAGCATTGTGGCGGGCGATGCACTCTGCACCGCCCGCCACAATGCTAAAAATGCATTTTCGCATTTGCATATACAAAGCGGCAAGCACCGCGTGGTGCCTGCCGTGTGTACAGGCAAATGAAGGAGGGTACCATAGGTACCTCCCCTGTGCACCCCCACCTCGGCCTTCACCAGGGGGGCCCGCAGGGGCCCCCCAAAGCAAAGATCGCCTGCCTTTCCGTGGCGGCATCGCGGCCGCGGAAAGGCACCCATTTGCAAGCATCCAAATATGGCTGGCGGTGTTTGATAGACCCGGCCACCATATGAGCCCTTTTCTGCCCCGGCCACAAGGCGACCGGGCGGAAAAGTGGCGGGCGGTGTTTGCCTCCGCTGGGGTCCCCCACCCCCCGCAATTGTAATGTGGCGGGGGAAAAGGGTGGCGGGCGGGCATTTATGTTGGGCGGATCGCCACCGCCACCATGGCGGTGGCGATCCGCCCGACATCGTAATGGACCCCTAGTGTTTAACTGTGCTCTGGTAGACTAAATATAAATTACAAGCCAGTTTATTGATCCACATGCATTTGAAGAATCTGATCGAAAAAGACATGCATAACCTTTTTCTCGAGGAAGTAAATACATTCGTAAGGGGCGGCACTTTTTAAAAAAGGATGCATCTAGTCCATGCTCAAAGTTGAGAAAGTTCATGTTAGTTATTTCATCCTCCTTCGCAACCATGAGTGAAGGTAATTTATTTATTTTATTTATTTATTTATGCAATTTTATATAGCGCGGACTTTACCCGAAGGCGTCAGAGCGCTTCACAATAGGAACAGAAATGATACAAACCGAGAACATTACACGAACAAAAGATTGCAAAAGCAAACATTACATTACATACGGTAAAGTGATAATTGTGAGCAAACAAAATATATGAGGTAGTAAAAATTGTGAGCAACCAAAAATACATGAGGTAGTAAAAAGTGACAAGTGTGCAGGCTACAAGAGAAAACAAAGTATAATTTGAGGTATAATACTGCAATATATGCTAGACACTCAGGCACAAGAACAAACGTTATGTAGGCAAAGGTGGCACTTGTGCAAGTATCAAAGGTTATGGCTCTTCAGTAATAACCAGTTTTTAATTTTTAGTGTCTCCATTCATATTTTAAATGTTCATATTGTGTTCACCTCACAAACTGGCATGAAAAGTGACTGTGTTATGTTTGCTAGGTACACGTAAGCACGGTGCTGCCCAAATATAATAAAAAAAAATCTGCAGTGAGTCAAACAGATTATCTCGAATCAGTGGGAGTAACTATTATTTCGGTGAAAATGAACGTCTGCTCTGTCCGTTTTGAAGGCCGCACGTGCGGTGTCTAAATATCAAAGGCCTGCGTTAGCTGCGACTCACTCACATGCGTCACACTGTGCGTGGTGGTGGCACGAGCCAGGCGGGCAAGGCGCTGGCGCTGGCACACCGCCCTTTAAGAAGTGTCTGTTTGAAATGTGCAGCCCTGTGAGTCCGTTTGGCTCAATTTTTAACATCGCTTGGCAGTCTAAAATAGCAGAAAATCTCACACCCTGGCATGAAGTATGAAAAGTTGCTGTATTATGTTTGGTAGGCACCCGCAACCGCGGTACTGCTCAAGTAAAAAAAAAATCGCCATGATTCAAACTGATTATCTCGATGGACTTACTATTATATTTAAAATGAAAGTTAATGTCCGCTCTGGCTCTTTGCGAGTGTGACTCACGTGAGACGGTTCTTGGCAAGAAGAACCGTGTAGCTGTAGATGATAGATTGTGGCATGGCATCATGGAAATGTTAAGTGAAGCATGTTGCCATTTTTGATCAAAACATAATTTACATTTACATTTTGCAACTCCCATACTTGTTATAAGATGATCAATATGGCATGACGATGTTCAGCTTTGCCAACCAGATGCACTGCAGAGACAACCCTGTGTACAAGTGAGATGATTAAAAACGTGCCCACTGTACAGCTTGCAACCTACAATAACTGTTGAACAGTTTTAATTCAGAAGATATGGAAAATGTTCCACTTCCACAATTGCTTTATAAAGCTTTGTGCATTCTTACATTTGCTTTAAAATGCACCATTTGCTCATTTATGTTTTTCAAAATGTTCCCAGGGGGTGAACTCCCCGAAACTCCCATTTAACGGTCGGGCTTTGCTCACTTCACGGCACTCATCCCACAACTTTTACGCCTCACCACTTTCGAATGTCACCAGCCGTAGTGAGTTTGATACTATATATTTTTGTAATGAGGGACTGTCGATGCGAAGAAAGTTTAGAAAATACAATAATATTACTTTTGGATACATGAACCAGTTTAGTATATACATGCTAACAACAACACAGATCAAAAGTTTTATTCCAAGCATTGTTTTTAGACGTATGTAACATCTACTTGGCTCTCATTATCAGGATTGTATTGTATTGTATTGTAAGTGCATTTATATAGAGCTTACTACCCCTGACGAGGCGTCGAAGCGCTTTTTCGGCGGGTAGCACGCTACTCCGGGACCCACAGAGGATTAGTGTTGAATTAGTATAGTGAAACTTGCAAGTACATTTTAAGTGGTGGATAGGTTAGTCAGTTATTTGGATTTGGAATGATAGCAGAAGGATAGAGGAGTACAAAGGTTTGTATTTATTTATCGCTCGCTTGTTGACACATGCTATTCAGGGAGCCTATAAAGGATTAGTGTTGAATTAATATGGTGAAGCCGCTTTTCTTGCTCCATATCCCCTTATGCACCATAAAACATTGTTTGAAACTGCACCTGTTTATCTGTAATGCTATCTAGGCAATTTAGGGCATTTACATTCATTTTCTAAAGAGTAATGTGTGATTTTAAAATCCTGTTGTGTTTCCAATGTATATTATTGTAACATTTACACAGATTAAACTTGTTTCATTATATACAATGACAAGAAGAATATGTAATTTATTTTGTATGTCTACCGAGCTGCACAGCGCACTAGCGAACTGCATACAGTTTATCATTAGTATTATATGTATTCCTAACAATAGTTCATACTATTGCTTGCAATAATATTTACATGGTGATTGTTATTAACTTGGCAGCTCAGTGGACATACAGAATACTAGCCATTATGAGTTTGAAGTCAGGAATTGGGAATAACATGTGGGTGCTGGAATAACAAGGCCACTCCCTTATGCTTTTTCCAGAATTTGAGGCCCTTTCCTGACACATGTGCATCTACTTTAGATACGTAGGTAGGGAGAAGTGTGGCGCAGCAGCCAGAGTGGCTGTCTCCAGAGCGGCTGACTCCAGAGCGCGGGGACCACGGATTGATCCCCTGCACCACCAGCTTCTCAGCTCAGCATCATGTGACTCTGAGCAATAGCTCACTCAATCTCCCTTCTGGCCCCCAGCGCCTTGGCCGGCAGCTGCACAGCTCAGCATCAAGTGACTCTGAGCAATAGCTCACTCAATCTCCCTTCTGGCCCCCAGCTGCTCAGCTCAACATCATGTGACTCTAGGCAATAGCTCACTCAATCTCCCTTCTGGCCCCCAGCACCTTGGCCGGCAGCTGCTCAGCTCAGCATCAAGTGACTCTGAGCAATAGCTCACTCAATCTCCCTTCTGGCCCCCAGCACCTTGGCCGGCAGCTGCTCAGCTCAGCATCAAGTGACTCTGAGCAATAGCTCACTCAATCTCCCTTCTGGCCCCCAGCGCCTTGGCTGGCAGCTGCTCAGCTCAGCATCATGTGACTCTGGGCAATAGCTCACTCAATCTCCCTTCTGGCCCCCAGCTGCTCAGCTCAGCATCATGTGACTCTAGGCAATAGCTCACTCAATCTCCCTTCTGGCCCCCAGCGCCTTGGCTGGCAGCTGCTCAGCTCAGCATCATGTGACTCTAGGCAATAGCTCACTCGATCTCCCTTCTGGCCCCCAGCGCCTTGGCCGGCAGCTGCACAGCTCAGCATCAAGTGACTCTGAGCAATAGCTCACTCAATCTCCCTTCTGGCCCCCAGCTGCTCAGCTCAACATCATGTGACTCTAGGCAATAGCTCACTCAATCTCCCTTCTGGCCCCCAGCACCTTGGCCGGCAGCTGCTCAGCTCAGCATCAAGTGACTCTGAGCAATAGCTCACTCAATCTCCCTTCTGGCCCCCAGCACCTTGGCCGGCAGCTGCTCAGCTCAGCATCAAGTGACTCTGAGCAATAGCTCACTCAATCTCCCTTCTGGCCCCCAGCGCCTTGGCTGGCAGCTGCTCAGCTCAGCATCATGTGACTCTGGGCAATAGCTCACTCAATCTCCCTTCTGGCCCCCAGCTGCTCAGCTCAGCATCATGTGACTCTAGGCAATAGCTCACTCAATCTCCCTTCTGGCCCCCAGCGCCTTGGCTGGCAGCTGCTCAGCTCAGCATCATGTGACTCTAGGCAATAGCTCACTCGATCTCCCTTCTGGCCCCCAGCGCCTTGGCTGGCAGCTGCTCAGCTCAGCATCATGTGACTCTAGGCAATAGCTCACTCAATCTCCCTTCTGGCCCCCAGCGCCTTGGCTGGCAGCTGCTCAGCTCAGCATTATGTGACTCTAGGCAATAGCTCACTCAATCTCCCTTCTGGCCCCCAGCTGCTCAGCTCAACATCATGTGACTCTAGGCAATAGCTCACTCAATCTCCCTTCTGGCCCCCAGCACCTTGGCCGGCAGCTGCTCAGCTCAGCATCAAGTGACTCTGAGCAATAGCTCACTCAATCTCCCTTCTGGCCCCCAGCGCCTTGGCTGGCAGCTGCTCAGCTCAGCATCATGTGACTCTAGGCAATAGCTCACTCAATCTCCCTTCTGGCCCCCAGCGCCTTGGCTGGCAGCTGTTCAGCTCAGCATCATGTGACTCTAGGCAATAGCTCACTCAAACTCCCTGACACCCCCAGCTCCTTGATAAGGGGTGATATGTTCGCACTTTATGAATTATTTACGTTTAGCAGGTGAAATTGAGAGTGAACTGCTGTTGATTTTGAGGGGTGCAGTTCCTTTCCCAGTAAACAGGTAATAACTGAGAGTGGTAATTCCACTCCGCATGAATTGCAATGAGGACAAAAGACTCTATCCCAGGAGTACCAGCGCTGACTCCAAGTGACTGATAACAGGGCACTTAAATGAGGATACTGACACACTAGCACCAACACTGACACTAGGACACTGAACTACAGGCCCCTACACAGATATGTTGGCACAGAGACAGACATAGTGGAGAAGGTGCATGTGGTTACAAGGTCAGTCACATAGAGTTAGGTACTCATTCTGATCCAGGGAAAGTATTCTTTACACTGGGACAGGCATACTGGGAATTAGGGATACAGGAACACATGGGCTTTGAAAGTGACCTTGGGTAAGAGGACACTGGGACACTGACACAAAGTGGTAGCCTAAGGGCCCCATTACGACCTTATAGCAAAGTGGTGGCACAGTGGTGCAAATCACTGCGCCCCCTCTCCGTCGAAGGTCAGCACTGCCCGCCAGATTACTACTTTACAGCGGTGTGGTGGGTGGGCAGGTGGCATGGCGTGGCAGTTCCCTCTGCGGTGCCCTTTCAAAGGGGGCAGTGCCTTTAAAAAAGGCAAGGCAATGGGAACACCTCACAAGGTTCCAAGCAACCTATGTGCATGGACACAAGGGGGCACATGTTATTCCCCCTTGTGTTCCCCTGTGTACATCCACATATGTTGGAGGCACAGGGGGGCCATGTAGGGCCCCTTTGGTTTCCTCTCCGCCAGGGTTTCATGGCAGTGGAACCGGCATGAAAAGCCTGGCAGAGAGGAAACTTGTGATGTGCTTGGCAGGACAGTGGCATACTGCGGCCTCTGACCACAGCTCCTACGCCAGGGAACTGCAGTTCCCTGGCATTGCCGACGGATCTACTGCGGTTCGACCACTCGAGTTATAATGGGCAGTCGGACACATATTGGGTGAACTACATAATGTGAAACCAGAAAACCTGGGACCAATCCTGGCATCATGCTTGACCTGACTGTGTGATTCTAGACAAATATTTTCTTTTACAGAGCCTCCTTTTTCTCTATTATCAGATATTAGCACATGTGCACTATACACAACTAATCTGATGTATTAAAGTCATAAGCTTCTGCATGTAAAAGAAATACCCTTCATTAATTTTAAAGACACTTTTATATTTTCACATAATGTTTGTTACTGGATTTACATCCCAACTCTTTTCATGGCTTGGCTCTTGCATGGGCTCTTAGTGGCCACCCAGCTGCTCGTCTCGTCTCTAGCTTAGCTGTCCCTGTTAATTGTTTGGCTCGCCCACCTCTAATGTCAACTGCCCAATCAGAGAGGCAGTTCCATTTGGGCAGTCACAGATAGAGAGCCCAGCATGGAGCGGGATCCAGGAGCCAGCCTATGGCACTGCCACTCCTTACTAGTGCTTTGGGCCCCAGAACTTGGGGAGCTGGAGCTAGCCTGCTGCCCTGACAGCTTTTGCTCCAGTATCTAGAGGTGGAGCTGGTGGCAGGACACCATTATCATCTTACTACCAAAGAAGAGGGTTCTTAGTATGAGGGAGTGGTTGCGCTCCGCTGGATAATTGGCAAATAAGCTGGTCAAGTCCTCTTCGAGTGGTGCTACAAGGAAAGGGGTGAACCTAACAACCTCTTAAAAAATGTAATGCTACGCATACATCTACTTAAAGTGAAGGAAACCTGTGCACACAAATAACCATCAAACATGTAATATGACAATTTGCGAAATTAGAAGAGAAAAGCAGTTGGCGCTTGTTGATCTCGTTGTTTTAATGCACCAGCCGACATGTGTTTCATTGGAGTACAGTACACTCCAATTCTTCAGGGCTAGATCCTAATAGATACGAAAAAATCAATCCCCCACAACTGGTGATAATTCCAACCCAGTAAGGGTATCTGAAGATTGTTCGGCGGGTGAGGAAGGACAGTCAAAGAGGAACGCTGTATCGGTGCAGTCGGTAAGTAAAAGCGGTATAGAGGTCTGGACAGGCGTGGGTGTAACATTAATGATTGATTAGATGTACAAATTAACTTAGGTAGTGTCACTTCAATTGTCCCAAATGGCTCCACAATGGCCTGTTGGTCTGTCCAGTCCCAAGTACGGCGTCTTCCTCGTGGCGATGTGATTCATCCGATGAATTATCACCAGTTGTGGGGGATTGATTTTTTCGTATCTATTAGGATCTAGCCCTGAAGAATTGGAGTGTACTGTATTCCAATGAAACACGTGTCGGCTGGCGCATTAAAACAACGAGATCAACAAGCATCAACTGCTTTTCTCTTCTAATTTTGCAAATTGTCATATTACATGTTTGATGGTTATGTGTGTGCACAGGTTTCCTTCACCATTATCATCTTAATGGCACCTTTCTGAGATCTATCCATGCACCTCCAATATGCTGTCAATCCCTTCAATCTATGTATTGACTATCCAATTGGGAATTCTATACTGAATCGGGTACAGCCCTGTAGCACACTGCTTGACTAAGCATCAGGGAGCATGCTTGTGACCCTTTGCCAATATCTGCACGTGCACTATCTTGTGAGTGAATCTCTGTGGACTTGTGTGTTTAGAGCTACCATAAAATCAACCCAATTCGCATTTTTGGTGAAATCTACATAAAGATGCTCCATTTGTCATATACTTTCTCAAAGTTTCTTTCAGGAGAACCTGTAAGATTACAATAAAGTTGTGTTTGAAGTCCATTCCGACCAATCAATTTTCCTGTTCCAGCGTGATATAAAACACCATTTGAGACAATATTCTATAGACTAACTGGAGTAGATTTCCTATTGTTTTTACATTTAATTCAGTTTTCACTCGTTTTACTGATCCTATGGGCCTTTACATGTCATTATTTGCCACATGTTGCTTATAAGCCCTATTTGCTTTAAAATACACCATTCAATATTGTTCCCCAAGAGCACCAAAAAGTATTATGTCATTTAAAATCTCACCATATTGTGCATTTGTACAGATATTCTGCAACACTGAATCCCTTCCAGAGGTTTGCAAAAAACAATATCAGTGGAGAGTTATGGAGGAGATGTTAGTAGTTACTGGATTGAAATTAGGTGGCTTATTAGTTTTTTTGTGAATTCAAAATTATTGTTTGAGTTATATTTAAGTGCTGGGGTAGGTTGTTTCAGAGGCGATGGCCAGATGCAGAGAAACGCCTACCTCCATAAGTCTTGCAGTCTGTTTTAGAAGCTGTTAGGCAGCTGGATCACTTGAGCGGAGGAGTCTTGAAAGTGTATAAATTCGAATTTGCGCATACTAGTGTTTTTGCTGGCCATCCGTGCTTTCAAGAGTGAAACAGGGCATCTTGTAGCCTTTGGAGTGTGACCTACCCTTCAGTCCAGCCAGAAGAGTTTGTTGCACATAACCTTTGATAGTACTCAGTTGTCCCTATGATTGCCAGGATTTGGAAATAAGTTTGCTATCTCCAGTAGTGGTGGCATGGAAGAGGGATGGTGTGTCAGTTTGTGTATGGATTTAAACTAACGTAATGCTAAAATTCAGATTAACCATCACCATTTACAATAATTAATTATTTTTTATTCCTAATGAACATGTTACCAACACTGCATCTCAAGGAACAAGAATTTCATGTTAAAAGACAGCCATTAGGATTTACATTTGTTTTGGTTGTGTGCCAGCACTTAATTCACACATTATTCTGTCGGTTAAAAGGAGTGACAGCGTTCAAAGATGGCCTCCTATTGGAGGGAGCAGGTGAGGAACAGCACAGCCAACATGACAATAGGGTCCGAAAATGATTGAAAGAGGTTTGGTTTTACAACATGAAACATATTTGTTGATGTAGAATTACGCATAGTGTGTAGGGAAAGTACTGATTGCAAAGTGAATAATTCTTGAAACTACTTTGGTGAGTGCTACTGAGAATGCACAAGGCACGATAGGCAGAGATCTTCTCATTTGGCTTTTAGTGATGTGTGAATATTGATTAAAGTTTTTACGGTAGCACGACTTTTCAAAAGGGTAAAAACAAGTAGCACGAGATGAAGATTGACCGGGGTGTTTTGATGTGACCAAAGACAATATTTCAACTGCGCCATTTATTCCCTTTCTATTTCTGTACTGTCACTGCCAGTGCATACAGGCTCTGGCTGTACTTTCACAACTAAAAGGTGAAAAAGATGACACTATTGCATATCAAATACAATTATTCTGTCAATGAAAGGGAAACTTTTTAACCGCACTTGAGTAGTAAGAAGTTTCAAACAATGTTTTGGTATCATTCCTTAGTTATATATGGATCTCACTCAATTAACTATTGTGAACAATACATAACAATAAATCTAGTGATAGCAACAGTGGGGAAAATGTGTTGTAGGCTTTCCTACATGGCCGCCGAGCCCAGAACAAAGAACCCGGGTGATCCTCTTTGCAAAAACCAGGTCGTTTTGTGATAGGTTATTTTGATGTCTCCACAATACGTTTTGCGCCCTTGCCTGTCACAGGTACTTGGCCCACATACACAAGTGAGGTACCATTTTTATCAAGAGACTTGAAGGAACGTGGGGTGGTAGAAAATGTATGGTGTCCCACAACTTTCCCACAGAAAATAGAGGGAAATTGGATTTTGTTAGCTAAATTTGAGGTTTGCAGGGGATTCGGGGTAAATAAGTATTGGGAGATCCATGCAAGCCACACCTCCCTGGACTCCCCTTGCTGTCTAGTGTTCAGAAATGTCTGGGTTTGGTAGGCTTCCCTAGATGACCGTTGAGCCAGGGTCCAAAAACACAACTGGGGTGACCCATTGAAATACCAGGTTGTTTTGTGATAGATAGGTGGGCACCTGTGTTTTTGGGCACCGGCTTGCAGACATCTAGGGGAACCTAAAAATACTCAGACATTTCTGAAAACTAGACACCTGTGGAGGTATGGCTTATGTTGATCTCCCAACATTTTCTTTCCAAGAATCCGCTGCAAAAAAGGTCACATTTTCCTCTAATATCTGTGTGGGAAAGTTGTTGGATCACTGCACTGCACAAATTTCCTACCACACAGCGTTCCCCTTAGTCTCCTGATAAAAATGATACCTTACTGCGTGGATGGGCCAAGTGCCTATGACATGGAACAGCCAAATACCTGTAGAGATAGAGGGGAGCCCAAAGCGGGTCCAAATGGGCTGTTTGCTTATACGTATTTAGGCTGATGCTACTTTGGGCACCCACACAAGTGAGGTACCAATTTTCTCTAAAGACCAAGTGGAATGCAGGGTGGTAGGAAATTTCTGCCTGCAGGTGATCCTACAACTGATCCACACAGAAATGTGAGGAAAATGTGACTTTGTAAGTAAATTTGAGGTTTGCGTGGGATTCTGGGTAAGAAAACTCTGCGGGATCCATGCAAGTCACATCACCAGCCCAGAGTCAGTACATGCACACCACCAACCATGCACTGTCAGGCTCCTAGGGACACGCTGAATTCTGTGGAGCCCGTTCCAGCTTTCGAGCGCGGAGACACAAGCCCTGCCCTCCAGTCCCTGTCATTAGGCAAGGGCGGCACTTAATGAGTATTTAAAGAAGGGATCTGCGCTGGCAACGTGCTTCACGTTCCAGCACAGATCCCACCAGGCCTCCCACCATTTTTGTTTCCCAACTTACCTGACTCCATGTTCGACCGCAGTTTCTTCCCCAGTCTCTTGCTCGTGTTGCTGAGCTCCTGGTGTGTCCTTCCGCTTTCTGGGTACTCTGGTGTTCTTCCTTGTGGACATGCTGTTCCTTCCTGGCTGGTAACTTTGTTGCAAAGGGGCTTCTGTTTCTTTTAACCCTATGTGTTTCTGAAAGACAAGAAAATAGGCAATGGTTTTAAAGGATCATATTTTCTTTGTTTTCAGAACTGCTTTTTGATATAGGAAAAGACACTTATCTGATGGTCCCACACTCTTGATGGGTACTTCTTGAGGTCCTCTGTATTTTCTGGCAAACTTCTTTCTGGCTGCTATTAAGAAAGAAAAAACACTATTGCAAAAACTTCCAAAACCTCGCTATTGTGTTTTGCGAAGTTTTGACCCTTGCTTTTTTGCCTTTTTTTTGTCCCATGCTTCCTCCTGACTAGGGAAATGTGTTTTTTTTGTTTTTCCCTAATTGCAGGAGTAACGGGGTACATTATTATTTTTGACTAAATGTTCCTTTCCACTCCTATGGTATCTCTAACCTAGATTTGTATTTTATTGTTCCTTTCTTATTTCATATGCAAATATCCACAGTCCTATTACATATTGAACCTTGTCCTTCCTTATAGACAGTGGGAGTGTTCTATCGTCCCTGGGAGTCGTATCTTCACACGCGCTTGGCCTATTCCATTCAAGGTATCTCATTAGAAATAGGAGAGGGGTACCCTAAAGCCAGCTCCTTTTACCCATGTATAGTACTCACTTTGTGCTTTCTCCTTCAGGGTTCTAGAAGACTATTCCCACAGAAGATCCAGCGAACGTCTACCCCTTCTGCCTTCCCTTGTTTTGTGTCCATCCTTCCCTCTTTTGCTTTGACTAAGTTGGGCAAGGGCGGTGGTTGAGGGAAGTTGGGGTTTAGCTTCACTTCCATCCATGTCGTCCCTGCAGTAAATCCAGGTGAGCCAATAAACGCACTCAACCAGCCAAGCGCCATTCATGAGCACCGCCAGCCAAGCGCCATCCACACACACTGCCATCCAAGTGTCATCCATGCACACTGCCATCCAAGTGCCATCCACGTACACCGCCAGCCAAAGGCCATCCATGCATACAGTCAGCCAAGCAATATCCATGCACACCGCCAGCCAAGAGCCACCCACGCACTCCACCAGCCAAGCACCATCCATGTTACCGCCATCCAAATGCCATCCATGCACACAGTCAGCCAAGCAATATCCACACACACTGCCAGCCAAGTGCCACCCACGCCCTCCACCAGCCAAGCGCCATCCCCGTACACTGCCAATCAAGCAGGGCTGGACTGGGAATGGCACCAATCCCTGGCAGGTTGCTGCTCGACCAGCCCTGGAAGGAGACGCGTTCTAGTAAAAAGCACAGTTCCCGCTTTTGTTACTGGGGGTCAATATTACAGCACTGCTGCAAAACCAGCCCCCATTGACAAAACCACCCACAGCCAGAAAATTGCCCCCCACCCTTCCTGCCCACCAGGGAAACGCACGGTGCCAACTACGACCAGTCTGGCCCTCCAGCCAAGTACCATGCATGCACACAGCGTGCCAAGCACCAGTCCACATACACCACCAGCCAAGTGCCACTCCACACACACCAGCAGGCAAGCACCAATCTACACACACATCGCTAACAAAATGCCAGTCAAAGGTCAGTACACGCAGACCGGCAGCCAAACTCCAGTTCAGACACACACAAACTCTCCCTGGTTTTCTAGTGGTTTTCTACCCCCGCTTGGGTGCATAAGAGACTAAAAATATCACTGAAACAGCCAAAATGTGTGCCTAAAAAAAGGAGAGCGCCCCTTGCCTATGGGGCTTCTCCCTGACATGCGCATAAACATATCCCTGGTGCCAAGTGGTCTTTCAGCCCCACCCCCGGGGGCATATCAGGGGCTATTGCACTCCTCTGCCTCCCGGGGGAGGCAGAAAGACTCTGGCAACTTCTTTTTGGGTGGTGGGGGCATGCCCAATTTAGGCAGCCCCCACTCCTATGTATAAAAAAAATCCCTGGTGCCTTGTGGGCTTTCTGCCCCCCCTCAGGGGAAAGTCAGGGGCTATTGCCCGATCTGCATCCTGGGCAAAAAAAGACTGAGATTTTTTGAGGGGTGGGGGCATTGGTATGCCCATTTTGGGCAGCCCCCACCCCTATATACATAAAACAAAATCCCTGGTGCCTAGTGTGCTCTCTGCCCCCTGGGAGGCTGATCGGGGGCTATTACCCCCATCTGGATCCCAGGGGAGGCAGAAAGACTGTAGCAATTGTTTTTTTTTTGGGGGGGGGATTGGCATGCCCATTTTGGGCAGCCTCCACCCATATATACATAAAATAAATACCTGGTGCCTAGTGTACTTTCTGCCCCCCCCACCCCAGGGGGCACATCAGGGGCAGCAGAGGGCAGAAAGACGGAATATGCCACAAAAAACTGGGTGGAGCAAAGGTCCTTGCCCACTCCCTGGTGTCCAGTGGGTGGAACCCAGCTTGGGGATCGTCCTCCTGAGGCGATCGCCAAGCAGGGATGTAGGTGTACTTATATAGCGCAACTTGTCACCCAAAGGGCATCCTGGCGCTTGCTTAGGGAACCCGTCCTGGTATACCCCTGTGAGAGGCCCCGGCAGGGTGTCCACAGGGTGAAAGCCAGGCATCCCGCCGCGAGGGGCCGTAGTGGAGATTAAGCAAGCTATTGCCCAGAGTTGCAGAGTGAGACCCCGTGAGTCGAGTAGGCACCGGAGCGAGAATTGTCGAGACCGTGGAATTTTATGAGCCCGAGACCCGCTGAGGCGGGGAATCAAACCCTGGTCCACAGTCGATCTCAGCTTCCGGGTCTGCCGCCTCTAACCACTGAGCCACACTTCTCTGATCTTCTGATCCACTAGGGATGGGTACCATTGGAAAGGGGGGGAATCTCCCCTTTCCAATTATACCTCTTATGTCTTTCTAAATGCTCGGGGGCTGAGATAGCCCCACAAGCACTACGAAAGTTAAACTGAATGAGCCTCATTTCAGTTTCGGTTTCACTGAAATTATGTCAGCTCGACGTTCGCTCTAATCGTCATTTCAGTGAAACAAATAAACAGCCTCGGGAGCTGGGAAGCTCTTCCCCAGCTCCTGAGGCTGTTTAGGAGTAAATGTAATCCCTCTGGTGCCCGCACCAGAGTGATTTTCTGTGCCATATCGTCAGACGCGCAGGAGCCATCTGACGCACATGAGCACTTTTGCGTTCGTCGACTCCTGCGCATCTGACGCACGCAAAAGGGTAACGAAATGGCTCTTTCACAGTTGGCTTATGCCCTTTCCATTAGATCAGGTGTCTGCTGGGCAACTGTTGGGAATTAGGCAAATGAATTGAGGGATTTCATAAGTTAGGGACAAAAGCATAACTGAAATTCTTGGCAATGCTATGTGTCATGTTGAATAATCTAATGTGTAGCTACCGTACAGTGTAAGAGGTCAGTGCCCTGATCAAAGCCATCAAAAAGGGGGTGTATCCTCAACCTCAATGAGATAATGAGTGCTGCACTGGGGGAATTGGAAAGGGGATGTACACCACTGTGAAGTTAACTTGAACATAACTAATCCTCCGTAGGGAAGCTCATCAGGCAATTTATGCCTGCTAGCTTGGGAGGGTTCTCCAGGGTGGGATGGGTCACACAGGTCAACATGAGGAGGCACGGGATGTGGATGGGGGGGCACAGGGGTGGGAATGGGCACTGGGTGGGGTGCAGTGGGAGAAAATTGAAAAAAATAAGTCCTCATCATCATCTAACCATATTTTTGTAGCTGGCTGGTCTAGGATAATGCACTTAAAGAAGAGTCTCAAATTCGCGAATGAGCATGGGAAATAGCAGAGAGCTATCATTTTTAACATGGAATAACAACAGTCTCAGAAATAAAAGTCGTCAGAGACAGGAATTGAGATATTTGGAAGAAAGCTTGGCCCCCATTCTCAACTTGCAAGAGACCCATCCAATGGCTAGCGAGAGTAGAGCCCTCTTTTCTAAATTTAGATGGGTGGCAAGCTATGCTGTTTCAGATCAAGAAGTGCACTGTAAGGGGGTGGCTATCCGGGTGTAATATTTTCAAAAAACAATAGCTCAGTTAGGTGTGCCCTGGTAACTATGAGATGCATTGATTCTGTCTTTGTGTGTGTTGGATTTTACGGTCAGAACGTATATGACCCCCAGCATATAGTAAATCTGGAGTGGAACATAGTGGAGGTAACAACCCGGTTAATTATTAATGGGGAGATTTAAACACCATCCTGGAACACATTTTAGATAGATTCACCCAAAAGAATAGATCCACCCAAAAGAATTGTGTCCAAGCCCCTAGGGTGAGACAAGCCCATAAAAATATGCTTCAGGACATAGGCTTAGTAAATGCATGGAGATGGTTCAAGAAGGGGCTAAACTTTTCACTGTAAAACATATGCGGGCACATGCATCAAGCTATTTAGGAATCGTAAACGGTACGATTCGGTAAAATCGTCCTTTTGCGATTCCTAAATACCTTTTTAGTATGCATCAAGCATTTTTGGAAAAATCGCTATTTTTAGCGTATTCCAAAAATGCGATTGCTCTTAAGGAATCGCAAATTTGCGATTCCTTAAAAGCAATGCATGATTAATTTTAAAATTGCGAATTCGCAATTAGGGGGGGGCAAATTACCACGAGGGTGAACCTCGTGGTAATTTGCGAAAAATGTTTAAAATGCTCAAATTAGCATTTTAAACACTGTCATGTTACAGACACACATGTCCTTAGGACATGTGTGTGTGAAACATCCATTTTAAAATACATTTCAGGAGTGCAGGGGGGGGTCCTTTGGACCCCCCCCCTGCACCCTTGAAATGCATCAACATTTTGCGAATTCTCATTTGCAAATTCGCAATTCCCATTGCCCATCCCAAAAGGCCCATAGGAATCAATGGGAATTGCGAAAACACAAATTGGAATTCGCATAATATTTGCGATTTGGTAAAAATTGCGATTTTTACCGAATCACAAATATTATGCACTTTCAATATTGCATCCCGTTTTGCGATTCCTTATTTGCGATTCGGTAAAAATCGCAAATTTGGAATCGCAAAACAGGAGTTTGATGCATGTGGGTGATGGTCACTTCTTCAGACTGAATTATATATTTGTGGTTAGAGTTCTAGCCCAAAAAATAAAAGAGGTCAACCTGTTACCAGGGCACATCTTGGATCATGCTGCAGTAAGCATGCTGTTTAAGTGTTTTGTAGGCGGATAAAATGCAAGGTGGATGTTAAAAAGTGCTACCCTCCTAGACCCTGAGGTAGTTGCCACTCTGAAAAAAGCTAGTGTTGATTTCCTTCTTGATAACACTGGATTGACCCCTTTAGATGTAATTTGGAACAATTTCAAAGCTTATATTATAGGGGTGTTGTAAAGTCAAGCACATTTTAAAAATAAGGCAGAAAGCGCAGAACTTAGTAGGGGTGAGGAAAGAGTAGGGACATTGGAGGCTGAGATGCAGCAGCAAAGTGCAAGGCATAATAGGGATAGGGAGAGGTTAACAATTCAGCAGGAGAAGGCGAGGTTAATTAACAAGA
Organism: Lissotriton vulgaris; assembly: GCF_964263255.1. NCBI lineage: Eukaryota > Metazoa > Chordata > Amphibia > Caudata > Salamandridae > Lissotriton > Lissotriton vulgaris. The sequence continues at coordinate 646,865,386 of NC_141700.1, read as the reverse complement.
TTAAATTGACAACGAAGTACAGAGAGCATTGGCAAACGGTGCATGAAACAATTTGAATACGAGAGGGAGAGGAAGCGTTGCTAGCTTGGAAGGCAAAGGTCAAGAAACAACAGGGAATTGGTCTTCAACCCTCAGGGAGAAGCTTTGAATAAGGTTGAGGAAATGCAGGCTCTCCTGGTATTCTTGTTTATCTATATCTATACTAATATAATAAAGAGAGAGCCCAAACCTTTGAGGCGGGTAATCTCAGGAACCACAGCACCAATCACAACACCCAATACAGCGTTGGAAAGGGCAGTTGCAGCAGAAGGACATAGGCTATGCAGACGCCCACCATATACATTTAAAAGGTAAAAGAACTGTGCCAGCAAAGTAGTCCCTTGTGGGCGTGTCTGCATTGTGCTGTGGGTGTGTGCTGGGGGCGTGACAAACGCTGGGGGCTTGTCGTACGTTCCGCCCTTCATGCCATGTCTCATATCGTGTGCTGTGGGCGTGTGCTGGGGGCGAGGGTGTATGCGGGGCGCAGGATTACGGAAAAAAAAGCGAGCGTTGTGCCCAATATTTCATTAATTTTTCTTCCCAGGTTCTGTGCGTTCCAGCTCCGGGTGTCCACCCTGTTCCCTTTAAATACCCCTGCACCCCATAATTATAACCCACCCTTACTCCTTAAAATACCCCAACACCCTTAAACACTAACCCATCTTAACCCTATAAACATACCCTGTACCCCAAAACCCATACCTATCCCTAAACCCTAAAAATACCTCTGTACCCCAAAACCCAAACCAAACCCTGAACCCTATAAATACCCCTGTACCTCAAACCCCAAACCTACCCATGAACCCTAAAAATACCCCTGTACCCCAAAACGCAAACCTAGTCCTGAACCCTAGAAATACCCCTGTACCCCAAAACCCAAACCTACCCCTGAACCCTAAAATATCCCTGTACCCCAAAACCCACACCTAGCCCTGAACCCCTAAAATACCCCTGTACCACAAAACCGAAACCTACCCCTGAACCCTAAAAATACCTCAAAACCCAAACCTAGACTGAACCATAAAAATAACCCTGTACCCCAAAACCCAAACCTACCCCTGAACCCTAAAATACCCCTGTACCCCAAACCCAAACCTAGCCCTGAACAATAACAATACCCCTGTACCCCAAATCCCAAACCTAGCCCTGAATCCTTAAAATACCCCTGTACCCCAAAACCCAAACCTACCCCGGAACCCTAAAAATACCCCTATACCCCAAAACCCAAACGTAGCCCTGAATCCTAAAAATACCCCTGTACCCCAAAACCCATACCTATCCCTAAACCCTAAAACTACCCCTGTACCCCATAACCCAAAACTATATCTGAACCCTTAAAATACCCAAACACCCCAAAACATATACCTCAGTACCCCAAAACATATACCCCTATACCCATACTTACCTTATCCAAAAATTTTTAAAAAATATTCTTTTACCATTCATGCATTTACAACGAATTTCGTTGTAAATGTATGCGTGGTAAAGCATATAAAATGTAATGCCATGCGTTATAATGGCATTGCGGAGTCATGGTACTTTCGTAATGAAAGTATGCGGAGTGATGGTATGCGGAAAGAAAGTTGCGGAGTAATGGGTGTTTACCTTCCCCCGGTAAGTACATTGGTGGCACGGCAGCCCACATCTCCAGCAACATACTCAAATTTTTTCACCACCCATTTGAAAAAAGCACAGGTCTCTCTCATTCATGGCCAGCACCGACATACACTTTTAGACACACCTCCCGCCACAAGTTCTAGAATTGCGAACTTTAGAGCTGGGGAGCTACGTTCGAATCTCGGCATCAGCTCAACATCCTGTGATTCCAGGCAAATCGCTTTGTCTCCCCGTGCCTACCACAAATGAATGTGTTCTTCTGTAATGTAAATTGTGCTCATGCCATGTTGTCGAGTTCGCGCTATATAATATTGCAAGGAAAAATAAAGTAGGGAAACTCGAGTTCACACACTACTGAGCGCGCACTCTTAAGTGCATCAGCAGTGCACTGTGAATCGGAGCTTTTCACAGGCCTGTCACAGTTAAGAAATGCTATCAAAACGAAATCCTACAAAACAATATACTACTGGCCGGCAGCAATTCATACCCGGACAACTTCGGGACGGGCTGCTAGTTGAATTATACACAGAAGAGATTTAAACCGACTCAGAGAGGTTTAGAGACTGGCTGGAAAGTGTTTAGCTTCCAGGACTCACAATGGAGTGTGGAGGATGCTTGGAATCCCCAATAACTAAGGTGGAAATTAGGGCACACCTCCTGTGTACAAAGGATTAGAAGGCTGCCTATCTGGATGCAATTCCATAAGCTTATAAAATATGAGATGGTCTCAGAATGGGAAGTATTATGTAACTCAATATATCTGCGGGGGACAGATCCCAAATTCATAATTATTTTGCTTTTAAAACCTGCCAAGGATCCTAGGAAGGGAGACCCGTATAGCCAAATCTCCCTGCTAAACACAGACTAAGTTTGCCCCCCAGCCGATTCATCCGGATCAGAAAGGATTTGTGCCAAAGAGGCAAATCCAAGAACTTACGCAGCAGTTGATAGGAACTATTGATCTCGCCACCTCTCATTCGATAGATGCGGCCAAGGCATTCAATCTGGTATGTTGGGCATACTTGTGGATGGTGTTGGATTTAATGGGATTTCCTTCTGGTTACATCTCTACCCTCCGAACACTCTATGACAACTTGTCAGCTAGAATTCTCCTTAATGGCTCCCTGACTAGGAACTTTAGTATTCCAAGGAGTGCTAGGCAGGGTTGTCCCCTGTCACCTCTCTAGTTTGGCACAACTGCTTAGGAAAGACATTCATTTTATTCCTTTTTACTCCCCCCTTTTAGGGTAAGATTGCGCTATATGACAATGACTTGGTAATCTATACATCAGATCCTGTTCTAACCATACCTAGGGTATGGAAGTTGGTGGCAGAGTTTGGGGCCTTGACTGAGTATTTGGTGAATAACTACAAGACAGAGGTAACGTGTTGGAATACAGATAGTTGGAGGGGGGGGGGAGTGTGTGCAGAGTTAAAGTATCTTGGGCTTCTTATTGTCAACTCAGTGGATGAAAGACCATTACATAATTAGCAAATAGTGGCTATGGGACTCTCTTGGCACCTCAGAATGCATGAAGGATGGGTTGAGTCTCCCATTAAGGCGGGCACGGATTGCTACCTGGTGGGATTTGATGACACTGCAGGGATACTACCCTGGGAAGTCCTGAAAGCTAAAACTGGGGATAGCCTATCTAGCTTCAAATATGTGCAGCTGTCATCCAGGCTTGTGACTTCGACATTAGAGACTAGGGGAGACTGGGAATATGTGTCCTCACTCCAAGATGTGAGATTCAAAAGAATAGAGGTCACCAGATGGTACTTTATAGTCCAAGAAGCTGAAGAAAGGAAAATGATATTACCATACACAGTGTAGGAAGATACTGTCCAGGGGGCGGGCCTACAACTAATATGGCATAACGTTTCGAAATTACTAGGGGCCTCATTAGGATGGCGTACGGAACTGCGTTTGTCCGCCACCCCGAGGTGGAGGGACCATACGCAGGGGCAGCGGCGGTCCATCCGTGCGAATTAGGATGTGACCGCCACCCTGGCGCCATCTCCGCTAATGTTAATGTTTTTGTCTCCATGGGATGGGTTCTCAAACACCAATAGTGGCTTAGGAGCAGGAGGCAGCAAAACCCCCTCCCTGGGCAAGGAGCTGGCTTCCTGCGGGGGTGGGGGTGTTGACCATAGGACCTGGCCCCAGTGACATCATCAATTATGTTGTTTGAGATGTCATCAGTCATGTCATAAAACATATCATAAGTGATGTAATATGTGAGGGCATAAGCAGTGCTGCATGGCAGGCATGAAAGTTGTAGTTCGCTCTGCTGACTATAACTGGTGAATTTCTGTGTTTTTCAGTTCAAAATGTTATATTGGCACTGACATATTCACCTAACTATAAAGTCACTTTCACTTTTGTTTTTTTTCAGTGAATTTCTAAGTTTAAAAAAAAATTGAACTTTTCATCACAGCCAACTAAAACATCACTTTAACCTTAGTGTTTTTCGTTGAATATAGATAGAGATAGATAAAGAATAGAGGTAGAGATAGAAATTAGATAGAGATATAGATAATGAGTCATTCACTGAAAGACAAAGGTTAAAGTGACGTCATAGTTAGGTAAAGTATTAAGATTTTAGGGTATATTGAAGAAAACTAGATTCCGAGTTCCATGAAAAAATTGAAAGTTAAAGTTATGCAATGGCTAGGCCTTGTCATAATATAAAAACTATCATTTTAGAACAAAAACAGTGAAAATCACTAGTTACAGTTTACTGCACTAACTATAATGTGATTCCTCGCCATGCACTGCCTATGACCTCACATATTACATATTACATCTTGCCAAACATATTCAATGACATCATTGATTACATCATTGAGGACATCTCAAACTACATCATTGATGATACCACTGAGTGACTGATGACATTATCTATCAAACTGCTGATCAAATGACTCTATAAACCAGTACAGCAGTTTAGATATAACCGTATGGACTAAATAGTGCAGTGTGTAGCTGTGTAGATAGATTTAGGTAAGAGTTTCCATAGGAAGGGTGTTTTTTGTTTTACAAATACCTGTGGCACCTTCTAACAAATCTGCAAAAACTTTACAAAAATGTTCATCCACCTGAGCTCTTTCATGGAAAGTATTGCACTGATCCGTTAAGGGGGGGCCATGAACAAACTTGGGGCCTGATTACGATCTTGTCAGACAGGGTTACTTCACAAACGCGATGGCTATCGCGTCCTGCAAAATTCCATTCCATTATAGCCTATGGAATTTGCAATACAGCAGACAGAATATCCATCACGTTTGCGATGGAGTATCCAATCTGCCGAGATCAGATGCAGAAAAAACTGAAGTTAAGTATACCAAATTTAGCAGACAGGTAGAACTTTACTCAGAAAGCATGCTTTTTGTGCATTGGTATACTTGCATTTAGCCATTTTCAAGTGGCACCCTCGTTGAGTATGAAGAGGTTACAATGTTAGGTATATATGGACAGTTGGTCTACCGAGGAGTCTCACTGTATTGATTATTAAAAAAAAGAATCTTCCGATTGATCAAGGGAGGTTTGGTAGGCCATTTAGGTCCTGTGGTACCGAGCAATCTGGTTGACTAGCTGCAACAGTGAAGAAAACGTTGTTGTTGCTATTGGCGTTTTTTCAAAAAGTATATAAGGAGCCTAGTAGGGAAAGTCTGACCCTCAGGCTCTGGTTGGAGGACTTAGAGGGACCACTCAGAAGTTACAATATATATTTTCGGGCCGTGGGGGTACCACAGTGCTCATGTGGGACCCAGCGCAAACCATCCATGCTTTTGTACAAGCTTCCACCCTATGGTACCACAGTACTGTACAAGCTTCATCCAATAAGCTTACACTGTATTGCAACACCATAGGGTGGAAGCTTGTTTGTTGGGTAACACTGGAGTACTGCAGTACCTGAAAAATGTTTTCTTCTAAAAAAGAGGTAGAAAATGCAGGTTGGGCATCCTTGGGATATTGGCTAGCCAGGGAGTGCTAGGCACAGATCAGTGAAGCCAACCCCTTTGCTGCAATGTACATAAATTTGAAACAAACTGTAGTAAAACTATACTTGGCTATATTTATTCACCATCATGATATTTTGGCAGTCGATATTCTGGCTATGTTAGTTTTGTAATAAACAAAAAAAGAGAGAGAGAAAAAATCAAACAACAAGAGCGAGTATTTTGTTTACCTAACATATGACCCTTTGGAGTCTCTCACTAATAGAAATGCAGGGGGAATCTCGCTCATTAATCCACATTATAAATGTGATGTATAAGGACCAGTCTCATTTTGAAATCACCAGGATGCCATCAATGTAGTGTTTCCACAGATTTATATTGTCCTTGAATGGGTTATCATTCTGTAATATTTGTTCGGTTTCAAAGCTGAATGTGTAGGGTCCGGCCACACTCGGGACGGAGGTACTGCCCATAGATGTCTCAAAGGTCTATAGAAACAGTACCCTCAAACTCAAAGAAATTTCTCATCAGCGTTAGGTTTGCACATTTTAGAATGAAATTATTGGGCATGACGTAATTCCATGCCCCTTAGTCTAGGGCGCCTTTAATTGCTGTAATGTATCATCTTGCTGTAAGCTTGTATAATAGCTCTCTACATCCAGACTCATTAGTATGTTTCCTTCTGGGTCGTAATCTATATCCTTCAACAGAACCAGGAGGTCCTTTGTGTCCTTTAGATACATTGAGGTGTCTCTCATTAGAGGTTTCAAATAGGAATTACAATATAATTCTGTGGAAACACTACATTGATGACATCCTGGTGATTTGGAGAAGCATGGCTCAACGGTTAGAGCGGCAGACCCTGATGCAGAGGTCTGGCCCGGGACCAGGGTTCAATTCCCGCCTCGGCGGCTCTTGGAATCAATCTCCCCGGACCTGATAATTCTCGACTCGGTGCCAAGTCTAATCATGGGTCCCACTCTGTGACTCTGGGCAATAGCTTGCTTAATCTCCACAACGGCCCCAGCAGCGCTTGGATGTCTGGCTTCACCATGGGGTGCGCAGGAGTGGAAATCTCACAGGAAAGCCAGAAAGGGTTCCACAGCTGTATGAATACAGCACTACGAGACCTCTGGGTAGAAGGCGCTATATAAATACAAACACATTTACATTTACATTTGGAGATGATGCAGGACCGTAGACACCCCATTTATAACGTGGATCACTTAGCGATACCAAAACCTGAAATTTACCCATATGGTGGATAGTCAGTCAGTTACTTTCCTGGATGTGGATATCGTTGCTGTTAATGGTAAACTAAGCACCAGCACCTACCAAAAACAAACAGACAGGAACACTCTGCTCAAATGCAATGGCTTCCACCCAGGACACTAAAGGAGAACCTTCCATACTGACTGTTCTTGAGGCTAAGAAAGAACTGCACCACAAATTAGACTACTAGAGAGAGGTAAGATCAGCAAGCAACCCCGAGGCCCAAAGCCACTCTGTATTTGCGGAATATTATTGGCTGTTGCGCTCTCAGTATTATGGCTCTCAGTATTAAAGTGAATGTGATTGTATATGTTTTCATTTAAAGCTCTAAGAAATATTTTATATGTGTTTTCTTGCTACTATCCTTATACAACCCGGAGTTACCGTTAGGGTTTTAATAAATAATGCACATGAAAACGAACATGTTAAGAAAGTTATACAATTCATGTCACAGTTTCAAACCTCCCTGATCATTATTGAATGGTCTATTTTCACAATATTCAAACATTTATGTTTCTTATATTTCCATTTGTCTCAGGTTCAACTGATTACTGCTATTTATGTAATCTGGTTAATTGCTTATTTATGCTGATCTGTTCAAATGTCCGATCAAGTAATTCCACTCCCCTTCCTCCCTCCCTCCTTCTATTTCCTAAAAAAATCCTTGAAAATAAGCTCATGTGCTACCATTAATTTCTTGAAATATATGCACTATATTCTCGTTTCCTTGTTGCATTAGCAGAATGTTCATCCTTATTTATCACTTGTCATGCTGTTCCAAATATTTATTGTTATTATGTTCCGTCTCTTCCCCTAATAAAGCTTAAGAAAGTTGGGCATTGGGGCTCCGATCACACGTGGGATGGCACGATGAACTGGACCTGATAAATACCGACACATCAGAGCCAGGAATGTACTATCAGCCAGATTCATGAAGCCGAAATCGGCTCGCAATGGGCCAGATTCTGAGAATCTGGCCCTTTGTGAGCGCTATCTTTGTATTTGGGATTCATCATCCCAAATGCAAAAATCGCAATTCTAAAAATCGCTAAATTGCGAATAATTGCATTTAAGGAATCTCAATTTGAGATTCCTTGAATGCAATTCATGAACCATTTTAAAATTGCGAATTCGCAATCTGGGGCTGCTATTTACCGCGAAGTGTAACTACGTGGTAAATAGCGAAAACGTTGAAAAATGCACTTTAGTGCATTTTTCTAAGTTGTATGTTACACACACATGTCCTTTGGACATGTGTGTGCGCAACACCTGTGTACATTACCATTTCAGGGGTGCTACAGGGTGTCCTTTGGACACCCTGGCACCCTTGAAATCGCATCCTTTTTTGCGAATCGCTATTTTAGCAATTAGCGAATCGCAAATAAGGAAGCTGTAGAAATCGCAATAAATATTGCGAATTCTACATGAATCCTGTTTTGCGAGTCTTTAATAGCGATTCCTTAATAATCGCTATTAAGGACTCGCAAAACATGACAATGATGAATCTAGGGGTAAGTCCAGTAAACACCTCCTATTTGGAGTTCAAACTCGTACATGGGGCATAACATGCGAACAAGCTGACTGCCACTCCAAATGCAGCATGCCCTGCAATTAATGGGCATTATTCCCTAGCAAATTTCAGAGGATTTACAAAGCAAAATTGGCCTGTGGGAAATTGCTGAGATGCGAAAATCATCGCTCCTGATAATTACTGTGTGCGGAAAACTGTGCATTGATTCAGATCCCTTGGGAAACGAAGAGTTGTCCAGAGATTAACATTGTATAGCCCACCTGTGATCGCAAAGAAATGTAGGTGATTGTATATCTACTGTCAGCAGTTCATGGAAACAAGCTATTGCTTTAAAAAAAAAAACTGTCACTCGAGCACTTTCCTGAAATTCTAATCAGGCCCCATTGATTTTTTAAGTGTTCGCAGTAAAACGTGAGACCATTTGAGGCAGTGATGCTTAATTGAAGTCACAGACACCTTACAGTGCCAAGAAAACCTCGTCATTTCAAAAGACCAGTAGATGTGTAATCCCAGTGGTAGACACTAATGATAATTGGCTCGTCAATAGAGGGATACACATCTCCGGCCACATTTCTGGTACAGCCTTAAAGAAATACAACCCTTTTCCAAACACTGTGTAAACAGAGAATGCATGCAGGTTCGATTTCAACGGCTACATTTATTTACAATTCAAAAGGTTTTTTTGTTTTTGAAACCCACCCATGTCATCTAAACTAGAAATGTGTGGCTAATTATTATTTTTTTGTCCTCGTATCACCATAGTTCCTGCAAATCTCGGGTTGCTTGACCCAATCTATCCGCCACGCGGTCTGTTGCATTCACATTTGACCCCACGCACCGACCCAGCCTACCGGCCATCATATTCTAGAGCAGTGCCTTAGTGCAGTCATAGGACCTCTTGTTCTATCTGGGGTTCTCTCCTCGATTCCACTCCACCTGATAAACTCAGCCCACACTTCGGACGGTCTTCCTGACTTGCCCTCCATATCTAAGAAATAGAGGGCGTAAGGAGCACTCTGTAGTTTCTCACGTTTAACAATATATCCACTGGTGCTCCGATTTATCAGGGTAGTCAATCCTGTGGGTAACTTGAGGTTATGATGGGTTTTTAGACCCGTCAAATCGGGCACTGTTCACTTGGCGCTCCGCGCTTTAACAGAAAAATTATAATAGTATTTGCTAGTTTCCTTATTTCTCACTGCACACAGCACATATACCAGAGTAAACATGATGTAAGATTGTCATACAAAGCGGAGATTTTTAAAACTGTATTGTGATTCCTGTGTTTTTAAAAAGCTATTTGCACTTGCTCACCTGATTGCCCTGTGTAACTGCTCAGCCGAGTGAGGCGCTGAAGCAGCCAGCAGGCAACCGCCGCGACCTCCCGGGCTCCGCCCACCGAATCAGGCCACGCCCCCTTTCCCTTATCTAGGCGCGCTTTTGGTGACAGCGCTGTTTAGCTGCAAGCTCTTGAGGCGGAAAGCCGAGAGCGAGGGAAACTCCTGAAGCGGAGATTTTTTAAAACTGTTATTGTGATTCCTGTGTTTTTAAAAAGCTATTTGCACTTGCTCACCTGATTGCCCTGTGTAACTGCTCAGCCGAGTGAGGCGCTGAAGCAGCCAGCAGGCAACCGCCGCGACCTCCCGGGCTCCGCCCACCGAATCAGGCCACGCCCTTCCTTCGGATATTTTAGAATGTGCTGTTTCCGGAGGCGCAGCGGACGGGCGCAGCGGGCGCGCCGGCGGTGCGCCGAAGGCGCGCCAAAGGCAAGCCCGTCTGCGCCCGTCCGCGACCTGCCGGGACCCGGGGCCCCAAACCCTGGCCCCCATGACATCCATAGCAGGACATACAGCTCGGCAGCCCTACATAGCATAGGTGGGATTGCCACTTTTCAGTGCTCCCACACTTTCGCTCCGTTGGAGCTGCCCGCCCAATGTCCAGGGTGTAAGCACACATTCCGCAAACCCCCGCCAGCAACAGCACTAACGTACCGCATGTACGTACTAAACTGCCGTTCCCTGCCCAAACACAGTATACAGATTGCCATGCTGCTTGAAGAACATAGGCCAGATGTGGTGTTTCTGACAGAAACGTGGCTCACCGGGCACTCAGAGCCGGACGTAGTCCAAGCCTTACCCGTAGGATACTATATCCTTAGAGCAGATAGACCGGTAGGAAGAGGCGGAGGTCTGGCAATCATTCTGAAGAACCAGTACCGATGTCGCTCCACAGCAGAGACCATCCCTGAATGTGAGAGCATAGCATTCCATATAGAGTTCAATGCGAACAACACTTTCTCCGGTACCTTGATCTACCGGCCACCTGAGCCTGTAAAAGAGTTTCACAGGTATCTTCCTGAGATCATAGCTGGAAGATCTCTGTCCGCTGCCAATTACACGATTTTAGGAGACCTCAACCTCCACTTCAATTCCCCTTCAGACCACATTGCCCAGGAACTATTAGAGGATCTCGAAGCCCTCCAACTGTCTCAACTGGTTGCTGCTCCAACCCATGAAAAGGGCAACTTACTCGACCCTATATTCAGCAACTGTCCGGATTTAACTGTTGATCTTCCCACCCCCCTCCCATGGTCGGACCATTTCCTAGTCCCATTCACCTGGGTCAAACACAAAACCCCCCAGCTCCCTCCCCAAATCTCCTCTAGAAGGAACTGGTCCAAACTTCCATTGGAGGCCTGGCTACATAAACTAGACTCCACTTGCCCTTCACCCTGTCCAGATCCCAACGCAGCTAACTCCAACTACGAAAACTGGATCACCCATTCGCTAGACTCGATTCTCCCGATCCACAAATCATCCGCTAACAGACAAAAGAAAACTGCCCCTTGGTTTTCTGACTCTCTTAGACAACTAAAACGACTTTGTAGGCAACAAGAGCGAGCCTGGCGTTTAGACTTTCTCCCAGACAAAAAGGCCTCTTACAAAGAGGCGATTAAAGCCTATAAAGAAGGGATCAGAACAGCCCAGGCAACTTATTATTCTGAGAAAATACTAGAAGCTAAATCTAAACCTAAAGAAATTTTCCAGATAATAAAGCATTGCTCCACTACCAGCACTGCACCTCCACCTAACAAAACCAAGGATCAATGTAACGAGCTTGCGGATTTCTTCCACAATAAAGTCACTAAACTCTACTCCACCTTCCCCGCCATAGACACCACTCCGGATATATCCCACGCTCCCCCCCCCAAATCACCTCGGCACTTAGATCAGCCTGCACTGGACCACTTCTTGCCTCTGGACCTTGATACTTTAAGCAAAGTGGCACAACAAGTAAAATCCGGCTCCCCCCGTGACCCTGCTCCTCCAGAGGTCCTAATGCGGGCAAGTTTAGCCACCTTGCCTGTCATTCTGGATCTCTTAAATGCCTCTATATCCGCATGCTCAGTCCCCACGGCCTGGAAACAGGCTATGGTGAGGGCGTTGCTGAAGAAGCCCAGCTTGGACCCAGACGACCACTCCAGCTACCGTCCCATCTCCCTTCTTCCTTGGGCCAGCAAAGTGTTAGAGAAACACATAAACTTGCAGCTGGTCCAGTTTCTGGAGGACCACTCTCTACTTCACACATCCCAGACGGGCTTCAGACCAAAGCATGGTACTGAAACCGCTCTGCTGGCCGTCACCGAAGAGACTCGAAGGATACTGGATCAGGGAGGATCAGTGGCAGTGATCCTCCTTGATCTAAGTGCTGCCTTCGATACGGTCAGCCACACCACCTTGCTGGACCGTCTCCATAACATCGGAGTCTCAGGTGACGCCTTAAGGTGGTTCCACTCCTTCCTGTCTGGGAGGTCGTTCCAGATCTTTGACGGAGAGATGGTGTCCTCGAGTAAACCCCTGAGCTGTGGAGTACCACAGGGCTCCTCCCTGAGCCCTGTACTGTTCAACGTTTACATGAGGCCGCTGGCGGGTGTTGTCGAGCCATATGACATTAAAATTGTGTCATATGCCGACGACACCCAGCTTGTGGTCTCGCTGGCCACCAAGAACAGTAGGCATTCCGCAGCCGACCTCCTAAATTGCCTAGTGGATGTTAAGGGATGGATGTCCAACTCCTCCCTAAAATTAAACGGTGATAAGACGGAGCTTATGCTCCTAGGTCCAACCTCTCCCGTACCATTCACTTCACTGTGGCCCAGTGCCTTGGGCCCCCCCCCCACCCCTAAGGACAGCGTCAAAAGCTTGGGGATATGGCTCGACAACAAACTTTCCTTTTCTACTCAGGCCAGAAAACTGTCTTCCACCTGCTTTGGCCTACTTAGGATCTTGAGGAAGGTCCTCCCGCTACTCCCCCTAGAGGCCAAAAGGGTGGCGGTACAAGGCCTTATCCAGTCGCGCCTGGATTCTAACAATGCCTTGTATCTAGGGGCACCAGAGATGACCCTACGGAAATTACAGGTCATCCAGAATTGCGCGGCCCGCACCGTGCTGAAACTCCCGCGCACTCAATCAGCCAGACCTGCTCTGAAAACTCTCCACTGGTTGCCAGTGAGGCAGAGAGTGACCTTCAAGGCTCTGTGCTTGGCGCACCGCGCTTTTTGGAAAACAGCCCCAGCCATCAATACTGACCTTATCATCCCTTACCAACCTAACAGGAACCTCAGGTCCACAGAAGCGTTCCTCGCTGTTGTTCCCAGAGTGAAGCGAGCTAGGTCCGGGGGCAGGATGTTCTCCTTGAACACTGCCAAGCTCTGGAATGCTCTCCCCATCTCACTTCGGTCCAACCCAGACCTACTCTCGTTCCGTAAAAGTCTAAAGACCCTGCTGTTTGTTAAATCCGACTCCCCCTAGATCCCCTCCAGGTACTCCCTGCTTCTACTCAGCGCTTGGACGCTTTCGGGCAGCAACGCGCTCTACAAATGCTTTTACAATTACAATTACAATTTAAATATGCTTGACACACTTTTTAGACTTTGTACTTGTTTTTATTCTTGTTTTTGAGTTTTTTGGTTAGTTTCTGTTACTCATGTATTATTTGCATTTCTCATAATACAAACATATGATTCAATTCATCAATTTTGTAAACATTATGTCATGATTACATATTCAATACTTTGGCTTCATATTTATACAATGAACAGTACACAAAAATATTTTTTAACAAAAGAGCCCAATGCATTTCGGCGCCTCTACGGTGCCTTCATCAGGGGCGTGTCTGAAAATAAAACATATGAAAATGTATGAGAATCGTAATTCAATGTAGTTCAAGGGGGATATGTAGCTAGGCTTTGTTATGGTATCGTACCTGGTGTGTGACATAACAGGTGGTAATATGAAATCGCCTCACTTGCTGGACTCAGTGTTCAGTCTCTACAAGTAATAATGAATAACCTGTGTTGGTTATGAAATTTAGACAGCATATGGGTATTTAAATGAGTTTTAAGGTAACTAGTGAGGACATACCTGTGAAGGATGATTTATAATCACTGCAAGGATAAAATAACATGAATTAGGACTAAAGGTTTTCCTGTCCTGTGTATCACTTGCTTAAACAACTAGGGTCTGCAAACCCTTATCTTCACCCGGACTGTTAATCTGTTCGGTGAAAAAAGCGCAATTACTCCCACGTTTGTGAGCATCTAAGCGGTAATGAGAATACACTCCGTGAAAACGGGTCAGTTCCTACCTGAATTGCCAAAGATTTCCGCCGTATCTGGAGTTCCTCTGTCTACCGATCTCCTTGCACTGAGTGCCGAAAAAAACGCCATTAACAACTCCGCGAGCTCCGTCTCGGAACGGAGTTAGGAAACATAGAGAAAGGGCTAGGTCTTAATGCTGTGACCATTCGGATAGAATGTTTGGGCGCCATACTGAAAAGCGTATAATACCGAACTGACTGCTAAAGTTGTTGGCTTTATTCGTGCTATGTTAACAGCTGTGAGATATGATAGTTCTTGAGGTCATGACTATGAATTATATTCACATTATCTGACATCAGTCAGAAGTCTTCAAGAGGTAATAACTCGCAGTTATACATCCAGTAATCAAATGTAAATAGTGGTTGATGGAATTGCATGAAAAATAATTCCGAAGGGTTCTATGTAACTGGCACGCTTTCATGTTAAAGCGTTAAATAAATATCTTGAGGTGATGTACTAAATGTCTCGGGGGTAGGTTAGTTCATATGATAAATGGATCATACAAAAATAACTAAAATGTAGTAAAACTCCTATCGATATTTTACCCGCTAAGGGAGCCTATGTTGTTACTGCCTAACCTTGGGTGTATGACCTGCTGATGTGCACATATTGTGAAAATGTCCTATGTTAAAGTAATAAACCATTGCACAAGTTAACGCATATACAATACATTGATACATGATCAGATCCCCTGACAATGTGCATAACCAGTTCCCTCCAGTTTGGTGATTTAAGATGTGTATCAGCTATTACATAACTCATGTTGACACATATAAAGTTCACATAAATGCTTAGTCAAATGTTCTGGTTTACAACAATAAGCTTAACCAATTCCCTCAAGTGTTGCGATTAACCTTATGTCCCTGAGAGAGTGGTCACATGTTAAAATGTACAGTAGGTTTATTGATGATGTGTTTTTAATTTGGGACGATACACGAGACAAACTTGAGGAGCTGATAATCGCTTTGAATTCAGTGGATAACAGGATCCAATTCACTCATAAGATCAGCAACAGTGTCATTGACTATCTTGATGTTAGGATCACAAAAACGCAACAAGGTTTTGAAACAGCATTGTACACGAAACCGACAGATCGCAACAGTGCGCTTCATTACAAAAGCTTTCACCCTAAAAGCCTCATCAATAACTTACCAGCATCTCAATTTATAAGAATTAAACGCATATGCTCAGAAGCACAAGTATGTCAACTCAATCTGGAAAAACAAACCCAAAAGTACAAAGACAGAGGTTACCCTCCAAACATACTGGAACAACATTTGAATAAAGTGCAATCAATGAACAGAGACGACCTATTGAAACCAAGGGAGAGAAAAACACAAAAGAGGATGGTATTTGTGACCAAATACACAACCCTATCTACAAAAATCAGAGCAATAATCAACAAGCGTTGGGAGTTATTATCAGTGGAACCAGACTTTCACGGGATCTTTAGAGAACTGCCAGTACATGCACATACCAGAGGACCAAACCCGAGAACAAGGTTAAAATACAAACAACCTTCTATAAGTCCCATACCATACAAAGGAACAACAAGATGTTCAAACTGTACCAACTGCAACAATGTGATCCCAGGCAATACGGGTACTCACCCAACCACAGGGAAATTGATACAGCTGAAACACAATAGTGACTGTAATTCCAACAATGTTGTATATGCAATCAAGTGCCCTTGCGGTAAAATGTACGTTGGTAAAACGGAACGTAAAGTGAAAGTACGCATAACGGAGCACAAAAGTAGAATCCGCAACCAAACTTGACGTCACCTTTAGTACTCCACTGGAGAGATGAAAAACACACTATATCTCAGCTGAGATTTTTCATTATTGAAAAAGTGCAGACAAAGGAAGGAATTGACAATCACCAGAGATTGTTGCAACGTGAACTTTTTTGGATAAAATATTTAAAAACTTTAGCACCAACAGGGCTTAATGACCAATACGACCTTTCATGCTATCTGTAAAGACACAAACAGCATCAATAACATGAGTCGACTCAATAACATTAACTACCTAGTCAAGATAAAATCCGTTCATCACGCTGTGACCACCATATAATTGACACCACAACACTTGAGGGAATTGGTTAAGCTTATTGTTGTAAACCAGAACATTTGACTAAGCATTTATGTGAACTTTATATGTGTCAACATGAGTTATGTTATAGCTGATACACATCTTAAATCACCAAACTGGAGGGAACTGGTTATGCACATTGTCAGGGGATCTGATCATGTATCAATGTATTGTATATGCGTTAACTTGTGCAATGGTTTATTACTTTAACATAGGACATTTTCACAATATGTGCACATCAGCAGGTCATACACTCAAGGTTAGGCAGTAACAACATAGGCTCCCTTAGCGGGTAAAATATCAATAGGAGTTTTACTACATTTTAGTTATTTTTGTATGATCCATTTATCATATGAACTAACCTACCCCCGAGACATTTAGTACATCACCTCAAGATATTTATTTAACGCTTTAACATGAAAGCGTGCCAGTTACATAGAACCCTTCGGAATTATTTTTCATGCAATTCCATCAACCACTATTTACATTTGATTACTGGATGTATAACTGCGAGTTATTACCTCTTGAAGACTTCTGACTGATGTCAGATAATGTGAATATAATTCATGGTCATGACCTCAAGAACTATCATATCTCACAGCTGTTAACATAGCACGAATAAAGCCAACAACTTTGGCAGTCAGTTCGGTATTATACGCTTTTCAGTATGGCGCCCAAACATTCTATCCGAATGGTCACAGCATTAAGACCTAGCCCTTTCTCTATGTTTCCTAACTCCGTTCCGAGACGGAGCTCGCGGAGTTTTTAATGGCGTTTTTTTCGGTACTCAGTGCAAGGAGATCGGTAGACAGAGGAACTCCAGATACGGCGGAAATCTTTGGCAATTCAGGTAGGAACTGCCCCTTTTTCACGGAGTGTATTCTCATTACCGCTTAGATGCTCACAAACGTGGGAGTAATTGCGCTTTTTTCACCGAACAGATTAACAGTCCGGGTGAAGATAAGGTAAGGGTTTGCAGACCCTAGTTGTTTAAGCAAGTGATACACAGGACAGGAAAACCTTTAGTCCTAATTCATGTTATTTTATCCTTGCAGTGATTATAAATCATCCTTCACAGGTATGTCCTCACTAGTTACCTTAAAACTCATTTAAATACCCATATGCTGTCTAAATTTCATAACCAACACAGGTTATTCATTATTACTTGTAGAGACTGAACACTGAGTCCAGCAAGTGAGGCGATTTCATATTACCACCTGTTATGTCACACACCAGGTACGATACCATAACAAAGCCTAGCTACATATCCCCCTTGAACTACATTGAATTACGATTCTCATACATTTTCATATGTTTTATTTTCAGACACGCCCCTGATGAAGGCACCGTAGAGGCGCCGAAATGCATTGGGCTCTTTTGTTAAAAAATATTTTTGTGTACTGTTCATTGTATAAATATGAAGCCAAAGTATTGAATATGTAATCATGACATAATGTTTACAAAATTGATGAATTGAATCATATGTTTGTATTATGAGAAATGCAAATAATACATGAGTAACAGAAACTAACCAAAAAACTCAAAAACAAGAATAAAAACAAGTACAAAGTCTAAAAAGTGTGTCAAGCATATTTAAAGCGCGGAGCGCCAAGTAAGCAGTGCCCGATTTGACGGGTCTAAAAACCCATCATAACCTCCATATCTAAGAGACAGGTCAATTTTGCAGCTTTGATCCAGTCTATAAGGTTTGGAGGAGATGGATGGTTCCAGCATTTGCAGACCTCCCTCCTGGCTAAAAGTATCAGATAAAAACATGAGGCCACTTTGCTCCTTTCCAATCCAATCAATCCAAAAATCTTTATTTCGGCCATTAAGACCATAAAAGATGCATAAAAAGACATACAACATTTAAATCAACATTTGATACATGTTATACAAATGAATACAAGTTTTGGGAGTAAAAGTTAAGTGAGATAAAAATGGGTAGAAAGATACATCACAATTATATTAATTGAGTTTAAAATAACATGATGTAAAAACTTTGCCGCAGGGGGCTAAAATTTGGTTTAAGACAGTGGCCGGAACTATCGTCCTATGTTGGTAAAGCCTTAATCAGCTTGGACCTAATACGCCACATGGCGAACAGATATTTAGAGACTGCAAAAACAATGTGAGGGGAGGAATCAGATTTCAATATTCTGTAAGAAATTGAACAGTTTCTTATTGCCATGTTTCTGCATAAAGGCACCAACCAATACTTCCTTGGAGACCTATAGGTGGAGCAGAAAAACAGGACATGGATTTCCTCCTCATCACAGGAATTGCAGCCAGGGCATAATTTGTCCCCTCCATTGGTCCATTTACTCGTGAAGGATTTAAGGGGGAGGGTTCCGAACCGCCACTGTAAAAAGAGCTTCCTTGCCGAGACCGGATAGATAAAATCCAAAAAAGATTCAAATTTATAGGTATTTTTGGATTGGGTAAAACAGTGAGTTAAAGTGCCAATGCTGGGTGCAGTCAATTGGGTTACAAGATTTTGTTTGCTTGCAGGCTTTCACTAGACTTTTCCGAGGGACCTTGATACAACCAGTTTCGGGGGCCAACCACAATTCATTTAAGCCTAGCCGGAACAATTCTTTTTTGACAAAAGTCAGCCAAGGGATCTTGTCATTGACGTTTAGATTCATAACATGCACAAGATCACTCCTGTAGTGGTTAAGCTCCTTAGTTGACCAAAGTCTATGCCAGAATCTTATGGGGTTGAGTTCAGCATCCTCCCTGATAGATGATAAGCCCAAGTCAAGACGTAGGGGAAGCAAGGGAGTTGCAGCTGGGAGGGCCAGGAGGCGCCTCATAAAATTATTCTCAACACGTACCAACTCATTTGCAGCTTGGTGTCCCCAAAGTTCGCTGCCATATAATGCAGCAGGTTTTGCTTGGGTTTTGTACATCTCAACTGCGGGGGCTATAGGTTTATATGTTGAGGTGTTGGTGATCTTCAGGATAGCCCCAGACAGTTGAGATAGCCTTATTCGCGAGCTTGCAATCTGTGGACACCATGAAAGGTTCTCTTGGAGGGTTACGCCCAGGTATTGGAATGTTTTTACCCTCTCTAGGACCGTGGAGTTTAGGGACGGATTGGGTCTAGTTGTGGAGGAGGGGTTAAAGATCATATACTTGGTCTTCCCGGCGTTGATCTCGAGGGCAAACTGCCTGCAGAAGAGATCAAAGCCATCCAAAGTTCTCTGAATACCCATGGGCGATTTGGAAAGCAGGAGGGTATCGTCCGCAAACATAATTGCCGGTACCCTCCTGCCTGCCAAGACCGGGGCGTCGTTGTCTCCAACATTGACTAGATGCGAGATGACACTGTTCATATAAAGGCAAAAAAGGGTTGGGGCAAGTACGCACCCCTGCCTGACCCCCCGGGAAACAGGGAACCTTTGAGTCAAAACACCACCCCGCCCACAACGTACCTGGGCGAAGTTGCCCTGATGGAGTCTTATGATTGCCTGGAGTAGATTAATGGGGACTCCCATCTCCCTCAGGACCTCCCAAAGTTTTTTCCGTGGTACAAGGTCAAAGGCTGACCTCAGGTCTACGAACACCATGTATAATCTCCCGCCCTCGATGGTCACTGTTTTCCAATAAAGGAGAACGAGGCGGAAGATTTGGTCCATGGTGGACGTATTTTTCCTGAAGCCAGCCTGGAGAGGACTTAAAATTTCATTTTCCTCCATCCAATCCATGAGTTGGTCCAATAAAAGTCGCGAATAAATCTTCTGGGGGACATCTATCAGGCTGATCGGCCTGTAGTTGGATGGGAGCAGAGGACAGCCCTTCTTGAAGATAGGCACTATCTCTGCCCCCAGCCAAGTGCAGGGGATCGCCATTCCACATGCTATTGAGTTGAAGAGGATGAGAAGATAAGGTGCCCAAATATCTGGATGGGACCTAAAGAGGTCGCCAGGTAGTTTATCAAGGCCAGGGGCCTTGCCCATTGCTAAGCCATCTATTGCACTGGCCACTTCCCCTAGCTCCTTTCTCAATATACTACGTGAGGTCTTGTCTACCTCCAATAGGACTAATACAGGGTTTAATGCTATGGTTACACCCAGAATATCTTTTACAATAGTCTCAATGTCTGCAGAGTACTCCTTAATCCCAGGACAATTAAAGAAGGTGTGTTCTTCATTAACTTTAAGAGGCGCACTGCCCCTCACCACCACCCCAAATGGGCCCTGTAAATCAATACCCTGGGGCCATACACTAAAGGGAGGGGTGCAGTCTCCACTACTCGAGCTGTAAGAGACCCCAGGGACCCCATGCCCTGGGGCCAAAAATGTTTACATTCGGGGAGGGAGTAGCAAATAGGCCCCGGGGAGCTCCAACCGGGCCATAAATTAACTATAGGTGAGTGGGTGCGTGGCCCCCTCCCTGAGCCTTAAGAGGCCACAGAGACCCCATTACTAGGAGTCAAAAACAATTATTTTAGGGGAGTGGTGCATGGCCCCCTCGCCAAGCCCATGCCCGAGGCTAAAAAATGATAACATGGGAGAGGGAATTAGAGACCCCCATCCCCGGGGCAAACAAAATGCATTTTTGGGAAGGGGGCCTGTTGCTTCCTCTCCGACCCAAAATAGGCCATGAGGACCCCAGCCCCTGGGAACAACCACTAATAATGTGGTAGCCACATGCTGCCTCTACGAGCCTTGAGAGGCTCCGGGTACACCATCCCCCAGGACTAACCCCTAATATTGGGGAGAGGTGCATGGTACTCGTCCCCTATCCTTTAGATGTCCCAGGGACCCCATCTCCCAAAACCAACCACTAACATTAGGGGTGGGGGTGAGCAGCCGCCCTCCTCTAGCCTTCTTGGGCCAGATTGCATAAAAAAGAGGGGGGTTGCGGCCCCCTCCCTGAGCCTTCTTGGGATCCCATCCCTGTGGCCATAACCATAATTAAGGGGAGGGGGGCCACGCAGACCCCTCCCTGAGCCTATGGTGGCCCTGAAGAATTAATACCCTGGGTGAAATATCCTAAAAATGAGGAGTGCCTTCCCCATACCTTATTGGGCCTCAAGGACCCAATAAGGTCACAAGGTCATGAACTCCATTCACTCAGGATCTCCGTCTGACCCGTGTCCACACCACATATTTAACAAAGCAGACACAGCCATCGCACCCCAACTATTGAAGGTCATCAACATCTCCTTCGAAACAGCGACATTCCCGAAAAGCTGGAAGCACGCCGAAATCAACGCCCTCCTCAAGAAGCCCAAAGCGGACACCAAGAACCTCAAGAACTTACGGCCCATCTCCCTGCTCCCGTTCCCAGCAAAGGTCATCAAGAAAATCGTCAACATGCAAGTGACCCGCCACCTCGAAGACAACAACATCTTGGACCCGTCCCAGTCTGGATTCAGACGAAACCACAGCACCGAGACAGCCCTCATCGCCGCCACAGACGACATCAGGCGCCAACTAGACAACGGCGAAACATCAGCCCTCATCCTCCTGGACCTGTCAGCCGCCTTCGACACGGTCTGCCATCGCACTCTAAAGACACGCCTCCTAGAAACCAGAATCCAAGAGAAGGCTCTTGACTGGACAACCTCCTTCCTCTCCGGCAGAACCCAGAGCGTCCGCCTCCCACCCTTCCGATCTGAAGCCACCGACATCATCTGTAGTGTCCCCCAGGGATCATCCCTCAACTCAACGCTGTTCAATGTCTACATGGCCTCCCTCGCACTAGTGGCCCGCCATCATGACCTCAACATCATGTCCTACGCTGATGACACCCAGCTCATCTTCTCCCTCACCAAGGACCCGCACACCGCCAAAACCAACCTCCACGAGGGAATGAAGGCCGACGCCGATTGGATGAGGAGCAGCCGTCTGAAGCTGAACTCGGCACAAGATGGAGGTCCTCATCCTCGGACCCACCCCCTCGGCCTGGGACGACTCCTGGTGGCCGACCACACTGGGAACAGCACCAACACCCACCGACCATGCACGCAATCTAGGATTCATCAACTCCTCCCTCTCCATGTCTAAGCAGGTCAACACCATCTCCTCCTCCTGCTACAACACCCTCCGCATGCTCTGCAGGATCTACAAGTGGATCCTGACCGAAACAAGAAGAATGGTGACACAGGCCCTCTTCAGCAGCAGACTGGACTACGGCAATGCAATCCACGCTGGAATCACGACTACAACGCATCCAAAACGCCTCCGCCTGACTGATCGTCAACGTCCCCTGCAGCAGCTACATCACCCCCCACCTGAGAGACCTACACTGGCTCCCCGTTGACAATAGGATCACCTTCAAGCTCCTCTTCCACGCACACAAAGCACTCCACAACGCCCGACCAGCCTACCAGAACAGTAGACTCAGCTTCCACACCCCCACCTGCCAGCTCCGCTCCGCCAGCCTCGCCCTCGCCACTGTCCCCCGCATCCAACAAACGACCTCCGGTGGCAGATCCTTCTCCTACCTCGCTGCAAAGACCTGGAACACCCTCCCTACCCACATACGGCAGACGCAAGACCTACTCGCCTTCAGAAGACTCCTCAAGACCTGGCTCTTCGAGCAGTAGCAGCACCCCCCCCTCCCGTCAGCGCCTTGGGACCCTCACGGGTAAGTAGCGCGCTTTACAAGTACTCTGATTGATATTTTACACAAGAATTACAATGTTTCAATAAAAAATTTAAATGCTAATTTGAGTATTTCTTGTTTCTCCCTTTGGGCATGCATGAGTTACTAACTAAAGGGACTGAGCTGTTTCCATGATTTCCTTGGGGAGTCAGAGTTGTCATATTCTGAGAATGACATACCCCCAAGTACACTGTAAGCTTTAGAGGTCCAGGTGGTGCACTGTGAGCTAGCCAGGAGCAGGGCTCGAGTCGGGGTACCACGCTGGTGGACGGCGTCCTCCAACTTATTTTATAGGGGGGATGCCGTCCCCCCTGTAAAACAGCTTGACTTCACTCTTTGGCCTCTCTAGGACGAGGAGCTCGGCACCTTTCATGACATCACTTCCTGTTGTGACGTCACTTCCGATGACAGCGTCCCCCCACTTCTTTTTTTACGACTTGTGCCCTGGCCAGGTGTAAGGCAACATATCCTTATGTGTGATTGCAGTAGGGCTGGGTGGTAAACTCTGTTCGGTGGAGGAGTTAGCCCACTCTGAACTCCGCTTGGAGCACGGAGTTTGGCAAAAAGAGTAGCGGAGCTTACCTGCGTGGTGTCACCCACACCTAATCAGGATTTACAAAGTATGAAAAGTTGTATTGTGTGCTAAAAGCAGATGTCATCTGTAGAAATATGCACCGCTCTTCACAGACTTTCAGAGTTTATGCAACATGTTTTCAACAGACTTTTCCCATATTGATATTTAAAAAGTCCTCACCCATTAAGGGGTGACAACAAAATGCTGCTTCCTTTCCTTCACGCACCAGCTTTTGATGAATGTTGGACTGAGCATGGGAATTCGACCTCTATTGATTTCCTAACACACCAAGAGCAATTAGCAGCCCTTAAGTGATTAAGGGGTCAGGTGCCTATGCATGCCTGGTTGGGTGGGAGGGGCATCTTTGCAGTATGCCAGGAGAGGAAGATCAATGTGAGCTGCAGCAGGTAGAGTGAGATTTGTGGGAACATATTGGAGCGCTTTGCAATTAAAACACTATCTCTGGAAAGTGATTGGTGGGCAGTGGTCTGTCACTTTAAACGCACCCCTTCCCCATGTCCAGCCTCTGGATGTGTATGCATGTGCTGGGTAGTTCCACGCCCTCCCTTCTCCCCAGAGGACCCAGCAGCAATCTCCATCATGGCACCAATCCAAAGAGGGAGGAGCAGTCAGCCTTTGGCCTGGGTTCAAGAAGCTGTCAAAAGCTGGGCAATTACCACCCAGTGAGGATGGTGCGGGTCACCACAGGGGCACTGAGCGAAGGGGAGCCCTGCCGCGAGCTGCAGATCTGAGGGTGTGGGGCAGGGCTGCCCTGGCCTGTACTGACCACAGGGAGAGGAGACGGGCCCTGCACCAGTTACTGCAGATCACTAGAGGGGCAGGGATGTCCATGCACTGGGAGAGCAGAGGGATAGCTCCTAGAGGAGACCTTTCACCAGGAGCTCTAGAGCAGGTAAGCTTGATGTAGTACAAAACAGTTCTCAATACATGAAAATATATTTTTTTAAGATGCAATTCCTATCTATGCATGGGCTGTGTGTGGGAGAAGTGGCACAAATAATTCAAACAAGTCAGATTGTGGTGTTCTCCATACGATGCGCG
The DNA here is from genome assembly GCF_964263255.1 of Lissotriton vulgaris. Classification (NCBI taxonomy): domain Eukaryota; kingdom Metazoa; phylum Chordata; class Amphibia; order Caudata; family Salamandridae; genus Lissotriton; species Lissotriton vulgaris. The sequence goes on along the minus strand of NC_141700.1, from coordinate 646,840,958 downwards.
AGAAAGTTGACATTTGTTTTCCTTACTCTGTGTCCAAGGGGCTCCTGGGCTGTTTGACAAAATGTCTGCTTGAGTCCAGGGGAGATAGGGATGCAGTTTGGGTAACAGTGAAAGTGATGGGGGGGTGGGGGAGAGGAGGACGGAAGAGATTAGAGCCCGTTGAGCAAACCCTTGGTATGTGTGTGGATGAAATGAGCCAGAAGAGAAAAAACATATGAGCTGGGTGCTACCGCGGACCAAACACAGCTGCATTGTAATTGTAATTGTAAGCAAAACGTATACAGCGCACTGTAACCCAACAGGCATCCTGGCGCTAAATGAGGGAGGTAATGAAAGGCACCAGAAACTGAGCGGTGAAACATTAGCTTGTGGGAAAGAGCCAAGAGGCATATTACCAAGCAATAGCGATAATTATCGCTATGCATGGTTAGCGGGTAAAATTATATCGCCGAGCACCGAGGATTTTTACCGCTGAGATACCTTGATATTATCAAGGTTTATCTCAAAAGCGGTAAAAATCCTGCGAAATGCATTAATATCGCTGAAAAATCAGCGATATTCATGCATTATCGTGACAATGCTCTTAGCCATGTTATCCACCTTCCATTGGATAACATGGCTAAGAACTGCTCAGGGCAGGCGTTAGCATTTGGAGATATTCGCGCTTAGCGCGAATATTTCCAAAAGTAGATAATAGGAGATAGCGATGTTAGCGACTGTTTCCAGTCGCTAACATCTTGGCACGCCCACTTTGCATGTCATTAGCGATAAATATCGCTGACATGCAAAGTGGGCCCCCAGATGCTCGCTATCTCCTTAAAGCTGTCGCTAACTGGTGTTAGCGACAGCTAGGTAATAGGGAGATAAAATTATCGCCGCTTTAGCGGGAAAAATTCCTGCTAAAGCGGCGATAAGGCCCTTGGTAATATGCCTCCAAGTTTTTATTTGTTTACGGAATGGTAAAAGGTCTGAGCGACTTCAGGTGAGCGGCCTGAAGTCGCTTCAGGCAGGCCCATAAATGGTCCAATGCGATGTACCCCATAGGAAGATGCAAGAAGATAAGTGGATGATTCCTGAACACCTTGATGTCTTCTTTCACCCTTACACCCTCTTTCCACACTTGAACAGCATCTCCTCTATCTTGTCACCTGGTCCAGCGTTTTGATTGTTCCTTTTGTCTCACATTTCCAGACCATCCCCTCCTAATAATACGTATACCCCCATCTGCCTTCAATTTTTACTATAGACTCTTTCTCCTGCTCTCACTGCTTAACTAGAGACTCCCCCCAACACCCACAGGTATTAACGTTCACAGGCAATATCCATTGCTTTGCTGTCACAAATAAAATTTAGATCAGTTAACATACATCCAAACAGAACAGAAAATGAACATCCTGCAAAGTGTGTAATGAAAATGCTCCAGGAAGAATTACATATTAAAGCCCTGAAGAGTTTTGAATTTGAAATTACAGCAGCAGAAAGAATTGATACGAAAAGGGGGTTACGGAAATAAAAGATATCAAATAAAATAGAGTCTACAACAAACGTTTAAAACTGCAAAAGGGAAAATAAGTAAAATGCAACCACTAGAATAAAAAGGAAGGAAATTGAATGAAACCCAAAGATATGTGAGGAAATGGAAAATAAAGTGAATTGTTTCTTAGTTTGACCTACAATGAAGAAGGGGACATTCAGAGGCAGTTTGCACCAGCTGGTTGATGCAAATGTCATTTTTGCACAAAATGGGTCAGCACAAAAATAGATTTTGCTCAGGTTCAGAACTGGAATTGTTGCCCAGGTGGCACAAAGAAATCATACTAGTAATGTAAATGATCTCCTGTCATTGCAAAGTACAATGCATCGTCCATTCTGCGGGTCCCCAAGTCAGGGGCGTGCAGGTAAGAGCAGTGAGGGAGGGGGTTATTCGACACACTATGAGGGAAATTAAGTAAATAATTAATGTTCCCTCGTCGTCGTCGAATGGGGCACAAAATCGCCAGTAGCATGAAGAGAGAGAGAGTAATGGTCCAATGGGATGCAGCTGTAGCCCACTCTGAGTATTTTTTAAAGAATCGGTACCAATATCCACGCAAGCAGGTACGCTGTCCAGCCAGGCCTAAAAACAAGTTCACCTCAAACTATGGTCGTTCACGTTGCAACATTGATAAATCGGGATTAATTGTGATTTTTTTACCAGGTGTTCTGTCGTTATGCGTTTGTCAGGCATCAGTGACAGCGTGTAAGGCAGTGGCGTGCCGGTGGGTAGCACATCGTGCGCTGTAGGGTGTTGTGGTGTGTATGGAGTCAGGGCCTCGCACGTGGGCATTCAGGGTACCAGAATGACACGGACACAATGTAGTTTGGTAGTATGCCGGAAAGACCCCGAGCGGTCTTCCGCCCGTTTATTATATACCCCGGAGCGAGCCCGCCCCGACGGTTTGGGGATGCGTGTATCAGTGGATACAATGGGCCTCATTTATCAGAAATGACGCATCGCTGCGTGAAAGCAGCAATGCGTCACTTCTCAGTGCGAACTCCTTGCGACATGATTGATGCATCATATTTATAATATGACGCATCATGTCGCAAGGAGTTACAGATATGTCAGTATTTCTGACGTATCTGTAAGCGCAAAAGTGACGCATTGCCGGAGCGTGTTACAAAAGTGACGCAACTCCAGCAATGCGTCCTTTCACACGGGGCAAGCCCCATGTGAAAAGGCCTGCATCAGTCTTACGCCTACTGTGAGGCAGGCGCAAGATTTTGACGCAACGGCGTCCTAAAAGTGACGCAGTGAAATCTCATAGATTTCACTGCGTCACTTCTACGACCCTTCCTTGCGTCAAAACGCCCCCCTTGCATACATTATACCTGGTGCAGGTATAATGTGGCGCAGGGGTTTACAAAGTGATGCATCTACCTAGATGCGTCACTTTGTAAATATGGCGCAACAAGGCGCATTTTTTACGCCACTGGTGCATCACAAAAAGTGACGCACCGGCGGCGTAAAAGTGACGCAAGGGCTCATAAATGAGGCCCAATGTATGTAAGAGGCTGGGTGGCTCTCTACATCAGTGAGTCACGATGCCGGGCCTGCATGGCACCCACGCTGAAACAAGCAGGCGCGGGCCCGCCATGATAGCCATCGCCGGGGTGAGCGAGCCCAGCAGCTAATCCCACTCCGGCTATGTTTGTGCTGTGATGGAGCAGAGAGGCCTTTAATATGCAGAGTGTCAGCTCCCTCTGTGATGCTGATGCGCAAAGTAATGGCTGCTTGGCTTTTAATTAATGTCAGCCAGGCCTGACCTAAACGTATTTGACAGTCAGGGGAGAGTTGGACGATGGCCATAATTGCAGTACTGTTCGAGCACTCTGGAGCCAGCGAAAGGGACGTGAATGCCTCGTGCAAGGACTTGAAATGAAAGAATGGAATAAAAGCCTCTGCTCGGGACCACAAGAGCGCTGCTCGCCTCTTTGTGCCACGGTCTACTTGAGATTGATGCCTGGGTTAACCGCAGACAGGCACGAGCTGATCACCACTTAGGGAGGAGAGTCGGGTCAGCTCGGCTCAACAAAGCCTGTGGTTTTGCAGTTTGCAAAGCATGGAAGAGTTACAGCTCTCTCTTTGACCCTGGGTTGCATGAGGTGTGCATTGTGGGTCAATAGTTAGACCAAGGGGATCAGCAGTGGTTAATTTGTATACATTAATTAATTCATGTATTCATTTAATTAAATAACTGCATGGGCTCAATGTTTTTTGGGAGCCTGATGCTGGCACAGCCTAGTCCAGGGTTGTTGAATACCAAGGCTGCCCACTCTTGAATCCTCCTCACACTTCTTTCTTCCACCATCCTATTGTTGTCTGTTTAACTCATTCTTGACGGATCTTTTTTCTGCCTTCTTTTTCCTGTTGTTACTTTTATCCTATCTTTCTCTTTCTCCGTCTTTCTGCACCTTCTGCTTTTCTCTCTCTTGCTGCGGGTGACGGTCTACAGATTAAAAATAAGTCCTAGAAATGTGGCTAGTAGCAAATCAAGATTGCCACTTGGAGTCTGTGCTGTTGCCAAAACCATCCGATGCAAAAAGAATCTCCTGAAAGTGGTGTAATGGAAGAAAACGATTGATGTTGGGAGCTGAGTAGGGTGACCAGGCGTCCTGGATTTGCCAGGACTGTCCCCATTTTTCTCCAGCTGTCCGATTTTGAGAAATTTAGCTCATGTCCCGGTTTTTGGAGAGGGTCGCCTAAAAACGGTGGGAGGTTTTTTTATGTGTTAAAAGTGGGATAGTTAGCAGTTGTTTCAAGAAATCAATTTAATTCACAGGCAAACTACTGGGTTAAAAATAGTTTGTTCTGTCATTCTTTGTGCTCGCTTGACATAAAGTTATAGTCCTTCTTCTATTTTTGTGAAATGTCCCGTTTTTTTTTGCTTCAAAATTCTGGTCACCCTAGAGTTGTGGGAAGTGACCTAGAATCTGAGGGCCAATGAAAAGTCTGTCCCCTTGACACAGCAGGTTGACCCAAAATGACTAACCCCCTCTGCCCACTGAAGGCAAATGACTGCACATGCCGCAGTGGAAAAGAGGAAGCTGGGGCAGGGCCCTGGTGGAGTGAAAGTCTCATGAATGCCGCTGACCGCGCGACACGCAGGGGAGCATAGGCGGGACAGCGCCCTAGTCCCACAAGACGGGCGAGCAGAGCCTGTAGCGCGTTAACCCCTCTGAGCCGCCCTCCTCGCCAACAGACAATAGGGAGGGCTCACCTGGGGATGGGGGCGTTCCTTGGAGTATAAAGCAGGCCCAGCAACGATGCTCGGCCTTTCTTTCCCGCGCCTGGTTCCCTAGACTCTGCGCTGATCCGTCGTGTGCGTCGGCTGTTTACTCATCGTGTGCGTCGGCTGTTTACTCAGAGGTATGTGGCCCCAAATTAGCCTCCCCCCGGCCCGGTCCCTGGGTATGACCAGGCTGTGGTATCGTCCATGAAAGGGGCAAAAGAGTTTGCCCCATCCGACCGCACTGTTGCATGGCGCCTCTCTGGCAAACACTTTCTTCGTTTTAATTATTTTGTTCCAATATTTTCCTTCTTCAACCATTTTTAAACGTTTATCCAAAATTATCATCCTTTCACTTCCATCCACAGGCGGGATATTAATGCCATTTTCAAGTTTCTAGTGAGAATGCTGTGCCCATCCGAACCTCTAGCACAAACACGACAGATGCAGGGGTTCTTCCAAAACAGCGTTTATTAAAAACCAATGCATTTCGAGCATCTAGTGCTCTTCGTCAGGGTACGCTGTAAACAATATAGAAACACATATATATTAACTTTATTACGCTGCTACGTATATAACAAAGTAATTCCTAATCATTGCTTAATGGTTGATACCTTATTAAAAAGCTTAACTCACTATCATTGCGTTTCTGAAAATAAAAGTTTTCAAGGCAGTCTATAATACCATTCCAAATAAATTACTTTTTTCTATAACATGTAGACACATAAGCAACGGCCCTTTTAACTAAATGTAACCTCCCCCTTGCCATGCATCATTTATTAACCTTCTGCTCTCTAAGTAGCCACCCTGTGTCTTCACTCGTCCCGTGCCATATTAGCTCACCACCTTCCATACTGCATTCACTCTCCGTTCACCATCTTACAAACGCCTCGTGCAGTGCTTTAAATGGAAAAAAATAAGTGCAGGTACTCATCACATTGAATTAGGGGTGTGGCTAGTGGGCGGGGCTAGGGGCGGAGCTAGGGGTGGGATATGATAAAATGGCACTCCTTCCATCTGATGTGTATTCATTTTGTATTTGCAGTGTCCTTGTTGGTAATCTCAAATTCCCCATATGTCCCTCTGCACATGTGACATAACACATGCTTAGTAATTAATAGGCAATTTGCTGAACTTACTGTAACTTCAGCTGAACTTGAAGCTGGAGAACAGGGTTTGAGTCTCAAAAGGGATGCTCAACATCAATGAATCTCCCTGTTCCTTGCAACAAAAGTAATGTGTCCCATCTGTACAACTGGTGCTCATGTAAAATGCTCTAATACCTTGGAGTCTAGTTTGCACTGTATTAACCCCCCCCCCCACACAACCCGCAAACTAAAAAACAATTCTAATTCACATGCCTGATAGGGCGCACTGATACTGTTAATTTATATGCAATGGTAAATCCTTTTTTATTTAAATTAATTTTTGGATGCTTCAGCTCACCACATATAGGAGGCATGTTTTCTTTTTTTTGTGGCATATTAGTGCAATAATCTTTTTTGAATTAACAATTGCACTAGCGTTACCAAGACCACACCTAATGGCTTTGTCAATACTTGTTTATCTAGTGCAGCTTCTTGATACAACAATGTTATTGTCAGGAAAGTGGAATTATGCGATCCCTTTTCACATAAATTATGGATCTGCTGCATTTGCCACATCATCTAATCATGCATAATCTTCATATTTTAACAAAAAAAGTTTCTACCTCAAACAGTTAAAAAGTTAGTAAAATTGTACCAACACGTGCTGCTGCGCACTGGAATGCCCTTGACTTCTCACCTTCCTGTTGCTTATTATGTTTAAACTAAAGGGCAACCTATGCCCAGACAGTGTTAACAAGTATAAAAAGTAATAAAGTAATAGAATCAGGAACTATTCTGCATTATGCAGCATAAATTGCCTTTTCTTGCTGCTTAATTTAATCAACTCCAATGCATAATTACAGTGGCTCCGATTATTATTATTTATTTGCATTGGGCTTAAATACTCACATTCACGTGTGTGCACACACTCACACAGGCCCGAGCACACATATACGTACAAAGCAGTACGCACACTTTCTTTAAAACACCTTCTTAGTCTATCCAGATTCTTTATCTTCCTCTTTCCCTTACACATAGACGCACACACAAGCCGTTAAACACCAACAAGCAGTTACACACTCACACAAAAGGCTCACGCAGGGTAAAGGACCTTACCTCTTTGCCTCCCGTGGTTCCTTAATTGCTGCTCTCAGTGGGTTGCCTGGATTTCAGGGTGTGCACAATTCACACCATAGTGTAAATGTGATGGACACAGCAGTGTTTGAATCATGTGGACACTGCTCTGTCAAGCTCAGCGTGAAGCTGACATTCTCGACACCTGCAACGCAACTGAGCGGCATTTGAAAGGCTCCGGTTCCTCATGGGCTCAGCACAAGCTACAGGGGCACTTTGGCTGTCGGAGTATCATCATAGAGGCAGGCGCCACCCTGCCTCGCCTCCGCACAATTAGCAATGAACAATATATATATGACAATAGTACCGGTACTCTCCTTGGCGTGGAGAGAAGTGCCGGTACTTGAAGGGATACAATTAATAAGTGCCGGTACTCAGTACCGGTGAGTACCGGCCCATTTAAAGCACTGGCCTCGTGTAAACACATCCCTCATAAAACACTCGCTCTCCTTCCTAGTACTGGCGTGCATACTTTCCCTCTAATACCTGCCCCTCGGTCTTCCAAAAGAACCTCCCAATCTCCTTCTCACAGCACACAACTTCTCAAACATCTTACCAATCACTCGGAAGAACAAACAACCGCCCACACGATTAAACCTTACACGCAACTCTAGCGCCTCACAGCAACCACACAACAAAAATAATGAAAATAACAACAATCGATCTTGCATACCCTCCTACACCCGTGATGCTCATCCTGCAAAATCACACATCAAATCACATACCTGTTTTAAACGTTTTGCGTCAGCCCGATTCGTATCACTAAATGACCATGGGAATCACCCTTATTTAAATCCCGCCCTTGTGAAATCCCTCCTACTAATTAGGGTAATAGTTGCCATTCTGACGCCTGTTTGACGCTTTGGTGTACGCCTACACTAACCCATGGTACTACACTACCCAGAACACAATTCTCTCTACTGCTAAAATCTTGGTGAAATTCAAACTTTCAAATAAGATAACAGCATTTATGTTACATCCATAATGTTTCACTCGTAAAATAACACTTTCCAATGTCAATGTCCCAATAAACTTAGTCTCTTCCAAAAACCCAGATGTTAACTCCGTCTGTGTGGAAAATCTGCTCCGTTACTTTTTCTCTCAGCTACTCCTATGATGTGGTGGGTGCTACCCCATGGTATCGACCACGGGGGCGGCTGGTGGTTGCTGGTCGCCGGTTATATGCGGGGCGGGATCGTCTGCGTTTTGCGGGTAATCAGCCCCTGATCATCTGCGTTGTGCGGGTAATCAGCCACTTTGTGCGGGGCGGGATCGTCTACGTTGTGCGGGTAATCAGCCCCTTCGTGCGTAGCAGTCTGCTTTGCGTATTTCCCGGTCAGCCGAGTGTACTGATACCTCTGCCCTTGTGCGGGTAATCAGCCCCTTCGTGGGTAGCAGTCTGCTTTGCGTATTTCCCGGTCAGCCGAGTGTACTGATACCTCCGCCCCCCCCTTACCCGGAGGAAGCCGTGCCGCCTTGCCGCTTTCTTGCGCCGGGATCGTCCTGATTTCGTCGGTTTGGGTGGTGAATTTTAGTGCCCTCCAATATAGGGGAAATTTATCTGGCCTCCAGTCTGGTGTCCATCGGGAGCAGGGCAGGGTATTGTAGGTGACTCACTTCCCCGTTGGAGCTCCTTGGCCGAGGCGGTTACTGGCTGGCCTCACGGGCAGGCCCACGCTCACAGGTGTAGTAAGGAGTTGGGGCGGGGAGCGTTTGGCGCTCGAGCTAGCGGGTGACCACATGTCCCAGGCATTGTTAAAGTTGGAAGTCCTCTTTCGGGCCCGGATGTAGGGCCCGCTCAGTGCAGAATAGGGCCAGGCTCCATATGTCTAAGATGCACTCCCAGCAAGGGTCAGTAAGTTTATGTTTCTTGGCCCCCTCTTCAATGAAAACCGGTGCCCGGCCTCAGGGATTTATCCCTCCGGATCACCGCTGTGAATTAGTTCAGGCTTGGTGTGCCATGATTGGCGACGCTGCAATGGGTGTCGGTTCGAGTTTTCCGTTTGCGGGTTGGGGGGGGGGGGCAGAAGGGGGAATGCCGGCACTCTCTGTCGCTGCCTCCAACCCACAACAATAGTGCAAGTTTTCTGGCTATGTGCTCCCGCTGGTAGCTGTTCAGCGCCTCTGGCGCTGCAATGTCTCCAAGCGCCCCCAGGCGTCTTGCTGTATAGCGGCTTGGTGTCGGGCGTCATGGGGCATCCTGCGGCCTTCTCACTCACTGCGCGCCTCACTGGTCACAGATGCATCGCTCCTCGGTAGTTGCGCCAGACTCGCAGCCCCTGCTTTTCCTTTTGGGTTGCCGGTCTCCAATCGTTGGGTTTTGTTACCTTTGCGCACTCATCCGCAGGTTCCGCTTCTGCTTTCCTGCGGCGCTAGGATATTGTAAAGGCCGCGCTCACCTCATTCTCAGTAGGCCGACCTAGTCCCAGTAATGCAGGCAATTCGCGCAATAAACAGACCACGCAGTGTCAGCGTAAAAGGCCATTTTATTAGACCAGAACTGCGAATCTGTACATAACAATAAATCAACAATAACAGTAAAAGCAAACCCCCACTCACACTTCCCCCCCCCATTCGTTTCATTCACTCCGCGTCATCACCAAGCCCTAGAGGCTCCAAACACCTTTCTCTTGCCCGTCAAATACCGTCTTCCAGCCCCCAGTCTTTGCAACATTCCATTCACGCTTCTATCCGTCCTATGCAAACTCCCCCCCCAAGGGATGGGTGTGCCCGCTTTTGACCCCCTGTCCCTTTGAATCCTGCCAACCAGTGAACCCCCTGTAGGGCGGTTCACTGCCCCACCCTCCCACAGGGCTGCCCGTCCGACCCCGTACCGTTTACTCCCGTCGACACCAGATAGACTCGTTCCACAACTTGCTCACCACATCCCGCAACTCCATCATGTACCACGCATTGCCCAGCCGAGACAAGTGCACTCCGTCCTCCCTAAAAGCTAAAGGCTCCTCCAGTCGAATCCCAGGATGTGCAATGACCTTAACGTCCCTGTCCGCACAGTAGAGTCTCATCGCCCTATTAAGCTTCCTCCGGGCCTTCTCGATGGCCCCATGTTTCAAAGCCCCTCTCCACACTTTCCTGGGGACCAGCTCCATCCAATTCAGACCATGCAAGACGGTAAGTTCTCCTCGTGGTCGGAGCCAACGAACCCTCCACCAGACCAATCATCCTCATTCCCCCAAGGCCCAGATGCCGGCCGGCAGCTCGGTCTTGCAGGCGTCCGCTCCCAGCGCCAGGTGTCGAAACCGCTGCCACTGCGAACGAGACAAAGCATCCGCAATGTCATTATTTGCCCCAGGGACATGCTTAGCCCGAAACACCACATTCAGCTGCAGGCACGCCAACATGAACCTGCGCAACAGCCGCAGCACTCGCAGGTCCCTCGCCCTCTGATGATTGACCAGCTCCACCACCGTCATGTTGTCAACGTGAAAGAGCACAGACCTGTTCCGAAAGTCCTCCCCCCACACCACCAGTGCCACCAGCAATGGGAAGAACTCCAAAAAGGCAATGCTCCTGCCCTGCTTGATCCAGGAGGCCGGCCAGCTCTCCGCACACCACCTTCCATCCCAGAAAACACCAAACCCCGCTGACCCAGCCACGTCAGAGTAAATTTGGCATTGCCAGACCGCCCTCTCCTCGTCAAAATTCAAGGGTACCCCATTGAAATCCTGCAAGAAAGTAATCCATGTCCTCAAGTCCGTCCTCACCCCCAAAGAAATCCTCACTCTGTGATGTGGAAGCACCGCCCCCGACATGGCCATGCCGATCCGCCTGCAGAAAGTCCGCCCTGTCCGCACCACCCTGCACGCAAAGTTTAGGAATCCCAGAAGCTTCTGCACCGCCCGCAAAGGGATCCTCCGTTCCCCCACAGCCCATTCCAGACATGCAAGAATCTCCCTCACCTTGGTCGCAGGCAGGCGCGCCAACCACCGCACCGAGTCCAGTTCAATCCCCAGGAAAGTGAGGCAACAGCTGGGACCAGCCGTCTTCTCGGGCGCCAAAGGCACCCCAAACTGCAAGGCCAAAGCCTGGAACCGCGACAGGGCCCTGCCGCAATACCCGGACCCCGACCTCCCCAGGAAGAGGAAATCGTCCAAGTAGTGAGTGACTTCACGGCACCCACTGACCCGCACCATGACCCACTGCAAGAAAGTGCTGAAAAGCTCAAACAGAGCACAGGAGATGGCACACCCCATGGGCAAAACCTTGTCCACGTAGATGGCACCCCCAAATTGCATGCCCAAAAGCGCAAAATCCGCCGGGTGAATAGGCAGGAGATGGAAAGCCGACTTAATGTCACACTTCGCCAACTCCGTACCGGCCCACAAGTCCTCACCAGGCGGACCGCATCGTCCACCGACGCATACAGCACTCTCGAGTCCTCTTCTGCAATGAAGTCATTCACCGACCGACCCTCCGGCCACGACAAATGGTGAATCATCCTGAACTCCCCTTCCTCCTTCTTCGGCACCACCCCCAACGGAGAAATGAGCAGGTCCGGCAACGGCCAGTCAGTAAACGGGCCAGCCACTCTCCCTTCCGCCACCTCCTTCTTCAACTTTGCAGCAACCACCCCTGGCAACTCTTTTGCAGACCTCAAGTTCTCAGCCCAACGACGTTCCCTGGGACCCTGGTAGCCCACCCGAAAACCCTCGGTGAACCCCCAGAAGAGCCGTGCCGCGGCCTCGCGATCAGGATAGCACGCGAGCCACGGGGCCATCGCCTCCACCCTAACCAGTGTAGGCGCCCTTCGGACCAGGCTGGCCCCGCCCCCTCGCGTTCCTCCACTGCTCAGAGGGGGTGGTGAGCGAGAGGCACTGCGTAAGGGCGTGCTTGCCCCCGCACTTCGAGCACTCGTGTTTAAACTTACATGGGTACCTGGAGCAGTACCCCCGATTGTAGCTCCAACATGCCCCCGTGGAGTAACCCCCTGGCTTGGACTGCTGACCTGAAACAATGGTGCTGGGCACTGTTCCACCCCCCGCCCGCCTTGGGCGGGACACGGCGGAAAAGACCGATACAACACCGGCAAACCACTGGCAGTGTGGGTAGACGCCGTCGAGTGCGAAGACGCCATCCACTGCATCCAAAGCTCCTGGTCTACCTCACCCCAACTCTTCTCTGGATCCGCGCTAACCCTGGCCCGAAACTCCTCGTCATAGCTTAACCAAGCAAACCCCCCAAACTGCATCTGGGCCTTGCGAATGATGTCCATGTACTTAAACAGCGCAATCGCCCGGTCCAGATACTTCTGGCATAGATCAGGAAAGCTGACGTCCAATTTTCCATGGTCACCGGCACTCTAGGCCGCCTCGTCAGCTCCCACTCCTCCTCCTTAGAGCCCTCCTTGGCCTGAACCTCCCTGTGAAGCAACTTAAAAACGTCCACAAACTCATGTTTCCATATTTTCTCTTTCATTTTCTCCGACAAGTGAGACCCAAGAGGCATCGCCAGCCCCATATAAGGCATCTTCTTAGGCACCTTCACCCCCTTCTCCTCCTTGCCATCTCCCCTGTCCGTCTGCACCCCCAAAGTAACCGACTTACCGTCCACCTTCTTACCATCCTCAGGTGGACCGCCGGATGGCTTCTCCCCCTCCCGCACAGAACCGTCCCCCACACCCACCGACCGGCAGGTGCGTTTCTGGCCTTCCCCCCCCCCGAGGAGCGTCATCCCAAGCTGCCCACCAGGCTCCCTCACCTGTGAGTGCCGGTGTCCGCTCCCGGGGCCTTCCTCTGGACTCCGTCCCCCGGACCGCCACCGATCCGGCCTTCTTCTCCGTTCCAGTCTCGACCTGCAACACACCAAGGTCGTTGTCTCCCGCCGCGCCACCTATGCCTTCCAGGTCATCCCGCACCTCCCCTTCTTCCAACTCCTCACTCTCAGCACTGTAATCCAGCTCAAGCACCGGTTCCAGATCCACGCCTTCATTGACCACCTCCTTCACTGCACGCTTCACACCTTTCTGCACACTCCCTCGTCCACGCATTCCAGAAACGCCACATGCCGAAGTCGCCCGATCCCGCGGTGGAGGGACAGCCGCCGCGGACTGCCCTACTGCTTCCGGCCTGCGTCTCGGAGCCGTGTTGCGCCCCGCAAGACCCCCCCGGGCTCTGCCGACAACCGCCGACTTGGATCCCCTCCCGCCCCTCAGGTAGCTCGAACCTGAGCGGGCCCCGGCACCATCGGGCCTCAAAGCCGTCCCGGCCGTCCCTACTCCGGCCGCCCCCCCCGGAGGGGGGGCGGCCTGCCCTGCCTTCTTCACCTTCGGCCTCCTGGTCTCTTCCTCCTGCCTCTCCGCTACCCGCTCCTCCTCAGAGGTGGGGGTGGGAGGACCCTCAATCTCATGGCCCCAAAACGCACCCACCCGGGCACGCGTCGCCTCTGCCCACCTGACCTCCTGAATCTGCTCCAAAATCCGCTCCCCACGGGACCTCTCTTCCCAGGAAAGGGAACCCCAAATCTGGGGGGGAGGGGCGGGCAGTAGCCGAAGAAGTCACCCCCTTGGGGGAAGAAACCCACCTGCTGGAAACCTTGCACCCAACCAGGCCCGCCAATGGGGACGAGCGCGGGAGACCCGCTCCGGCCCGCCAAAAACTCGGGCGCCACCGGCCTCGGCACGGCCGGGGTGCCCGCCCTGGAACCCCTAGACAAGTCAATGGGGGCCTCCTCCACTAGCACCCCCCCCCTCCCGTAACACAACCCCAGGCCCGTCCCCCTGGGAAACTCCACTAGCAAGGTGGCCGGCAGGCCCCTGGGCCCCACCGCCACCCGGGGACCCCTCCAGGACCAAGGCAGGCCCAGCCGGGGCACCCGCCTGCCCCTACCCCTGCACGGCGCCGGCCGGCACCGACAGGGGCCCTTGGAGCGAAAGCGCGTAAGGCGCGGCCCTCACGGCCGAACCCGCGGCCCCAGGCAAAAACTCAAGTGGAGGGAAAGCCCTCGTGGAGGATCCCTTACGCTTCCGCCCCTCGCCGGATCTTTGGGAACACCGCCCCCCCTCCTGACTTCAGACCCCCCTTCCTGGTCCCGCTCGTCCTCCTGGCAAGCGAACACCGCCGCCTTAACCCCGGCCGAGGCAGCACGCGTGCCTCTGGTGGCCCCCACCCAAGCCTGTTCCATGACCCCCGGCCTGATGAGGTCATCCCGGCCGGCCCTCGCAAGCAACAGCAAGGCCTCACGGACCTGCTCCGCGGACACGCCAGACATCCTGCCCAATCAAAACTGCCTGCCAAGAGAAAAGATGAAACCCAGCTGCCGTGAAACAGCTCCGTACGAAAACCTCCCAAAGTAGCACTAGGCCTCACAGAAACTGGTCCTAACTATCTCCTTTTGAGCTCCCTCCCGATGGTGCCAGGCGCAGAAAAGAGGAAGTTCCCTTCCTCCCCCGCGCTTAAATACCCACCCCCTAACTCCTCCCCTTCCCCTACCTGACCTCTCCCCTGCGCGAAAGACCCCGGGGGAAGACTAGTCTGCGACTCTGCTTTCCCCGGGGCCCAGCATTGGATCTCTGTTACGTGGCCATGCACCTTATCATTTCTTTTTTGATTCTTAGCAGGGTTATAGACGGTCCCGCTTGGCTCTTCGCCCCAGCAGTCTGGTATCAGCTGCCTTGCGTTGCTAATGCGGTGTCACCTCTGCTATTTTGTTTATGTAGTCGCAGGCCACATTTAGGCTCCTAATCCATCGAGCCAGTTACAGGCAGCCCACTCAGTTTTCCAGTCGCTCGATGGGTGCCACATCTATTGCTGAGTGCATGCTGGCAGGTTCAGGCGATTTCACCATCCCGAAGTGGTGGATGCCGACGGATCTTTTGCCCAGGCTGCAAGAGCCTCACTCGAGTGCGCCCGTCTTGCTTGCCGCTTTCTTGAGCCCCCCAATGTGTAGCTTTTTTAGTAAGGACTTGAGAATCCTCATAAAACCCCTAAGCTAGGAGTGTAACCCCTTTCAAAATAATTGTGTACTTTCTGGTGTAAGATGAAGGTTCATCAACCCTCTATATGAGGCTGCATGAACCACTTCCTGGTAGGTTGTATGCACAGGCATAGACCGATGAGTACCTCTTACCATGTTGACTTCCGAATATGGCACTTGGGTTTTGGGGCCTGCAACATGGGTGGTCAGGGTATTCTGGAAGGCATGTCTGTCTCGGGTAAATAGCTTGGTGCTTAGAACAGTCCGGTAATTGGCCTCCTCCAGACAGGAAGTAGAGTTGCTAGGGTCTGGATTTTATCTGTTAGCCCTTCATCTGAGAACGCCTTTCGATATGCTTATTTCAACACTGTGTGCAGTTATGCCTCACTACGCGTTGTTAGGGCTGCAGGATGCAAAGAGTTGTAATGTCCCCTTTTTCCGTTTGAGGAAGGCCCCGCCTCGCCCCGTGATGTCAGGAATGCAGGATGCAAAGAGTTGTAATGCCTCCTTTTTAACGTCGTAGGGAGGCCACGCCTCACTCCGGAGTTTAGGACTGTAGGATGCAAGAGTTGTAAGGTCTCCTTTTAACGTTTGCAGGGAGGCCACATCAGTTTTGCAGTCAGTGCTTGTCAGGAGGTGTATTTCCCCTTCGTTACCTTGGGGCTCCTTCTCACCTATTGGAATGATCTCCCGTCATGCAGACTATTCCGGGCAGCAAGTAGGGTTCGGGGGGAGGTGGAGCATTGCTTGTTAAGTCCGGGCAGCGGGTTCGCACCACAGTTGGTGTCCTCGGGGTCACATGTGGCAAGGTGACAAACGCGGGCAGATAATACTATTAATTAATTAACGGGGCATTACAGGAGGAATAACCAGTCTGCCTCCTTGACCGCTACCTAACTTCGCTTATTAAAAGATTGGGGAAAATGCAATGTGGAGTGCTAGGCACTGAGTATATTTCAATAAACTATTGCTGGTCTGGGGTGCTGATTAATGTTTTGATGCAGGTCGGGTGCAATTTTTGTGGAGGTGGTTTGGCATCGGTCGAATGTTTGTAGTTGGTGGGTCAAGGCAACGGCATGCTTTCTTGGGGCTAGCTGCTGGAGGATTCATTTTTTCTCGGGTCTGTGGCCCATTTGCGCTGAGCCGGTTTTCAGCAATGCAGATATTTGCTATTTCTGTGTGGCAAGGAGTTGCAGATTGCATTTATGTTGTGAAGTAACGTCCCTTTCCGCTATCATATTTGAACCAGACATCCATCATATTGGAACCAGACATCCATTTGAGCCATTGTGCCCTATACAGATGTGGGTAGACATGTGTCCTGTCCTTTCATTTTTGAGGGGCTCCGATTTCAAGGTGCTGGTTTTCTTCTGTTTGGTGCGACCGTATCAGCCAGTTGTTCGCGTGCCTGGCTCGGCCTCGGGTCTCTCTCCCTTTCGGGAAGGTAACTTTCCCCAGTGTCTGAAGGAATAAATCTTCAAGGCCGTGCACACTTTCTCACGCCCGCCTTTCACAAATGAATAGCTGCGTGGGCGTCGGGCGGTTTCGATCAGTCAGGTAGGCCGGGTTTCAGCGCGCCTCCTCGGTAGGGTGACCAACTGACATGGGTGGAAATTCAGGACAGTGAGTGTAAAAATTCAGGACAAAGGGTCAAAATTCAGGACAAAAATTCAGGACGGAAGGTAAAAATTCAGGACAAAAATTTGGGTCAAAGGGTATAAAGTAGGTTGCGCAATAGTATATAAGTAACGAAATAGACAAACATAACTACAAGTCAAAGTAAGTTTATAGTACGCTAAAAAGTAAATTTACAGGCATTTAAAAGTTGTTGTGTGTTACAAAAGAATTGACAGCTTACATCCTTTGTTTTCATCCTTTGTTTTCACGTCCTTTATCACCACAAGAAGATTGTCAACTACTCAACTTTTCTATTCTGTCCTTGACTGCAAAG
Source organism: Lissotriton vulgaris (assembly GCF_964263255.1). NCBI lineage: Eukaryota > Metazoa > Chordata > Amphibia > Caudata > Salamandridae > Lissotriton > Lissotriton vulgaris. Next base: position 646,824,084 of record NC_141700.1, on the reverse strand, counting down.
TGGGAGAATTTTGTAAACACCAATCCACATGTTAAAGGAATAAGCAGAAATTTGTCAGAAGACACAGTCTAACATGTGTCCTCTATTCTTGAAAACATAGCACTTGTGACAAGCTGAAAACTAAATGTAAGAGCATCTAAATTGCCCATTCAACTTCTCAATTGAAACTCGGCTTGGATGTATGTGTGATAGATTGCCTCATAGATATGGACAAAGACAAAGCAGTGGAAGTCGCTGCATTGCCTTACTCTGCGCAAGGGAGGCGTTCCATGGGCTTTGTGGTAGGTTTTTCCACACAACACCCATGGGTTTTGACGCTGTCCCAGATTTACGTAATCACGTAAACCTTGAAAAGCACCATCACCTTACCCCTCAAAATAAAAGGCGTAAAAAGGAGAAATATTTGTATTTCTCCTTGTTTTTTCCTCTTTCTACATGTCCTGCACACATAGAAAGAGAAAAACACCTCTCTAGATTGCTTTTGTGCCGGAAGGTGCCCCTTCCTGCACAAAAACAATCCTGCATGCAATGCAGAGATCCTTACACCATTGCGGAAGGGTGCCTGCATTGGCATTAAGCAGCCCATTCCTGTCCTTTCCGCCAGTGCAGGGGGAAGGCACAGGAATGTAACGTATTCCCCAAATTAGTTGCATTCCTGCCCTTTCACATTTGCGTAGGGCAGCGCAGCCCTACACCAATTCCCTATAAATAATCCCCACAGTGAACAATGAGACAGCATGCTAGACAGAGTAAACCCTTGGACATCAGCATAGTCACCCCACCAACCATATGCGGCAACATAAAGCTGGTGGCATGGGAAGCCATGAAATTTCAACATGAACACACAGTGGATATAATGAAGGTGAACTCATTATCGTGCAGTTCAGGATCCAGGAAAGGTAGATTAATAGCCTCCTTCATATTCAACCTTGTAAAAGAAATTACTTTTGCATCCATTGCGTAATACAAAAACTATGTAAGCATGCACTGGTATTGATAATGTCCTGGGCTGCAGACCCAGCAGATGGAGAGATATCCAGTACTAGTGAAACAGTAGGAAAGGCTGGTAAACAATACGCTAGGCCAGTGCCACAAAATACCTGGATTGGCATCATCACCAGAGGCGCAACTAGAGCCAAATTTCGGGGGGGGGGGCTAAGAAAAAATTTCAGGGGGGGTGGGCTGAACCTTTAATCAGTAGGCAAAGTGGAGCTGCAGGGGCTCTTAGAAGGGGTGAAACAACTGCAAGGCCTAATTCATATTCAAATGGTCGTTTAAAGACCTGTGAAACGTTCGGGTGCGGCTCTGTGTGTGCCCGGGATCTGTCCCACCCCGGGCTGCCACACACGACGGGGGGATGGGGGGAGCTGAGGCCCGGTGAGTCCAATGGGTGTAGCGCGCCTGATCATCACTACCAACATAAGCTGTATAGCGTTTATGAGTGCCAAGTCCACATTTAGCAAATGGATTTCTATTGTTTTATTTGCTCCTTCATGTTGATATTTTCTGATTTTTACAAATTTATTTTAATGTTATTCCTGTATGTTTTCTTGTACTTGCCTTGAACAGGTTGTGCAGGGTAAATAAACTAAATACAAAAATACTAATTGTTTGTAGGAATGCAGTAAATATCTGCATTGATACAACCTCCCAAAAGAAATGGCAACTCGTAATGAGGATATCGGGGTGAATAAAGGAACCACATGAATGTAAAATGGCTTCAAAATCCTATGTGTAGGTTTTTTGCCAATGAACAGTAATAATGGAGGACAATGACACACCCACCTGCTACTCCACACAGACACCTTCACATTTAAAAAAATAAACATGACTTCAAATTCACTCATCCTGTGTGATGTACTGAGTAATCACACGTCCTGAGGGACACTGACAATGTCCTGGCATTTTAGACAGTGCCTTGGCTTTTTAAACCGCAGTGCTTTGCGTTCTGTAATGTTAATATATGTTTTTAACACTACTAGTATTGGGTTGACCATCCCAGCATGCAAAGTTCCAGTTACCAAGTTAGTGACATGGTGGAACCACTTAATAGGTACGACACACTTCTAGGCCTCAAGCACCTCCATGTTGGTCAACCTATGCTCGATTGTCTGTAAACATTTTTTTCCAAGCATGCTTCTTCGGTTCACACCACCTTGCCTCGCATTGTTGTACCTTTAAGAGGCATGATGCCCGGCAACTGAGTTGAGGAAAACAACACTTTCTGTGAAAATCCAGATTAATAATTTTTCTAATTTAATTACTCTTCCTTACCACCTCATCTGCTCACAATTTCTTTCCAGTAGTCGAGAAAAAAAGGTAGGCCATATTTATGTGATGCTGCCCATTGGAGGAGTTAGGGAGCTAAAAATACGCTGTCACGAGGCCCCAGAAAGGTAGAGAGTGGATAGGAACGAGTACACCAGGGGAAACGGCGAGAGAACACAACAGATGAACGTCAATAAACTAGAAATAAATGTATGCACACGTAAAAGAAAGAATCATGAAAAGCACATTTTTTCAACTAACAAAGCGTTCGATAAGTTGTTTGCATGGGGGTAATGAAGACTGGCTAACTCTGTAGTCCAGTTCTTCAAGGTCTGGAAGTTTGCTGCTCAGCTCTCCAAAAAAGGCAGGGGTGGGACCCTGTTGTGTAAACACGAAAGGAAAGAGCGTAAGCGTGCTCTGCAGATCCTAAAGCAATCTAAGGCTGTTCTCATTGGCCCTAAACCATCAAGGCCAATGAGAACCGAGAGAGCGAAGAACCCCCCCCCCCATTGGTTGGAATGTGCAACCCAACATCATTGGCTGCAATTGAAAATCATCAAAATTACGGACAAATGACGTCCGTTAAAGATATTGTCACGGACAACGGACAGGAGGTGAAAATTCAAAATTTGCAAACATTCGTGACAAGAATTTTCAATTCTATTAAGGACTAGGAGGCGAGGATTATGCTTAGTCTCATTTCTTTACTGACACATAGCAGCCAATCACAATACAGTAAAGAAAAAACAGAAACAGGGCAACCATAGAGTACACCCATAGTATATAAACAGTCTCAGAGGTAACCACTTCCTCTTTCTTTGTCCAAAATCCAGTAAGAAGAATCAAGTAAACATCAGAACCAAGGAAGACATCAATCGAAAGGACCAAAATCTGAACGTGGAGGCGGAGGAACTTCCAAGAGCCACAGGAACAGAAGCAGGCCAACGAGGAGCAGAAACTCGCAGCAGAACGACCATAAGGGCTGAGCCGGAGGAACCTCACTTGGGATCAGAACCTGAAACAAGACACAAAGCCGTAATACACATCCTGTGTAATCATGAGCAAATAAGGGTGGGTAAAGAAAATATCAAAGCATTTATTACATTTCATTAGGAGAAAATCCATGAAGCAATGCATAGTAACAACATAATAGATACATGCATATATAACGGGTGGGATAATCCTCGCCTCCTAGTCCTTAATAGAATTGAAAATTCTTGTCACGAATGTTTGCAAATTTTGAATTCTATGTCAGGACAGGAGGCTCCGATTATGCTTTTTTAAAGCTGATCTACCACCACAGAAGCAACACTATCGATAGGCTTAAAGTAAAAAGTTTTAAACACAGAAGCAGATGACCAATCTGCAGCTTTCATGATATCAAACAGAGTTACACCCATGGAATAAGCTTTGGACGCCATCGCTCCACGTGCAGAGTGCGCGCCAAACACAGAAACATCAATTCCAGCTTCAGACATAAGCCCTCGCACCCAGCGCGCCAAGGTAGCTGGAGAAACAGGTCGAAAAGGCTTTTGTAATGCAATCAGCAGTGGACCCTGCATGTCTGAGCGCAAAGAAGCAGTACTCACCTCGTAATCCTTCAGGCATTGAACCACACAAAGGTTGGGGTGAGAAGGAAAAGAAGGATAAGAAATAGAAGGTGTATTAGATTTGGTACGTCTGGAGAGACGAAAGGAAACACCTTCAGGAGTGAAGCAGCGACCCGCCAGATCCAAAGCGTGTACATCCGACACGCGCTTACAAGAAACCAGACATAGCAACATAGTTAGTTTCGCGGAAAGTTGCTTGCGAGATAAGGAAGCATTGGAAGGCCAGGCCTCCAAAAATCTGAGGACAACAGAAACATCCCACAAAGTAACATATTTAGGGGTGGGAGGTTTCGCAAATCGAACTCCTTTAAGCAACCTGGAAACAAAAGGATGTTCTCCCGCGGGCTTCCCATCTATGTGGGCATGACCCGCCGAGATAGCAGACCGGAAACCGTTAACAGTCGAATAAGCCAGACCAGAGGTGGCCAAGGAAGCCAGAAAATTAACAATCATGCTGATATCTGCTGAAACGGGATCAACTTGTTGTTGTGAACACCAATCACACCAACGCTTCCAAGACCCCTTATACCGTTTGTGAGTATTGGGAGCCCAGGCTTCACTAAGGAGCTTGGAAGCGTCGCCTGAAAGGCCTGGGAGCGACCAGCGTTCCCCGAGATCCTCCACGCGAGAAGAGGAAGGGAGCCTGAGAGGATCAGGGGATGAGGACCTCCGAGAGGGTCCAACAGGAGATTCCACAATGGGGGAAGGAGAAACGGTGGGGCCGAACACATTTCTAGAAGGACCGGAAACCACGCTTGAGCCCTCCAGAGAGGGGCAATCAGAATCAGATCCGTCTGAAATCGTTTGGAGTAGGCCAATACCCTGGGAATCATTAGAAATGGAGGAAAGGCATAACATAGGGTCGTTGGCCACCGTTGGAGAAAGGCATCCGTGGCCAGAGCCTGAGGGTCCGGTCTCCAACTGTAAAAATGCGGTAGTTGCGCATTGAGGCGTGAGGCAAAGAGATCTAGATGACAAGGACCCCAACGCCGATGGAGAGCACGGAAGACCCGGGGATGCAGCCTCCAATCGCTGAAATCCCGAAGGTGCCTGGAGTGCCAGTCCGCTATCTGATTGTGGCATCCCGGGAGGTACTCCGCAATAACAGTGATCTTGTTCTGCAGACAGAAGTGCCAAAAATCTTTGGCGATCTCCGCCAGGATTCTGGACCTGGTCCCGCCCAGTTTGTTCACATAGCGGACTGCCGAGACATTGTCCATCCGGAGAAGGACACAACAACTGGTCTGTAGAGGAGAAAAACATTTGATCGCAAATGAGCCCGCCAGGAGCTCCAGACAGTTGATATGAAGCTTCAATTCCTGAGGGGACCAACGACCCCCGGTCGAGACCGAGCCGCAACGGGCTCCCCAGCCCCAACGACTGGCATCGGATTCTATCACTAGATCCGGAGACACACCAAAGAGGGCCCTGCCGTTCCAGGCCTCCATGTGGTCCAACCACCACTGCATCTCCCACCGGACCTCCTCCGTAAGAGGAATCTGATCGGAATATCTGAGCCCTTTCCGGAGATGAAGAATTTTCAGGCGCTGCATCGCCCTGTAATGAAGGGGACCCGGAAAAATCGCCTGAATGGAGGACGCCAGGAGACCGACTACACGCGCCAACGACCTCAATGACACAGTCGGTCTGGAAATAACAGATGTCAACTCTCTCTTGATATACCGCATCTTTTGGTTGGGCAAGAGAAGCTGACAAGTAACCGAGTCGATCTGAAAACCCAGGAAATCGATACGCTGGGCTGGGACCAAAACCGATTTCTGGACATTGATTAGAAACCCCAGAGATTGTAAAAGTGTGATGGATAATTCCAGATGATGAAGAAGTTTGAGAGGACAATCCGCCATAAGGAGAATATCGTCCAGATAAATAATCAGCCTGACACCCAGTGACCGAAGATGTTCCACCACAGGTCTCAACAGCTTCGTGAAGCACCATGGTGCTGACGACAGACCGAACGGGAGAACCTGATACTCGTACCAGACTCCCTGCCAGAGGAACTGGAGAAAACGGCGATGAGGTTTGTAAATCGGGACCGAAAGATAAGCATCCTTGAGGTCCAGCCTGACCATCCAATCCCCTTCTCGAAGGAGATCTCTCAACAGATGGATGCCTTCCATCTTGAAATGGCGATAGACTACTTCGCCGTTGAAGTCTTTCAGGTTGAGAACAAGACGAGCACCGCCCCCTTTCTTCTCGACCAGAAAGACAGAACTGGCAAACCCCTTCGGATGACGGGTGGTTGGAATCACCGCCCCTTTTTGTAGAAGAGAATCTATCTCCTCTGAGAGACAAACCTGATCCTGAAGAGAAAAACTTAGACAAGGAGGGGGACAAGTCTGACGCACCGGGTGATAGAATTCTATTCTGAACCCCTGAACAGTTTGTAGCACCCAAGCATCGCTGGAGAGCATGCGCCAATTCTGCAGGAAAGATTGAATGCGACCCCCCAACATCACATCGCATGCGCGAATCAGGCTCACCTGTAGAGTGGGAATCTTGGTATTGTCCCTGATGACCACCGGAACGTCCTTTGCCATACTGGCCCTTTCCCTTTCTGGAAGGATAAAAGTTGGCGCGGGTGGAGTAGCCAGAGTCGTATTGGCCACCACGATGCTGCGATCCACCCTTCTGGGACTGCTGTTGAGAACCGCGGCCGAACGACCGTCCCCTTTGTCGTCCGGCCTTGCTGAAAACCGGACGCATGGCCCGGCGCAAGGAGGCTTGTGCCTTATCAATGCCGCTAAAGGCAGAAACAAACTTAGTCAATTCCTTTAGGAAAGGTTGGCCAAAAAGGAGACCCTGCGCCTCTAGACCTGCCTCAGAGGTGGCCAGCTCTGCCAACTTTGGATCCAGCTTCAAGAGAATGGAACGTCGACGTTCTGCTGATATGGCACAATTGACGTTCCCAAACATACATACAGCTCTTTGTGCCCATTCGATTAGCTCGTCAGGGTTAACAGTCGCCGAGGCTTCTTTGGCCTTGAAACCAAGGTCCAGGATCTTGGATAAGGGGCCCAACATGTCCATTAGTTTGTCCTGACAAGACCGCCAGGAGCGGTCCAAGCCTTTCTTGGGGTCTTTAGAATATTTTTTAAGATAGGTGACCATCATAGGGTCTACCTCCGGCGTTTCAGCAATATGGTCTGCCAGGTCAGGCCTCGGGCACTCTGAGCGCAGCCGAGCGCGACCCAACGCGTCAAAAGGTTGGCGAACATGCGCCTCCAGGTAAGCTGCTACCGCTGGAGCGGGGAGCCATGACGTGGAATTTGGGTGGACAATGTCCTCAGGTTCAAAATTGAGAAGGGGGGGACGCTCAAGGGCGTCAACAAAATGCTCCTTGCGGAGACGTTTCCTAGGAGGAGAGTCATGACCTGAAGAGGCTTGACCATGGTCTGACTCCTCCGCACAAAGAGATATAGAAGACCTGGATTTGTCAGAAGATAAAACCTTCGCCAGTCTCTGAAAATCCAATTTGTGGGGGTTACCAGGAGACTTTGCGGATTTTTGCGAAGGAGGCAACCAGCCCTGTTGAATGGCATATTCATTAAGATGGCGTTTAAGTGGATTAATGGCTCTCACCAGAGCCTTGTTGACGGAATGCTGAACACCTTTATCCAACTCCTCCACTAAGTCATATTCAAGAGAAGTATCTTCCTCCTCCTCAAAATAACAGTCTTCATCCTCCTCATAATATTCAGCCATTGCAACAACGTGCAAAAGTCAATGCCCACAAGACTGTAGAAATATATGGGGTACCAGAGATACCAGTAATGGGGGAGTGTGACCCCAAAGCAGGCTTAACTGAGGTAAAACTCGATTAAAGAAAACAATTCAAATGTGGAGGGAGAAAGCCTGCCGTCAAAACACTCTAGGCAGAGCCTATGCACAAAATATATACAACCGAAGCTCTTTCCTGAGCTCCGGCGTCAAGCAGGGTCAAAAGTTCAGGGCTGTGGGCTGAGCGCAGAGAAAACAGCGGTCCTTCACTCAACCGGCAGGCGGGCGTGTGAAGAAACGCCTCGAGCCGGAAATAAAGCAGCGCGCATGCGCGACGCTGCAATGCCACTGAAAACAACACCGGCTCGAGAGCGCTCGCGCTCCCAATACGAGCCGCGGACCCCTACTCCCGCTCCACCAAAAGCGACCGGCACAAACGGCCAGGCACTGGGAGGCGAGCAACGCGCTCCCAACAAACGCGCCGAGAAACGGACGCACTGACAACAAATACCGGCACACCGAAAGGCGGACCAGGCAATTAAAGCATGCACAAGCCGCGCGCAGGTTGGAAGAAGCGCAAGATAAGGCAAGTGCACAATTAAATATAACAATAATCACAACAGCATTATAAGCATGAAAAGAGAAATAGACTTAACTGGCTGCGGAGCAGCAAAGAAAGAGGAAGTGGTTACCTCTGAGACTGTTTATATACTATGGGTGTACTCTATGGTTGCCCTGTTTCTGTTTTTTCTTTACTGTATTGTGATTGGCTGCTATGTGTCAGTAAAGAAATGAGACTAAGCATAATCGGAGCCTCCTGTCCTGACATAGAATTACAGACTGTCCGTGAAATTTACGGACGGTTGGTCACCCTACTCCTCGGAGCACTACCTACTTCATGCTTTTGAGGTAGCTATAAAGCGCCAGCTGTCAAAGGTTTTCAGAACACTATTCGATAGTTTATAGTATAGAACGGCGAACCCAAGGTGTAGTCTTTTATCTTGTGTAAACGTGTTGGAATTTTTTTTTAGTTACTTCGATATGCGTCGCAGTACTAAATCTGCAACCTCCGTTATCCACGGTGTTTGGATGAAAAGAAGACCCAAACGCTTCTTTACTTCTTTCGGTTTGCAAATTTTATAGTCAAGCATTACATCATACACTGTCGTTAGTACCCCCAGTAACCTTGTTTGGTTAAACTGAAAGGCCAACTGACGTCACCTCGACACCTAAAAGAAGGGGAAGTGAATGCACGCACTCTGCTCATTATTGGCTAGGCTCACGCTACAGAAAGACCACAAACATAGAAATGATACCTGCAGTGTTGACTGGTACCTCTTCTACGGATTTATTGGTATTTTAAATGCAGCAGTTTGAGCTATATTTGATCTTGCAAAGAAGTCCCTTAAAACGCCGGGCATCTTTCCTTCAGTCCTATAAAAATGCACTCGATAGGATCATGTTTATGGTCAAGTGTTGCCTTACCGACTTCTAGGAATCTCTAGTCAGTCAGTCAGTCATAAATAACTTTAGTTCGCCTACACAATGATGGCATGAAAAAGTAGTCTACGGATAAAACGTTTTTCATTATTACAACAGGCTTATACTAAAAAGGTTACAGCGAACATACCGAGGGAAAAAAGCACGTAAATAGCCAACTCTGCTCATAAAATCGAAGAGCATGCTGCTGTTAAATCTGTATTTAAGCCTCAGCTAATATGCTAGTGCACATTTTGTGCAGCAGTCTGTGAATGCCTTGAATCACATCTTTTAAGCTGAGCTGCACATCTGTGATACAGCCTTCATTGGTATGATGGAGAGTGAGATATGAAACAGTAAACCATCGCAGTTTCTTTTACACTTCCCTTCCCATAAAATCTATCTGCTGAAGTTCAACTATGCGAATTTGACTTCAAGCAATGAAACTTAACAGATCTGGGGGGTGAACGTAGCCATAACAGATATTTAAGACAACGGACAGCTATGGTGTAGGACACGTGGAAAAATATTTTAAAGGGTGATTGCAGGTTTCTTTAATTCTGCAGGCATAAATCCGAAGGTGTCTAACTCACACATGTAATCCTAAAAGGCACTGCAGTATTAGGCAGTACTCGCCACCAATTACTCCGAGAGGGATCTGTGCCCACTGGAAAAAGTGTGTAAAACAAGCCCCAAATGCCTTCATTGAGGTTCACTTTTCAAACCCACTCGGGGACATGCAGAATCATGCTTTCCAATGCATCTGTGGCTGGCAGTGATTAAAGCACTGCCTCATACTCCTGTATAATTACTCCAATATAATTTTGATGATTAATTTTATTATGGGATTAAATTCCCATAAAATGTACTTTTCTTACGCACACGCGTGGAATGAAGGACAAGGAATGACAGGTAATAATCTTACAAAAGCAGACGTGAAGTTACATGAGGTAAAAGTGACAGTTGTGAGCAAACAAAATACATGAGGTAGCAAACGTGCATTACAGAAGGGATAAGTGACAAGTGTGCAGGTTACAAGAGAGACAAAGTACAATTGGAGGTAAAATACTGCAATTTGTGCTAGACACTCAGGCTTAGAACAAACGTAATGTAGGCGATGGTGGCACTTGTGCAAGCAGCAAAGGCAAACAACATGTGAGAAGTAGCAAACAGTGTGTTACAAGAGAAATGGCGGGTGCATGTTACAAAACAGTACTAAACGCAGGTAGAAGGACAATGCTGCAATAAATGGCAGATACTCCACAGGGACTTAAGAGAGGCATGCCTGCGACTTGTTCACTCTATAAAGAAGTGCAGGCACTGTAAGAGTACCAGATGTCTTTGTCTGCCCTGTACTGTCCCAGAGCCAATGATAATCGCAGTTTGATTTGTTTTTAGGGCGGGCCCCATGTTTCACCCCCGCCGGAGGTAAGTGCGGTGGGTACTCCTGGTAGCAGTTGGTAATTGACAAACCGCGGATGGCTGTAAGTGCCTGAGGTAGAATCAGTCAGGTTAACTTGGGACACGAAACTCACTCAGGCACCAAGTGTAGTCGCTAGTGACCAAGTGTAAGTCGCTAGTGACATGTGGATCACTTCATAACGCAAGGGTATACAACCAACCCAGAAAATGACGGGCGAGAAACTTTACAGAAAATAACAAGTAAAAAACTTACAAAAGCAGACAAGTTGCAGGAGGTAAGACTGACAATTGTGAGTAAATAAATACAGGAGGTAGCAAACAGTACAACAGTGTTCAGGTTACATGGGAAAATACAGAATAATTAGAGGTGAAATACTACAGTACATACTAGACACCCAGGCACAAGAACAAAAGTGCAAAGGTAAACAACACGCGGAAATAGCAAACAGTGTGTTATAAGAGAGAAGTGGCGTGGCACACAGGTACAAGGAGAGCACTGCAATAATGGCAAACACTTTAAACAGAGAACTATTACAGCACTGTGCCCATGCGGCAAGTTAATTATTTGACTACAGGATGACTTTCATAGCCCACCCTTTGCTTGGACGAATATCACTGGTTTCCATTATCAGCAGATACAATAATGCAAATAGTCACTTGCCGATCCCCCGTATAATATGTCCGGACAAAAACAACTAACCGCCAAGGAATCCCCGTAAGAGGTGTGGCTTAGGTAACTCAAGGGCGTGGCCTAAGAACAGTATCTAAACAATCCCCATTAGAGGTGCGGCTTATGTAACTAAGGGCGTGTACTAAAAACCGTTCTAAGAAATCTTCATAAGTGGTGTGGTGAAGGGTACTATGATAGAGGTGCACTAAACAGCGACCGAAAGTAGCTAGGTGGGTGGGGGGCTCTGTCATCGACGTAGGCCTCCTCCAGAGCTGTGGCGGAGTACAGGGCGATCTGGAAGCAGATGGACAGTAGGGGTACCTCTGCGGCAGAAGGATACAGTCTAAATACCTCTGCCTGGCACAGTAAGGGTGCCTGAGCCAAGAACCTGGAGCCGAGGGTGTTCCAGGAAACAGCGTCGGCGCCCCGTTAGTCCTTCGGGCGGTCGGGGGGCCTGAACCGACCGGGGGTGTGCCTCATCGCTCCGCCCTGACAGGGGGGGCGGGAGTATAACAAAATAAAATGGAATTTACTGCACCGTCAGAGCATCGACTCGCCGTGCAAGATGGCTCCTTAGGCATGCGGGTCAGCGAGGGGCTGCCGCATTGGATCGCCTGTAAGATGACCCACCTTATCAGCTACCTGTTGTACGAAATAAACCTGCAGCACTGCTTCCCCACAAATATGTCTCATGAGTTTTCCTTGTATATAAGTTTAATGTGCGCAGTGCGGAGCGAGCGCTGGCGGTGTGGGCACTATGCCGCTGACCGCGCGACACTCAGGGGAGCATAGGCGGGACAGAGCCCTAGTCCTACACGACGGGCGAGCAGAGCCTGTAGCGCGTCAACCCCTCTGAGCCGCCCTCCTCGCCAACAGCCAATAGGGAGGGCTCACCTGGGGATGGGGGCGTTCCTTGGAGTATAAAGCAGGCCCAGCAACGATGCTCGGCCTCTCTTTCCCGCGCCTGGTTCCCTAGACTATGCGCTGATCCCACCCTGAACCCTGACCCAGCTGCAGAGCGGCAGGCGAAAGTTGTGATTTTGTTAATGGTCATGTTTTGTGTTGCAGGCGGAGTCACAGGGCGATCTGGAAGCAGATGGACAGTAGGGGTACCTCTGCGGCAGAAGGATACAGTCTAAATACCTCTGCCTGGCACAGTAAGGGTGCCTGAGTCAAGAACCTGGAGCCGAGGGGGTTCCAGGAAACAACGTCGGCGCCCCGTTAGTCCTTCGGGCGGTCGGGGGGGGCCTGAACCGACCGGGGGTGTGCCTCATCGCTCCGCCCTGACAGGGGGGGCGGGAGTATAACGAAATAAAATGGAATTTACTGCACTGTCAGAGCATCGACTCGCCGTGCTAGATGGCTCCTTAGGCATGCGGGTCAGCGAGGGGCTGCCGCATTGGATCGCCTGTAAGATGACCCACCTTATCAGCTACCTGTTGTACGAAATAAACCTGCAGCACTGCTTCCCCACAAATATGTCTCATGAGTTTTCCTTGTATATAAGTTTAATGTGCGCAGTGCGGAGCGAGCGCTGGCGGTGTGGGCACTATGCGCAACGACTTATGGGAAGTCGGCTGTAGTGTGTAGCTTGGTTTTGCTTCAGCCCTACAGAGGAGCGCGGGACTTGGGCCTTTCTCCACCAGCCATGAATGGAGGACATATAAGAGACGAGTGAAGGCTGTAGAAAGAGGGTGAGACACAGATGAGGGACCCTGACCCAATTGACTCTCTGGGGAGGAGGGGTGCTGCTTGGTTAAGGGAGAGGATATAGCTCAAATGCTGTGTTGGTGCCAAGGAGTGGTCTCCTCTCTTGTGTGGGTCCACAGGTAAAGGCCTTGTGAGCCGCAAGAAACATCAACACCCCTGGCAGGCAGTTTTGGGGGCCCATTGGGACTTGCTCTGTCACAAAGGAGAGAAGCTGGAAGACTTCTTCAGGCCAAATAGAAATAGAGGGTGTGGGAGGGGGATGGATCAGCCACCCACATATACAGAGTTGCCTCACTGAAGAAGGACCTTTGGCAAGACAATAAACTGGCTGTATTTCCTGAATAATAAATACAATTAGCCACAACTTTTGTCCTCTAACAGGGCATAGCCATCCTGCAGAAGAATGGCAATACATCTGACCTGAAATGGCAGACACTTGGTTGTTGCAGCTGTTGTGAACAGAACATGAACAGGAAGAAGGAAGCAGGATCCAAGTAGCAGAATACACTGGAAATGCATGTTTTTTGGATTATAGTAGGGAATATCGGAGGAGGGAAACTTCAGGTCAGACAATATTGTGACCAGACTATCAAGGATCAAAATATTGAGAAGATAAGTGCACAGATGGAGGTGTAGATTTATTGCTCATAACTTCACACCTACTTACCTTGAAAATATGTATATCGCCACAGAATGTATATGTAGAATTAGGAATAGAAAAAATACATACACATTTATCTGTCAATGTTTTTGATATTCTGATCAAACGTTCAAAATTGCGTGTCCTCGATATTTCTTCCTTGATGTTATGAAACCTCGCAACTTTTTTGAATGACATGATCGAAGACAGGACAGAAAGGATGCAGGGCGTGGCATCTGCAGTAGTGGAGCAATAGAGCCCTCAATTCGGGTGACCCCCGAGCTCCAGGGTGCCCCTCTGACACTGTGCACGGCCAATGGGCCCCTGCCTGCAAGCTCCTGACTGGGTCCGGAGAGAGGGGCCCCCCGTCCATGGACTTTGTAGGTATTCACCATCAAGTTTCATTACGGCACTGGGCATCTGTGGCGAAAGGCCGGTGGAAACCTATGAACCTTTACTGTAAGAAGGCTAGTTAGTCGCTAAGGAATCAAGAATTGCCGCTGGGCATAAAATAGTAACCTGAAATGGAAACTTTAAAGGGTGGTTTGTTGAAAAGTCGCAGAAAGAGCTTGTGGAACTGAGAAAAAAGTGGTAGACCATTCCTGAAAAATTAAGGGTATGAGGATGAAATCAGACAGCTGTAAGCAGTATATATAAAATTATATAGATAAATTAACCCAATGACTGCCAGGTAGAGGATGCCTCCAGCCCCTCACAATGCAATACCATTCTTATAATGGAAGAACATGAATGGGGCCACTGGAGGAGCTGTTCGTTGAAATACTCATCGTGGATGCATGTCAACACAAGGAACTATCACATTTTTTAGGTCGATCTATTATATCCTGCAGGGATTAATAGCGAGAGCATATAGTAGGTGAAACAAACTCTTGAACAAGCGCGGATTCCTCCCAATGCATGTGAGGTATTCAAGCGTGACGCTTCACAAGCGCGCGCTTGGCCTCACTTCTCACTCACACCCCAGATGCTCGTTCCCTCCCACTCGCTCACTCCCCTGCTCCCCCGTCCCCCACCCGACTTGTTTAGCATTACTTGCGTATAGGCTGTACATTTATTTCTTTATTCCTTTTGCTTCTTACACCGCAATCTATTTGTGTGCTTCATCTTTTAGCTTGGCAGCCGCGCACCTTTTCTTTTGCTGTGCGAATCCGTCTGCACTTTTGTTTTAGCATTACTTGCGTGTGGGCTGTGCGTTTAGTTCTCTATTCCTTTCACTCTTCATGCCGCTATCTATTTGTGTGCTTCATATTTAAGCTTGACAGATGCGCAACTTTTCTTACGAAAAATAGGCATATGCCCAAAAATCTCTGCTGCCAAATAGGCATATGCCCAAAAATCTCTGCTGACACTCTTGATGCCAAAGCAAACTCTTGAGTTTAAATTAATATACTATTCTACAGGTCATCAGATCAGCTGTTGAGTCTCCTTTTGTACAATTTCCATCCACCATGCTCGTTCCCTCCCACTCGCCTGCTCCCCTGCCCCCCCACCCCATCCGACTTGAAAGGAAGCCTCCCACACCACCATGCTTGTTCCCTCCCACTCGCTCCCCTGCTCCCCCGCCCCCCACCGGACTTGAAAGGAAGCCTCGCACACCAACATTTGTCTCTCCTACACCACCATCAGACATCAAAGGCTGCTGCTCCCCCGCCCGCCCCCCCCACAGCAATACAGAGAGCTTGTCGCTTTCTCTGTCTTCCTCTCTCTCTCTCTCACTGTCTTTCTTTCTCTCTGTTCCTCTCTGTCACTCTTTACAGGTATGATCTTTACAATATCGCTTCCTTTCTACCTTTCCTTCATTGATGCTGAAGTACATTCACCAATTCACTGTTATTTGGTTTGCTCACTGATGCGCACTGCATGCCCTATCGCCCTCCTGCGCCTCTAGCATTTAGCAGGATTCTTTTCATGGCCCCTCCTCCCCTATCACGGACGCTCTGTTCAGCTGGCTGGGTCTTCCTCTCTCCCCTCCTCTTCCTCCGCCAATCAGCAACAGACGTGCAGCCAATTGGTTTGTTCTCCTTCTGCCCCTCTCAAATGGGCATGCTGATATCATCCTTATGTTTTGTTAACTTCTACAAACAACAACAGAGAGGCCCCCTGCAATGGATGGCTTTGCAAATGTTGATGTTTTAAAACATGAGTAATGCAGAAAAGAAGATGCATTTTTTGCCAGTGATAATGGAGGCAGTTGAGCAGTTGCATCGTCCTCAGCACCACTCTGGGGGCTGGTGTAATCTAAGCAGCTATGCAGTTTGCACTACATTGTTTCAGAAAGACAACACCCAGTGTATGATATACAGAGCAGGAGGCGCTATTGGAAAAAATATATGCCAGTGCCTCGCCGCCGCACTAATTTGAAGCATTTCAATTATAGCACTTTCTTACTGTTTGAAGCCCTGAATTGTTTTAGCTTTAAACATCTTAAGCGCGATTGCTTCAAAAGTAAAATAAATAGAAAAAAAAGGCGGGCGGCCACCATTTGTTTTCCATTTACTTTTGTAGCAATGGCGGCTGCCAAGCTTTATCCTTAAATATTTTTTTACACACAGCTCATCTAAAGAAAGGGGCGAAGCCAACATTAACGTGAAAGCGCACCATGCAAAAGGTCTTGTTTTCTACCTCCCTTTTTCTCTAAACGTCTCCCCTCATCCCTGTTTCTCTATCTAGTCACTCTGCTCTCTTTCTATCCTTTCTCTCACTTTATTCATGCATTTGTTTCTCCTCTGTCCACACTGTCTTTCTTTTCATCCTTTTCCTTTAGTGCTGACCTGCTGCCAAATGCTAATCCGGTTTAAAGGTTCGTGATTTTGACGCTGTGAAATGATGTTTAATCAGCTTTATTTACTTAAGTAACACGTTTTTCTCTGCCCCCTTCCCCTCTCTGTGCCTGCTCGCTCTCTCGCCTCTATTTCTCTCCCTCTCTCCTACTTCCTCATGCTCTGTTACCCCACCTTCTTTCTCAATTGGCCCCTCCTCCCTTCTGTTCCTTTCATTATTTTTCTACCTCCCTTTGTCCCTCTCATCCTCTCTCATCCTCATTTTTTTCTCTAAACGTCTCCCCTCCTCCCTGTTTCTCTATCTTGTCACTCTGCTCTCTTTCTATCCTTTCTCTCACTTTATTCATGCATTTGTTTCTCCTCTGTTCCCTTCATTTTTTTTCTACATCCCTTTGTCCCTCTCATCCTCTCTCATCCTCAACGCCACAGCATCACTCAGCACCACTCAACGCCACAGCACCACTCATCGCCACAGAACCACTCAACACCACAGCACCACTCAACACCACAGCACCACTCAAAGCCACAGCATCACTCAACGCCACAGCATCCCTCAATGCCACAGCATCACTCAACGCCACAGCATCACTCAATGCCACAGCAGAACTCAACGCTACAGCATCACTCAGCACCACTCAAAGTCACAGCATCACTCAGCACCACTGAATGCCACAGCATCACTCAGCACCACTGAACGCCACAGCATCACTCAGCACCACTGAAGGCCACAGCATCACTCAGCACCACTGAAGGCCACAGCATCACTCAGCACCACTGAACGCTACAGCATCACTCTGTGCAACCATTCAACAACAACTGGTTCTAATATGTTCTCCCAATGTTTCAAGCTTTATTACAAATGTCACACAAAGATGTTAATATTTCACTTCTGTTTTTAGATTTTCATCACAATAAAATACACTGGGTGTTGAACTCCAATTGATATCTTTAACTGAATTTTTGAATACATTTCATTGAAGATTTGATTTACTCTACGTTGAGCTATCAATTGGAGTTCAACACCCAAATCACTAGCTACAATTTGAATCTGAGTAAGATTTATGAATGAAATCCCTTTTAAGCACTATTACTTATTATTATTCTTTATTATCGGGCATTCTTTTTTCCAAAACTGTGGAAGGTTATTAGAGTGGGAGATATTGCTAGATGGAAGAGGGATATTTAAGAGTCACCAAATGGAGTCCGTGAGGTTGCCGCCCGCGAGCAAATCCTTATTACCATAGGATCGATGCAGGAAGTTCTGTGACCTCTATATCTTCCACTATAAAAGGAAAACTGAATTACAGGATTAATATTTTATTAATAGACTGTCAGCAAAGAGGACAATCTATGCAGAACTTTTATTCTACGAACGTGAGGAGTATTTCTTCTGCTATCGACTGGACCTCCACATTATTTAGCCCCAGATTTTATCCTTATGCCTTGGGGAGCTCGGAGATCTTAGAAAGGTGATTTTAACTGCTCTCATTTTTATCAGCCCGAGAGAGTCATGCAACATTGGTCTTGCTATAGATGGCCTTATAAATTCTCCCATCGAAACACGTTGACGCCTGAGTTGTTAGGAACACAATCCGTACTCTCACTGAGACTTTTGAGTGCCCATAGAACATAGCACCCAGGATCAGCCATTGAGGAACAATTATGACGGATGTGATCAGTTTAAGACCAAGCTTTTGGTCTATTATTTGCATTCTCTTGTATTTTTTTTACTTTTGTAGCTCGAAATTTTTTATTGTGCTTTCTGAAGAAATTAATTACATTTGTATTTTTCTTTTATTGTGAATATTTGTCTAACGGCAAATAAAATAATTTTAACCTTTTGTCATCAGTTTGTTTCATAGCAGTAGCCTTGGGTGTACAGGTATATTCTCCCAATCTGAGTGAAATGATTGTGATTGAGTGATGAAGTTGAAATTTCTGGTCAGGCTACACACATTGCTGGTTGTATAGTGGTGTCCAAAGGAAACCTTTGTGATTACATAGATGGAAGAGGCACACGCATACTCCCTTGCAAACACACACATACAAAGACTTGCAATGACATGCATGGAAGATGTAGCTCACACATTTAAATAAGGGAGAGGATGAAGGACAAGAGGATGATGTAACCTTGGAATACCTATCAGTCCAGGGCCAGAGCTAGGAATGGGCAGTGTGGCCAATTGCATAGGTCCCCGGGCCTGCTCACATCCATGGGCCTCGCCGCAGTGAACCATCTTTTAAAAGACTCTAGACGAGGACCAGGCGATGGCATGGTGCAGCGTTGTGAGGCCCAGAGAATGTCTTCCAACACCTCCTGCACCCCCCACCCCTTACACTGGGCCTCGCAACCATGTGCAGAAAGGGATTCAAATCTAATCGCTGCATCTGCATAAAAACAGTGATTAGATGGTGCCTCGATGTAACTCAGGGTATCCTAGTATACAGGGGACGCTTGAACAATTTTCAGTATGGTGTTGGTGGCCTGTCAATCAATTGGCTCAACTTTACAGGGTTTAAGAACCGATGATGTTAATGGAAGGGAAAGGTTACCACTAGCCAAAGCCTTTCAGTTGAGGAATCGTACATCTCGCGCACCTATGGCTGGCAGTCATCTCACTTTATTGACAGAGTAGGGTACAGAAGTGGTCAACTGTAAAAAATATACATAAACATATACAATACGCAATATGGAAAGCTTGCGTTCTCTACAAAAAATAGCATCTAAATGTTGGAAAATCTACCAAACCAACCATTAGAAATTCAATTCCAAGACTAAATTAGGAACTATAGCACAATCCCTTCCCGCAACTTCTAGCTTTCCCCCGCCAAATTACAATGGTGGAGGGAATCGCGCTCGGGTTGTGGCGGATGCAAGACTGTCTGCCACGTAAGCGTGGGCGGAAAATCCGTTCCGCTCGCGGATTTTGCGGATTTTCGGGAAATCCGCAATCCGCGAGATTTGCGGATTTCCCGCAAAATCCGCAAATTCGCACGCAGCGGATTTTTTTGGCGGCGCGCGGCGTTGGTGATACAATTTTTGCGGCGCGCGGCGTTTATCATCGTTTGCCGAGTTGTTTTTTTCGATAGTTTGCGAGTGCTGCGCCATTTTGGATCTTGCTGTGTGATCCCGCGGGAATTGGCGAGCGCGATTACGTCATCGCGGCTTGCCAGCGAGAGTTTGTCAACGCGAGTACGGCGAGATCACGTCTCGCGGTACTTCGCAAATTGCGAGATTTGAGATGCGGCGCGCGAAAATATAAATTTGCAATTCTGCACAAGAAATCCACCAGCAAGCAGCATAAACCTTCTAGAAATGATGATTTTTATGTGAATAACTCCTTAGTTTGACATTTGCCTGCACTTTTTTAGCGAGGAGTCCATTTTGGGGAGGGGGGCAGGGGGGTGGGAGGAAGGAAGTGCCCCATAGTCTTCAACTTCCTGTTCCTGTTCAGCAGGCTCCTCCCAGTGCTTTGTCCATCTCCTGGTCACTTTTCATTCGGATGTGGACCTGGAAGGATTACCTTTTGTGGATGCTGCTGGATCTTTGGATTTGAGGCCTTTTTGACTTTCTTTGGATCACTGTTGGATTAGAAATTTTACAAGTAAGTTTGTTTGGGGCATTACAGTTGCTGCAACTAAAATTTTGGGATTTTCGATTTTTGGGCTGTTTTGGGGCCTTTTCCCAGGGGTACTCAGTGGTGGGTGGACTGATTCTTTCTGTGGGTTGTCTTGAATTTAAACATCATGGAGGCCATAGATGAATTGGGATTGTGCTGATTTTTCTGTGTTTTTCGATTTTTTTTTGTTGTAAAATTTTGTGTTTTTCGATTTTTGACCTGTTGTTGGGGCCTTGACCAGGGGTAGTGAGTGGTGCATGGGGCCTAGTCTTTCTGTGGGCTGTCTTGAATTTAAACATCATGGATGGAATGGGATTGTGCTGATTTTGCAGTGTTTTTCGATTTTTGGGGGTGTTCATGGGGAGGGACATGCCATGTGGCTGGTGGCCATTTTGAGTGCAGCTACAGGCACTTGCCATGTGCTGGCAGGCAAGTGGCCATTTTGAATGCAGGCTTTGTTGTTAGGCCTCCAACCATTTTCCCTACTTTTCAACCTTTATTTATGCCAGGGGTAGTGAGTCTTGCATGGGCCTAGTATTTCTGTGGGTTGTCTTGAATTTAAACATCATGGAGGCCATAGATGAATTGGGATTGTGCTGATTTTTCTGTGTTTTTCGATTTTTTTTTTTTGTAAAATTTTGTGTTTTTCGATTTTTGACCTGTTGTTGGGGCCTTGACCAGGGGTAGTGAGTGGTGCATGGGGCCTAGTCTTTCTGTGGGCTGTCTTGAATTTAAACATCATGGATGGAATGGGATTGTGCTGATTTTGCAGTGTTTTTCGATTTTTGGGGGTGTTCATGGGGAGGGACATGCCATGTGGCTGGTGGCCATTTTGAGTGCAGCTACAGGCACTTGCCATGTGCTGGCAGGCAAGTGGCCATTTTGAATGCAGGCTTTGTTGTTAGGCCTCCAACCATTTTCCCTACTTTTCAACCTTTATTTATGCCAGGGGTAGTGAGTCTTGCATGGGCCTAGTATTTCTGTGGGTTGTCTTGAATTTAAATATCATGGAGGCCATAGATGAATTGGGATTGTGCTGATTTTTCTGTGTTTTTCAATTTTTTTTTTTTGTAAAATTTTGTGTTTTTCGATTTTTGACCTGTTGTTGGGGCCTTGACCAGGGGTAGTGAGTGGTGCATGGGGCCTAGTCTTTCTGTGGGCTGTCTTGAATTTAAACATCATGGATGGAATGGGATTGTGCTGATTTTGCAGTGTTTTTCGATTTTTGGGGGTGTTCATGGGGAGGGACATGCCATGTGGCTGGTGGCCATTTTGAGTGCAGCTACAGGCACTTGCCATGTGCTGGCAGGCAAGTGGCCATTTTGAATGCAGGCTTTGTTGTTAGGCCTCCAACCATTTTCCCTACTTTTCAACCTTTATTTATGCCAGGGGTAGTGAGTCTTGCATGGGCCTAGTATTTCTGTGGGTTGTCTTGAATTTAAACATCATGGAGGCCATAGATGAATTGGGATTGTGCTGATTTTTCTGTGTTTTTCAATTTTTTTTTTTTGTAAAATTTTGTGTTTTTCGATTTTTGACCTGTTGTTGGGGCCTTGACCAGGGGTAGTGAGTGGTGCATGGGGCCTAGTCTTTCTGTGGGCTGTCTTGAATTTAAACATCATGGATGGAATGGGATTGTGCTGATTTTGCAGTGTTTTTCGATTTTTGGGGGTGTTCATGGGGAGGGACATGCCATGTGGCTGGTGGCCATTTTGAGTGCAGCTACAGGCACTTGCCATGTGCTGGCAGGCAAGTGGCCATTTTGAATGCAGGCTTTGTTGTTAGGCCTCCAACCATTTTCCCTACTTTTCAACCTTTATTTATGCCAGGGGTAGTGAGTCTTGCATGGGCCTAGTATTTCTGTGGGTTGTCTTGAATTTAAACATCATGGAGGCCATAGATGAATTGGGATTGTGCTGATTTTTCTGTGTTTTTCGATTTTTTTTTTTGTAAAATTTTGTGTTTTTCGATTTTTGACCTGTTGTTGGGGCCTTGACCAGGGGTAGTGAGTGGTGCATGGGGCCTAGTCTTTCTGTGGGCTGTCTTGAATTTAAACATCATGGATGGAATGGGATTGTGCTGATTTTGCAGTGTTTTTCGATTTTTGGGGGTGTTCATGGGGAGGGACATGCCATGTGGCTGGTGGCCATTTTAAGTGCAGCTACAGGCACTTGCCATGTGCTGGCAGGCAAGTGGCCATTTTGAATGCAGGCTTTGTTGTTAGGCCTCCAACCATTTTCCCTACTTTTCAACCTTTATTTATGCCAGGGGTAGTGAGTCTTGCATGGGCCTAGTATTTCTGTGGGTTGTCTTGAATTTAAACATCATGGAGGCCATAGATGAATTGGGATTGTGCTGATTTTTCTGTGTTTTTCAATTTTTTTTTTTTGTAAAATTTTGTGTTTTTCGATTTTTGACCTGTTGTTGGGGCCTTGACCAGGGGTAGTGAGTGGTGCATGGGGCCTAGTCTTTCTGTGGGCTGTCTTGAATTTAAACATCATGGATGGAATGGGATTGTGCTGATTTTGCAGTGTTTTTCGATTTTTGGGGGTGTTCATGGGGAGGGACATGCCATGTGGCTGGTGGCCATTTTGAGTGCAGCTACAGGCACTGGCCATGTGCTGGCAGGCAAGTGGCCATTTTGAATGCAGGCTTTGTTGTTAGGCCTCCAACCATTTTGCCTACTTTTCAACCTTTATTTATGCCCAGGGGTAGTGAGTCTTGCATGGGCCTAGTCTTTCTGTGGGTTGTCTTGAATTTAAACATTATGGAGGGCATGGATGGATTGGGATTGTGCTGATTTTGCAGTGTTTTTCGATTTTTTTGTGCTCTATAACTGAACTGATGTTCCTCTGTCTTCCATTTTTTTTAGGTGCACAAGACTCAAGAGAACCACCAGTGCCAGGAAGAAGTCCTGCAGCGGTGTGTGTGTGCAGCATAACGTCACGCGACGTCACGTCTGGCCTCAGACAACTCTACAATTCGTGCAACTGCGGCCTGCTGTCTGACCTGCTCTGAAGAAGATGGCCCCAAAGAAACTTCTCCGTAGCTCCTCTAGCAAGAAAGTTGCTAGTAAGGAGCAGAAGAAGCAAGTTACCAAGGAGGCTGGTGTGCCACCCACCACTTTTTTTGGGAGCAAAAAAAAAAGTACG
Organism: Lissotriton vulgaris; assembly: GCF_964263255.1. NCBI lineage: Eukaryota > Metazoa > Chordata > Amphibia > Caudata > Salamandridae > Lissotriton > Lissotriton vulgaris. The sequence goes on along the minus strand of NC_141700.1, from coordinate 646,800,974 downwards.
CCTGCAGCAGCAGGATCTGCTGGGGACCAACCTGAGAGCAGCACCCCTGCTCCATTGGGTTCAGTGCCTCCACCACCACGCCAACTTAAGTCAAAGCCCTTGAGTGCTTCAGAGGCAGTCAGTGTACTTCTCCAATCACCATCGACCAGTGATGTTGGCTCATCGCAAGAAAGTAGCAGCAATGTCCCTGAATCAACACAGGTTGTTGTAACTCATCTGACAAGTGTTGAACAACCACAGCCGCAACAACAACACCATGTGCAAGTACACGCCCAAGTACATGTGGAAGGAGAGGCAGCAAAAGGAGATGCGCAAGCAAAGGTGCATGGACGTTCACAAGTGCCCACAATAGTTGTTCCTCCCGAAGTAGGGGCACATTTGGAAATCGACAATGAAGCTGAGGTATCATTGGAAGCCACTCCTCCTGATGATCATTCATTGTCTTCCACATCCCTAGCAAGGAAAAGATCAAGGGGGGTGTCTACATCTTCTTCAAGCCCACCTCGTTCTGGTGCAAGTGATCTGTCTTGGGAACCACGACAACTGCGGTCTGACAGTGAGGCAGAGGCACACCATGATCTGCCACCGGTACCTAAGCGTAAAAGGAAGGTCGTCCAAAAACTCAAACCTATGGAGTGTGATGAGGCTCAACAAGAAGTGACAGATACTGCTGGTGATGAAGCCTCTCACGATGACGACGAGGCAGTCATCACAAAGGTCACTGCAGCCCCACCGGGCATGCAGCAAAGAGACATTTTGACCCTATCCCGAGAAGCTGCTGAGCGTGATGATGATGTCGGCGAGGAGGCAATGGAAATGGAATCATTAGATTTGGAGTTAAGTAGTACACCAAAACCTACCGCTTCCATATTTCTTCCTCGCAAGAAGGTACCCACCTCGTCCTCGACCTCAATTCGTGGTGGTGAAAGTGCAAAACGTACTGAAGTTCGGCAATCCACATCCTCCACTTCATCTGTCATTAGCAGCAGGACCACCACCACCAGTATCGCCGCCTCCTCCGGCCCCCGAAGACATTTCAAGTCTCCAGTTTGGGACTTCTTTAGTGTTTGCCCAAAAAAGGAAAACGTAGCCATTTGTAGCCTTTGTAAGCTTCGATATAGTCGTGGTAAGCTTGGTTCTAACTATGGTACCGGAGGCCAGAGAGGTCATCTTGAGAGAAGGCACCCTGTCGAATGGTTTCCGCACCTAGAGGCGGTCAAGAAAGCCGGAATTGCACGTAATGAAAACGTTGATTTGTCATCTGCTGATGACGAGGAGGTAGAAGAAGACGATTCAAACACTTCACTTACACCCAGTTCCCATGTCAGCAGCACACCCCATGGGAGCCACACTAAGAGTGTGGGAGAGAGTGAGACATCAATGCGGAAAAGTACATCAGCGAGCGTAACTGGGTCGAAGAGATCATCATCATCCCGTAAATCATTGGTCCAGGGCAACATTAAAAAGATGTTGTTTACAGAAGCGCAATATGAACGCAACCACCCAATGACCCGTCTGTATAACACTAAGCTGGCTAAAATGCTAGCTCTGGACCTTCTCCCTTTTTCTTTTGTAGAAGGGGTTGGTTTTCTAGAATTAGTGACAGTGCTCTGCCCTAAATGGAAGGTTCCTAGCCGGTTCTATTTTGCCCGAGTTGCGGTTCCAGCACTACATGAAGATGTTCTGAAGTTGATTGGGGCAGCTTTGGAGAAGAGTGCTGTTCACACTATACATCTGACAACAGACATGTGGACCAGTGGCGCAGGCGCTGATTACATGTGCATCACTGCACACTGGGTCTCTTTTTCAGGGGCTAAAGCAAAGCTAAACTCAGGTGTTGACACTAACATTGTTTTTAAAGGTGCTCGGAAACATGCAACACTAGCCATGTTTGGTTTGGAGAAACGTCACACAGCAGAAAACATTTTGGATGTCTTTAACACAAAGGTCCTTAACTGTCTGTCCCCACTAAAACGCAAGGTTGGTTATGTTTCCACAGACAATGGCTCCAATATAGTTAAGGCCATGAGGGACGGTTACTATTTCAGAGTGCCGTGTTTGGCGCACTGTATAAACCTGGTTGTCCAAAAATTCTTGGGTAATAAACGCAGTGCAGCGTACAGTGTATTGGACAACTGCCGAAAAATTTGCAAGCATTTCAGGCATTCTTTTAAGGCCCGCAAGCAGCTGAGGAGCATGCTATATCAAAGTCAAATGCCAGTGAAAGCACTCATCCAGGAGGTGGTAACACGTTGGAACTCAACCTTCTACATGCTTGAGCGTCTGTATGAGCAGTATACGCAACTCGATCAATTTTTCTTGAAAGAGGGTATAGAGGAGCTGAGGATGGGTGGGCCGCAATGGAACATAGTTGAAAGCCTAACACGCATGCTTCGTCCTTTTGAGGTCTTCACACGTGCAGTCAGCAAGGAGGACTCTAATTTGGGAAAAGCTATCCCATTGTTGTACATGCTGGAGGACCAACTGAAGGAGGTGTGTTCTGTGTTTCGAAAAGATGACAAAAAGAAAGACTCTTTGCTTCTGGCTGAGACATTATTAGAGCTCCTACAAGGTGATGAACGTCTTCAAAAGATCCACTCAGAACAGCATTACATTTGTGCTACTATTCTGGATCCACGCTACAAAAAGGCGCTGGCAGGCAGAGCATTCTTTCCTTTTGCTGATGAAGATGTTACAAAGTACAAACGTTGGCTAGCCTTGTCAGCCAAGAAGTTTGAAACAGAACGGCTGGAAATTGAAGGAAATGGCAGTACATCAGCAGGCCATCCCCAGTCAAAACAATCCACTTCTGCACCTGTGGCTGTGGCACAAGTGACCTCTCAGCCGTTAAAGACACCGGCAACCGCATCATCTGCACGAAAGGCAGCAGAAACATTGGAGGCTGAAGAGGATTGGCTAGCTCTGCGTGGGTTTGGTTCTCAAAAGGCCAGAGGCACAGCAAGAGCTACGCAAAGTGGAGGAACCTTGGAGGAGGACCTTGAGTCGATGGTGAAGGACTATCTGAATGACTCCACAGAGGTCTATGTTAATTCTGACCCATTGGCGTATTGGCATGGGAAAAAAGAATTGTGGCCACAGCTCACCAACCTGGCTTTAAACTACTTGTCTTGCCCACTCGCAAGTGTGTCTTCTGAACGGGTTTTCAGTGCGGCTGGTGGGATTGTAACTCCCAAACGGAGCCGCCTCTCGCCCAAAAATGTGGAGAGGTTAACAATGATCAAGATGAATCAGCACCTCATACCACCAGATATAAGAGTACGAGAGAGCGTGCCGGATGAAGAGGAGGTGGCCAGCACCATAGATGAGGGAATTTCTACTCTGTCAGGTGGCACTGACCTCACCCGGGCTGAATTCGCAGAGTATGATGACGAAGCCTTATTCTTATTCCTGGACCGTGATTCCGACTCCGAGCCCTGAAAATGAGACAACGAATCAATAACTTTCTTTTTCATCCTTATTCACTTTTATTCCTGTGTGTCTGTCTTTCTTTGTTGTGCACAGTTAATATAATTCAAACTTTAATCAGATAATCACAAAGACAAGCCCATCAGCAGAACTGTCTTCACTTGTTTGCTAATTTATTTGAAGGTGCCGCAGTCTGCATTCCTCAGGTTCACAAGTTCAGAAGAACATGCTCCTCTATCCTCCTCCTCCAGACTCCTATTTCCATCAAAGCAGAGGGCTGGTTTACGCCCAATGAAGAAAGACTCAGCACTTGTGGGGGTGTTGTTCTACCTCTTTGCAGGTGAGTTGACGGGTCTGGGGGCCATTGCTGGGAAGCACTAAAAGTGGTTTGTGCCAAATCCGAGGCGGAAATTTTTTTGTGTTTTTGATGACTTGCTTGCCTTTGAGGTGCTCTTAGGGGGGGTTCCGTCTGTTTGTGGGTGAGTTTCATGGTCTGAGAGCACTGCTGGGACACTCTAATCTTGATTGCATTTGCTTTTCAGGAAATCCGTCGTGCCAACCCCGACTTATGGCCCAGCTACGCAGCGCGTTTGGACCGAAGGCCCAGAAATATTGCAAGTATGAGAGTTTGCTTTTGGCCTGTTTGGGGGTGTTATACTTCTTGGCGGGTGGGTTGCCGGGTCTTGGGGCATTCCTGGGAAGGTCTAATACCGGGTAGAAGTGGTTGGGACTAAATCCAGGCCGATTTTTTTTTTGGGCTATTTCTGACATTTTGCTCTATGTAGCGTTTTCGGGGGCCTGTTTGGGGGGCTTCCTGGTGTTTGCGGGTGAGTTTCGTGGTCTGGGAGCACTGCTGGGACACTCTAATCTTGATTGCATTTGCTTTTCAGGAAATCCGTCGTGCCAACCCCGACTTATGGCCCAGCTACGCAGCGCGTTTGGACCGAAGGCCCAGAAATATTGCAAGTATGAGAGTTTGCTTTTGGCCTGTTTGGGGGTGTTATACTTCTTGGCGGGTGGGTTGCCGGGTCTTGGGGCATTCCTGGGAAGGTCTAATACCGGGTAGAAGTGGTTGGGACTAAATCCAGGCCGATTTTTTTTTGGGCTATTTCAGACATTTTGCTCTATGTAGCGTTTTCGGGGGCCTGTTTGGGGGGCTTCCTGGTGTTTCTGGGTGAGTTTCGTGGTCTGGGAGCACTGCTGGGACACTCTAATCTTGATTGCATTTGCTTTTCAGGAAATCCGTCGTGCCAACCCCGACTTATGGCCCAGCTACGCAGCGCGTTTGGACCGAAGGCCCAGAAATATTGCAAGTATGAGATTTTGCTTTTGGCCTGTTTGGGGGTGTTATGCTTCTTGGCGGGTGGGTTGCCGGGTCTTGGGGCATTCCTGGGAAGGTCTAATACCGGGTAGAAGTGGTTGGGACAAAATCCAGGCCGATTTTTTTTGGGCTATTTCAGACATTTTGCTCTATGTAGCGTTTTCGGGGGCCTGTTTGGGGGGCTTCCTGGTGTTTGCGGGTGAGTTTCGTGGTCTGGGAGCACTGCTGGGACACTCTAATCTTGATTGCATTTGCTTTTCAGGAAATCCGTCGTGCCAACCCCGACTTATGGCCCAGCTACGCAGCGCGTTTGGACCGAAGGCCCAGAAATATTGCAAGTATGAGATTTTGCTTTTGGCCTGTTTGGGGGTGTTATGCTTCTTGGCGGGTGGGTTGCCGGGTCTTGGGGCATTCCTGGGAAGGTCTAATACCGGGTAGAAGTGGTTGGGACAAAATCCAGGCCGATTTTTTTTGGGCTATTTCAGACATTTTGCTCTATGTAGCGTTTTCGGGGGCCTGTTTGGGGGGCTTCCTGGTGTTTGCGGGTGAGTTTCGTGGTCTGGGAGCACTGCTGGGACACTCTAATCTTGATTGCATTTGCTTTTCAGGAAATCCGTCGTGCCAACCCCGACTTATGGCCTAGCTACGCAGCGCGTTTGGACCGAAGGCCCAGAAATATTGCAAGTATGAGATTTTGCTTTTGGCCTGTTTGGGGGTGTTATGCTTCTTGGCGGGTGGGTTGCCGGGTCTTGGGGCATTCCTGGGAAGGTCTAATACCGGGTAGAAGTGGTTGGGACAAAATCCAGGCCGATTTTTTTTGGGGCTATTTCTGACATTTTGCTCTATGTAGCGTTTTCGGGGGCCTGTTTGGGGGGCTTCCTGGTGTTTGCGGGTGAGTTTCGTGGTGTGGGAGCACTGCTGGCTATATATACTTTACTTTGCAAGAGGTTTGAAGCAAATCCATGGTGGCTGAGGGGACTTAGGGCCTAGCTGCAGAGCGCGCGCGGAGTGATTTGGGAAATTTGTGAAAAAGTGACTAAGTCCCCATTTTTGTACTTTTGCTCTTTGGCTGTTTGGGGGTCTTCTACTCGTTTTCTCCTGGGTTGACGGCTCTGGGGCCATTGCTGGGAAGCTCTAATACCGGATAAAAGTGTTTTGGACCAAATCCCAGGCGGAATTTTTTTTGTGTTTTTGATGACTTGCTTGCCTTTGAGGTGCTCTTAGGGGGGGTTCCGTCTGTTTGCGGGTGAGTTTCGTGGTCTGGGAGCACTGCTGGGACACTCTAATCTTGATTGCATTTGCTTTTCAGGAAATCCGTCGTGCCAACCCCGACTTATGGCCTAGCTACGCAGCGCGTTTGGACCGAAGGCCCAGAAATATTGCAAGTATGAGATTTTGCTTTTGGCCTGTTTGGGGGTGTTATGCTTCTTGGCGGGTGGGTTGCCGGGTCTTGGGGCATTCCTGGGAAGGTCTAATACCGGGTAGAAGTGGTTGGGACAAAATCCGCGCGGAAAAGCCTTTAGTTTTGGCACTTTTTGTAACTTAGGGTTCGTTAGGGTTAGCCCTAGCAGCAGGATTGCATGTGTATCGGGGTGTTCTAGATTTTTCAAACTGAGTTCTGGGGTCTTAGAGCACTCGTGAGAATGTGTAATTTTGGTTGCAAGTCATTTGAAGAAAATCCATGGTGGGAAAGGGGGGATTTGGCATAGTTAAAGAAAGCCTTTGCCACTATTCTTAACTTAGGGTTCGTTAGGGTTAGCAGTATTTCTATTGCATGTGTTTGAGTGGGGGGGATTTCGAGTCTTGGAGCGATGCTGGCTATGGCTACTTTTGCTTGGTTGCTTGCAAGTGGTTTGAATACAATCCACGGGGGGTAATGGGTAATTAGGGTACTTCGGCCTACTTTTACTTTCAAAGTAAGTTTTGTCTCCAGTTTTCTGCTAGGCCTCGTTTTTTGGGTGGGAGCACTGCTAGGAAGATCTATTTTTGTTCTAAAACACAGTTTACAGTACACCTAGCTTGAGGGGCAAGATCCGCTACATTAATTTGCCCATACTTACTTATCCTTCAAAAGGTGACTCAGAGTACGCACTTTCAAAAACATTGTACTGTCTGTCTACTAGGAAAAACAAATTGTGACTTTTTGCACTCCACAGCCTACATACCTTATATTTATTTATCAGTGGTGTTGTAATATTATATCACTTCCTGTTTTTCGTTGAATAATTACAGGCCGGGTTTCAGTCTCTGCAATGGGGAAAAAAGGATGGAGTCAGGCTTCACAGTAGCGAGCCACAATTCAGCATCAGGCAGGCAGTGGACAGGGTGTCTTCTGGTGACCAACATCGGTGGACGAAGCGTCGGCTGCAATGGAGGAGTGCCGCTAATAGGAGGATTTTTTTTCTGCGGGCAACTTACTTACCACTTCCAACAGGACCACAACAACCACATAGATACAGTATCCCTTGCCTTTTTCTCTGACTGTGACTGCATTTCTTTGCTCTCTCTCGGCTTCTACATTGATCCCTTAACACATCACTTAGTCCACTCCACTATCTGCACCACACATAGTCATTTGTAAGTGCTCCTACGTAATTCGCAAGTCGCAGCACGCCCCAGGCCGTAGAGGACTGGGATGGCCCCAATGATGAAGCATGTCACCAAGGGGCAACCCTGGTGAGTGAGGGGACACCTAGAAAAAAAGCAATTTCTCCTTTTTTATCTACTATACCTTCTGTCAGGTTACGCAGCCCCTAAGCGCCTACCGTACTATGAAACTACATTTCCCATGAGTAGGCGGGAGACTTGCAGACTATTTAGTGAGACTATATGAGAGTACCCTTGTATGTTAGGACATCACTTCACTGATGCCTGTCTTGTCTTCTCTTACAGGTATCCTTTCCCTGCTGACCCTACCTTTACCCATCCCACATTTTTTATTTTAGTTTGTTATTTTTCTCCCTCGCCTAATGCCTCGAACACCCTGTGTTTACACTTCTGGGTGTTGGTGACATTTGGAGGTGGAACCATATTTGCATCGACTGGATCACGGGGAGTAAACGTGACACCTTCCAGACCAACCCCATTGAGTGTTGTTGTGAATGGATTTATAGTGACCAGCAAGGCTCTCGGGTATCTGGCTACAGAGACCTTATGTTGAATATAGTTATCAATAATTCCACACAGGCCCTGTACTGTCGCATTCTTTCTTTCCACAGTTGTCGATGATATATTCTTACTCTGCTTGACAAAGAACCATTGCTAATGTGAAAGAACTTCAACCGAATTAGTAGTTATACTTTACCATTTGTTAGGCTACAATGTGGCACTGCTCTACTGTACTTCTGTCACCTGCTATATTCTCAGTTGTACCGTTGAATTGCTCAGGAGGACAAACCAGATTTCATTTTCTTTTTTTTCATAGGCATGCAACTGCCACTGTGTCACACCACTACTACCACCGCTATGAGGAAATTTTATCCGACCAAGATTGCCAACGTTATTCGGTGTTTCCCGTGGAGCCAGCCCTGGGCCTAGCCCTACTTTCAAACACAAATTACAGGTAAGATAAGCGTTTGGTGGTTTGGGGGTATAATGGAGTATTAGTACGAGAGACGAGAGCCTGAAGGTAGTACTACTAAAGTCCTAGGACTCTTGGATTCACTTCACTTAGTCTGTGAGAGGCACTTAGTGTTGAAAACATTTGGGCATTTACACTTAAAGGAAGAAAATGGAACTAAACTTTCAGGAAAACAGTCAACGTTAAACCCCCACCCACCAGGCAAGCAGTAAAAAACAGGTATGCTCAGATAAAGTTTGAAAAAGTATATTTATATCCCTAACAAAATAATCTCCCGCAAGACCCTCCCTAACCCCAACGATTGTCCTTCAAAAGTCCCCAAAAACCCAACTCCCAATTCCCACCCCCCAAAAGTCTCTAAAAAAGGGGCAAGGGACACTATGGGTGGATGCTGTTCACTTTTTGGGCCAGGGCATCATGCTCCTCGCGGAGCAAGGCGAGCTCCTGCTGAAGGCGGGACACCATCAGGGTGGTGCGGCGCAGGCGTGCCTTCACTGCCTTGCAGGTGCAAGGCCTGTGAGAAGCAGCTGTTGGCCTTGCTGCTCGGCGGTGGCGTTTGCCTTTGGCAGCCCGGCTCAGTCTCGGTGGACCACTGTGCTGGGTCACGGTGGCAGCCGGTGAGGCCACGGAGGACGACGTTGTCGTTGTTGTCGACCGCACACTTTCCACGTCCTCCAGGGCCACCAGCCGCCGATATTCCGCAACAGTGGCCTCGATTCTCCGTTGCCGGGCCGCTCTAGCCAGCTCCTTCCTCCTTGTTCGTTTGGAAGGAGAACCTATATGAAGAAAGAAAGACATAGTCTGTAACCAATGCTCTTTAAGATTAACTCAATCATTCAGCAGAAATGTGTGCTGCAGTACAACTAGCAACTTGCAAGCGCATTACATAACTATTGAGGCCAGTATCTATCTAACCTCACACTTCTTCATCCTTGCTCTAACATTAGTGGGAGTTTAAGGAACAAATTCTATGAGCACTGTGGACTTCCATTGGAGTCGACTATGAAAGTACACCAGTCTTATTCTTCTTCTTGTCTCTTGTTTTGGAAAATTGGTACGTTATTTTCTGCAAGCCGGCATAATGCCAGCGCGGTAAACTTGCACCCGAGAAAAAGAGACGCACGCCATGAGGAGTGACCTAGACTTGCGTTGCCGTTGCGTTACTGTACCCGTCCAGTACATGCAGGTGGTGAATCTCTTACTTTTCTATTACGGGTGGCACTGAGAATACTCTGTTACAACTCAAGGGCTACTGCTTAATTAATTTAACTTTCACCCTACAGTGGAAATGAGTACTAGAAATGGAAAATTGAAGAAGATAAATAATCTGATTATCTATCACTTCACATGGGATGTTTTTGCTTATATATGGGATGACTTTAGGTGCTTTGCTTTTTATTGAGTGACAGGCAGTGATACATCCACACATGAATGACTGAGTACTACTAAACTTATTAAGAGAGGTAGGGAGTGGCCACCATAATAACCGGATCTATGCAGTGCTTGCAATACAAACTACTGCTACTATTTATGGTAGTATTTGGACAAAATTAAAAGTTCTTTTCCTTGCCTTTCCTACACTGGAACGGACGTGCGGGTGCAGTGTTAGTGTTACATGCTCTTCAAAGTTACACTTAGTTCATCCACTGACCGTCTACTCTCTCTAGATCATGGGTACCACAAACTTTCTCTCAGGGGCTACATTTACAGTGTAGTTTGGGGCCGAGGGCCGCACTGGTGGGGGCGGAGTCAGAGGGGGCGGGGCTAAAGCAAAACGATAACTTGTGACCATGAGGTTGCACACAGGTCCCTGCAGCAGATGCCCTCATCCACTGAGCCACCAGACCCAGCATTTACATACATCTCTCTCCCTCCTGCTGTCCCTCCTGCCCTCCCTCCATCTCTCTCTCCCTCCTGCCCTCCCTCTCCCTCTGTCATCTCACTGTGTGTGTGTCTATCTGTGTCAGCCTTCAGCCCGGGTTGAGACCGCTTCCTCAACGCGCACACACAGACAACAACACCAAAGTACTTAACAGGTCTTTAAAAGACCATTAACATATTATTGAGGCTTTGTTTGTTTTAGCGCCCCTGCTTCTCCACCCTGACAATCACTGCTTGCCCGGCCCCACAGAGCAGAGGCTTAGTTCTATTTCACCTCTTTGTGGCCTTGCATCTCCACTCTGCTCTGTGGGGGCCGGGGGAGCAGTGATTGTCAGAGTGGAGATGCAGGGGCGCTAACAGGTGAAATACAAAAAAGCCTCTGCTCTGTGGGGGCCGGGGGAGCAGTGATTGTCTGCAAGGTCAGCGCACCGCCAACGAAGGCTTGCCGGGCCACCACCGGCCCGCGGGCCGTACTAGGAGTACCCCTGCTCTAGATACACATATGCTATCTAAGAGTCAGATAGTAGCATGATCCAGGTATATGGACACATACAGTTTCTGTGTCACCCACCCAGGCTGTTGTCCTTCCACCCATCATTGCTTCATCATTCACCCAGCCATGCATCTCATATTCTTGCCTTCCCAGCTAGTCTTCAATCTCAATAAGTAAGGAATATATAAGAGCTTACCTCTGGCCGCCACCACCACCGTCTCAACTCTCACAGCTGCCGCCGCCGCCTCCTCCCCTGAAGCATCGCCCGATTCGCCCTCCGCCTCGGTGTCGAGCACCACCACCTCCACACTGGCCCCGCCACCAGATGTTCCACCTACAAAGTACATTTAAGAATGTTAGAATAAAGCAGTCACTAGTATTTGGTCTAGGAATGAAGACATGTGAAAACAATGTAATTTGTGACTGTCGTTAAAGTTAAAAAAAAATGTCCCTTTTTCCAGGGAAGGTTGTCTTGCTGCACTTTTTGGCACAACTGATGAAGGCTGTTTTTTTAACACGCACCATTTTTCTCCACACAGACAGAAGATGGACTTCTAACAACAAGATCAAGTTGAAACCAGGTGAGAGCTCGGCTCGACCACAAGAAATGTCTTCAATTAATCGTCAGCACTAACCACTTTTCCATTATCAGTTAAACGTTTAGTTTTATTATGACTTCATTTTAATAAATGTGTTTACTTTTAATAAAGCTTTTAAAGTTAAATACAATCTGTGTTTTTTGGTCCAGACTAGAGTGACTGAGCGAAAGGTTTTGCAATTTTTGCAAGCATGAGTCCAGATAGAACACTTCAAAAGACATTATGGACAATCCCAGAGGACTGCACTAAGTTGATAGAGCTATTGCTGACTAGAATCATGGGAGTTTCGCCAACCGTGCAATCTTAGTTAGCTACACAGACAGACTAATAAGAATAATCTAGTAATACCACAGGGAGTCATAGTAGAGGCAGGATAAGAATTTAGATACAGTCTACAAGAAGAGCAAAGACAATTTTGAAAAAAGTCAAATGAGGAACGCTAGGAAAAATAGGTACTAGTCTAAAATGAAAACTTACTGGGGCCAGCAGAGGAGCCCTCGCCTGCCCGATCCTGGCCCTGTTGATGAACAGCATCCGCCGCCTGCTGCTCCTGTGTCCTCCTCTCGCCCCTGGGGGGAGCTGACGTACAACATGAAAGAAAGAACAGAAAACATGGATGATTGTTGCTTGTCAATGTCAACCAAATCAAACATTTCAAAAGAACAATAACAAAATATTTCTGCGAAATTATATTGATTATGGTTACTTTTCATTTATATGCGGACCTGTGACTTCGAAAGTCACGTAACTCACTAAACAAAGTACTGAAACGTTCACCTAGGACTGGCAGGCAGCAGTCCGCAGGCAAGACGCAAAGTGACAGACAAACTCCATTGTGATTTCAGTCAGATCAGTGACAACACTAACAGTTGCCTGCTACATTACCAGTCATTTAAATAGTCAAACTATCAATCCACCGCCACTATTTTTCTTATTGTCAGGGTTACAAAGGAAGGGGCAGATTTAAGCCCTTGCGGCTCTTTTGCGCCGTTCTTGCGTGACTTTTGTGACGCAGCAGCTAAACAAAAAAGGGCGCCATGGTGCGGCGTATAATATTATAACAACGTGACGCATTTGGGAGATGCATCCCGTTATAAAGCCCTGCGCCATCAGGGGGCGTTCCGGCGCAAGGGAGGGCATTCCTGCGCTGGAACACATCCTAATAGTGGCTGAGGGAAATCTACAAAATATCAATCAGTCACCTTTAGGACAATGATGCGTCACACAAACCCTGCACCTGCTTGAAGCAGACGTACGGCTTGACCCAGCATTGGGGAGATAGGGTACCCCAGAGCATTGATGGAGCTGCGCCATCGTTGCGACGCAACTCCAGCAGTAAAGCTTCGGTGACGTTTTGGGCCCATGGGGCGCCGCATTGCAAATACGGCGCACCATGTTTGGTGGTGGTAGCGGGCCGCACAATTAATGGCGCATCCCTGCTACTTTGCAGGGATGCGACGGTAATTGCAATTCTGCCCCTTAGGGGCATACTTACTTACGCGTTCTGGCGCATCTCCAGAGATGCGCCAGATCAAATGCGTCACGCAAAACTACCCTTGCGACACGGCAGATGTGCCTCATTTACAATGCGGCGCGCCCTGGCGCAAGGGTAGGCACTTGCGTGACGCATCTCGTCACGTAAGAGCGGCGCATCGCTGGAGTCACATCGCCAACGCAATGCAACTCCAGTAATGCTCAGGGCCACCCAATACTTTACATGCTGTGTCAGTCCTTTCGCCTGCTTCGAGCAGACATAAGGAATTGAATTGACGTAGCAGCGTCGCAGAAGTGCCTGCGTTAAATCTTGTAGATTTCACGCAGGCAATTTTGCGAGGCGCACAGCCGCTGGACCGCCCACCCTGCGTACTAGGAACGCACCCATTGTGGTGCAGGCCCATGGCTTTATAACGTGACGCATCTCCCTAGATGCGTCATGCTGTAAATGACTTGCAGGGATGCGGCACGTTTACGCCGCTGTTGCGTCACGCAAGGCAACGTAAACGTGGCGCAAGGGGCTTGTAAATGTAATCTGCCCCCTAGTGTCTAGCATTACGCAGTTCTGTTAAGTACACTCATACATAATAGTTACTCAGGCCAATGAGACCACGAAATAGAAAACAAATAAGCATAGTAGCAACCCCACTGAGAAGGAGAGCAGTGCACCTGAAATGCACAGAAGATTTTGAAATATAATTTAACTACAATGTAATCGTCATCAGCGGCATTATTGGCTTGCTCCATGTAAAAAACAAATATTTGCAATACAACAACACAGAGCAGGAGAAAACATCATAGTAGTGAGTGATTAAATGCCAATGGCTACTACTACTCACCAAGGCCGGGGATCTCCAAGCCGAGCTGGTCCAGCAGGTCGCGCTCGCGGTCCAGGAGGTCCGTCCAGCGATGGGTGACCTGGCTGTAGGTGCGCTGGACCCCGTAGAGGTGGGATATGGCCCAGCACACCTTCTCCCACCGCTTCCGGCGCTCCCGCATGTTATAGCCGCCGGCCGCGATCCTGCCGCCTCCCGCGATGGTCCTGGGCAGGCGGCGCTGGACGAAGTAGACCAGCGCGCCCACTTCCTCCGGGCTGAATATCTCCCGGCGCGTCACCTGCTCCCCCCTCGATCTCACGCCTGCTGTCCTGCCACTGGGTCCAGCACTACTCCCCGCCGCCGCTGCGGCCCTCAAGTGCCTGGGCAGCTTCACGGCGCCTGGCTTGACCATGGTCTGGGCAGGTAAGGTAGGAAGAAGTAGAAAATTAAGAAAGAATAGGATAGGGAAGAAGAAAAGAAAAGAGTTTACAAAAGTAGTTTAAAAGTAAAGAAAAATAGCAGAAAAGACAAAAATATACATCTAGGAAAAGAGAGGGATAGATAAGAAGCAAAATCGTAAAAAAAAAACTGAAAACAAGCAAAGGATGGGAAAGATATCAAGAGGATTAAACACCATGCCCAGACACAGGAAATGAATGAAAAACAAGATGGCCGGCGCCCGTTTCCGAGCGCGAAAGTCAGTTCGCGCGAGATTTTCCTCGCGATCTCGTGCGAACCTCTAGATTTCCCGCGCGATCTCGTGCGAACCTCTACTCGCAATGCGCTTACTGCGCGAGATTATACATAGCGGGCGGAAACGGAAATACGTCACGCAAACAAAATGGCCGCGCCCGTACTCGACCTTGGGGTAAATTCGCGTGTTGCGCTGCAAGCGGCTCGCGAATACTGCAAAAAAACTCGCGAAACAACAAGCCGCAAAAAAATAAAATGCTCATTCGCACGAATTGGCGGCTTCCGCGGTCGGTTTCGCACGACGCCGCGCCCCGCGAATAGCGCGAAAAAAACCGCAAAACGATTTCAGCAAAAGCAAAAGCAATGAGCAGGTGCAAAAGGTCAACCTCATGATTTGTAACGATTCTTTGTATTGCTTCCTGAGGGGGCCCTCCAGAATTCGGTTGCCTGCTTGCAACTATTGTGTGACCCTGCTCTGACCTTAACTGTATGCCACAAAGGTCCTGATTTACAGCTAAAGGAGCAGACAAGCAGGTGCCAGGCTGGAACTTTAAATTCTTTCAGTGACACATTAATTAGCCCCTAATTCATTATTGTCAGTTGGGGCAGGGCAGGTGTTGTAACTAATTTTGCAACAATGAAAGCACTTAGCAAGTGCAAAAGATCACTAATCAGGGCGCACTAAGGAAGCAGGTGCCAGCTAAAAAAATATTCTGTGACACATTAATCAGCCCCAAATTAATTCAGGTCACTTGAGGCAGGGAAGGTGTGCTTTGCTTTGCCGAAAATAATGTACACTGGACAACCAGAGGGTGTGGTGATGAAACAGAGGGTGGCATGGGTGGGCCAGAGGGTGGCATGAGTAGTCAGAGAGTGGCAGTGGTGACAGAGAGTGGCAGTGATGAAGAAGAGTGTCCCAAACAGGCTGGACACGTAGAAACAACAAGTTCGCAAAACTTGCGACCCGACAGGTAAGTTCGCAAATTGCGAAATTGTAAAAACCCTCGCGAACTGGCAGAAACACGGGCGAACACAAAAAAAAAAAAAAATCCGCAAATTCGCGGGAATTCGCGGATTTTGCGGATTGCGAATCCGCAAATCCGCAAAATTCGCGAACGCGAGATCCGCAAAATTCGCCCATGCTTACTGCCACGGGTCCGCCCAAAAGCAATCTTACAGATTGCCTGGCGGACGTTCCCTATAGCCAGAAATGGTGGCAGTGCCTAGCATGATGCTGGCTACAGCCAGCATTTCTATGGCGGCGATGCAGCCATTAAAAGACTGGTGGGGATTAGTGATGGGGGCCTGTTGCGGGCCCCTTCTGTGTTGGGGGTTTGAGGGTACACTTGGGGGCACCCATGGTACCCCCCTACATTTTACAGCACTGTGTGGTGCCCACCACGCAATGCTGTGAAATGCACAACATGGCATTTTAACATTGCGGCAATGTTAAAATGCAGGATCCGTCCCCCATGGTGGCGGTCGCTTCCGGATCGGGTGTGCTGGAACGCCGCATGCAAGGCGGACAGTCCCAGTTTACACCAGGATGGATGTGTCGAGTTGAAAACTACGATGCACAGCAGTGATTGGCTCAGAGTTTTGCTCCAGATACCTTGATTTGCCACAAGCTCTGTTTCAAAAACCTTGGGCAGCCTTGGGGCTGTGCATCTGATAATAACCAGAACACATTAATGTTACACTCTTGATAATGACACAATATACAGTAATGTTAATACATATGAGACAGGCACAGGCACATGAAATGTTTGAGAGAACAGTTGCTCCTGATTATATGCAAGACATACATTCACATTCGTTCACCCACAATGTTGTTTCTATAACCCATAGAGTCACTCAGTAAATATTTTCTATGTGGTAATATCAGAATAGTAACATCACAAAATAAAATGATGGACAGAGCGTTGAAACTGTTCCAGCACTCATCTCCAGTCACAGATCTGGGTTTAATCCATCAATATTTTGCTCACCATGCCACCCCAATTTAGACCCAGCCATATGCAAATCAGCCTTGACCCTGCTCCCCAGTCCAGCTCAAACTGCCAAACCAGGTCTTCCCTGCACTGGAAGCAAGCATCCTGGGAACGGTTTCAGGGTATCACCCTCATTAGCCAGAATAGCTTGAATCCAGTGGCACAGTGAGCAAGAGGCCCAAGTCTCGGCATCTTTTTGTGTTGCAATATCCAAATAGTAACTGCATACATTAAACCCCACTTTCTCACATGACACTCCCCCAAAATGGCCATGGACAAATGGTCTCAAATGCAACCATTTTGACTACTCTATCTTCAACTGAGAGCTACTTCCCCACATAGAAAATTACAGTATTATACCACACTCGGAAAGCGACCATTGATCTCAGGTCCCCACCATTGCGCTGAAGTTAGAGCATCGCAACCCTGACAAACCCACAAATACTGGAATCCACTCTGAGAACTTAAAGAACCCTAAATGGTCAGACGCCATCAGTACAAAGTTCATGGAAGAATGTGAGCAATTAATAACACAGCTTTATGAGTGTCAGTCTCTCTAGTAAACGACTGGGCAATTTTCTGCGATCATCTTTTAAAGCAATTTAACCGGCCATCACTACATTTCACCGGGTCTATCCACAAGCAGGCTCCTCTCTCTCTTCAGACAAGAGCATTAAAGAGCATCAGAAATGCCTCCATTGGAACTGCTAGGCATCATCCAGAATCGGATTACTTAATAAAGTGCTATAAATCCGCTCAAAATAATTATAGAAGGGCATGTCGAATCAAAAAACAACAATACCTTCAACAACTCTGGTGTTCCCTTCTTCATGCAAGTAAGAGCCAGAACCCCAGAAAATTCTGGTCGCTAGTAGACAATCAATACAACTAAAACCACCATCTGGGAAGGGCAAATATCATTGAGAACAACTGGGTATCCCTCCTTGCTGGGCACTTCCAAGTGAAAGAGTGGGAAGCCTTACCAGCGACAATACCTTCAATGGAACAGCAGGATATCCCGCAAGGCATGCAGGAAACCTCAACTGAAGAAGTCTCCTTCTCCCCTACAAAGCTGGCCAAAACTCTTTTTTTAAAGTGCAAAAAGAATTTTATTGAGAAAATAAAGGTGTCAACATACAATGCATAAGTTCAAGCACGGATCATCAAAGTACCGAACTAGGAACCACGTTGGGTTCACACGCTGTCCGAGAAAGCTTTAGGTTCGCCGTAAATGGGAACCAATAGATTTGTGCCAAAAACAAGGGCAGACACGGGACCGGCGGGTGACTATTTGTCCCGTTTTACATTTCAATAGGAGTGCCACTTGTGAGCACCTTATCGAGAACGCATACGCTTTTAAAACTCTTCTCTTCTTATTTGAAGCTCCACCATCAAGCATTAAAACGTTTATGATAGTAGGACTGCTGGAACGTGGCTCCCTCCTTAAATATATAAATAGCCCTTCAAGCACCTTACGCTAAGAGCTTGCAATAATAAGAATGCATCGCTTTATGTGAAGTGGGACTTTGAACCACAACTTGATACCGACCATTGAATTTGCACTTTTAAACACAGATATAAATCCACGAAGTGCCCAAGAAACCTGAACAGCCAATTCTAATTGCAATTATGAGACAACATATCACACAGTCTTGAAAAAGGTGGTGCATATAAAGCCATACACAGAAATGCGTTGACGCTGATAAATCTGAATTAAATCCGAGGAACTCTCAGGGTGTCATGTTTTGAAATCAATTAGACACACTTTTTTTATTCTAATCGGATTAATGACTTTTGATGGTACTCCAATGATTCACTACTTTTGTCTCTTGCTATTTTTAATTTATTGTGTTTGATATTATGTATTTGCAGTACTTCCCATTGTTTTAATGACTTTTTATACGAATAAACTTTTTTGAATAAATACATAGATAATACTGTACAGTTTATTGCAATATTTTTTTACACACTGTGGGTTTTCTGATCTTTGATATTGGTACGAATGTATTTTTGTGTAAGTGGTTTTGTATTAGTTAAACCCAAGGGTCTTTTCCTTTTGTTGACCATATTTGGGTATCGTCCCGTACATATGGTAGGAGATGTTGGCGGTATGAAGAACTTCGATGAGTGTCTCAAAGTAAAGATTAAAGAGGGTGGGGGACAGGGTTGAGCCTTGGGGGACTCCAACCGTGACCGGGGTGGGAGCTGATAGGTTGTCGTTATTGAGGAATCTCTGAGATCGGTTATGGAAGAAGGACCTGAACTATTCTAGGGCCACACCATCCAGACCCATCCTGAGTTTTGAGGCGTTTGAGTAGTTTTTCATGGTTGACCATATCAAAGGCGGAGGATAGCTCTTAAGAGGATTGGAAGGTAGGTTTTGCCTTGGTCTAGGGCTTGGAGGGCATCGTCCACGATGTGGAGTATAGTAGTTTCAGTGCTATGCCCCGGTCTGAATCCAGATTGGAAGTCATCAAGTAGATGGAAGTTGTTGATGTGCTGGCTTAGTTGCTGTGGTACACACTTCTCCAATACTTTGGCTAATAGCGGGATATTGGAGATAGGTCTGAAATTGTCGGGGGAGGCTGGGTCTGGTGATGTTTATTTTTAATTATGGAGGACTTGGCCGGCTTTCAAGGGGTCCGGAATCGAACCCTGCTGGAGAGAGGCATTGATTATTGCAGTCCAGCAAGGAACAATGGGTTGGGAGTCAGCAGCGAGACAGTTGGAAGGTAGCGGGTCATTAAAGTGGTTATTTGGGTTTAAGGTAGAGAGGATTTTGGAGATGAAGTTTTCTTCATAGTATTCGAAGTCCGTCCAGTGGGATTGGTTTTTAGGTGAGGCCGGAGGGGGTGGTGCGGAAAAAGGGGGCAGGTCCGGAAGGGGTTGAGAGTAGGTGGCGGTACTGAGTTCAATTCCTAATGCCGTAATTTTATCAGCAAAGAAAGAGGAGAATTCCTCTGACGATATTAGAGATTTGGCGGATTATTCCAGTGTTTTAGCCAGCTTATTTGATTGGTGTTTGACCAGCTCAAAGAGCTTACCGAGTCTATTCTTGGTGTTCCCCAATTCTGATCTGAAATATTCTTTTTTGGAATTGAGGATGTGCTTGTTGTAGGAGTTTTTCGCCTGGCGGAGAAGTTTTAGATGCGTAGCAGAGCGGGGTTGTCTCCAGTTTCTTTCAGATTGCTGTAGGGATCTCCTCTCCATGTTGAGGGAATCAGTGAACCAGGGGTTTCTGTCTTTGATTTGTGTTCTTTTTAGTTTTAGAGGGGCAAGGTCGTCCAAAATGTTTGATATAGACAACTAGTAATGTTCATTGAGGTCGCTGACCGTAGTTATGTGCGGGGGGGGAGGTCAGATTTGTAGCACGCCTCCAGTTTTATATGGTCGAGGTTCTTAGTGTCTCCGGTACAGCGTTTGGGAATCACAGGTTGCGGTGTCTTTTTCTTGCGGGTCTCAGGTAAAATGAAGGAGATGGAGTGGTGGTCAGACTAGTTACATGGGTCTATGGAGATAAGTTTGACTGAGGATTCCTTAGAAATGATCCAGTCAAGGATGGCCCTTTTGAGTGGGTTGGCAGAGAGCAGGCTTGAGTCAGGGCTGGGTCGGTTAGGAGGTCTTTGATGGCGTTGACGTAGGGATCTTTAGTGTCATTCCAGTGCAGGTTGAAATCACCCAGGAAAATCTCTGTGGCATTGGAGGAGATCTTAGTTGTGACGATTTCCAAGAGGTGATTGGTGAAAGAGTCTTTAGAACCTGGAGGGTGGTCAAAAATGTGCAAGTTGCAAAGATGTAATGAGTTGCTGCAAATGGAGAGTGTGAGGTATTCGCAGGAGTCCGTGGTATCCGCCAAGAGTTCCCTGACAAGGTGGCAGGATCGGTGAACGCAGGCAATGCCTCCTCCTTTCCTGTTGGAATGTCTGTCTAGTCTGGCGATGTTGTAATTGGGAGGGACCAATAAGTCCAGGCAAGGGGAGGAGTATTCATTGAGCCAAGATTCTGTTAGTATAGCTAGGTCTAAAGGATGGCCCTTTTGAGTGGGTTGGCAGAGAGCAGGCTTGAGTCAGGGCTTGGTCGGTTAGGAGGTCTTTGATGGCGTTGACGTAGGGATCTTTAGTGTCATTCCAGTGCAGGTTGAAATCACCCAGGAAAATCTCTGCTGCATTGGAGGAGATCTTAGTTGTGATGATTTCCAAGAGGTGATCAGTGAAAGAGTCGTTAGAACCTGGAGGGTGGTAAAAAATGTGCAAGTTGCAAAGATGTAATGAGTTGCTGCAAATGGAGAGTGCGCGTTATTCGCAGGAGTCAGTGGTGTCCGCCAAGAGTTCCCTGACAAGGAGGGAGGATCGGTGAATACAGGCAATGCCTCCTCCTTTCCTGTTGGAATGTCTGGTGATGTTGTAATTGGGAGGGACCAATAAGTCCAGGCAAGGGGAGAGGTATTCATTGAGCCAAGATTCTGTTAGTATAGCTAGGTCTAAATGTTTGTTCAAACTCTCTGTCTCTGAATGGGAGAATTTAATACCCTAACATTCCAAGATATTATTTTCAGTGTCATAAAACAATAAAAAAAGAAGAAGAAAGAGAGAAAATCAAATGACAATCCAATTCAATAGAAAAACAAAAGCGAAGAAAAGGATAAAAATATAAGTAAGGATTCAGCTTACCCTAGATCACAGAAAAAAAGAAAGAAGAGGTGATAAAATCCAGCAGTAAAAGTGATAGAAGCAAAAATCCAAGTAAATAACTGTAATGAAGAGAAAAAAGAAAAGGAAGAAACGAGAAATAGTAGATGAGTAATAATAGGAGTGTGCAAAAAAAGAACAAGAAGGTAAAAGAGAAGAGTGTTAACAACACCTAACATAAATATAGGAGGAAGGTTGCGAAGGAGATGGAAAATAAAAAATAAAAGTAAAAAACAAATGTGAATGCTTAACATACCTACACAAAGAAGGCTCAAGGAGACGGGGGTGAAACCACATGGACCAGAAGGTACATCCAGGTGCAACCACACAGAGGACCAGGGGTAAACATGCCATAAGGGCGGGATAACTGTGAAGGCGAAGAATAATAGATATTAAGACAAGTAATAGAACTGACAATGAAAAAGAGAACAATAAAATCTAAAAAATTGACCAAACATACATAAAGGATTACTAAACATTGAGTCTGTGTAAATCCAAAGATCAACACTCATTGAATGAACAATGCTATAATAGAAGAAACAAAACATGAAGAACCTGTGAGAGAAATACAAAAAGATTAAGCATTTTTCGAGGACGAAGGCCCCGAAAAGTCCATAGCATCTGTCTTGCAGGAATTTATGAAACTTTGTAGGCGCAGCCGATCTTCATATGTGGTTGTTCTGTTGTTATACGTGACCGTAAAAAGACATGGGTGAAAAAGACCATAGAGGGCTCCCATTGATCAAAGATCAGGTCTCATGTTAACCTCATCGCTGCTGCACATATTCCCCTCCGGTGCTGAGGGATAACAGCAATAGGTGTGGTCATGACGGAACGGTTCCGTCATCAGCACAGCTCCACTGTGCCTCATGACGGAACCGTTCCGTCATGAGCATCGAAGGGGTTAAGAAATGCCTTGTGCCTGTTAGCAGTGGCCTTAGCATAGCCTGTGCGAAAAACAAGGGCAAGCCTGACCAAGTGATGCATTGAGCGGACTTAGCCGGTGACAGAACTTTTAACAAATCTGTGTACTCAATGAAGTATAAGATGACTCCTCTTGGGCGTTGTGAGGATGAGGCACTTGAAGGAAGGCGACCCAATCTATGCGCACGCTGGATGTTAAGTACTGTATCGTCAGGCATGTGGAGCAGTTTAGGGATGAAAGATTTGAAGAAGGCAAGAGGATCAGTCCTTTCCGCCCCTTCCACCAGACCATAAATATGGAGGTTATTCAGCCTATTTCGGTTTTCTAGGTCCTCGAGCTGCTGCTGCTGAAGCACAGTAACATGAGATTTTAGCTGAGAGACGTTGCCACTGGTTTCTCCAAAGGAGGACACACTATGTTCGACTGCAGTGAGTCTTGTGTCAAGTTGAGACCAATTCTCAGGAAGGACTTGTATTTTTGCATTAGTTTCCTCCACAAAGGGTCGCAGGGCCCTGATTTCTTCCAGCAGTAGCTCCATAGAAACAGGCGAGGCTGATTTAGGCGGAGAGGGAGGGTCTTTTTTTTGGCATTTAATAATTGAGTTCCCTGGCTGAGTAAGAGTGGGATCCATTGTTGTCGTAGAGTTCTGAGGCTGGAATACCCGAGAATCCTCTAACTTTGAAAATGCAGTAAAAAATGTCTAATTTTTAATAAAAATATTTCTTGGTTTTGAGTGCGTAGAAAAAGCCCTCTTCAGTCTGCCCATAAATCACAGGACAAACACAACTCTCAATAAAAATGGACGCAAGACAGCCTTATCTGAGTTGAAGTGCAGGTCACGTGGAAATTGCACCAAACAAATTGCACATAGGAATTAAGTAGTACAACTAGAGTCACTCAGGTAACAACATCTACATGTGGGTTAGAGACAGTAACACCAAAGTGACCAATGGCTAATGAAGCAAGAGAAGAGTGCAACAAAACAAAAAAAGCTTCAGAAAGGATCATCACCACTCAGTAAATGAATAAGAACATCAGGGTAGCATTCTGCACCAATATGACCAAAAGGAGTGAAACAAGAGGTCACAGTTGCATAAACTTGAGCAAAAACATTGGCAGGTCAAGAGTCGTGCAAAACGCCACCAAATTGTTGAGGAACTTAGCTGAGGCTTACCAAAAGTCAAAGTGAGAAAATCCACAACATGGCTGCTATATATATTTCTCCTGAAACTCTCGCAGAAACACTGCAAGAAAAATGAAGTTCACGGACCAACCCTGAGGGTCCCAGAGGGAAGATAGCGTGTTAATAGGGCTTCATGCAGAGGATTTAAAAGGTTAAACACCCGCACGTTGATGCTCAGTCAACCGAGGAAAGCTCAGTGAGGCGGGGAAGTTCATAAAATGACGTCCGAGAGATTCACTATGTGGGAATATGCCGCTCCGCCGCCGCACTCGGTAACATCAGGGCTCGCATTGTTGAGAGGAGACCTTCAGAGCCCCTTGACTGGCATCTGTTTCGCGGGAAGAAATCTGGTAGCACGAAACCATCGCGTTCCACCGGAGAGCCTCACCCGGACCTCACCATGCTCCTCGGGTGCCAAGTCACGCCCTCCGGCCAAAACTCTTTTTCAGCCAGATCTGATGGAGCTTTGGGGCTTTGGGCCCAAATGCCCTGCCACAGGCCTTGTTTAAAAAGAACATACCCTTTTGTTCCAAGCAGCTAGCCAGCCTGTTCAATTACTCATTATGGTGCTCAATCATACCAGACTCTTGGCGCGGTGCGATCATCCAGCCAATCCACAATCCGGCTCAAGATTAGTCGCAAGCAACTACAGGCTGATAGCACTCATGGATAATTAGGCGAATCTCTTCGCCAGCCTGCGGTTGGAAGACCTGGAGACTTGGCCCAAATCAAAAAGCCTGTTACCTAAGAACCAAACGGGGGAGGGGAGGAGCCAGGACGGCGGCCAAGATGGCCACGCGGACGTCCAGCTCCGCCGCTCGCCCTCGTCTCCCATGGTTTCCTGCCCGTGATCCTGCACCCCAGCCGCGGCTTTGTTCAGAGGAACAGTAGCGGAGCCCGACCGTGCAACTCCGGTCCGCACATTGCCCCGGATGGCTTGGAAACGTCGTCTGGAAGTCTTCGGCCCTCAGTCCGGATAAGCCGGGACCTCGGGCTGCAGTATGGCCGCCTCACAATGGATAAACAACGGCCCCCATCGGCCATGATGGTCCGGAGCCCCGGAGGTGAAACCGAAACCACCCTGCCGCAGACATTGAGTGCGCTCGCAGCGCCGGACCTACTGAATGCATGCTAAAGCTTCTTGATTGGTGTTCCTTACTTCGGGGACGACACGCTGCGAGGCAGAATCTATTGCCCGGGCCAGATTGCAACCGAACTGCGGTAAGAGGTGTGTGCCGCTGTGGCTGACTGGGGCTCGACTGTGACCCTCTGGGACTCTCCTGTGACCTGCAAGTTCTTTGTTACAGCTGAACTGCTACTGAGGCGGCTCTATCTTTGTTCTTTGAGCCCTGAGGTCCCGGTTGATTGCCTGGGGTGTAATGGCGCCTACGGTGAGAGATGTTTTGTTGGCCATCTATGACCTGCACACTGCCCTAAAAGATCTGGGGACGACTGTACGTCCTGCGCAGCTGATGCCTTCTCCTATTGTGGCGCACCTAGTCGCGGATGCGTGCAGCAAAGAGTGTCTGCCCTCCTTATCCCCGGCTACCGCAGTGGTTGACTTTCAGGAGAGTGTGCCGCCGGATGGGGAGTCTGGGGAACATTATACCTGGGACGGTGTGCCTGCAACCCTCTTCGATCTACTACCGGCTCATTTGTTACCCGATCATGGGCGCCATGCACCACCGCGGACTACTGGGATGCCCTGGAGAGTTGTCCCTTTGCTACTAATGTGGTTTTTGATGGGGATCTGTGTGGTCTCAACTGATACTTTTGGTACATTGCGTCTCACTGCGCACGGATTGGGTGGCATGCTGACTTTTTTCCGGACTGGTCAGGGCTGACCGCAGCTTCGACATCTCCTGAGTGACCCTGGTGCCGAAACGGAACGTTGTTCGAATTGGAGACTTTATACGGCTGGGATGATCATACACTGTTGCCTACGCTCCTTCTTAGTGGACTTCCGCTTTTTGGGGGTGGGGGGGCTGGGGGTGAGTCTGGGGCTGGAGCTACGGCCCTCCTCCGTTCTTTCCCGCTTTGGGGTCTTCTTGGGGCGACAGGCATGCCTATGGGGGGGGGGGGTGGGCCGTGGCCTTCCACTGGTATGCAGGGTGGGGGGTTGGGGGATGGGATGTGTTTTATGTTTCTTCTTTGTTTCTATGGCCCTCTTTCTTTTTCTTCTCTTACTCTGTTTCTTTTTCTTCTTATATACCTTTTTGCTTAATTTGGGGTCGGGGTCCAGTGTTATTCGGGAGTTTATTGTATCGTGTCGTTATGTGACATAGCTGTTGGTCCTAGTTTCTTGTTGGTGGGATACTGCGTTCCGGCAAATGCCTTCCTTTATCATGCTTCCCGCTATGTGCTCCTTTAATGATGACTGCTCTCCTGTTCAGTGATTAGCTCCAATTCTCTTCTTTGTTTTATAAAATTGCACGCTATATTATCCTCGAATCCTATTAGAAAAGGAAATCCTCCCAACTCCTGGAACATTGTGTGACATATCCATTTACTGATCCTTAACACAAGACTGCGTTGACCTTTGATGTAATGTTATCCCTCGCTCTGCGAGGCGTTGTGTCCTTGTATACAGTTGTCGATTATCAATGGTCCGTGCTTTTAATCTCCTGTAATGGTATGTTTGAGGTTTTCCAATAAAAAATTTCAAAAAAAAAAAAAGAACCAAACGGGTTTTGTGGCTAATTCAGGAACACTGACTAACCTCCATGCCTTATCCATTCTTATTGAAAAAGCGAATGCATCTTCCAAGGTTCTCTTTTGTTGCTTTGTGAATTTTAATTTTAAAGCCGCTTTTGACCACATACCCAGGGACTCTCTTTTGCTAAGCTCTCCAAATGGGGAATACAGCCCAATTTATTGAAACCAATTATCCAGCTTCATACTAACACCTGGATTCAAGTTAAGATTATCACTGGATTGTATCTATCTCGAAAAATGCAGACAACAAGGAGAGTAAAACAGGAATGTGTGCTTGCCCCACTGCTTTTTAATCTTTTTATAGCCGACCTCTCAGCAGATCTGGACACAAAAATAGTCACCCCCGAGAATTGGTGGTGCACAAATCTGCAATCTCTTATATGCGGATAACCTCTCTCTCTTTAGTTGCAAAGAGTCAGACTGCAATGGCTGTTAAACACCCTACATGCGTATGCTATCAAAAACAAATTGCCAGTGAACCTCAAGAAAACTCAATTGATAATAGTTGGCAGGAAGTAGTACAGAGGTGGTGGCTGGTCATATCACGACGTGCAAATTCCAGTTGGCAAAACTTACAGGGACCTATGATTCCATATTGATTCAAGGGGCGCACTAACGAAACATCGCGTTGAAATTGCTTTGAAAACAACGGCCCTCCATGTTAGCCTCTCTAAGCTCTCCAGAAAGCTGAGTGGCCCCACCCTAGCCGCAATGTTGGAAGTACTGCGTGCCAAGATAGGCCCCACCCTGTCGTACAGCTTTGAGATCTGCCCTGGCAAGTTTAGCACCACTGTTAATCAACATACAACCAAAATCTACAAAAGGGTGCTTTGGATACCAAAAATCGTGTCTGCCGCTCAGATTCGACTGGAGCTGAACCTCCCAAACTATGTTTTGCAAAGTATGGGATCCTTCCTTAATCTTTCTCACAAGCTGAGACACGCCAGAGCCCGCAACCTTGAGCCCTTGCTTTGGTTGGACATCAGCATTATTAACTGCAGTGGGCCACATAGCCAGTACTTCAATGAATGCAGGTCACAATTATCAGCAGATGAACTCTGGATTATCAATCCTGGGAAGTAAACTTTTTAATTAAGTATCAAAAGGTCATCCAACTATGTCCAGACTGACTGTAGCCAAAAGGAAGCACGCATGGGCAGTAATCAATTTGTATCAGCCGGGCTCTCCCTTGCCACACCTGACCTGTTCGTATTACACCTAAAACAAAGATTCCTGGCTCTTAGGATGGGCGAGTGGCTTTTCTTGAAACACCTACCTATATTGTGGCACCCCTCAGTCGACCTTGCTTGGAGGGGCTGTGGCAAATCAGACGAATCCCTGGAGCACATTGTATTTGCCCAACATTGCTGTCCCTGCACAGAACAAAGCTAGGACCAGAGTGGAACAAATTGGGAGTCCAGACATATGCAAGGCATCATAGCTGCCTTTAACCTAAAGAACACGATTTTAAACATTAACCTCACGATTTTTATCCACGTGGCTTATCGTCAATTCACGGTCTCCTGGCCGCAAACTTACCTAAGTCATGCTGAGTCTTACCCACTTCTTGCCCCTTCTAAAGGCCTACAAATGAAGAAGCCGCCGGCGCCAGCTGACGGTTTGAACTGTGGCATTGACTTAATGGGGGCCCTGTCACATTTTCTTATGTTTTCACAGTGATGAATTTTGCTCTCCCACCTTTAAATGTTTGTAAAGCGTGTTTTAATAATGACATTTGTACTATGTGCTTTTATGATTTATCTTCTAAATCGAAAAAAGCTTGTTGACATACACTTTCCCATGCGGGAAGTGCAGCTTCAAAACCCTTACATCCGTCTGTTAGGGACATTGTGTAATTCTTTGGAAGGTTGGGTTCAGGACAAGAGAATGAGCAATAACGAAAAATTTGTGGAACTAAAAAACGGAGAGAAAATATTGTAGAAGGAAAAGTAATAGCCATCAGGAATACTTTAGAAAATGCTCCAGGCTGAAGCATTGCAAGGGAATAATGCCACCAAGAACACTTTGCCAAGGAGCAATGACCCTGAAATGTCGGGTTCAGATCAAGCTCGAAGAACATTGTGCTACAGAATATTACATAGACCATATTTTTCAGTAGAATGTATTGATTTTCGTTGCTATCCGATGACATGTCAGCTTTATCTGAGTGCCTGCATCATAAACCACACCAGGGAAACCTGTTTAACTATAAACCTGTACAGTAATGTCAGCAGCAGACAGATGCTATTCACTGGAGAGCAATTTAAATGAACAGTGAATTCAAATGCACAGACTCTTCAAGGTTCTGCAGCATCAGCTGGTGATGTGCGATAGTTCTTTTTTGATTTGTAACAATGGCTGAAGCCTGTATAATAACAGTACCAATAAAAAGAAGAGTCATTCAGAACTTGGCTGTTGACAACACCCCTCACCAATTTTAAGGGTGCAGACTTCCCATTCCAGGCTGCCCCTGGAAGAAGCAAATCTCGAACCCTCTGGAGAGTGAGCATGGGCAGAGAAAACATTTCTGACTCCCTAATAACGCTCAGGTTTATTAGGTTTGTAACTATGTATACACTTTTCCAAGCATGCCCATCCTAGGCTGCCACCGTCCCCCATCGGATCAGGTTTATCCCTACACACGCTTACTTTTCATCGAGCCATAGTACATAAGAGTAGTGTCAGTGCGAATGTAAATGTGCCCTTAAACATCAGGCTATTTGCACATGCAAGTTGAATCACAGGTGGACATGTCTTTGCAATGGTGCATATTTCTAGTGAAAATGAGAACATCTTAGAGCAAAATAAGTTAGAATAGTTCTTGCCTGATGTGCACCTACTTTTTCACTTGGATCCTATTAAAATATTCATTTGCACTTTGAATGAAGAGCGCCATCTTCTAGTATCTGTAAACTTTAGAACGCAAGACTACCTGTATCAGTCTCATAACCATCTCCTTTCACCCACTGCCGTGTCCCAACCAGAATGCCATTAGATTAAAGTTGAAATATGTTTATTTCACAATCTACATAGTCCCTGGTGCTGGCAGCCTAATTATGCACCAGGGCTGGGGAGTGAGCAGGACCGCGCCATGTCTCTGTGCTGCTGGTGCATTCTTTCCCTCTCACGCAAATCAACGCAGCATTTTGACTGCTGCTCTGCGTGACATTTCAATAATGATATCCCCTGGAAGAGAGATGAGGTGTACCGTATTGCATGTAGAAATGGGCAAGCCAACAATCTAACCGGTAGAGCGAAGCCAGAGCCTAGGCAGGGTTGACCCAGGCTCTTAGAACCTGTGCACAAGCAAAGCTTTGAAAATATTTGGCACATAGATCATGCAACAATCATCATTGTAGAATATGAAAATGTGTTGTCAGACTTTTAAAAAGAATATTTCTTTAACACACTGAAGCATTTCACCGTGGTATATCAGATTATATCACTGCATTGAGAAGAATGTATTCAAAGTAATAGTTTTTAAACATGAACTGGGAAACAATTCTGTCCCCATCCTGATGATAATAGTATCAGTGAACTAAGAGGCTTGTCAGGGTATGTGTACCTGGTATGTGGGCCAGATTGATTTTACACATGGAGCAAAATTATAATCTATTACATCAAACATAAATGTTCAGCTGTATAGCTCTGGGACAATCTGTCTTGGAATTTGAATCATGTACCATTCTGGAAATAATTAGTGAACATAGGAGTAATCATATCAGGCCTGGCTTTTTCCCCCATTTTGAATAATTTAATGTATTTCCACTAAATACAGTTTTAAATATACGTGCTTAGTTTATTAGGGTTACTATTTATATTTTAGCCGTTTTAATGATATTCACACTAGGTAACCAGCTTCTTGCAAAGTTGCTTCAACAATTACAGAAAACGAATGGTCAATGGATGTCACTTTCTGAGTTGTGACTTCCTGTGATCTTACACCTTATAGGGCCCTTGCATATTTCTATTCTGCCAGGTGCCCCACAAATCCAACAATTTAATAGCATTTCAAAGCCAAGGGTGTTTATTCCCGAAAATTCAAGCTCAGGCAGGTGCATAAATTAACAAAATTATCACAGCTGTGTGGAGGCCAGACACTTTTTGGTGGGATCGCACTACTTTACCCCAACCAAAACACGTACTCCTGGCTCCCAATATATGGATGGAGTCAAAGCCACTCTCCTTGTGATTCTCACATAACTGTCTGGTGACAGCTATGCTGTCAAGCCAGACTATAAACAGGATGACAATAAGAAACTGGGCATTGACATTTCAGGAGCATCTGGCAGACTGAAGTGGTGGGTGCCATGGACTGTGTCATTGAAAGTGAATATTACCATAAATAGGGTAGTGGGGCTGTGCTGCAAACTTAGTGCATGTGTATGTTACACGACTTAAATGTCATATAGCCATTCTTATTTTTACTAGGCTGCTTGTGATCCTTAATCAACATTCACAATATGTTGAACCTCTTCAATTTTTTAATGCTACTTTTTTCGCATTTGCTCCTTTTTGGATCTGTCCAGAAAGCACTAAACTTAATGATAATTAATAACAATAATAATTATAGACTACATCCTGAAAAGGCTGGTGGCTTCTTACTGATGTAAATATTATGTATTTCTATTTAAGCTAAATGGTACTAATCGTTCTTTTGCTCACCGTACCACCTCAATTTGGATCCATCTATATGCAAATCGTTCTTGACCCTCCTCCTCATAGGAACATGATTTGCATATGGCTGGGTCCAAACTGAGGTGGTATTGTGAGAAATGAAATATGGGTTGTAGGGCTACCCAGAGCGTTTGCCAATGGGTAAACTTAATGCAAGCCACCTCTCATCACTTTTTGTGTGTTTCATGTACTGCCCTAAGTGGAACAGGTATACCCATGCGTGGGTCCTGTGCTCACTGTGTCACTGGAGACAAGCTGTCCCAGCTGAGGAGCCAATACCTAGGACAAAACTGGTCCAGGGTTGCTTGTGTTCAGGTTCAGGGAGGACATGGCTTGGCAATTCGGGCTGGACTGTTCCAATGAGGAGCAGAGTCAAGACTGATTTGTATATGGCTGAATCCAAACTGAGGTGGCATGGTGAGTAAAAGAAGCAAGGGTGGGAGTGCTACTCCGAGCTATTGCCAGTGGTCAGACTTAATGCAAGCAACCTCCCATCACTTTTTGTGAGTTTCCGTGAGAACTTTCTTGCCATTTAGCACCTTGCCCCGGGAACACATTTATAAGAGTCAGAGTGGGACTCCTGACACTTGGACTACTAGTCGGGCTTAACCTGAAGGTTGCCTATAATGATTAGCGAATAACCACTACCACTAGCGAGAGGAGTGGGACTCATGAAACTGCCTGTTAAAATACTAGAGCCCTGATCTCAGGGGACTTTGTGAATTGTTTGTTAAGACTATATTTTACTGTGTGTTGGTTTATAAATATTCGTTGTTTCACAAAGCAAGTATTTGATTGGACAATCATTAATTGCTTCTGAAAATATTTTGAGTTGTGACCCTGTGTTCACTTCACCTGTGTCTACCTACCCCAACCCCCAAAAAAGCCTTGGACTTCTAAATCTGCACTACTACTAAGAAGCAAGTGCTCAAGGGGTACTTGGCCCAGTTGCTCAGGGTCCATTGTAGCATGGCCCTACACCATCAGGAATAAAAGCTCTGAGGCCCTCCATATTTGGACCCAGTAGCTCCTGCATGCCCTGTATGCCTGTAAACGGGGTTATGACAATAAGTAATGCATTACACTAAGCAAGCAAATAGTCTGAGAAATAGACACTGGAAAATCTCCCAATATTTCAAGAAACAAATTCAATAAGGGAATGTCATGAAGATTGTAAAGAGGGTAATTGTAAACAAATAGGACAAATAACCTGCCTCTGGGTCACATTAATGAAGATAAAGCATCAAGCCAGTACTTATAAAGGTACCCAAAGGATACAGAATCAAAGTAAACAAGGGGGCAGCCAAGACAAAACACTTTTGCACCATGAATACACAAGCACTGCTACAGCCCGGTGGCTACCCTCTGTG
Organism: Lissotriton vulgaris; assembly: GCF_964263255.1. Taxonomy (NCBI): domain Eukaryota; kingdom Metazoa; phylum Chordata; class Amphibia; order Caudata; family Salamandridae; genus Lissotriton; species Lissotriton vulgaris. The sequence continues at coordinate 646,769,120 of NC_141700.1, read as the reverse complement.
ACCATGGAGGCAAGTAAGGTGATGCAATGCAAGAATGCTTTACAGGTCTGGCTTCAATGCTAAATCATTATTGTCACTAACCTGTCACTGCAGCAAACGCTTACAGGTGGGACATCAGCATGGAAGTCAAGTGTGAGTGGAGTGCAAAAAGTTTAATAACATAACACAAATGAACCAGAATGAAAGGCATTGTCTTGTGTGGTGGCAATAGGAACATGCAGATCTATTGGGGTGAGCAATTCAGCTAGAAGCAAGCCATCACACCACACAATCATGCCAGATGAGAAGGTATTACAAAAGTCGACTCCCAACCTCAAAGTGCCACCCTAGTCAAGAAGGTCAACACATCGAGTTAGAGACCTATGTAAAGATGTGAATGGAGACACTGGATGGCGGGACAAACACGTTCTAACTTCTGATTGATCATATGTAGCACCTAAACTGTACAATCCTAACAAGAAACAGTGAGACCTACCGAGAATTCAAAAAATAAAATTTTAACCTAATGAGAAATTTGGACCAGAAATGCTAATGTTTTAGACCTCTAGGCCACGAGCTAGTAGAATCCAGAGCAACTGTTATTGCAAGGGTACACAACCAGCACAATGAAAGCATAACCCAATGAAAGCTTCTCAGAAAGCCACTCTCATTAATGGAAATCTTTGAGATGGCAAAAGCCAGAGAGCTGTCAAAATTCACAGCATCAGACCGGAAAGTAAAGAAGCCTTGGCAAAGCCAACAGGTCTCTCGTTTAAAAGGCGAAAGCCGAATTAACCCTCAAAAATGAAGCACGGCATCTGATTAGCGAGAGCAAGCATCCAAGATTATGACATTGGTAATACTACCCGTTGGGATCATGATTGTGGGTCTGAAAACAGAATTAATGTAATAGGCGTGGCATTTCCGACAGCTTTACTTAGAGTGGAACATGATCCTTGGTTAGAAAAGTTAGTTACAAGCACACAGATCTTCATTCCGAAAATTAAAACAAAATTTAGAGCATCCACATGAAACTCTCAACTGTGTCCAATAATGAGCAGGCTTAGCTGCCAGCCAAAATATTCGCCCAAGAACCAATTTGATTTGTCATCCTTTAGGCTTAGTCTATTATTCAACATCCCAGATACAGTCCTTGTTTAAAGGTACATAAGTTATTTGACTAAGTATTGATAGGTACCACATGAATGGTGGAACCAGTAGCGGACGCTCCCTGACGGGGCGGTGAGGCGGTGGGAAGGGGGAGGAATGTAATACAAAAATCAGACTCACCTTTAATGGCCAGCAACTGCTTCTCCTTCGTCCTCGTCCTCTTCATCTTCCTCTCCTGGCCGGCGGTAGCAGGAAGCACCCGGGCAGACAGGCTCCCCAAGCCAATCACAGTGCTGCAATGCAGGGTTGTGATTGTTCTGAGTGCCGTAGATCAGCCCTCAAACTGGAACAGGGAGCCTGTTAACCTCATCCATGCTCATGATGACGAGTGGGGCTCGTCATGAGGCACGGCGCTCCGGTGCTCATGACAAGCTCAGCTCGTCATGAGCAGTGGAACGCTCACACGTGGGGATAATTCCCCTGCTGTGCTGAGCGTTCCACGGGAATGGGTGTGGTCATGAGCACACGAGCGCCGTGCCTCATGAAGAGCTCAGCTCGTAAAGAGCATGGGGGCGCTGCGCACGGAAGGGGTTAATGTTCCTGACCAGGCTGTGTAATGCAGCCTGGTAGGAATATGGAGAGTGCGCATCAACCATTTGGTCAGCCCAAGAATGCCAGCCAAACAGTTCATGTGCACCTAGGGAGTGCACAGCACTCCTCCCCTGCTCTGTCCAGCCCCGCCCCACTACTGACTGCAATAGGAAAAATAAAATGCTAATAACAAAATATTATCATATTATTTTTCCTTTTGAGCAGTGAGGCGACGCTCCTCCACCTTAGCAGAGGGCAGCCACGGGGTGGAACAACATTTAAGAGTCGAGATTAATGTAAAAAATGCAGGCAGGCTCCCAGATTTGGAAACCCAAAAACTGATGAATTGTCCAACGTCAAATGCTCAAGCGTCACCAAGAAACTCTGCAGATAAGTTTTAAAACTTGTCTAAAAGTTCCTTTTTATTTGTGATATTTAATCTTCAAAAACCTTGAGCAGCCAAGTCATAATCACAAATGCTTCGTGTTCCCTCCCAGCAGGTGTGTTCTGGGTCTGGAACATCCCTTATTCGGGGTCTCATGGGAATGCAGCGTACTGTAAATTTTTAAAGATGGAATATTACACATAAAAATAATCTATTAGAGAAGTTTTAACAACTCATCAATTGTTAGCAAAATTTTATTAGCGTGTGTGAGCATCTAAAGCTGAACAATAAATCAGCTTTTGGATTAACTGATTTTTGAGTGGTGCCAACACTCGGTGGGGCAGGAGCACTGTGATTAAACAGAAATCTCTGTGTGTTATTTATTTGCGGGTTGCGTTGGTTTTGGGGCATTGGACTTGGTGCTAAGGTGCCCAAATTGTTCATGCGCACAGCTATCCAACCAACAGAGAGCGCATCATTTACTTTCAGCCGACCACTAGCCCAGCTGCACTAGGGGTGAATAACACAGGTCGTGATGCAGAGCCATGCCAATGTTTCAAGATCATTCCTGACATGTTATTGTTTCATTTACGTTAATTGTACGTGAATCTGTCTTATATCAATCAATCAAAACATTTATAAAGCGCGCTACTCACCCGGAGGGTCTCAAGGCGCTTGGGGAGGGGGGGTCCGCTACTGCTCGAACAGCCAGGTCTTGAGCTGCTTCCTGAAGGAGAGATGGTCTTGGGTCAGGCGGAGGTGGATCGGGAGGGAGTTCCAAGTCTTGGCGGCCAGGTAGGAGAAGGACCATCCTCCTGTTGTGGCTCTTCGGATGCGGGGGACGGCGGCGAGGGCGTGGCTGGTCGATCGAAGCTGGCGGGTGGGAGTGTAGAAGTTGAGGCGGCTGTTGAGGTATCTTGGGCCTTGGTTGTGTAGGGCTTTGTGTGCGTGGGTGAGGAGACGGAAGGTGATTCTCTTGTTGACCGGGAGCCAGTGCAGGTCTCTTAGGTGTCCGGAGATGTGGTTGTGTCGGGGGATGTCGAGGATGAGTCTTGCTGAGGCGTTCTGGATCCGCTGGAGTCTCTTCTGGAGCTTGGCGGTGGTTCCGGCGTAGAGGGCGTTGCCGTAGTCTAGTCGGCTGGTGACGAGGGCCTGGGTGACCGTCTTCCTGGTCTCGGTGGGGATCCACCGGAAGATCTTACATAGCATGCGCAGGATATTGAAGCAGGACGAGGAGACGGCGATGACTTGTCTGGTCATGGAGAGGGAGGAGTCCAGGATGAAGCCCAGGTTACGTCTGTGGCCTGTCGGTTTGGGTGTGCTGCCCAGGGCGGGGGGCGACCAGGAGTCGTCCCAGGCGGAGGGTGAGGATCCCAGGATGAGAACTTCCATCTTGTCTGAGTTCAGTTTCAGGCGGCTGGTCATCATCCACTCGGCTACGTCTGTCATCCCTTTGTGTAGGTTGGGTCTGGCGGTGGCGGGGTCGTTGGTGAGGGAGAGGATCAGCTGAGTGTCGTCGGCGTAGGAGATGATGTTGAGGTTGTGTTGGCGTGCGATGGCTGCGAGGAGGCTTATGTAGACGTTGAAGTGTGTGGGGCTGAGTGGGTAGGTTGGGTCTGGCGGTGGCGGGGTCGTTGGTGAGGGAGAGGATCAGCTGAGGATCAGCTGAGTGTCGTCGGCGTAGGAGATGGGTGGGTCTGGCGGTGGCGGGGTCGTTGGTGAGGGAGAGGATCAGCTGAGTGTCGTCGGCGTAGGAGATGATGTTGAGGTTGTGTTGGCGTGCGATGGCTGCGAGGAGGCTTATGTAGACGTTGAAGTGTGTGGGGCTGAGTGAGGATCCTTGTGGCTGCAGATGACTTCGGTGGCCTCGGATCTGAACGGGGGAAGGCGGACTCTCTGTGTCCTTCCGGCGAGGAAGGAGATGATCCACTCCAGTGCCTTCTCCTGGATTCCGACGTTGCTGAGGCGCTGCACTAGGGTGCGGTGGCAGACAGTGTCGAAAGCCGCGGAGAGGTCCAGGAGGATGAGGGCCGCTGTTTCTCCCTTGTCGAGGAGGGCTCGGATGTCATCGGTGGCTGCGATGAGGGCGGTCTCAGTGCTGTGGTTGGCCCGGAAGCCAGACTGTGAGAGGTCGAGGGATCCATTAGTTTCGAGGAAGGCAGCCAGCTGTTTGTTGACGTTCTTCTCGATGACTTTGGCCGGAAACGGGAGGAGCGAGATGGGGCAGTAGTTTTTGAGTTCGGTGGGGTCTGCTGATGGTTTCTTCAGTAGGGCGCTGAGTTCAGCGTGCTTCCAGCTCTCCGGGAAGGTCGCGGTGTCGAAGGAGGTGTTGAAGATGTCCCGCAGGTGGGAAGCGATGACAGCGTCGGCCTTGTTGAAGACGTGGTGAGGGCAGGGGTCGGTTGGAGATCCGGAGTGGATGGCATTCATTGTACGGATGGTGTCTTCCGTGGTAATCGGGGTCCAGGCGCGGATGGAGGTGTTGGGGGGCGTTGGTGCGGTCGTGGGGAGCGTTGGTTGTGTGTTGAAGCTGTTGTATATGTCTGCGATCTTGTTGTGGAAGTGGGAGGCGAGGGAGTTGCAGAAGTCTTGCGATGGGGTGATGTTGTTTCCGGGGTTGGAGAGCTCTTTAACGATGTTGAAGAGTTCCTTGCTGTTGTCTGCGTTGTTGTCCAGTCGTTCCTTGAATGTAGTTTTCTTGGTGGCGTGGATCAGTTGATGGTGTTTTCGAGTGGCGAGCTTGAGGGTGGTCATGTTGTCTGGTGTTGGGTCTCTGCGCCAGGCTCTCTCGAGGGCTCGGCAGTTCTTCTTGGAGCTCTTGAGTTCGTCGGTGAACCATGGTGCTTTCTTACTGCCGGGTCAGCTAGGCGGGGTCCTCAGTGGGGCGAGGTCGTCTGCGCAGGTGCTGATCTACTTCGTGAGGTTGTCAGCGGCCTGGCTGGGGTTCGCTGAGCTGGTGGGAGGGTGCTGGCTCAGGGATGCGGCGAGCTGGTCGGCGGTGATCTTGTCCAGCTTCTGCGTGCAACCTGTTGCTGGTGATGGTGGATCGTGGTTCTTCTGAAGCTGAAGTGGACGCAGCTGTGGTCCGTCCAGTGGAGTCCGGTGGCGTGGCTGAAGGCGATGTCCTTGCTGGATGAGAAGACGGCGTCGAGTGTGTGTCCGGCGTAGTGGGTGGGGGTGGCCACCAGCTGCTTGAGACCGAGGTTGGCGAGGTTTTCCAGCAAGGTGGTGGTGTTGCGGTCGTTGTTGTTCTCCAGGTGGAAGTTGAGGTCCCCGAAGAGGATGTAGTCCGCGGAGGGGAGGGCGTGCGGGCTGATGAAGTCGGTGATGTCCTCGCTGAATTGTGTGCGTGGTCCCGGGGGTCTGCAGATGAGGGTGCCTCTGAGGGTGGTCTTGGGGTCCGTGTGGATCTGGAAGTGCAGGTGTTCGGCGGTTGTGAGGGTGTTGTCGGTGTTGGTCGTGATGCGGATGGTGTTCCTGTGGATGATGGCGATGCCTCCTCCGGTCTGATTGCCGCGGTCCCTCCGGGTGATCTTGTATCCGTCCGGGATGGCGATGGCGATGTCGGGCGCTGAGGAGGCGTTCATCCAGGTTTCCGTGAGGAAGGCGACGTCTGGAGATGTGGTGTCGAGGAGGTTCCAGAGTTCGATGGCGTGTCTGTGGACGGAGCGGGTGTTGAGCAGGATGCACTTGAGGTGGTTGCTGCTGGTGCTCGGCTTGGTGGGTGATCGTGCAGTGCAGGTCCAGATGCAGGTGAACTTGCAGGAGTGGCAGCTGAAGGGTCCGTGGGTGCGTCTCGGGGTGGCTCGGTAGCATCCCGGGATCCGACCGGTTTTGAGTGCGTTGAGTTCGGTGGAGTCGTAGGTCCGGCGGGTGGGCTGGCGTCTGCGGGGGCCAGGGGTCCTGGCACTGGGCGCGGTCCAGGCGCGGATGGGCGCAGACGGGCTTACCTTTGGCGCGCCTTCGGCGCACAATCGGCGCGCCCGCTGCGTGTCTACGCTGCGCGTCAACGCTGCGCGTGCGCACGGTCGCCATTTATGGCGAAGTGCGAGGGAGGGACGAGCAGCTGGGAGGCGGGAGCGGGGAGGGCACAGAAAGAAAAGGGGGCGTGTCCGATCTCTCAGCGGCGGGAAGCGGGGAGCGGGGCAGGAGGGCGCAGGGGGCAACAACGGGGAAAAACAGCACAGGGGGGCACTCAGAAGAGAGACAAAGGGGAAAAAATGCCTAAATTAGGCAACAAGGCAGTAGAAAATAACTCAGCAGACACAGACTGCAGGAGTCCACGCCGAGCGATGGCAGGGGGCGTGGTCAGCAAGTATCTGGTTCTCCTAAATGTAGGTGGGACATCTCTGGGCTAAAGCACCAAGGAGTCAGCCAAGCTTGTCTCACTAACAGAAATTATTTATCTCTTAAAAGTTACAGGGCGAAGAAGAAGTTATCCAGACTAGGAATTCGTAATGTAAAATAACATAATAATATATAACATATACACAGCTCTGTTTGCCAAGAGGCCACAATCTATGTGACATCTATAGCCGGTTCTAGATTTTTAGCTGTCAACACTATTTACTGCAAGATTTGTAGTTTCATTTCCCCCTTTTACAAGTGTGGGCTTAGGAATTCCAACTTATAAACTGGTTTTATCCACAAAACACCAAGACTTGATGTTGTTGTCACACATTACATAGGGGCGTAGCTGCCATTAGCGCAGCAGGTGCAGTGCACCGGGGCCCACAGCCCTCAGGGACCCATTGAACCCTGATAATTGCGGTCTGTTATTACCCCACCACCAGTCGAATAGGGCATTGCACCAGGGCCCATGGTATCCTAACAATGGTACAGCGATTTGTGACAACTGTGTGTATGACAGGTTCAATTTAATTAACCACTTCGATGCTGATGACGAGCTCAGCTCGTCATCAAGCTTACCTGCCTTGTGCTGATGACGAGCTGAGCTCGTCATGTAACGCGGTAATTTTAAAAATGCCGCACACAGCGGGAAAAGCCGCCGCAGCGATGCAGTTAAGAAGCCCCCAGGATGATGTGCCCTGGTGTCTTTGCGTGATGTTTACCATTGCGCCAATTTATGAAGCATGGTAAACATTGGAAGAATCCACCCAAAGGGCCTCCTCCCTTCTTCCCTCCTTCCGAAACACACGTATAAACTTGTACATATGGCGTTAAAGTGAAACCTTATAATTGAAGGTATGTCGAGGGGTGTCTGTCCATCCTTGACTGTGATAAATAAACATCACACTGGTCTCAGTTCTGTCACTTTTATAAAGTACTGTTGCATCCCATGGTCTTACTGTGATAAGCGTTCTGTGTGCGCAGTGCAGGTACAATTTCTCAGAAGCATGTTGAATATTTCATTATTTTGCATCCTTATTATCACAAAACAGGCTAGTGCATATTTCATACTCAATGCGATCAGCCTGAATTTGTCACTTTGTCCCAGTCCGGCGGGACCAAGATGTCCACAGTTGACGCTTTGTGATTTGTAGCGCTATTTTTACAGAAACTCTCGAACTTGCATATCTCCGGTTCTACTAATTGGATTTTTGTCATTTTGGTTTTCTTTTCTTTAATAAAATGTACTTTAGGTCTCTAAATTGGTGTAGAATATTTCTTGTGATATGTTTTCACTTTATTGCTGTTTGAAGTGCTGAATAAATACTTTACACATTGCCTCAAAGATAAGCCTGACTGCTCTGTGCCAAGCTACCTGGGGATTGAGCACATATTAACTTGGGGTTTGCTTCTGCCTCACCCTGACAAGGATTCAATCAATCAATTTATCAATACATTTGTATAGCGCAGTACTCACCCGTGAGGATCTCAAGGCGCTGGTGGGAAGGGTGCTGCTACTGCTCGAATAGCCAGGTCTTGAGTAGCTTCCTCAAGGTAAGAAGGTCCTGGGTCTGCCGTAGGAGGATGGAGAGGGGTTCCAGGTTTTGGCGGCGAGGTGGGAGAACGATCTGCCGCCGACGGTCACTCTTCAGATACGGGGGACGGTGGCGTGGGGGGGAGATCAGCAGAGCGGATCTGGCAGTTCGGGGTGCAGAAGGTGAGTCGTCTGTTAAGGTAGGTTGGTCCGGTGTTGTGGAGTGCTTTGTGTGCGTGGGTGAGGAGCTTGAGGGGTTATCCTCTTGTTTACGGGAAGCCAGTGCAGGTCTTTTAGGAGGGATGTGATGTGGCTGCAGCGAGGGATGTCGAAGATCAATCGTGCAGAGGCGTTCTCTATGCGTTGTAGTCGTTTCAGGAGTTTGGCCGAAGCACCTGCGTAGAGGTTGTTACCGTGGTCCAGTCTGCTGCTGACAAGGGCCTGGGTGACCGTTCTTGTTGTTTCAGTGGGGATCCATCTGTAGATCTTGCGGAGCATGCAGAGGGTGTTGAAGCAGGAGGACGAGACATCCTTGACTTGCTAGGACAGTGTTGAGTCGAGGATGAACCCTAGGTTGCATGCATAGTCGGTTGGTGTCGGTGCTGCTCCTGGTGCGGTCGGCCACCAGGTGAGGTAATATGAATTTTTATGGTCAATTGTGTCCCATAACGTAGACCCCAACGGCTCCATGTACGTGCTTCAAGTACATGTATGTTCCCTCCACAGCCAGCTATGAAGACGCAAATACATTTGCGTCCAACGTTAACATGTCCTCTTTCAGATCCACCATGAATGGGTCGAATATTCAGTTCCTAAGTATGCCGTGCCACCGTCTTTACATGGTGCACTTTCACGTTTTTCTGGCTCTGGCGAGTTAGGCCCTGATTCCTGCCATCGAGCCCTTTCTGCCTTCTGTCTCTGAAAGCTGCAGCCTGGATCCGCATCCATGACCCTTACCCTACTCCCTGTGCGGCGAGCGGTGCCTGGCTCGGCCTGCTTGCCTGCCAAGACTGTATTTTACCTTCAAGTTATCTGCTCCGCTCCTCGAAAATACATTCCTGTCTAGTGATTTAGGAAAACATCTCCCCAGCTGCAGAGCAAAGGGCCCGGCCTTTCTGTCTCCGTGCAAGTAATTCATTGCTCCCGCTACCATGGTAGGCCCATGGCCCCCTAGTATTACTCATAGACATGTAGACACATATGCACGCACTAGCAGTCAGTATAGAATAGCCTTTGCCCGAGAGACCTTTCCTTCTAGATAATACAGTTCCTCAAACACAAGATATTAGATATGATTTGGGTTTAGGTTGTTCTGACACGCCAGACTTCTGTCTCCCCGTATGGTGCTAAATGTCAAGTCCCCTTCACCCTCCAGTTCCACGTCAATCACACGTCATGCTGCTGCGCGCGCATCTCTGCCATATATTTCTGCTGACACTGCAGGATTCCTCTATGGATCCACCCACCTGTGACACCTTTCATGTGACGTTGTCTAGCACACACCTCCGTGTACGCCCTCGTGCACGCCTTCTGTTACGTACATGTGTTCTTATCTCTCTTCTCTCAGCTGTTACGCCTTCTGTATCCATCACCATTAAATGCATTTACTATATATATTGTACCCTGTTAATAAAGCATTGTCTATCCCTTCCTGAACCTTCGTGGTGATGGAACATGATACCTGGTTCGAACCAATTCCATTTTATGGAATAAAACCCTTATAAACTCAGATGCCACGGACTCTGCCTCTCATTTTTGATTGAGTTATTCTTATTGAACTTTGCCGCATAGAAATTCCGCATAGGTAAATTATATTTACCACACAGGAGTCATCCCACGCCGAGGGAGTGGAGCCGAGAATGAGGACTTCCATCTTGTCTGAGTTCAGCTTCAGGCAGCTGGTCTTCATCCACTTGGCGACGGCTTTCATTCCTTCGTGGAGGTTGGTTTTGGGGTGAGGGGGTCTTTGGTGAGGGAGAGGATCAGCTGGGTGTCGTCGCATAGGAGATGATTTTGAGGTTGTGCAGTCGGGCGACGTGGGCGAGTGGTGCCATGAAGATGTTGAACAATGTCGGGCTGAGGGATGATCCTTGGGGTACGCGGCAGATGATCTCTGTGGCTTCAGATCGGAAAGGGGGGGAGGCGGACGCTCTGGGTTTTGCCATTCCAGTGCTTTGTCTTGGATCCCAGCATTATGGAGGCCTGTGCTTAGGGTGCGGTGGCAGACTGTGTCGAAGGCGGCTGACAGGTCCAGGAGGATGAGGGCAGCGGTTTCGCTGTTGTCCAGTAGGATCCTAATGTCATCAGTGGCAGCGATGAGAGCAGTTTCTGTGCTGTGGTTGCTGCGGAACCCGGACTAGGATGGATCCAGGATGCTGTTCTCCTCGAGGTAGCGGGTCAGTTGTCTGTTGATGGTCTTCTCGATGACCTTCGCCGGGAACGGGAGCAGGGAGATGGGTTGGAAGTTCTTGAGGTCCTTGGGATCCGCCTTGGATTTTTTGAGTAAGGCGTTGATCTCGGGGGGCTTCCAGCTTTCCGGGAAGTTTGCGGTCTCAAAGGAGATGTTGATGGCCTTGCGGAGATGGGGTGCGATGGTGGAGCTGGCTTTGTTGAAGATGTTGTGTGGGCATAGGTCTGATGGAGAGCCGGAGTAGATGGTGTTCATGATTTTGATGGTGTCGTCATCATTTATGTTGGTCCAGGTGAGCAGGGGATTGGTGAGGATGGTGTCCTTGAGGTCAGGGGTCTCTGTGACTGTCAGGGATTGTGGTTGTTGCTTGACCTTGAGTATGGTATTACTCCCATCAACCAGTACCTCAATTTCTATGATTAGTGATCAGCGGTTAAGTTTCGGCTTTGTGTTTGTGCAGTGCCATACTGTGACTTTATATTACTGTAAAAAGCCAAGATAAATCATTTGCACCTAGATATCTGGAGTCTGGATAGCACCCAAGCACTGGTGCTATCCAGACTCAAGTATGGTAACACAACCTTAACCAACACCGCAAAAACCCACCCAGCTTCCCTCAAAACAACCCTCAATGTAGCAGGCAGAATGGTTCCCGGAATCAGGAAATACAACCACATTTCTCCTGCACTAAGAGAACTAAAATGGGTCCCAGTTGATCAGCAGGCATACTTCAGAATGGCTTGCCTCACGCACAAAGCCCTTCAAACAGGGAAACGGACTATCTGGCCATCAAGCTCAAAAGGGCAGGTCAGACAAGGAACCTCAGGAGCTCCAACTCCCTCTTTCTTATCCCCATGAAAGCACGCAAACAAAAAATGCTGCTAGGTCATTCGCTGGAAACATGCCCAAAATCTGGAACTCCATCCCAGCAGACATCAGAACTATCCCGTCCTTCACAAAATTCAAAATGCACATAAAAGCCCTCCTCCTCAACCGCTCCAACCCGAATGGATAACCGCCGCCCTCACGCCAAACTCTATCTCCGTTGCTCTTTGACTTTGCATCAACGTATCCACCTCAGCCTGCTTCTAGTCAGGACTCTCGGCCTACCTCAATAAAGCATTCAACAAGGCTACCTCAGGACTCTACTACTACCTCAAGAATCCTCAGCACTCCTGGACTTTATGTTTAATACTCCTCTACTAAGTAACTCTTATGAAACACTGCTTTGAAACGCTCCGATATCCCCGTGTGAGGTCGGCGCTATATAAAACTCCTAAAATAAATAAAATAAAGTTTTAAAAAATTGAAACCAATTCGAGTTTTAAACTTCTCCTTGACTTGCCTTTTTGTTTTTTTCAAAATCTCTCTCTGACTGCTGTGTCTAAAACCACACCTGCGAGGATGGAGTCTGAGATGGCCAACATGGATGCCTACACTGTGGCCTAGCTCAAAGAGTTCTCCAAGGAGAGGGGACTTCCAGCAGAGAGCAACACCAGAAAGGTGGAGCTCCAAAAGTGCTGAGGGTCTGGGCGGAAGCCCACCAGTCATTGATAACAGCCACAGAAGGAGATGATGAGATGGAAAGGCAATGAGAGGACTGTCCTCAAAATGCAGCATTTAGCTGAAGGGGATACCTTCACCCCAAGTTGTAACTCCCTGCCAGAGCAGTATGTCCTCTGGGGCCCTGTACCCAGATGAGCTAGTGGACAAAAAGGCAGAGAGGGAGTATCGGCTGCAGATGGCCCAGTTCGGAATGGAGGAAAAGAAGTTTGCCTTGAAGACAAAGGAAGGGAAAAAGGCTCATGAGAGGAGCCTTAGAGAGCTTGACATAAGAGCGAGGCAAGTAGAATTCAGAAAAATTGGTGACAGCGTACTTGCACTGCCATCTGGAGACAAGAGATTCCATATTCCTGAAGGTCTGGTGTCTGACTTTGTTGTGGGTGGATTACATCGACAAGTGATTTAAAGCTAATGAGCTTGATTTTCAGATGCATAGAGTTCCTGAGGAGGACTGGGGTCTATCCTCTGGAAGGATATCCCTAGCAAGGGGAGGAGGGCCCTATTGGCCCTATATGAGGGAGACAGGATAAGGTAACCCCCCCAAAGGAAACCCAAAAGAAGTCTGAGCACTTCAGCTGCCCTAAGGATGTGCTTCTCAGAAATGTTTAATTGCACTGCGCAGACTCAACTTGTTTCACAGTAACACCCTGCTTTGGAACAGTGCTTTGTAAAAGTGACTACATTGCAACCCATGTGATGTTTGTTTATCACAGTTCAGTATGGACATTCCAGGACTACCTTTCACTTAGTTGGCTCTACTTATGTCCCATGAACAAGTTTAGATATGTGTGTGTTTTTGAGTGTGTTTTTGAGTGAGGGAAAGAGGGATGAGCCTTTTGAGGAGAGGGACTGACCAGTGTTTACCATGCTTCCTCTCTCCTTCTCCTATTTTGCTGGGCCACTCCTTTCATGCCCCTGAAAAACTCCCTAAAATGGAGAGCAAGAAAGAAGGAACATCTCACATGCCATTGAGGAAAACACAAGCGACTGAGAGAGAATCAGAGAGGAGTGAGGGCAAAGAAGTATCTCAAGAGAACAAAGATCTAACAATAATAAAATGCAACTGTCAAAAATGTAGTACACAATGCTTTTGTCCTATTATGGATGTATGACATTACAACGCATACATTCACAACGCATACCATTACAACAAAACTTTTACAATGCAGGATCCATTACAACGCATGCCATTACAACGCATGCCATTACAACGCAACTGCTATTACAACGCATGCCATTACAACGTAAGTATGGGTAAGTATTTTTTCTAATTAATGGGAATGTAATAGTAGTGTAAGTGTTGGATAGTGTAGGGGTTAACATTAATATTCTAACTCCAGGGTGGTGTAATAGCAGGGTAAGAGTTGGATAGTGTAAGGGTTAAAATTACTATTCTAACTCCAGGGGGGGCATAATAGTAGGGTAAGTGTTGGATGGTGTAGAGGTTAAAATTTAATGAAATACTTACCCATACTTACATTGTAATTGCATGCGTTGTAATAGCAGCTGCGTTGTAATGGCATGCGTTGTAATGGCATGCGTTGTAATGGATCCTGCGTTGTAAAAGTTTTGTTGTAATGGTAGTGCGTTGATTTAGTTGCGTTGGAATGGCTGTTTCCCCCTATTATACACATGGCTGAAGAGGAGAGTGAAGTAGGGACTTGCTAATCAAGTAACCAGGCCAAACTAACCCCAAAAATATCAAGGAATTGTGCATCACATGACGTCCCCAGCCTCACAGACACCTTTGAAGTGTTTTCAAGCAGTGGAAAGGAGCAAGGATAATAGCATACCCATGACATCGGATGACAGAACTCTGCCGTGGAAATCAGTATACACATACAAAAGAGAAAGACAATACAATGAAAACCACAAGCATCCGAGCAAGGATCAACCTCAGGAGAGATTAACAGAGACATAACCTTCATACCCAAAGTAATAAAGCAAAGACACCCATTGAAAACAGCAATTTTAGTCATTAGACAGAGATGAGGAGGAATGTCAATCTGTCAGATATGAGAGAAATGTAGTAGCTCCAGGGAGAAATATAGGAGGAAGCAAATAGAAGACCAACAATGGTGTGACAGCTATGACACCTCATTACAGCATCTCTGATTTCCTCAGTATTCCAGTGGATCTCTGGAATCACTGATTAATTGACAAGAGGCCCTTCCTCTAAAAATTAATCTGAAGACTCTTTGGATCTAGACAGTATTTTAACGCCGATTTGTGGATCAGTAGACTCACTAAAGTCAAGGAAATATCCTAATTAACAACCAAAGAGCACACTGAATCAGGAGAGTCCCTTCCACTCTGAGAGCAGTACATCTAATTTTGATGACTCAACCACCAGCTACACAACATAACATGCCACATCAACTGGAGTCACAGATAAACAAGAACATATCACCATTCTCAGTGACAGGAGCATACCAACTAATTTAACAAGATTCAAATTGTCAAAATCCCATACATGGAGATAAACCTCTAAATTAGCACTCCTACCATAGGCGCCTATTAGGATGGCGGATGGACCTGCGTCCGTCCACCACCCCCGAGGTGGAGGGACCGTCCGCAGGGGCAGCGGCGGTCCCTCTGGTGGAATTAGGATGTGACCGCCACCCTGGCGGTCACACCCGCATATTTAACATTGCGGCGGGTGCTGCTTTAAGCAGCACCCGCCGCAAAGTTAAATATGCATGCTGTGCATTTGCATGCACAAAGCCTAGAAAAAATGGTTAGGGGTTCTGCCCACCTTACCCTCCCGTACCTGAGCAGGAGACATCCAAGGATGAAAAAGTAGCAACAAGGGACCGCGCTTGCCGCATTGTGCATGCAAATGCAGGGGGGTATCATAGGTACCCCCCATGTGCACCCCCCACCCCCCCCACCCCTTCACCCTGGGGCTCGCAACGGGCCCCCAAAGAAAAGACCATATGCCTGCCGCCACGGAAAGGCATGTCCTGAAGCTCATCCTAATATGGCTGGCGGTGTCTGATAGACACCGCCACCATATTAGAGCTTTTCCGCCACGGTCGGAAGGCGACCGCGGCAGAAAAGCGGCGGACGGTCTTCCCGTCCGCCGATGACCCCCCAGCCATCCTAATGTGGTGGGGGGTCTTTTCATTTACTGCAGTGGTGAATCTGCATCCTCCGGGCCGGCGGTGGCTTCCGCTGGCCCGGAGAATGCGGATTCACCGCAATCCTAATCGGCCCCATAGTTAGTGGGTTTTCCATTACCATGAATGCTATGTAATAGGCGCACACATTCATTCACATAATGCTCCACACATATCCATGACAGGCTGTAGCTGGACAATATATCACTAACAATACAACCTGATCATCCACTATCCAATTTGAGTGACCTCTAAGAATTATTAAAGAAAATCAAATACAATCTCAATTGACCATTTTAACTCCAATGAATAAGAACTCCAGAACCATAAAGGGCACCCACATTCTGAAAGTACTTTGATAATGTAAAAATGGTGGGAATGTGGTACAAAATACATATCACAACATACCACATGTCAGAATTCCTTTTCAGCATCCATAGGGCCAGCAGGAGCTACTGCCCCAACTGTGAGGGTTGAGACCTTTGAACCCTAATGTTCTGGGGACCAATCAACTATGGAGCCTCAGCAACTGGGACGAGTACAACCTTGAATACTTGACTCGCAGTGGTGGCGCAGTTCAAGCCTCCAAGGATTCTCAGGGATAAGGGGGTAGATACAGGGGTGAACACAGGTTCACAACACAAAGTACATTCAATAGTATCTATAATTGATTGCCTAGTCAAATACTGTCTTTTAACACAAAGGTGATATTTATAATACAGTACAAATAAATCGGATCTAATGCACTCTCAAGTCACATTTGGCCCACTATCTGATGCCTACCTAGCAGCGAAATTGGAGTTTAAGAAAGAAGGGTTCCTTGACAAGATCGAACTGCCTATGCTAAGTGGAGAAAAAAATGGATCCTCTCAGTATGCTGAACACTTGGGGTGAAAACGCATGTGGAAGCCCTTCATATCTTAAGATATGACACAAAACAATGTATGGTCTTTTACTTATCTCGCTATGACATGACATGAAGAAGACATTTGTATAGCGCATGTACACCAGCGGTTTCTTGGTGCTTTGGGACTAACTGAGACTTAACAGCAGAGCATGAGGATATTAATCATAGGCCTGTGCAAACAGCCACGTCTTCAGGGCTCTCCTAAACACCGGATAGGAGCTGATGTGACGTAGGTCAGGCGGAAAGGAGTTCTGCAGGCGAGGGGCTTGTGATGCAAACCTGAGGCCTCCAAGCCTTTTACGCTTGAACTTGCAGGTGGAGAGAAGATTGAGTCCAGCAGACCGAAGCGTTCGGGAGGGGACATATTGGTGGAGCAGAGCACCTATGAAGGAAGGACGTTGGTTCGTAAGGGCTAGGTACGTGGTGCAGCCAACTTTAAAGAGACTGTGCTGGACTATTGGGAGCCAATGTAGGCTTTTCAGTAGCGGTTTTACAGAGCAGGACTTAGGTTGACGAAAGATCAGTCTGGCGGCCTGGTTTTGGGCGAGTTGGAGTTGGTGGGATAGGTAGAGGGGAATCCCGATGTAGAGGGAATTCGCATAATCAATGCGAGACACTACTAGACCCAGTAGGATGTGGACCAGGGCATCATGGGTAAGAAATCTGCTGATCTTCCTGATGCGGCACAGGTGGAAAAAGCAAGCCGACATCACAGATTTAATTTGGTGAGTCATGGACAGATCGTTACTGATGGTAACTCCAAGACTCTTGACTGAGCTCGCTGGACGGGGGGCTACACCCAGCGTGGACGGCCAGAAGCTGGAATTCCATGGATTATTTGGGGGACCAGTGAGCACCAGCTCGGTCTTGTCTGGGTTGAGTTTCAACTGGTTAGCATTCATCCAGCTGTGGATGAACAGCATTGTGCTCTGGAAGTTTTCTATAGAGGGCGGAGAGGAATCAATGTTGAAGATGAGCTGCATGTCATCTGCATAATTGAAAATGTCCACTGGTTTCTCCCTAAGTTTGGCAATCAGCGGGAGGATGTAAAGATTGAATAGCAAAGGGGAGAGGGAAGAGCCCTGTGGGACCCCACAAGTAAGGTCCTTTGCCTCAGACATAAAAGAGCCAATGCGAACTGCTTGCTTATGATCTTGAAGAAATGAGGTAAGCCATCTGAGCGGGGTGCCCCTGATGCCGGCATTCTCGATCTGCTGAATAAGGATGGAATAATCAACGGTATCGAATGCTGCCGACAAATCAAGGAGCACCAAAGCCTGGGAGATGTTCTGATCCGCTCCCCTCCTGAGTTCATCGTGGGCTGCTACCACAACCGACTCAGTGGAGTGCTGAGGTCTGAATCCGGCCTGGTGCTGGTCAAGGCACCCACAGTTTTTGATGAAGGAGCTCAGGCATCTAGCGACATGAGCCTCCAGCAGCTTGCCCAGAAAAGGAAGCAGGGAGATCGGCCGAAAGTTACTGAGGATGGCCGGATCCGCCCCTGGTTTCTTCAGTATGGGTGTGACAATGGCAGATTTAAAAGAGCTGGGAACGATACCCTGGCTGAGGGAGTTGTTAAGCAGGGCAAGGGGGGCCTCAGGGAGGTCAAGGAAAACTTTCCGAGCAACATGGGCTGGGCAGCTGTCGGAAGGGGAGCCAGAGCGGACTCTGCAAAGGAGCGGGGTGAGTGTCTCGGCGGTGATAGGGGGAAAATTCAACAGTGAGAGAGGATTGATTGGGGGGCTGCCCATGTCGAATCCTGGGTCGGGGCTCGGGATGCTTGCTTTGATAAGGTTGATCATCTCAACAAAGTAGTTGTTGAGGGAGTCACAAAGAGTCTGGGAGAGTGGTGGGGGCACCGTGATCCGGTCAGGATTGGCTAACTCGTTGACGATCGTGAAGATCTCCCTCGATTTATTTGAAGGGCTAAGAATTTTCTGCGAAAAGTATTCAGTTCTAGCGCTAAGAATGGCGGCCTTGTATTCTTTCAATGCCGACAAAAAGATCAACTTCTTATCAGGACAGTAGCGAGCCCTCCACTTGCGTTCTGATTGGCGTAGTGCAAGTTTCATATTGGAGAGGTCACTAGTGAACCAACGCTGGGCGTCATGGGGGCGTTTGGTCCTGAGTTTCCTTAGTGGGGCAAAGATATCCTGAGCGTCTGCCAGCCAGTTGTGAACATTCTCTGCCTGAGTGTTGATGGGCAGAGGAAGACCGTCCTCCCCAATCAGATGAGGGATCGTGGAGGCAAGTGAAAGACAGAGTAGAGGAAGGTCAACTCGGCCTCAATTATGAGTTGGTGGATGGTTACAGGGCCGTGTTGACACCATAGAGGGCATGGGGACCATAAACGAGATGGAGAAATGATCTGACCAAGCGCATGGGGAAATCTGGACATCAAGGATGTCCTGATTCAATGACCAAATTCGGTCAAGAATATGACCCTTAACGTGAGTAGGAGCGTGAATGAACTGGGAAAAATTGAGGCCGACTAGCAGGTCAGTAAACTCCCTGGAATGGGCACTTTCGTGCAGGGCATTGGGCCAGAAGTTAAAGTCCCCGATTACAAGGATGCTGGCATTGTTAATTGCCAGTTCAGCTATCATGCTGCCAAAATGGTGCAGGAAGTTGGACGGCTGACCAGGGGGACGATAGAATAGGGCAAACGTAAGGGGAAGGGCTTCTAGCTCTAGTTTGAAGAGAGCATAGTCAACTGAGGGTATTGGGAGCATAGTGAACGACTTGGATTTAAGGGAGTGACCTACGACGCCACCGAATTCTACGCACTCAACGCCGGTCGAAGCCCGGGCTGCTACCGGGCCACCCCGAGACGCACCCACGGACCCTTCTGCTGCCATTCCTGCAAGTTCACCTGCATCCGGGCCTGCACTACACCTGCATCGATCAAGCCAAGCCACAGCAGCAACCACCTCAAGTGCATCCTGCTCAACACCCGCTCCGTCCACAGACACGCCGTCGAGCTCTGGAACCTGCTCGACACCACAGCCCCAGACGTCGCCTTCCTCACGGAAACCTGGATGAACGCTTCCTCAGCGCCCGACATCGCCATCGCCATCTCGGATGGCTACAAGATCATCCGGAGGGACCGCGTCAACCAGACAGGAGGAGGCATCGCCATCATCCACAGAAACACCATCCGCATCACGACCAACTCTGACGACACCCTCGCAACCGCCGAACACCTGCTCTTCCAGATCCACATCAACCCCAAGACCACCCTCAGAGGCACCCTCATCTACAGACCCCCGGGACCGCGCACACAATTCAGCGAAGACATCGCCGACTTCATCAGCCCGCACGCCCTCCTCTCCGCTGACTACATCCTCCTCGGGGACCTCAACTTCCACCTGGAGAACAACAATGACCGCAACACCACCACCCTGCTGGACAACCTCGCCAACCTCGGTCTCAAGCAGCTGGTGACCACCCCCACCCACTACGCCGGACACACACTCGACCCCGTGTTCTCATCCAGCAAAGACATCACCTTCAGCCACGCCACCGGACTCCACTGGATGGACCACAGCTGCGTCCACTTCAGCTTCAGAAGGACCACGACCCACCACCACCAGCAACAGGTTGCACGCAGAAGCTGGAACAAGATCACAGCCGACCAGCTCGCGACTTCCCTGAGCATGAACCCTCCCACCAGCGCAACGAACCCAAGCCAGGCGGCCACCAACCTCGCAAAGTGGATCAGCGACTGCGCAGACGACCTCGCCCCTCTGAAGACCCCGCCTAGCAGACCCTGCAGCAAGAAAGCCCCATGGTTCACCGACGAACTCAAGAGCTCCAAGAAGAACTGCTGAGACCTCGAGAAAGCCTGGCGCAGAGACCCAACACCGCACAACATGGCTGCCCTCAAGCTCGCCACCCGAAAACACCACCAACTGATCCACGCCACCAAGAAGTCTGCATTCAAGGAACGACTGGACAACAACACACACAACAGCAAAGGAACTCTTCAACATCGCCAAAGAGCTCTCCAAACCCAACGCCGGAAACAACGACATCACCCCTTCACAAGACCTCTGCAACTCCCTGCCTCCTACTTCCACAACAAGATCGTGGACATACACAACAGCTTCAGCACCCAACCGACGCACGCCACGACTGAACCAGCGCCCCCCACCACCACCCTCCGCGCCTGGACCCCGATCAGCACCGAAGACACCATCCGCACGATGAACTCCATCCACTCCGGATCTCCGACAGACCCCTGCCCTCACCACGTCTTCAACAAGGCAGACGCTGTCATCGAACCCCACCTGCGGGACATCATCAATACCTCCTTCGACACCGCTACCTTCCCGGAGAGCTGGAAGCACGCCGAACTCAGCGCTCTACTAAAGAAGCCATCAGCCGACCCCACCGACCTCAAGAACTACCGCCTCATCTCGCTGCTCCCGTTTCCTGCAAAAGTGATCGAGAAGACCGTCAACAAGCAGCTGGCCGCCTTCCTCGAGACGAACGGATCCCTCGACCTCTCGCAGTCTGGCTTCCGGGCCAACCACAGCACCGAGACCGCCCTGATCGCAGCCACCGATGACATCCAAGCCCTGCTCGACAACGGAGAAACAGCGGCCCTCATCCTCCTAGACCTCTCCGCGGCCTTCGACACTGTCTGCCACCGCACCCTAGCGCAGCGCCTCAGCAATGTCGGAATCCAGGAGAAGGCACTGGAATGGATCATCTCGTTGCTCGCCGGAAGACACAGAGAGTCCGCCTCCCCCCGTTCAGATCAGAAGCCACCGAAGTCATCTGCGGCGTTCCTCAAGGCTCCTCGCTCAGCCCAACCCTCTTCAACGTCTACATGAGCCCCCTTGCGGCCATCACACGCCAACACAACCTCAACATCATCTCCTACGCCGACGACACCCAGCTGATCCTCTCCCTCACCAACGACCCCGCAACCGCCAGAGCCAACCTGTACGAAGGGATGACAGAAGTAGCCAAGTGGATGATGAACAGCCGCCTGAAACTGAACTCGGACAAGACAGAAGTCCTCATCCTGGGATCCTCACCCTCCGCCTGGGACGACTCCTGGTGGCCCCCCTGCCCTGGGCAGCGCACCCAAACCAACGAACCACGCACGCAACCTGGGCTTCATCCTGGACTCCTCCCTCTCCATGACCAGACAAGTCAACGCCGTCTCCTCATCGTGCTTCAGCATCCTGCGCATGCTATGTAAGATCTTCCGGTGGATCCCCACCGAGACCAGGAAGACGGTCACCCAGGCCCTCGTCACCAGCCGTCTGGACTACGGCAACTCCCTCTACGCCGGAACCACCACCAAACTCCAGGATCTTGTAGCGGATCCAGAACGCCTCAGCACGACTCATCCTGGACATCCCCCGTCGCAGCCACATCTCCGGACACCTGAGAGATCTGCACTGGCTCCCGGTCAACAAGAGAATCACCTTCCGTCTCCTCACCCACGCACACAAAGCCCTGCACAACCAAGGACCAGCATACCTCAACAGCCGCCTCAACTTCTACGCTCCCACACGCCAGCTCCGATCGACCAGCCACGCCCTCGCCGCCGTCCCCCGGATCCGAAGAGCCACCACAGGAGGAAGGTCCTTCTCCTACCTGGCCGCCAAGACTTGGAACTCCCTCCCCACCCACCTCCACCTGACCCAGGACCACCTTGCCTTCAGAAAACAGCTCAAGACCTGGCTGTTCGAGCAGTAGCGGACCCCCCCTCCCCTAGCACCTTGAGACCCTCCGGGTGAGTAGTGCGCTATATAAATGCATTGATTGATTGATTGAGAAATGATGGCTGCCACCCCCCCTCCAGTTTTACCCTGGGGGCGGTTAGCCTGAAGGACATAGTAGCCATCAGGGACTGCTGCCAGTATGTCCGGGGAGGACTCTGCCGTGAGCCAAGTCTCCGTTAGTAAGAGTATATCCGGCCTGATGGTATCGAGGAGGTAGAAAACTTCTACCTGGTGCTTGACCAGCAATCTCGTATTAAGGTACCAGATGGACAGACAGTCCCGTCTGGCACCCGGCCTATCTGAGGGCAGAGTGATGGGTGGAGGGTCCGAGTCAGAGTCCTCAGAAGGTGGTACGGTAGTGGTCAGGTGTAAGGGGAGGATTGCACTAGATTAGGGCGTATCGGATTGACTCGATCTATTATAGGCGTGGGGGGGGTGCTTTATCCCATAATGCCAGCAGTTCCTGCACCGAGTACACCCAGGTTGAAGCTTCACGGGCAGGGGGACTGGCCCATGGTCCCAGCCTGGCACAGACGGGCGCAGACGGGCTTGCCTTAGGCGCGCCATCGGCGCGCCCGCTGCGCGTCGTAGGATGCATCGGGATATAGGAAGAGAATGGGGTCGGAGCGCTAGACCGCTCACCTCCTTCTACCGGAAGTGAGGAATCCCTAGCAGGTGTCGGGGCCAATGGGCTCCCTCCACATGAATCGAGCTTGCAATCAGCTCGCGGTGGAACGGGGAGTCCAGCGCCGCAGCCACACACACAATGGAGGAAGTGCAGGGAAACTTAGTTTTTAAAAACAACACACCCAGCTCTAGTTAGCTAAGGTGAGGATAAACACAGCAATTAAAAATTACACCCACAGCTCGTGGTCAGCTATGGCGAGGAAGGCGCAAAGATCCACAGTTAAAATGAAACACACAGCTATTAATCAGCTCTAATGAGAATGGCACTGAGGTATACAGTTGGTATTTTACAAAGATAAACTATTTCAATCACCGCCCAGCCGCAAGCAGCAGTGTGTCCAGCGCGTGAGTTTCCAGCCCCGGTTTTTAAATAGAAGGGGGTCGGAGCGCTAGACCGCTCACCTCCTTCTACCGGAAGTGAGGAATCCCTAGCAGGTGTTGCGGCCAATGGGCTCCCTCCACATCAATCGAGCTTGCAATCAGCTCGCGGTGGAACGGGGAGTCCAGCGCCGCAGCCACACACACAATGGAGTAAGTGCGGGGAAACTTAGGGCCTTATTTATGAAGGCCTTGCGCCGCCGGTGCGTCACTTTTTCCCATGTTAAAAGTGACGCACCGGTGGCGCAAGGCCTTCATAAATAAGGCCCTTAGTTTTTAAAAACAACACACCCAGCTCTAGTTAGCTAAGGTGAGGATAAACACAGCAATTAAAAACTACACCCACAGCTCGTGGTCAGCTATGGCGAGGAAGGTACAAAGATCCACAGTTAAAATTAAACACACAGCTATTAATCAGCTCTAATCAGACTGGCACAGAGGTATACAGTTGGTATTTTACAAAGAAAAACGATTTCAATCACCGCTATCTCTTGGCGATGGAGTGGACCGGGGGCTTGATCGTTAAACAAACATGGGGCCCGTCGCATTGATAACATCGGGGGCTTTTAATGATTCTGTTATCCCACCGCCATGAGAAATTTGTAACGCTATGGCTCAAGAAGATAAATGACCGAAAATTAATAAAGAGTGAACACGATTCATATTGTGATGATGATATTTATATACAAACACAAAGTGAAGTACATCATACACAAACAGTACACACAGCCCCCTGAGGTCAGGGCTCCAATGTTTAATAAGCAGGCCCCTAAGTCCCACTTTCCTTTCACTAGCGGTAGTGGTTATTCCCCATTCACTATAGGTGGCATTTAGACTGCGCCCTACTAGCAGTCCAACTCTTTTAGAAAAGACTAGAGTGCTCCAGCAACGGAGTGCTACCTGGCAGACGGGGCCCGCTGGGGCCTTCCAGCCTTCAATTAGTCTTACCAACACTAGTGGGCAATGCACACCCAGAGTCTCTGAGAGCGCCTCACTCCCCATGCATAATGTTTGTATATGTTTACAAGTGTCCTTTCAAAAAAACAAAATGTATTGAGAAAGAGGACTCTTTGTTGATTTTCTTAAAAGTATTTGGATTAATCGATTGTGGTGTGATATAGCTCATTGTACCTGATTGAACAACTCATTAAGTAAAAACGTGCTGAATCGTGGATGCTTGAAGAAACAATAATTTAGTTTCTCAGATAGAGAAAAAATTTGATTGATGGTCCTGGAGGTATCTCTTTATGACAAATTGTGTACTGATCCCAGCCTCCAAAGTCCTCAACTGGATCACTCTCCTTTACAATAGACAACTCTGGCAAAGGTAGTATCCGTTCACTACTATGAGGGTAGCACTTTTGGTGCCCTTCCTGGGCTATCAAGACCATAACCGCTGAGACAGGCCTAAATCATGGTGCACAAGCATGATCCATGTTCGCTCATGGCAAGAAAATTCTGCATGAGGGATCCAGACATCAATGCAGCTGGGTCACTCAGGAAGTAAGCTCATTCCGACGGACCGGCAACGCGCTGCTCCGCCTTTGAAAGAAAACGTTCGGAAGTGAAACTCATCCGAGGGCACTTTTGATTACTTTGTCAGCTGAAGCAAGGACTCGTCCTTCGCCACACAAGTAGAAAGCCCGGCTAAGCGAATACCACGCTAAGACTGGGCACACCAAGACAACACCATAGAGTAGGAAGACTAATGAAAAAACTCCACACCTGTCTTTTTGTGGCATTTCACACAGGACAACTAAGAAATCGTTTGTGGTCCTGAGGAGAACTCCGCAATAGGGGGTTCGAAACGCGTCGACCCTGTAGGTCCAGTGTCAGCCATAAAAATTAAAAAAAACTTAGTTAAGACAAAATATGATCTGTCCTGACCAATATTCCCTCTAATATTTTTCCTCTGTGTGCGGCAGTGTAAGGTCTATGTGCGCTGCAACCAAGGCTATGTGCGCCAGTAACCAGTGAATGTTGTTAAGGCAGGTTTGAAACCGTCCCACATGTCAATTTGAAACCTTGGCAGCTATGTTGCTGCATTTCTTTTCTTGATAGAGCTGGGCTGTGGGTTGATTGTGTGCATTTGTTTAAGTTTTCATGTTAATTTCAGCTCACGATGGGCGCTGCAATTAACATGAAAACTTTAACAAATGCAGTTTCAGAGCTGGGTTAGGGTAGGGCCGCATAAGGCTATCGACTAACGCATTTTAATGCTTGTGTCCACATGACAGCATTAAAATGAATTAGTCCCGTATTCTAGCGCCCCTCTGACAATACTGCAATTGAGGTACACTGCCAATGAGGCAGCACCAGTACTCTAAAATTGTCTAACATATATGAGCATGCAACTGCGCCTTCAAATTTAAAATTCTATGCGTCAGAGATAGAATATTCATGAACAGCGCTGAGCAGGCCTGGCCGCTAGCAGTTTTAGGCAACAATAAAAATGTCATGGTAACTCCGTTGATTAATGTTCTTCCTAGAGATAGATAGAGTTTTGTCAAGTGGAAGTTTTGACTCATGGAAAGGTAGCATAGAGGGCTAATTTGCCTGCTGCAAATAACATGTACCATCCAGATAAAAAAGTGCACATAATGTAAATGGGTCAGTGGGTTACTGCTTTTGTCAGTGAGATCCTTTTGATACTTGCAGTTTATAAGTCAAAATCCTAAAATAGAACAGTGAGCTATTAACTTTCATGTTTTCCCCAGTCTGATTACCCTATGGTTGCAAAAAGGGTTCATTTGAATAGAAATCAATTCTGGTTATTAAAGAGAACCCCCAATCATGATATTACATTCTAATTTCAGTGTGTTTCTCTAAACCAATCACTATTAAACTATACTGCGTACTAGTATGGATGTCATGTCACTCCTACACCGTGTAGTCCTTTGTCTTATGTAACATTTCCTATACAAAGATTTACACACATATGAGTAAGTGCTCTGCCACCCTACACTGGTATGAGCGGCGCTGTAAATCAAGTTAAATTTATCTGAGGGAGAGTATGGTTATGGAGACTTGAGGG
This sequence comes from Lissotriton vulgaris, assembly GCF_964263255.1. Classification (NCBI taxonomy): domain Eukaryota; kingdom Metazoa; phylum Chordata; class Amphibia; order Caudata; family Salamandridae; genus Lissotriton; species Lissotriton vulgaris. Next base: position 646,743,332 of record NC_141700.1, on the reverse strand, counting down.
GCACTGATAAAGGGTGGTAGTGAGGGAATCAGTGACAGTGGGAGTCTTTGAGGGGGCACCAACAAACATTGTTGTACAGGGCTCCACCAGCGCTCATGCCACCATTGCCCTTGAGGTCAGTCCGACTCACCCATTGGTCCCTCCGTTGGCCTTGTTTCAGCAGTAGTATCTGTAACTCACCAGGGGTCGACAATGCATGATTTGCCAGCACACCAAACTAAGTTCACAATCTTCACAGTCTCTCTGCTTCATGCACAAGCACTTTTAACATGTGCAGCCTGCCTTGGGGCCACTGGAATTATGCACCAATGGAGGACAAAATTATGCTGCAGTGTTGACTAAATGATGCAGCAAAAAAGAGTCTGGAATGTAATGCAGTATATTTTCTGATACTTTATTATTTTTTCATTTTTACCAACGCTAACAGTCTCTGGAAAAAATGTTGCCTTATTAGTAGTAATCAGGAAAACGTTACTTCATGCCTAACCATGTATTTGTCATGATGAAGGAGGACATTCTCTTCCTGTATCTAAACATGGGAACCAAGTCAAACAACATACGTTTCGGAAAAAAACTTGAAAAGCAAACTTCTCAAACTCACTAAGTCATGGTGGAATATGGAGATCAAATTAAGAATAGCAGGATAAATTCTTACCCCACCAGATCAAAATCTAACCTTCTAAATTCCTGCTAGAGCACACTGTTCTATCACATTGACACATTGACGTCCAATACTAGGAAGCACCCAAAAAGCAACCTGTAACGCTTTAAAAAACTACAAATTAGATAACTCGTCCTCAGGAAGAGCCCAATATATATTGCTCTACCATAGTCCTGTTTTGTGATTGATAAACCTTGTCCAATCCGTCAAGAGGCTGCTAAAGTTGTGGTCCTGCTTTATGGACCAATAAGTGATTAAATAGCGTCCCGACCCTGACATGTGGCCTGCCCGATATAGGTAACCCTTTTGCCATGTGAGACTTTTTTTAGTCTGACATGTTACTAACGTTGCTCCGCGCCTGCCTCTGACATCGCATATGTTCATTCTCTTAAGTCTTCACTAAAACTATGGAAACACAAATCGTGCTTCTATGATTGAAGTGGTCTATTTGCAAGCAGCAGTTAGGTGAACAGTTCAGATTGATAACCATGTTGTTGGTGTATTGATGGGAGGGTAAAGTTGCGTAGCACAACGCCTCACCAGAAGTCAAAACATTTCACTTAAAACCACTCTAAATCCCTATCTGGCACAGTCTCAAAACAATCTATATAATATTACACTTGGTTGATCAAAGCACGGAAAGCATTACATGATGGAACATTATACCAGCTAGCCTGTGACAAGGCTTAGTGTGCAACACAAACCACTTTAAAGCATGCCTTTGACGTTTAAACAAGAAAGAAGGAGCCAAGAGTTTCACACATCCATGTATGCCAAGTAACTCCTTCAGGCTCATGGCTCTCATAATTAAAGTGTGCACTTGTTACTGCCATAAATGAAACACCCAGGAAAAGAGGCTTCCTGCATTTCTTATCTTAATAAAGCGCAGCTGTGGGGTGATTGTGCGCCTTTCTTAACGTTTTCATGTGAATGGCAGCGTCCATGAGCTGCAAATGACATGAAAACTTTAAAAAAAAGAAAGGCACAGAATCACACCCCACAGCCCAGCTCTGGTTAGACAAGAAATGTAGCAAGTCTACAAACACAGCGTTTGCTTATAGGTGCTTCTAAAATCACACGCTGTGTTTTGGTGCTGCATTTCTTTTGTTCTCCAGAGTGTGGCTGAAGGGCATATCGTGTGCTTTTGTTTTAAGCATTCGTGTTAATCGCAGCTCGTGATGGGCTCTGCAAGTAACACAAATGCTTTAAACAAAAGCACGCAATGAGCCACACTGCCACACTCTAGAAAACGAAAGGAATTTAGCAGGAGGAAGCACTTGCTAAATACCTCTTACTCAGCAAGTTACAAATGCCGGTTTTTCACTCCTGCTTCGGTGGTGCGAATACTCTCTGAGATCTGTGTGCGCGCCACTCGCACAGCAGTGCGCGCTCGGGGGCACTGATGTGCGCGGGCGCCCAGCCGCGCGGCTTGCTGGGAACACTGGTCCTGACTGAATTTGATGTTTTCAAAATTATAAATGACAATGTAGACTGTATTACATCTGTTTGGCTTAATGAAGTGTTCATATTGACACAGGCCTATACCTCAGAGGTATATGTTGTTTTGTTTTAGTGAATGTGCATGGTATGTCTGTAGTGAGAAAGATTCAGTGTGGATGTGTTGCTTAGTGGTTTATCATCTGTTTTGGAAAAATTGTATCTATTTGTACATATTTTGTATATATTTTGTATATGCACAAGAAAGGTTCTTGAAAAAATGAAACAATAATCAGAAAAAATGATTTAAATAAACTAGAAACACATGTTACATCAGATTGTTATGTTTTGTTCATAACAGATCTCTGGCCATTAGAAATTAAGTTAGTCCAGAACTGGCAGTTGTGTTGTTAGTTTAGCTGGGTCACTCAGGGCAGGGGCACACACCCTTCACCATGCAAGGGACTTTTCCATTTAAACTCCACCAAACTTTTGGGTCACATACTGCCACATATCTCTGCTGAGATGGATTGGAAAATGATACTCACTTTTTCAGTGTGTTATTACAGCAGTCAACAGTCAGTGTTAAGTAGGTCTTGCTGCAAACTGCCGGGCGCCTAGAAGCTCTTGCCCAATGTCTTGTGCTTTTTTAAGAAATAAAAGGAATGCATCCATAACAGTTATTACACACAATGTGAAGTCACATTGGACAGATGAAAAGCATACTATAACTTCACAAGACACTAGTTACTGGTCAAGCAGAACAATGGGTGCCCACAAGAGCCCCCCTCTTCAAGGGATCATGGGAACCTGTATGCATGTGCATACCATTAGCACCCCCTACTGGCCTTCCTGAACCCCTCTCTGTTGAGCATTCTCACAAATTCCATAAAACCCAACCAGCCTCGAGACATAATCTCATTTGTTTCCTTACTGCAACACAAAGAGCATTTTACTCCAAAGGGTTAAAGTAATCTCAGCTGCAAGGCGGCAGAATGAAAGTATTTCAGACTCAAATGCTGATGTTATTTGTTGTGAAATTCGATTGGGGAGAAATGGGATTTCGATCACGGCAGCTGCTCCAGGGGAACGCTGCTTTTGTTTGATGGAAATACCCAACTTGGTACAATTATCGCAAAATAAGCGACCAGGATGGAGGTGGGGAGGGTAAGGGACGGGATGGCCTTTTCTCTCTGCTGGAAGGCTGGAGAAGCATACATCTGGTTTCTATAAAGCTATAGAACAAAATATTGACAGGCCCGTGGGGAATACTGAGCAATGGTCAGTGCCTTCAAATGTCAGCTGGGCCTTGCAGAGTCAGTCACTCGGAATCTGACATGTCACTTTATCCATCCATTCTTACCGGCAAGGGTAAACCGGACAAGTATAGACGCGATAACAAAAAAAATAAAAAAATATAACACGACCGAAATTTAGGTATACTTACAAAACAAACCAGTGTCCAATAGACAACTGCCATGGGAAACTGGTTGCCCTTGCTGCGATCCTTATTGGTTGGAAATTCGAAAAGCATACAAGTATGTAAAGCAACTCAATTACAGTGATATCTGCTGTGTTAATACAACAACCTTTTGGAAATGTATAACGGAAAATATATTTTTTTAAAGTGGTGGATGGATTGCTTGGATTAATCTCAGCCACTGGTAATTATTGTGGGCTGCAATCCAGTTCATCATTTTTGTTTCCAACCATTCCACCTCAGACAGGAGACAACCATATGCAAATCAGCAATGCAGTTTTTTATATAGCGCAAACTCGACCCGATAGAGCGCTTTATGTGAGTATCAGTTGCATTTCACCAGGACACATACATTTTTGGCAGGCACAGGGAGATGAAGTGATTTGTCCAGAATCACAGGATGTTGAGCCAACGCTGAGACTCGAACCTGGTTCCCCAGCTCCAAAGTCACTGCTCTGGCAGTTAAGCCACATCCTCTACCTTTTGCATATGGCCAGTTCCTGTCTGAAGTGCACAGTGGGAAAAAATCTTTGAGCTGGTATGCAGCAGTGGTTGATTACTAGTAGCTGACATTAATAGAAACGATAAGACCATCCGCCATGTTTTTTTTTGTTTTCCTCTTTACACTAATGGGCGCAACACTCATTGCTGTGAGATGAGTGGCCCAAGTGACGAATGACACAATGCCATAAAACAAAGTGCATCTCAGTGGCCATGGTTCCATGAAAAAAGCAGTCGTGCTGCAGGGGTGGGCAAAGTCGTGGCCTTTAGATGACTTGGCCCAATGCAAAGTTTTACAGATCCTGCCAGCTGCAGTTCCATTTGATACATGAATAGAGGCATGCACCAGTTAATCCCCTACAGCCAGATATCTCCCCTTAAGGGACATGACTTCCTTCTGCAGAGGACGGGGCTTTGGCTGCCTAGTTTTGGTGCTGACCCTCACCACACAGCTGCCTCCCTGGAGCAGAATCAGGCAAACAGCCAATGTTCTGAAGGTCTGCACAGTGGCAGTTCACCTCTGCCACATCTCTTACAGGACTTGCAGTGCACATCCGCCAAGAGATGGTAGGCTGCTCTGGGCCCTCAGCAGGAATGTTCTGCTCTTGCACAGGACCCTCTTTCTCTCCCATTATAGGATTTACATGTAATGGGGCGTGTGATATTCCTGGCAACCTTTTTGTGATTCTATTCATGAAGGTGAATTGGCTCATAGACATGAGTTCAGTAAAGGGTTTCTTGGCAGGGATAAATGCATACGCAGGTGTTGATTTCTTAGGCAGGAGAGCAGAAAAATTGCAGAGCTAAGGGCTAGATGTAGGTAATAAAAATGTACCGATTCTAAAATACCGAATTTTACTGATTCGGTATTTTAGAATCGGTAAATGCTATGTAGATAAAAATTCGGTAAGTATTACCGAATCGGTACGATTCGGTATTTACCGAATTGGTATTTACCGATTCGGTAATTCCCATTCATTCCTAAGGGCCTGGAGGCCCATAGGAATGAATGTGAATTACCGAATCGGTAAATACCGATTCAGTAAAATAGGGAAACATTCAAGGGTGGCAGGGTGTCACATTGGCACCCTGTTGCACCCCTGAATAGTGCTTGTGTGCACATGTGGCACACATACATGCCCTAAGGGCATGTATGTCTGCCACATGGCACTGTTGAAAATGCACAGATTTGCATTTTCAAAGGTATTTGGTATTTAACACCGACTAATAGTTGGTGGTAAATAACAATCCTTACAGCACAGAAGCATTCTTAAAAGTGCTTCCTGCATGCCATTTACCGATTCGGTAAATACCGAATCGGTAAATAATGATTCGGTGAAAAAAACGGAATAGGTAAATACTGATTCGGTATTTACCGCATCATCCCCTACATCAGAAATGGCTCAATACCCGTCGGTAAGCCTGAAATTTACCGAATTTTGGGTTTACCGACCGGTAATGGGCCACCTACATCGGGCCCTAAATCCCTTACAAGAGTTGGAAGCGGGTGTTCTGTAAATCATGGTTTCGTAATGAAAGTTTAGGACCACCCACAAATATGTGTACTTGTACATCATCCTTTCAACTTCTACACTTGAAATAGATGGACATTTACTCCAGCCTATGTTTTCAGTAACTCCCCATCCCATTTGGAAAGTACCTGTACTATCACAAGAGCTGTATTTCGTTATATCATCCATGAATTGTATACATAGAGCATTCATTTGTTTTAATTGTTGTGCACCGCAGCATAAATGTTTAATTGATTTTGCCAGCTCCCCAGAGGCGGTGCCAATGCTTCCATAAAGATGTCACATGCTCCTTACTTCATAGAGCCACAGTAATTATAAAATAAATGTGCATACTTGGAAGAAACACTCTCCAAGATTTCCCACACTCCTGTCATGTACCTAAAAGCAATTCTTTAGGAAATGAAACAGTAGCGACCGGTATCTGGACAAAGTGGCGGAGCTGGGTGGGGAGAACTGGGGATGGACACAAAATAAAAATAAAATACCTTACCTGCATCCACGTTCTGATCTGCCTCCGTAAACTGCAGGCACAGGCTCCCAGAATCCCCCATGGCCAATCCGGACATGGCATGAAAGAAGCACCAGGATTGGCCTGAGCGCCATGGATTTGCGCTCCCAGGTAGACTGGGAGCCTGTATCTGCTCTCGCCAACCCAGCAACGCAGCTGGGCTTGGAGACACTTCAGTGCATATGGCAGTTTGACTGTCCTGAGACGGCCGGCCAAACCATCATGCGCACTGATTAAAGTGCAAAACACTCTTTCACCAGCCTGTCATCTCTTGCCCCGCCCCCAAGTCCTGGCTCCAACAGCCAAAATAAAATGAAAATAAACAAGCGTTTATTATCGATTTATTTTTTCCTTTTTTGGATGGCTTGCAGGGGGGGTGACACTCCACCGCCACAGCAGAGGAGCCATACCTGAAATGGAATAGGCAAAGCATATTTACAGGGTGCCCTCAACCACTCAACCAACAAATGCGGCAGAACAAGTTAAGCTCTAGGAGTTCTGGTTGTTCCTTCAAAATGGAGACCAAGGAGGGATATTAGCAAAGGGCTTAAACAACAAGCACTGGTATAGCCACTAGGGCTTGCCTTTAAGACCTTATAAGTGTTTAGCCATGCTGCACATTGTCCTGGGGGCTGTGCCACCAGGGATTGAAGAGCTATACAATTACTACAAACTGGGTCATGCAGTCTGATTAAGGGATATATGCTTGCCTCAGGAAACATCTATGGACACATGCCAAGGCTTTTTAATGCACAGACAATGCAAGTCAACAGAACTATAACATTCTGTGTGCAACTGCATCATTAGAGTATTGAACAGTCTATGGAAAAAGCAGTGAAGTACTTTCCAATGGCGGAGACAGACATCATATCCCTCCTCCCCCAGGCCTCCTATTGACGAGGCGCCCTTCTCCAGCGTTTTCCATTCAAAACACTGTTCGCACCATCCATTTACCAGCAAGCCCCCCGGCCCCACCCTCTGTTCCAGGCCCCGGGCTATAGGAGCCCTGGACACAGCAACAACATCAAAAATGCTCCCATTTATCAGGTAGAGGGGAAATAATGAATAAACAGGGACGGCGACTGAATCAGCAAATCTCCACGCACCTAAAAACAAAAACAAAAAAACCTGACCTTGTGTAATGTAACTGGCGCTTTTGTAAAGTGCTCCAATAACTGCGGGTCAGTTGAGTTTGCCCTCTATAAAAATGCCCCCAAAACAGTAATCTGATCTCGTGTAATGTAACTAGCGCTCATGTAAAGCGTTCCAACACCTTCAGGTTGCTCGAGTCCACCTTGTAAAAATGCCTCGGATGTGCCTTGAATGTGAAATTAATAGAAGTCTAAGAGGAGGACGACAGAAAGAGGCAGCAGGGTGGGCATACAGCGACGTGGGAGGAGGTGGGAGGGACAAATGCTGCTCCTGTTTGTCAGGTAGAGAGGAAATATGAATAAACTGGGACGGCATCAGCATCACTTAATTTCCGTGCACCTAAAACCCAAAAAATGAACCTGACCTTGTATAATGGAACTGGTGCTTTTGAAAAGTGATTCAATACTTTCGCGTCAGTTGTGTTTGCGCTCTAGAAAAATGCCCCCTAAAAATGAATCCTACATTGTGCCATGTACCTTACGCTCGTGTAAAGCACTCCAACACCTTCGGGTCGCTTGAGTTTTCTTTGCGTGTTTGGGCGCTGGATGGAAGCACACATGAGCATGGTTGGACACAATGGCGGGATCAATCAATCAGCATTTGTAGAGTGCTGCACTGTCACCCCTGGGGGCATCTGGGTGCTGAGGTGGGAGGTCTGCATTGTGCCAGCTCCCCCCCCTGTGACAGGTCTTGAGGAAACAGCAAGAAAAGGGAAGAAATGAGCAGAAAAAGGCAAAACAGAGGGCAGAAAAACGATCAGAAAAGGCAAAACATTGGGCAGAAAAACTACCAAAAAGGTGAAACATAGCAGCAGAGGGCAAAACAGAGGGCAGAAAAATTTGCAGAAAAGGCAAAATGGAGGTCAGAAAAATGAGCAGAAAAGGTAAAACAGAGGGCAGAAAAACAAGCAGAAAAGGCAAAACAGAGCAGAAGAGGGCAAACATAGGGCAGGAAAACAAGCAGAAAGGCAAAATGGAGCGCAGAAAAGCAAAACACATGACAGAAAATGAGCAAGGAAGGCAAAACAGAGCAGAAGAGGGCAAAACAGAGGCCAGAAAATGAGCAGAAAAGGAAAAACAGGGCAAGAATCAAGCACAGGAGGCACAAACAGAGGTCAGCAGGTAGACCGGAAGCACAGGGTAGTGGATTGCCAGCAAACTGGACCAGGAAACTGACACAGGGGTAGCTGACACAGGGACCTGCTCCATGATTATTTTAAGAAGAATAGTATGACTTGCGAATGACCCCCAGCTTGAACAGCCTAACCCAGGACAGCAGTATGACCAGCCACTGGGATAGGCAATGCAGTGAAGGCTACACAACAGATAAAGTACTGGTAAATACTGCAGTGTCATTACTGAATCAAGATGAACAGAAGATGACCCCTTACGGTACACCAAAAGATACAAGAAATGCAGTAATGGACACATTTAATAAGGAAAGAAAACCAGTGGGGCAGAGAACTAGTGGGAGGAAACAGAACAGATATATCGCAAGCATCTCAATATCGTGTAAACTTTTCTCAGTGGACTCAGTTGGCAGGCTTTGGGTGAAAGGTAAGCACTTTCTTGTGAAGATAATGGACCCAAAAACATTTAGGCCTAGATGTAGGTAATAGCAAATTACCGAATGGTAAATACCGAATTTTACCGATTCGGTATTTACTATTCGGTAATTGCTATGTAGGTAAAAAAATTCGATAAAAATACCGAACCGGTAAGATTCGGTAATTACCGATTCGGTAAATACCGAATCGGTATTTGCCATTGATTCCTATGGGCCTTGAAGCCCATAGGATTCAATAGCAAATACCGATTCGGTAATTACCGAATCGGTAAAATTACCGATTTTACAAGGGGGACAGGGTGTCACTTTGACACCCTGTTGCACCCCTGTTACTGGCTTGTGTGCCATGTGACACACATACATGCCCTTAGGGCATGTCTGTGTGCCACATGGCACAGGTGTACATGCACAGATGTGCATGTACATTGGAATTCGTTATTTACCATGTAATAGTATTACATGGTAAATAACGAATCGGTAATGGCCTGAGGCACTGTTTCCAGTGCCACCTACATCTGTATTTACCGATTCGGTAAATTTACCGATTCGGTATTTTACAGAATCGGTAATTTTACCGAATCGGTAAATATACCGATTCTGTATATTTTAAGGCCCCTACATCTCCATTAGCAAATACCGGTCAGTAACGGCCGAAATCGGCCGTTACCGACCGGTATTTGCCGACCTACATCTGGCCCTTAGTGTAAAAAAGCTTTACTAGGGAACAGAGGATTAGATAGCATGGAACATTGAAACACACACTACATATTATGTTTAGAAGCCAAGAAAAAAGCCTACAGGAGCAAACCTACAAGAACTAAATATTAAATTACACACTAAAAAATGTATAAAAGAATCAACAGATGAGCTAACAAGTGCACAACTACAAGAAATGACGGTGTCAAGTAGCAAGGACTACTCACATAAATGGCAGAATTAAAGGTTTATGTCGTGTAACAGATGATGCTGGCTGGCAGTGCATCAGCATATGATCTTAGACAGTGCATCACTTACATAATGGCAGCTGCTTTATGGGGGAGTGTCAAGAAACTCATTACAAACCCCAGGAATATTGTTCAGTGTTTGTCCTGCCATTGTTGGACATGGTTTTACTCATGGTTAGGATAGAGATTTCTAGACTGAATGCAATGAATAGGCAGACAATGGGCAGGACATCAGAGCTGTGGATGCCATTAAAAAGTAAGCACAGGTAGGATCCTGCAGAGAGCTAAAGGCCAGTCGATTTTTCTAAAATATATGGAGACCAGGTGGTCCCTTTGCTGGCTGTAATGTAAAAGGAGAAACACTATAGGGCACATTCAAAGGAAAATTTAACAGAGTCCTGATGATGGTCATTTCAAAACTTGCCATGGACCCATTCCTGTGAAATTATTGTCCTATCTCCCTGGTCAATGTGAATGTCAAGATCCCGCTGACAGTGATGGCATCATGGATGAAAAGAGTGATACCAGCTTTTGTATATGACACTTACGTAGGCTTTGTAGCTGGTACTTCAATGTGGGCCAGCATGAGAAAGTACATTCCTATTCTGTGACAGGAAGGGTACATCAGAGTAATGGGTTTCCAAACTTTGCTTTGCCCCTTTACTTTGTCTGATATTTACTTTCTCACGGTAACTTCAAAAGCACATTTACTTTGTCTGTATTAATTATAGTACATCACCAATGCTATTAAATCAGAAAACAGCTTTTAAGGTCAGTATAATTTAGTGGTAGAGGTAAAGAAATCTCAAAATTATTAGTAAATAATATATATGATTTCAGTTTAATTCTGGATTAGGTACAGGATAAGTAATACTGTAATTCATTGAAATATAATCTAATTAAAATCTTCTCACGGTTTGATTTGGATTTAGTACTTTTTTCTCTATTATGTTTTTTGAATTCTTTTCTCTCGGGAGTCCAATAAAAATAATATGAGGTATGATGTGTTACACTTTTTGGGGAAAAAAATACCGGTAAATGATGTATATTGAAACAAAGTATGTACCTGAATTAATTTTTTGGCTTTAAAATACAAGTATTGTGAAAACAAACATAAAGGAAGTGACTTCTCCACTGTGAGCAAAAAGTACAAACTGGGCTGAGTTTTTAGGGTAGTTAGTTCTATGTCAAGTTTCTCTTTAGGGTCTACAACAATCGCCCGTTGCCACTCTCACGTACAGGCATTGAACAACCCTTCAAACTTCTAAATACAAAACGATTTTCATCCTAAGGCAATTCACTTAACCATCAACACCCTTCATGCATGCACTACTCCAGACAACAAACAGTTAAAACAAACAAATGTAGCAATATCTAACTGGAAGAAACAAGATGTCTGGATGTAGGACCTCTTCCCTCCAGTAAGAAAGTATGAGTATGCATGGACAGTACAAATAGCTCTCATGCATGGAGTTTTTGGGGAATTGAGGGCACTTTGCAAATACTTTATAGGCTACCATCTTTGGAAGGTCAATTAGGGCATCAGATGGGACCGTTCTCTATTGCTCTGGTTGGGCTATGCTCCTGGTCGATCTCGATTGCAAGTTTGCCAGCATTGATTATTAAGCTTGTCTGAATTTTAATAGACCCTTAGGGAGTTAGGAGGAAAGATTAGCCCCATGAAGTATAAGAGACATTCCTGGGAAAATGCAAGGTAGGGTAGATCTCCACTCCCAATGCAATGAAGAAGTAAGATCAAAAAGATGTATCTCAGTGTGTTAAAGAGCTACAAAGACCTAGGTGAGGTATGCAGTCTTTACCCTACCGTCTTTACCCTGCAGGACTTTACAATGCGGGTAAGTTCCATACAGGTAACTACTACGCAGGCCCTTATCGGTACTTATCACACACTTAAGTGTTTTTTGTTTGTGATAATTATTATAGCATTTAAAAAAACTAGGGTTTAAGTGTTAAAATATGGGTAATGGTTCAGTGTGGTAAGAATAAGGAAGTACAGAGGTAAATAGAGGTACGGGGTTTTAGGGTTCAGTGGCAAGCAGAGGTAAAGGAAGATGAGGTGTTTTTAGTCTTTATGGAATGGTACAAGCAAAGAGAGTTAAGGATTTGGGGTCTTAAGGGTGGCTAGTCACAAAGGGAGGTAAGAGTTTTGTATGGTTCACAGTGGGTAAAATTAGGTGAAAATGTCAGTTTAAACATAACCTTTTCTACTAAAAACGCCCTGATGCCCAAGAGCTAACTCACGAAACTATAACTAACTCATGCTCTTGCCATGCACTTCTTATAACCTCACAGATTACAGCACTCATGACAAGTTCTGTAACTTCATTGATAACATCACTAATGCCAATTGAATTTACATCATTGATGACAACACTGTATATGGTGGGGGCACACGTTATATTTTCTTGAGTTAACTCCAGGTGATCACTGTACCCCCACCATTCCCCCTTATATCCTATTTTCCCCAAGTCCTGTAATGGCAAATGCAACATTTTTGTTGACTTTGCGTCCAGCCAATTACTGTTTCAGTGGGCTGGCAGGGTGGGTACTGGTATCACTGTCTTGCGGCATTTTTGTTTGCTGGAGAGTTGCCGATTATGTTCCTACTTGCAGCGCTTCAAAATAAACAACCGAAAAACAGATGGTTTAAAGCGTGCTTAAAGCATACTTAAAACCATATGTTTTTTGCATTGAAATTTAGAAGAGCTCAAAGTAGGAATGTGGCTGGCAAGTACCCAGCAACAAACTCAGCCCCCACCTGCAGTAAAACTGGCCTGACTCTGCTAGCCCACTTAAAGCGCGTGGTGCCCAGTAGGTCAGTCCACCTCCTCCCACCAATCACAATGCTCTCCCACGGGACTCGCAGGAGCTTCATGCTCCTGCGGAAGTGATGGGGCTGATGGGGGAAAAAGCCTTCTTGCCTAATCAGATTGCTCTATATTTTAAAATTGCAAGCATGTGGGAGTCCCACAAACCCAGATATCTATAGATGTTGACTATATTTATTTAAAAAACTACTCAAAGGATTTGCACCAAATCACAAAAATGCCTTTGGAAATGGCACAGGGAAATAGAGTTTTGGGACCCCCTTTTTTCTCTGCCCCTGCTTGATGGACCACCCCAAAACCTTCCAGTAAGAAGTTGAGGTGGATGACCTGTTACGTGAAAACACCCCACACAGTAACACAAAGACATGTAATGCCCGTGGGTTGGTATGCTTTGTAAATCCAAGCTCACTAAAGTCTCATATTCTTATGGTGAATGATGATTGATCTATGTGGTCTGTCACATGTATTCCATTGTCATTTTGATTCATAGGGAAGAGGCATATAAAGAGTCCTCTTTGTGTCAGTTAATGAAATTAATTCCACAGAGTACCCTGACACTAATTATTGGTGGTGTATATGTTTGGCTCCTTCATAAAGTTCCATACAGTGGGCCTCATTTATGAGGCTTGCGTCAGTTTTGCGCTTCCGATGCGTCACTTTTTGTGACGCATCGGCGGCGTTAAACATGCCACCTGTTGCGCACTATTTACAAAGTGACGCATCTAAGCAGATGCGTCACTTTGTAAACCCCTGCGCTACATTATACCTGCGTCAGTTATAATGTATGCAGGGGTGGGCGTTCCCCTGCAAAATGCCTCGTAGAAGTGACGCAGTGAAATCTATGAGATTTCACTGCGTCACTTCTAGTACGCCGTTGCGTCAAAATCCTGCGCCTGCCTCACAGCAGGCATAAGATTGACGCAGGCCCTTTCACATGGGGCTTGCCCCATGTGAAAGGACGCATTCCTGGAGTTGCGTCACTTTTGTGACATACTCCAGCAATGCGTCACTTTTGCGCTTACAGATACGTCAGAAATACTGACGTATCTGTAAGTCCTTGCGACATGATGCGTCATATATTAAATATGACGCATCAGGTATGTCGCAAGGAGTGCGCACTGAGAAGCGACGCATCGCTGCTTTCACACAGCGATGCGTCATTTCTCATAAATGAGGCCCAGTGACTTTTAGCACCTCTTAGACATTTAATAGAGGGTGCTCCCTTTTGTCCAGGTGAAGACCGAGTCATGTTTAAATCACCCCCCTATGGATCAAAACGTTGACCTGAATTCTATTTAATACTTGAAAGTTGTAGTTAATGAATTGGCAAGACTGAAAAAATGGACAACTTACCTTATTATATTATAATCACATTGGTCAAACTAAGCATCCTTTCTTTGTTCTGTATTAATGTCTGGTCAGTCATTCACTCACCATGAGCATGGTTCTGCTGCTCTTTTTTCGAACACCAAACTTGTGATTTGATTGCTTATACAACATATGTTTCACTTACAATGAAAATTCAAAATTGGTGTGTACTTCGCTTTTATTAATTGACTCAAAGAGAGCTCTTAAGATACCTCTGCCCTAGGAGATAATATATTAAACTGAATACATCTGACAGAATCACCGTTGTACATAATCATATTAGAAGCCCAGATTCTGAGGAATACACAGTTACCTTAACTGTAAAAAATGTCATCCACAGGTTACGCATAGTTGTTGCTGTGCAACGCATCCTTGACAGTTGACCTCCACAAATCAGGATTTAAGGTACTTTATTCAGTGACCCTAACTTGGTCCCTGTGTCCAGTCTGCGCTCCATCATGGTTGGCCTGAACTTGTGACTTTGTACCGGTCCTGCATGACCAGATAACCCCAGTTGGCACATTGTGCATTTAGGCACTGTTTTTCCTTAAAATATTTGAAATCGCATGTCTCCGGTTTTACTCATTTATTTTTGCTGTTTTGGTCTCAAATAATTTAATTTATTAAATTCTACTCTATTTTCCTAAATTGGTGGGTCATGTTTTTTCTTGTGTTGTGTTTCCACTTTATTACTGTTTGAAGTGCTGTAAAAATACATTACACGTTACCTCTCAGTTATACCTGCCTGTTTTGTGCCAAGCTTCTAGAAGGTTAAGCACAGGTTAATTTGGGGTTTGCTTCTGTTTCACCCTGACAGAGATGGTGGTTGCTGCTTGAGGTGGATTTCGCCCCTCCTCAACTCATAACCAGGTGTGGTCTGAACTCGTGAACTGTGAAGTTCAGTGGAATTACCCAAAAACTCTGCAAGACTCCTTGAAGTTCAGAGACCGATGGAAATGTGGCATGTTGTGCTGCTTGCACTGATTTTGCATTGTAAAATCAGTGCAAACAGCACCCCGTGAGGACCAAAGGGCTTTGCTTCTTTCTGCCTCTTCAGTAGAGTTTCTACTCAAGTCACAGCTTTCTCACCATGAGTGGCAGCTTTCACAATGCAAGCAGTAGTGACCTGCTTTGACCGCCTGCGTTAAGAAATCTCCCCAGGAGGCGGTCAGGTGCTTGATTTTATTGCAAGCGCTCATATAGTTGGTGAGCCACACATGAGAAAAATCTCTGCCACACGGTTTGGCCATATTAAGGTGCAAACAGTGCTTTTAATTTTTTCCCCAGC
The DNA here is from genome assembly GCF_964263255.1 of Lissotriton vulgaris. Taxonomy (NCBI): domain Eukaryota; kingdom Metazoa; phylum Chordata; class Amphibia; order Caudata; family Salamandridae; genus Lissotriton; species Lissotriton vulgaris. Next base: position 646,728,046 of record NC_141700.1, on the reverse strand, counting down.
ATATAAGTCCATAAACCTACCTGAGTAATCACTTTCTTTCATATTACATCTGTAACTATGTAGAATAATTCAGATAACTTTCAGTATAATCATGACACCAAGGAGGGTTTTAGCCTAGGCAAGATCATTTCTATTCTCCTCCGACTCAAATCGCATAACTTCTTTACACCGTTCCTTAAAAATCAATCAATCAATCAGGGTTTTGTAAAGCACACTACTCACCTGTGAGAGTCTCAAGGCACTGGAGGTAGGTGTGGACATCTCCATTGGAGTCATTCCAAGAGCCAGGTTTTGAGGTTCTTCCTGAATTGGAGCAGTGTTGGGCTCCAAAGGAGATGAAGGGGGAGTTTGTTCCAGGTCTTGACTGCGAGATAGGAGAAGTATCTTCCACCTACTCTGGTCCTGTAGAAACAGGGAGGGTGGCTAGGGAGAGATCGGCTGAGCTGAGGTTTCTCTTGGGGGCTTGGAAAGAGATTTGGTTGTTGAGGTATTGGGGTCCGGTGTTGTAGAGGGCCTTATAGGCATGTGTGAGCAGCTTGAAAGTTATTCTTCTTTTAATGGGGAGCCAGTGGTGGTCTCAGAGTTGCTGGGTGATGTGGTTGTGCCATGGGATATTGAGGATAAGTCTGGCTGCAGCTTTCTGGACGGTCTGGAGTTTGCAGAGGAGTTTGTTGTTGATTATGGTGTAGAGGGCGTTGCCGTACTCCAATCGGCTGGTGATGCGCGGATGAGTGGCAGTTTTCCTAGAGTCATGGGAATAGCCACTTGAACATCTTGTGGAGTATGCTGATGGTGTTGAAGCATGCAGAGGATACAGCGTTGATTTGGCGATTCATAGTGAGTGATTAGTAGAGTATGATGCCGAGGTTGTGTGCATGGTCGGTTGGGGTGTTGGTCTCTGAGGGCGGGGGAGCCACCAGGTGTCATCCAATGCAGAGGGAGTGGAGCCGAGGATGAGGACTTCTGTTTTCTCTGAATTGAGGTTCAGGCAGCTGGCCCTCATCCCGGTCGCACCAGCTTTCATCTCTTCTTGGAAGTTGTGCATGGTGATGTCAGGTTCCTTGGTGAGGGAGAGGATGAGCTGGGTGTCATCGGTGTAGGAGATGATGTTGATCCTGTGGTTTCTGATGATGGTAGCATGGTGGGGGCATGTACACATTGAAGAGTGTGGGTCTGAGGAAAGAACCTTGGGGTACTCCGCATCTGATATCTTTTGGTTCTGAAAGGGCAGGAGTGTTATTCTCTGTGTTCTTTCTGGGAGAAATTACAAAATCCAGTCTAAGGTCTTTCCTTTGATGCCGGCGTCATAGAGCCTGGTGGCCAGTGTGCAGTGCAAGACGGTGTTGAAAGTTGCTGAAAGGTCCAGGAGGATTAGGGCTGCTGTATGGCCTTGGTTGGGAAGGGCCTGTATGTCGTCGGTGGCAGCGAGGAGGGCGGTCTGAGTATTGTGGTTGCTGCAGAATCTAGATTGAGAGGTGTCTATGATGTTGTTGGGTTCTATGATTTGTGCTAACTGGGCGTTCACTGCCTTTTTGATGACTTTGGCTGCAAAAGGAAGCAGTGAGATGGGCCTGAAGTTCTTGAGGTCTGTCGGGTCTGCAGAGGGCTTCTGTAGGAGAGGGTTGACTTTGGCACGCTTCCAGTTGTTGGGTAATGTGGCTGTCTCAAGGAAGCAGTTGATAGTTTGGCGTACCTCGGGTGCAATGGTAGTGGCATCCCTGTGGAAGATGTGCGGTGGGCAACGGGTTAGAAGATGCAGCGGATTGGATGGTCTTAATTTTTCTTTAGGGTGTCTTCTGTGGTGAGAGGGGTCCGGGTAAGGAGGGTCTGTTGGGTGGCATCATTGAGGGTGGGGGTTGGGGCGATGTAGTGGTCTTGGTCACCGAAGTTGTGGTAGACTGTCTTGATTTTCAGGTGAAAGAAGGAGCTGAGTTTATTGCAGAGGGCTTGGGAGTGCTAGATTTAAGTTGTTTTGCAGTTGGGTCTGGCAAATTCGTGCATGATGGTGAAGAGTTCATTGGAGTTGTGGGCATTGGAGAGGATTCTGTCTTGGCTTAAGTTTGTCTTTGTTGATTTGATGAGTTGGTGGTGTGCTGTGATGGCTGTTTTGTTGGTGTTCGTGTTTCTGGGATTTTGCTTTTTTGACACTTCTTTTCCAGTCATCGGCAGGAGTGCTTGTATTCTTGGAGAGCTGTGGGTATGAAAACCCAGGTTTTTAGCATTCTTACTATTTCTGAGAGAAATGTCTTTCGACAGTAAAAAGACACAAAAAGAAGCTTTAAAAGCATCCCTAACCATCTCTAGAGAGGCAGTCTTTTGATTTTGTTGAAAAAATCCTCTATATCAATGGCCTTTTAAATCCACTATCTGCAGTAAAAGAGCTGAGTGGTCAGAGAAGCCATTGGGTAGGACCAGCATATTAATTAGCTTAATAGCAGTGCTTATGGGAAACAGTTCAATTTGAGCAGCCGGTTTAAATCTACTCGAAGTGCGGGTATATTTGCTCTCATCTATAAATAATGCACACCAAGCATCAAACAGATCAAATTAGTCAGATATCGCTTTATTAATTTGTCTGTCTTTGACTTATGTTGTTTCTTATGTAGGGATGGTAAATCAAGAGCTGGGTTCTGAACAAAATTAAAATCTCCCTCAGTCAGTACTATTCCCCGGGCAGTTAAACGAAATTCAAAGAGAGGTGACATAGGATCTATATTGCCTTCCATTGGGTGTATTAACTAGTATTTATAAAATTGCAGCTGTCGAACAGTTTACCCAGCATCAAAGGCCATCCTTATTGAGGTGCCTTGAATGCACTTGCTTATCTAAATGCTTAGCTATAAAAATCTCAATTCACCTGTGTGCAGCACCAGTTGAAGTGAAACACGTGAGCTCCATCCAAGAAGAAAACATCTTACAGCTTAACTTGGAAAATGAGGGTTTTCTAGCAATAAAATAATAACATGCAAGAGCCCACATTTCAACAGTACCTACCATTCCTCTTGCTACTAACACAATAGACAATAAAATTTAAATCTTTAATGTATCTTCATACTATAAATTGCTATTAAAATCCACCCAACTTGTAAGAAAGTGCTTGAATTGCCTAAAGTGTATATTAGTGTGTACATATGCAAAAAAGTACAAGGTGATACCAAAACAAGCACAAATAGCAAACAGAGTGCAAAGTGTGAAGTGAATAGAGAAGTGCATAGTAAATCTCCCAGTCCTCCCACGTGTCGCATCCAAACTCTGGCTTGGGCTTAATTTCTGCCCCACTGATATACCAAATATTAATCCAACATGGAGTATATTTGTCATGGTCAAAATTCACATTTAATTTACAAATTATATATCTCCTACTAGTGCCTACTTTTATATTCTCTCAGTGCATGACACCCCCATGAGGCCCTCTTCTTAAAGCTGGTGAGGAGTTCCGCCAAACCTCCTGTTTTAAGCTCCCTCCCCAAGCCGAAAGGTAACCAACACCATGACAAGGTGTTGTCATTATTTCCCCGTTCCTGCATGGTCCCCTCTTCGTCCATGCATACATGTGACCCCATTCTATCATTTGGCCCATGTGTTTATTTTCATATTTTTTATTTTTATTTATTTAAACGTATAAAGCGCGCAGCTACCCGCAGTGGGTTTCCAGGCGCTCAGGGACAGACTAAAGGAGAAGAACTTGCATGCTGATTTTGCTGATAGGAAACTTCTATTTACTGCTGAAAGAGACAAGTTTTTAGTCCCTTGCGGAAACGAAAAAGATTGGTTTCTGTCTTCAGGGTCACAGGAAGAGTGTTCCAAGATTTAGGACCCAGATGGGCAAAAGAGTGGCCTCCCATTTTTGCTAGCCTAAATCTGGGAACGGAAAAATCACCATTCCCTGAGGATCGCAGAGTTCGGCTTGGCTTATAGGCCTGGATGATGTCCTGAAGATATTTGGGAGCTGAGCCTTGTTTGATTTTAAAAATGTGACAACAGGCTTTGAATTTAATTCGGCTCGGGATTTTGAGCCAGCAATTCTACTCTTGGGTAAATACCACCCTTTGAACTTTCCTATTTGTATATCTTCCCCCTTTCAGCTCTGTGAAGAAGGAATGTGCATCTGACACCAGTAAAAAAAAACAAAATCGCCCTTTTGAGAGAACTTTTTCTTTGAGGTCTGCACTAGAGAGGCCTGGGTGGCGGCAGCAGCTTGAAATATTGGAATCATAGTTCTAAATACTTTGCACCTGTGTGCAGTCTCAATAGTTTGAATCAAGAGTGGGCGTAATTGGCGTAATTCTCTCTAGCGCAATTACTCATAATTACATCAAAATAAATTACTCTTAATCATGAGTAATTGAATGAGAAGCATAATCCAGCATTTAGCACTATTTTAGAAGCGCAAAATGAGCCCTCGCATAATTAATGAGCCTGGGGATACATCTTGCACTAAGTAAATAGCAATAATTGCTACAGGACATGAACAGTAGTAGGCAGCAGATGCTGGCTTTCTCTTAGTTTGCTGTTCCTGTGCTCCTGCATTCTGATTTGTGCCCCAAGTTACTCTTAATTACCGAACCTGGCGTAGTTGCATTATTTTGGCAATTTCCCATCACAGAAGTAACTTACTCTGATCGCTCCAGCATAATTAAAATTTCTCCCAGGCCTACTCTGAATGCATATGAAAAGAAAACTCTTTTTGAGCAGAAAAGGTCTTCTCTTTAATAGCCTTTGATTGAGTCATCTCTTTGATCCTTTAAGCCACAAATTTGACTAAGATAGGTCATGGAAATGTCTCCTTAGTTGTGATATGTGATGGAACCTTATGTGCTTGCATTATTGGCAAACCTTTTGGAAACTCTGGAGGAACATATGACCTTGTTAAAGATTCAAAGAAAAACCAAAGGGGATGATGGACGGAGCGTTGACAATACAAACACTAACCCCCAGTCAACTGATCTGGGTTTATTCCATCACCGTTCTTTAGCTTACTCCGCCACCCCAGTTCAGACATGGCCATATGCAAATCAGTCTGACCCTGTGCCTCATGGGAACAGTCCAGCCCGAACTGCCAAACCATGTCTTCCCTGGACCGGAATCAAGCTTCTCAGGACCGGTTTCTGCCATTACAGCCGTCTTCAGCCTGGCTTGCTTGAATCCAGTGGCAAAGTGAGCAAGGGACTCACGTCTGAGCATACCCTGCCAACTTAGAGCGAACAAAGAAAAACCAAAGGGGATGATGGACTGAGCGTTGACAATACAAACACTCACCCCCAGTCAACTGAACTGGGTTTAATCCATCACCGTTCTTTAGCTCACTCCGCCACCCCAGTTCAGACATGGCCATATGCAAATCAGTCTGACCCTGTGCCTCATGGGAACAGTCCAGCCCGAACTGCCAAGCCATGTCTTCCCTGGACCGGAATCAAGCTTCCCAGGACCGGTTTCTGGCATTACAGCCGTCTTCAGCCGGGCTTGCTTGAATCCAGTGGCAAAGTGAGCAAGGGGCAAAGTGAGCAAGGGACTCTCGTCTGAGCATACCCTGCCAAGTTAGGGCGAACAAAGAAAAACCAAAGGGGATGATGGACAGAGCGTTGACAATACAAAAACTCACTCCCAGTCAACTGATCTGGGTTTAATCCATCACCGTTCTTTAGCTCACTCCGCCACTCCAGTTCAGACATGGCCATATGCAAATCAGTCTGACCCTGTGCCTCATGGGAACAGTCCAGCCCGAACTGCCAAGCCATGTCTTCCCTGGACCGGAATCAAGCTTCCCAGGACCAGTTTCTGGCATTACAGCCGTCTTCAGCCGGGCTTGCTTGAATCCAGTGGCAAAGTGAGCAAGGGAGTCACGTCTGAGCATACCCTGCCAAGTTAGGGCAAACAAAGAAAAACCAAAGGGGATGATGGACAGAGCGTTGACAATACAAACACTCACCCCCAGTCAACTGATCTGGGTTTAATCCATCACCGTTCTTTAGCCCACTCTGTCACCCCAGTTCAGACATGGCCATATGCAAATCAGTCTGACCCTGTGCCTCATGGGAACAGTTCAGCCCGAACTGCCAAGCCATGTCTTCCCAGGACAGGAATCAAGATTCGACATAGGAAACAAGCCCCACATTTTCTTTCTTTCCTTCAGCTACTCCAGTAATTCTCAAACTTGATCACCTTGAATGATTCTCCAGTTGTTAGTGCCTTTCCCGAACCGTAATGATCTTCTTCTCGAATTAGCTACCTTGTTCAGATACCGCTTGCAACTAATCCTTGCAGCGGAAAACTGATTGCTCCAACTCATCACATCTGGCTGAAAATGGAGTCATTTAACCCACAATATTGCTCAGCTGCTGCTTGATTTCATTTGCCATTTCGGTCCGCTGATCATCCATTGATTGGATTTTTCCAGGAACCTTTTTTAGTAATTGCATTGATGTGGACCTCTTTGCCTACCGTACTTGTGGGAGCTGCCTCAGGGGCTTGCTGAGATGGATCCTTTTTCTCAGACAGCAAAGAAGCATCCTTACTAACAACCTTTCCATCTATTATGACCCTTGGACTGCTGACAGGAGCAGTTGAAGTACTCTATGTTAGCCCCAGAGGAGTCATCCTATGTGGTCCTTGATTGACTGGTTCTGTTATAAGCACTGCCCCATTAGTCAAACATGAGACATCAGTTGTGCCGGAACAGTTACTAGATGGCACTAGCTGGCACATTATTCGAATTAGGAAGTTTGTGCACTGAGTCCAATAATGGGATCCTTTTTAATCTAATATCTTTTAAAACTTTATCAGGCTCCCCACATCCAGCACTGGCACTGAGGCATTGGAGTTTTTGAGACGAGTCTGACGCAGATGTGTCTTCATCTATAATTCGTAGCGACTGGAGGGAACATATGAAACAGTTAACGCACTCCCACCCGGACCTCTTGACCTTGGATAGGGGTCAAAAAAGTTTGAGGCTGATCTGGAGATCACCTCCTGCCGTATTTTTCCAATTTTCATGGTTTTCAAGGTAGAACTTGCGTGAGGGCGATTTCAAATATTAGCTGGTTGTGGAAAAGGTTAACTACCCACTTCTGAATCCCACCTCCAGATGTACGGGATAAAGCAGAGTAGAGCCGAGCGATAAGGTGATGTGACAAGACTCGATAATGACTGCTACAGACAGCGTACTGGAGCTTTTCCGGAGGAAATCGAATGATAGTGAGAAATCATCAATTAAATGGAGAGCTTAGATTTCCTTGATAAAGCAATGCACATATCCATGCCTCTGCTGTCTGTCTCACCAATAGCTTGGAGAATTTTCGCAGTGTTACGGTTGAGCAGGGCAGTCGGAACTGTAAAGGATATGCCGCACTTGGATGGCGTAGAGACACTAGGTCCCACTCCAAGGCGGATCCTTGTTGATGAGACCCAGCAGGGTTCAACTACCTCACTCCTCTTGGGTTTGAATGGCTGGGCTGCCACAATGGAAGCGCTCATTTGACCTCCCACAGATCCAAGATTTTTCTACTGTGTCTAAGTACACTGTGGGACGTGGGGACAGGGACAGTTTCCTGGAAAATGTGGTTTCTGGAGAATTTTACTGCAGAAAGATTTTCTGTTGGTAAATTTACTCAAAAAAGCAGATGTTTAATTTTTCCAAATGTTTTACAAATTTTTTTCTTTGCAAAATTCGAAAGTTTTTAGAGGTTGGGGAAGTATTTAAAAAAGCACATAGATTGTCTTGCTAGTTACACAGCTTCTCACATCCCTTTTGTGTTTCCATGAAGTGGAGTGATATCACTGCCGCCTACACAGCCAGCAGAATCTGGCAGACCATTCACATGTCTGTAGCTTAACTCATTCCTCAAACACTATTCAAACTCACAGCCTCAGCCACGTCATATACTCCGTAAGAAGGAGCTTTTCAGTTCAAACTGTAATATATCTCAACTTCTTAACCATGGAAATTGGGCCTCCTCCAAAGTAACAAGCAATTGTGCCCTCTTGGAACTGATCACTTCCTCTCTGCCCTTCCCTTGTAGAATCACATTTGTATTAAAAAAAAAAGATTCCGCTTCACTTTTGATGCCTGAACGTTTAAATACAAAAACAGTTCTTCTAAGACACTGGAGCATAAACATCTTTATATTGTGTTGCCTTACCTTTTATAAGGAAACGCTCCCTTTTCCTGATTTCTTTTTCCTTGTTCACTAGTAACTTTTAGCCACCCTCCCTTTTAATTTATGCTCACATGCAGTCAGAAAGGCTGGGAAATGTGAACTACTGCTCTATGGCGCCTGGGGCTGGTGGGAGGTGGGAGTGGTTAAATTGTGAATACATAAGTACAAGGGCACTCGTCTGGAGGCAGCTTGCACCAGCTCATTGCTCCTATTATCTCCTCCTAAAACAGAACCAGCTACTAACCATGAAAGCCTACAATGCTGAAGAGGATGTGGCGTAACGACCAAAGCTGTTGACTTTGCAGCTGGGTTCGAGTCTCGGTTTAGGCTCAATATCATGTGACTCTGGGCAAATCACTTAATCTGCCCGTGCCTACCAAAAATTAATGTGTCCTTAACCGGTGCTCATGAAAAGCGCTCCAATACCTTTGGGTTGAGTTTGTGATATAAGTGCTGTGCTGACGATTAAGTGCTGGTGCCGAGCACCAGAAAGCACTGCCCCAAAGTAAGCACTGGGAGGTGGGCTTTATAAGGCAAAGATAGAGCCAGACCAATGAGCGATTCAGCATCAGCGAAGCTGGACCCTCCAGGCAATTAGTAGATCGATATTACCTTACATCAAAAGTGTGTTCGGTTCCTGTGGGTGCTTAGTTCGTTCACTGGATAGGGTACTGCACCTTTGGTGTTGTTTCCTATGTCCCTGCATAATGTGTTTTTTAGTACCTCATCTCATTCTACTACTCCTCCTTCTTCTATTCTGTGAAGTTCTCTTTGCCCTGAGTGTTCGATTCGACGGCTGCTGCAGCCTCCTCGCGGCCTTCGCTCTGACGTCATGGTGCTCCCGAGCTTGGGGTTGTCTTCTGAATACATCCTCAGGGCATGAAGTGCTGCGGCCATTGGTGTATCAGGTGAGCGATTACCAAACAGGAAGGAAGGTAATACAAACTCTCTGCATAGATTTATTTCTCATATTACATGTGTTCGTGCATCCGCTAATAGGATAACCTCTGACTAAAGACCAGCAGAAATTGACACTCCATTCAACCAAGGCAGGAGGCCTGAGACTCCCGAGAGACAGCTGTGTGCCCAGAGTTTTGATGTCTCGCCATCCCAAGCCCCCATTTACCCCTGAGAAGGTTGCATTGATTGTGGTGAGAATTACTTTTTGTCCTCCTTAGAGAGGAGGATTGAAGCAGTATTGTCGGAGGTCCTGACACCGTGTTGCTGCCTGTTTACGAGCAGCTGCTTGCTACCGATTTACAAACAAGTGTAAGTAAATGATGCACAAGTGCAACTCTGTTTTGCATGCAGTATTACCCTTTGCACATTTTTTGCAATTCATTTACCACCCTATGCACCAGGCACTGAGTATAGGTGCAAATCCAGAAATGAGCACAGCTTGTGCTAATGGGTGTCACTTTTAACAAGCATTTGCAGTGCAATAGGTCTTGCATTTATGCAAGTTTAAGCTATTAGCATTGTAAATGACAATGCATTTTATTTATGTTTCAAAATCCAAAACATAAATAAAAGACATTGTCATTTACAATGCCAATAGCTCAAACTTGCGTAAATGCGAGACCTGTTGCATTGCAAAAGCTTGTTTTTAATAAGGTCCCAGGTGGCCTCCAGTGGGACAGAAAAAGTCAGGACAGGGCTGACCATAAGGGGAGACACACGAGATGGTAAGCCTTTCCTCCCAAGAGGTGCTATTGCTCTATTTGAAGAATTTCATGTTGCTCTCCCTATTATCCAACACTGATTGCCCCCCTACTCCTATGCTCCTGGCTCCAGTTCTTGTCCACACCATCAGTATGTAGATCATAGGAGGGCGGTTCAAAGTGGGATAGAGTGAACTCCTCTGGGAATCTGTTTTGGAAATATTGGAATCTGGGTTGCTTTTATGATGTGTTTTTACGGGGCTCTTGTTTATCAAATAATCTGAGCCTCGTTGGTGGAAAAAATGGTGATAGAAGATTGGCCCGAGACCTCCCGCTTGTTTGAATTGTAAGTTCAATGAGAGAATGTGTGGTCATAGCGGTGGTGGAGGCAAAGTGACCCCCCCTCTTGTACTACAGACCCAGGATTGCCCTTTTGTTGGGCTTTTCGTAGAAACGTGCTCCTGTCTTTCCTGTTTCTTTCCCCCAGACCTCACCCTATTGTGGATTGTTACTGTTCTTGCAGGAACCCCTACATTTCTATGCTTCCTCTTACAGAAAATGCTCGGATCTGAATGAGTGCCAGATTAAAACTAGCCTCCTCCAGCCACCAAGAACCTTCAATTCCGCAGCTCTACTCATTTAAATTAAGGAAAAGCAGCGATCTGATTTTGGGCGAGCTGCGGCGGCCCTCCTGTGGGTGCAGCGTGGCACATTGTGAAAGTTGCAAAGTTACTGTTAGACTTGGCACCATTGGCGTGAGTCTCCCTTCCACTTTTTGTTGTTGACACATTTGTTTTTGTTGGTCTAGATGCTTTGGGCACTTTGCCACTGCTGATCAGTGCCAAAGTGCAAGTGCTTCCTATTGTAAACTGATGTAATGGATTAGTGGTTCCATGATTGGTTATTTGATTTATTTGTCAGATCCTAGTACAGTGCACCATGTGTGCCCAGGCCCTGTAAATCAAAGGCTCCTGGTGGGCTTGCAACACTGGTTGTGTCACCCACAGAAGCAGCCTTGTAAAATATGGCTCAGGTCTGCCATTGCAGAGCCTGTGTGCAGTCTGGGACTGCCATGTCGTCTTGGCAAGTGCACCTACTTGCCAGTGCCTAAACCTTTCTTTTTCTACATAGGTAGGCCCAAGGGCAGGGGGCATTGTATGTAAAAGGTAGGACATGCCCTGATGTATGTGGCATGTCCTGATAGTGAATTACAGACAATTTTGTGTTTCACTATTGCAAAGCTACCTGTTCCCATAGGCCAGCATGGGTAGTTTGATTATAACATCTTATAATCCTAACTGACCCAGGGAGCCAGGTAGAAATTCGAGTTTAGTATAGCTGAACTCAGAATGTTAAAATACATCTTTTTGTGAGGGTGACTTTTACATTCTATGTTTGAAAATACCACTTTTAGAAAGTAGGCATTTTCTTGCCTAACCATCCAGCATGCCTCTGCTAGGTTTGTGTATTCTATGTCTGGGTTGTGAGTGACAGGAGGCTGGAAAGAGCCTTGGCTCCCACAGTCTGATGGGTCAGGGCTGGGCTGAATAGGGCCTGCATTGAGTAGAGAGTGGGGGGCTGATATTTCCTTTCACTGACCTGAGCCCTCATAGAATAGAGAGTAGGGGGAGGAGATTTCCTTTCAGCTACCTGGGCCAGGTCTGCTCTCAATCAATGCTGTTTCCACCTCTTGCCAGGAAGCTCCACCCAGGAGGACAGAACTGGTTTGGACTAGGCACAGACACTCTCTGCCTTCAGAGACAAAAGATTTGTGTGTATAAAAAAGGGGGACCAAGACCCCAGAACTTTAGATCACTTCTGGGAAATCAAGAGGAACCTTTGCCAAGGAGAAGCTGAAGGAGGATTACCGCCACTGTGCTGTTTGCTGCCTGGGGTTGGCCTGCAGTGGTTACTTGTTGCCAAGGAAAGGAGAAAAGGACTTTGCTGTTTGCTTTGTCATCTTCAGGAAAATCTCCAGGGGCTTGAACTGAGCTTGCCTCCTGTCTGAAGTCTCAGCAGGGGCGTAACACAGGCCCCTGCAGCCCACGCGGTGCGGGGGGGGCCCTAGCTCCCAGGGGCCCCATCGGCCCTGCACTCCGGCCGGAGAGCTCCTGACTGAGCCCGGAGGGGGCCCCCCTAAGTACCGTGCAGGGAGGCCCCCTCACTTTTCGTTACGCCAGTGAGTCTCAGGGACACAAATACTTCATCACCAGCTGCCCCTTTCCTTACTGGAAATTCTAACCTACAGAGAGGTGCCTGCAGTTGTTTAGGACCTCTAGAGACTGTTTTCCGCTGGGAGCTGGAAGCGCAATGCAATGAGGAGAAGCGTGTTGCAGCCGCAGAAGTTGCTGTCGCATCGCCAAAGAAGCGTGCCACAGCTGTCCGCTGTTGCATCACCGGAGAAGCGTGCCGCCGCCGCAGAGGTCGCCGTCACATCACCAGAGAAGCGTGTCGCAGGGCCTGACACGGCTCCAAAGATCATCGATTTGGCTGCAGAGCCGTCGGGTGTGCACGAATCGCATCCACATTGTCGCATCACATCAAAGACGCCATTTTGTCGCATTGCACCAGAATGCCGCATCACATCGAGGCACCATCTTATTGCATCGCACCGGATCACAGTAAGGAACCGAGGCATCACCTCCCTGACGCTGCAGTAAGGAACTGACGCATCACCTCCCCCGAAGCAAGGAACCGATGCATCACCTTCCCTGCGACCCTTTTGTATGTATTGTGTGACGCATCCAAGGTACTTTGAGAGTAAAGCGTCCCATTTACCATCTACATTGAACTAAGCTATTTCTACCATTTTAAAGTCTTATTTTTGATTACAGTATTGTGGATTTTTGTCGTTTGGTCTTGTGTTAAGTCTAGTAAAGATTACTTATTTTTCTAAACTAGCGTGGTGTCCATTTGTAGTGTTTTCACTGTATTACTGTAAATGTAAATGTAAATGTACAGGAATTTTATATAGCGCAAATCACCAACCGGTCTCTAAGCGCTTGCTTAGGGAACCCGTCCTGGTATTCCCCTGTGAGATAACCCCAGCAGGGTATTCGCAAGGTGAAAGCCAGGCATCCCACCGCGAGGGGCCGTTGTGGAGATTAAGCAAGCTATTGCCCAGAGTCGCAGAGTGTGAACCCGTGAATCGAGTAGGCACCGGAGCGAGAATTGTCGAGTCCATGGACATTTTTTTAGGACTCAAGACCCCGCCAAGCCGGGAATTGAACCCTGGTCCTGGGCTGACCTCTGCTTCCAGGTCTGCCTCCTCTAACCAGTGAGCCACACTTCTCCACACATATTACTGTATGTGTTCACAAATGTTTACACACTGCCTCTGAGATAAACCATGTCTGCTCATGCCAAGCTACCAAGGGGTGAGCAGGGGTTATCCAGGAGTGTACCCCTTTTCCCTGACTAGAAGCAAGGGTCCCTATTTGGACAAAGGTACCTACCTCTGCCAACTAGAGATCCCCATTTCTAATAGTTACCAAAAGAACAGCTGACATTGAGAGAATAGCGTGTAGCACAGCGCGAGAGCTGCCGACTTTGAGCTGGGGATTTAGGTTTCGAACCTTGGCCTTGGCTCAACCAGTGGCCTCAGGCAGGGAAATTAAACCCCTTTAAGGAATGGAAAAATATATAAGAACGGTGCTTCTAGGTGTAGTGTGATACAGGGTTGCAACACAAAGAACAATTTTTCATACAGCACAAAGTGAATGACTTCTAGACTCTTGGGGTGAATACTTGCACTCAAAAACATTAATGCAACTTTCTGTACCCAAACCCTGCCCAAGAGGAGAGCAGAGTACACATCACTCTCCATCCTTGGCATTGCGGTGCGGACTGCCAAGGAGGATGCCAATCGCAGTGGCACCTAAGCGGACATAAGACGAAGTGGTGGGTAGGAGAAACAAGGAGATTCTGCTGGCAAAAGCACAAAAACAAATAAAGCATCAACAACTACATTTATTATGAAGAGGGCTGTTCAGGTCCACTGTTCTGCCTCTGCCAAAGCAACTACTTTTAAAACGCAGGAACTCTTGATAATGGGGCTAAAATTGGAACTAAAACATCCAGATAATAGGGTATGTCAACAGCTCTTCACAGTCTTCACTGGTTGGTTACCAGAGGAATGAGGACCGGTTTTAAGACACTCGCTGTTGCACATGCACTAATATGTGGATGTTAAACCAATTATTTAATGTAGGAGCTTCACATTAATATTTGAGCCCAAAACTTGCACCCGCAGGGCAAAACGATGTGGATGTCATCTCAACTAAGAAGAACCAGAGCTGTTGAAAGTTACTCCTTTCACTTAGCTCGTAGACTTGTGATTCTCCACCCAAACTATTCCAGAATGGAGTCCAGATCTTCTTGAATATGTTGAAGACTTTCTTGGACTTGACAGCACAGGTGTTTTTTTAGCGCTTTCCCAAAAACTATTTCAAGGCCTTGGATATAGCAGAGAAGTTAAAGGAATAGAAGGAGCCGAGGGCATGCTTATCCATTCCCAAAAATACTTTTGGGCTCACAAAAGCATTTTGGAGCAAATAACAAAATTCAGCACCTGCTTATTTTAAAAGGAGGGACTTCGGTTAAAATTATATTTTGAAAAGCAACCAGAAAGTGTTTTTTGTCCTCACACCACCCTTTGCGGTCCAGATAATTGAATCATTCCAAGTCTCAAGAGCACTTTCAGCTTTCATTAATTATAAGGAGGCCTGCGTAGGGGAGGGGAGAGCAATACACCCATGTGCAGTGTCTAGCTGCAGTCATCTGCACGAGGCCTCACCAGAGAGGAGCAGCACTGCTGAGAACCCGAAGCATCACGTGGGCGGCTGCCAAACACTCAAGGGACACACAACTGCAATATAGAAAGTTCAGTCAAAACTACAAGGCACCCAGTGCAAAGAGCATGGTAATAGGCGTTTTTGAAGTTTTGAGAATATTTTGAGGGCTGTTCATTTTTGAAGCCCCACCTCCCCTACTTGTAAAAACAGATAGCGAGACGTAAAAACAGACAATCCGGAACGTCTTTGAAAGCTCATAAAGACACTGCCTACCTGCAAAGGCTCAGTGAGAGATCGAGCACTTCATTTTTGTTTGCGCAGTAATGCTGACCCACGCGTGTAACATGACTAACTGCCTTGGTTCCCATGGAAAAAAAAGAATTTGCAATGCAATTACTCCCATTTGCTCTAAATAACATGTCCATACAGTGTAACACTCAAAGTAAAGGGGCCAGTAGCCACAGAAGGATACAGATTACAACATGGCATAATAAGGCGGGACTAACAAACCTCACTATCAATCAGAAGACAGAATTTACGAAGGACAAACACAGAAGTAAATGAAAAATATGGGGCAGCATGTCTCCCTATACTGACTACTGCATGCTTTGCAGAGCGAGCAGCACATGCGCGCTGCTGCTACAGCTCAACCTAAAAAGAAATGTGCTAATATAATTTCTTGTGTATCTTATTTCAAAACATTTCTAATTTCTCACCTCTTCATTTTCTCAGTTTTCACCTCCTTCCTTTCTTCCCTGCATTTTCTTTCAATCGTTCCCTCTTTCGCATCCCTTCTGTACGCCCCCTCCTCAGTTCCCTACCCTTCCTGCTGCCAGTCATCCTCCCCTCCATGCTTCTGACTTGCCTCGACAAATATGTAAAAGAAAGACCCGTATCATATTCAGCTGCCTATTATCATGCAATTGAACCAATTGATCCGTCTGTTTCCGGGAATCCTGTAGAATGTGCACAGTGTGGAATTTCCATTTTAAGAGACTCGAGTGAAAAATAATCCAAGCCCCAATTATGCTAACATAACCTGATTCCACCAGAGCAGAATGGTCAGGGCGGCATCATAAACTGATAATTGCCTCTTTATGGTGCTGTGTTTCTTGACAGAGTGAAGTGGCTTCTGCTCCTGAGAATGACTGCTCCTAATGTGCCAGTAAATGCAAGGGACGAATAAATGTGAGAAATCACTTCTGATTACACAGACTTTAGAATCCAGGCTGGTTCTAGCTTGTGGATAACTAACAGAATTGCACCACAAGTTTAAGAAGCATTCGTAGGAAGTCATCAGAAACACAGTACTAGACAGAAGTGAAGTTTTGGCAGAACATCTCATACTATAATCCTTACTAACAGCCATTTACGCTGCATTTATTGTATCTGTTCTGCATCAATCAATTCTATATTGCCACCAGTGGGTATTTTTCATAGAATGCAAAGGCAGGAAACACAGTCGATGTGATTGATGGTTGTCGTATGTGAAAAAACGTGGTCGGAAAACTCATGTTCCCTCATATTTGAGGATTTTTATTTCTAGTTTTCCTTTGTGGTCCTTGAATAATACTGTGAATGAGGATTTTTAATCATCCTTGTAAAACAAACGTGCTCATATAACAATATGTTGATAGAATCTTTGCTCAATGTTGAAATGGATAAAGTTAATGGAATAATATGGACAGGAATAAAACAACAATGGATAAAAAGATAATAAATTGTCAACTAATTTCATCCGCGTGTGGCCAGTTTTGCTAACAACAATGTAATACAATATTTGGCGTTCCTTTGCTTTCGCTGTTGTTTGAAACTTGTTTACGGGCAGGAGACATGTAGAGGTGTCCCCATGTTATCCGATGATGTGGGTAAGTATCACTAATTTTGTCACCCTGAAATCATCTCAAAGTGCTGTCATTGGAGAGATAATAACCAAAACCTGGGGGAGCAATGGGGTAACACAAGCTTCCAATTAATGATATACATTTGTGTATATATATATATATATATATATATATATATATATATATATATATATATATATATATATATATATATATATATATATATATATATATATATATATATATATATATATATATATATTACCTACTGGCGGTCGCCAGTAGGTATATATAGTTAGGATTTTTTTGAATAGGGATTTCTGAAAATTCTATGTTGAATAACTTTGGCGTTGATGGACGGAATTGGCTGACATTTTTAGGAAAATGGCACATTTTGTTTCTGAGCATCCCCTGAAAGTTTGGGGGGGTTTCGTGGCGGTGACCGTTTACGTAGGTTAAGGAGACTGAATCTCGATACATCATAGACCTCTCAACAAACATCCTAAAGGTCTAAATAGTGGGGAGGAGATGGCCTTTCATTGGGGAAATAAATTTCATCCATCAAATAATGATAATATGATTAAGAAGATCTATGATGCCACATCATTTGAAAAAGCTGTGACAAGAACTATTTGAGTGGCATTCATAGTAGATAATCCCCATATTAGCATACACTTAAGTTGAAGGTTGATATTTGATATGTGTCAGATGAAGAAATTATGTTATATGTATTCATATTATGTTGCTCAACTCTAAGTGAGGAGAATTTTATTCCTTTCATATGACGATGAGCTTGAGATTAAGAATTGGTATTGGGAGTATGGGATACATACAGTTGGATATTAAGAAAATGTCCGATAGTGATGACAATTTATCTTGGACAACTTATAATCCTTATATATCTAATCATGTGATAGTATCCAGTCCCATGAGCATGAATGCAACATGATTTATGGATTCTGATTTGATTTTGATCTTGATTTTGATCTGATTCTGAAGTATAACCCATGATTTACAACTGATGAATTTTTGATCGGATCTTTATATGGAATTACTGGGAAAGCACTTTCTCATCTTTTCACTTCCACTTTCATTTTCTTTCTCTTATCCCCTAGAGATTGTTCTTATAGCTGAATGTGATTGTTAGATTTGTTAATAATCTAATGCATTTTCTGCTGCTACACGTGAAGCGTCCAACCTTATGAATCCCACTTTTATTTATGAGTAACTTCAACAGAAATGTTATTGAACTTGAAGTCTAATATTCTGATTAACTTTATTATACTATTTACTTTGTAAGGGGACATTAGCCGATCCACGGCTGGATTACTTTGTCCATCTTTGGATTATGTATGTGATATATACCATACTCAGAACATGGCACCTGCCCATCAGTGGGGTCTAATGTTTAATACACGTATGATGTTGATTTGTTTGGTAATCATAACAAACACTACAAGATGGCCGCTCCTATTCTGTATATGGTGTGAGTCCCCTTTCTTTCTTTGTTTATGTCCTAGAGGATGTGGGAGTGACAGAATAATGTTTAAAACAATGTCGAGAGTAAACGCAGTGTAACACACACTGACGAAGGCAGAACGCCGAAACGCGTCTGTGTGCACTCCCTCCGCTAAATAAAATCTAGCGTGTTGAAACATTCTACCTTTCGAGTGCTGTCCTGTTCTTCTATCGAGCTTGGAAGGAGCTTGAGCGTTATATGTATATATATATATATATATTCACTGAAAAAACCATAGGTTATAGACCATATATAGTTAGGAATTCGCATTTACAAAACCTTATTTTACTCACACAAAACCATTGAAATTCCATATATAGTTAGTTGCACTAACTATATATCGCGCACCCGCAATCCACTGCTGATGATGTCACATATTACATCATTCATGACATGGTCAGTGACATCACTGATGACATCACTGATGACATCTCAAATGACATCACTGATGACATCTCAAATGACATCACTGATGACATCACTGATGACATCTCATTTGACATTACCGATCACATCACTGATGATATCATTCATGTGATAATACGATGAACCTCTTCAGACTCTAATATAACCTTAGATACAATCAGTGTAAACAGACACTCACAGACTGTCACTCATCCATGGAGTTACTCACACACCTAGTCAGTCATGCAAAGAATCAATCACACCTCCATTTCCTCAACTATACAGTTATACAAACTTTACTTATTCAAACATATACTAACACATATTTACTCTCTTATACAATCCCTGATACAAGTTCACAATGATCCATACAGCCACTCACACATTCACTGGCTCTTATGCACAGTTATTTATATATGTCAACTCTCACATGTACTGTGTTTTACATATGTACTTACTTTGACATGTAGCACTGAGATATCCATTCACTCACCAATACACTCATGCACACAGTCAACCGCCCATACAGCTGTTTCCACATGCACTTTTGAAACCATACATCTAGTGAATCAACTGCTCACACATCTATGCACAGTCATACACCTCCCAGCCACCCACACACACACTCAGTCTCCCATACAAATACTTGGGCAACCAATCAATAACCCATATAGTTACTCATATAGCTACTTATCAACACATGCAACAGTTTACAGAACAACAGACATAATGATGCACAAATTAAGACAGTTTAGTCACTAACCCATGCACTCAGTGAGACACATTTAATCACTCACTCATACAGTCAGTCATGCACCTACTAAATCCTTCATCCAGACACTTATACATCCACTCATTCTTCAATATGTAAGACATATTTTAACTTTACAGAAACATACAGTCACTGGATGTTGTCATCAGTGATGTCATCAGTGATGTCATTTGAGATGTCATCAGTGATGTCATCAGTGATGTCACTGACCATGTCATGAATGATGTAATATGTGACATCATCAGCAGTGGATTGCGGGTGCGCGATATATAGTTAGTGCAACTAACTATATATGCGAATTTCAATGGTTTTGTGTGAGTAAAATAAGGTTTTGTAAATGCGAATTCCTAACTATATATGGTCTATAACCTATGGTTTTTTCAGTGAATTTTCAAGGTTTTGTAAATGCTAATTCCTAACTATATATGGTCTATAACCTATGGTTTTTTCAGTGAATTTTCAAGGTTTTGTAAATGCTAATTCCTAACTATATATGGTCTATAACCTATGGTTTTTTCAGTGAATATATATATATACATACATATATAAACATATATCATCTGTATATCTATATAAATACAAACATAAATGCATGCATACATATACTTATATGCATACAGATGCATGTTATTTACATGAAAGTTGAAAAAACACTAATAAAAGCAAAGCTAAAAAGCCACCTCATTACAAACAGAATGGCTTTAACTTAAACGAGGGCGAGATCTATTGCATTTTCAATGCTTGTTTACTTTGGTTCCATCAAGAAGGCATTCAGATGTGTCACACATTTGCCATAAATTCTGAATGTTAGCACTCTAGTTGCACATTAGATCACTGTAGTAAAGCTACTGCTCACCAGGGACGTCTGCTGCTGGTATTCAAAGTGCATGTTTCAGTCTGCATGTCAGAATTTTTTTAATGAAATAGAAGAGGATTTGAGAAGTCACTCAAAATGATCCCTAATTTTTCTTTCTGAAGCACTAATCATACTTTCTATGGCAAAATTAACCCCCTCATGTTGTTCCTTTTTAAATTGAGTGTTTTCAGACTTATCACTTCATTCCAATCAAGATGGCTTCTGGTGTGCCATACTTTTGTCATAAGTAAGACTGTTAGCGCTCTAGTTGTTCTTTAGAACACTCTGGGACATTCTGTCATTGGGCTATACTTGGGGTACATCTGGGTGATATTTGGGCTACATTTAGGCTCTTTTGTCTCTGGTGGCCATCTTGGGAGACTGTATGTCAGAATTTTTTAATGAAATTGAAGAGGGCTTGAGAAGTCACTCAAAATGTGCCCTAATTTTTCTTTCTGCAGCACTAATCATAATTCATATGGCAAAATATACCCCCTCATTTTGTTCCTTTTTAAATTAAATGTTTTAAGAGTTACCACTTTATTCCAATCAAGATGGCTTCAGGTGTGCCATACCTTTGTAATAAGTAGGACTGTTAGCGCTCTAGTTGTTCTTTAGAACACTGTGGGACATTCTGTCATTGGGCTATACTTGGGCTACATCTGGGTGATATTTGGGCTACATTTGGGCTCTTTTGTCTCTGGTGGCCATTTTGGGAGACTGCATGTCAGAATATTTTAATGAAATAGAAGAGGATTTGAAAAGTCACTCAAAATGTGCCCTAATTTTTCTTTCTGCAGCACTAATAATACCTTCTATTGCATAATATACCCCCTCATTTTGTTCCTTTTTAAATTAAATGTTTTAAGAGTTACCACTTTATTCCCATCACGATGGCTCCAGGTGTGCTATACCTTTGTAATACGTAGGACTGTTAGCGCTCTAGTTGTTCTTTAGAACACTTTAGGAGGCTGCAGTAGAGCACAAAGGAATCAACTGACAGTCTCTGTCCTTGTTGGATGTACATGTTTTACTGAGCATGTCAGACTTCATTTTCACATGACTGAGAAAGATAATGTGAATTTACAGAAAATATGCTTTCAGTTTAGCTTATAGATCCCCTTCCAAACCACTGTGGGAAAATCATGAGATATTAGTTTTCTTTCAAACAATATTCATGATATCACAGCAGAAGGTTTTTTCACATGGTAAAATCACCTTAGAACCCACCACAATTCCTAAAACGAGTATGGTACAATCAACAAATGATTTATAATGTAACTAAAGTCCTAAAACCCTGTATTACCTACAATGCTTTTTAATGAGGTGCTATCATGTATATTGGTCCCAAGATGGCTGCCAACACTTCTTGGATTAAGTGCTGACAGCCAATCAGATCAGATGTGTGGTTAGGCTCCGCCCAGATATATATCTTTTTTTGAACCTAAATTACTCAAAATCCACTGGAGCACATATATTGATACCTAGCAAAGGCACATCGGGCTAACAGTCCCTACAATTTTGCCAAGTTTCGTGCAAATCCATTCAGCCGTTCGAGCTAAAAGTGAGGCCAACCGCCCTATGGAAATTAACATGGGAAAAACGCGTTTTGGGACCCCCCTTTTTTCTCGCCCCCCCCTTCATGAAACCCCCCCCAAATTGTCAGGGGCTGCTCAGAAACAAAATGTTCCATTTTCCTGAAAATTTCAGCCAATTCCGTCCACAAGCGCCAAAGTTGTTAGACATAGAATTTTCAAAAATCCCATAGAGAAAAAATCCTAACTATATATACCTACTGGCGACCGCCAGTAGGTAATATATATATATATATATATATATATATATATATATATATTACCTACTGGCGGTCGCCAGTAGGTATATATAGTTAGGATTTTTTTGAATAGGGATTTCTGAAAATTCTATGTTGAATAACTTTGGCGTTGATGGACAGAATTGGCTGAAATTTTCAGGAAAATGGCACATTTTGTTTCTGAGCGTCCCCTGAAAGTTTGGGGGGGGTTTCGTCAAGCGGGGGCCGAGAAAAAAGGGGGGTCCCAAAACGTGTTTTTAACATTGAGTTTTCAATAGGGCGGTTGGACTCACTTTTAGCTCGAACGGCTGAATGGATTTCTATGAAACTTAGCAAAATTGTAGAGACTGTTTGCCCGATGTGCCTTTGCTAGGTCTCAAGATATGTGCTCCAGTGGATTTTGAGAAATTAACTTTCAAAAAAATATATATATCTGTGACAGCGTCCTTGTTAGCGCCCCGGTTCGCGTACCAGACGCGTAACGGAACTTCGCGAGGAGAAGCGGATTGGCTCTCTGGTGACTCTCAACATTCTAAACAGTCCGGAGCGGCTGCCATCTTGTCTCTCGGTAGGATCGAGAGACAAGAGGTGGAAATAAAGGAATGGGGAAATGAATGAAAGGGGCAAGGTAGACCCCTCCTGACCTCCTAGGATTGATGTGGGGGCTATTAAAGGGCATTTTAATTTAATTTTTTTTCGATTTTTCGCGGTGGAAGCGCTACCCGGTACGCGAACCGGGTAGCTCACCGGTAGCGTAACGGGAGTCCGCCATCTTGTGTTTCGGACAAATTTAGTCACAAGATGGAGGATAAACAATGTTGGGAATGGGTATAAGGGGGCACGGGAGACATATCCTGACCCCCTAGGTTTTCTGAGGGTGGCTGAGGAGGCCCATATATGTCAAATTTTCGCACGGTTAGCGCCCAGTCCGCACACCGGGTAGCGTTCCAGAAAGCGTAACAAGAGGAAAACCAAGGGAAATAGTAAAATAATATTTTAGAGTGCTTTGAGGTAGGGTAGCTCTGAATAGAGCTGTTGTGTTGTGTGGGTGATGTAAGTACCAACATGTAGGTACCAATGAAGAGTCTAAAATTCAATGTACACCGTCTCCTCTGTAGATATTTTGTATGTTCTAATATGGGTTATTTAAATGTAAATGTGTGGAAAAGCACTTCATGCTTTAAAGCAATTGTATTTGTGAACTGATTGTTCTTTCCTCTTAGTCCTCCTCTTTGTTTTTTTTTCCCCACACTCTTCTTCAGCATGATAGTTGATAAATTCGTTCCCTCAAAAAATTTATATACATAAAAAAATTATATTAAATACATATAAAATATATTTTTCCTTTAAAAGAAGAATACATTTTACAGCTTTTGATATTTGCTATTAAAAAACCATTGAAATTCACTGAAAAAACCATAGGTTATAGACCATATATAGTTAGGAATTAGCATTTACAAAACCTTGAAAATTCACTGAAAAAACCATAGGTTATAGACCATATATAGTTAGGAATTAGCATTTACAAAACCTTATTTTACTCACACAAAACCATTGAAATTCGCATATATAGTTAGTTGCACTAACTATATATCGCGCACCCGCAATCCACTGCTGATCATGTCACATATTACATCATTCATGACATGGTCAGTGACATCACTGATGACATCACTGATGACATGTCAAATGACATAACTGATGACATCACTGATGACAACATCCAGTGACTGTATGTTTCTGTAAAGTTAAAATATGTCTTACATATTGAAGAATGAGTGGATGTATAAGTGTCTGGATGAAGGATTTAGTAGGTGCATGACTGACTGTATGAGTGAGTGATTAAATGTGTCTCACTGAGTGCATGGGTTAGTGACTAAACTGTCTTAATTTGTGCATCATTATGTCTGTTGTTCTGTAAACTGCTGCATGTGTTGATCAGTAGCTATATGAATAACTATATGGGTTATTGATTGGTTGCCCAAGTATTTGTATGGGAGACTGAGTGTGTGTGTGGGTGGCTGGGAGGTGTATGACTCTGTGCATAGATGTGTGAGCAGTTGATTCACTAGATGTATGGGTTCAAAAGTGCATGTGGAAACAGCTGTATGGGTGGTTGACTGTGTGTATGAGTGTATTGGTGAGTGAATGGATATCTCAGTGCTACATGTCAAAGTAAGTACATATGTAAAACACAGTACATGTGAGAGTTGACATATATAAATAACGGTGCATAAGAGCCAGTGAATGTGTGAGTGGCTGTATGGATCATTGTGAACTTGTATCAGGGATTGTATAAGAGAGTAAATATGTGTTAGTATATGTTTGAATAAGTAAGGTGTGTATAACTGTATAGTTGAGGAAATGGAGGTGTGATTGATTCTTTGCATGACTGACTAGGTGTGTGAGTAACTCCATGGATGAGTGACAGTCTGTGAGTGTCTGTTTACACTGAGTGTATCTAAGGTTATATTAGAGTCTGAAGAGGTTCATCGTATTATCACATGAATGATGTCATCAGTGATGTGATCAGTAATGTCAAATGAGATGTCATCAGTGATGTCATTTGAGATGTCATCAGTGATGTTATCAGTGATGTCATTTGAGATGTCATCAGTGATGTCATCAGTGATGTCACTGACCATGTCATGAATGATGTAATATGTGACATGATCAGCAGTGGATTGCGGGTGCGCGATATATAGTTAGTGCAACTAACTATATATGCGAATTTCAATGGTTTTGTGTGAGTAAAATAAGGTTTTGTAAATGCTAATTCCTAACTATATTTGGTCTATAACCTATGGTTTTTTCAGTGAATATATATATATATATATATATATATATATATATATATATATATATACATATATATATATATATATATATATATATATATATATATATATAGTGTGGCATGTGCTATTTAACTTTCATCTCGGTCATCAAACCAGGAAAAATCAATTCCTGTGATCTGTGGATTTGTGATCTGTGGATTTGTGATCTGTGGATTTTCACCTACTGGGAAAGATTCAAACACAAGCAGGCAGGATGAAAGCATACATAATGATTAATCATGATTATTAGTTATTATCATGGGGGAGAGAGAGGATTGAGCCATCACTGATTTATCCCTCCTGAAGATAAGGCAAAT
Organism: Lissotriton vulgaris; assembly: GCF_964263255.1. Taxonomy (NCBI): domain Eukaryota; kingdom Metazoa; phylum Chordata; class Amphibia; order Caudata; family Salamandridae; genus Lissotriton; species Lissotriton vulgaris. The sequence goes on along the minus strand of NC_141700.1, from coordinate 646,703,073 downwards.
CCCTGCAGATGCTCCTAAACATTTTTTAAGATTGGATTCTAAAAGGATATTTAAAAACATGGGGATTTTGGGGGCAGCTATTGGCCCACATCCCCCTTATCAAATCAATTGTATGAGTATTGATAGAGATGTTTACCTCATCTGTTGGACCCCCTTTACCTTTCAAAAGAAAGTACTCCCTGAAAACAGGGAGCCCATTAGTCCATACAAAAATCTCTGACTAATGTAGCCATCCCAATAATGAAGAATGCCACTTTAGTTGGTGGGTGAGGGTTTGCTCTACTTTCATATGGAACCCATATAGGAGACATCAGGATTTTCCTGGATTTAAGCAGGTCTGCCTGCCTATTAGAAGTATTGCACATCTATAACATATCTTTGGATCTGGCAGTATTTATTACCTTAAAACCCCTTCGATGCTCATGACGAGCACAGCTCGTCATGAGGTACACCTCTCGTACGCTCATGACGAGCTGAGCTCGTCATGATTGCATTGTTTTCTGAGTTCTTCAGCACAGCAGGGGAATTGCTGCAGCAATGATGGTGTTAACAAAATTCCTCAAATGCATTCTTGAATTATAATAACCCGGCATCAGTTATCTGTTCTGAAAGCACTTCTGTTAGTACAAACAGGAATGTGTTTCAACACATAATTCACAGTAGCAGGCGGAGGGACGGGTGGGCCACACACGCACATTTATACACATTTACACTCACCTATCTACTTGCACACTCACTCACATCCATACATTCACAAGCATGCAGACATACACCCGCCATTAATAAGTACATACACATGCACACACTCATACACGGCATGCACACACTAATATTTATATATTCATGCATACAAACACGCACGCACCAAATATAAAAAAAGAAAAACATCCCTGGTTGCAGTGCTGATCTGGTGGAAGGGACGCCTCCAAGGTTCCTGGAGGGTTGGGACTGCTGCCTCCTCTCACTGCCTTACCTTGAGTCAGCCAGGGAGAGGAGTTGGCAGTCCCTTACTCGTTACAGAGTGAGATAGGATCAATGAGACTGCTGAAACCTGCTCTGTCACTGATGGGGACTCGACCCTGAACACTTTGGTGCTTAAAATTCAAGTGCTCAGGCCCGGGCATATGAGTGACATGGCCCCTCGTGATGAGGAACTGGACCTCCAAGTGCTTTGCCAGGCTGTGGAGGTCACGCCCACAGACTGTGTTATCCTCGGCCTGGCAAAGTTCAGCTCATGCAGCCAGGCATCTGTGTATGTAGCACATGTGCAGTGCCTGGCTGCCTGACTTGAACATAAAGAGTGTCTGTCAGGCTGACCTTTGCTGAACCTGACAGACACTGTTCATGTCTGCAAAAAGGTGGGGGGTTGCCTCCACCCTTAAGGACAGGCTGCGCCTGATAATTCAAGAGAATTGTGCTAGAACATTAAGGGACAGATGTAGGAAGCCTAATACCGGTCGGTAACGGCTGAAATTACCGAATTTCGGTTGTTACAGACCGGTATTAGGCATTTGAGATGAATGGGCCTAATTTAAGGAATCGGTAAAATACTGAATTCTTAAATACCGATTCAGTAAATTACCGAATCCTTAATGTAGGAACCACTCAAGTGAGTGCTTTTCACTTGTAAGGATTTGTTATTTACCACCAACTACAAGTTGGTGGTAAATAATGAAAATCGTTAAAAAAGCAATTTTGTGCTTTTTTAACAGTGCCATGTGGCAGACATACATGCCCTTAGGGTCTGTATGTGTGCCACATGTGCACCCATGCACTATTCAGGGGTGCAACAGGTTGTCAATGTGCCACCCTGCCACCCTTGTAGGTCTTCCCCCTCTTACCGATTCGGTATTTACTGATTCGTTAATTCTCAGTCATTCTTATGGGCCTCCAGGCCCATTGGAATGAATGGAGAATACCGAATCGGTAAATACCGAATCGGTATTTACTGAATTTTACCGATTCGGTAAAAATTACTGAATAAATACCTGCAAACCATTTACCCATTCTAAAATACTGAATCGGTAAAATTTGGTATTTTAGAATCGGTAAATGGTATTTACCTACATCTGGCCCTAAATCATTATATAGGTTTCATGAACTACAGAATTTAACCCACGTGAAGCTTAGAATTTGTCAATATAAATATTTTAGGTTTCTTAGCAAAAACATGTATTTGCTCAAATAATTACTTATATGGAACACTTGTGTAATTAACAAATTCGCCTACGTTGGGCCTCCTCGATTTCCTTGTCACTTGATTCCTTCCACTGTGAATTTGCTTATAATACTCAGTTTATCCCGTTTTGTATTATATCCTAAGGTGAATATATTGTAACTCACACAGGGCAACCAATTAATCCGAGTTATTATGAGTAATAGAAGCAAACACTGCAATATTACTCCCAGCGGATTCATGAAATACTGTTCAGATAATTGGGAAAAATAAATATGCAGGAGAGATCACAATGAAAAGGGGAAGTGTCTATTCATTAAATATAAATATTCTTATTAAAAAAATTCTAGCATTACAAATATTGATTTTTGAATTGTGTTGAACTTATCAAAACACATTAATTCATACTTCTAATGAGATGCTATGTGCTCCTCATCCATTGTATATGCATTCAATCAGAGCTGTTCTTTGGTATTGAGGCTACTCTAAGAGGTTGTGTATGTGTGGGCTACAGACATATCAACTCACAGAGAACAGCAGTGTGTCACAGAGGTTCAGCACTGCACACAGCAAACTGTTGAAAAGCCAAAATCTCACAGTAGGCATAAACTCAGATAGAAATCTCCACACAGATTAGATTTCCAGTTCAAGTGATGGAGCCTCTCCATGAAGAAATCTTTAACATGTTTTCAAACACCTTAGGCAGCCCCCATTGAATTTGGCTACTAGAAAAGGTAGGCCAGTTTGACAAATATACAAAATCTCTACACATTTTAGCTGTGAAAACTCACACGCCCAAGAACTTAAGGTCCAAGTTACTACCTCCTTGGTGCTGATTTTAGATTAACTAAAAAGTATTGACATATCCCCTGCTCCTCCTGACAAACCTCTGTGATACCCATCAGCAGTTCTGGTCTTAACTTTTATGTCCCAGCAGACCAGAACTGGCTTCTTTGTCAAGGACTGGATGCACCAAACATGTGTTAGGTCCCCTTGTTGAGTGCCTGAGGGAACAATGACTCCTCTCAGTAGCCACGGCCCCACCCTGCCACAATACTATAGGTGGAAGGTGTCAAATGCCTTTAGATTGTCCCAGGCAGGAGAGAAAAAAGCACCAAAAGGGAAAAGAAACTCCATGGAAATCTTGTATCTTTTTTTTGTTAAATTTGAAAATTTAGTCAGAGGAATACACAAAGTAAAATTATCCAGAAGAGATCCAGTAAAAGTTCCAACTGCTATCAAAACTCATGGGCAAAAATAGCTGCAAACACAACAAAAAATACGCGAAAAAATAATTGTGATGCACCCATAACTTGACAATTTCTCCTTTTTATATGGTTCAAAGAGTAATTGACATCATAGGAAAAGACTCCTTGATCCTTGAAAAATATTCTATAGAAAAACCATCATCTGGGAAAGGACAGATTATAGGGCTTGTCTGTGTCCTTTTCTGAAACTCATGATGTCCAATTGGCACATGAAGAAGCCCAAGTTTGACATCCTTTGTATAGTGCTGAATTCCGTAGTCCAATCACTACTCTTTATCCCTGATTCTCCAAGCTGCTTGAGGAGCACAGCTCTAAGTGACTTTCACTTCCATCTTTTGGTTCCTCACTCCCACTCTTGAGAGACCTATCGAACCTTCACCATGTACTGTCATTCTAGGCCTATTGGAAGATTTAGGGGTTGGGGAGGTAAACAACGTTTACCACAAAACTTTTTCCCCGCAGAGAATAATAACGCGGACATTACAACAACTGTGTTATAATTCCACATACCATTACTCCGCAAGTCAGAACAACGACTTGCGGAGGGGGCAGAAGGTGTTGGATTTAAAATCCAACACCTTCCCTAATGTCCGCACAGACTGGAGTTGGAATAGTAAATTAGACTATTCTAACATCCAGCGTCCCCCATTCGCAAGTCGTTGTTCTGACTTGCAGTGTAATGGTATGCGTAATTACAACGCGGTCGTTGTAACGCCCGCGTTGTAATTCCCTGCGGGGAAAAAAGACTGCGGGATAATGAGGCATATTCGTTGGGGGAACGGGGCGAGTAGTCCTAGGTTGGACTGGGGATGCTGATTGCCAAAAGTGTTAATACCTAGGCTTGGAATTCTGCTAACCTGCCCATCCTTACTGATGGGTTGGCGCAGTATGATGGACTGGTGTGTGAAAATGGAGGAACCCATTTTAGCAGCACGAGCATGCCCAAACAAACATAAGAGAAATTTAGGGCAAGTGGTCTACTGGGGGTTGGAATGATTCCGATGTTAACATGAAGTGTACATCTCTAACTGCAGTTTTACTTGATTGCTTGTGCTGTAAGGCTCTCTGTTCTAATTCAGGAAATCAATAAAAAGTGGTTTATAAAAAAAGTAGGTGCACCACAAGGATGAGGAATTAAAAACAGGGTGAAGACATTGGAGGAACAAAAGAGAGAGGCTGCACACAGATGTGGTACAAACAGCCTGTGCCCATATATGCATGCTATTGTATTCATTTAGCACATTAGCTTCAGACCTGTTTACGTTGGCACCACTTGTTGATACATTTGTGGTCTGTAGATTTTACAATTTCAGCCTTCGGATTAGCTTTGGTAGGGTCTGCTAATAACAGCATTTTTAATAGAAAGAAAAACGAATCTAACCAATCCTATTGGAAAGCTGTACACATATGTTTATGGTGTTTTTTTTAAATGAAATCCAGGTCCAGGGTAAAGTCCTCATTATGGGTCAAAGGGCCAGATGTAGGTAATCCAGATTTACCGATTGTAAAATACCGAATGTTACCGATTCGGTATTTTAGAATCGGTAAATGGGATGTAGGTATTCATTCAGTAAGTATTACCATTCATTCCTATGTGGCCTGGAGGAACACATTGAAGGGTGGCAGGGTGTCACTTTGACACCCTGTTGCACCCCTGAATAGTGTATGGGTGCTCATGTGGACAACATACATGCCCTAAGGGCACGTATGTCTGCCACATGACACTGTAATAATTTTCAACAAATTGCTAATTTTGGGGTTTTCGATATTTACCACCAAATTGTAGTTTGTGGTAAATAACGAATCCTAAAATGGGAAAAGCACTCATTTGAGTGCTCCCTACATTTAGGATTCGGTGATTTACCGAATCGGTATTTAAGAATTCGGTAATTTACTGATTCCTTCATTTACCGATTCGGTAAATTACTGAATCCTTAATTTAGGCCCCAACATCTGAAAAGCCTAATACCGGTCGGTAACGGCCGAAATTCGGTAATTTCAGCCGTTACTGACCGGTATTAGGCTACCTACATCGGGCGCAAAATGTTTTAATGTTTCAATAGACTGTTTAGAAAAAGGAATATTTGAGGAGGGATGTATGTGCATATTCATAATTTTTCCAGTGGAGGTTGAAATCTGCCAGAGATTAAATGGTCAGTGCTTCTGTCAATGAAACCATAAATAAAACATTCTTTCTTCCCATTTGGGAGCATAAGATATTTGGTCTGAGTGGTGTAGGTGTTTTGTTTTCCATCTCCACAGTGATTTATTGATGTGAAGAGGTATTTATTGAATACCTCAGTCAGCATGTAAGTGGTTCCTTTTGGATACACGCAAGCTATAACATTTTACAGTTCCCTCACAGAGGGGGATGCCGGAACCTAGTGATAAGATAGTAATATAGAGTTTGAGCAGAATGAGGTTTCATTGATTGCAAATATGTGAAGGGCACAGACTTGAAAGACAGCAGTTATGAAGGTTGCATTAGAAAGCATAATCCTACTATTCTGGAGGGCAGGTTTGATGTGATATATATATAAGATTGGTCAGTGTGTGGAAGGTTTACTTATTCTCAAATTGGTTGGGAAAAGTGTTCTTTCTGTTTTTTTATGGGGTTTGTGGTAGTAGGGTGTGGTGTGTGATCTATGATCACAGAGTTTTCTGCCTTCTTTATTGTTTTACATCTGCCTGGACGAATGCTCTGAAGCATTGAGATTGGTTTGATTGTCTTTTCAGGATCAGGTGTGTCTAGAGAGGTGCAATTGGGTTAGGAGAGCAGCCACTGAGAATGATGGAGAATGAGGTTTGCAGACTCTTTATGATCTCATTTAGGTAATCCAGATTCAGTTTGATGTCAACCAACTCGTTTTGGATATTGGATAAGAGATTTGTGCTCCAGTCAACAGTAGGCAGATGTAATACACACCGTGTCGAGAAGATGGGCATTTGCCAGACAGCCAAGGAACTTCTGGCCACTTTCCTTTCTGAGAGAACTCAAGCAGTCTCCCTAGGACCTTACCAATCTGCTAAGCTGACGCTGCCATGTGGGGTACCTCAAGGCTCATCCCTAAGTCCGACACTATTTAATATCTACGTGTCGGACCTTGCTAATGTCATCAAGGCACATGGGATGGGCCTTACCTCATATGCGGACGACACGCAACTGGTCATGGCCATAAGGGGAGATGGACCAGAAGTGGCCAAACGCTTTCAGAGGGGAATGACGGAGATAGGAGATTGGATGACTACTAACTGTTTAAAACTTAATTCAGAAAAAACTGAAGTAGTAATATTTGGCCCTCTTTTACCGAGCTGGTCAGCCGAATGGTGGCCAGCCAGTTTTGGAGCCATTCCCAAACCAGTCTCCAAGGTCAGAAATTTGGGTGTCATCTATGATGATGGCCTCAATTTCATGGACCATGCAAATAAAGTGGCTTCCACAGCCCACTATAAACTCCGCATGATTAAAAAAATCAGTCCTTACCTTCCAGTGGTGGCTATCAAGACCTTAGTTAGTTCTCTGGTTTTATCGTCACTGGATTATTGCAACGGTTTATTTCTGAATACACAATCCAGAGTCCTGAGAAAATTACAATCAGTGCAAAATGCCGGCGCTCGCCTGGTTTTCGGAATTCCCAAATATGTGTCCACTTCAGATGCAATAACGCGACTTCACTGGCTGACGATCCAGGACCGGATCAAATTCAAATCACTATGCATTGTCTACAAGACACTTAATGGACAGGGCCCACACTCACTGAGTGAACAACTGAGACCATATCAGCCTTCCCGTCACCTTAGGTCCTCTAATAACAATCTTTTGGTGATTCCTCGCGTCAAAACAGTATCTTGGGGCGACCGTCGCTTCACAGTCGCAGCACCAAAATTGTGGAACACCCTCCCGCTGGACATCAGAACCTGTCCAACGCTGCTCCAATTTCATAGGAGACTCAAAACATGGCTGTTTACTCAATAACTCAACAAGGATTAGTTCATAGAGAACTTAACATCATCTAGATTACTGCAAACAATTAGCGCCAAGATGCCTACGGGTATATGTTGCGCTTTACAAATAGCAATAAATAAATAAATAAATAAAGCACAAGGATAATTGTTTTGGTGTAGCTGGACTGGACCCAGAGGTTGGTTGAGAGAGGGAGGCTGTATCTAGGGTTTGGTGTCTCCCAAAGGAATGGCTATGAGTTGGATCTTGTTAGTATTTAGATCTATGTCAAAGTAGGAGTAGCTATGTTCCAGGTTATGATCCAAACTAACATGATTTATGCTGACATAACACTATCTGGTTTAATTCCTCGTGGGGTGTGTAGGTGACTATGTGGAGAACTAGTGCTAGGGTAGGCTTTAGAGATGGTAGGCGTGGTTTCAAGGTTAACAGCCCTATCCATGGGAAAAACATTGAGGCTAATGAAAATGGGGGGTGGTGATATGGTGATTATCTGAGTATTCGAGTGGAGAATGTGTAGTTTACAATTCTGGTTATGATATCCTTAGATAATGCATTTTTTCCAATTAGGGATTTTTGTGTTCCTTGCGGTTTAAGAAGAAAAAGAAATTACCTTACTGAAAAAAGTTTGGAACTTAGTAAAACAAAAATAACAGAATGTTTTAAGGGAGGTCAGTCTGAGACTGTGATATTTATCACTAATTACACTTTTGGGTTCGGTGTTTGTCACATATGAAGCTAGTTTTGGAATGGCCGAGTGGAAAAAGGTCCATGAGATGTTGTTACATGCATCCTGGAGCCTGATCTGAAGTGCTCATTAATATAGATGTTTGGCCATAGTAAGATCACATGAAAAACATGTAGGCTATTGATCTTGAGTCAGTCAGTACTGAGTAGCGACAATGTGCAGCTCTGTGAATTACTCACAACAGAGAGAAAATGAAGTAGTAAGATATCACATTAATATGTAAAGGGTGTGCATCGTTATGACCTTATATAAGGCACAATTTCACCTTTGGTGCTACATCAACATTAGTTTGGACACATTCTGGAGCATAAGTTACATTTTGCTGTAAAAATAGCTTTTGGTCCAAATAGGCAGGATTGAAGTATCACATTTAAGTGCAAAATCATTCTTGCTGCAACATCGTCAAAAGTGTGGAAGCACCTTTCAAAGTACAAATACCATTTATTAGGAGAAAGAAATTAAAAATTGCTTGTGCTCCCCTTTTTTTAAAATGGTTGAATAGGCATACTACTATTTGGTATATCAATTTACCTATAAGTCCCCAGTATATGGTACAAAATGTACCCAGGGCCTTGATGTTAAATGCCACTAGTACACTTGAGCAGCAATTGTGCCATCCACTACACTATAGTGACAGTGTACTGGTGTAACGAAACTTGAGGCCCCCCCTGCAAGGTAAGTGAAGGGTGCTCCTCTGGGCCCATTAAGGAGCTCTCTGGGCAGAGTACTGTGCTGAGGGGGGACCCCTGAACAAGGGAACTCCGCACGAACTACAGGGGACTGTGTTACACCACTGTGACATGCAAACTTGGCTTCAGACCTACCGTTGTACCCTAACAGTAACAGTGCAAAACAAGCACCAAGACCTGTCAAAATGAACCCTTTTAACAGGTGAAATCCTTCCTTTTAAATATGAATAAGCAACCCATATGCAGGGTACATGGTATATAAAAGTAGGACAAGTAGAAATATAAGTTACTATGTCCGTACGGTAGGATGGGTGGCTGGTCTATATAGAAACACTGGGAAGCAATATTAAATATTACTCTTGATATCTCAGGAAAAGGATCAGCTAAAGAAATCAAATTTTTACAATTTATTACAAGTCAAAATGAATGTGAAATTGAACTTTAAAGAAATATTAAGAAAAAGTAACTTTCAGAAGGTTACCTTTTCCCTGCCTGAAACTCCTGAAGGCTAATTTACATGGGCCTTCTGACTGCCACCCAGCTAGTGAATGGCCCTGAGTGAGGTGTGAAAAGTTCTTCCAGAGCACAGATAAAGCCCTAGATGAAAGGAGGATTTTTTGTTCTTCTTGCGAGATGACCAATTGGGCTGAGTCCAAGAATGTAATTTACTTCAAAGGGGCATCACTGTTGCAAGCAGAGAGCAGATTACAATTGGGCAGGCCCTTCCTTCTGTTTATCTAGGAAGGTAGTCATCAAAACTAGAGGGGAGAGAGGGTTTTGAGTGACCACAGAGGAGGGGCTGCTCATTACCCTAGCTACATCTCTGGGTGGGGACACAGGGTCTCATAAGGGAAGAAGGATAACACCATTTTGGATTTTAGGAGTGAGGGGTGCTGTGAGATTGTTCACAGTAGGGCAGATAGGAACTGTATCCAAAGTGATTAGGTATACCTCTGTAAACATGTACTCTGTTGGTCAGTGAGGGGGCAGGAGTCATCCCACCCACAATCTAGAGGCTGGCATAAATGCAGCAACCCCTTGCACCCTTCTCAGGACACTGCTAGATCTGAGGAAGAACAGCAGAGGACTGGACCTGCAGTCTACTACCTTAAAGGAGACATGGAGGACTGAACCTGCAGCCTCTTGTACCCAGGGCAACAAAGTAGACTCCTTAGTCAGTTGGCTGGCTTAATTTTTTGCTACAGGTGTACTAAAAGTTACAAGGGCGTTTTTCCTGCAAGTCCCAGTTCACCAGGACCAGACGGACCTGACCTGACCTGGACCATGCTGGTGGCCTCGAATGTATGCCATTACAATGCATATATTTGCAACGCATGCACTTACAATGCAGTTTTTACATCGCAACATCCACTACAACGCATTCCATTACATCACATGACACTACATCACATTTTTAAAAATTACCTTTACAATGCATTCCATTACATCACATACTACCTTTACAACGCATACCATTACAACGCATACCATTACATTGCATTTAAGGTAAGTATTGGATAGTATAGGGGTAAAAATTACTATTCTAACTTCAGGGGGTGCACCAGTAGGGTAAGTGTTGGATAGTGTAGGGGTAAAAATTACTATTCTAACTCCAGGGGTTGCAATAGTAGGGTAGGTGTTGGATAATGTAGGGGTTAAACATTACTATTCTAACTCCAATGGTATGCGTTGTAATGGTATGCGTTGTAATGCCTGCGTTGTAGTGACATGTGATGTAGTGTCATGTGTTGTAATGGTATGAGTTGTAATGCCTGCGTTGTAGTGTCATGCATTGTAAAGAATGTAGCGATGTAATGCCTGGGTTGTAAGTGTAGTGCGATGTAATGATTGCATTGTAAAGGTTGTTTTCCGGTGGCCTCTACACAAGAGGTCCTAACCTCCAAGTGCTATTCAGGAGGCAAGTAAGCCATTGGGTGTGTCTGACTAGACTTCTCCTACCTCCCCTGAAAGCTTGGGAATTAGAAACTTTTTGAATTTGAAAAACCTTGAAGGTCCAGGACTAACCTTCCAAGCCGATATGCTCACTGGGCCAAAGAAATGGGTTTCTCCCTCTGGGAGCTTCACCCCAGCAGCAAATCTGATTTAGCTGGATCTTCATGAGAAGGTATGCGGCCTCGTGGAACCCTCATCACATAGAGCCCGTACACTTGTCCTGTTGGAGGATTCCAAGAGACACAGTGGTGACAGAGTACTCTTTCAGCTGTACTGAATGTCCGCCTGCCTCATTTACAGCCATATGGACTGTGCATTTATGAATCGGTAACTGCTTACCAATCGCGAAAGCTCTATTTTCCTATGTATGAAAGGCATTTGAATAGGTTTTTTTGCGATTCTATATTCTGGTGACTCAAAATAGTAAGTCGCAATTAATAAATCTGTATTAGCGATTCACTATCCTTTTTTTAATTATTATTTTACTTATTTTAGTGATTCACTATCCTTATGTTAAAGTCATTCGCAAATTGTGAATAGTCACATAATTACCATTTTGCACATGCAATGTACCACCAACTTGGCACTGGTGGGGACTATGTGCAAACTATAACATTGCTACAGAATGCTTCTGTGGCTTAATCAATGGTGGTTTTATCTGTGATGGCAAAGCAAATGTGTATACAGGTTGGTTTGCAGATGAGGGGTATGGAGCCAGGGGAGGATTTTTAGAATCAGAATAACTCTTTTCTAACCAGCTGAGAAATAACTTTATATATAGTGCAGGCTAGAGGGCACTCTAATATTGGAGCTCACAGCAGATTTAAAGCAACAGTTTGACAGTAATACTCCGCAAAGTAATTCCATCCTCACCCACGTGCAGATTTCAGATTTTATGGTATTGGCCCTTCTTACTCTCTATAGTATGGTGTAGTAGTTGCTGGGGTTTCACAAAGTGCCCTATCTAGAGCTTTTTATGCACTCCTGGATGCAATGTCAATGTGAATACATACTCATATATATTTTCCTAGCAATGCACAGGAATTACCACATACAAAATTAGAGTTTTTTAGGAATGCCAATTTTCTGCATGTGATTGGATGTATAGATTGTGCACATGCGCCTACATGTGCCCACCACCTGACATTGAATATTTATTTAGCAGTCTTAAAAATACTCATTCCATAAACATTCAAGTGGTGTGTTATGCCAAAAATGTGATTACGGATGTTGAATAATAATTTCCATGGAGCACCCACGATGCTTTCAATTTTAGACACAGTTACATTTACACAAGGCTACAAAGAGGAGATTTTGAGGGCGAATATTTTTGGAGCAATTTTAGTTTAAGTAATTGTACCTATTCCCTCCATACTTTTTGAGTATTTGGACCTGGAATCTTCTGGCCTGTTTCCCCTGAGTTTTTGCTTTCTGACCTCCCAGTTTTGACTGTTTTTGCTGGCGTAGTGTTTCTGCGCACTTTTCTCACTGTTGACCAGTGGTAAAGTGCAAGTGCTCCTGTGGTAAAATCTGTTATGGATTGTTGTTTCCATGAATGGCCTGTTTGATTTATGAATCAGTCCCTAGTAAAGTGCACTGAGTGTGCCAGGGCCTGTGAAAAAAATGCCTTAGTGGGCTGCAGCACTGGATTGTGCCATCCACACAAGCCGCCCATAAATGTAACTTAGGCCTGCCATCGCAGAGCCTGTGCGCAGTCCGGTACTACCATGTCGACTTGGCAAGTGCACCCACTTGCCAGGCCCTAACCTTCCCCATGCTTTCATGTCAGTCACCCCTAAGGTAGGCCCAAGGTACCCCTGTGCTATCCAGTGGATTCAAGCAAGCCGGGCTTAAGACGGCTGGAATGCCAGAAACCGGTCCTTGGAAGCTTGTTTGCGGTCCAGGGAAGACATGGCTTGGCAGTTCGGGCTGGACTGTTCCCATGAGGCACAGGGTCAGACTGATTTGCATATGGCCATGTCTGAACTGGGGTGGTGTGGCGTGCAAAAAAACGATGGATTTAGGCCCAGGTCTCTGTACTGGGGTGAATGTATGACATTGTTCTGCATTCTGTCCATCACCTGTGGTTTTTCATTTGTCACCCCGAGTGGGATGGGTATGCTCAGACGTGAGTCCCATGCACTCCACACCACTGGATTCAAGCAAGCCGGGCTGAAGACGGCTGGAATGCCAGAAACCGGTCTTCGGAAGCTTGTTTCCGGTCCAGGGAAGGCATGGCTTGGCAGTTCGGGCTGGACTGTTCCCATGTGGCACAGGGTCAGACTGATTTGCATATGGCCATGTCTGAACTGGGGTGGTGTGGGGTGCAAAAAAAACGATGGATTTAGGCCCAGATTTCTGTACTGGGGTAAATGTATGACATTGTTCTGCATTCTGTCCATCACCTGTGGTTTTTCATTTGTCACCCCGAGTGGGATGGGTATGCTCAGACGTGAGTCCCATGCACTCCACACCACTGGATTCAAGCAAGCCAGGCTGAAGATGGCTGGAATGCCAGAAACCGGTCCTCAGAAGCTTGTTTCCGGTCCAGGGAAGGCATGGCTTGGCAGTACGGGCTGGACTGTTCCTATGAGGCACAGGGTCAGACTGATTTGCATATGGCCATGTCCGAACTGGGGTGGTGTGGAGTGCAAAAAAACGATGGATTTAGGCCCAGATCTCTGTACTGGGGTGAATGTACATTGTTCTGCATTCTGTCCATCACCTGTGGTTTTGTACTTCGCACCGCAGCACCCGGCGCCTGCCAACACCAGCGTGCCTGACTTCAACAGAGAAGAGTTTGATCTCCAACATGTGTGACTTCCAGGGCCCGACGACTCCTGCACCGACCTCCGGAACCGACGCCTGCAGAAGCCGTGTTTTTTGGAAGCTCAACGAGAGGTCGCCAACGCCTTGCATTTCTACAGGTACTGTTTTGCGGGTCTTTCCAAAACCATAGTTGCCCTGCGACGCTGCAGTCAGCCAGAACTGTTTGGATTTGTTTGTTCACAATCCTGGGATAGCCCCAGAAGGAGCTATCGACTTCAAGGAACTGTTTTTCAAGGATTTGGATAACTGAAGATTTTTAGGTATTGTATTGGGACTTTTATCATATTTGATCTTGTCTTAAGTATATCAAATATTGGATATTTTTCTAAACTGGTGTGGTGTCCTTTTGTAGTTCTAACACTATATTACTGTTGGTTATGTGCAAATGATTTACACACTGCCTCTAGAATAAGCCTAGCTGCTCGTGCCAAGCTACCAAGGGGTTGAGAAGGGGTTATTTTAGGAGTGTAACTCCCTTATCCTGACTAGGAAGAAGGGTCCCTATTTGGACAAAGGTGCAAACCCTTGCCAACTAGAGACCCCCATTCCTAACAGTACTGTTTGTTAATGTGTTATTTTATGCTGTTTTTGAATATGCTTATGCCCTACGCTCATGGATAATGCCAAGAGGCTCCTTCCGGAGCGACAGTTTGCGCCTTATAAGTACCACATTCCATTCCATTCCATATTGTATTGTATTGTATTGTATGTGGATTTATAGAGCGCGATTGCTGCCCGGGGGCGTCCAAGCGCTAAGAACCAACAGATCGAGGAATATTGCCGGGGGATTTACTGAGGGGAGTTGAAGAGGAATGTTTTAAGCTGTTTCCGAAATGAGGAGAGGTTGGGGTTGGCTCTCAGATGAAGGGGCAGGGTGTTCCATAACTTGGAGGCATTGTGAGCGAAGGTCCTACCGCCAGTTCTGGATTTCTTTATTCTAGGTGTTGTGGCCATATAGGCCTGGTTTGATCGGAGATTCCTGGTAGGTTGGTAGTGAGAGACTAGGTTGAGGGTGATGAGGGGGCCCGTTTTCCAGAAGGCCTGGTGCGCGATGCATAGGGCTTTGAATTGGATTCTTTGACGGATAGGTAGCCAATGTAATTTAATCAACCCGGTTTTGGCAGATTGACGCCGGGGGAGATGAAGTAGTGTGCGGGCTGCGCAATTCTGCACAGTTTGTAGTCTCCGCAGCGTATATTCTGGGGCAGCAAGGTAGAGGGCATTGTTAAAATCCAGTCGGGACTGGATAAGGCCCTGGATGGCTACCTGTTTTGCCTCCATAGGTAGAAGATGGAGAACCTTCCTTAACATCCTAAGGAGGCCAAAACAGGTAGCTGTGAGTTTGGTGGCTTGGGTGCCAAAAGACAGAGATCTGTCCAGCCATACCCCAAGGCTCTTGATATTGTCCTTGGGGGCTGGGGGGATACCTAAGCAGGATGGCCATAGAGCATTGAAGGAATTAGGGTCGGCAGGGCCCAGGAGCATTAGCTCTGTTTTATCCCCGTTCATTTTGAGTGATGAGGAGGACATCCAGCTCTTAACCTCCTCTAGACATTTCTTGAGCCCTCCTCTCGTTGTCAGGTTAGCTTCCTGCGCCAATGAGACCACCAGCTGAGTGTCGTCAGCGTAGGAAATGATCTTAACTCCAAACTGACGAACAATCTCAGCCAGTGGCCTCATATAGATGTTGAAGAGCGCCGGGCTTAATGAGGAGCCTTGTGGTACTCCACATCTTAATGGTCTGCTGGTAGATGATGATTCTCCGTCAAATGACTACTTATACGTCTCCTTCTACACAAAATGACTGCTGTTACAATGTTGCCCACAGAAGAAAAAGAAGAGTAATTTAGGTACCTTTGGACTTCTAAAAAGTTGATTCAGAAGTCTTCATGACAGAGGTGATGCCCTGCATTATTTGCCTGAAACCTGTTACAAAATTAAAGCAAAATGTGCAATTCTGCACAATATAGCGACAAGAAAAGGACAGGAACTAAGGATGTCAGAGTTAAAAGTTTAATGAGGAGGACAAAGAGCTGCCAACATCTCAACCACATGATGAGTCAAGAGCAGTAGAAGGGTAATTAAACCTGCGAGTGTAACTAATCATTATTTTTTCTGGGTAGCTTTTAAAGATAAACATTTAATATGAAATAATTAGAAAAATGCTTTGTGGTTTGTAAACTATAATATTGCTCTGTTTTAAGGCTTGTTAATATATGTAAGTTAAGTAATAATTAACATTTATTAATGTTTCAAATGTGAAACAAAAGGTATATCATTTGTGTTGTACAAGAACAAAAACACATTTCTGCTTTAACACAACTGTTTAAGGCTTGTGTTTCCTTTGAGCAGGTGTTGTAGCTCCTATATGCTCCCCAGCTCCACTGCAGCACCTTCTTTTACTAATGCTCATATTATCTGTTGCAGTAATACTACTGACACTAGACTGATCCTCACCTTTGGTCCTCCTACTTGTGTGTGAAAATTTGTGATGTCTGCATTTTTTCCACGGCATTTGTTGTTTGAATGAGGCCCAGGGGGCTGTGAACCCCAGGTTTAGCAGTTACAGCGAGCCTGGAGTTCTTGATGGGCCACTTCTGTCTGCAGCTGGACAGACAAAGGCTCGTAATTAACATGAAAAGGTGGATGGGTAAGTGAGTGAAATCACAAATAAATGTATGTGTGAAAGGGTAGATTGATGGTGAGTGAAAGGGTGGATGAAGACATGGTTGGATGAATGAGTGAAAGGATGGATGTAACGATGGATGAGTGAGAAATGCATAGATAGGTGGATGACTTAAAGGGTGGATGGATGAATAGAAAGATGGACGGTTGAGTTAAAGGGTGGATGAACGGGTGGCTGGATGGATGAGTGAAAAGGTGGATGGATGGATGGATGGATAGTGAGTGAATAGGTGGATGGATGAGTGGGTGGAAGAGTGGGTGTATGGCTAGGTGGATGGGTAGGTGGATGGAGTAACAGTGTGGATGTATGGATGCACAAGAGGATGGATGGATGGTGAAAGGATGGATGAGGGAAAGGGGGGTGGATGTATATATGGATGAATAGGTTTGATAGATAGGTTTGAAGATGGATGGGTAGGTTTGGTTAGGGGCATTGTGAACCCGCTACTTTAGTAGTTACAGTGAGGTTGGAGTTCTTGATGTGCCTCTTCTGTCTGCAACTTGGCAGATAAAGGGCCAAAATTAATGTGAAAAGATTGGTGGGTGAGTGAGTGGGTGAAAAGATGGATGGGTGGATGGAGGGATTGATGGATGGATGAATGGATGGATGGATGTGTGAGTAAAAGGGTGATGGGTGGGAGAGTGAAAGGGTTGATGGATAGATGGATGGATGAATGAGTGAAAGGATGAGTGTAAGGATTCATAAGTGAAAGAATGGGTGAATGAGTGAAGAGATGCTGGATGGATTGATGAGTGAAAGGGTGAATGGATGGATAGGTATACAGGTGAGTGGATGGACAAGTGAGTGGAATGGATGGATTAGTGAATGGGAGGATGGATGGAGTGAAAGTGTTGGATGGATAGATGAGTGAAAGATTGGCTGGATGAGTGAAAGGGTGAATATAGGGATGGATGACAGAAATGGTGGATGGATAGATAGACGGCTGGATGGATGGATGGATGGATGGATGATGGCTGGACGGATGGGTGGTTAGGCTTGGTGAATAGGTTTGGAGATGGATGATTGGTCTTTCACCATTGTTTTAATGGTGAATTTCTGAACGATGGAAAGAATAATGAATGAATGACAGAATGTAAGGCTGAGCTGGAGGTTATCAGCTGGTGGATGAAAGGATGAATGGATAGGTGCTTGGATGTTAGAAACAAGAGACTCTTCTGGGGAGGGTGCAGTGACTTGCTTTGTTTGCATGGTACCTTAGGAGCTTTGATTCAAAGTGGGAGATATCTTAATTTTCTGGCTACTCCCTTGATGAGACCTCTAGCTATATCTTTGCTGTAGTACCTCATGTTGACACAAATACATTTTTTCATCTTGACCTAATGCTCTTTTTTAAATTATATCTACCATGATGCACTATGAAGTACACTAGATTTATTTGGTAAACTACTATAATGAATACATTACCTTTTTAGAGACTTAAGTGTTTTTACAAAGGCTACATTTATTTTTGACTAGTGATAAAATAGTACAATTACCATGAGAGGTTCTTTGAATGTCAGATATATCACTTTCAATAAATCCACCAAATAAAATCAGCCCCCAGAGTGGTTTGAACCAGTTCTAAATTTGCAGCTGGTGGAGGGTAGTGTGGGACCTCTTCCAGTTTCTCTTGCCTTACTTAAGCAGCTTGCCTCCTTTTCTTTTGTCCAGGATCTGAGATTATACCATATATATTCATATTTCTTCAATGGAGCTCTGTGTCACCCCAACAGAGTTGATTTTCTACTGCCTTGCTTGATATTTATTTTTACATGTGTGATTGTAAGGGATGATTTGCAAAACAGTACATCATGGTGCCCAAAACACTTCTGCGTCAATACTTCCAGTTCTTTTTCAGAAATTTTCAGTTTTCTTTTTCAGGAACCAGCTCCTTCTCTGTGTCTTTTCTTGACATTCATTTAGTTTTGAAGGGTGGATGGTACAAATGTAGGGCCTTTTGCAGGCTCAGGGAGGAGGGCACATGGCCCCTCTCCCCTTAAAAAATACATTAATCCCCAGGGCCGAATATGGACACATTCTGGAGCATAAGTTACATTTTGCTGTAAAAATAGCTTTTGGTCCAAATAGGCAGGATTGAAGTATCACATTTAAGTGCAAAATCATTCTTGCTGCAACATCGTCAAAAGTGTGGAAGCACCTTTCAAAGTACAAATACCATTTATTAGGAGAAAGAAATTAAAAATTGCTTGTGCTCCCCTTTTTTTAAAATGGTTGAATAGGCATACTACTATTTGGTATATCAATTTACCTATAAGTCCCCAGTATATGGTACAAAATGTACCCAGGGCCTTGATGTTAAATGCCACTAGTACACTTGAGCAGCAATTGTGCCATCCACTACACTATAGTGACAGTGTACTGGTGTAACGAAACTTGAGGCCCCCCCTGCAAGGTAAGTGAAGGGTGCTCCTCTGGGCCCATTAAGGAGCTCTCTGGGCAGAGTACTGTGCTGAGGGGGGACCCCTGAACAAGGGAACTCCGCACGAACTACAGGGGACTGTGTTACACCACTGTGACATGCAAACTTGGCTTCAGACCTACCGTTGTACCCTAACAGTAACAGTGCAAAACAAGCACCAAGACCTGTCAAAATGAACCCTTTTAACAGGTGAAATCCTTCCTTTTAAATATGAATAAGCAACCCATATGCAGGGTACATGGTATATAAAAGTAGGACAAGTAGAAATATAAGTTACTATGTCCGTACGGTAGGATGGGTGGCTGGCCTATATAGAAACACTGGGAAGCAATATTAAATATTACTCTTGATATCTCAGGAAAAGGATCAGCTAAAGAAATCAAATTTTTACAATTTATTACAAGTCAAAATGAATGTGAAATTGAACTTTAAAGAAATATTAAGAAAAAGTAACTTTCAGAAGGTTACCTTTTTCCTGCCTGAAACTCCTGAAGGCTAATTTACATGGGCCTTCTGACTGCCACCCAGCTAGTGAATGGCCCTGAGTGAGGTGTGAAAAGTTCTTCCAGAGCACAGATAAAGCCCTAGATGAAAGGAGGATTTTTTGTTCTTCTTGCGAGATGACCAATTGGGCTGAGTCCAAGAATGTAATTTACTTCAAAGGGGCATCACTGTTGCAAGCAGAGAGCAGATTACAATTGGGCAGGCCCTTCCTTCTGTTTATCTAGGAAGGTAGTCATCAAAACTAGAGGGGAGAGAGGGTTTTGAGTGACCACAGAGGAGGGGCTGCTCATTACCCTAGCTACATCTCTGGGTGGGGACACAGGGTCTCATAAGGGAAGAAGGATAACACCATTTTGGATTTTAGGAGTGAGGGGTGCTGTGAGATTGTTCACAGTAGGGCAGATAGGAACTGTATCCAAAGTGATTAGGTATACCTCTGTAAACATGTACTCTGTTGGTCAGTGAGGGGGCAGGAGTCATCCCACCCACAATCTAGAGGCTGGCATAAATGCAGCAACCCCTTGCACCCTTCTCAGGACACTGCTAGATCTGAGGAAGAACAGCAGAGGACTGGACCTGCAGTCTACTACCTTAAAGGAGACATGGAGGACTGAACCTGCAGCCTCTTGTACCCAGGGCAACAAAGTAGACTCCTTAGTCAGTTGGCTGGCTTAATTTTTTGCTACAGGTGTACTAAAAGTTACAAGGGCGTTTTTCCTGCAAGTCCCAGTTCACCAGGACCAGACGGACCTGACCTGACCTGGACCATGCTGGTGGCCTCGAATGTATGCCATTACAATGCATATATTTGCAACGCATGCACTTACAATGCAGTTTTTACATCGCAACATCCACTACAACGCATTCCATTACATCACATGACACTACATCACATTTTTAAAAATTACCTTTACAATGCATTCCATTACATCACATACTACCTTTACAACGCATACCATTACAACGCATACCATTACATTGCATTTAAGGTAAGTATTGGATAGTATAGGGGTAAAAATTACTATTCTAACTTCAGGGGGTGCACCAGTAGGGTAAGTGTTGGATAGTGTAGGGGTAAAAATTACTATTCTAACTCCAGGGGTTGCAATAGTAGGGTAGGTGTTGGATAATGTAGGGGTTAAACATTACTATTCTAACTCCAATGGTATGCGTTGTAATGGTATGCGTTGTAATGCCTGCGTTGTAGTGACATGTGATGTAGTGTCATGTGTTGTAATGGTATGAGTTGTAATGCCTGCGTTGTAGTGTCATGCATTGTAAAGAATGTAGCGATGTAATGCCTGGGTTGTAAGTGTAGTGCGATGTAATGATTGCATTGTAAAGGTTGTTTTCCGGTGGCCTCTACACAAGAGGTCCTAACCTCCAAGTGCTATTCAGGAGGCAAGTAAGCCATTGGGTGTGTCTGACTAGACTTCTCCTACCTCCCCTGAAAGCTTGGGAATTAGAAACTTTTTGAATTTGAAAAACCTTGAAGGTCCAGGACTAACCTTCCAAGCCGATATGCTCACTGGGCCAAAGAAATGGGTTTCTCCCTCTGGGAGCTTCACCCCAGCAGCAAATCTGATTTAGCTGGATCTTCATGAGAAGGTATGCGGCCTCGTGGAACCCTCATCACATAGAGCCCGTACACTTGTCCTGTTGGAGGATTCCAAGAGACACAGTGGTGACAGAGTACTCTTTCAGCTGTACTGAATGTCCGCCTGCCTCATTTACAGCCATATGGACTGTGCATTTATGAATCGGTAACTGCTTACCAATCGCGAAAGCTCTATTTTCCTATGTATGAAAGGCATTTGAATAGGTTTTTTTGCGATTCTATATTCTGGTGACTCAAAATAGTAAGTCGCAATTAACAAATCTGTATTAGCGATTCACTATCCTTTTTTTAATTATTATTTTACTTATTTTAGTGATTCACTATCCTTATGTTAAAGTCATTCGCAAATTGTGAATAGTCACATAATTACCATTTTGCACATGCAATGTACCACCAACTTGGCACTGGTGGGGACTATGTGCAAACTATAACATTGCTACAGAATGCTTCTGTGGCTTAATCAATGGTGGTTTTATCTGTGATGGCAAAGCAAATGTGTATACAGGTTGGTTTGCAGATGAGGGGTATGGAGCCAGGGGAGGATTTTTAGAATCAGAATAACTCTTTTCTAACCAGCTGAGAAATAACTTTATATATAGTGCAGGCTAGAGGGCACTCTAATATTGGAGCTCACAGCAGATTTAAAGCAACAGTTTGACAGTAATACTCCGCAAAGTAATTCCATCCTCACCCACGTGCAGATTTCAGATTTTATGGTATTAGCCCTTCTTACTCTCTATAGTATGGTGTAGTAGTTGCTGGGGTTTCACAAAGTGCCCTATCTAGAGCTTTTTATGCACTCCTGGATGCAATGTCAATGTGAATACATACTCATATATATTTTCCTAGCAATGCACAGGAATTACCACATACAAAATTAGAGTTTTTTAGGAATGCCAATTTTCTGCATGTGATTGGATGTATAGATTGTGCACATGCGCCTACATGTGCCCACCACCTGACATTGAATATTTATTTAGCAGTCTTAAAAATACTCATTCCATAAGCATTCAAGTGGTGTGTTATGCCAAAAATGTGATTACGGATGTTGAATAATAATTTCCATGGAGCACCCACGATGCTTTCAATTTTAGACACAGTTACATTTACACAAGGCTACAAAGAGGAGATTTTGAGGGCGAATATTTTTGGAGCAATTTTAGTTTAAGTAATTGTACCTATTCCCTCCATACTTTTTGAGTATTTGGACCTGGAATCTTTTGGCCTGTTTCCCCTGAGTTTTTGCTTTCTGACCTCCCAGTTTTGACTGTTTTTGCTGGCGTAGTGTTTCTGCGCACTTTTCTCACTGTTGACCAGTGGTAAAGTGCAAGTGCTCCTGTGGTAAAATCTGTTATGGATTGTTGTTTCCATGAATGGCCTGTTTGATTTATGAATCAGTCCCTAGTAAAGTGCACTGAGTGTGCCAGGGCCTGTGAAAAAAATGCCTTAGTGGGCTGCAGCACTGGATTGTGCCATCCACACAAGCCGCCCATAAATGTAACTTAGGCCTGCCATCGCAGAGCCTGTGCGCAGTCCGGTACTACCATGTCGACTTGGCAAGTGCACCCACTTGCCAGGCCCTAACCTTCCCCATGCTTTCATGTCAGTCACCCCTAAGGTAGGCCCAAGGTACCCCTGTGCTATACAGTGGATTCAAGCAAGCCGGGCTTAAGACGGCTGGAATGCCAGAAACCGGTCCTTGGAGGCTTGTTTGCGGTCCAGGGAAGACATGGCTTGGCAGTTCGGGCTGGACTGTTCCCATGAGGCACAGGGTCAGACTGATTTGCATATGGCCATGTCTGAACTGGGGTGGTGTGGCGTGCAAAAAAACGATGGATTTAGGCCCAGATCTCTGTACTGGGGTGAATGTACGACATTGTTCTGCATTCTGTCCATCACCTGTGGTTTTTCATTTGTCACCCCGAGTGGGATGGGTATGCTCAGACGTGAGTCCCATGCACTCCACACCACTGGATTCAAGCAAGCCGGGCTGAAGACGGCTGGAATGCCAGAAACCGGTCTTCGGAAGCTTGTTTCCGGTCCAGGGAAGGCATGGCTTGGCAGTTCGGGCTGGACTGTTCCCATGTGGCACAGGGTCAGACTGATTTGCATATGGCCATGTCTGAACTGGGGTGGTGTGGGGTGCAAAAAAAACGATGGATTTAGGCCCAGATTTCTGTACTGGGGTAAATGTATGACATTGTTCTGCATTCTGTCCATCACCTGTGGTTTTTCATTTGTCACCCCGAGTGGGATGGGTATGCTCAGACGTGAGTCCCATGCACTCCACACCACTGGATTCAAGCAAGCCAGGCTGAAGATGGCTGGAATGCCAGAAACCGGTCCTCAGAAGCTTGTTTCCGGTCCAGGGAAGGCATGGCTTGGCAGTACGGGCTGGACTGTTCCTATGAGGCACAGGGTCAGACTGATTTGCATATGGCCATGTCCGAACTGGGGTGGTGTGGAGTGCAAAAAAACGATGGATTTAGGCCCAGATCTCTGTACTGGGGTGAATGTACATTGTTCTGCATTCTGTCCATCACCTGTGGTTTTGTACTTCGCACCGCAGCGCCCGGCACCTGCCAACACCAGCGTGCCTGACTTCAACAGAGAAGAGTTTGATCTCCAACATGTGTGACTTCCAGGGCCCGACGACTCCTGCACCGACCTCCGGAACCGACGCCTGCAGAAGCCGTGTTTTTTGGAAGCTCAACGAGAGGTCGCCAACGCCTTGCATTTCTACAGGTACTGTTTTGCGGGTCTTTCCAAAACCATAGTTGCCCTGCGACGCTGCAGTCAGCCAGAACTGTTTGGATTTGTTTGTTCACAATCCTGGGATAGCCCCAGAAGGAGCTATCGACTTCAAGGAACTGTTTTTCAAGGATTTGGATAACTGAAGATTTTTAGGTATTGTATTGGGACTTTTATCATATTTGATCTTGTCTTAAGTATATCAAATATTGGATATTTTTCTAAACTGGTGTGGTGTCCTTTTGTAGTTCTAACACTATATTACTGTTGGTTATGTGCAAATGATTTACACACTGCCTCTAGAATAAGCCTAGCTGCTCGTGCCAAGCTACCAAGGGGTTGAGAAGGGGTTATTTTAGGAGTGTAACTCCCTTATCCTGACTAGGAAGAAGGGTCCCTATTTGGACAAAGGTGCAAACCCTTGCCAACTAGAGACCCCCATTCCTAACAGTACTGTTTGTTAATGTGTTATTTTATGCTGTTTTTGAATATGCTTATGCCCTACGCTCATGGATAATGCCAAGAGGCTCCTTCCGGAGCGACAGTTTGCGCCTTATAAGTACCACATTCCATTCCATTCCATATTGTATTGTATTGTATTGTATGTGGATTTATAGAGCGCGATTGCTGCCCGGGGGCGTCCAAGCGCTAAGAACCAACAGATCGAGGAATATTGCCGGGGGATTTACTGAGGGGAGTTGAAGAGGAATGTTTTAAGCTGTTTCCGAAATGAGGAGAGGTTGGGGTTGGCTCTCAGATGAAGGGGCAGGGTGTTCCATAACTTGGAGGCATTGTGAGCGAAGGTCCTACCGCCAGTTCTGGATTTCTTTATTCTAGGTGTTGTGGCCATATAGGCCTGGTTTGATCGGAGATTCCTGGTAGGTTGGTAGTGAGAGACTAGGTTGAGGGTGATGAGGGGGCCCGTTTTCCAGAAGGCCTGGTGCGCGATGCATAGGGCTTTGAATTGGATTCTTTGACGGATAGGTAGCCAATGTAATTTAATCAACCCGGTTTTGGCAGATTGACGCCGGGGGAGATGAAGTAGTGTGCGGGCTGCGCAATTCTGCACAGTTTGTAGTCTCCGCAGCGTATATTCTGGGGCAGCAAGGTAGAGGGCATTGTTAAAATCCAGTCGGGACTGGATAAGGCCCTGGATGGCTACCTGTTTTGCCTCCATAGGTAGAAGATGGAGAACCTTCCTTAACATCCTAAGGAGGCCAAAACAGGTAGCTGTGAGTTTGGTGGCTTGGGTGCCAAAAGACAGAGATCTGTCCAGCCATACCCCAAGGCTCTTGATATTGTCCTTGGGGGCTGGGGGGATACCTAAGCAGGATGGCCATAGAGCATTGAAGGAATTAGGGTCGGCAGGGCCCAGGAGCATTAGCTCTGTTTTATCCCCGTTCATTTTGAGTGATGAGGAGGACCTCCAGCTCTTAACCTCCTCTAGACATTTCTTGAGCCCTCCTCTCGTTGTCAGGTTAGCTTCCTGCGCCAATGAGACCACCAGCTGAGTGTCGTCAGCGTAGGAAATGATCTTAACTCCAAACTGACGAACAATCTCAGCCAGTGGCCTCATATAGATGTTGAAGAGCGCCGGGCTTAATGAGGAGCCTTGTGGTACTCCACATCTTAATGGTCTGCTGGTAGATGATGATTCTCCGTCAAATGACTACTTATACGTCTCCTTCTACACAAAATGACTGCTGTTACAATGTTGCCCACAGAAGAAAAAGAAGAGTAATTTAGGTACCTTTGGACTTCTAAAAAGTTGATTCAGAAGTCTTCATGACAGAGGTGATGCCCTGCATTATTTGCCTGAAACCTGTTACAAAATTAAAGCAAAATGTGCAATTCTGCACAATATAGCGACAAGAAAAGGACAGGAACTAAGGATGTCAGAGTTAAAAGTTTAATGAGGAGGACAAAGAGCTGCCAACATCTCAACCACATGATGAGTCAAGAGCAGTAGAAGGGTAATTAAACCTGCGAGTGTAACTAATCATTATTTTTCTGGGTAGCTTTTAAAGATAAACATTTAATATGAAATAATTAGAAAAATGCTTTGTGGTTTGTAAACTATAATATTGCTCTGTTTTAAGGCTTGTTAATATATGTAAGTTAAGTAATAATTAACATTTATTAATGTTTCAAATGTGAAACAAAAGGTATATCATTTGTGTTGTACAAGAACAAAAACACATTTCTGCTTTAACACAACTGTTTAAGGCTTGTGTTTCCTTTGAGCAGGTGTTGTAGCTCCTATATGCTCCCCAGCTCCACTGCAGCACCTTCTTTTACTAATGCTCATATTATCTGTTGCAGTAATACTACTGACACTAGACTGATCCTCACCTTTGGTCCTCCTACTTGTGTGTGAAAATTTGTGATGTCTGCATTTTTTCCACGGCATTTGTTGTTTGAATGAGGCCCAGGGGGCTGTGAACCCCAGGTTTAGCAGTTACAGCGAGCCTGGAGTTCTTGATGGGCCACTTCTGTCTGCAGCTGGACAGACAAAGGCTCGTAATTAACATGAAAAGGTGGATGGGTAAGTGAGTGAAATCACAAATAAATGTATGTGTGAAAGGGTAGATTGATGGTGAGTGAAAGGGTGGATGAAGACATGGTTGGATGAATGAGTGAAAGGATGGATGTAACGATGGATGAGTGAGAAATGCATAGATAGGTGGATGACTTAAAGGGTGGATGGATGAATAGAAAGATGGACGGTTGAGTTAAAGGGTGGATGAACGGGTGGCTGGATGGATGAGTGAAAAGGTGGATGGATGGATGGATGGATGGATAGTGAGTGAATAGGTGGATGGATGAGTGGGTGGAAGAGTGGGTGTATGGCTAGGTGGATGGGTAGGTGGATGGAGTAACAGTGTGGATGTATGGATGCACAAGAGGATGGATGGATGGTGAAAGGATGGATGAGGGAAAGGGGGGTGGATGTATATATGGATGAATAGGTTTGATAGATAGGTTTGAAGATGGATGGGTAGGTTTGGTTAGGGGCATTGTGAACCCGCTACTTTAGTAGTTACAGTGAGGTTGGAGTTCTTGATGTGCCTCTTCTGTCTGCAACTTGGCAGATGAAGGGCCAAAATTAATGTGAAAAGATTGGTGGGTGAGTGAGTGGGTGAAAAGATGGATGGGTGGATGGAGGGATTGATGGATGGATGAATGGATGGATGGATGTGTGAGTAAAAGGGTGATGGGTGGGAGAGTGAAAGGGTTGATGGATAGATGGATGGATGAATGAGTGAAAGGATGAGTGTAAGGATTCATAAGTGAAAGAATGGGTGAATGAGTGAAGAGATGCTGGATGGATTGATGAGTGAAAGGGTGAATGGATGGATAGGTATACAGGTGAGTGGATGGACAAGTGAGTGGAATGGATGGATTAGTGAATGGGAGGATGGATGGAGTGAAAGTGTTGGATGGATAGATGAGTGAAAGATTGGCTGGATGAGTGAAACGGTGAATATAGGGATGGATGACAGAAATGGTGGATGGATAGATAGACGGCTGGATGGATGGATGGATGGATGGATGATGGCTGGACGGATGGGTGGTTAGGCTTGGTGAATAGGTTTGGAGATGGATGATTGGTCTTTCACCATTGTTTTAATGGTGAATTTCTGAACGATGGAAAGAATAATGAATGAATGACAGAATGTAAGGCTGAGCTGGAGGTTATCAGCTGGTGGATGAAAGGATGAATGGATAGGTGCTTGGATGTTAGAAACAAGAGACTCTTCTGGGGAGGGTGCAGTGACTTGCTTTGTTTGCATGGTACCTTAGGAGCTTTGATTCAAAGTGGGAGATATCTTAATTTTCTGGCTACTCCCTTGATGAGACCTCTAGCTATATCTTTGCTGTAGTACCTCATGTTGACACAAATACATTTTTTCATCTTGACCTAATGCTCTTTTTTAAATTATATCTACCATGATGCACTATGAAGTACACTAGATTTATTTGGTAAACTACTATAATGAATACATTACCTTTTTAGAGACTTAAGTGTTTTTACAAAGGCTACATTTATTTTTGACTAGTGATGAAATAGTACAATTACCATGAGAGGTTCTTTGAATGTCAGATATATCACTTTCAATAAATCCACCAAATAAAATCAGCCCCCAGAGTGGTTTGAACCAGTTCTAAATTTGCAGCTGGTGGAGGGTAGTGTGGGACCTCTTCCAGTTTCTCTTGCCTTACTTAAGCAGCTTGCCTCCTTTTCTTTTGTCCAGGATCTGAGATTATACCATATATATTCATATTTCTTCAATGGAGCTCTGTGTCACCCCAACAGAGTTGATTTTCTACTGCCTTGCTTGATATTTATTTTTACATGTGTGATTGTAAGGGATGATTTGCAAAACAGTACATCATGGTGCCCAAAACACTTCTGCGTCAATACTTCCAGTTCTTTTTCAGAAATTTTCAGTTTTCTTTTTCAGGAACCAGCTCCTTCTCTGTGTCTTTTCTTGACATTCATTTAGTTTTGAAGGGTGGATGGTACAAATGTAGGGCCTTTTGCAGGCTCAGGGAGGAGGGCACATGGCCCCTCTCCCCTTAAAAAATACATTAATCCCCAGGGCCGAATATGACTTTGGGTGGGGGCCGCGCGCGCCCTCTCCATATTTATTAAATCTGGCCCCAGGAGACAGGGTCTCCAGGGCTGAATAAAGCTCGGGGAGGGGCACAGGGTGCCCACTCCCCATATTAATACATTTTGCCCTGGGGATGGAGTCTATGGGGCCAAAAATGTCTCAAGGAGTGGGATGCGTCCCAACCCTTAGTTAAACAATGCAGCTCAAGACGTCTTTTTTTTTGCCACGATGGGAGTCACGAGGAATTGTGGCAAAAACTGTCAATTTG
Organism: Lissotriton vulgaris; assembly: GCF_964263255.1. NCBI lineage: Eukaryota > Metazoa > Chordata > Amphibia > Caudata > Salamandridae > Lissotriton > Lissotriton vulgaris. Next base: position 646,674,560 of record NC_141700.1, on the reverse strand, counting down.
TTTCTAATTTTGGCCCTCATGTCCCATAACAGCTGCCAGCAAAATTGCTGGCAGCCAGTCAGAGCACTCATTCTTGCCAGAGTCTGACTCTCACAACAGCGAAATGGCTCCAGTGAAACAAAGCTCCCTGGGCCAATCAGAATGCTCTATTTTTAAACATTGGGTTTGAGGGACTCTCTAATCCAGCAGTCCAGATATACAAATATTTTTAACCATTATTTCTCAAAAAGTACTGAACGGATTTACACCAAATCACAGAAGGCACAATCTGTGGACCAAGAGCTAGATTCCTGCAAATGTGAAGTAATTTCGTTCTTCAGTTTTTGCAGTAGAGCTTGTTAAAGAAGTCTATGAAAAAATGTGTGGGGATTTTGTGTTTTGGGACCCCCCTTTTATTCTCAGCCCCTCACTTGACGGATCACCCCTCAACCTTCCACGCACAAACTAGTCGACCTTTTGGGAAAGTTTCGTGAAGATTATTAGCAAAACAAATAATTAATTTCCTATGGAAATGCTGACTTAACTATAATATATATGTGTGTGTGTGTGTGTGTGTGTGTGTGTGTGTGCATGTGTGTATATGCACACACACATATATACATATACAGCTGACAGAGATGGGGCTTTGCGCAATAACAGAGTTCCTGTGCTGGAGCGTGGGGAGCTGAGTCCCTAAGTACAGGAACAGTGTGAGTAAAGGTAGTGTACCATTGTCACGTGCACAGGATTCCCTGCATTCTTTGACACATGGCTTTGAATTCTAAATATGCTTAAAATGTGTTGTTTTCAGAGCTTATATGATTCATGTCATGATTTCCGTTGGTGAGCACCAGAACTCATTTTTGTGGTCTTAGACTCATTTTTATTCATCAGACTTCAGTCAGAGCAAGAAAGAGAAAGACACAAATGGAACTACAAGGAAGAGAAAGATAAGAAAAACAACGATAAGGGAGATATCTGGGATGGGAAAGAACCTGCAAGATTGAAATAACAAGACATGAAGTGTGGGGTGTTGGAAGCAAAAAAAGCATGGGTCCATATCAAATAAAGTGAGCACTGGAAGTGCTAAGTTAAGACACAGAGTTTTGCGCTGACTGGCTTTGTAAGCAGTTGAAGAGACAGAGCAGTGCTATTTTACTCCATTAGACAGTGGCAAATGGTTGCTTGTCGCAGGAATGTTCAAGGTTTTTAACTGGGAATGCAGCAGCATTTGTAGACATCTTTGAAGTAAATGACAGAACATCAGAAAACAACATAGTAACACAATTCTAGCATAAATGGCGATTTACTAACAGTAAAATCAGGGAAAAAGATCACCTGGTTCTGTACCTTAAACAGACAGCTACATTGCACATGGTTACAAACATTTTATGCAGCCAATATGAAGGAGTTAAATACGGTGGCAGGAACTCTAGTATTGGACATCCAGAAGTGTGTTAAAAATACAAAGCATGCCTAACTCAGGAAAGGAAGCTTAGGTCAAATCAGGAAAAAATTCTCAAAGTCAAAAAAGCTGTCAGAAGACAACTAAGACGACTTTTTTAAATGGACCCCATCCAGATAACTCTCAGGCCACAAAACAGCTAAGAAAAGAGCTGAAAAGGGAAATCCATAGTATTAAAAGAAATCATCAGTAACAACTATGAATAGAGCTGAAAGACACAATCCACATGCAAAAAACACAAGGGAGTTTTGGGCACTTGTGGAGTCAGGAGCCAACACAAAAGAATAGGGAGAGATTATCACATTCCATTTATGGCTTGGAAAGAACACCTAGTAACACTTTATGGATGAACAATAGAAAATCTGACTAACTACTCTAATTAAAAGGGGCCGATTAGTTATGTCATCTCACAACAGGAGACCAAACCACTCAAGGGCCCCCAGACCAAATGGCCTTTCTACCACAGTACTGAAACTATATTCATCGGCCTGGTGTGCAGTAGTGGTCATTATAACTAACTCAATGATCAAAATGGGCTGTGTCTTACCTTACTGGAAGGACTCAATTATTCATCCGATTGACAAATGAGGACCGAGAAACTCTCCGCAGGGACACAGGCTAATTGTTGTTCGAGATGCAGAAGGGAAATCTTTGCAAAGACTTTTTAAAATCATCTTAAAAAATGGGGTGAAAAAGTCAGAAGACTCACATTCCAACAGTCATATTGCCAGAAAAAATGTTCCACCACAGATAATATCCTGGCACAGAAATTGCATGCTTCACTGATTTTTCGACTGCCTTTGATAAAGCTAATAGATAATAATAATAATAATAATAATACACAATTGCAAAGCGCGAACAATCACCCGTAAGGGTCTCTAGGCGCTGGGGGCCGTCGGGAAGATTAAGCAAGCTATTGCCCAGAGTCACATGGTGCTGGGCTAATCTGCAGCCGGTGCTGGGGATCGAACCGTGATGCCCCAGATTCCGGAGTCAGTAGGCCGCGGCGCCACACCTCTTTCTAATAGAGAAACGCTGTATGTAAAGCTGGACTCGTGAATGGTCAAGCATGGCCTCTTAAAGCTTATAACTGATCTTCACAGCACAGTGACACCGGGGTGAGGGAGAAACTCTCGGACGGAAGAGGATTGACACCCGTTTTCCGTTTCTTAAACTTTATTCGATTGTTTTAAAAAACATCATAAAAGTATACAGAATAAAACAGTGCACATACAAAGATATAACTCGAGGGAAAGTACATATCATATGGTTGGGCAAGAAGGTTTAGCATAAAATGTAAAAAGTCTTGTACATAAATTAGGGGAAAACCATACTTTGTCTTGCTGTGATAGATTTTAAAATAAAGGTAGCAGTAAAGAAACATAAATCTGGGCTCGCAAGGGAAAATAATAACTTCATTGCATTTCCTGCGGTATACCTGGAATATTTCAAAAACATAGGTTTAAGATAATAAATGCGCTGAGCTTTGTACAAAGGGCAGAGTAGGAGAAAGTGCGGTGTGCTTTGTTTAGTTAAACCGTCACACGGACAAGGGGTAACAGAATAGCATTTCATTGTAGGAAAAGCAACCAAATTATGTACAATGCCTAGTCTCAGTCTTGAAAGTACAAATTGATGAGACCGTCTACTAATAGCATTAAGATACATAGGTATACCAGAAACTTCATCTGTAAGGGAATAATAAAAAACATGAGTAGAATACTCTTTTGTTGCATTTTTCCGCAAATCGGTTTTGACCCGCAAAAATTCATTTTTGACCTCCTGTTTGGTCAGAGAATTAATACATACAGGATCTTTACTCACATCCATATCAAACAGATCCTTAACAGTTGAAATTACATATTTTAGCCAAGGAATGTTAGAGACTTTTTCTAACAGTAGACAGTCCTTGATAATATCTTTAGTAAAGGCAGTTTCAAACTTGGTAAAAATGGATTTCCAGACCAACAGTGGCCTCAGTTCGATTAGGTCAGCTAAATAGTCCAGATCTAATTCCATGTGCGTTAAGACAGTAGATGCCGAGGGTGGGAGGCAAAGCAACCGTTTGAGGAACATATTTTCCGTAATTTGCAGGGCCTTTACATTACAATGTCTCCAAACCCCGGAACCATACAATGCTATCGATGTACATCTATGTTTGTATATATTCAACATATCTATGATGCGGCGGCTTCCCACTTTTGAGGCAAAGCGAAAGATGCCTAGGGAGGCTTTCCCCATTCTTGCTTTCACATTAGTTTGTTCTGGGACCCAGGAACCTCTGTTATTAAAAGTAACGCCCAGATAACAGAAATTATCAACAGTCTCAATACGGTTTTCCTTAAAATAAAAGGGTTTAAAATGTTTTACCTTTTTGCCACACACCATAACAAAAGTTTTAGAATTGTTAATTTTAAGTTTCTTCCCCTGGATAAAATCATAAAAACCATTCATCAATTTTTGAAGACCTATAGGGGTCCTGGAAAGTAAAACAGTATCGTCGGCATAGAGTAATACCGGTATAGGAAGACCTCCTGCTTGAGGAGCATCAGCTTGGATTTTCTTTAAATCTTGCTCGACTGAATTAATAAAGAGCGAGAAAAGCAACAGGGCTAAAACACATCCCTGTCAGATGCCAGATCTTACCTTGATCTTTCTTGTACACTCCCCCGCTGGTCCATAACGAATTTGGGCCGATAAGTTGGAATAGAGTCTAGCTAGGAAGTGGATAATAGCAGGGGGGGCACCCATACCCAATAAGGTTGACCACAACAAAGTGTGGTCAACCAGATCGAAGGCGCTAGAAAGATCCGCAAAACACAGATACAAAGATCCTGGTTTGGCCTTGGTGTATTTTCCAATTAGAAGATTCAGGTTAATACATTGTTCTATAGTACCAAGGCCTTTTCTAAAGCCATATTGGGATGGGGCGAGAATATTATTGTCTATAGCCCATTCTTCCAATCGTGATAGTAAGACCCTACTGAGAATTTTTAGTGAGGAGTCCAGAAGGGAGATAGGGCGGTAGTTCTTGGCCTCTCCTCTATCCCCCTTCTTATAGATAGGAATTATAATGGATTCACCCCAACTTAAGGGAGTCTTGTTATCCACAGCAGCATTAAATGCTAGGGTTAGTAATGGACTCCACAGGGCCAAATCATATTTATAAAGGTCAATTGGCACCCCATCTGGGCCAGGTGCCTTCCCTCCTTTACTGTTCTTTATAGCCAGGTCTACTTCATGAATCATGATTCCCAGGGGTTCAACTGGAGTAATGAGATTGTTACAGATGTTATCATTAGACTCTCCGGTTGGGTCAAAAATCCCTGAGAAATGTAAAACCCAACTATCTTCGCTTACTTGGGCGGTAAGGACTGGGAATTCTTCCTTTTGGAGAAATGGGCTATTAATAGTACTCCAGAACAGCTTGCTGTCCCGGAGGGCTGCTGCTTTATTCAAATCATCCCAGGCTAATTCTCTGAGCTCTTGTTTCCTGTCTCTCAATGCAATGTTGTAATTGGCCCTCAAGTGTTTGACAGCTTCCCTGTCTCTAGGCAGGTTGGAAAGGGCAAGCTTAAGGGCTTTTAAAGCCTTAGTGCAGGCTTGGTTAAACCAGCCCAATGTTTCCCTTTTAATTGGGACCTTCTTTGTAGTAAGGGTTTGCTTGATTATGGTACCCAGTTTCTCAAAATTATTTACAGTACAATCAGGTGGGGCATCGATTTCGAGACAACAGAGTATCGTTTTTAGACCGGCTTTCACAACACTACGATGTAAATTCTCGGATTTTTCCCCACACCACTTAATGCGTATCCCGTTTGGCCTACATGGGATAATGTCATCTACAACCCTACCGGTAAATTCTTTCCTAGTGATCTCACAAAAGATGGACATAGTTAGAGCATTGTGGTCACTCAATCCAAGATCCAGGATAAACGGGACCGTACAATGCGGGACTATCCGGGTTGAGATGAGCAGATAATCAACAATAGAAACAGCATTCCTCCCCGTAAAAGTTGGGGCCATGTTACCCTCATTATCAGGGGCATGTTGATGGATGGACATGTCATAACATGGACATGTCATAACATAAGGTTGTTGAGGGAAGTACCATAGGGGGAGTGTAAAAAGTGTAATGAGTACTCCCCATTGTCCCCATCATACCCACAAGCTGTTGTATAAGAGAGAGGGCAGGTTCTGATGTTAAAATCTCCCCCCCATATAATATCATAGGATATGGCCGAATTATAGAAAATTGAGTCTAAAACTGTTTCAAGTTCATCCACAACAGAGGTACTGGTTGGGTCAAAGGCGTTATTATAGTGGTTAATCAACAGAATATTTCTACCCCTACTAACCATTATTTCCAATATCTGCGAATGGGACCCCACTTGATGGCTTTTTCTTACATGTACAGGGAGGTGTACAGATAGTAAAATCAGAAGTCCGCCTTTAGCCCTCCCCATAACAGATTCTTCAGCATGACAATTGTAAGAGACAAAACCATCGTAGTGAATATCTTCCACAGACCATGTTTCTTGCAGACACAAAATGTCAAAGTCCGAGATGTGCTCTCTCCATCCCAGGGCTACAACCTTTTGTCGCCACCCTGCAATATTCCAACTTGCCATTGAGTATCCTGTTGGCTTGGGGACCTGTACCAGTTCAGTGGGGGTAACTATGATGGATGGTGTTGCATGACCCACATCAGTAGGTCCCAGGACATGGGGTACAGGGTAAGCTGTCTTCGGGTCAACAGATGGGATAGATATCATATTGGGGGCAGTTACCATGCATTGGACCGGTGGTATGAAAATAGATGGGGCTTCTCTGTCTCCAGTGACAGGAATCAGCTCAAGAGATGTAACATCAGGGGGCAGTCAATCAACTCCCTCCATGCCTTCTAAACAGCCATAACGATTGTATTCAGAAAAGGGGTAGGGTTGGGGCGTGTATTGGGGTAGCCTTGGGGGTCTGATATCAAACGGCCGCTGCCTGCCCCTACGTTCCACAACAGACCAATCCCCTCTTCTAGAATGGTGATAATTATTAGTTGGTGGGAAGAAGTAGGAAACTGGAAGGGTCTGAATAGTGGAATCAAAAGATCTATTGAAGCCCGCACAGATATGGGAAACCGTACGGGGATCTCTAAAGCTAACGGTAATACAGTCTCCGTTGATGGTTTTGGGAGTCTTACCAACCCAGGGAACCCTCCTTACCATGATGATTTCGTTATGTAAATGGGTCGGGAGGGGTCTATTCCAGTTAAGCCATTTGATAATCTTGCTTTTCAAGGAACTAAAGGTTTCTGTTTCCCCTTTTTCTAATGGTTGTACTCCAGCTAGAATAACCGTAAACCGATTAGCTTCTGGCGGGAGGTCAGGCCGTCTACGTCTAGGGGTTTTATGTTCGTTGGCCGGGGATCCCTGATTTACCTCTTCCATATGCACCGGGGGATTAGACTCACTGGCTTGGTGACTCGCCACTTGCTGGTCGATTGTATTGCTGGGCTTGGAGGGGGTAGGTAGACAGTTTACTAAAGAGGGAATAATAGGTTGGTTCGGGTTTGGAGGGGGAGGGACCGGGGGTTGGGACAATAGGAGGGGTATTTTGACATTTGAGCTTACTAGAGATGGCTAGGATCGAAGAAGTGGTTTTCTCTATGTTGGATATTCTAGAATCCAACCTATCCAATTTTGCCTCTAGCGGTGATATAATTGATTTCAGTAAGGCCACGACCCACTCCATAGACGCCTCACTCCCAAGGGGAGTAACTTCTTGGGGATTGATAATCGGGGGTTGCTCGCCCCGCACTTTAGCTGATTTGGCAGATCTTCCCAATTTGGTTTCTTTTTTGTTATATACTCTTTTCCGTTTCCTAATAGCGCCTTCCCTCTCCCCTTGACTCTTAGAATGAATAATACTCTCTTCAAAGTTAGACAAGATAGAGACATTATTACTGTCGAGAGCGGGGTTAATATCCGCTACAGTAACAATTGTGTTAACTATAGTGTCGGGGTCTACACTTGGCGGGGGTTTTACCTCCAGAATAGTAGGCTGCGAATCAACCATATGGCTAGAATGTTCACTATTTCTGGTAGGTGTTTTGGCATTGGCGAGGGGCCCTATAGATGAGCGTTTAAGGTAGATGGGTTCAGTTGATAGGCGTTTCTCCAAGATGACAATTTCTTTGTCTATGATGTTGTTGGCCCTTATAAGAAATTTTTCCATACCTCCAGCGGTTGAGAGACTTCCAGTTAGCGATGATTTAATCCTGGAATCTCTGCCGGCCATGGCCCAAATAGCAGGAGGGGCTTATACAGGTTAGGGGGTAGCCCGGTCCGGTCACTCCTGGTCACGAACGGGCACAAATGGGCCCGCTCTTGGCCCGGTCTTCGCCCGCTTCTTCGTCCGCGCGCGTCCCGCGTTCGCGTTCAGGGCGGAGCTAAAATAGAGGAGGAGAGGAGGGGGCGGGAAGAGGAACCAGGTGCGTGCGGTGGACGGCGCAAGCACTTCTGGTCCTCGCAGTCCCGCTCCCTATGCAGGTGGCGTTTTTAGCTCTCCCCCGGCGATGGTAACCGAGCTGGTATGCTCCCAGGTCACAGAGAAGGGTTGTCAAAGGGCTCCGCTGCAGAAAATGCCCCAGGTACGGCCACAAGCAAAGTCCACAGTCTTTCACGATTCACGTGCGGCACCCGCGCCAGCGGGGGCCGCGAGGAGTATTTGAGCCTGCAGGAAGGTCAGAGGTAGGAGGGGGCGGGAAGAGGAACCAGGTGCGCGCGGTGGACGGCGCAAGCACTTCTGGTCCTCGCAGTCCCACTCCCTATGCAGGTGGCGTTTGTAGCTCTCCCCCGGCGATGGTAACCGAGCTGGTATGCTCCCAGGTCACAGAGAAGGGTTGTCAAAGGGCTCCGCTGCAGAAAATGCCCCAGGTACGGCCACAAGCAAAGTCCACAGTCTTTCACGATTCACGTGCGGCACCCGATTGACACCCTAAATTAACACCTAAATTAAAAAAAAACAAGGCTGTAATTGAGCCCCGCTAATTTTTAGCCTATACATTTCAGGTCTTTTAGCTGTGCTACAACATATTACGGGGCGTCCGCACAAATTAGCTAACTCTAGAATTGAATTCATGGCATATGCTAAGAATTTAGTTGTGCATTCATTCACACAGTGCAGACTCACAGGGCAGCTGAATAGAGTACACACTTATAACATAGATAACAACTTGCAGATTAATATTAAAAACATTTTTTTTAAAGAAAACATTCTGCTGTTAGAATCCCCGGTGCACCTGGCACATAAGTATGGACTAAATTTAGCATGTGTCCACTTATATATATCTAGGGTTTATATTTGACGATAAATTAAACTGGAACACTCACCTGGGACATCTGCATCAGAAATCGGCGACAATTACAGGAGCAATAAAAAGCTTCACCTTAATATGGTGTGGGCATGACAGATCCAACTTTAACTGTTGCAAACTCTAAATTGGTTCCAGTTTTTACATATGGTTCCATTTGTTGACCCGTAGAAATAACCAGCAAGTAGAAATAGTATTTCTGATGGGAATTAGAAAGATTTAAAATTTACGGAAAGTGGGAACAGCATATTTAATATTTCTAAAATGTAATAGACTTGTAAGTATTGTTTAATTATTTATTAGTATTTGTGAATTTAATTATATATTTTTATATTAAGAAATGTATGTTATTTTTAAGATATTTTTGGAAAATTTTATTTTTTTGATTGTTTACTTTTTATGTAAAATTAAATTGCAATGTTTTGAAAGAGTTTTCTACTTTATTTGTTATAGTTTTTATTTTTATCTTTATTTGTATGTATATATATATATATATATATATATATATATATATATATATATATATATATATATATATGTACATATATATTTGTTATATTAGTAAATCAAAAAAGAAAATCATAGCATACATTACAATGAATATTTTTAATTTTAATTTCAAGTGATATACATGTACATCAACATACACATATAAATATATATGTGTGTGTTTAAATAAGTATATGTTCATATATATCTTTAAATGTTATTTAATTTTTTTTTTTTAATTAACATTACATTCATAATACAAGTTAAAATATGTAATATTGTTATATATATATATATATATATATATATATATATATATATATATATATATATATATATATACATATATACATATATAACAATATTTTGTATATATTTTTTCTATATTAGTGTGTAACGATATTCTTTTCTCAATATCTTTGTTCTTACCATTATATGTATGGAAAAACGATATTTTTGTCATTTATATTTTTGACGCAATATTTTGGTAGCACATTATGTTTGGTTTCAATATTTTGCCACTGCACCCTTCTTAGGAAGCAGTTCTTCATTAATTTCAAATTGCTGTAAAACTAAACCTGCTGTTTGTTAGAGGTCAATACAGCTAAGATGAAGCAATGCAGATTAATTACCACAGGACTTTCACAGAGTGTGCTTACAAGTCATGTAGTCACCTGTGTTATACAGAAACAGATGTCTTCCTTTGTGTCATGTTACACGTTTTCACGTTGCTGATTCAGACAAAAGAACATGCCACTCACATGTCTAGGACAATAAGCAGCAAAACCACTATAGAGAGGGGTAGGGTGCTAATAAGCAGCCGCAAACCCTACTACACGCTCATGACAAGCATCACTGTTAAATCACTTAAAGTTTTACATCTTTTCCTAAAGTGCATCCAGTTCTCCTCTTAATGATATCAGGAGGGGGGAAGTCCTCAGCATTCAGGTCAAGTTACTTTTACGACTACCCTACTAAAGTCTATGGGTCTGGTAACACGTATATGTGCTATTTATCGCTCATAATAATTAACAATACCACAGAGTATGTTATTTATCGGATGCGATAAATATCACCTATCATGAGTTGTTGTGGAATAACATGCAGATTTTAGTGTTCAACGCACCTAAAATCCACATGACACAATAAATGCTGTACAGTTTTCCCCTACTGCATTTTGACATGCTTGACCTGTTGAAATTTAACAAGGGTTGAGCTATTTTGAAACATCTGATAACCATTAGATGTGTTAAATATCTAACAATTAGTAATTTCAACCCGTGCTTAAACAAGAGTTTACAGACACAACAGCATTTAAGTAGCTCCTCATAGTCAGGCCTTATGTATTAGAAGTGCACTTTCCATAGCTGTAGTGATCTGTCTTGTGTTGGTTGGCTGTATGTTTCTACATTTTTTGTTGGTTCCCGTGTGAGCATGACAATCATGTGAGGTCACTGAGGTATTCCCTGCTTTTTAATTGAGAATCATATGTATGCTTTAGGGTTGACAGGGTAAACAAAGTTCACCACTGTTTCAGAGAGTAGCTACTGCCCTCTGAACAGAGACTTTGTGGACTTAGTAGTCCTGCAGGACACTTTTGAAGAGCAGTGTTACATCAGTAAGGACTATAGTGCAATATATTGAAAGTCTCAGTCTATTGCACTCCAAAGGAACTGCAGTCTTTAGTTTTAATAAACCTTTTCAAAGTGCTTCGCTAATGCTCAATTAGTGCTGTAATAATCATCAAAATATTATTTAATTCAACGTCCTGAGATTTACAATTTCTTGTACTGCAGTCTGTACTGATGTTACACTGCTCCTCAAAAGGGCATTCTGGGAAATGTAGGTCCTGCTGGGCTGCTAATTGAGAATGTGGTTCACCTTTAAAAGTGTTGGGTCACTTGAAATCATAGATCTGCTCATCTATGATTAGGGCTCATGGGGGATCCGAAACGCTTCAGGATTGTGAGTGGTGCTGCTGTCTTGAATATTGAAATAAAAGCGAAAATTGAAAATTGTGCTTTGGCATATTGTTTTGGAGATAAATATATGTATAAGTATTCTAAAGAAAATATCGAAAAAACAGAGTTATAAATGCGACTTTGCTTGGAACTTGAGCTCTATTAAACCTTTCTTCATCAGAGAGAAATGAGGCAAATATTGGAATGTCTGAAGAACTCAGTACATGGGCAGTATGGCTGGAACTTTCTTGGACTACACAACTGTAATGCCATCACCAGTCTCGCTCCCTGTTCATCAAATGTTTACATATATATAAATGTAATGCGTATATATTACCTACTGGCGGTCGCCAGTAGGTATATATAGTTAGGACCTAGTTACCATAGGAAATCCCCAACATTCTATTGGGAATAACTTTGGCGCCGATTGAGGAATCTGCGTGTCATTTTCCTTAAATTTGCTCATCTATGCTCCGCTCCTTCCCTGAAAGTTTCGGGGGGATTCGTCAAGCGGGGGCCGAGAAAAAAGGGGGGTCCCAAAACGTGTTTTCCCATGTTAATTTCCATAGGGACCTTTAGACACAGCTACAGCCCGAACCGCTGAATGGAATTACACCAAACTTGGCAAAATGGTAGGGCCTGGTATGCACATGTGCCTTTGCTATGTTTGGTGAAAATCCCTCCAGTAGTTCTTGAGAAAATTGAATTTGAAATGTTTCAAATGGCATTTTCTATGGGACCTTTAGACACGGCTACAGCCCGAACGGCTTAACGGAATTACACCAAACTTGGCAAAATGGTAGGGACAGGTATGCAGTAGTGCCTTTTCTATATTTGGTGAAAATCCCTCCAGTAGTTGTTGAGAAAATTGAATTTGAGCAAATTATATATCTATATGCGCTCACAGTACGCGCACCGTACCAGTAGGGTACGCGTACCGTACGTGTACGTGCGTGTACCCTTACGTGCGTGAGCGAGTTTCTGATTGGCTGGCAGTCGACTGTCAACATTCCAAACTGTCCAAACAAGGAAGTGTTGGCCACCATCTTGTTTTTCAGGAGAACTGAGGCACAAGAGAGCCCAAAACAAGAGTGGAACACACGAAAAGGGGGCAGGGTAGAGACCCCCCAACCCTCTAGCCCTTCTCAGGGGGTCCCAGAAGGACCCCCAAGGGCCAAAAAAAATAAAATATCAAAAAAATCGAGGGGTACGCACACCGTACGCGTACGGTACGCGTACCGTGCGCGTACCCCGCGATTTAAAAAAAAAAATAATAATTTTTTTGCACTTGGTGGTCCTTCTGGGACCCCCTGAGAAGCACTAGGGGGCCAGGGGGTCTCTACCCTGCCCCCTTTTTGCCTTTTCCACTCTTGTTTGGTGCTCTCTTGTGCCTCACTTCTCCTGAGAAACAAGATGGCTGCTCAGGTGGTCCCAGAAGGATAATAACATATATAAACGTTATCCGCTAATAGAATTAGCATTTACAAAACTTTTGAAATTTATTGAAAAAAAATATAGGTTTTACGCCTGATATAGTTAGGAATTAGCATTTAAAAAACCTTGCAAATTCACTGAAAAAAACATTGGTTTCAGGCCTTATATAGTTAGGAATTAGCATTTAAAAAAACCTTGCAAATTCACTTAAAAAACCATAGGTTTTAGGCCTTATATAGTATTATAGTTAGGAATTAGCATTTAAAAAACCTTGTAAATTCACTTAAAAACCATAGGTTCCAGGCCTTATGTAGTTAGGAATTAGCATTTTAAAAACCTTGCAAATTCACCTAAAAAACCATAGGTTTCATGCCTTATATAGTTAGGAATTAGCATTTAAAAAACCATTGAAATTGCTCCTATATAGTTAGTTGTACTAACTATATTTCGCGCACCCGCAATCCACTGATGATGATGTCATATATTACATCATTCATGACATGGTCAGTGACATCACTGATGACATCACTGATGACATCTCGAATGCCCGTGCCTGCTTTTAAATTACCCCGGGGTGAGCCAAGTCCAGGGGGCATATAATAAAAGTAGGCGGCGGGTGCACAGGGACACCTCCTAGGGCTTATCAAAGCCTCTGGGCACTTTCCATTATGCCCACGGGATAATTAGAAAATAGAATTAAAAAAATTAGAAATTCACTAAAAAAACAAAGGTTACTGGTACTTTATAGTTAGGTTCAGATTTTATGCACAGAAAACCATAGAAATTCAGCAGTTATAGTTGGAGTTATCTCAGGTAACTACAACTTGTGCGCTAAGTTAACTATAGCTCACGCCACCGTCATGTACAGCTTTCTCATCAATGATTTTACAGCAAATATTGGAGTGATATTATCAAGGATATCATAGAAAATGTCATGAGTGATATGTGGGCTAATTAGCAGTGCATGGCAAGGGTGTAAGTTATAACTACCTTAGGATGCGAGTTACAGTTACTTGAGATAACCCTAACTATAACTGCTAAATTTATATGGTTTTGTGTGTGTCAAATCTGAACCTAACTATAACGTCCCGGCAACCTTTGGTTGTTTTTTTTGTGAATTTCTAATTCTTTTGAAATTCTGTTTCCTAACTATAACGTCCCTGTGACCTTTGTATTTTGTTTGTGAATTGCAAAGGTTTTTTTAATTCTTTTTCCTAACTATATAACATCCCTGTAACCTTTGCTTTTTCCATGAATATATCTATACATGCACACACAAATACATTTCCATTCCTATTCGAATTTTGCCCTTCCTAAACTTCATGAGATGGCAACATTTATATTGAGCTATGTAAAGGTCCTGTTTGTCAAAGAATGTACGTCTGCATATTCTAGCATAAATCAGTATATAGTGTAAAGTTGTTTCAACTCAAACAAAACATTTATACAACAATCCACAAAATTGTCAGAATAGACGAAAGGTGTGTTGGATTGTCTAAGTAAGGAAATTTTTGTACTGCAATAATTCTGAATTCATGAGCCTTTGAAGTGTCTTGCTTGTCAATCTCTTGGTACTTGCAGTCCCTCTTGAAAAGCTATGCCAATTTATTCGGGAGGATTTGAACAAGGTAAACATAATGTTCTTTAAGAGGCTCATTTCGGTGGCAAAAGCAACTTCTTGACATGGGTATTATTTTCACTTCACAAGTCTGTCGCCTTCCTGTAGAGAGGTTTTGTGAATAAGTGTACTTGGATCTGCTTGTGTGCATGTTCAGCACATAATTAAAGTAAAGAAACCCATGTCCGAATCTGGAGTGTAAGTCTCCCGCTACCACCCAATCAATATCCACTCATGAACAACAACAAGAAGCATGTCACATGAATTGAAGATAGCTAAACATCTGTCTGTCACACTTCCTTAACTAAAAGGCATTTCGAGCCTGCCTCAACGATCCATCTGTGTATTGGCACAGCAGAACTCTGGCATTCTCTGTTGTGTAACAGGACTGTGCTTTCACACGTTGTACTGTGAGGGTGGTCAGAAAACGTATGGTTTACACATAAATGTGTGTGAGCTGCAATGCAAGTGAGGCAGTGTATACACCTGGGATTTGCAGACTTACACAGACACGAGCCTGCTTGTACTGAGGTAGACTGTGGACAGGAACGTGCCCACTGTGCCCAGTGTTTGCTCTTCTCTCACAGTACTTCCCCTATGTTTCATGCTACTAGGAAAACAGGAGCCATGGTGATGTTGCCAGGAACTATATTCCTGCAGAAAACCGAGTGTGCATTGTTTTCAAGGTGTGTGCATTACATTTGTGGCTTTTTGTGTGCTAAGGTTGAAAGAAAGGCATATAATTTCCCGCCACATGCCTGGATTTTTGCGCCTTTGGTGTATAGGAGCAGCATTCTTAAATCTACCCTATAGGGAGAAGGAAGCGTCGCAATTTATGATTTACTACAGTACACCAAAATTGGAGACAGAGAGGGACCCAGAATGACCTCCATCCACTGACATAAACACACTGGAGAAGCTAATGCACAAACCCCCCAACATATTAAAAAAATCATTCACCAGCCAAGTACGGAGCATGCACAGCAGAGTCTGACACAAATGCCAAATATGTGAGGAAGAAGAATATGAAAAGTGGTATTAAAGGAGATGAAAGAGAATTGAAGAACTGATGGTGCTAAGGAAAAAGAAAAGTAGGGAAAAATAGGTGAACCGGTATGGAGCTCATCAGTCACTTAAGCGATAGTGGTGCCAAAAAGAAAAGAAAAGTGAGAAAAGGATGAGAGTCCTGAGGATAGGAAGTTTCAAGAGGAGCCTGTGGATGGGAGAGTGCTGGCTGGAGACACTGCTGTACCTGACTGCGTCCAACTGATGGGGAAGTTAAACTTCACTTTCCTCCCAGCTGAGCCTGTTGAACAAGTCCAGGGTCTGAGAGCACTCACCAGCATGTCCACTCTGATGTCCGTCCCAACCAGCAGCAGCATTCGGCAAAAGAGGAACTGGTCCTGGTAGTCGGAATGTGCACGGTGGTGCCTATGCTTATCAAAGTGAACTTGAGCAGTGAGGAAGCAACGGCATCAGATGCGGGGGACAAAACCTGCAGGCTGGTGCCAGTGCAGTGTGAACCCTACTCTGCTGTCCCCGTACAGCTCATCCCAGGGAGTGAGGGGCCTACCTGGTTGACCTGTAGTGAGGCATTGACAACTGGCCAAACGTCCTCTGCTCTGACCTGATGTAAAGTCGGACTACAACCTGCAACACAAAAGGGAGCCAAGCCCACAGCCACACCTGAATGACAACAGATGCAATGGAACCAAAGATCATGCAGCTCGGACACCCAACAGTGCCCCCAAACCCCCCCCCCCGCCACCAGGCTCTTGTCTGCCATCCTCCCCTGACTTCCCAACAAACAAATGTGAGCGCAACCTTCCGAAATCTGAAACGTAACAAATCGGCTGATGTCGCACAAACATAACAAATAAGATGCATGTGAGGTTGGACAAATGAGAATCACAGTCATCTATGGATTTACATATACAACATTTTATTTAAACAAAACGACAAAATTAAAGTAGATACATCCATGGCGTGTCATCCCTCGACAATCTGTGAATCACAGCCTGCAAGACAAAAAGCAAGATAAAATTGTGCATCATGCGCCCATCAAAGGAGAGAGAGAGAGAGAAAGAGAAAGAGTGAGAGAGAAGAAGAGAGAGAGAAAGAAAGAGTGAGAGAGAGAGAGAGAGGAAGGCAGAGAAGGTGAGAGAGAGAGGAAGAGAGAGAAAATTAGTGAAACAGTGTGAGAGAGAGGAAGAGAAAGAGAAAGAGTGGGAGAGAGAGGAAGAGAGAGAGAAGGAGTGTGAGAGAGAGAAAGGAAGAGATGGAGAGGGAGAGTGAGTGCCAACACTGTGGACAAAACCCTCACAGCACACCTTTTCACCACCGGTGGGTCTCCAACCATACGCAGGGATATACTGCAGCCCTCAAGCTCACTCATCTGAAACATAGTATAGAATCAGTAATGGCATACAATTGCACATGCCTAAATCGCCGTGCCACCCCTGTGCATCCAGGCTGCTGCACCCCATCCACTCCCACCGCCCAGAGGTATCTGCCTGCCCCTGCGCACCCAGGCTGCTGCACACCATCCGCTCCCACCACCCAGAGGTGACTGCCTGCAGGTGTGCAAACAAGCCTCTCTGCTCACCTTCCGCCTCCGGCATGTGTCCAAGAGGGCCCACCACGTGCCGAAGCAACCTCCTCAACTGACACAGGATTCCGCGGCACAGGCCCCCAGCGCATCCTGCTGCACCACACCAAGGAGTCATTTCTGTACAGCCAGCTGCCTTTGGCGTACATGCGATCCAGCCAAGCTCACAATTCAAATCGGGTCTTGATTGCCAGTATGGTGTATCGAGGCCACGCATCATCGTAGGCTGCACACCGCTCAGCTCTGGTGGCACTAACTCAGTGGAACTCAAGTCATCGCCACATGGCGGGGGGCCCGTGTCGGAGGGGGTCAACAATCTGTGACTCGCAGCCTACAAGACAAAAAGCAAGATAAGATTGTGCATCATGCACCAATCAAAGGAGAGAGAGAGAGAGAGAAAGAGAGGAAGAGAGAGAGAAAGAGAAAAAGAGTGTGAGAGAGGAAGAGAGAGCGAAAGAGTGAGAGAGTGAGGACGAGAGAGAGAAAGAGTGTGAGAGACAGAAAGAAAGAGATGGAGACAGAGAGTGAGTGCCGACACTCCAGACAAAACCCTCACAGCTCACCTTTCTGCCACCAGTGTGTCTCCAACCACGTGCCGGTACTTACTGCCGCCCTGAAGCTCACTCATCTGAAACATAGTATAGAATCAGTAATGGTAGAGAACATATAACTGTAAACGCCTTCATCGCTGTCCCGCCCCTGTGTATCCAGGCTCTTGCATCCCATCCACTCCCACCGCCCAGAGGTGTCTGCCCACCCGTGCGCACCCAGACTGCTGCACACCAACCACTCCCACTGCCCAGAGGTGACTGCCCGCCGCTGCGCAAAAAAGTCTCTCTGCTCACCTTCCGCCACCGGCGTGTGTCCAAGAGGGCCCACCACGTGCCAAAAATAACCTTCTCAGCTTTTGCTGGATTTTGTGGCACAGGCCCCAGTGCATCCTGCTGCTCCGCACCGAGGAGTCATGTCTGTACAGCCAGCTGCCTTTGGCGTACATGCGGTCCAGCCCAGATCACAATTCGAATCGGGTCTTGATTGCCAGGATGGTGTATCAAGGCCGCGCATCATCGTAGGCTACACACTTGCTCAGGTCTGGTAGCACTAACTCAGTGGAACTCAAGTCATCGCCATGTGGCAGGAGGCCAGTGTCGGGCAAAGTGCCTCTGCTGCCACCAACTCTGTGTACTTCAAGTCATGGGAGAGAATGGAAATGGCCTAAGCACGTGCGCTCGGCCCATTTTATTGGTAGGGTCACATTTTCTGTTAGGCCTGTGCTGCATGGGTGTGGTGTGGGTGTTAACCATGCAAAAACAACAGGTGATGGACAGAATGCAGAACAATGTCATACATTCACCCCAGTACAGAGATCTGGGCCTAAATCCATCATTTTTTTCTCTGTCCATCAACTGTTGTTTTTGCATTTGTCACCCCGAGTGGGATGGGTTGCTCAGACGTGAGTCCCATGCTCTCCACAAAACTGGAGTCAAGCTATCCTGGCTGAAGACGGCTGATAGCCAGAAACCAGTCCTAGGATGCTTGATTCCGGTCCAGGAAAGACATGGCTTGGCAGTTCGGGCTGGACTGTTCCCATGAGGCACAGGGTCAAGGCTGATTTGCATATGGCCATGTCTGAACTGGGGTGGTGTGGAGTGCAAAGAAACGATGGATTTAGGCCCAGATCTCTGTACTGGGGTGAATGTATGGCATTGTTCTGCATTCTGTCCATCAACTGTTGTTTTTGTGGGTGTAAACCAGCCATGAGAGAGTGGCTGTGGCATGCTGACAACTAGACCTGTGATCAGCAGATCACTACAGGGAAGACCTGGGACATGTAGCGTTGTCATTCCTCTCTGTAAGCGTAAGCAGAGTGGGCCGGCCTGGCATATGCCAGTTCTGCGTGAGGCTGTGAATAATGACTCCGGATCTCTGAGTGTGGTTCTATCCTGGGCTGTATGAGGAATCAACTGATGCAGATGTCTCTGTTGTAGTGTTGCCGCCACCCAGGCCTCAAGCGCCAATGTGTCACCCTGTGACCCAAGTCCCACAACATGGCCAACATGGAAGGTAGGGGGGTTCATTGACCCTACATTCATCCATACTTCCACACATGAAAGATCGTGCATATGACATATCTCTGTGGATATGAATGTTTATTGCACATTCAGTGGAGTGTTGCAGCTGTAGCAATACAGAGCCATGCAAAGCCCAAATTTTCGTTTTTGGCACATGGAGGGTAGCCTACTAGAGCCAAGATCATGCTCGGGGGTTAGGCTCCGCCAACATATGTACTTATCCAATCACTCCGCCAAACCCCAAGCACTTATACATTCACTAGACACTCTCCTTGCAGTACTCTAATGGTCCAGTAACTACCTATGCACTTATACAATGACTCAGACAAAGTGACATAACCAAAGTTTTTCCCCACAGCCAGAGGTAACATGGTTGCGTGCAATGTCAATAGCACAATGTAATGCGGTAGGGCCCAGGGGCAGCATCATGTATACATAATGAACACACAGACACAGTTAGATAGATAGTGGAACTGGGTACGGGCACGTGTACTCAGCCCCTTTTTATTACCAGGGTCACATGTCAAGTGATGGATGCGTGTGGGGTGAGTGTAAACCAGCTGTCAGGGAATGGTTAGTGCTGGCAACAAGTACAATAATAATTATCAGATTACTCACAGAGATTCAATCATAAAGGATCTATGACTTGTGCTGCACTAAGGTAGGGGCACCAGATGTGAAATAATACACAAAAGATTCTA
Source organism: Lissotriton vulgaris (assembly GCF_964263255.1). Classification (NCBI taxonomy): domain Eukaryota; kingdom Metazoa; phylum Chordata; class Amphibia; order Caudata; family Salamandridae; genus Lissotriton; species Lissotriton vulgaris. The sequence goes on along the minus strand of NC_141700.1, from coordinate 646,654,864 downwards.
TTGTAAAGGGCCCATGACTTGTGGTGCACTGAGGTAGTGGCAGCAGATCTGAAATCATACACAAAAGCTTCTATCATAAAGGGTCCATGAGTTGTGGTGCACTGAGGTAGGGGCATCAGAAGCATTCAGCATGTGCACAGTCAGTGATGATGTGTGGTCCGGGAGGGCCGCAATGGTAGCAATGTCTTTTGCCTACTGGACCGCTTCATCTGCAATCGCAACTCGATCTGAATTGTGAGCCCTGCTGTCCGCAGTGTAGATCGAAGGCAGTAGTTAGCACAGACATCGAGGAATGCTTTTTGTCACTTCCTCTTGACAAAATCTGAGGATACAGAGTACAATTCTGTCTTCAATTAATAAATCAAGACTGAATTCAAATTGTGAGCTCTCCTGACCGCAGTATAGGCATATTGAACAAAAGATCAAATATTTATGGACTACATTGTCGAAATATGTAGGTTTCAGGGACGTTATAGTTAGTTGCCTACTGGACTCTGAAATTAATGAATCAAGACTGAATTTAAATTGTGAGCCCTGCTGACCACAGTGTAGGCCGGAGGCAGCAGTCAGCAAAGACCCACAGCCACGTGGAGTTGACTTGAGCTGCAAGGATTGGGACCATTTGGTCTTCTTAACCGCTTATAGTCTCTTACACAATCAGTACTAATCTTGAATTGTGAGCCCTGCCGACCGCAGTGTAGGCCGAAGGCAGTGGTCAGGAAGGGCCCACAGCCACGTGGCATTAACTTGAGCTGAATGTTTGATGGTTCACCATTCCAGACCATCATCTTTTTGTTTTACTTTTATAAAGTTTACATTTTTGTACTTTAACCATTCTGTGCCTCTGCCGGCCTCTGGAATACATGTCTGCATTGGAAGATAGCTGGGCTTTGTGCATTCCCTCTAGACAGTCACACACAAAGGGAGCTGATGTATGCCCTGCATATTCTTATGGCCTATCACCAGGCTAATGGGTCTTCCTGAGGTAGAGTGAGAGGCAGGAGGATGAGATTTACAACTGAATTGGGCTGCACCTGTCCCCAAACAAAGAGTTGCATATCCCAATTTTGTTGATGCAGCTCCTTTATATCACAGCTGCTCCGTGTGTTTCAGACAACAAATCACCAGTGTCTGTGAATTCCCATCCCCAAATCAGTTGCAATCCCCACCCAGCGTGGCTACTCACGGATGCATCGTCTTTGACCCAGCAGTTCGACACTAACACCTCGGAACCGCCGCACAGCGCTCTTGACATTGATCCATCAACGACTTTGCCCAACTTCGGAACCAATGCATCGCCTATGACAGATACACATCACCTTTGTATTTCAACGCATCAACGCATCCAAGTTACTGTCAGCAGGTTTGTGTGCCTCCTGTATCCGGCCCACGATCCATCGCGGTTGGACTGCCCTTTCGGATTTGCCCCGGTCAAGCACGGTCAGATAGCCCCAGTTGGAGCTATTGTTTTCTAAGCACTGCATTTAGTTTAATCTTGCAAAATTCATGTCTTTACTTGTGTTTGTTGGATTTTTGTTGTTTTGATCTTGTTTTAAACAGTGGCCATTGTTCTAATCGTGTGTGGAGTACTTTAGTGGTGTTTTCACTGTGTTACTGTGTGTTTGTTTGCACAAATACTTTACAAATTGCCTCTTCAGTTTAGCCTGACTGCTCTGTGCCAAACTATCGGAGGGTGATCACAGGTAAACTTTGAGTGTGTACTACACTTACCCTGATTAGCAATGTGGTTCCTGCTTCGACAGGGTGCATGCCTCTGCCAACTAGAACCCCAATTTCTAGCACGCACCCACTCAAACATCAAACCTAATGACAAAGCCAATGCATAAATATTCATGTTATCCTGCTTCAAACGGGCCCTTAAATACCTACTGCTCAACAAATACTTCAACACGCACACAGATTGAGCTATGTTTCCTAAGCTCACACCAAAACAACTAGACCAGTTGTAGCATTCAATTGATTGATCTACTTTGTCATTTACTCCATTAACTTATGCTGTTCTGATGTCCACATATTGTAACTACATTGACTGGGTAAAGGTTTTCTTTGTCCTTATAAATGTATGTACTTTAATCAAACAGTCTTGCTTTATAAATAAAGCGTTCTGATACCTCGGGTCTAGCTAGTGCTATATAAAACCTATAAATAAAAAAAAGTAAATGTTGGTATTTTAACGTGAAAAAATGGCAGTCATTAGCATTTTGGGTGAAAGACATCGGGAAGTATGGGAAAAGATGGTCTAGAAGACAGCCCTGTGATACTATTCAAAGACCCTTCCCTCATATCAGTTCTCATGGGTAAAAAGGAGCTGTGCTTGGACTCTGGCAATGCCCTCAGAGAGGGTTGTGAAAAATGGCCTCTGTCGCAGGCTTGGCAAACCATGACTAGCCCTGGGCCGAATTTCAATTGCGCTGGTGTAATCGGAGTATTTAAGGTAATTCTGCATTACTCTTTGATACAAAATTACAGATAATAATGCAATTAATTCAGCTCGCATAATGAAGAATCATTTGGGGGAAAACATCTTACAGAAAGAGACATTTATTGAGCGCGAGAGTCCACTTGTGCTCGCTATTCCTGTTCTGCTGTATTTGACACTATTTCTTAGCGCAAAATGCATCCTAGCATCTATTTTGGATGCAAGGGTGCAGTTTGTGTTAAGAAACTAGCCCTAAATGCAAGAGGTACGTTGGGAGGAAATCTCACCCCTAAAGCGCGTTTAGTGAGCGTGAGCAGCTGCTTGCACTTGATCTTTGTGTTCTGTTGAATTTAGCTCCATTTCTTAGCACAAAATGCATTCTTGTTCCCATTTTGGATGTTCAGGGGCATTTCTGTGCTACGAAATAGCGATAAATGCAGAATTTTACTTCCTGTGTGATATTGTGGAATGCTGAGGCAATTGCACATGGTTACGCTACACTGAATTACACAAGTTACACCCACCCCTAGCCATGACCAGACTAATGCACTAGTGCTGTAGAAAGATTATTGTTATTGGTCAGAGGGCACTTTCAAATAATAGTGATTTCAGATTCTAATGTAACACTTGCTACCATTCTCTTCTCAATGTATTACCTTTTGATCTATGAAAAGCTTAGTCAGCCCTAATGGAACATAAAACCTTGACTTACAGCTTCATACAAAGATCAGTTTGGCATGCATTTAACTCATGTGCATCTCGTTGTAACTCCCCAACTATGTAACTGACTAATGAGTTTGGGATATAGTACTATGGCCCTGATTCAAAGTGAATGAGATAGTCTAACCCCGTGATACTCATATTATGGCCCGCGGGCTGCCAGGCCTTCATTGGCGGCCCGCGGAGCTTGCCATGCTCCTTTTACATTGCCAATGAAGCTGACAGTAAACACAGAAGATGACCGCAGCAGCACAGGGTTGAATACATATTACATACGTAATCACTACGTATGTTCCTGCAGCCATCTTCTGTGTTTACTACCGGCCACTGTGACTTCACACATGGCACAGTGAGAAAGCTTCCTAAAAGGCCCTTTAAAAGTCAGCTGTGAGCGCTTTCACAGCTGATTTTTAAAGGGCCTCTTGGGAAGCTTCCTGTTTCGTGTTGCCAACGATGTCCTCTTCTACGTCCTCTTCTCCTGCAACCTCTACTCAACCCACAGAGACAGACACACAGAAACAGAGAGACCCACACACACAGACTGACAAACATACAAAGGCACACGGAGAGAGAGACACACACACAGAGAGACACACACAGAGACAAACACACAGAGACACACACACATAGACAGAGAGTAGAGACACACACACAGAGACAGACACACACACAGACACACACAAAGACAGACACAGAGACTGAGACAGAGAGACACAGAGACAGAGACACACAGAGACACAGAGAGAGCGAGAGAGAGAGAGACATGCAGAGACACACACACACACAGAGACACATACACAGAGACACACACATACAGACACAGACACACACACAGAGACAGACACACAGAGACAGAGACACAAACAAACAGAAACACACACAGAGAGACATAGACACACAGAGAGACATAGACACACAGAGAGACAGAGACACACACAGACACACACACACACAGAGACAGAGACACACACAGACAGAGATACGCAGGCAGAAACAGATGCACACACAGAGACAGAGACACACACACAAAGACACACAGAGACAGAGACAAAGACATAGACACACAGACAGAGACAGATTGACAGACGTTTGTGTATGCTGGGTCTGGTGGCTCAGTGGGCTAATGCGTCTGTTGCAGCGGCCTGTGTTCGACCTCATGGCCACAGTCTATTTTTTCATGCCCTGCCCCCACTGACCCCGCCCTCACAGGTGCGGCCCTCGGCCACAAACCACACTGTAAATTTGGCCTTGAGAGAAAGTTTGCACAGAGATCATAAAAGACTCCACACTCAATCAATTTTCACCTGGTACATTCCATCAGGCCAGACCTGCAGAAAAATTCTGCTATCGGAGGGTGAGCACAGGTAAACTTTTAGTGTGCACTACACATACCCTGATTAGGATTGTGGTTCCTGCTTGGACAGGGTGCGTACCTCTGCCACACAGAAATCCAATTTCTAGCATGAACCCACACAAACATCACACCTAGTGACAAAGCCAATGTCTGTATGTAAATGTAAATGTATATGTACAGGAATTTATATAGCGCAAATCACCGAGCGGTTTCTAAGCGCTTGCTTAGGGAACCTGTCCTGGTATTCCCCTGTGAGATAACCCCGGCAGGGTATCCACAAGGTGAAAGCCAGGCATCCCGCCACGAGGGGCCGTTGTGGAGATTAAGCAAGCTATTGCCCAGAGTCGCAGAGTGTGGACCTGTGAATCGAGTAGGCACCGGAGCGAGAATTGTCGAGTCCATGGACATTTTAGGACTCAAGACCCCGCCGAGCCGGGAATTGAACCCTGGTCCCAGGCTGACCTCTGCTTCCAGGTCTGCCTCCTCTAACCAGTGAGCCACACTTCTCCACTGTATATTCATGGTATCTTCCTACAAACAAGAACTTAAATACTTACTGCTCAACAAATACTTCAATACACACACACACCGAGCTATGTTTACTAAGCTCACACCCAAACCAACTAGACCAGTTGATTGTTTCAGCTGTCTACTTTGTCATTTACTCCATTAACTTATGCTGTTCTCATGCCCACATGTTGTAACTACCTTGACTGCATAAAGATTTACTTTGTCCGTATATATGCATGTACTTTATTCAAACAGTCTTGCATTATATGTAACGTGCTCTGATACCTTCAGGTCTAGCTAATGCTATATAAAACCTATAAATAAATTTAAATAAATTTGGCATTTTAATATTAAAAACAGCACTCATTAGCATTTTGGGTGAAAGACATTGGGTCCTAAGGGATAAATAAGATGGTCTAGATGGTCTAGAGGGTAGCCCTGTGATGCTATTCAAAGACCCTGGCCTCATATCAGTTCTCATGGGTAAAAGGAGCTGCTGGGACTCTGGCAATGCCTTAAGAGAAAGTAGTGAAAATGGTCTCTGTCGCAGGCCTGGCAAACCATGACTTTCAATTAATAGTGATTTTAGATTCTTATGTAGCACTTGCTACCATTCTTTTCTTCTCAATGTATTACCTTTGAATCTATGAAAGGCTTAGTCAGCCCTAATGGAACATAAAACCCTGAGTTTCAGCTTCATACACAGATCATTTTGGCATGCATTTAACTCATGCACATCTTGTTGTAACTCCTCAACTATGTAACTGGCTGATGAGTTTGGGATGTAGTTCTGTGGCCCTGATTCAAAGTGGACGAGATAGTTCCAACCCCTATTCAAACCCTTGTTTGAACAGAGATTATAAGTAATAGACTCCATACCCAAGCAATTTTCACCTGGTACATTTCGTCAGTACATACCTGCAGAAAAATTCTGGCTAATAGCCCAGTAAACACTGGGCATAGAAAAGACTCAGGGCTAGATGTAGGTAAATAGGATTTACCGATTCTAAAATACCGAATTTTACCGATTCAGTATTTTAGAATTGGTAAATCCTATGTAGCTAATAATTCGGTAAAAATTACCGAATCGTTAAGATTCGGTATTTACCGAATTAGTATTTACCGATTCGGTAATTGCCATTCATTCCTATGGGCCTGGAGGCCCATAGGAATGAATGTCAATTACCAAATCAGTAATTACCGATTCGGTAAAATAGGGAAAGAGTCAAGGGTGGCAGGGTGTCACTTTGACACCCTGTTGCACCCCTGAATAGTGCTTGTGTGCACATGTGGCACACATACATGCCCTAAGGGCATGTAAGTCTGTCACATGGCACAGGTGTAAAGCACAGATTTGCATTTACAGAGGTATTCGTTATTCACCACCAACTAATAGTTGGTGGTAAATAACGAATCCTTAAAGCACAGAAGCACTCTTTAAAGTGCTTCCTACATGTCATTTAAGGATTCGGTAAATACCGAATCGGTAAATGACGATTCGATAAATATATATACTTATAACCTCTTCACAACAAAGAAAAGAGCGGAGGCCAAAGGGGAGTTCGATGGAGGTGCTTTATTCCAAATTTGCAATGGTGAGTGGCGGCAAATGCATTTCGGCGTGTTTGAGCCTTCCTCAGTGCCCTGCACCCACACGAGTCGTGAAAATTGTCAATCAGTCCTGCTTCGCCTTTAAATGTTGCCTGGCACCTCTGGGCTCCTCCCCTAAAGTTGTTTGCTCACCTGTTGGGCGTCGGGAACCATTAACCGGACTCCAACTCCCAGGGTGCATCATGTTTATGCACCTGGGTCGGTGGTGTGGGGGGCAACGTGGGATGCTGCTAGTTCCAGAGGAGATTGCAGGTTCGGAAAGTAAGATTCCCTCCCTTGCAGCTGAGCTCCAAAGCTCCCCCTCGAGTCCCCTCGGGCTGACACGGCCGTCCGGTGGAGAGTGAGATTATGCAGGGACATCCCTGCGCTGCATAGCGTCCAGTCAGAGGTAAAATATCTCCTGCCGCATATCTCTCCCACAGCCAGTCGGCGGACACCGGAGCTCTTGATACCTCAAGTCCAAAAACCGCTGCAAGCAGCACAATGCCAATGCTGTGTCCGGATCTCTTGATGTGTCAGGGCCATCCGTACTGCGCTCATGGCATTGCGCAGAAAATATCCATGTAACCTCTTCACAACAAAGAAAAGAGCGGAGGCCAAAGGGGAGTTCGTTGGAGGTGCTTTATTCCAAATTTGCAATGGTGAGTGGCGGCAAATGCATTTCGGCGTGTTTGAGCCTTCCTCAGTGCCCTGCACCCACACGAGTCGTAAAAATTGTCAATCAGTCCTGATCCACCTTAAATGTTGCCTGGCGCCTCTTGGCTCCTCCCCTAAAGTCGTTTGCTCACCTGTTGGGCGTCGGGAACCATTAACCGGACTCCAACTCCCAGGGTGCATCATGTTTATGCACCTGGGTCGGTGGTGTGGGGGGCAACATGGGATGCTGCCAGTTCCAGAGGAGATTGCAGATTCCGAAAGTAAGACTCCCTCCCTTGCAGCTGAGGTCCAAAGCTCCCCCTCGAGTCCCCTCGGGCTGACACGGCCGTCCAGTGGAGAGTGAGATTATGCATGGACAGCCCTGCGCTGCATAGCGTTCAGTCAGAGGTAAAATACCTCCTGCCGCTTATCTCTCCCACAGCCAGTCGGCGGACGCCGGAGCTCATGATACCTCAAATCCAAAAACCGCTGCAAGCAGCACGATGCCAATGCTGTGTCTGGGTCTCTTGATGTGTCAGGGCCATCCGTACTGCGCTCATGGCATTGCGCAGAAAATATCCATATAACCTCTTCACAACAAAGAAAAGAGCGGAGGCCAAAGGGGAGTTCGTTGGAGGTGCTTTATTCCAAATTTGCAATGGTGAGTGGCGGCAAATGCATTCCGACGTGTTTGAGCCTTCCTCAGTGCCCTGCACCCACACGAGTCGTGAAAATTGTTAATCAGTCCTGCTCCGCCTTTAAATGTTGCCTGGCACCTCTGGGCTCCTCCCCTAAAGTTGTTTGCTCACCTGTTGGGCGTCGGGAACCATTAACCGGACTCCAACTCCCAGGGTGCATCATGTTTATGCACCTGGGTCGGTGGTGTGGGGGGCAACGTGGGATGCTGCCAGTTCCAGAGGAGATTGCAGGTTCGGAAAGTAAGATTCCCTCCCTTGCAGCTGAGCTCCAAAGCTCCCCCTCGAGTCCCCTCGGGCTGACACGGCCGTCCGGTGGAGAGTGAGATTATGCAGGGACATCCCTGCGCTGCATAGCGTCCAGTCAGAGGTAAAATATCTCCTGCCGCATATCTCTCCCACAGCCAGTCGGCGGACACCGGAGCTCTTGATACCTCAAGTCCAAAAACCGCTGCAAGCAGCACGATGCCAATGCTGTGTCCGGATCTCTTGATGTGTCAGGGCCATCCGTACTGCGCTCATGGCATTGCGCAGAAAATATCCATGTAACCTCTTCACAACAAAGAAAAGAGCGGAGGCCAAAGGGGAGTTCGTTGGAGGTGCTTTATTCCAAAATTGCAATGGTGAGTGGCGGCAAATGCATTTCGGCGTGTTTGAGCTTTCCTCAGTGCCCTGCACCCACACGAGTCGTAAAAATTGTCAATCAGTCCTGATCCACCTTAAATGTTGCCTGGCGCCTCTTGGCTCCTCCCCTAAAGTCGTTTGCTCACCTGTTGGGCGTCGGGAACCATTAACCGGACTCCAACTCCCAGGGTGCATCATGTTTATGCACCTGGGTCGGTGGTGTGGGGGGCAACATGGGATGCTGCCAGTTCCAGAGGAGATTGCAGATTCCGAAAGTAAGACTCCCTCCCTTGCAGCTGAGGTCCAAAGCTCCCCCTCGAGTCCCCTCGGGCTGACACGGCCGTCCAGTGGAGAGTGAGATTATGCATGGACAGCCCTGCGCTGCATAGCGTTCAGTCAGAGGTAAAATACCTCCTGCCGCTTATCTCTCCCACAGCCAGTCGGCGGACGCCGGAGCTCATGATACCTCAAATCCAAAAACCGCTGCAAGCAGCACGATGCCAATGCTGTGTCTGGGTCTCTTGATGTGTCAGGGCCATCCGTACTGCGCTCATGGCATTGCGCAGAAAATATCCATATAACCTCTTCAAAAACAGAGAAAAGAGCGGAGGCCAAAGGGGAGTTCGTTGGAGGTGCTTTATTCCAAATTTGCAATGGTGAGTGGCGGCAAATGCATTCCGACGTGTTTGAGCCTTCCTCAGTGCCCTGCACCCACACGAGTCGTGAAAATTGTCAATCAGTCCTGCTCCGCCTTTAAATGTTGCCTGGCGCCTCTGGGCTCCTCCCCTAAAGTTGTTTGCTGACCTGTTGGGCGTCGGGAACCATTAACCGGACTCCAACTCCCAGGGTGCATCATGTTTATGCACCTGGGTCGGTGGTGTGGGGGGCAACGTGGGATGCTGCCAGTTCCAGAGGAGATTGCAGGTTCGGAAAGTAAGATTCCCTCCCTTGCAGCTGAGCTCCAAAGCTCCCCCTCGAGTCCCCTCGGGCTGACACGGCCGTCCGGTGGAGAGTGAGATTATGCAGGGACATCCCTGCGCTGCATAGCGTCCAGTCAGAGGTAAAATATCTCCTGCCGCATATCTCTCCCACAGCCAGTCGGCGGACACCGGAGCTCTTGATACCTCAAGTCCAAAAACCGCTGCAAGCAGCACGATGCCAATGCTGTGTCCGGATCTCTTGATGTGTCAGGGCCATCCGTACTGCGCTCATGGCATTGCGCAGAAAATATCCATGTAACCTCTTCACAACAAAGAAAAGAGCGGAGGCCAAAGGGGAGTTCGTTGGAGGTGCTTTATTCCAAATTTGCAATGGTGAGTGGCGGCAAATGCATTTCGGCGTGTTTGAGCCTTCCTCAGTGCCCTGCACCCACACGAGTCGTAAAAATTGTCAATCAGTCCTGATCCACCTTATATGTTGCCTGGCGCCTCTTGGCTCCTCCCCTAAAGTCGTTTGCTCACCTGTTGGGCGTCGGGAACCATTAACCGGACTCCAACTCCCAGGGTGCATCATGTTTATGCACCTGGGTCGGTGGTGTGGGGGGCAACATGGGATGCTGCCAGTTCCAGAGGAGATTGCAGATTCCGAAAGTAAGACTCCCTCCCTTGCAGCTGAGGTCCAAAGCTCCCCCTCGAGTCCCCTCCGGCTGACACGGCCGTCCAGTGGAGAGTGAGATTATGCATGGACAGCCCTGCGCTGCATAGCGTTCAGTCAGAGGTAAAATACCTCCTGCCGCTTATCTCTCCCACAGCCAGTCGACTGACACCGGAGCTCTTGATACCTCAAGTAAAAAAAACGCTGCAAGCAGCACGATGCCAATGCTGTGTCCGGGTCTCTTGATGTGTCAGGGCCATCCGTACTGCGCTCATGGCATTGCGCAGAAAATTTCCATGTAACCTCTTCACAACAAAGAAAAGAGCGGAGGCCAAAGGGGAGTTCGTTGGAGGTGCTTTATTCCAAATTTTGCAATGGCGAGTGGCGGCAAATGCATTTTGGCGTGTTTGAGCCTTCCTTAGTGCCCTGCACCCACACGAGTCTTGAAAATTGTCAATCAGTCCTGCTCTGCCTTAAATGTTGCCTGGCGCCTCTGGGCTCCTCCCCTAAAGTTGTTTGCTCACCTGCTGGGCGTCGGGAACCATTAACCGGACTCCAACTACCAGGGTGCATCATGTTTATGCACCTGGGTCGGTGGTGTGGGGGGCAACGTGGGATGCTGCCAGTTCCAGAGGAGATTGCAGGTTCCGAAAGAAAGAATTCCTCCATTGCAGCTAAGGTCCAAAGCTCCCCCTCGGGTCCACTCGGGCTGACACGGCCACCCGGTGGAGAGTGAGATTATGCAGGGACAGCCCTGCGCTGCATAGCGTCCAGTCAGAGGTAAAATACCTCCTGCCGCATATCTCTCCCCCCACAGCCAGTCGGCGGACACCACATATATATATATATATATATATATCTATATATATATATATATATATATATATATATATATATATGCCGAGAACTTCGCTGCTTACACCAGGAGACTGAAGGTAAAAGAAACGAACCGGACCCAACCAGGTATTTTCAGCGCGTATTTTATTTACTCTTCGTGCAACCTCTCGTCCGCCATGATGCGTTTCGGGCCCTGGAGCCCTTGATCACATGACATGGTCGTATATCACCCAGTGATTTTAAAGTACAGGTACTGATCACATGATCCCAGGCCTATAGATATAAACAACATACTTCGGCCTACTCCACAGCTTACAACCGTCATCTGTATTTTATAAGGTATTACTTATAGGTTCTCTATAATTCATGGTGTTATTATTTACAGCTCCCTTGTTTTTGTACCTCCAGATCTATGTGCAAAATTCACAATAAATAGATAAATATGAAATAAATATATATAAATAGGTGCAAATTCGCAAATTTAAAATATTGAACAATCTCCATCATAATAACGATAAAAGTTATACATATCAATATTTCATTATCTATATATATATTTTTTTTTCTTCATAATTATTAAAAGTCCTGAATACATATATATATAAAATACATTGAATTCATTAATCTCACTTTCAATAACAAAATGTATGTGCAAAATATGCATATAATGTGCAAACATTCGCTACTAAAATCTATTTAGTCTGGATTTTGTGTACCGAAAGGGAGGAAAGGTGGTGCAATGCCCAAGTGGGCTTAATTAGCTTGTGGAGTACTGCTACTACACTGCCTGGGAAATCAATGTTAACCTGTACCAGTATTAAAGAAAAAAGATGTGTAGTTTCCCATGGTGAAAAAATTTAATTTAATAATTAAAAAAAGCAGTACTTGATGTTTATAGTTTGATGACCTCATTTGCTCAAATTACTGATGGGCATGGGTAAACTTGGGCAACTTTATATTATGTGTCATTGTTAGTTGTTGATTAAAGACATGTATACAGATCTTCCATCGCGTTGAGGCCATTTGGTGTCTTGGTGTCAAGCTCCAGAATATATCTGGTTTCGAGTAATCTTAAATATGCTTCCCTGTTGCCCCCTCTACGGAGTGGCAGCACCATATCTATTGCATAGTACTTGAGGCAATTCACGTCTCCTCTGTGGCACAAGTTAACATGTCTTGCCACAGGATAAGCTTCATCTTTGTTGATTACCGCTCTCATGTGTTGTAATATGCGCTTGTGCACTTGTAGCTTAGTGCTACCCACGTAACACAGCCCACAGCAGCATTATATATATATTACCTACTGGCGGTCGCCAGTAGGTAGTTATAGTTCTAGTTCTAGTTATAGTTAGGATTTTTTATTCAATGCAAAATCTCAAAATTCTATTGTGAATAACTTTGGCGTCGGTTGACGAATCTGCCTGAAAAGTTCCTCAAATTTGCCTCGCGGAGCTCCGGACCGTCCCTGAAAAGTTTGGGGGGATTCGTCAAGCGGGGTCCGAGATAAAAGGGGGGTCCCAAAAAATGTTTTCCCCATGTTAATTTCAATAGGGCGGTCGAACTCACTTTTAGCCCGAACGGCTGAATGGATTTCCACCAAACTTGGCAAAATTGTAGGGACTGGTAGCCCAATGTGCCTTTGCTATGTCTCAAGATATGTGCTCCAGTGGATTTTGAGTAATTTAGGTTCCATAAAATATATTTATCTATGGCAGCGGCCGGTAAGCGCCCCGGTGCGTGTACCGGGCGCGCTACGTAACTTGCGTGCAGAAAGCTGATTGGCTCTCGGGTGTCTGTAAACATTCCAAACAGTCCGGAGCGGCCGCCATCTTGTGTCTCGGTAGGATCGAGACACAAGAGGTGGCAAAAACAAAAGGGGGAATTGACCATAAGGGGGCAGAGTAGACCCCCCCTGACCCCCTAGGTTTGATGTGGGGGCCATAAAAGGGCCCCGCTGGGCCCAAATTTTTTTTCTTCTTTTTTCGATTTTCGCGGGGGGAGCGCCCGGTACGTGCACCGGGGAGCGTACCATGGGGAAAAAAAGAGTGACAGTTTTAAAAAAATGAAGCTGTTTTTAAAATAAAAAATCTTTTTTTTTTGATTTAAGAACCTACATGTAGGTATCAATGTAGAGACTTAGGGGCAGATTTACAAGCCACTTGCGCCACTTTTGCGTCACTTTTCCTATGTTAAACGTGACGCAAAGGTGGCGCAAGGGGCTTGTAAATCTGCCCCTTAAATTGTTGTTTTTTTTTTTTTGATTTAAGTACCTACATGTAGGTTCCAATGTAGAGACTTAGGGGCAGATTTACAAGCCCCTTGCGCCACGTTTGCGTCACTTTTCCTATGTTAAAAGTGACGCAAAGGTGGCGCAAGGGGCTTGTAAATCTGTCCCTTAAATTTAATGTACACCTTGTCCTCTGTAGATATCTTGCATGAGGTTACAGAAGTTATTGTGGTATATGAAATCCATACCATAGTCTGTCAAGAAAGCAGAAACAGAAACTTTTAGCACTTCCTGGGAAGGCCTAGCGGTTGATGGGCAGTGTATCCTGCTCCCTTATGATGAAAAAGAGATGTATATTACACATTGTAGATAATATAGTGGGAGAAAGGAAGTAACTATGAGTAAACTTACTATGTAACACAAAACAGTTGCACACTATACTATAAGTCTCATTTTATAATATAATCATTTTGGTACTACTTCATGAATTACATATAAAAATGAATATTGTCTCAAACAATTTAAAATTATTAAATATAAATTTATTCTTCTGATTCTTTTTCAAAATTTAATAAAACTTGTAACATAATATTGTCCGGTATTTCCTCATAATTATTAGTACATGATTCCATTTGTTCCAAACATTCTATTAACTGTTGGTCCAAAGAGTTATCCATGAAATCAAACTCATCTTTTTGCTCTTCTCGATTTTCCACCTTTACTTCGATAGAAGTAACATTTGATTGTTTTTCTCCTTCCATTTTCTTTCTGAAAATTGCATATAAAATAACTATATCAGTAGAGTAAGGGTACTGTTGGGTTTAAGTTCAGACAGGTACTTTTGAGTTTTTATCAGTGAAGTAATTTTTGGGCAGTGTACGGTTTGAGGCAGGAAGTAGAACTATTTAAAAGTGCATGTGATGAAGCCTAAGTAAAATCATAATTATACCAGAGAAGTCTAACTCAATCCATAATTATAACAGAGAAGTTTATCTCAATTTCTAACTCTTACAGAAGGACAGTATATAATTATCAGAAAACGTTTTGCCAAATTAACTTAAAGTGCACAACATAGTTCCCCTTCAAAAATATTAACTTACCTTTTTCAAAGGAGTTGAAGTTTTCTGTGAAAAATCTTTTGAAATGTACCTCAGGTAGTACTAGTCAAAATGGCTGTGTTTCCCTCTCATTTTTCATATATATTGATGTACATAACCAATCAAATGTCAGCACATAAAAGTAAAAAATGTAAGTAACATTTTAATTGGTTGAAAATTCTAACACTTTCATATGTGTTTTTGTCATGTAATTTACCTCAGGATATTTAGACAGGGCTACAGCCTAAATGGGTCAATGGAATACCATCAAATTTGGGAAAATGGTAGGGACTGCTATATAGTAGGGTCTATTCTATGTTTGGAGAAAGTCTGTCCAGTGGTTTTTATGTAATTTTATTTCCCACATTTTTTTGGGAGCGCTTACCGGTGCACGCCCCGGTACGCGCACCGGCAGCGCTACGGGAGTCTGCCATTTTGTGTTTCGGTACAATTGAGACACAAGATGGAGGACAAACAACGTTGGGAATGGGTAGAAGGGGGCACGGTAGACACCCCCTGACCCTCTAGGTTTTCTGAGGGGAGTTTAGGAGGCCCATATATGCAAAAATATATATCTTTTTTTTAATTTCATGGGGGGAGCGCCCGGTACGCGCACCGGGGCGCGTCAAGATACTGCGCTCACAGGTGCGCTCACCGTTGCGCGCACCGGGAGGGCACCAGGGCAAAAAAAAAAAAATTTAAAAAATATGAATATACATAAAAAAATAGTATTACATAAATATACAATATAGGATTCATTTTAAAAAATATTACATTACATAGCTATAGAAATTTGCTATTAAAAAAACCTATGAAATTCACTGAAAAAAACTATAGGTTTCACACCAGTTATAGTTAGGAATTAGCATTTAAAAAACCTATTAAATTCACTGAAAAAAACATAGGTTTCACACCAGTTATAGTTAGCTGGAAATTTTACTGACATAAAACCATTGAAATTCCCACGTTATAGTTAGTTGGACTCACTATAACTTGCGCGCCTGCAATGCACTGCAGATGACGTCACATATTACATCACTCATGACATGGTCAGTGACATCACTCATGACATCACTGATGACACCATCCTTGTGAGAAAGTGACAGACATCCTTTCAGTGTAATGTAACCCTTGAAACACATATTCAAAAAGAGAAACAAACATTTTCAAAAAAATGTACCAACCCATACCAGTTACAACAACCAAATCAGTAATTCCACCATCTATATACACATCCACTCATTCACCAACAGTTCTATATAGTCACTCATACATATACTCACTCATCATATGTAGTGATACACCTATACATCCTGTTACACACCGACAGTCATCCAAAAGTTACTCACACACATACTCACACATGCAAATAAACTATTGAACATCCATTTAATTGCATATACAACTATACACACACTACCATCTTACTTCTAAGGAAACTTACACATACTTACTCTCTTAAACAATCACTTATAGAAAACATACTTATTTAAACAAGAACTCTTTCAATCTCTCATTCTCACATATACTCACTTATATACATCAACACTCACATATACTAGATTAAAACGTATGTCGTTATTGATAAAGACACTAGTGAGACAGTCATTCACTCGCTAACACACACATATACACACTCATACACCCATACAGTCCTGCACATATGCTGTCTTCAAAACACATACAAACAGTGAGTCAGGCATTGATGTATCTATGTGCTAAGTAACACCCCCACCAAACCATGCAGACACTCATACTGATACTAAAAAAAACATCTAATAACCCATATACACACACATGTAGCTACCCACCAACCCATGCAGCCACTTATACACAAAGTGAAACACTGATAGAAACATTTAAATATTTAAACAATACTCGCTAATATATGTATTCACTAAGATACACTTAATAAGCCAGTTAACTAATCAATTTGTTTTTTAAAATACATCCATTAAGACACTTATTTAAACATTTATTCTTCCATCGACCTTTACATATACATATATAAAACATATTTATTATTCAGAAAGACACACATTCACTGGATGGTGTCATCAGTGATGTCATGAGTAATGTCACTGACCATGTCATGAGTGATGTAATATGTGACGTCATCTGCAGTGCATTGCAGGCGCGCACGTTATAGTGAGTCCAACTAACTATAACGTGGGAATTTCAATGGTTTTATGTCAGTAGAATTTCCAGCTAACTATAACTGGTGTGAAACCTATGGTTTTTTCAGTGAATGTAATAGGTTTTTTAAATGCTAATTCCTAACTATAACTGGTCTGAAACCTATGGTTTTTTCAGTGAATATGTATATATATATAGGCATGCATGTTCTGTAAGAAAGGTGCTGCAGTCCCAGCTCTGCTGACTCGATCAGCTTATGCCCCTCTAGCCTAGCTCGACACTTCGCATTTCATATGGCATCAGAATGACCTACAATTAATGATGTAGTGGCACCAAGTGCAGGGTACTTGTCAGTTCCAGTACTGCAAAGAGCGCCACCAAACTCTGATAACAGTGACTAAACTTGAATCTGCTCCTCACACATTCAGGAAGCTTGGCCCAGATCTCCTCAGGGAAAACTCTGGGCCAGTCTGCTGCCACCAGCTATGGTGGCTGGAGTCTGACATGCTTGACGCTGACTGTCAAAGATGTGCGCGCTGGCTTTAATATGGTCCCTTATGACTTCTGCTCACCGCAGGGATCATGGCATTCCCGCTTTCTGCTCATAGACTGCGAATCTCGTTCCCGCAAGCTTGTCAGTGCCTCTTTGGACCAGCAAGCCTTAAAAAAGTGATAACAATGTGTTCAGGGAGAAATTATTGCCTTGGTCAAAGAGAAATTAATACTGCCGTTGGTATTTGCAGAAAAGGCTTTCTGGGCTATTATATACCTTGTGAGCTTGCTGAGACAGCTCATCACTTTTCTTTTAGGAACTTGAACCCTCGGAGCACATGACTCCATTATTCGAAGTGTAATTTTACTAAGGACAGGGACCTGAAGCATCTTCTTCACTTTTATTTTATTTGTTGATTTGTTAAAGTGCTGCTTCCCACCTTGCGCTAGCGTCAGAGCACCTTGGTGGTATACAAACAAGGAAAATGCATAGCAGTGCAGAGGATGGAGGACTGGCCAATCAGTGAGCAGATATTATCTGCCACAAACCCTCGCCCATGAATGCTGATGTATGGTGATAAAGCTTAAGAGGAGAGCCCAAAAGATCAAAGGTGACATTGATGAGAAGGCAAGAGCCAGTCTTACACTTCAGGCCATCCCTGCAGCAAATTGCATGATAAGTGAACACAAATTAGCTAAAGTTGAAAATTCCATCAAAATATATTGCTGGCTTATTACATCTTGTCTGCACCTTCCTGCTTAGGTCATCAGTGGGGAACAAGTCGTTTTACATTTAAATTCATGCTGTGCACTTTGAGCCCAGGACAACTTCTCGCAACAATTGTAAGATATAACTCAAGCACCTTCACATTAGCTTATTTGCACAATGTAGGGGAGTAAAATGGACTAGCACTGTAGGTCACACCACACATTATAGTAAAGGTTCCCAGCCACACTCCCATACACAGCACGAGCATTGCATTTACAGTGAGAGGCATGGGAGGCGCGCTGTTTTAATTTGTTTTTAAGAGACAAATCTCAGAAACTAATGTAGCACCGTAGTTATCTGTTATGTTGATATTATAGGTCTATATTCTTTTCTTTGCTTACGAGGCATTTTTCATCTACGGTAGGGATGTCGATCCATGTGATCTGAAAAGAAATGCCTCTGTTCCCGTTTAGCCATCATTGGCACATAATAGACGACATTTTTTAGACGTTGTTGTATTTTTAGAGACAGGGCTTATTTACGCATGTCTTATCTAGGAGAATCGCTTCACTTTACTGTAAATTACAATTGTGCATGCTAAATTATGAATTGACCTCTGGGACATGCGGGAGATGAAACTTTTCATTTGTAATGAGTTTAGCCTGTAAATTTTATGAGCCTGCCTACATATCTGTTCAGAATTGCGGGCTAGTTGATACAAGGTCCAAATGGTATACAAATCATTATAAATGATGCACGTCTGGAATATGGAATGAACTTTTAATCCTTTATCTTTCTGTAGGCACGTTGTGTAGCATACGTTGTGCGTCTTAATTTTTATGTTAATGTATGATCTTTGTTTTTATTGTATGGCTTACATTTGTAAAGCTGAAACAATAAAGTTGTTGTTGTTGTTACTAGAGTTGAGACTAATCATAAAGAGATAACATTTTAGAGATCCGAATTTGAGATCAGACTCTCATCTATGCTTCAGAGGTAGAAAGTTCTATAGGGATCCGCTGTTACTGCTCATGTCTTCCACTTAATTTCATTTACCATGTTGACCTGACCATTTAGAAAGAAGGTTTTAGTGGTACCTCCAGTGGTGGGTGACACAGATAAAAGTGTTGGGGTGGGTGGAGGTGGCGTGAGCGGGGGGAGCCTCAGGGGGAGTGTGTGCCACAGGTTTAAACTTTTTTTTTAAGTTAAAGTCTTACCTGATGCAGCTGGCTGCCTCACGGTCCTCTGCTTCCGTTACTGGTCCCAGAAGCCCCTAGAACAGCATCACGGACTCCCCATTCAATCCCCACAAACAATCATTCAATCAGGCATTTGTTAAGCTCGACTACTCACCCATCCGGGTCTCAAGGTGCTGCTGGTGGGGGGGGGGGGGGGTGGGGGGGGGGGGGGTTAGCAGGCTCCAGTCTATCAAGGTGGGGGGGGGGGATGTCTGTCAAAGAGCCAGGTTTTGAGGTTTCTTGCGAAGATGGGGAGCGATGTCTGTCTGAGGTGAAATGGCAGGGCATTCCAGGCTCGGGCCGCGAGGAAGGAGAAGGAGCAGCCTCCCGATCTGGTCTTTCTGGTGTGGGGGTCCAAAGCGTAGAAGAGCTGGGCAGATCTTAGGGTCGTCTGGGGTGTGTGGAATTTGAGTTGGCTGTTCAAATAAGCTGTTCCGGTGTCGTGGAGGGCCTTGTGGGCATGGGTGAGCATCTTAAAGGTGACTCTAGCTTCAATGGGGAGCCACTGGAGTGTGTGCAGGTGCTGGGAGATGTGGCAGAGTCTTGGCAGGATGGAGACCAGTCTTGCAGCGGCTTTCTGGATGTTCTATAGCTTGCAGGTGAGGTATTTGTTTATTCCGGCGTAGAGTGCGTTGCCGTAGTCGAGTCTGCTGGTGACCAGGGTGTGAGTGACGGTCTTTCTGTGTTCGAGGGAGATCCATTTGAAGGTCTTATGTAGGAGGCAGAGGGTGTGGAAGCAGGAGGACGAGACGAAGTTGATTTGGATGTCCATTTTGAGCTCGAGGCCAGGATGATTCCCAGGTTGCATGCGTTGTCCGTGGGAGTGGGCAGGCTTCCGAGGGTGGGGGCTACCATGTGTCGTTCCATGAATCGGGGTTTAGGCCCATGAAGAGTACTTCTGTTTTGTTGGTGTTTAGTTGTAGGCAGCTGTTTTTCAGCCATTTGGTGACGGCTTCCATGCCTACTTAAAAATTGTGTCTGGCGGGATTGGGTTTGTTGGATAGGGAGAGGATAAGTTGGGTGTCGTCTGAGTATGACACAATGTTGAGTTCGTAGGTTCTGACGATGGGGGCGAGCGGAGCCATGTAGACGTTGAAGAGTGTAGGGCTGAGGGTCGACCCCTAGGTGATAGGTGTAGGCTCGGAGAGGAAAAGAGTCTGACCCGCTGCGTTCTGCTGGAGAGGAAGGAGCAGATTCAGTTGAGGGCCTTGTCTTCGATCCCTACATTGTGGAGTCTGCGTATTAGGGTGTGGTGAGAGACTGTGTCAAAGGCCGCTGAGAGGTTGAGGAGGATGAGGGCTGCTGTTTCTCCTTTGTCCAGTAGGGTGGGGATGTTGATTGTTGCAACGAGGAGGGCGATTTCCGTACTGTGGTTTTTTCTGAAGCCGGATTTGGAGGAGTTGAGGATGTTGTGCTCTTTGATGAATGTGGCAGGTTGGCTGTTGATGGGTTTCTCAATGACTTTCGCTGGGAATGGGAGCAGGGAGATGGGTCTGTAATTTTTGAGATCGGTTGGGTCCGCCGAGGGTTTTTTCAGGAGGGAGTTGACCTCGGCGTGTTTCCAGTCATTGGGGAAAGTGGCAGTTGCCAGGGAGCGGTTGATGGTGTGGCAGAGCATGGGTGCAATGGTGTTGGCGGCTCTATTGAAAATGTGGTAGGGGCAGGGGTCCGTGGGGGCCCCGTAGTGGATTTTTCTGCATTGTCTTCAGTGTGTCTACTGTGGTGAGGGCTGTCCAGTTGTCTGTTCAGGGTGTCAGGGGTGGTTGGTGAGGGTTCAGTGTGTTGGTTGTCTTCGTCAAAGTTGTTGTAGATGCCCTTGATTTTGTGGTGGATAAAGGTGCTGGGTTTGTCGGAGAGGTCTTGTGAGGGAGGGATGTCAGTGGACTCGCTGGTGGGTTGGGCGAACTCTTTGATGATGTTGAAGAGTTCTTTGCTGTTGTGTGCATGAGTGGAGATTCTGTCTTCAATCGCTTTTTTTCTTGTTTTTCTGATGAGTTGGTGGTGGGCATTGGTGGCGGCTCTGAAGTTGTTGTAGGCTTCTGTGGACTTGGTGTTCCTCCAGGCATTTTCGAGGCGGCAGCAAGTGCATCTGGACTCTCGAAGTTCGGTGGTAAACCATATGGCTTTCTCGCCGTGGGTGTTGTTGTTTTTCTTGAGGGCGGCTGTGGTGTTGGAGCTGTCGGAGATCCATCTGTGGAGGGTTTGGGCTGCAGTGTTGGGGTCATCTTTTCCGCGATGGTTGGAGTGGAGTTTCTGAGTGATGAGGTTAGCTGGTCGTCGGTGATTCTGGTCCAGTTTCTTCATGGGAGCAGGTGCAGGTGTCTGTGGATAGTGGGTGTTCTGAGGGTGAAGTGGACACATCAAGTGGTCAGTACATGGGAGTTCGGTAGTGTGGCTGAAGGTGATGGAGTTACCTGTTGTGAAGAGGGAGTCGAGTGTGTGTCCTGC
Organism: Lissotriton vulgaris; assembly: GCF_964263255.1. Classification (NCBI taxonomy): domain Eukaryota; kingdom Metazoa; phylum Chordata; class Amphibia; order Caudata; family Salamandridae; genus Lissotriton; species Lissotriton vulgaris. Next base: position 646,633,497 of record NC_141700.1, on the reverse strand, counting down.
TGAGTGCGTGGGTTCGGTCACGATCCGGCGGAGTCCAATGTTGTGGAGGTTGTCCATGAGGGATATGGTGCTGGGGTCCAGTTGGTTGTCGAGGTGGTAGCTGAGGTCTCCCAGTAGGGTGTAGTTGGTGGACGCGATGGAATGCAGGGAGACGATGTCCGTGATGGAGTTGGCAAAAAGTCTGTGGGGTCCAGGGGGTCGGTAGATGAGGGTTCCTTGGAAGGTGGTGGTAGGGCTGGCCAGTATCTTGAAGTGAAGGTGCTCCATCTGGTCTGTGGGCTCGGTAGAGAATTTGCTCAGGTAGAGGTTGGATTTATGGACGATGGCGATTCCTCCTCCCAGACGGGTGGGGCAGTCCTTCCTGGAGATCTTGTATCCTTGGAGAATGGCGATGGCGATGTCCGGTCCCGAGGTGGTGTTGGTCCATGTTTCGGTGAAGAACGCTACGTCTAGGGTGGTGCTGTCGAGGAGGTCCCAGATTTCGGTGGTGTGTTTGTGGAGAGATCGGACACTGAGGAGGATGCATTGCAGGATCTTCAGTTGGGTTGTGGTCCTGCGGGCGGGTTGCGCCGGGTCCGTGGTTTTGGCAGTGCTGCAGGTGTGCCGGCAGCGGTGACAGCTGAAGGGTCCGTGGGTGTCAGCTGGTGATGCTAGCTTGCAGTTGTTGTTGCATCCTGGGTTGAGAGCGTTTACTGTCGCTGGGTCGTAGCGTTGGCGTTGAGGAGGTCCAGGGTTCCTGGTGCTGGTCGCGGTCGGGTCACAGACGGGCATAGACGGGCTTGTGTTTGGCATGTTTTTGGCATGCCAGCGGCGTGCCCGCTGCCCACGGACGCGCATTAGTCACCATTAGTAGGGGTCTGGGAGGGCTGGACATCTGGGAGGCGGGAGCGGGAAGGGGAGCTGGATTGGGTCAGTTGCGTTGGTTGTGCTGGGAGGCAGGGGCCGCGAGGACAGCAGCGGCAGGGAAAAATGGGCAGAAATAGCAAAAAGAGATGAAAGAGTGGAAATGAGGCAGTGAAAGGTGCAAAAAAGGTGGGGGAAAGACACTGAAGGAGAGTCAGAGGGGAAGATTAAATTAGTGAAAAACAAGTAAAAACATAGGAAAGACACGGAGGGGAAGTGAAAGGGGGAGATTGAAATCAGTTAAAAAAAACTATGAAAACGGAGGAGAGACACAGGGGGGAGTGAAAGGCGGAGATTGAAATCAATAAAAAAACAAGTAAAAACGGAGGAGCGACACAGCGGGGGAGTGAAAGGGGGATATTGAAATCAGTAAAAAACAATTGAAAATGGAGGAAAGACACAGAGGGGGAGTGAAAGGGGGAGATTGAAATCGGTAAACAATTAGTGAAAACGGAGGAAATACACAGAGGGGGAGTGAAAGGGGGAGATTGAAATCAGTAAAACACAAGTGAAAACAGAGGAGAGACACAGAGGGGGATGAAAGGGGGAGATTAAAATCAGAAAAAAAAATAGTGAAAACTGAGGAAAGACACAGAGGGGGAGTAAAAGGGGAGATTGAAATCAGTAAACAACGAGTGAAAACAGAGGAGAGACACAGAGGGGAAGTGAATGGGGGAGATTGAAATCAGTAAAAGACAAGAGAAAATGGAGGAGACACAGAAGGAGAGTAAAAGGGGAAGATTGAAATCAGTGAACAACAAGTTAAAACGGAGAGAGAGAGAGGAGCGAGAGAAAGGAGACGGAGGTCCACTGGACCACCAGGGATGAGGTGGAGGTAAAACCTGCGGATGGAGGAGGGCCTCGAACACCAGCGCTTAAGAGTGCAGGTGCGCGGGGGAAGGCCTCACTTGATGGTGGAGCTGCGAGGTGGGGGAGAGCAATTTCATTGACAATGAGTCAGTGGTCTTGCCCCACACTGCTTTCAAGGATGAGAGCCAAAAAAGAAGACAACAGAACCCTACTTACTATGGAACCAAGGTGATAAAGTATTCTAAGAAAAACAGCGGTTCCTGTGAAATTTTATACTTAATATTGCTTTGAAAGAAATTGTGAAATCGCAAAAGTCAGGGGTTATAGGTGATGTCTGAAAGAAAGAAACACATTCATTGAATATTTAGTTCAATAGTTGTATTAAATAATCAATTATAGACAGTTATTCAAATATATACATACAAAAAAGAATTTTCACAGTTGTGTAAGGTGTCCCAAGTGAAATATAAACCTAAGAAAATATACACGTGACGTTGTGTAAGAATATTTACAAGGTTTCAAACACATTTGTTTTTTAGGAAAAAGCGACCAGTTTTCAGTTTTTTACAGATATATATAGCCCCTATTCAATCATAGAGTGAATTTTAGTGGTTCGCGGCGGACAGACGGAAGCAGTCCGATTGTTTTACTTCTAAACTAAGGAAATCTTTCCTGCTGATGCACAGTATATTGATTGCAAGGGAGCACCCACATTCGCAACAAGAAAGACATTAACTGCTGATTTCTCATCTAAACCTGGAAGCACAGAAAAGAGCCATTGCGCTATTTTAAAATTGGATTGCTAGGCTCATGCCCTCACTAGGGAACCCGGCTGAGTTTCCAAGTGAGTACCTTTCCTTTCACTACAAGCACAGGTTGTACACCATTCCAAATAGCCCAGCGAATCTATGTTTGTCTAGGGGCTATATATATCTGTAAAAAACAAAAAAACTGTCTCCATAGGCTCCAACCCACAGGAGTGATGCCTGATGGAATAAAAGGACTATCTGTCCCTGTATGCAACATCAGCCAAAACCTCAAGCTGTATGATGTTCTCCAGCTAAATAAGAAAGTATGACTAATAAAGGGGAAAGATCATTTATAATGCTGTCAATACCATGTGGGTAGGTAACAACGCGGACGATGTTACCACGCATGGCATTACATCGCAAATTGTTTCTACGACTTGCGCTAGAGGGCGCGCAACACCAAGGAATGTGTTGGATTTTAAAACCAACACATTCCCAAATGTTGCGCTAACTGGAGTAGGAATAGTTAAGTCGAGCGCGCCATCTAGTGCAAGTCGTAGGAACAACCTGCGATGTAAAGCCATGCATGGTAACAACGCGGCCGATGTAACGTCTGCGTTGTAACCTACTGCGTGAAAATGTATGTCGTAGTACCGTCATACATTCCTAATAAAGCTTTCGCTTTTTTCTCTGAGACTAGATTTCTTTTTTTGGTTTACTAATTGTTAAACCTGGCACCATTGGCGTGGGTCTCCCTTCCATTTTTGTTGTTGTCTAATGTATTTTTGCTGGTGTTAGATGCTTTGGGCACTCTGCCACTGCTGTCCAGTTCCACAGTGCGAGTGCTCCCTATTGTAAATTGATGTATTAATCAGTGGTTCCATGTTTGGCTATTTGGTTTACTTGTCAGACCCTAGTCTAGTGCACTGAGTGTACCCAGGGTGTGTAAATCCAAATGCTGCTGGTGGGCCTGCAGTACTGGTTGAGCCGCCCACAGAAGCAGCCTTGTAAGATGTGTCTAAGGTCTGCCATTGCAGAGCCTGCGTGCAGTCTGGTACTGTCATGCTGACATGGCAAGTGCACCCACTTGCCAGTCCCTAAACCTTCCCTTTTCTTCATATCAGTCAACCCTATGGTAGGCCCAAGGACAGGGTGCATTGTTAGTATAAGGTATAACAAGCCCTGGTGTGTGTATTTTTCATGTCCTAATAGTGAATTACAGCCACTTTTGTTTTTCACTATTGCAAGGCTACCTGTTCTCCATAGGCCAGAATGGGCTGTTAGAGTTATTACATTGTATAATCCTAACTGTCTCAGAGAACATGGTGGAAATTCGAGATTAGTATGCCTGAACTCAGAATGATAAAAAACATATTTTAGGGAAGTTGGTTTTACCATTCTGTGTTTGCAAATACCACTTTTAGAAAGTAGGTATTTGCTTGTCTAACCATTCAAACCTGCCTCTGCTAGGTTGTGTATTCCTTTGTCTGGTTTTGTGAGTGACAGGGTGGGGGAATTCCAAGAGACAGGCTGTGTCACCCAGTGGTGAATAGAGAGATCTGCATCTAGATGGGAGGGAGGAGTTGCACCTGAACCTTGAATAGGGCTGTGCCTGCCTTCCACAATGCTGGCTCCACTCCTGGGGTGCGGCTGATGTCTCTGCTCTGCACACTGAAAGAAGAGAAGGAGTCCTGTCAACAAAGTGCTCCAGGACTGTACTTGCCTTCCACAATGCTGGCTCCACCTCCTGTGGGGTGTCTGATGTTTCTGCCCTGCACTGTGAAAGGAAAGGAGAAGTCAGGTAAACAGAGTGCTCAGGAACTGGTTTGGACTGGGCAAAGGCCCCTCTCCCCTCAGAGAACAAAGGGTTTGGGGGTATAAATATTGGGACCCTGACTCCAAGAAATTAGACCACTTTGGACAACAAGAAGAAACCTTTACTGAGGAGAGGAACCTGAATAAACTGAGGAGAGACTATTCCCAAGCTGAAGTGCTGCTTGGGGGATTGACCTGCAGTGGTTGCCTTACTGCCAAAGGAAGGAGAAAGGAAATTTGTGTACTTTGCTTTCAACTTGTGAAGGATCTCTAAAGGCCTGGAAAATAGTTTGCCTCCTGCTGAAGTCTCAGGGACAACAGACTTCGCCCCCCAGCTCCCCAGTGCCTGCTGCTGTTTTGGGCCTTCTGAGGGACTGCTTGTCGCAAGGAGCTGGAAGCGTGACTCAACGAGAAGAAGCGTGTCGCTGTGCCTGTTTTTGCAACTCCGAAGGAAGGTGTCGCTGCTGGAACTGTCGCACTGCACCGCATCGAAGAGAATAGTGCCGCAATGAGGAGGAAGCGTGTCGCCGTAGCTGCTGCTGCCGTCTCAACTCCGAAGGAGGGTGTCGTTGCTGTAGTTGTCGTACTGCACCGCATCAGGAGAACAATCTCACAACGAGGTCGGAGCTTGTCGCCGTCGCTGTGCCTGTCGTCGCAACTCCGAAGGAGGGTGTCGCTGTTGGAACTGTCGTATTGAACCGCATCACCCAAGAGCACCTCGCATCCCCAAGAAGCGCGCTTCCGTCAGAGCTGCCGTCGGATCTTGGATGTCGCCACTGTAGTTGTCGCATCGAGTGGAAGCTTCGCGCATCGTGGGAGAAGAGCATCGCCACTTGAGCTGCTGTCGTTGCATCGCAAGGGTGTCGCCGCTGCAGTCTATGCATCGAGCCGAGAACTTCTCGCATCCCAGAGAAGCGTGCCGCATCTGGAAGATCTTCACGTCTTTATTTCTTTGTATCCAAACTTTGCCGCATATCCCATCGCTGCGACATTGCTTGTCGTGGAGGCGCAACACAACCTATGGTACATTGACGCAGAGTGTCGCATCTAAGAACTGAACTGAACTAAGCCTAAATCTACGATCATAAAGTAATCGTATTGTGTATTTTTATCATTTATGGTCTTGTGGTAACTCTATATAAAGTCTACTTATTTTTGATATAAAACATGTGTGGTGTCCATTTGTAGTGTTGTCACTGGGATTTTTTTTAATTTTATAGTTAAGTAAAACCATTAAAATGTTCCAAAACATAAAATACAATTCCTTCACGTGCTATAATAAATTAGATATAAGCTATTAATAGCACATTTTAAAACATATTTTTAAAACCAAGCAAAAATTGCTGAATTATAACTGTAACCTATATTCTCCTTTCAATAAATCCTCAAAATTGGTTACAAATTTGATTATTTGACAAAGGAATTGTGGATCCACTGAGTCTAGAGTTTTTAGTATCGCTGATCGACAGGTGCGAATGCCTTTTTCATTGAACTTCCTCCTAAATAAATTCCGGCGATCGCACTCTAACACCGGGTAGATGCATATCAGGTGCATAATATCTTGAACTGCTGCTCCACATAGGTTACAATCCTTTTGGCCCGGGGTCCTCCAGTCAGGTTGATCGGCATTTGTGGGCAATTTCCCCATGCGCAGCTCCAAGTGCTTTAATTTCATATGGGGAGGGGGGAGCAAGGCCTAGGTAAACTGCTGGCTCCAGTCTTGTATAGGATTGTAAAACAATCCATGCGTGTGCACGTCGTCTTAAGGTTGTTTTGTCTTCAATCAATGAGTGCGAGTTGGCCACTTTTTTCACAATCTGCTTGAATTGTAATACTGGTAGTTTCCTTTGCCAAACATTTGTCATCTCTGTGATTTTCAGAGATGCATTTAGGTACTTCGCATAGTGTGATTTAGGATCATTTTGCAAGGCTGCCCAGAGTGCCGAGTTAAATTCTAAGTCATGATTGAGCCATATATTGTACCAGAATTTGATTGACTCGTACCTTTTGTGGCGTATTTGGTGCTGTAATCCAAACTCAAGATGTACCTGAGCTGGTGAAGCATCACATGGTAAGCAAAATACTCGTTTGTACACTCGCTTTTGAATTTTATCTAGTATTGGTGCACTTCTTCCATGATGAACCATGATGAACCCCATTTCCATAGGCCATCGTTGGAAGTAATTTAGCTTTGATGACTGCCAAAGAGGGGTACACAAAGGGCGTTTTAGCTGTTTTGATATACTGCAGAATGCATGCAGTAAAGCAGTTCCCTTCTTTTCAATTGTTTTGAAATGAGTGGTGAATGAAAACCTTTGATCCAGGTGTATCCCCAGCTATTTGTAGCTATCAACTACTTCCAACCTGATGTCGTCGATTGTGAATTTCGGCTGTTTGGGGCTACAGTGTGTTATGGTCATGACCTTTGTTTTTTTAATGTTTATTTCCATCAGGTTCTTTTTGGAGAAATCAGCTAACTCATGGATTAGACGTTGCAGTCCTATTCTTGTCTGACTAAGAAGAACCATATCATCTGCATAAGATAGGTGTGTTAAAGACAATGTGCCTAGCCGTGGCAGGTGTGCATTGACCCCGTCTAGCCTTGGTGTCAAATCGGCCATGAATAGATTAAACAGGTGTCACTAGGTTAGTGTATGTGGTCACAACTGCTTAACTTACAACGCCTCTGAGATAAAGCCTTGCTGCTCGTGCCAAGCTACCAAGGAGGTGAGCAGGGGTTATTTTAGGATTGTAATCCCCTAATCCTGACTAGAGGAGAGGGTCCCTATTTGTCACACGTACCTACCTGTGCCAACTAGAGACCCCCAAATCTAACATTGATGGTCAGCGGAAGGGATTCTGGATTTGCATTTGTGACTCATGTACAGTGACTGGTGAACACCACTTAGTGAGTGCAGACCATAACGATACCACATACTTTTTGGTAGATTCCTTTTTGGATTTTTGTTCTATTTTTGAAAGATGCCTGATTCAGTTGTAGTGGAGAGAGCAGAATCCATAGCCTCTACTGACCTTGAATGGGAAGAAGAGAAATTGGAAAGCTACAAAGTTGCACAGTTGAAGTATTTTTGCAAGAAATTCAAGGTTTCCACTGTTGGGTGCACCAGGAAAAAAGAATTCTACAAGGCGCTGAGGGCCTAGGTAGAAGCAAGGAAACCCCCTGAAATTGAGGAAGGGGATGACTTGGCAATTGTGCAACAGGAAGGACCATTGGGCTCAGGAGGAAGGAAGGCACCTTCCACCGCATGTAGCATTGGTTCTAACAAAAGTCTGTCTCCAGAGGAGTTGGATGACAGGGAGAGATCAAGAAGGCATGAAGTGGAGATGACCAAGTTCAAGGTGAATAGGCAACTGGAATTAGATAATAGAAGATTAGATATTGAGGAAAAGAAAATGCAGTTTGAGCATGAAAAAGTTTTGAGGGAGTTGGAGTTTAAAACCTAAAATTTAGAAGTGACTCCCTCTGGTGGCAGCATACCATCAGTACATACAGAAAGTAGAATGTATATTCCCAAGGATGTGGTGAAGGAGTTTTACAAAAATGATGATATTGGTCAGTGGTTCAGAGCCTATGAGGTAGCCATGTCTTCATACCGGGTCCCTGAGAGATTGGGGAGCGGGGTTGAGGGGAAGGTTCCTTACTGAGGGGCGGGACACATTTTTAGACTTGCCTTCTGAAGTCCACAATTCATACAGCCACATGAAAGATGCATTGATGTCTAGAAATGGTTTGACACCTGAGCTCTATAGGCAGAGGTTCAGAAAATGCAAAAAGTTAGAAAACAGTACTTGGGTTGAATATGTCACTTTCTTTTGCAGAGCATTGGATGGTTGGGTAAAGGGCAGCAAGGTTAATGATTTTCAAGGTCTCTTTGATTTGATTGCATAGGAGGACTGGTCTGATAATGGGGCCACTGGACCCCAAGACAGCCATGGGCAACAGGTTCATCCTGGTCTTGGTGGACCATGCCACCCGGTACCCGGAAGCCATACCTCTGAGGACAGTGACAGCCCCCTTGGTGGGAAGAGCACTCTACGGAGTGGAATTCCCTCGTGAGGTATTGTCTGACCAGTGGACCAACTTAATTTCCAAGTATATGAAGTCCCTGTGGCAGAAGTGTGGTGTAACCTACAAGTTCACCACTCCTTACCACCCCCAAGGAAATGGGATGGTTGAGAGGTTCAACTGGACCCTGAAGGGCATGATAATGGGTCTTGAGGAACCCATGAGGCATAAGTGGGATGTCCGTTTACCGTGCCTACTCTTTGCATACCGTGAGGTGCCACAGAAATCTCTGGGGGAAACACCCTTTACAACTCAACTTTTACCACGCAGTGCTATTACAATGCAGGTTTTACAACGAAAACCATTACAACGCATTGCGCTGGGGGGGCGCTCTAGGATAGGGAATAGATTTAATTTACTATCCAATGCCTTCTCTAGTGTCCACGGGGACTGGAGTTGGAATAGTAAATTAAACTATTCACTATCCAGCACCCCAAAGCGCTAAGCGTTGTAATGGTATGCGTAGTAAAACCTGTGTTGTAACAGCATGCGTGGTAAAAGCATGCGTTGTAACGTCATACATCCATCTCTGGGGTTCAGTCCCTTTGAGCTTCTCTATGGACACCCAGAGGACCTCTGAGTTTGGTAAAAGAAGGCATGGAGCATATTCCCAATAAACCTCCCCAGGATGTATATAGCTACCTGCTGGCTTCCAAGAACCAGACTAGGTTTTTCAGGCAACTTGCTGAGGCGAATTTGGAAGCCAGCCAGGAGGAGATAAAGCACTGGTATGACCAGAATGCCACTCTGGTAGAGCTTCAACCTGGCCAGAAAGTGTGGGTCAGGGCACCCGTGGAGCCTTCTGCGCTCCAGGATAAGTGGACCAGACCATTTGAGGTTGTGGAGCGCAAGAGTCCAGTTACCTACTTGGTGGACTTGCGGTCTCCTAGGAACCCCTTGAGGGTCCTACATGTCACCCGCCTTAAGCCCCACTTAGAGAGGTCCGAAGTGGGCATGCTCTTGGCAACAGATGCTGGGATGGAGGAGGAGAATGAGCCTCTTCCTGACCTCCTATGAGCCTCAGAGCAAGATGGGTCAATGGATGGTGTTAACCTCTCTTCCACCCTGACCCATAAGCAACCGAATGATTGCTGCCAGTTGCTGGGACAGTTTTCTGATCTGTTCTCCCTGGTTCCTGGTGTCACAGATTGGTGCATCCATGATGTGGACACATGAGACAACTTACCTGTGAAGCACAAGTCTTACAGGGTAACTGCCAGGGTAAGGGCTTGCATAAAAGAGGAGGTCTCAAAGATGCTTGCGCTAAGGGTGATTGGGTCATCTAGCAGTCCTTGGGCCAGCCCAGTGCCACACCCAAACTCCGGTTCTGTGTGGACTACAGAGGGTTCAATTCAGTCACGAAGACTCACGAGCACCCCATCCCTAGAACTGATGAGCTCATAGATCGGTTAGGGGCTGCACGGTACCTCAGCACGTTTGACTTAACTTCTGGGTACTGGCAGATTGCCTTGACTGATGGGGCAAAGGAGAGGACAGCATTCTCCACATCAGATGGGCATTTCCAGTTCCTTGTTATGCCCTTTGGGATGAAGAATGCCCCTGCCACCTTTCAGAGGTTGGTCAACCAGGTGTTTGGCTGTACTGGATGAGTTCAGTGCCGCCTACCTGGATGACATCACAGTGTTCAGGGCCAGTTGGGAGGAACATCTGCGCCACCTCTGGGAAGTGTTGATGGCGCTGCGGAAGGCAGACCTCACAATCAAGGTGAGCAAGTGCCAGATCGGGCAGCGTTCCGTGGTGTACTTGGGACACCAAGTTGAGAGCGGCCAGGTGGCGCCCCTACAACCCAAGATTGAAACCATCCTGGCTTGGGAGCCACCCAAAACCTAGATATAGGTGAGAGCCTTCTTTGGCCTCACAGGGTATTACAGGAGGTTTGTCAAGGGCCATGGCAACGTTGTTGCACCCTTGGCAGAGCTGACTTCCAGGAAGCAGCCCAAGAAGGTGATCTGGACTGACACCTGTCAGAAAGCTTTTGAGGCCCTGAAAACTGTGCTCCTGGCACCCAACTTCTCAAGAAAGTTTATCATCCAAACAGATGCTTCAGAGCATGGTGTGGGGGCTGTTCTGTCACAGATGAATGAGGAGGGCCTAGATCAACCTGTAGCCTTTATCAGTAGAAGGTTACTTCCACAGGAACAGAGGTGGAGTGCTATTGAGCGTGAGGCATTTGCTTTGGTCTGGGCACTGAAGAAGTTGAGACCATACCTGTTTGGAACTCACTTCTGGGTTCAGACATACCACAGGCCCATCAGATGGTTGATGCAAATGAGGGGTGAGTATCCAAAGCTGTTGAGGTGGTCTATTTCCCTGCAGGGTATGGACTTTACGGTGGAACACCGCCCTGGTGCAGAACATGCCAACGCTGACGGTCTGTCCAGATTTTTCCACCCTAGTGAAGAGAACTCCCAGGAGTTAGGGTAGTTCTCCTCACTTTTCAGCTGGAGAGGACACATGTTAGACCTGGCACCATTGGTGTAGGTCTCCCTTCCATTTTTGTTGTTTCCTCATGTATTTTTGCTGGCGTTAGATGCTTTGGGCACTGTGCCACTGCTATCCAGTGCCACAGTGCAAGTGCTCCCCATTGTAAATTGATGTTTTAATCAGTGGTTCAATGCTTGGCTATTTGGTTTACTTGTCAGACCCTAGTCTAGTGCACTGAGTGTGCCCAGGGCGTGTAAATCCAAATGCTGCTGGTGGGCCTGCTGCACTGGTTGTGCCACCCACAGAAGCAGCCTTCTAAGATGTGTCGAAGGTCTGCCATTGCAGAGCCTGCGTTCAGTCTGGTACTGTCATGCTAACTGGGCAAGTGCACCCACTTGCCAGTCCCTAAACCTTCCCTTTTCTTCATATCAGTCACCCCTATGGCAGGCCAAAGGGAAGGGCGCATTGAAGTATACGGTAGGACAAGGCCTGGTGTGTGTGGCATGTCCTAATAGTGAATTACAGCCATTTTCGATTTTCACTATTGCAAGGCTGCCTGTTCTCCATAGGCCAGAATGGGCTGTTAGAGTTATTACATTTTATAATCCTAACTGTCTCAGAGAACATGATATAAATTCGAGTTTAGTATGCCTGAACTCAGAATGATAAACTACATCTTTTAGTCAAGTTGGTTTTAACATTCTGTGTTTGCAAATACCACTTTTAGAAAGTAGGTATTTGCTTGTCTAACCATTCAAACCTGCCTCTGCTAGACTGTGTATACCTTTGTCTGGTTTTGTGAGTGACAGGGTGGGGGAATTCCAAGAGACAGGCTGAGTCACCCACTGATGAATAGAGAGATCTGCATCTAGATGGGATGGAGGAGTTGCACCTGAACATTGAATAGGGCTGGGCCTGCCTTCCACAATGCTGGCTCCACCTCCTGGGGTGCGGCTCATGTCTCTGCCCTGCACACTGAAAGAAGAGAAGGAGTACTGTCAACAAAGTGCTCCAGGACTGTACTTGCCTTCCACAATGCTGGCTCCACCTCCTGTGGGGCATCTGATGTTTCTGCCCTTCACTGTGAAAGGAAAGAAGAAGTCTGGTAAACAGAGTGCTCAGGACCTGGTGTGGAGTGGACAAAGGCCTCTCTCCCTTCAGAGAACAAAGGATTTCTGGGTATAAATATTGGGACCCTGATCCCAAGAAATTAGATCACTTTGGACTACGAGAAGAAACCTTTAATGGTGAGAGGAACCTGAAGAAACTGAGGAGAGACTATTTCCATGCTGAAGTGCTGCTTGGGGGATTGGCCTGCAGTGGTTGCCTTACTGCCAAAAGAAGGAGAAAGGAACTTTGTGTACTTTGCTTTCAACTTGTGAAGGATCTCCAAGGGCTTGGAACAGAGCTTGCCTCCTGCTGAAGTCTCAGGGACAACAGACTTCAGCCCCCAGCTCCCCAGAATTCTTTGGAAGTGCCTGTTGCTGTTTTGGGCCTACTGAGGGTCTGCACGTTGCAAGGAGCTGGAAGCGCGACTCAACAAGAAGAAGCATTTTGCCGTCGCTGTCCCTGCTGTCGCAACTCGAAGGATGGTGTCGCCGCTGGAACTGTCGCACTGCACCGCATCGGAAAGAAGCATGCCGCAACATAGAGGAAGCATGTCACCGTTGCTGCTGCTTCCGTCGCAACTCCGAAGGAGGGTGTCGCCGCTGTAGTTGTGGCACTGCATCTCATTAAGGAGAAGAATCTCGCAATGAGGTCGGAGCGTGTCGCCGTCGCTGTGCCTGCCGTCGCAACTCTGAAGGAGGGTGTCGCCGCTGGAACTGTCGCATTGCACCGCATCGACCAAGAGCGCCGTGCATCTCCGAGAAGCGTGCCGCTGTCAGAGCTGCTGCCGTCACATCTTGGGTGTCGCCGCTGTGGTTGTCGCATTGAGTGGAAGCTTCACGCATCGTGGGAGAAGAGTATTGCCTCTGGAACTAATGTTGTCGCATCGTAAGGCTGTCGCCACTGTAGTCCACGCATCGAACCGAGCATCTGGAAGATCTTCACGTCTTTATTTCTTTGTATCTGCCTCATTTCCCATTGTTGCAACATTGCATGTTGTGGAAGCGCAACGCAACCTAAGGTACATTGACGCAGAGTGTCGCCTCTAAGAACTGAACTGAACTAAGCTTAAATCTACCATCTTAAAGTAATCGTATTGTGTATTTTTGTCGTTTATGGTCTTGTGGTAACTCTATATAAAGTCTACTTATTTTTTATATAAAACCTGTGTGGTGTCCATTTGTAGTGTTGTCACTGGGTTACTGCATGTGGTCCCAACTGCTTAACTTACAACTCCTCTGAGATAAAGCCTTGCTGCTCATACCAAGCTACCAAGAGGGTGAGCAGGGGTTATTTTAGGAGTGCAACCCCCTTATCCTGACTACCCCCTTATCCTGAATAGAGGAGAGGGTCCCTATTTGTCACACGTACCTACCTGTGCTAACTAGAGACCCCCAAATCTAACACTAATCCTGCATACTTTGCTTCTGTTAGGGATACCAAGCTTTAAAGCTGAAAAACAATCTAGTTTTTATGTGGGAATCTGTTTTTCATGTAGGGCTTCTAGATATTCCAATCACTTCCCCTGGGAAACACCGGAAAGGCCCTGTGCAAAAAATGTCCCTTCCTCCTCGCCCCATTCTTTGTATGGTAAGGGGAGCACTCCATTATAATAGCTTTATTTCTTTTAAAACACATTCAAAAAAGTTGTTTTACTGTAATTACATGGAACACATAACTGTGACGAAGAGCACAAGGGCCTTGATTCCGGAGGGACTACTAATCCTACCAAAGCACATGCACTGTTTGTGTACCTTGAAATTGGTACCCACTCCAAGGTACATAACTTGTAGTTAGAAGAAAATTATGCACCTGGTAATTTGTGCACCCACGCTATTGTAAATTACCGACTGCACAGTTTAAACCCATTTTTTTAAGTCCATTTGGGATCAGATCACGTATCTACTCAGCTTCAATTTTGGGTGTACAGTATCATCAGAAACCAGAAGTTCACCCTCAAGGTACAGCACAACCACATACTTTTATCATCTTACCTATTTCAAATTGCAGGACAAATATATATATTTTAATACACTTGCCTTATCCATATGCCATGGGATATGCTAGAAGCCCACATCACTCATGCACTTTATTTTTTACAAATGGTCTGAGGAGGTATTTCCCTATTAGCACAAATCCCTAAAGCAAAAATAACTGCTGCATTGACACAGCATCTTCCTTCCATTAGTCCTGCAGCTCCCGAGAGGACAGCACATTCCTCCATGAGTCACTGCTCCACATTCTACTTGTCTCCTCCTCGCCCACCTGCAGTCCCCCTTCCTCCCTGCGGTTCTACGTGCTTGAGCAGACGAGGCCTGGGCTCACTGTGTCAGGATACGTCTTACGCACGCCGTCTGCCTACGGCCTACGCAAAGCCTCTAATGAGGCCCGCGCGCGCCGCCTGCGGAGCCCCTTCTACCCGGGTTATTATGAGCAGGGCTTTTTACTTCCTTGAACTTTAACGCCGTCTCAATATCTCCTTCCCGCTCCAATTTCGCTGTCCGCCTTCCTTCTTTCCACTCTGCCTGGATTCCTTCTTTTTTTCACTTTCGCCAGCACTCTTATAATAATAATTTCCCTGTGGGTCCCAGACCTTTCTCCTTTTCGGTTCATTTTTAGCAATTTTATGTACGCTCTTTGTTAAGGAAGGAACCGCAAGTGTAACAGTAAAAAAGTCGTTTCCAAGCCAAGTAAAGTATGTTGAAACTCGCATGTGAGAGAATACGACAATATAAAGGGAATATTGCGTGTATTGCCCAGTTCTGTCATGCATCCACAGCTATCTTGCATATACTGTGTGCATAAGTAAACAGGCGCCCTTTACCTAAAATTAGTATAAAAAATGTTACAGAACTGGACTTAGAATACCCAGCCATAGAATATTGTGTGGAAATGTGTTTGCTCTGTATATCACGTTTTAATGGTTGTGAAGTTGCAAAGTTCTCACATTAGCTATTGAAAAAAAACTTTTGCAGAGTGCAAAGTGAGCAGGATTTTTTTAAAGAGCTGTTACATAATCTCCTGGCAGCAGGATTTGTCCCTTCCAAAAAGTGACACAGAGGTGAGTGGGTGGACTGGCATTAATCAGAGGCAGTTCCACGTTTCCCTAAAATTCCCCCGACTGCAGGCAGAGTTCAATTCCTCTTTTCTGCTACCTTTTGTCATGGTTTTCTGCAAAGCTTTATTGTTCAGGAAGCTGCCAGTTGTTCATCAATCTTAAAAAAAAGTAATAATAAAGGCAAAAATGTTTTGGTCTCAAAAAGCACACATTTCCATAGCATGGCACTGAAGGGAATTACTTTGTGCGTGGATGTGCTGATTGCGAAATGGCAGCAGGCCATAACTCGTAGTGAAGTCAGGCAGTGGCTGAAGTTCGCTGACGCATTGCCCCTTCGTGCGTGCTTGAGTGGATTTGAGAAAAATGTGATGACACAACCACACACAAATGGATGAGCTGTGGCTGAACATCCCTATAAGTACCTATGGGCCATCTGTATCAAGATACCAATTAGCGATTCTGTAATAGCGATTTTTAAGAAATCGCTTTTTCAGAATCGCTAATTGGTATGTAACAAGAAAATCGCAATTTTTTAGCGATTTCTTGATATTTCTTAATTGCGAATTCGCAAATTGTCAATTCGCAATTAAGGAATACTTTCCCATTCATTTCTATGGGCCTCCTGACCCATAGGAAGGAATGGGAATTTATTCTCAATTTGCGATTCGCAATTTGCTAATCGCAAATTGAGAATAATTTCAAGGGTGCAGGGGTGTCCAAACGACACCCTATTGCACCTCTGAAATAAGTATGGGTGCACATGTGGTGCACATACATGCCTATGTGCGTCACATGGCACTTAGAAAAATGCAAAAATTTGCATTTTTCAAGAAATTTGCACATTACCACCAACTTGAAGTTGGTGGTAATTTGCGATTCCCTACGGACAATTAGCAATTTTTTTTAGCTTTATACATTGCATTTAAGGAATCGCAAAATTTGCGCTTCCTTTAATGCAATTACAAAATAAGGAGTCGCAAATTTTGCGATTCCTTATTTTGCACCGAATTTTCATTCATACATCTCATTTAGCGAATTTCGGTCTTTGCAAATGCGAATTCGCTTCATACATATGGCCCTAAGTCATGCAAATAATGTTGGTAAATGGTACTAGTGCAACCTGAAGTACTATAAGCAAGCAGTGGCAAAGCCAAATGGTCACTCTTTTTTTTCAATGTTTTTGCCTACTGCTCAGCACCGCTGGTATTGCATTGCAAATGTAAAATAATTCTGGAAAACAACATGACAACAATCTTGGTTAGGCATATAATAATGAATATAAACTACACAGATTTCCATGATGAAGGTCAAGTGGTGTAAATTTGCATGTAAACGCAACATGATCCCCATCATGGAATTATATCACTATAATAAGGTATGCAAACCAAACAGGTTTCAGGAATGGCCATTGGATGCAATTGGTTTTGCCAATGCCTCTTCCGAAATTGTACAAGCATTGGCAAGTGAAGATGTAGTGCACAGGCTTAACTGATCTAGTATTTTATGTTACACTGAAAGACAGCACTTGTAACCCAGAAGTACAAAGAAACCTGATGGACTGAGACCGTTTACAGCAAGTTTTGGTGACCAGATTGGATGAGAATGCGGAAATAGCCCGGATTGTCATCATTGCCTTATACGTAGTTTGTATTTTACCAATGAGAAAATAGGCCATAGTGAAGAATTCCCAATAAAGAGATTGTACTAAAATCCAGAGTCTATAATGTGTACATATAGTACAAAGCCACAAGGGCTTCAGCAAAGTTAGGAACAAGTGTGCAGGGAGCATGTGTCCTTGTAGGAGTGTCAGCAAGTATTTAGGGAGCATGGAGTCGGCCTCCTTTCTGGGGCCGGCAGAGTGTCACTAATGTCATTCTGGAAGGGTTTAAGAGCTGATGCATGAGTAGTACACGCACTGTCAGAGATTTCCTATGTAGGAACATCAGTGGGAGCGAAAGGAGTGTGATAAACAGGTCCATCTGTCAGACCTTGGTGCAGGGTCACACCAGTATCTGCTCAGATAGACATCCTCTCTCTATGTGTGTATGAATGGATCTTTGTACAGAACAAGCCTGGCTGCAGAGTGGCAGAGTAACGTGTTTTGATGATTCTGGGATTGTGTACAAAGAAGCAGAGCCATCTAAGATGGAGTTTGCAGTCAATGTATAGTGTTTTCTGAAGGGGTGAGCTTTTAGATCCTTTTTGAATTGCAGAAGGGTTGAGGTTGTTATGATGTCCTAGAGTGTGTCGTTTTAGCACTTAGGGCCATAGATAGGGAAGGTTTTTCTTCTTGTTTTCAAGGTTTTTGTACTTTTGTTTCAAGTCTGGAAATGTCCTGGCGTCTAGTGTGGCGTTGTCTGCCTATTACGTTACTCACTCGATGGGTAAGCAGGGATCCTGTTTCTGGTTGGCCCATTGGTACATGCAGCTACTATTCAGGATGATGAAAGGTGGGTGGGGAAGCCAGTCTAGTTCCCTGAGGCTTGGGATGGTATGGTTAAGTCTCTTGAGACACTTAATGAGAGAGACTGCAGCGTCTAAGATGCATTTCAGTGAGGTACAACTAATGTTAGGCCTTGGAGCAGAGAGATGCTTTTGTCCCCCATCTTGCCGCTGTTAAGAGTTAGACATTTAAAATTATTTGAAACCTTGGATTTTAAGTACATACACACTATACATATTTGCAATATATCATGACTACCACAAGAGATTCTTATGTTACAGTGTTTTTTTGCCTCTCTCATAACATTTTATTTAAGTGAGTGCTGGAGCACCTCATCGCCTTATAAGCGTGTGTGTGTGCGTGTGCATGCACACTTGCGGTCTTTCGTTGCATCTGAAATTGCTTGGATGTCCATTAGTCCCTTCATACCTCCCCACTGAAGCTGTGTGTCCCTCTATGAATGTGAGCCATACTCCTTCACAGGTACAGAAATTTGATCTCCTGTGGCTGCCAGACAGGAAAGGGTCAGGCGGACATGCATTTAAATAAAGTGAGCACCTGAGATTCATTGATGGATTCATGCTCCACTTGAGGATGAGTGTAAAATTTATAATGTACCATAACTAGATTCGATTCCTTGGTGAACCTAGTTTCCAAGTGCTTGATTGCTTCTTCATATACAGGTGAAATGGGTTGACCATTTGCTCCCACAGCTACAGGCAAGTATTTTAATACACGTTGCCCTTCATTGCCCAGAATGCTTAGCAGTAATGCTTTTTTCATTGCTGCAGAAAATTCTTGAACATCTAATGCTACTATGTAATTTTCAAGCATCTCCACCCAATCTTCCCAAGGAATTGCAGTTGTGCACGTACATTGCTCGTTTTTAATCATACAGCCTTTGTTAAGATAGCCGCCACCCTATCGCTCACCACACCTCTGGTGTTTAACGTTCTCCGCTCTTTATCGCCATTGATCGTCTTTTAACATGTTTAATTTTCGGAAATGCTCACCCGACCATAACATTCACCCAAATAGGATCTCTGCCCTCATACGAAGAAGCGTGAGTTTGCTCCGTATATGGCCCCTGAAGAAGGGCGACAAGCCTGAAATGCATTGGGACGTTTACATTTGAACTTCAAACCATTGGTACAATTGATTATGGAGATTGGAGTCTTTTGGATAAAGACGTACAATTTTAAGTTTGAAACAATGAATGCAATATTGTGAAGACAACAATACATTCAATTGATCAAAGAAATTTCCGATTACTGTGGTTACTTTTGAATTTATGAACTTCATTTAAAACCCTATCCAGGGTAGGATTGGTGCCTAGGGGGACACAACCCAAGCAAAGGGGTGCTACATTCGTTCTCATGTCTTTTATGCTCTGATTCAGAAAGCGATACACCGGGAGCACCTAACACATTTAATTTAAACGGTGATTAAGATTATCGTGAATTTCTCTGATCATCAGCTCTGCACAGACTTGACCTCTTTTGTCTTTTTAGGGGATTACCATCTTTTTCATCCCACTTGACACTGGCACCTGGGATGATGATAACAGTGACCCAATCATCGAATAGCGTTAAAGATTTATGCTCCTCGCCGACCTTATATGTGGTGCCTGGACATTTGGGACATAGTTCTTCTGCTTCTCTCTGCAGCATCAATATTGCTATATCAGAGTCCCGTCATATATATGAGAAGTATCAGATAAAGTATCTGTATGCCAGTGATTTTATATTTAGCTGGCAGGTCCTAACAAAATCTAGTTTTGTTCACTTTCATTAGGTTCAAGCCACGAGCACTGCAGCACCTGTTTCTGCTAGGCTCTGCCATGTGATTATGAATCATGGGGCCGGTGTTTGAGGTGGTTCCATATCTTCTCTGAGAATAGCAATGCAGACAAGTATACTTTACTAACAGATCATTAGCACTGTAAATAATGAATGTTCTGATAATTGGGCCACATGGTTAATAAATTATTTGGAGTCACAGTTGCATGTGTGCCCTTAGAACTGGAGTGTACATGTGAACAACATGTTATACTTTCTTTTGTGATTCCTCACTTCTATTCTTTCTGGTATGAGCCTCTATTACAGCTAGCAGTGTCCAAGTCACAATGTTGTAACAAAGACATAATTTATGTGTTATGACTCCAAAGAGCACACAAGACAACCCCCAATCACTGGGTTTGTTAGACATGACAGCCTTAGGGTGGTCTTCCCCACCAACCTTTTGCCTAGTTCCTCTACTTTTTCTGACCTTGTTTTTGCTGGTATTAGGACTCTGCGCACTTTAAAACCACTAATGTACTTGTGCTCTCTCCCTTAAACATGGTAACTATGGTTCATCCCAAATTGGCATATTTTGATTTCTCATAAGTCCCTAGTAAGTCCTCCCTGGACTGGAAACAAGCATCCTAGGACTGTTTCAGGGTTTCACCCCCATCAGCCATAATAGCTTGACTCCAGTGGGATGGAGAGCACTGGACCCACGTCTGGGCACACCCATCCCACTCGGGTGACAATTGCATAAGAACAATTGATGGACATAATGCAGAACAATGTCATACATTTACCCCAGTACAGACATCTGGCCCTTCTTCCCATGCCATTTCAGTTTGAACCCAGTCATATGCAAATCAGTCTTGAGTCTAAACACCCAATGGGAACAGTCCTGTCTGAACTGCCAGGGCAGATCCTCCCTGGACTGGAAACAAGCATCCTAGGACAGCTTTCGGGGTTTCACCCCTCATCAGTAAGGATAGCTTGACTCCAGTGTCATGGAGATCACAGGCCCCACGTCTGGGCATACCAGTCCCACTAGGGGTGACAAATACAAAAAGAAAAATTGATGGACAGAATGCAGACCAATGTCATACATTCACGCCAGTACAGAGATCTGGGCCTAAATCCATTGTTTTTCCTCCCCAGGCCATTCCAGTTTGAACCCAGACATCTGCAAATCAATCTTGCCCCTGCACCCAATGGGAACTGTCCAGCCCGAACTGCCAGGACAGGTCCTCCCTGGAATGGAAACAAGCATCCTAGGACCGGTTTCAGGGTTTCACCTCTCATCAGCCAGGATAGCTTGACTCCAGTGGCATGAAGAGTACAGGACCCACGTCTGGGTATACCCATCCCACTCAGGGGGGCAAATGCAAAAAGAACAATTGATGGACAGAATGCATAACAATGTCATACTTTCACCCCAGTACAGAAATCTGGGCCTAAATCCAGCGTTTTTTGTTGTTGTTGTAGTTGTTTATTTTGTTGTATTTTGCTCCCCATGCCATTCCAGTTTGAACCCAGCCATCTGCAAATCAGTCTTGACCCTGCACCCAATGGGAACATTCCAGTCCAAACTGCCAGGACAGAACCTCCCTGGGCTGGAAACAAGCATTCTAGGACAGGTTTCTGGGTTTCACCCCTCACCAGCCAGGGTAGCTTGACTCCAGTGGCATGGAGAGCACAGGACTCACGTCTGGGCATACCCGTCCCACTCAGGGTGACAAATGCAAAAAGAGCAATTGGTGGACAGAATGCAGAACAATGTCATTCATTCACCCCAGTACAGAGATCTAGGTCTAAATCCTTCATTTTATTTCTCCAAATGCCATTCCAGTTTGAACTCAGCCATATGCAATTCAGTCTTGACCATGCGTCCAATGGGAAAAGTCCAGCCCGAGCTGCCAGGCCAGGTCCTCCCTGGACTGGAAACACGCATCCTAGACCGGTTTCGGGGTTTCACCCCTCATCAGCCAGGATAGCTTGACTACAGTGGCATGGAGAGCACGGGACCCACGTCTGGGTATACCCATCCCACTCAGGGGGACAAATGCAAAAAGAACAATTGATGGACAGAATGCATAACAATGTCATACTTTCACCCCAGTGCAGAGATCTGGGCCTAAATCCATCGTTTTTTGTTGTTGTTGTAGTTGTTTTTTTTGTTGTATTTTGCTCCCCATGCCATTCCAGTTAGAACCCAGCCATCTGCAAATCAGTCTTGACCCTGCACTTAATGGGAACATTCCAGTCCAAACTGCCAGGACAGAACCTCCCTGGGCTGGAAACAAGCATTCTAGGACAGGTTTCGGGGTTTCACCCCTCACCAGCCAGGATAGCTTGACTTCAGTGGCATGGAGAGCACAGGACTCACGTCTGGGCATACCCGTCCCACTCAGGGTGACAAATGCAAAAAGAGCAATTGGTGGACAGAATGCAGAACAATGTCATTCATTCACCCCAGTACAGAGATCTAGGTCTAAATCCATCATTTTATTTCTCCAAATGCCATTCCAGTTTGAACCCAGCCATATGCAATTCAGTCTTGACCCTGCGCCCAATGGGAAAAGTCAAGCCCGAGCTGCCAGGCCAGGTCCTCCCTGGACTGGAAACACGCATCCTAGACCGGTTTCGGGGTTTCACCCCTCATCAGCCAGGATAGCTTGACTACAGTGGCATGGAGAGCACGGGACCCACGTCTGGGCATACCCTTCCCCCTCGGGGTGACTAATGCAAAAAGAACAATTGATGGACAGATTGCAGAACAGTGGGCCCGATTCACAGAATGAACTTAAGACTCAATCCTAAATGTACTACTATTTTGGTATTCACAGAATGCACTTACTACTTTTGCCATTCACAGAATGAACTTACTACTTTTGGTATTCACAGAAGTTAGGATTTTGTCTTAAGTCTGTCTTAAGTCTGTCTTAAGCTTGTCTTAAGACAAACTTAAGACAAAATCCTAACTTCTGTGAATACCAAAAGTAGTAAGTTCATTCTGTGAATGCCAAAAGTAGTAAGTGCATTCTGTGAATACCAGAATAGTAGTAAGTTTAGGATTGAGTCTTAAGTTCATTCTGTGAATCGGGCCCAGTGTCATAAATTCACCCAGTACAGAGATCTGGGCCTAAATCCATTGTTTTTTTGCTCCCCAAGCCATTCCAGTTTTAACCCAGTCACATGCAAATCACTCTTAACTTTGCTCAAGTGGGAACAGTCCAGCCTGAACTGCCAAGCCAGGTCCTCCCTCGATTGGCAACAAGCTACCAGAGGGTGCGCACAGGTTAATTTAGGCTTCCCTACCTCTTACCATGACTACGATTGTTGTTGCTGCTTGACCAGGGTTCATGCCCAAGTCTACCAAAAACTTAATTTCCAACAGGGTAGTACCAAGTTTCTTAAAGAGACAACAGTGCTTCCCCGTCACAGAGATTTCTCCTGCTTTTTTGGCCAGTAGGTACATATACAAGCCCTTCAAAGGTAGTAGCCCATTTTTCAATGTTTGCAAAAAAGGAGCAGCTCCAAATGTAACAGCATAACGCTCATTTACACACATCCATCCATCCAATGTGATGTAATTGCCTAATTGTGGGGATTTCACACAACAAGAGTTAACTGAAATTCTGAAATGAGGCCAATTATTTTGGCGTAGTATAAACCTTGCCCTGGTCTAATACATACACATAAATCACCTACAAAAAGTGATCTTTAATTCACACATACACATAAACTAACAATCAAACTTCCTTGCACAAATATCCATCAATCCACAGACATTTTAAACTCACCTACATTCTCCATCCACATTCTCCATTCCCCTACTCGTCACACAAATTCAGCATTCTAAACTCATGAGCCATCCGGCCTCCCATTCACTCCCTATTCCACCAACTCACACCACCTTCCATTTCTCCATCCTTTTACTTCTGCATCAATACAGCCATTCACCTCTCCACAAATACTATAACATGACATTACGTATGTATTTGCAAGCGCAAGTTCCCCACTTGGGTCATCTTGGTGCTGGAATAATAGCTGTTTATACTCAACCATCCCAACTTAACCATTTTACATGCTCAACCATCCATCACTTTCCAATCCATACACCAATACTAAAATGTACGCATCAAATAAGCAAGAGTGTTAGTACTGCTACTACACACTGTACTGCATCTGTTATTTGAGAGAGGAGACTTCACTGATATTTCCTGAGCTTTACCTGGTCTATGACAGTAGGACTGCTACTGCTGCTGTAGTGTCAAGGAATGAAGGAAGCTTCCAGTGCAGTTACAATGCTAAGCTCTCCACAACCAAGGCCCAAGATACCTCAACGACCGCCTCAACTTCTACACTCCCACCCGCCAGCTTCGATCGACCAGCCACGCCCTCGCCGCCGACCCACGCATCCGAAGAGCCACAACGGGAGGAAGATCCTTCTCCTACCTGGCCGCCAAGACGTGGAACTCCCTCCCCACCCACCTCCGCCTGACCCAAGACCACCGCGCCTTCAGGAAGCAATTCAAGACCTGGCTGTTCGAGCAGTAGCGGACCCCCCCTTCCCAAGCACCTTGAGACCCTCCGGGTAAGTAGCGCGCTATACAAATGCCTTGATCGATTGATTGATTGATTTCTGGTCCACAAATTAGGGAGGCATGTACTTATGTCCATGTTGTACATGTTCCATGAGGCATAGAAGCCAACACTGGTGATGTCCAGCAGTCTCTGTTGTGTGAGATATACTGTGATGTACTTCTTTGAAGTTGGGAAGCTTGTCAACTGATGCACATGGTGTATCTGTTCTGTGGGACTGAGAGGGGGAAATGTGCACTTCTAATGCCTGTCTGTGCCTGTTTTGTGAGTGGGGCTTGCACTTCTAATGGTGTGCTGTACCTCTTCTGTGAGGGAGGGAAGCTTGTTTTCTCATGTTTCAGAAGAATTAATCACATGCACTGTTCTGTACCAGTCTTTTGGTGCCTTTGGGCTTCATTGGGCTGTGGGTTCTAACCTTGATTGTGAGCATCCAGTTGGTGTGCTTGTTGTTTTTGATGACTTGCAGTAAGCTTTGCCATCTTTTGTTGTGTAGTTCCTACAAATCTATATAGGATCCGCGTGTTTAGAAAACATAAACTAAGGGATTGGTATCCAGCTGATCCCAGACACCCCCAAAGGATATGTTAGTCTGTAGGCCAGCTAGCTTGCAGTGCAACTATGAGCTCCTCTTACCAAGGATCGAAAAGTTTCTGGCAACTATCGAACATGACAACCCTGACCCCTCAAGGATCGTGGGAACAGTACAGTACTTATCGCTCAGTCATTTGTGCTCACTTTGTCTCAGAGAGTTATACAGAATAAACAATGGGGATGTTTTCAATAAGCATATATTGAACCAGCGTAATTCTAGTATAAAAGATGTGTGCTGTGACAAACATAAGACAGAAAAAGATATATAAGGTTATAAGCACCAACAGCATAAATAAAAGGTAGAATTATACCATAGTGCTAAAACAATAAATATATGCAGGCATATAAATACATGGCAGAAATAATATGTACTCCTATGATACTCACCCTAACTAGATGTTCCTAAGTGTACCTAGCATGTATGTAGGTGTATAGCCAAGAATCTCCCTAAGATGGAGCCAACCCCATTACCTGATATCAGAGAATGAAGGATCCCATTTTGGTTTTGAGTTAGACACCCCGCAAGGGATGTCTGACCACTGCGTGCTGGAGTATCTGTGTGCAGGGACCTCAGCGTCTCGTGGCAGTATGTCAGCATGGAAGTCTTTCTCCTCTGGCTTGCCCAGCAAAGATGTGATGCTTATATACCCAAAGGTGCCCTCAGGGGTTCTACCTAGACATGCCATGGTACTGTGAGCCTGTCGGACAAGGATGATGATAGAAGTGAACCTTTTGCGGAGTTATTATGCAGAAGATGGTAATCCTGCTGTGATACTGAGAATCTTCATGCATAATAAATTAGGCTAGTTTTCAGAGAAAACCATATCAAATTTTTGCAGCACCTAACTAAGTAAAAGTTTAGCACCAAACCTGTAATGTAGAACAATGGTAGGATGAATATAGATAAAAGGTCATCTAACTACCTAAGCCTATATTGGGGTACATTGGGGGTCATAACACTTTCTCAGAGAAAAATACCCTCCAGTGTATGTAGAACTGTATGTTTTATTTCTTTAACACAACAAGCCTGCCTTTGTTAGGATTAAAAATATCTAGGAATAGTCTAGAAAACTCTAAAACGCCTTTTCATCTTGGATTTGCTGCTTTATGTTTATATTTCAAACAATAAAAATACTGGATTCTGATGGTTCTCATGATTTTATTATCTGACCTGGCATGGAAGTAATGACCATCACAGTTTCAATCTTCTTACAATAAAGTAGATGGTTAATCTACCTGCACCAGAGTACTGCATGTAATGTTAAATCTCACATTTGTAGTCTGTATAAGATAGCTTAGAGGGTTAATGCTTTCCTTACAGATACAATTGTGTAAGCTTTGCCTCTACTACCACCTTAATTTTGTGTGAATCTCAAAGCCCCGCAATAAATCTGCTGCACAACTAATGGAGGTGTGGTGTTGACTTTGGCTTATTGTCTCTCATCCTCTATGTGCTTCAGACTGGTTTTATCAAATCTTTGTATTGTTATCTCCCTTCAAGTCATCACATTGTGGTGTCTTGTCACATGACATAGGGCAAGGAAACAACTCCTGGGACCCTCAATCAGATTCGACCCATCCAGATTGCTTGGTGTTTATTAGATTAGTAGTACATCCATCTCAAGCCACAATTACATATCACCCTACAACAAGAGTACATGTTAAACACAATTCCTGCCACTATCATATGCACAATGCAGATAAAAACCGTACAGTTGTCAAAGTGTTTGCTCCCTAATTGGTACTTTCTCTCAAGTTGTACTGATAAACTAGATCCATCCTCAATCTACATATCCTTTGTGAAAAGATGAAATTAAACCTACCACATACAAAACACTTTCAGTGACATAAAAGCAAAATAAATACAAAAGGTAACAGTAAACCTATGAACAAAAGTGCGCTGTCCTACCATACACGAATCCACCACTATAATCTTCATACATTTACCTTTGTAATACCATTTCTACAATTTCTATTAAAAGTGAAGGAGAAAGAAAGAGGAATCACTGATTCCTTGCTGAGTAGATCATCACAGTGTGCAAGGGTTGTATTGTCTACTTAGTTTCAAGCTTTCCTTGCCATGTGTTTTAGGTGCCTCATGTCAATACACTCTGCTAGTATTCTGTAGCATTTTCTACTATTTTGTAGCTTTCACTTAGTTGGCTCTCCCAGATTAATCTCTCCTACTGCTGCAGGACTTGGACTACAAAAAGGCCTGCCCTCACTGCCCATGCTAAGCCCAGTCTGCTGATGTTAGGTATGGGCTTATAGTAGCCTGCTTTCCTTGCTTGTCTGCCCTACATTACTGTGATGTGTATGCAACAATGTCCAACTAGGTGTCATTACCACAAAAAGAGATAGTTAAACAATATATCTAAAAACTGTCAATGAATGTATACACAACTATCTATTTTACATTTATGTAAATATATACAGACATATGCAGGGAGACCCTATATATATGGCAAAATTGTTTGTGTATGACATTGTATTCAATAATGCTTAAGACACAGACATAATACAATCAAATTATGTCAAGATGTGCTTGATAGTGAAAGGTTGTCACAGTGCAGGTGAAAAAGTAATCATAGGAGAGCCCGAAAAGGGTATTATGGTAGAAATGGCAGTAGATAAAATGGCTCAAACAGTATTGACAATACGAAGGACCATCCTCTATTTGTTTGGGGATAGTTAATAGTTCTTGTGCTCCTTGAAACAATGTTTATGAAAAAGGTTTTGCGCAACAGAATATAAACGGTGTTTAGACGCTAAAATGATTCCCTCAACTTCTAATATAATGTTACTGAGTTGTCTGCTGCGAAGGTGTCTGTAAGATAAATTAAGTAAGAGAATAAGGGAGAACAGAGAACAGATGGAAGAGATAAATCTGTAAAAGGAAGCACAACATGGTGGGAGATAATCCTCAAGTTGCAATGTGTGAGAAGAGGCTGCAGGTGTATAAGTCAACGTATGCTTACATCCTAGGGAAATAACTGGGTAGACGTTTAGTGAAAGGATATAAACAGTTTGCGACTGATCTGTTAATAAATATATATAGATGGATATATGTGTGTGTGTACTTCTATGTGTGTGTGTGTGTGTCTGTGTGCGAGCGTGCATGTGTGTGATGAAGAATGCCACCTATGGTGGGTGAGGGATTTCATCCTTAAAGGGATAATCCCTCGATTAGATCTGTGTGATATTGTCAGTGTCTTACTTCAGAATAGACCCAAGGATTTTGTTTGATTCATTACTGTATAAAATTGGGTATAAAGTCCTGTGCAGGTCTTTAAAATTTTTCCTAGGACCCTCTTTCTACATTTTCTTGTGTGTAATATGTGTGTGTGTGTGGCCACAGGATTAGTCCAAAACAATCTATGGTAAAGAAAAAGCAAATCAATGAGCCCAGTAGTCTATTGCAATTACACGGAAAAGACTGCAAATTGGAGGCTCAGAACAGGCCTGGTTGTAGTTTGCAGACTTTTGGTATGGGGAACTCCGCGAAGGGCCATAGAAACTCTGCGGTGTTCCACAAATGGCGGAATGCATTGCCGACTGCAGTTTGCACTGGTCTTCCTGCCACTTGGGTAGAAATTCTACCTAAGCGACAGCTCACGCTCGCGAGCTTACCATCCGTGAGAACCATCGGGGAAAAAACTCCAGAATGCTGAAAACTCCACAAACTCTGCGAACGGAGCGAAATTCGCTGCCAAGCCCTAGCTCTGAATCCAAACGTTTGGGGAACAATGAGTTAGGGATTGGGCTCATGCAACTGTTCTCAGTTAAAGGGAAGACAGAAGTATTAAGTGAATTGCTGGTGCGTGGCAACCAGCGCATGGGTGTCAATTCACTAAAATGCCGGGGGTAGCGAAACTGACATCATATGATCTTTCACGATGTTACCATCGCACACATTGTCATCATTGATTTTAAGAATGCCATATACTTGCACAATTGCTATAGGTACACTGTGGATGGGTACAGGATTCAGAGGATGAAGATGTCCCTTGGCATGTAATCCATACGTCTCCCTCACCTGAACAATATTTTTTCCCCACAGCCAAAGCATAGCACTGACTGGCTTCACTGGAGACTGTTGGGCAGGATCAGAATGAACCCTGTGACCCCGATCATGAGGCAACCCAGTGGCAAATAGGAAGGCGAAGCGATTACCTTAAAGGACGAGAAACTGAAACAGAGGAGAAGGAGAGAAAGAATACAGCTGTCAGGAAATGATTGGATAGTGCCTACCACGGCAAAGCAGAACTACAACTCCCATGAAGCATGAATGTAGGAGTGCTGGAAGCCGTTCCGTGCTGTTTAGTTTGTTCGCGTCTTGTGGAGCGCGATTCCCAATTTATGGAAGAAGTTTGCCTGGAAGATTGTCCCGGGTAAGTAAGAACCAGGATTCCGGTTCTTACATTTCTTCTTCCAGGATTCTGTTTAGTGCATTTCGTGGTGTGCAGCGGGGATGTTTTCCCCTGCCACGCTATTCTAATTTGTGCATTGTTGGATATTTCATAGCCCAGCGGATGCAGAGCTATGGGAATTGCCAGATCAGAATGCGGTGATGAGGCATAACCATGCATTACCGATTCTGTGGTGTTCTAGGTGTGACATTCATTTATTATTTCATTATCCTTCGTCAGTGTTGGCCTGGATTGAGCCAAAGAACATTCACCAAATATTCTACCTTGGGAACAGCAATTGTTTGGATTGATCTTCTTTCTTTGTTGTTGGGAACAATAAGAAGATAACTATTTTCCTTGGTCTCTCTGTGGATTAAGACTCTGTGTTCTCACTACCTATTTTGTTTTCTTTGCTTCTTATTTGGACGTCTTCTCAAATGACTACGGTGCAAAGTGAACTGGTTTGTATGGGGTATGCATGAAGACATATGATGTGATATGGTGTTGATTCTCTGAGGTGAATTCATCTATGGATTTATGCCTTGTAGAGACTTGTTCAAAACAGGAGAGAGATTCCCATTTGCACCTAGAATGAGAGGAACTCCTGTCCGAGAAGCAAGGTAGAGTGGAGTAATTGGCGAGACCTTATGAGAGTAGCTTTTTATGTGTACAGTGAATTATGGTGTTATTCTTTGTTTTGCAGGTTCTTTTTCCATGCTGTTCCTTTCCTACCCTTCCCTCGTCTGATCGCCCTAACACTCTGTGATTATAATCAGGGTTGGGTATGTCGGGAGGTGGACCCTTAATTGCTGCACCTGGATTCTGAGGAGTTCTTATCTTTGAGGAAAGAGATTTCTGACAACAGCGGCAGGCAAACCAGAAGTTGTTTCAAATCAACTCAAGGAGAACGCGAATCCCACGTCCCCTAAGCCGACCTAGTTCCTCTCCCAGAACTGGAGAAGAGGGGCTGCCTGAGGGTTTACAGCCCTTAGACCAACATTCCTCGATCACTCGCACTGCATGGTGGACAACAAAAATGAAAAGAACGCGAAAACTCTTCCGGACCGGCATCCTTATGTTCAGACCGAAGCGGAGGGCTGTGGCAGAGGCCCCAGTTGGGACTACAGCCCTGCAACATTTCTGGAGAATCATGGCTTAGTTAGGTACGGTGCCGCAGGGCCGGTCCTAGAACTTTTGGGGCCCCGGGCGAAATGGTAGATGTGAGGCCCCTCTAATTTGCATGTAACATCACAAGAAGTGACCACAGAAAGTGACATTGCGGGACTATTGATCTTATTTGGCATCAATGAAGAGACCGAACGTGGATATCAGTAACAATGACAAAAAGATAAATATACAAATGAAATAAGTCCATATATTTTCAAACTTTATTAAATGGATAACATTTGTCACATGGGATGGAAAAGCTAGTTCCAGGTCTTAGAAAGATGGATGTTTTTTTACTCAATGTTAACTGATCGTTTCCAGATGAGTGCTTGATAGAAATTCCAGTTCTGTCTCATAAAGGGGGAGATCCTGTTGAGGTAATGAGGGGCGGGATCATTCAAAATATAAAATTACACAAAAGCAAACCTCGCACATTTCTGAAGTCTCCCTTACCATTTTGTGTCATTATGCTGCCACCTTAGGATGACATTAATACTAAGTAATTTCTTTTAACGTAAATCTTCTCACCAGTATACCACACGCACATGCTAAGAGTCGTAGGACAATCTTTTTTGTGTGTGGGCTCTTTACTTGCCAGAATTATGTTGAGTGCAAAAACACAACACATATAATACAAAATTACAAGACACCATTGTGAACAAATTAAGATTGTACATAAATAAAAAAATACCTAGAACAACCGAGACCACTACTAAATCATACATTGACTTGAAGGTATGCTGCAGATTTAAGTTTTGTTTTTTTAAATCAACGTTTTTGATTTGGTGTTAAAAATGCAAGTGGCCGGCTTTAGCGCTGGTGGAGCCCTATGCAACAATGTTTGTTAGTGCCCCTAATTACTTCCTCTGCCACGGATTACCTCACTACCACCCTTTAACAGTGCCCCTCGAGTCTCCATAACCACATTCTCACTGAGATGCATTTAATTTGATTTACAGCGCTACTGATACCAGTGTAGGGTGTCAGAGAAATGTATATCACACACATTATACAGAGACAATCTCTCATAAATGTCTCAATCACTGTATAGGAAATGTTACATAAGACAAAGGACTACAAGGTGTAGGAGTCATCAGACAATCAGGTTACTAGGCATTATAGTTTATTAGTTATTGGTCTGGATAAACACAAACTCTGAATTTAGAACGTAATACCATGGTTGGAGGTTCTCTTTAATAGCCAGAATTGAATTCTATCCAAATGAACCCTTTTTGCAACATTAAGATAACCAAAGACTGGGGAAAAAACATAATCCTCCAATTTATACCTTGAAGTTTGCATGCAGCTCTTAGATGACAGTTAATAGCTCACTGTTCAATGTTAGGATTTTGACTTATTAACTGACTTATTTACAATATGTGCACTTTGTGATCTGCATGGTACATGTTCTTTACAGCAGGCACATTAATACTCTGCTCTACCTTTCCATGAGTCAAAACTTCCACTAGACTAAACTTCGATCTCTCTCTAGGAGGAACATTAATCACTGGAGTTATCATGACATTTTTATTGTTGCCGAAAATTGCTGGAGGCCAGGAAGGAGGCAGCAAGTGCTTTTAAAAACATAATATACTTGCAAAGATGACGCCCCCACCCGAAGTGAGCGCTCAGTGCGATGTCACTGGTCCCACCGCCCTAGAGCCTCCCTGCTCAAGGGTCCTGTGACCTCAATGACCGGGTCCCTGACCATCTAGGGCATGGGAACTCACAAACCTTCTCTGGGGGGGGGGCAAATTTACAGTGTGGTTTTTGGCCGAGGGCCGCACCGGTGGGGGCGGGGTCAGAGGGGGGAAAGCAAAAAAAAATTGTGACCATGAGGTTTCACACAGGTCCCTGCAGCAGATGCCTTTGTCCACTGAGCCACCAGACCAGCATACCCACATCTCTTTCTCTCTCTCCCTCTTTCTCCCTTCCTCTGTCTCCCTCCTATCTCCCTCCATCCCTGTCTCTCTCCCTCCTTGTCTCTCTCCCTCCTTGTCTCTCTCCCTCCTTGTCTCTCTCCCTCCTTGTCTCTCTCCCTCTGTCAATGGCTTGCCTCCTTCCTGGATAATAGATCCTTCCAGGTGTTTGAGGGCGAGGCGCTCTCCCCTAAACATCCTCTCAGTTGTGGGGTACCCCAGGGCTCCTCCCTGAGCCCCACTCTTTTTAACGCCTATATGGAGCCCCTAGAGAGGATAGTCCATCCCTTCGGTGTGCGTATTGTTACCTACGCAGATGACACCCAACTGGTGGTCTCCCTTGACCACTCAGCGGGATCATCTTCCACCTTAGGTCCCTGTCTAGAGGCTGTTGCCAGATGGATGCAATCCTCATACCTCAAACTTAATGGGGAGAAAACAGACATTATGCTGTTGGGCAATCCCTCTCCATCTGCCCTAGCATCCATCTGGCCTCCATCGCTCGGCCCGCCTCCTCCTCCCAAACCCCAGATTAGGAGCCTGGGAATCTGGCTGGACAAATGCTCCGTAAGGTGCTTCCCCTGCTCCCATTCCAGGCCAGGAGGATCATGGTCCAGGCCCTGATGCTCTCTCGCCTGGATTATGGGAATGCCCTCTATATGGGAGCCCCAGCAGCAGTGACCCATTGGCTTCAGGTCACACAAAACTGTGCTGCCCGTTTATTGTACAACATCCCCCGCTGGCAGTCAGCTAAGAAAGCTCTGAAAGAGCTTCATTGGCTCCCAGTAGTGGCCAGAGTGCAGTTCAAGGCCATGTGCATTGTGCACAAATCTTTTCACCGTACTGGCCCGGCAATTCTGCACCCTATAGCTACACCCTATGCTCCGTCCAGAGCCTTACGCTCTAGTTCTCTGCAACTTGTAACCGCCACCAAAATTAACAAAGCCCATTGGGGCGGTCGTTCCTTTCCCCATACCGCGGCCAGGCTTTGGAACTCCCTTCCCCTCTCCCTTCGAGAAATCAATAATCACTTGTCCTTCAGAAAGGCTTTAAAAACGCACTTGTTTGCAAAGACGTGCTGATCTACGCTGAGCCCGTCACCAGTATTCAGTCTAAAGCGCTGCGAGGCCTCCGGGTAGTTACGCGCTATATAAGTGCAATTTTCATTTCATTTCATTTCATTTCTTTCTCCCTCCTTATCTCTCTCCTTCCCTCTGTCTCTCTCCCTCTGTCTCCCTCCCTCTATCTCCCTCCATCCCTGTCTCTCTCCCTCCTTGTCTCTCTCCCTCTGTCTTTCTCCCACCTTGTCTCTCTCCCTCTGTCTTTCTCCCTCCTTATCTCTCTCCTTCCCTCTGTCTCTCTCCTCCTGTCTCTCTCCCTCTGTCTCTCCCCGTCTGTCACCCTCCGTCTGTCACCCTTCGTCTGTCACCCTGCCCTGTCACCCTGCCTTTAGTCACCCTGCCTCTGCCCCATCTCATAAAAACAAAAGTAGCGCTTCACTGGCAAACTCTTTAAAGTGGCGCTAATGTGCTTTGGGTTTGAATAAAATCAATGTTGCCACTTTTTTCGATCCACACTGTCTTGCTTTAGTTATTTTTCAATTTTAACCTTTTATTTCTGTCTGTCCCGAGGGAGCACATTTAAAGTGAAAAATGTCAGAAAAAGACAACCTTTCCAGCAAGCATGGTTTTTTTGGTGGGGGGACAAAGAAAGGAAAGAGAGAGTAATGGCTACAGGGCACAAGGACGGGGGCCCCACACCTGGATCTTGCTCTAGTGCCTAGAGGCCCAGGGAAAGGGGGGGGCCTCCCCTGGGCCTCCAAGCAGTAAAGAAGCATTTCGTAAAACACTACCGTGACAGTTCTACATACATTTTAAATGCACATTCCCATAAATAAAAAAAAAATAGGGGATACAAAAGTAAACACGAGCCAGTTGATCTGGCTGCTCCCTCCTCCCCTCACCCACCTCTCCTTACCTGTGTCTGGCTGGTTCCGCTAACAAAGGGGGCCTTCTGTCACCTAGCAACAAAATGCAGAAAGGCAATGGCCGGTACTTAGCAGAGGTGTTGCCTCCCCCCTGACACTGTGAGCACACATAATTGCTCGCCCAGTTGCAGTGCAGTCCCTACTTTGTTTGTCCCTTCCCCCCACCCCTGTGCACCCAGGAATGCCATCACACCCTGCCAGCAAGGTCAAGACACCTAGAATTTGTAATTTGATTGCGTGGGGCAGGGGGCCCTGGAGGTTAACTGTGAAAGCGTGCCTTTTCACAGTGAAGCAGGGGGCCCCCTGAGCGCGAGGCCCTGGGCAGCTGCCCACACTGCCCATGCCTAGCGCCGGCCCTGCGGTGCCGGAGCTGGGGAAAGCACGTGGGAAGGGGGACCTAACGTACTCTATATCTCTTTGGGGAAATATCAATTTCTTTAAGTTTTTTTTCTGCATTAAGCATAGCAAACACTCCCTCTAAAAGTGCAAAGCACATCTCAACTGGAGGTCTTGGTTTCAATTCTGAGCCAAAAGACTTCGTGAAAATAGCAAAGTTTTTCTGCTCTTATTTTTTTTTCTTATCTTCAACATGCTGTAATAATCTAGAACGCAGGTCAGTCTCTTTGGGAGTGGACCTTTCCTAATATAACACTTTGAAGAAAAGTGACTTACCCCTGGCGTCTCTTTCTTCCTTCGAGGCTGTGTCGTGACCAGGACACGGAGAAAGAAGACATGAAAACCTAGAAGAAAGAAGAAGAGATATTATTATATTGATTGTTATACTATTGAAAGAAATAACAAAGAAAAGAAAAAGAGAAATAAATCAGAGTGCTAATTGTGCTCGTGTTACAATCCCGCCAACTGTGACATACACATCTCATTGAAGGCTAGACCTTGGGGACTGGGTTTGCGCCTTGATAGGTTGCAAATCCATGAATTAGTATTTGTTTTAACAAGAATAATAAAAACGATTAGAACAACAATAATACAATCAATAAAACAGTACAGGAACAACAATTACCATGGTACTGCATTATACACCAGGGACTCAGTCACCACCTACCATGGTGCAGTCATCATATGCCTCACACAGCCATATGCATTTGCGGCATAAAATACACAGGCTCAATCACTGTATGCAAACACTTCCTTCAGCATCGTTCTACTGTTCTCACCAGAATTTATCTGTAAATGAAGGATTTCATAACATAAATATCATATGAAATGTGTAATCCATGTTCTTTTATAATCAACATTTGTCAACTTTTAAAATACATCTGTCACATAAAATAGATGATTTGAGAAAACAATAGTATTATATTCTGCATAAGGCTGGCCCGGATCCAATGCACATCCCAAAGTGTTACCTCCCTTTTCAAATGTGCAATGCAACCTCCCGAGGTGCAGCCTCAGCCCCCAGTACCTAGTCTTCAATGAGAGGTGCACTGGCTCACTTTACCTCCCTTTGAAGTTGCATTATTTCTCGACTATCATTGCTACTTTGAGTGACATTCTATTCCATCCATTTTCAAAATGGCGTTGAAGTCCCATCTAATATTTAAAGGTGTAACACAATGGATGATGAAAAGATGATTAGAGGTTTGGCCACGTTTTGCTTTAAAGCGCTTTAGTCAGCCAGCATCTCACAGTAAGAGGCACCACTGAGTGAACACAAGCGAACTATGAGCTGCTTTTTTGGTGCTGGACATGATCTGCAGAAGATATTGTGTGTCATAAGCATACATACTCTTCTCTGTTAAAGCCCTCAGTCTCTTAGCCCTGTCAAGTCTGATTAGTTTCTCGCAGACACTATAGTGCTGTGCTTGCATGTGGATCTCAAAGCTGAGTATGGCCAGAAGAGACACTCCAATACAAAAGCAGCAACTGAGAAGATTACATTGACATTGAACAGGTATGCAATGACAACAGCAATGTAAGTTTCAATCCATATGCACAGCAGGTACTGTACATATAGCAGCTTTGCTAGCTTCATACACACACACACGCACACACACACACACAAGCGCGCACACACACAGCAGATGCAACATGGGAATGGCAAGATTTCCTCCCACTGAAAATGTGCACCACAGGAAGCCGCAGTGTGAGCTTTCCTAACTCAGTCATTAGATGTACAAGACTGGGAATAGCAGTGCCCCTTTCAGCACAAACAAACAACATGCGCAGCAGCAGTACAAACTTTCTTCATGCCCAGACTGAAAAGGCACAGTATGGATAGCAGCTATGAAAACCATCCTCACAAACAGCAGATGCAGCAAAGGAATGAGTTGTGAAGTCATCCCTCACCCAACACCGGAAGTAGCTGCACAGGAAGCCTCTATCACACAGTCATAGGATGTAGAAGTGAAAGTTTTATTAACACATGTGGTACAGGGTTGGAAGGAGCTGTGCAACAACATATAAAGCTTTAACAGCAGCTGTGGGACTATCCCTCTCAACACAGGCACATCACTGGGAGCTCACTGTAATGCAAGACACAGTCACAAAAGAACTGCAGCAAGGGCAATCACTATGCAGACCTCCCTCAGAATACAGGCACAATATGAACAGCAGCCAAGCAACCACAGAAAATTGGCATAGTGGAAAAATCGGCACTTCAAACCTCCCTCACAAAACATGTACATACTATGTGCAGCAGCGAAGAGGAGGGCTGCGAAGTTACCAACAGGCATCATGTAATGTCTTGCACCATCAATTAGACTTAGCTACTTCATGTTGTGATCTTTATTTGCAAGCGTAGTATGATATAGACAAAACTACAACCCTTAAATGCCAAGTGCTGTTGGATTAGCAATCAGGATTGGTTGACTGTGTCACATATCCCAAGAGGCCCGTGTGCAACTATGTATGTTCACGAACCATGTCTGAAGAGTGTCTGGCATATCACTTCTCTTTGGAGCTATCAATTCACATATCTGGGACAGGTACCCTTATATGACGTGCAGTCAGATTATGATTTAACTTTCAGTTTTCCGAGTAGCAGATCTGACAGCCTTAACATACACTCTTTTTTGTGAACTACATGAGCAAATACTTGCATTGTGACATTATTTTTAATTTTCCTGTGTTTATTTCAATGCACCAACTGAGAAAGAGTTGCTCCAGTGTCTCAAGAAGGTAATTTAAAGGGAATAATTTGAAAAGCTTACAGTTTATAGAAGCACTCATTACCAGGTCAATTCCGGTCTAAGTCAGGCAATCCACAAATGTATGGAGACATTCAGTCGGCCTTTTGAACTACTTTCTGTTCTGTAGGCCTGGGGTCTGAGGCCTGGCTTCACGGTGCTGGCAAAACTCAGCAGCGAAAGTGAAACTAATTGTACTTCAAGGGCATGCAGAGAGCGATTGAGGCCCCTTCTCTCCCACTAAAAAGTCAATCACACACAGGAGATAGGGTGCACCCACCCAAGCCCACCTTCTTCAGCAGACCCTGCCAGGAGAAGCATACCGCTTTGCTTTACAAGGTGTTTGTAGGATGGGGGGGGGGGGGGGATGGGGGGAGGCTGCAACCCCTAAATGATGTCCATGGTTAGGTGATGGCATGCCAGTAGGGAAATATTCCACCGGCAGGAAGGTAAGGTTGGTGTGCCTCTAACTGGAAGGTCAGCCGACAGGCAAATAAATATAGGAAATGTGGATGACGGAGTGTTCGGAAGTAGAAGACTGGCAGTCGGATGTGGCTAGGATGCGGCAAAGGATGCAGAGGCTGATGAACTAAATAAGGATCTCTGGGTGACACATTGTCTTGTCATATCAATACACTGAATGTAGGATAGAGAGACGTGGGTGGGAGTCCCGGAACCAGCAATCATTGCAGCTACCTATGTGAGTCAGAACTGGTATAAAGTGCTTAAAAAGTCCATACTGTCTCACTGAGACCTGCACCTACTGGCCTTACTTTTCCAAATAACTGAAAACGAATGTCCCATACCATGTCCATCACCACCATCCAGTGACCTCAATCCACCTTATACTTTTATTTGGGTATAACTCATTGCTTGTTGTGAAACTCAGACTCACACCCACTAACATTACTAAACACCCACTAACATTACTGACTATGCTATGCCCCTGGGAAGGGCTTTACTTATGTTCAACAGTTCTTATTCCAAATATATGGTATTCAGGAGTGCTTCGCTTATGTCTTGAATACAAAATGTTGGAACTCTAGTTGTTCATTGGAACTCTGTGGTGACACTGCAGTTTATTACAAATACGTTAATTGGCAGACTGCTGATAGTATTGAAGTTATGTTTCCCTCTGCATGTCAGAATGTTTTACTGAAATGGATGACAAAGTTATTTGATAACAGAGCAAAGTTTGGCATGGGAATTTACATGGGAAATTGCACTTTTGGAATCCCCCCTTTTTTCTTAGCCCTTGCTTCATGGATCATTGCAAAACTTTCCATGAAGGAGCCAAAGTGATTTAACTTTCTGTTTTGGAAGGTTTTGTGCAAAGGCATCAATTGGCATCAAAGTAATTAGCAAAATAAAAACTGCTCTTCCTACTGCAACTATGACCTAACAATAACTATACAGGGGTGACTGCCACTGTGAGATAGATAGATAGATAGATAGATAGATAGATAGATAGATAGATAGATAGATAGATAGATAGATAGATAGATAGATAGATAGATAGATAGATAGATAGATAGATAGATAGATAGATAGATAGATAGATAGATAGATAGATAGATAGATAGATAGATAGATAGATAGATAGATTGATTTTGTGGTGCTTGGGGCACTTTTGTGGATGCCGGGGAACCAAACTATCTAAGATATGCAAACTGTGTGTAGAAAACTGAACCGCTCACAGTGGTTCAAACTCAATACCTTGTTTATTTTAAGACCATCATACACAAACAGTCCCGCCACATTTTGGCTTTTGATTTATCATTCGTTTTTAGCGTTCTCAAGTAGTCTATATTATTTCATCCTCATGAGTCTGTTCTCAGTGTAGTGTAACTGTACTCTTTTCTAACTGATCCGAGTGATTGTTACAAAGTTATTCAATTTTATCACATATCTTTTTCTACCTGTATATTTTAACTAGCTGCCCCTCCCGACATTGTCCGGGTATAAAAAAGATTTACCTGAAGGACGGCAAACCTTACCGAACGCTACCCCACCGCTTTCCAATGCAGCAGGCGTCTTAGAATGCACACGCCCACACACAACAACGCTGAAGTGCACGCACACCTCACGACGTGCACAAACGCTAATCTCATCACAGTGAGATTAGCGTTCCTGCAAGTCGTGAGGTGTGTGTGCTGTTCAGCGATGTTGTGTGTGGGCGTGTGTATTCTGAGAGGTGTGGGCGTGTGCATTCTGAGACGCATGCGTTTATCCCCTGTTGAGATCGGTAACGCTTATGCCCACAAAGGTTGCTTCGCAACATATGTTATTAACGCCGCCTGAATGGCAATGTGCGTGAATGCGGCGCACCTTGTGTCTTCTATACGGACGTGTGAGAAGTGATTATAACTCGTGAATTGAAAGGCGTGCTACTGAATGACGCGGCCATTTTTTTGTTATAAAATCTGTGGCACGCCCCTCTGACAACGCTGTTGTGGTAGACCCCTCTCACAAAGTATAATGTGTGTACTTTGACACGGCTACGGCCACGCCCCCGACATGCCCACGGCCCTCTGAGTGTGTAGTTTGACACGCCCACGCCCCTCTGACAACGGTTACGGCAACAAAGTAAAATGCGTGTAGTTTGACACGCCCACGAACACGCCCCCGACACGCCCACGCCCACAAGGGACTACTTTCCCCCTAAGGTTCTTTGACATTTCTAATG
Organism: Lissotriton vulgaris; assembly: GCF_964263255.1. NCBI lineage: Eukaryota > Metazoa > Chordata > Amphibia > Caudata > Salamandridae > Lissotriton > Lissotriton vulgaris. The sequence continues at coordinate 646,593,789 of NC_141700.1, read as the reverse complement.
TATATGGTGGCCAGGTGTATAGCCTATGTCCATCTCCTGCAACTCCCCTTTCCAATGCCATATTGGGTGTTGTGATTGGTGCTGTACTTCTTAAGTTTACCCGCCTCAAAGGTTTCAGCTCTCTCTTTATAATAGTAGTATAGATTATCTCAATGGGTCAGTTCATCCTGCCTTGTATTTTATGCCAGATTACAAATCCCATTTTATTTGAGCATCCCTATTTTCATTTAGACAATAATGAAACTGAAACTGACGAATAAAATAATCCTGCGTATTGGATGAGCCTAATTAATGAAATTACAGATGAAAATGAACTAATCAGCTTCAAAAGGGACGCATAATTTTCTCCATCTCTTCCAGCTAATAACAAATTTTATTTGTTCTATAATCTCATATTTAAAGAGATTGACCAAATTGATAAATGGAAACTTCTGAAAAAATAAATGCATGTAACTAAAGAAGAATCAGATGTTATGAAACATGGCAAACAATTAAAACATATTTATAAAGAAATCAGACAAAAATGGTAATGTTGTTTTGTGGGGAAATAGAATGTATTTATCAACATCAAATAGACAAGTCGGAGACAATTGAGATTATTAGGAGATGGAGGTTAATCCAACGATAGAACTAAAGAGGATGCATGATAATAGACTAAGAGATTAAAAACAAACCTTGGTTAAATGGTGAAAGATATGGCCTTTAAAAGATGACCATCTAATAATTCCAAAACTGTATCTTTTTTCAAAAAGTGCATGAGAACTTGAAAACTCCTCCTGCAAGGCCTACAGTACAATCAATTGGGTCAAAAAAGGCTAAATATGTTGACCATTTTTGTTTCCATTTGGGAAAAGTTTACCATCCTATATATAAGACGCAACAGATTTTTAGGGGTAAATTCAGAATATCCCTTGATTCTAAACTCATACCAATGGGTGTGGCATCATTATAAATAATTATGGGGATTAGAAATCCTATAAATACTTCCTAAAACAATACTTCAACATACTAAATTGTTGTTGAAAGTGTTTTCAATATATCTCAACAATAATTATTTGTTTAAAGGAGAAGGTATATAAACATTTGCATGGGACATGTATGGACAAATATTGTGCATCACGTTATGCTCAATTGTCAAAGTACTGGTGGGAAAAGGAAGTAGCATGGAGTTAAAAGTTTGATCATTATGTGGAAAAAGTTTGATGTTGCTCTGTTGTATATCTTTTTATTATTTGGGGTCAAGAGGAGAAACAATCTCAGGAATACTATAAGGAGTTGAATGAGAATAATGGGAATTTGAGACTTACAAATGAAATAAGTACTACCAGGTTTGTACATCTGGACACTGAGGAGTGCATTAAAGATGGTTTCATTCAAAAGACTGTTCGTGGAAAACGAACAGCCACAAACACCATATTATATTCAAAAAGCTTCCACCAGAGATTACTGAAATGCAGTATCCCTTAAGAATAAAAAGAAACCATTCAGTAGATAGTGAATGACAGAAACAAGAAGAAATATGTATGGGATGAGTTAGCCAATAAGAAAACCCCAAACAAGCATTAAGATGTGCAAATGCAAAGGTAGCTACAGTATAAAGACTGTTTACAAATGAAAATGTATAAAACATATAAGAGAGAAGAGACAAGAAATCTATTGCTCATTATAAAATATGGTAATGATATAGGATAGATTCAGGATAGATCTGATTCCCGGCATACCTTTATCAAATTTGATCACTACTGTTGTTTAATGCGTTTTTAAAATTGTAAAATGAATTATTTTTAATGATATGTATATCTTTTATGATCATGTGATCGAAATAAAGATTTTTCGAACTCGAACTCGGTAATGATATAAATAATCTTACTACAATATTGGAAAAGCACATGTCAATTTCGAAAGGTGGTGAAGACATTAAAGAGCTAATTAGGACCACAAGTAAAGAATGAAAGAGTACATTTACTAAGAGACAAACCAGTAAAAAAACAACAGTTACAGACATGTAAGAAATATAAAGCACGTAAACATGAAATGTATACTAAACTAGCGGAATATGGAAAAAGAAAGTATATGATTGACAAAGATATACTGGTTGCAAGGGATCATGTGGTTTATGCGCTTTAATGTCCCTGTAGCATGCTATACAATGAAAGTACTAAATGCAAATTAAGGAAGAGGATAATGGAACATCTTAGATCTATCAAAATAAGGAATGTACATATCTTTTAACAAGACATTGTAATGAAAAAATGAAGGCACAGGTGACTCACTTACATTTCTGGATTTGTAAATTGTTTAGAGAATGAAATATAGAGGAGACAGGTTTTTAAAACTGAGCTGATTAGAATCGTGTGTGATTATACAAGAAAACACCTTGCAGCCAAGAGTTTATAATTTGGATGCAGATATGGATGTACACTGCAAACATTAGAGGATAAATATGTGAAACGCTGTTTTTGACAGTCATGTAATTAAAATACTTTTCAGATATCTCCCTAGGGAGAATTAACAAGACAGTGAAATTCTGCATAATAATGATGATTTTAATAAAGTTGATTCAACGCTTAAAGGATATTTTTAAACTGTTGATTTTTTAAGTAAGTGAATCAAACAGCAGTATCAAAAAGGCTAAATATGCCGCACATCACTGGGGAAATGGTAATGAGGAACTGTGAAGTGGCTACATAAAAGAAACAGTAGAGGCACCAGTTATTCATGCTGAGAAGAAACACGATGATTTTTAGCAGCTGTGCTGCACATTATGTAGTCTCTTGGAACAAAGGAAAATTGGAGCAATAACCTTTGACTTTAATGTTGCTTTCATGATTGTATATCTTAATTGTGTTTTCTTATGTATACCTTTTCATGAGTTCACGAGCCCTGAATTCTGATTCTGTATGAAATGTATGTAGCATGATGCATTACAACCCTGTTGAGGTGGTGGAGATTACAAAACATGGTTGGGTTGACATATTAATAAAAAGGGAAATACTTTATATAGGGATTAATTAAGCAGCATATTTTATATTATAAATTTTGATTAAGTGCCACATAAATCAAAAATATGATACAGATATTGACAACTTTGAGGATTTAATGTCTAATAGTGAGAACAATGGCGTAGGGCAAATTCACCTTTGAAACCCAGAAACTATTATATGTACAGCCTTGGCCTTAGCACTCTACTGTATTACATTGGATTGGATTGGATCATAGTATTTTTATGTTGGTTCATACCCCAGAGAAGAACTCAAAGCTAACCAATTTTCCACCTAGCTCCTAGTGCCCCTTCGATGTGCTTCTTGACAGGGTTACCTAATGTAGTTTGGTCTACATAGATGGTGTTGAGTGAATTTCAAAGACATGCTGCACACATGGCGAGGCAAACGTCACGCTTAAGTGTGAGAATAGTGGCAGCTAGGTCTATGCAATGTAATGTTATTTAAGGCACACTTGTATAGCGCAGCTGCCATCCCAAGGGTATCCTGGCGCTTAGATTACCTGTCAGCGTGTATATGAACTGAGATAGGCGAAGAGCTAGTCTCTGGGGAACAATCTGGTTTTCAATTCCTTCCTGAAGCGTGACAAGGTGTTCAATTGTCTAAGCTCCGGGGTTAAAGCATTCCAAAGTCTGTATGCTGTAAAGCTGAATGATCTGCCCCCCATTCGACCTTTATTGACATGGGGAACACAGACCAGGTTAGCAAAGGAAGTGCGCAGGGATCTAACAGGGGAGTACCATACACATTTCCTCTGTAGTACTTTAGGCCCAATTTTTTGTATTGCCCTGTAGACAATACAGAGTGCCTTAAATTGGACTCTTTGCGCACTGGACAGCCAATGTAGGTCCTTTAGGGCCAACGAGGTCGAGGCGCCACGTGGCCGATTTAGTACCAGCTTAGCCGCCATGATCTGTACTCTTTGTAATTTCTGTGTGAAGGAGGCTGGGGCACCCAAGAGGAGTGCATTGCAATATTCTATTCTGCTTAGGACAATACTCCGTACCACTTGAGGTCTAACAGGAGTAAGTAAAAACTGGAGTGTCTTCTGAAGAGCTGTATCATTTTAGTTGTCAGTTTTCTAAGATTGGACCATCACAGGGTGTTTAGCATGTGTGTAGGTGGATTGCACCAGGGAGTATGTTACCCAGAGTAAACCCATGAGCGACAGAGGCACTTTTAAACAAGTAAGGTTCACACCATGTGAGTTTCACCCAGAACCCTAAAGAGGTGAAACCACTGCAAGCACTATTAAAAAAGCAGGGTATTGGTAGTACTGTTGGAGGGTTAATGCACGTAGGCAGCTACATAGTAGCAACCTAGACATCAGTCTTAAAAGCCCAAACCACTTACGGTATACTGCCAGATGACAACTAACTGCCCTAGCGTCCTATTAAATAGCAGAAAAACCTTACATTTTACAGTTATGTAGCATCCACCTTTAGTGATATCTATTCATGTGAGGTACCACATCTATCTGCGTGGCTAATCACCTGTGAGGGTATCAGGTGCTGAGTAGGGCAGGCCTGAGCGGGGAGTAGGAGATCAAGCCTGTTTCGTCTGGAAGAGCCATGTCTTGAGGTTTCTTGGGAAGTCCATGAGTGAGAGGGAGGTTCTGAGGTGTTTGGGGATGTCGGTCCAGGTCTTGGCTATGAGGTATGAGGAAGAGCGTCCTCCGCTTCTGGTCTTCTTGATAGGAGGGAGGCAGATCCCAGGAGTCTGGTAGATTGGTAGAAGTTGAGGTGGTGGTAAGCTGAACCCCTGTTGCAGAGAGCTTTGTGGGCGTGGGTGAGTAGCTTGAACCTACATTTTTCCTGCACTGGGCTTCCAGTGGAGACTGTTGATGTGCGGAGAGAGGTGGCTATTTTGCGGGATGTTGAAGATGAGTCTGGGGACCGGGTTCTGGGTGGTTTGGAGTCGACATGGGCTGGGATTCCGCTGTAGAGAGCATTTCTATAATCAAGTCATTCATTTGTATGTGCTTGTGTGTGCCATTGTTGCCTCTTGGTCAGTGTGTGATGTGTATGTTAGGGAGCAGTCATGTGCAACAGTGGTGTGTGTGTGTGTGTGGGCACGTATAACCCACGCTGTGATGACTATGATAGGTGCTCATAGTGTGGGGACATCCTGATTGTGTTTGTGTGTGTGTGTACTTTGTCTTTGTTCTCATTGTCTCTTTCTTTGGTGGCCAAGTGTCTCGCACCATTATGTGGATGTAGTGTGTACGCGTGTAGCCGCAAGCTTCACATGCAGTGATTTTGTTCGAATGAAAAGACCCTTTATTCCATGTGACCCCTTAATGACGCCGCTTTTCATCTCGCTTGTGCGGTTTACAAAGCGCTGGTTAGCTGCATTCAGAGAATTACAGCTCGGGAACAATTACATCTGATTGTTCACGGTGTTTACAGCAAAATGTTCTCTAAACTTTAACAAGTTTGACCTCGAACAGACGAGCCAGCATTCACAGCAATGCTAGCATCGTGTTCGCAAGAATCTGACGTCTTATATGTCTGTAAGCACAAAAAGTTATATTTTGTTCTGCCCCACAGCAGAAGGCGCAATTCGGTATTTCTCGAAAAGCAACAGAAAATTCATTTCTTGTAAAAATGCCAGTGGTGTAACTCATAAATCACAGCAGCTGGCATAAGCGAGACCTAACAGCTATGTATTTTCAATTAAAAGTCAATTCATACAGACGTGGGTGAGAAAAGTGAGTGAAGCGAATTTATACCCAGCTTCTGGTGAACCGCTCTGGAAATGAATAAGTGACTCAGGCATTCAATATGTTTCGGACAATTGAATTATACGTGGGGAATTGCCCATCAGACGCGGAGCAGAGGGGTGCCTGTGACCCTGCATGAATCACCAATGACACACGCGGCAGGAAATTCATTCCACCAAAAGCATCTGGGCATTTTTTTTCGATCCGATTTTGATTAAATAAATCCACGCTAGAAAGAAAACTGAAGGGAAATTACGGTATTATTTTCTTATGGAGGCAAAAGAGAAATGAAGGAGTTAGCATAGGAGGGAAGAATGTAGGAACAGCGGAGGGTGATTGGACGGAAGTGCATTGTTCACACATCACTCTCTTCAAATGCAGCCTCTTCCTCCTCCCCCCTCGAACTGACCTACTATGCTTGAACTCACTCCCGTTCACACTCACATCAATATTGTCTTTCATAATCCATAAATGTCAGTTTAAAGTAGCCACGGACGGTAGATGTAAGAGGTAATAAGTTTGGTAGGGAATAAGGGTAGTAAAGGTGTTTCCACGGCTTCATGGGGTGCCGTTGTCTATCTTGCCAACGAGAAATAGCATATATATATAAATATATATCTATACTAATATAATAAAGAGAGAGCCCAAACCTTTGAGGCGGGTAATCTCAGGAACCACAGCACCAATCACAACACCCAATACAGCGTTGGAAAGGGCAGTTGCAGCAGAAGGACATAGGCTATGCAGACGCCCACCATACACATTTAAAAGGTAAAAGAACCGTGCCAGCAAAGTAGTCCCTTGTGGGCGTGTCTGCATTGTGCTGTGGGCGTGTGCTGGGGGCGTGACAAACGCTGGGGGCGTGTGGTACGTTCCGCCCTTCATGCCATGTCTCATATCGTGCGCTGTGGGTGTGTGCTGGGGGTGTGGGCGTGTGCGGGGCGCGGGATTACGGAAAAAAAAGCGAGCGTTGTGCCCAATATTTCATTGTTTTTTCTTCCCAGGTTCTGTACATTCCAGCTCCGGGTGTGCTTGTCCTGCGCTCCCAATGACGTGCACCTGCTTTACTGTATGGAGGTCAGGCATGGCGCTATTCCCAAGGGCCGGAAGGAGCGCAAACAGGGGCCATTGCGCAGGAAATGTTATCTCACCTTAACTTCCGGAGATTTTCCACTTCTGTTGCGCACAGGCCTCGCGCCAGGCATATCCGGACACAAGGCCCGCCTCCACGGATATAGCAAGAAAGGGACTATCCCTCCCCCGGGAACATGTGATGATATTCCACAAACCAACATCCCGCACACCATCACTCCGCAATTTTTATAACGCAGGATTATTACTCCGCAAAGCCATCATTTCTAAAACTTTTACAACGCATATGACTTTATCACGCATGCCATTATAATGCAAATGCATGTGTGGTAAAGTCATATACATTGTAAAAGTACATTATTAAAATATCAAGTATATGTTTGTATATATGTGTATTTATATATATATATTTATACTAGTAGCCCGCCCCGAAGTAGTCCGGGTATGAATTGCTGCCGGCCAGTAGTATATTCTTTTGTAGGATTTCGTTTTGATAGCATTTCTTATCTGTGACAGGCTTGTGAAATGCTCCGATTCACAGTGCACTGCTGATGCACTTAAGAGTGCGCGCTCAGTAGTGTGTGAACTCGACTTTCCCTACTTTATTTTTCCTTGCAATATTATACAGCGCGAACTCGACAACATGGCATGAGCACAATTTACATTACAGAAGAACACATTCATTTGTGGTAGGCACAGGGAAACAAAGCGATTTGCCTGAAATCACAGGTTGTTGAGCTGATGCCGAGATTCGAACGTAGCTCCCCACCTCTAAAGTTCGCAATTCTAGAACTTGTGGCGGGAGTTGTGTCTAAAAGTGTATGTCGGTACTGGCCATCAAATCGCGTTTGTCTCCCCAGGCCTACCACAAATCAATGTGTTCTTCTGTAATGTAAATTGTGCTCATGCCATGTTGTCGAGTTCGCGCTATATAATATTGCAAGGAAAAATAAAGTAGGAAAACTCGAGTTCACACACTACTGAACGCGCACTCTTCAGTGCATCAGCAGTGCATTGTGAATCGGAGCGTTTCACAGGCCTGTCACAGATAAGAAATGCTATCAAAACGAAATCCTACAAAACAATATACTACTGGCCGGCAGCAATTCATACCCGGACAACGTCGGGACGGGCTGCTAGTATATATATAAATAACAACATGGGCTCCGCTTTGGTCAGAAGTAATTTTGAGACCAGAGGGAAGGGTTCATGGTGGATGGCAAGGAAAGGTTTCTTCAAATGTTCTGTATGTAAGGCGTGCCAGCATGGAGTCAACACAACTAGTTATACCCCTGCGTTTGGTTCTGCGGCCTGCAAAATCAACCAACACATAACTTGTAAATTGGAATTTGCAGTGCTTACCTGCAGTTGCGATCTACGTTATGTAGGAAGCACTACACTACCTGTACACAAGAGGGTGCTGCAACATATCCGTGTCATATGCAACAAGGATGATAGTTACACTGTGGCACGGCATTTTCAACAAAGTCATAACATCGAACCTAAGCACCTGAAATATTATGCAATAGATACCATCATGCCTCAAAAAAGAGGGTGGGGATAGGGAATGCAATCTAAGAAGGTTGGAAACATCTTATATTCTTAGATTTGATTCTAAACATCCGAATGGTCTTAGTATTAGTGAAGACCTACTTACCTTCCTCTAACACATGTTAAGACTTAGAGGTTAAATGATGCAATACTAGAATGAGATAATTACTAAGGAAGGACCTGACATGACATGAATGATATGCTTTTGGAGAAATGCATTCGGACATTTGTCTGTTCCACCAAATGAAAGTGTATGAATTTTATAGTGTAAATGTATTTAAGGATAGTATAATTTTGTTAACATATTTATTAGGATTAGGGATAGGTTTTTAGAATCATTATATAGAAAGTATATATATTTTTGATACTTCTGATATTTATGATGGCTTTATCTAAGGATTGACCCTGGTAATTATATATATGTTAAATTGACTGCCCTGATTGCACTTTGCACTTTATATTCATACAATACTTTGCACATAAGATACGTCACTTTGCTGGCAAACTGAATAATGAAATGATTGTTATTTATTGCTTATTCACTTTATGGTATTGCACTATTATTATTATTTATTAGGCACTTGAATAAGTTTACTTTCAATTCATGGTGGTATACAATGGCACTATGAGCATTTATGCAATGAATTACTCTTCTGTTATGAAATACATAATTGGAAGGACCCATTATGGGATTAATGTGAAAAACTGAAACTACATTTTGTATGATGTTTCTTAAATTACAAAGCAATTGATGAGGAACCTAATTGGAAGATGTGCCCAAACAATAGTATTTCCACTATGTCTATGTATGGCTGCACTGCACAATGCACTTTAAAGAGCGAATGGGGATGCCTTTGGGTTGTCATATGATCAAGGGAGGAATCTCCCGAAACGCGTTATGGCAGCGATGGCTAAATAAACAACTGCACGCAATTTACCGGGTCCACGCTCGTTTGTCCGTATGAGGAGTGGGAGTGAAAGCGAGGAGAAAAGGATATATATAGGGGAAGCGAGGAGCGGCGCTTCGGAGGAGGCGCGGCGAGCCGTAAGATCTGCGTTGGGTGAGCGAGAAATGTCTCCAACTGTTTCCAAAATAAAAGACAGTGATGTGTGGCAGCGCGGCGTAAGGGGCAGCATTTCCTGGAACAGTTGCGCAACAATATAAAAACGAAAATAACCTTAGTGTCCCAGACAACAGCCCTTAGACGCGAGCATGTTTTGTGAATCAACCAGGCATGAGGATGCCAAAGATATGTTTAAAAAATCGAATGCGGGCGGAGCTCCAGCTAGCAAATCAGATCCCAAGCAACCAAAAAGTAAATTCAATGAAACAATGACTAAATTGGAGCGTTTGTATGAGCGCGAAGTCAGGAAATGGTGGGAGGCTACCAGTCTGCAGGGTTACATTGAGGTGGACAGAGTCCCGAGAGGACTGCGAGTATATACTGTCCCCTCGTATGAAAACCTTGATCCCCAACTTTTGACTGACTGGGCGGAACACACGGCCCACTATAGTAAAGGCACTTTAGGATTGCTTGTAAAATACGCATGGAGCGACCGTGATAAGACCCTGGCAGAAATTAAACAGCTAGAAGAGGACTTACGTAAGGAGGAAGATGACAAGAAAATAACTGAAGCAATGGATCAAATGAAATCCAGATTATTGAAATAGGAGCAGAAAATCAAGACTCGTAAACAAGAGAAGTTTCAAAGAGACAAAAGAGATTATACCCAGGGCAGAGTATTAACATATGCTAAAAAATTTGATGTCCCAAGAAAGGAATTAAGTTAAAAAACAACAGCACCAACTCGGACAGTGGAAACATCAGAGTCTGATCTGACGGGTAATGAATCCAGCGATGATCAAGCCACACTAGTGGCGAGTGGATCAGACAAACAGACCCCTTTTCAGACCGAATTTCAAGTCATCAGACAGTCATGGCTACGGGGAGGAAAGAACAAGCCCCCAGAAGCCAATGTAAACGCAGGAGGACAAGAATATCTGGTGGTGGCAGGAAAGCCAAAATGCGCGACTTGGACCAAACGCAGACGGAACAACAGAAGATAATGGGACCAACAGATCTTACAGTGGTAAACCTGACAACTAAACCACTGACCGATGCGGAAAATAAAGTACTAAGTTTGGGCCTCACTTTCTGCCCTGATTCGCGCCTGGAATATACTCAGACCAGGATTGATCTGTTTAGTTTCGTAAGAAAGCTGAAACTACACAAGTATTTCAAAATTAAGACTCATTTGAAAACAAGCAAAAAGCCAGTAGCAAGACTAACAGTAACAGATAGTCTTGCAGTCAATGATCTTCCAGGAATTGAAACACTTGAGGACTTGAGAAATGAGGTGATGATGGATGAACCAGATAGCCAAGATGTAGTGCAACGAGCAATAGATGTGGGTATTGAACAGGACAGAGAAGAGAGCCCATATAAACCATGCTCTACCTTCAACCCGCAAATGCCATTTGATGCCCTGGACACCTTCTCTGAGGCAATGATCAAAGACCTTCAACAGTTTCGTAAGAAACAGAAGACGGAGAAATGTGGATCAAACTTATCCCAGGAGGAAAAAACAGCTCTAACCAATCTGGCTAATGACAATTCCATCATCATAAAGCCCTCAGACAAAGGGGGTAACGTGGTGGTGCAAACAAGGGACTAATACCATCGAGAGGCAATGAGGCAATTATCAGATGAGGGTTGCTATCAAGAAACCGCTTTTAAAATATACCAACAAAGTATCAAGCATATGATGAACTTATAAATAAGTGGTATAAGAAAGGTATGCTTGGAAATGAAGAACATCTATACTTACGCAGCTCCAACCCCATTTGCCCTACCTTTTACCACATCCCCAAGCTACACAAAGACAAGCTGCACCCCCCTGGAAGACCCATTGTTTCTTCTGATCAGGGACTGACGGAACATGTTTCCAAGTTTCTTGATTTCTACCTGGCGAGCTTGGTAACAAAGTTAACTTCCTACGTGAAAGATACCAAGGACTTTTTAACTAAAATCCAAAATGTACAATGGCAATCTGACTATCTACTTGTTGTCCTTGACATAACAAGTCTTTACACTTGTATTGAACATTCGAAAGGAATTGAGGCAGTTACTGTATATTTGAAAAAAAGACAACTTAGATATGCACAACACAACTGCATGTTCATTGAGTTCCTGCAATTTTGTTTGAACAATAACATCTTCCTTTTCGAAACAACATATTACAAACAAGTATCTGGCACAGCGATGGGCACCTGCTTCACTCCCAGCTATGCAAACTTGTTCGTTGGCTGGTGGGAGGAGCAGGTGCCCAGGACCTACAGGGACGACATGTCGAGTGGTAAAGTGATCAAATGGCATCAATACATCGATGATTTATTTATCATTTGGCAAGGGACTGAGGAGACTGCCCGTAATTACATAGCAATTTTGAATGATAACAATCTAAACCTGCACTTCACAGGAACAATTAGTCCATGTTCTGTGGACTACTTGGACCTCAGAGTGCAGATTGTTGGGGGTCAGATCGAAACATCATTGTATTGAAAAGCTACTGCTGGAAATTCGATACTGCACGCAACCAGCAGTCACCCCCCAAAACTAGTGCAAAGTATCCCCTACGGGGAGATGTTAAGATTAAGGAGAAATTGCACACGCGATTGGGATTTTGACACGGCAGCCACTGAAAGTATAGCCAGATTTGCCATTAGAGGGTACAACCCTATTTCATTGAATAAAACGTTTTGCAAGGTAAAAGCCATGACCAGGGAGAATCTGTTGGATGAAAGGAAAGATAAAAAAATCGAGGGAGGCAGATTTAGATTAATCACCCCATACTCAGCGGAAGCTAACCATCTGAAACAAATGCTGAGAAAAAATTGGCATATCCTGAAGGCGGATAATGTAATAGGTGATGATGTCCCCAATTTCCCCTTGGTCACATTCAAGAAGGCTAGATCTGTCCGTGACCAATTGGTACGTAGCCACTTAGAGAAAATACCCCCTAAAATGAATACCTTAAAGAGCATGAAAGGTTTTTACCCGTGTCACAAATGCAAAGCTTGCAGCAATAGCAAAAGAGCTTTCACACATACCATTCAAGACACTGGTATGGTGAAAAAAATCTGCAAGTTTAATACTTGCAGTACACCATATGTAGTGTATTGTCTAGTGTGTCCGTGCGGGCTCCAGTATATCGGCAGCACGGTACATCCATTCAAAATCCGGATACTAGAACACTTGAGAGCGATTGACAAGGTGGACCAAGCCTACCCTGTCGCAAGACACTTTGCAGAGAAACACCAAAGTGACCGAAATCAGTTATTGTGTTATGGGCTGGACTCAGTTCCCGATAACATCAGAGGGGGGACAGACTCAAGAACCTGCGTAGATTAGAATCGAGGTATATTATCGACCTCCACACAAAAACACCTTGGGGTATGAACAGTGGCGAAGATTTGATGGTACACATTGGTACATGAATAAACTGTATACTGGAATTGCAAGATGTGGTAAATAGATCGTTACCTGCAGATCTGTATATAAACGTATATATGTATATATGTACATAGGAATTAACAGGGGCGGATCTTTTTCTAATGAAATATTCTTTCGTTTGGATTGATGATTGATCCGTGACATCTTTGTAAATAAGATATGAAGTCATGAGAAACCTTGGTGGGCCTTTTGACCGCAATAGTATGAGATATATGAATTCGATTTAATAACTCATCGTAATGGAAAACTATGATATATAAGAGAAAAATAAGGTACAAACATGTATAGTAATCATAAACAGTATATGGTTGATTTGTTTTGAAAAACAGACTTGAATACATGTAAGGAAGTATAATGGCCGTTACACGGCTCAATTTTGTTTATTTGCAAATCAAGTAATTCGATATTAAGTACAAAAAATGTACATGTGATGAGGTTACAATTTATGTACATTCACTTTTCGAAAATACTTGTGCAAAGAGTGGTAATAATGCATGTTTAAAATATAATGTGCATGAAAGCTGATTATATCTGTGTAAATACTCACCACTCTAAGATGGCGCTGGTTATTGTCAGCAAGCCAGCAATCCTTCCTCTACTTCAAGGAGTGTTTAAAAACATGGCGATGTCTTTGGGCCATTGACATCGAGAAAGGCTGAATGCCGAAACGCGAGGGCGTCTGTCTTGTCTGAAAATAAAAGCAACCTTGGAAAAATACCCCGTGAGTGCAGATAATTCTTGGTTCGAAAACGGGAGAATTGTAGCAGAATATATATATATATACACACAATTTATTACTTGTGGCAACTTGTTAATTATTATTTATTATTATTTAACGACTTGTAAAGCGCCTGGTGACCCGAGGGCATCCCCGCGCTATAAAGATTTGTTATCCAGATGAGAGGGAGGAAAAGAGGGGGAGGACGTTATTTAGGGAATAGAAATGTTTTCCATTTTTTTCTGAAAATCAAATAACTGGGTTCCAGTCTGAGGGTGCGTGGGAGGGAGTTCCATCCAGTGGAAGCTTTCACGGAGAAGCGTCGGCCTCCAGTACGTGTCTTTTTAAATTTGGGGATGTTGGCTAGGTGCTCATTCTCGGACCGCAGAGATCTGGGTGCTTTATAAGGAGTAACCAGGCCGCTGAGGATCGAAGGGCCAACTCCATTGATCAGTTTGTATGCCGTGCACATGGCTTTGAATTCCACCCTTTGGCGCACAGGGAGCCAGTGCAGGGCCTTGATGGCAGGTTTAGCTGACACTCTGGAGGGAAGGTTCATGAGTAAACGGGCTGCTGCATTCTGTGTTCGTTGCAGTTTCGCCAGGGTGGCCTCAGGGGCTCCCAGGTAGACCATGTTACTGTAGTCCAACCGTGACAGTATGAGCCCTTGGACTAGTAGTTTCCTGGATGCGGGTGGGAGTAAGGGAAGAATCCTGCGGGTGGTGCGCATAAGCCCAAAACAGGTTCCTGCAGTTTTGGCCGCTTGCGTTTTCATTGAAAGCTCGGGTTCTAGCCAGACTCCTAGGGTCTTGATTTCATGTTTCGGGGTGGGAGTTTCCCCGAACACGTCTGGCCAGACCGCTGGGGGGATGGTCACCCATTGCTTTCCCATGAGCATCACTTCGGTCTTTGACCCGTTTAATTTTAGGGATGATTCACACATCCAGCCGTGGATTTCCGTAAGGCAGTTTGCCAGGTTGTCTGGGTGGTCGTCTAGTTGGGATAGAGAGACGACCAGCTGTGTGTCATCGGCGTAGCTCACAATTTTTATACCGAATGGTATCACCACGTCTTCAAGGGGGGCCATATAGGCATTAAAAAGCGTAGGGCTCAGGGATGATCCCTGAGGGACCCCGCTGGTGAGGGGGAGGGTGGACGAGTGGTGATTGCCGTCCCAAACCTGGAACGTGCGCCCGGCAAGGAAGGACTCTATCCACCTGAGTGCCGTCCCGGTGAGCCCTGCTACCGCCAGCCGATGGAGAAGGACACGATGGTTGACTGTGTCGAAGGCTGCACTAAGATCCAGGAGGATCACTGCCACTGACCCTCCTGAATCCAAAATGCGCCTTGCCTCCTCGATGACGGCAAGAAGGGCGGTATCTGTGCCATGGCCCGGGCGAAACCCAGTTTGGGATTGCCGTAAGATGTTATTTGCCTCGAGAAACTGAGACAATTGTCCGTTGACCAATTTCTCGGCTACCTTGCTAATGCCAGGGAGGAGTGAGATTGGCCGGTAGTTTGCCATATCTGCTGGGTCCAGCTGGGGTTTTTTAAGGAGTGCTTTCACCACTGCGCTCTTCCAGCTAGCGGGAACAGATCCCTGGGCAAGTGAGCTGTTAATAATCTCTGTGATCGTGGGAACGATGACGGGGGCTACGGTTTTGAGGAATCTAATGGGTGCAGGGTCCAGAGGTGATCCGCTTTTCATTTTGGCCATGATTACTTCTACCTCGTTGCAGGTTACTGGCCTAAATGTCGCAAGTTGAGGGCGTATGCTGCTTCCAATCTGGCTGGGGGGTGAATCATTGTCCATGTGGCTAGAGGGACAAGGAGGGGGAAGGGAAGCTAAGATGCGGGCAATTTTGTCATTGAAATAGGTGGCTAATTCGTTGCTTCGGTCCACAGGGGGGGTGTTGGAGGAAGGAGTGGTTGGTACTTTCAGTAGCTCTTTTACGATTAGGAAAGATTCCCAGGCTGAGTTGGTGGATTCTTTTATCCGAGTATCGTAATGGGAAGCTTTAGAGCGCCTAATGGCAGCTTTGTATAATCTAACTGAGTTTTGGTAGGCTTCCTTGCTGGCGTGCTGCCAGTCTTTCCTCCATAGCCGTTCGGCTCTCTTGCAATTTTTGCGTAGTAATCGAAGTTCCGGGATGTACCACGGGGCGGAACCTGGTTTCCCATTTTTGTCCTCCCGAGTTCTAAATGGGAGTACGGAGTCCAGGGAGGTAGTAATCCACTCTCTAAATTTATCATCGGCGATAGTCGGGTCTTCTGCGTAGGCAGGGGTAGTTGATTTTAGGGTCCTGGCCCATTCTTCGGTGGGAAGCTTGGACCAGGCCCTGTCCCTGGTGTAAGTGGGCGGTTTTTGAGTTTTCCTAAAAGTGCCTGGTAGTTGGAAGGAGACTAAAAAGTGGTCCGTCCAGGGGAGGGGAAGGGACTCACTAGCTTGCATAGTGGGGGTGCTCGTAAACACAGGGTCCAGTAGATGACCTTTGTTGTGAGTAGCTCCAGAGTTTAGGAGGCGGATGTCGAGAGCCGCCAGATCGGCGATCAGGCCGGCTGCCCCAGAATCTAAAGGGTCATTGAAATGAATATTCAGGTCTCCTAGTATCATGAAATTGGTGATGGAGTGGGCCTGTGTAGCTACTGTGTCCAGGAGAGTACTAGCAAAAGGACCTGGATGGCCGGGGGGGCGGTACACTAGGATCCCTGTGAGTGAGTTAGTCGGGTCTAACTTAATTGTGAACTGTAGGCTTTCAGAGTCGGGAATCTGCGCATCATTGGATTTGCAGGGGAGATAATCCCGGTGGATAATGGCGACACCACCACCCCTACCTGAGGGACGAGGTAGGGACTGAATGAGGAAGCCCGGTGGGGTAGCTAGCACCATATCTGACTCTGAGTGTGGGGAGAGCCACGTTTCCGTCAGGAAGAGAACATCTATCTCATGGTCTTCTATAAGGTGGTTAATCAGCATCGCGTGTTTAGGGAGAGAGCGACAATTCAGCGAAGCGAGTTTAAGGGCTGAGGGCTTGTGGGGTCGAGTAGGGAGTTTGAGCTGGACTGGATGGCAGTAAGTACAGCTGATGAATGGTCCATTCAGATCATGAACATACTCACAGGAGGAGGCGATGGGGGGGTCTGAGACTTAGGAGGTCCCGACGTGAGTAGCTTACCTTAGGGGCAGCTTTGTCCAACAGGGGTTCTGGCCCTAGGCCCGGCCGTGCGCGGACGGGCGCAGACGGGCTTGCCTTAGGCGCGCCTTCGGCGCACAAACGGCGCTCCCGCTGCGCTCCCGCTGCGCTCGTCCGCTGCGCTGGTATGGCCGGCACATTTGTAGAGAGTGTTATGGGCGTGGCCTCGCAGTGGGCGTGGCTTCCGCCTTGGGACAGCGCTGGCGGTGTGGGCGTTTCCCCTGTATCAGCGCTGGAAGTCGCTGTGTCAGGGGTGGTCTGGGAGGGCTGCTTTAGCGCGTGAGAGCCGGCGCTTCAGTGCAGGTATGCTCAGTGCTTTTTAAAATCAAGACAGAGATAAAGTGACAATTTTTAAAATCAAATTGTAAGGTGCAGTCCTCCGGCTTCCGCCTCAGAGGATAAACAAACCGATAATGCGACGCGCTTTCTAACAGCGTTTTGTAGTAGTCTTGGTGGGCGTGGCCTCGCAGAGGGCGTGGCTTCCGCCTTGGGACCGCGCTGGCGGTGTGGGCGTTTCCCCTGTATCAGCGCTGGAAGTCGCTGTGTCAGGGGTGGTCTGGGAGGGCTGCTTTAGCGCGTGAGAGCCGGCGCTTCAGTGCAGGTATGCTCAGTGCTTTTTAAAATCAAGACAGAGATGAAGTGACAATTTTTAAAATCAAATTGTAAGGTGCAGTCCTCCGGCTTCCGCCTCAGAGGATAAACAAAACGATAATGCGACGCGCTTTCTAACAGCGTTTTGTAGTAGTAATCATTCATGAGTTCAGAGCATACATATAAAACCCAAGTGGGCTTATTCTAGAAAATAATGGCTATGTATATTTCACTATGATCTACGGAATGTCCCCTCCCAGTTATAACATTAATGGTGACTTATGTTGTATTTACATGGATAGCATGCAAACCATCACATCATACCATAAGTGGGAGGGAACGTTCCCCTGTACATAATGAAATATATGGAGTATTTAACAAAATATTTCATAATTGCTTATGAGTTTAAAAAGGGAGGTACTAATACTATACTGAAGTATTTCTGGTATCTTTACACTTTGTAATAATGTGTACAGTTTTCACAAGGCAGAAATGTTTATTGTTTTTATTAATTTTGATGGCACCCGAAATGTTATTACATTTAATACTGAGATACAAGTTCATTATTTCAGTGAGTAGCAACTTATCCTAATATGGCACCCATTTTCTGTCTCATTTTGTGTCTCAAAAGACATCATTATTGCATGTATTGTCCGTTTTCCATATTGCTGCACAGTCTGTGTCACGCTTAAGTTTGGAACTTGGATGCTAACTCCTCGACCCTTGACCAAGGAGAACTAGGTCTCCAAAACGCATCAGGAGTTTCTGTGCTGCTAAAAAAAGGGATCTCTTTTCAACCTTGAAGTATCACGGAGTTTGTTGTGCTCCATTACACAACCTTGGATTGCATATATATATATATTCACTGAAAAAACCATAGGTTATAGACCATATATAGTTAGGAATTAGCATTTACAAAACCTTATTTTACTCACACAAAACCATTGAAATTCGCATATATAGTTAGTTGCACTAACTATATATCACGAACCCGCAATCCACTGCTGATGATGTCACATATTACATCATTCAGGACATGGTCAGTGACATCACTGATGACATCTCAAATGACATCACTGATGACATTTCAAATGACATCACTGATGACATCACTGATGACATCTCATTTGACATTACTGATCACATCACTGATGATATCATTCATGTGATAATACGATGAACCTCTTCAGACTCTTATATAACCTTAGATACAATCAGTGTAAACAGACACTCACAGACTGTCACTCATCCATGGAGATACTCACACACCTAGTCAGTCATGCAAAGAATCAATCACACCTCCATTTCCTCAACTATACAGTTATACACACCTTACTTATTCAAACATATACTAACACATATTTACTCTCTTATACAATCCCTGATACAAGTTCACAATGATCCATACAGCCACTCACACATTCACTGGCTCTTATGCACAGTTATTTATATATGTCAACTCTCACATGTACTGTGTTTTACATATGTACTTACTTTGACATGTAGCACTGAGATATCCATTCACTCACCAATACACTCATGCACACAGTCAACCGCCCATACAGCTGTTTCCACATGCACTTTTGAACCCATACATCTAGTGAATCAACTGCTCACACATCTATGCACAGAGTCATACACCTCCCAGCCACCCACAAACACACTCAGTCTCCCATACAAATACTTGGGCAACCAATCAATAGCCCATATAGTTACTCATATAGCTACTGATCAACACATGCAGCAGTTTACAGAACAACAGACATAATGATGCACAAATTAAGACAGTTTAGTCACTAACCCATGCACTCAGTGAGACATATTTAATCACTCACTCATACAGTCAGTCATGCACCTACTAAATCCTTCATCCAGACACTTATACATCCACTCATTCTTCAATATGTAAGACATATTTTAACTTTACAGAAACATACAGTCACTGGATGTTGTCATCAGTGATGTCATCAGTGATGTCATTTGAGATGTCATCAGTGATGTCATCAGTGATGTCACTGACCATGTCATGAATGATGTAATATGTGACATCATCAGCAGTGGATTGCGGGTGCGCGATATATAGTTAGTGCAACTAACTATATATGCGAATGTCAATGGTTTTGTGTGAGTAAAATAAGGTTTTGTAAATGCTAATTCCTAACTATATATGGTCTATAACCTATGGTTTTTTCAGTGAATATATATATACATATATATATATATATATATATATATATATATATATATATATATATATATATATATATATATATATATATATATATATATATATATATATATATATATATATATATATATATATATATATATATATATAATTTCTATGGCAAAATGAAACCCCTCATTTTGTTCCTTTTCAAATTAAATGTATTAAGTGTTACCACTTTATTCCAATCAAGATGACTTCAGGTGTGCCATACTTTTGTCATAACTAAGACTGTTAGCGTTCTAGTTGTTCTTTAGAACACTCTGGGACATTCTGTCATTGGGCTATAGTTGGGCTACATCTTGCTGATATTTGGGCTACATTTGGGCTCTTTTGTCTCTGGTGGCCATCTTGGGAGACTGCATATCAGATTTTTTTTAATGAAATATAAGAGGATTTGAGAAGTCACTCAAAATGTGCCCTAATTTTTCTTTCTTCAGCAATAATCATAATTTCTATGGCAAAATGAACCCCCTCATTTTGTTCCTTTGCAAATTAAATGTTTTAAGTGTTAACACTTTATTCCAATCAAGATGACTTCAGGTGTGGCATACTTTTGTCATAAGTAAGACTGTTAGCGCTCTAGTTGTTCTTTAGGACACTCTGGGACATTCTGTCATTGGGCTATAGTTGGGCTACATCTGGCTGATATTTGGGCTACATTTGGTTTTTTTTGTCTCTGGTGGCCATCTTTGGGCTACATTGGGCTACATTGGGCTACATTTGGGCTCTAACATATATATAGCCCAATGTAGCCCAATATATATTTTTCAAAGTTAATTTTCGGAAAAAGCACTGGAGCATATATCTTGAGACATAGCAAAGGCACATCGGGGTACCAGTCCCTACAATTTTGCCAAGTTTGGTGGAAATCCATTCAGCCGTTCGGGCTAAAAGTGAGTCCAACCGCCCTATGGAAAACTCAATGTTAAAAACACGTTTTGGGACCCCCTTTTTTCTCGCCCCCCGCTTGACAAAACCCCCCCCCCAAACTTTCAGGGGACGCTCAGAAACAAAATGTGCAATTTTCCTGAAAATTTCAGCCAATTCCGTCCATCAACGCCAAAGTTATTCAACATAGAATTTTCAGAAATCCCTATTCAAAAAAATCCTAACTATATATACCTACTGGCGACCGCCAGTAGGTAATATATATCCATATATGTCATTTGAGATGTCATCAGTGATGTCATCAGTGATGTCACTGACCATGTCATGAATGATGTAATATGTGACATCATCAGTAGTGGATTGCGGGTGCGCGATATATAGTTAGTGCAACTAACTATATATGCGAATTTCAATGGTTTTGTGCGAGTAAAATAAGGTTTTGTAAATGCTAATCCCTAACTACTTCATTACTTACCAGATATGTTCCGAGTAGATGTTTACGATCCAGCGAGCAACACCAACTGGTAATCCCCAGAGCCAAGAAGGCTAGATGGGGGTCCAAAGCTTTCTCCATATTGGCACCTCTGATGTGGAACTCACTCCCCCTGGAAATCAAACGACTTCCTTCCCTTGACCTCTTTAGGAAGTCTTTGAAAACTTGGCTCTTTATTAAGGCATACCAGTAGGCTCTGTTTCTGTCTGCTAACAGCTTTATATTTTGGTGTAGGCGCCTTGACGCCCACTGGGCATAGCTGCGCGTTATAAATAATATTTCATTCAACTATATATGGTCTATAACCTATGGTTTTTTCAGTGAATATATATATACATATATACATATATATATATATATATATATATATATATATATATATATATATATATATATATATATATATATATATATATATATATAAATATATATATATCTGTATATATATATTTATATATGTATACACCCACATACACATTTATTGTTTGCAATTTTATATAGCATTGACCTGGCCGGAAGGCATCTGAACGCTTTGCAACAAGCAGGTGAAAAAGGGTAACAGCGGGTTACATTAATAGTAATTAAACACAAATGATTGCTTCTGTGGGTGTGTGAGGAATAATAACAAGGACAGTTACAGCAATTGTGAAGATTGAGATGATTATTAAGGGAGATGCCGAGTAATCTGACACCCTGGACAATGGAGGGGCAGGCATCCAAATCAGCAAGGTTAGCCATCCATTCTTGTACTGGTGTTTTTGCTTTTCTGGGTGAGATAAAAATACATTCTGTTTTGGTTGGGTTGAGTTTTAAATGGTGGTTGGACATTAAGTTATGAATCTTTGAGCATTTTTGAAAGCAGGGGGAGAGATTCTCAAATATATTTGAGTGTCATCGGCATAATGGTGGGAGAGAATACCAAAATTACTTCGAATCACACATAAAGGTTCTAGCTGGATGTTAAAGAGGGTTAGCTTGGGGAGATGATCGAACCGTGAGGGACCTCTTGGTGAACTCTGACTGGTCTTGAAAATGAGTTGCCCATTTTCATAATTTGGGAACGGTTGGATAGGTATGAGGCCAACCACTTGAGGACAGAGCCTCCACATCCCGTGCGAAGTTCAAGAGTACGAAAGGGGTCCAAAAGGTTGACAGTGTTGAAAGCAGCGGATAAATCCAGGAGGACCAGGAGACAGGAGTTGCCGGAATCGAGGATTCTGAGGGAGTTTTTGACTATTTGGAGGATTGCTTTTTCTCTCCTATGACCCTGTCGGAAGCCTGAGAGTGTCGAGGAGGCGGTTTATTCATATGCGTGAGGCTAGTTGGGACGCTATGCAATTTTCAATGACTTTGCCTAAAAATGGGAGTGTGGAGACTGGGCGGCAGTTGTTCAGGTTCTCAGGATCGAGAGATTGATTTTTCAGGAGAGGGGTGATTTGACCCATTTTTAGCTGTTTTGGGAAGAGGCCCTGTTTGAGAGAGGAGTTCGCCATGGTGATCCATATGGGGAGAGTGTGTGTGGCAAGAGCTTTGCTGATAGAGCCTGGGATGGTGTCCTGATGGTTGTTTGAGGGTTTTAATTTGGAGAAAGTTCTTTGTAGTTCCTGTTTGGAAATTCGAGAGAAGGATGACAAAGATTGTAGTGCCTTGCATGGTAGAGTCTCAACATTTTCAAGGAAGTCATTGATGGGCAGCGAGATGTGGATGTCTTTAACTTTTTTTATCAAAGAAATTCATTAAGTTTTAGCAACGGCCCATGGATGACTTAGGAGTTGAAGTGGTGGAGGGGTTTGTAGTCCGTGCGATTACCTTGAACGGGCACTTCAGTCTATTCTTTGCTGAATTTATGAGGGCTCTGATATGGAAGGATTTGGTATTTGTGATGTTTTCTCGCTTTGCGGAGCTTTGTCAAACTCAGGTGAGATGGCGCTTGTCTCCATTCTTTCTGGTATTTTCTGACAATCTTTCTTTCTTCATCAAGCTCTTTTGAGAACCAGTGACTGGAGGGCTTTGGTCTGGATAATTTGCATTTCAGAGGATCACATTTGTCGATAAGGGATTCCATTCAGGAGTTGTTGGTGGCCTTTCATATATACGTAGATGTATATATTTATATATGTATGTATATGATATAGATATGTATGTATATGTATGTTATATATATATATATATATATATATATATATATATATATATATATATATATATATATATATATATATATATACATATATACATATATACTTATATATTAAATATGCATTTATATACATATTAAATGACCAGCTGTTTTGCGTTGTAACCATGCTGTAATACAATGTATTGTAAAGGTAAAAGCGTTACATTATATGCTATGTAATGTACCGTGGTATAAAAGTCTGCATAGTAACGTCTGACATTCATGAAAAAACACCAAATTGGCTGAAAAGATTGTGTTCATTTGGTGAAAAATGATGATATTATGATTATTAAACAGAGTTTATCACTGTAGGTCTAAAGGATACAGTTTGCTCTTCAGTTGAGGTGCACCCTGCTTTCCTGCATTATACTACTTAAAATGTTTCCATTGCCCTTGCTTCCCTAGGCCTCCTGACTTGTGTTCCTAGCGACCTCTTCTAATTTCTGATGTATATTTATTTGTTAATTGTCTTAAGAAGCATGAACTCCATCCAACCTGGTTTCAGAGCACTGCACAGTAAAAAGGGTGAAGCACCAGGTATAAAGTCAATACAAACTTTGAAAAGTAGCACAAGAACATATAGTTCCACAGTAAAACAAATTGGTCACAGTAATTGATAAAGTAGAGAACATTACAATGCCCAACATGTAAGAATAAATAATGAAAATTACTGAGAAATGTGTGTTACCAACAATAAGCTGTACATGTTCTTCGCCATCAGAAATTAATTGATTTCATTAAATTAATTAAATTAGGTGAATCATTATTAAATACCATAGATTAGCATACAACATGTTGGTCTTGCAAATTAGAGACAAAAATGAGTAAGAATGAAATTTGTAGATCCAATGAGATAATGGTTAAAGGGCTGGCACTGAAAAAGTGACACAATCAGGTGTGGTGGTGTTATTGAGCAAAACGCTAGATGGAATTAAGGAAGTTTTAAGAAGAATCTGAGAATTTGTTTTCCAAATCCAGGTGTTTCTCCAGGAGACAGTTCTTTAAGAGGGATTTGAAGCTCGGAAAGAAGAGGGTTTTAATGTGCAGAGGGAGGCAGTTTCAAATTCTGGGAGCATTTCCAGATAAGGATCTGTTATGTGTGGGAATTGTCCTGAAACATGAAGTGGGAAGAGATTTGTCTTTACAGCAGAGATAGCAAGATCCTATGACCCTCTACATCAATTGCTTCCACTCTCCTATGCTTCTCTTTCCTTCAGACCATTTTTCCCCTAAGGGTTTCCCCTCAGTTTACTATTTTCCCCACCCTCTCTTCCGCTCCCCCACCCTTGTCAGGTAACTACCCACACCGCTTTAAATCCACTGTCAATCGTGCTTACATATCATCTGCCATACCACTCACTTCACTCCTCCCCTCTGATGTCTTACCTATAACCAGTCACAGCTGCTCGAGGGAGTGCTGCGGGGTGGTGGGGCAGGGCGGGGGAGGGGCAGGGTGAGGGGTTAGTAAACTCTGGCATACAGCAGAACCGAGTAAAATCCATAAATAAATAAAACAAATGATATTGCACGTGCTGCAACCCAATCGGCGGTGCAGCGCGTGCAATGTAATTTGTTTTATTCATTTATGTATGTATTTAACTCAGTTTGGTCGTATGCCGGAGTTTACTACCCCCCACCCTGCCCCTCCCCTCCCCTCCCCCTCCCTACCACCCGCAGCACTCCCTCGAGGAGCCGCGACTGCCTATAAAGCTTTTACATTCAACTACCACTCTTTTCTCTATCACCTCCTTTATGGCACTTCAGCACATATCAACATCCTGCTTCACTCCTCCTCTAACATAGTCTCCACTACCCTATTGCCAACCCAACAAAAAGAGAAAAATTCTATTTTTTTCTCACCTTTTTCTATCTGGCTGATCTTAGCTTCATCATTCTGTATTTCTCCTATCACCGCCCTCATCATACTGTATATCCCACCCTTCCTTGACTTCTAATATCTATCACTTGACCCCCCTCAATAGCCATCATTTTACCTCTCGTTCATCCACCTCACCTTACCATGTGAAGAATCTTGCAAACATCTTATACCGTGAGGGCATGCATTTCACTTCCACCACAAACCTCTCTTCACCCAAACTCGCCAGTCATGCTTTGCCACTGTCCAACCTCACTGATCCAAATCCCAAGAATTCAATTGTCTCCTCTTCAATGCTCATCTATGAACACGAATCACCAAAATGCTTATGATCTGATCTCAACTAATCTCCTGATCTCTTTTCATCAGTGAAATTGGAGTCAGTGATGATGCCTCTGCCATGAGGTCATACCCCTCGGATACATGTATGTGTCACAACAGTCTAAGCGCCAGGATACCCATTGGGTGACAGCCATTGCGCTATACAAGTATGCCAATACATACATACATATATAAACAAGATTCATGTCTAGCTTAGAAAAATGGGACGTGGCTTTACGTATGTTTGTGGAAAACACTTTAAACACCATTTGCTTTAAAGACTTTAGAATGAAGTGATGCAACACGTTTCTAGTATGCTGCTCTCCCTTTCCTTCTCCCAACTCATGAAGGTTCAAACACATGAAGATGGTCACACTGTACATGTAATTTTTCACAGAAACAGGATCTGTCACAATATTAGGAAATTGAACAACAATCAGGTCTGACTATCAATGCATCTTCCCCAGATGAGAGCGACCTGCTCAAGAACAAAGACAAACACAATGAATTACAGATAAACAAGAAAAGTGTCAGAGCTTGAAGATCCAGCACCAGAAGTAGCTAGGACAATGGCCTATTAATTCTTCACAAAATTTTTTTTTAGGAAAGGTAGGGAACAGAGCAAAAGGATAGCGAAGTGCATTTCTGACAACAGTAAGTCTTTCATCAAAACATTAGTATGTATGTGGCCATATTATCAATATAACAAACTTGGAAAAAGAAATATAACATTCTTAGTGATATCCCCAGAATAAACATGAACTACAGACAATGGAGAAGCTAAATCTGTCAGTGGTAAATCTCACCTGATCAAGCCATTTTTCCAATTAAATAATGGCAGAAGTTGATGAATTCTATGGCTGGCTCATTAACGGGTTCAACTGGAGAGCTCCACTTGCACTAGGCATAGAAAGAAGGCACACAAAGGGGTTAAAGAAAGTAGACCCCTTACATCACTTCCCAAAGATAAAATAACTCAAAACAGAAGTAGGTACTTTACAACGCCAATGGAGAAAATTACAAATGCATCTCAAATGCAAAAAGACTCTATTAGTCTGTGAAGGTCTCCAATTCAAAGTTCCCCTATAAAATTGCCCAGGGTACTCTCAGAATATTGCAATTCGGAGTGCACAGCCAAAAAAAAACACCACTCTTGCATACATTGTGTGATGGCATCACTAATATATTTGTCACCAGAAACAATGGACCTAAGATGACCCACACCAAACCTACTAACATAACAAACATAAGAAAATGGTAAATGCAGGCTCCCTTTAAACATCCCTTAGCAGCAAAATTCAAGGAACAGATTGTGGCATCTGAATATCTGTCGAGCCACTCCTGGTACATGCTTTCAAAGTCATTTTACTCAACACACCTGCTTTCATTACCGCAAAAAAACATACTCCGCAGCTCATTAGCCACAGGAACCTTCCTCTAGGACCTCAAGAGTTCTTTCTTCATACTGCTCATCCATAGACAAGAACATCATTCAATCAATTAGAGTACTTGTAAAGCTCGCTACTTACCCGTGAGGGTCTCAAGGCTCTGAGAGGAGGGGGTGCTGCTACTGCTCGAAGAGCCAGGTCTTGAGTAGTCTTCTGAAGGCGAGTAGGTCTTGGGTCTGCCGTAGGTGGATAGGGAGGGTGTTCCAGGTCTTGGTGGCGAGGTAGGAGAAGGATCTGCCAAAGGAGGTTGTTTGTTGGATGTGGGGAACAGTGGCGAGGGCGAGGCTGGTGGAGCCGAGCTGGCGGGTGGGGGTGTAGAAGCTGAGTCTGCTTTTCAGGTAGGCTGGTCCGGCGTTAAGTAGTGCGTTGTGTGCGTGGGTAAGGAGCGTGAAGGTGATCCTCTTGTCGATGGGGAGCCAGTGTAGGTCTCTCAGGTGGGGGGTGATGTGGCTGCGGCGGGGGATGTTGATGATCAGTCGGGCGGAGGCGTTTTGGATGCTTTGTAGTCATTGTAGGTGTTTGGCTGGGATTCCTGCATAGAGTGCATTGCCATAGTCCAGTCTGCTGCTGACGAGGGCCTGTGTCACCGTTCTTCTTGTTTCGGTTGGGATCCACTTGTAGATCCTGCGGAGCATGCCCAGGGTGTTGTAGCAGGAGGAGGAGACGGCATTGACCTGTTTAGACATGGAGAGGGAGGCGTTGAGGATGAATCCTAGGTTGTGTGCATGGTCGGTGGGTGTCAGTGCTGTTCCCAGTGTGGTCGGCCACCAGGAGTCGTCCCAGGCTGAGGGGGTGGGCTTGAGGATGAGTACCTCCGTCTTGTCCGAGTTCAACTTCAGACGGCTGTTCCTCATCCAGTCGGCGATGGCCTTCATTCCCTCGTGGAGGTTGGTTTTGGCGGTGTGCAGGTCCTTGGTGAGGGAGAGGATGAGCTGGGTGTCGTCAGCTTAGGAGATGATATTGAGGTCTTGTTGGCAGACCACTTGTGCGAGGGGGGCCATGTAGACGTTGAACAGCGTCGGGCTGAGGGATGAGCCCTGGGGGAACCCACAGATGATGTCGGTGGCCTTTGATCGGAAGGCGGGAGGCGGACGCTCTGGGTTCTGCCGGAGAGGAAGGACGTGGTCCAGTCAAGGGCCTCCTCTTGGATTCCGGCTTCTAGGAGGCGTGTCTTTAGAGTGCAATGGCAGACCGTGTCGAAGGCGGCTGACAGGTCCAGGAGGATGAGGGCTGATGTTTCGTTGTTGTCTAGTTGGTACTTGGCACCTGATGTCGTCTGTGGCAGGCAATGAGGGCTGTCTTGGTGCTGTGGTTTCGTCTGTACCCCGACTGGGATGGGTCCAAGATGTTGTTGTCTTCCAGGTGGCGGGCCAGTTGCATGTTGACGATTTTCTCGTTGACCTTCGCTAGGAACGGGAACAGGGAGATGGGCCAGAAGTTCTTGAGGTCCTTGGGGTCCGCCTTGGGCTTCTTGAGGAGGGGGATGATTTCTGTGTGTTTCCAGCTTTCCGGGAATGTTGCTGTTTCGAATGGGAATGTTGATGACCTTCCGTAGATGGGGTGCGATAGCAGCGTCTGCTTTGTTGAATACGTGGTGTGGGCACGGGTCTGACGGCGATCCTGAGTGGATGGAGTTAATGACCTTGCATGTCTCGTTGTCGTTGATGTTGGACCAGGAGGTGAGGCGATTGGCACTGGTGGTGTTCACAGGGGAGGTGGGGTCTGGCGTAGTCTGGGCGGTCATGGTGTTGAAGCTGTCATGGATGTCAGGGATCTTGCGGTGGAAGAAGATGGCCAGTGAGTTGCACAGTTCTTGTGAGGGCGGCATGTCTTTGGCGTTGGCGCTGTGGTTGGAGAGTTTCTTTACGATGCTGAAAAGCTCTCTGCTGTTGTGTGCGTTGTTATCCAGGCGGTCTTTGAGGGAGGATCTCTTAACTAATCTGATGAGGTGGTGATGTCTGCGGGTGGGGTCCTTGTAAGCTGCGTGGTTGTCTGGAGTGCGATCGTGGAGCCATATCTTCTCCAGTTTCCGGCATGCGGGTTTGGAGGTCTGCAGCTCATCGGTGAATCAGGTGGCTCTCTTGCTGCCATGGTTGTTGGAGGGTTTCTTGAGTGGGACGAGGGTGTTGGCGCAGACGTTGATCCACTGTCTGAGGTTGCGGGCTGCGGTGCCTGGGTTGGTGAGGTCGGTGGGTGGGTTTTGGGCGAGGGTGGTGATCAGCTGGTCTTCGGTGACTTTGCTCCAGCAGCGGTGAGGTAGCTGTTGGGTGCGGTGGTGCGTGGTTGGTTTATTGAAGGTGAAATGGATGCAGCGGTGATCGGTCCAGTGGAGTTCGGTGGTGTGGTCGAAGGTGACGTGGGTGCCTGTGGAGAAGACGGGGTCCAGCGTGTGACCAGCGGCGTGGGTGTGTGCGGTGATGAGTTGTCTGAGGCGGAGGTTGGTGAGGTTGTCGATCAGGGGGGCGGAGTTGGCCTTGTTGTTGTTCTCAAGGTGGAAATTCAGGTCCCCGAGGAGGATGTAGTCCGTGGAGGCGAGTACATGGGTGCTGGCGAGGTCGGCGATGGAGTCGCTGAATTGAGCTTGGGGGTCCGGAGGATCTGTAGATGAGTGTTTTCTCTGAGGATGGTGTTGGGGTCGGTGTGGATCCGGAAGTGCAGGTGTTCGGCGGTGCAGGGGGTGTCCTCTGGGGGGGTGGCGACCTTGAGGGTGGACTTGTGGCCGATGGCTATTCCTCCTCCGATTCCGTTGGCGTGATCCAATTTCATCAAATCCTGCCAACTTCAGACAGATCTCGAATGGCCCATTCCTACAAAACAATTAATTAGGGTGTGGCACACACAGGACTGTGTTTGTGGATTACTTATGACCATGATTTCTCTGTTGCAGAGCAAAGATGATCAATATCTGATAGGCATATTCCAAAAGTAAGCACAGGTCTAATTTTCAATTATGCTTATTCATAATAAAGGTGATGGGGATTGATGGTTATTTAGGTAACTCAAAGTGCCAAAGTTGTGGACCCCAAGATACAATTCTTAGATGCAGCAACTCATAATGTAGAGCAATTATAAAATAAAAGTGGTGCTCAAATGCTGCCATCTCCACAGTGAGCACTTTGAAGTTTCTGTTTGGATACATGTTGGATTCAAAGAGTGTCAACAACAGAAATGACGTCAAATACGCAACAAAGTAAAGATGTGCAGTAAGAACTGTACAAACAGACTTCATGGCAGCCCAGATTAACCACTCTCAATTAATTGGGAACTAATCTGCATGAATTATGATATTTCCATTTATGCATGAAATATGTTTTTTCCATTCAATAAAGGAACTTCAGTACAAACAGCTATACGATTTGAGTAAACCAAGTATCCCTGATTTTCCGTCCAATGTTCAGTACCATCAGTGATGGCTGGCTTATTCTAGGGTGGTAGGGTGGGGGTGGCAAAAAAAATCACTTACCTTTGCAGCAGACGTCCGCCTCCCTCGGGTGTCTCCCAGCAAGCTCCTGATGCAAGAAACTGCACTTCCCAATCCTGACGCTGCTCTCACAGCATGAAAACAGTGCCAGGATGGGATAGAGCAGGCTCTCCCAGGGCTTATAAGAGCACTGGAGGCCTGTGCTTTTCCTAACCCAGATGTTTAAGACAGCTAGGTTAGAGAACTTTAAAATGCACATGTCTGGCTGGACGTTCCAAGATGGCCGGCCAAAGAGACATGCATATTTTAAAGCTGACAGCTCCCTGCTGTTGCCACTCGGCAGGACTGGCCCCACCCTGTTCTGGCACTTAGTTCTGGACAGGTTGCTGAAAAATAAAATGGTAATAAATAAGCTTTATTACCACTATATTTATCAGCTATGGGGCTTGTAGGGTGACACTTCTTCATTCTAATGGAGGAGCTGCCCCTGAACACCATTAGCTTTCTTCCATCACTCCTCGATTTGTTGGAGCTGTACACACAAACTTGCACTTTGTAATTTAGCCAAGATGACCAAGACCAACTACAAAGAAGCCTGAGGGCTTTATTTAAAGCTTGAAAGAACTGAAAAACTTCTCATTTCTGGAGCCCGACCTAGAACCCACTAGCTGAATTTTCTCCACAGTGCTCGCCCTACAATGGAATAAATTAAGCAGAGCATTTTCATTTGTATTTAGCATTGCTTCTAGACTTTGGAGGGGTATTAGTTCCCTCCAAACTCTGAATGAGGCCTTTTGAATGATGCCTTTTGGATGCAAAGAACATTGATGCACTTACACTATATTCTTATTTACAAACAATGTACCTTTTAGACTAGGCACAACATCATATTGTGCTAGACATGTTTTTCACGGTTCCCCAAGGGGAGGGTTCTGGATATTTTTTGACAATCAGATATTACACATGGAAAAAAGGAAAAAAAACATCTGAATGATCAATTACTTCCTGTTGTATTCTATCAACAAAATATTTGAGTTATGTTTTCAGGAACAATGCATATATCACTCATAGAGTCTGATCTAGAGTTTGGAGGACAGTGTACTTAGCCGCAAATGTGATGGAGTACACTGTTCTCCAAACCCTCTGTCCACTCACCTCATATAGAGGTGAATGGACATTAGGTTTGCAGTAGATGGAGCCCCCAGTGGCTCTCTTCACTGAAAACTTCCTCCAATGGCCCGACAGAGTAATGGCTGATGGAGGAAAGACATCTACCGTCCACCTTTTTTAGGGTGGATTGTGTAATGTTTTTTTTTTTCTATCTGCCACTGTTAGGAAAAATCTAGTGGTGAGGAACTGAAAAAGTAACACAATAAAAGAAACCGCCATGGCAGCAGTTCCTTTCAGTGTACAAGGGTGACCACTGGGCCAGTGGTCATCTCTAAATCTGGAAAACTGTAGTCTGTCTGGGTAAGTGAGCTAATGTCCTCAGCTACCCTGAGGGATGGAGTATATTTCATCAAACCTTAAATCAGGTCCATATTTTATATGAATAGTATGTGCCTATTTACTTAACAAAATATATGAACACTATAAAAGAACTCTCAAACAGTTTACATAGTTTGACGATTGTATAATGAATGTACAAATGCTGTTCTGATTGGTTATGCACACATATACAGTCACCCATTAACCCTTGACATACCACAGACAGTTATGCATGAATGCTATACTTACAACAAAGATGTGTGGTATATGAAAGGTGCCTGGTTACAGATACACAAATGCCACGTGTGAAGGCACATTAAATTATATATTTCAACAGGTATGCCATGTAATAAGCCCCACAGACCTATGACTAGCTTCCTTGAGCTGCAATAGACCCGGCCCTCAGACCCAGTTCAGAGATAAGCTCATTATGAACCTGAAACTGCTCTATGTTTGGCTTCTTCACAGACCGCACCATGGTGGAAGTAGTTTAGCACCTAATAAGGATCCAACAGTGTAGACTCTAGACCCGGGCAAGATCTGTTGTGAGCATGCTTGAGAGGTTCAGTACATGTCTAAGGGACCTGATGAAAACGGATGTAACACAGGCCCATAGAGGCCCTGTGTTGCACCCACTGATTCAGCCCCAGGTCCACAGACATCTGTGAGATATTTTTAGAAATGGGGGTCTCTAGTTGGCAGTGCTATATGCTCTGTCCAAGTAGGGACCCTTCCTTCTAGTCAGGGTAAGGGGATCACACCCCTTGGTAGCTTGGCACAAGCAGTGAGGACTATCTCAGAGGCAACGAGTAAAGTATTTTTACATAACACACACAGTAACACAGTGAGACAACTACAAATGGACACCACACAAGGGTAGAAAAATAATCAATCTTTTGCTAAAAAAAAACAAGACCAAAACAACAAACATCCAACATACATAACTCAAAGTATTGCTTTTTAAAGATTTAAGCAAATTCTGTCAATAGGATTCTATAGATATGTTAATTTTAGCACAAAGTACCTTTGATGTGTCAAAATCCATAAGGAAAAACAGCTGCAGAGGAGGGAAGCATCGTAAAACACAGCAATGCTTTGGTTCATTAGTCCCTGGAGAAGTGATGCGTCAGTTTTGCTGCACGCAGGAGAAGTGTTGCGTTGGTTCCGGACTATAAGGAAAAGCATTGCACAGAAATCTGAAGATGGTTCTGTCTGAGGGCGCTGAAGTGGAAAACATGCCACTCAGGTGTGATTGGTGGAAATACAGGTGCCCTAGTAGTTGATGAGGCAGTGGCAAAACAGGTGCTGCGTCGATTCTTCCAGCTACGGATCAGTGATGCGTTGATTCTTTCAGCTGCGCAGCAGGGCCAGAGACGAAGTCAGTGTGGTAATCTCGGACGTTGGAGACATGGTGTGCTGGACTCAGGCTGTGGTGGTTCCTCAGGCCATGAACAGGCAATGCATCAATGTCTTCAGCTACACATCAGCGGGGCATGGACATTTCTCCCCCTGCATGGAGGTCGCGCAGTGGAAAAACAGTCACTGGAACGGCGATGTGTCGATTTTGCAGTCTTTTGCAGCAGGAACAACCTCCAAGGGCCCAGAACTGGAATTGGCACCACTTGGCAGGTCAGAACTCTCAGCAGTGGAGATCAGGAATGCTGCAGGTGAAGTCTTTGATGGCCCTGAGTCTTCCAACATGAGGCAAGTACACACAAGCCCTCAGAGAACCATGGAAAAGCAGGATACAAGAAAGCAAAGTTCAGTTCTTTCACTACCCACAGACAGAAAGAGCAACTGCAGGCCAACCCAGCAAAGCAACACACAGCAAAGGGAAGTATTCCTCCTGACAACTCTTTTTGGTAGAGACCTCAATCCAGAAGTATTCTAAAGATGTAGGGTAATAGGTTCAATACTTATGCTTCTTTTGGTCTTTGAAGTAAGCATACTTCAAAGGCAAGTCGTTGTTGTGCACAAGATCCTGCCTTGCCCTGCCTTAGCTCCAGACACTCTGCATGGCGGGGGAGACAGCATTGTAAGGGACCAGGCACAGCCCTATTCAGGTGTCAATGACAACTCCTCCCACCACTCTAGTTCAGGAAGGTCCATCAGCCTGGTGATGGACCACCAGGATATGCAGGACACACCGCAGCTCCCTTTGTGTGACTGTCTAGAGTGAATGTACAAACAACCTAGCTGTCAGTGTAAACCCCACATTGATTGTACAGGCACAGGATGGTAAAGCAAGAAAATGCTCACTTCTAAATGTGGCATTTTCAAACACACAATTTAAAAATCACCTTTCCTAATGGATGTGTTTTTACATTCTGAGCTCAAAGAGCCCTAACTCCAAGTCTCTAACTTTTACCAATTGTAAGTTACACTTGTAAGATGTTACAAGCCAGCTACAATAATAACCATTGGGAGAGCTAGTACTTGCAATAGTGAAAATCGAATTTGGCAGTATTTCACCAGCAGGACATGCAAAACACACCAGTACATGTCCTACATTTGACATTCACTGCACCAGTGGTGACCTTGCTGCCGGTCCCGTGATTGCAATGCAGCGTTGTGATTGGTAAGCACCCAGACTCCCCTGACCAATCTCAACAATGCAATGCAGTGTTGTGATTGGTCTGAGTACCTTGACAGGGTGCTCAGCCAGGAGCTAGAGGGGTTGGCATGTACTTCATGCAAGCTCTAATGTAGCCTGCATGGAGCATAGGGAACGTGCGCATGGCTGGTTTAGAGGCCTGACCAGTCATTGCACACTTAGGAGTGGGCAAACCACTCCTGCCCTTCCCTATTCAGAGAGCAAAGCTGCCCGCCCACCTACCTGCCCACCAAGCAGCACGAAGCATTAAATGATAATAACGCAAAGTTGTTATAATTTTATGTTTTGTGCTTTGCACTGCTCAAAAGCAGTGGGGCGACGCTCCTTCACCATAGCGGAGGAGCCCCTACTGCGCTGCACCCTGCCCATGGGGGTAACTTGGGCCTACCTTAGGGGTGCCTTACATGTAGTAAAAGGGAAGAGTTGGGCCTGGCAAGTGTGTGCACTTGATAGGTTAACATAGCAGTTTAAAACTGCACTTTCAGACACTGCAGAGGCAGGCCTCAGTCAGGTTTGCAGGGCTACTCATCTGGGTGGCACAATCAGTGCTGCAGGCCCACTAGTAGCATTTAATTTACAGGCCCTGGGCACACATAATGTACTTTACTAGAGACCAGTAAATCATATACGCCAATCATGGATAACAAATCATATCACAATTTACACAGACAGCATATGAACTTTAGTACTGATCAGCAGTGGTAAAGTGCCCAGAGTACATAAAACAGCAAAAACAAAGTCCAGCATAACATAAAAAATACAGCAGTTAGAGGCAAAAAAAACAGGGAACCACACTAAGGATTCCAGGTGTAACGGATATGAAACAATACGGGGCTCCTCGCCACATTCTTCAGGGGTACCATTGTTTTGTGTTACACAAACTGCAGGCAAAACTTCTGCTAAAATTTGTTATATTCAACTTTAATTTATTTTTGCAAAACAGGCAATTTACTGGGAGGAAAATGCTTTTTCTTCAGCGGTTTCACTTAATAAGAAATACGTGGGAGGAGTCAGCAGTGGGGGAGGAGGAGGTCGCCAATGGACTGAATTTCCACACATGGAGGCAGTGAGACGTCAGCAAGTTTCGTCCCTGTCTGAAGGGTCTCCTGTCTACAAGGCCCCCCACAACAGGAGTGAAATGCTACCTCTGAAAAAAAATTCTGCTGCACAGAAATATTTAAAGGTAGGGGTAACTTTGGCAATTGTCCACCTTCCAATCAGACCCCAGGTAAAAATACTGGGACACTATAATAGTAACAGTGGTGATGAGATAAAATATATGCTTTTGAAACCGTGAAATCTTTACAGAATGACCTAGGAAAATGAACCCCTGCATTCTCAGGCATCTCACCTATCTCTCTCCATCATCTCTAACTCCCTTGTCACTCACCTCACTTTACCTTTCCCTTCTCTTGTCTAGGGCTACTCACCTGTTCTCTTCTCAGCAGAGTCGGAGGTCACTGTCTAGCCGGAGAAGTGCACATATCGAGAGGGAAGAGGAAAGAGACCAGGGAGAGGAAGAGAACTACTAGGAACTCATCGCCTGTCATCTGATGGAATGGTAAATATTCACTCTGCTTCGACTACATTTTCATAGTTACAGCTTGTTGAAGGAGATGTATTTTGTCATTATGAATAGTTGGAAATTAAAATGCTAAGTGTATATGGCAGATAATAAAGATGATGCAGTAATGCACTAAACATCCACCAAGTCCCCATGACAGAACACAAGACAACGAAACGTGTAATCCAAGTGCAAAACAGAAAAGGCATTATTAATGCTTGGTCAAGCTGCCCATCAAAATCGGATCCAAGTCTGCCAATATGACGAGAGATAGTGTTGCTGCTTCATGTGATTCTTCTATGGCAGCAGCTTATCACAACCCTCACTATTGACTTACAACCTGATTGACAATGTGTGTGTGTTTGTCTCTGTTTTCCATGCAATGTATGGCCTCTTTTCAATAGAGCTGCACAGCACTGATGATACAACGGAAGAGTCCATTTAGAACAGGGATGACCAGCATAAGTCCAGGAGGGCCGAATGCATGCCCGATTTTCAGGACAAATACTGACTATCTAAATGATCTACATTTAGATTCATTGGATTTACAGGTGTCATCATATGTAGTTTAACCCCTTGCCTGCTGATGACGAGCACAGCTCATCATGAGGCACGGTGGAGCTGTGCTCATGACGAGCTGGGCTCGTCATAACGGCCGCGCCACTCCCCCGCGTATCGAATTCCACACCTGTGCGGACGTTCTACGGGAGTGGGCGGAGTCATGATGATCCAGCTCGGCATGAGCACAGCTGGACTGTGCTTCATGACGAGCTGGGCGCGTCAAGAGCACCGCGGCGCCTTGCGCGGCCCTGCTCCCCCCCCCCGCCGCACAGGAGGGGAATTACCCCCGCGGTTAAGGGGTTAAGAAGATGGGAAAAGCTAGCAGGCAATGTTTATTACAGTGGCGAAGTCTGTCTCTTTAATACAACATGCAGCAGGAGCGAATAAGGATGCCTGCACCATGGGGGTATACAAATTTGTTCTAGGAAGGTTGGGTCCATGCCTGATTTTCAGGATGTCTACCTTAGCTTAACTTTACTCTTTTACATAGGCAGGGTTATCCTGGACATTTTTAATACCTCTGTTTTTTTCTGGGTTAACATTAGACACATTGCTAAAGCAGGGGATTGAAGTCTAGACACACAATTGTGGCAACCCAATGTTTTTTCCTAAATGAAGATGTGAAAGAAGAGGCAGCTTAATGGCTATCTGTAACTTTTAAACTCAAGTTTCCACATATCACCAGAAGAGGAGATTATTGTACTTTGAAGCTTATGAACCATGGATTTTATAGGGTGGGACAGCTAGTTCCTTTTGGTGAGGGCCCTATCCAGACCACTCAGATAAACTTCAGAGGAAAGTGCTGATGGACATCAAATGTTTTCCATTTCCGAAAAAGACATGTCCTCTTGTAAGAGACCAGCCCTTAGCAAGTGACTCAAGCAAACAAAAGACTTGTCCTTAAATGCAGCTGGCAGGAGAAAGTACAAAGTGGATCTTTAACCGTCTGCAAAGCTGTTGTGCCCAACTTCTGGAACTCACAGCCTTCATTTGTGTGCAGTGGGGTTTGGGCAGGCCCAGCACTCAGCCCTGCCGTCAGCCAAGCCCTCAGCAAACGCCTTTTGATATGCACAGCAGGATCCGGGCAAAGAGACTGCCTGGTGGATAGCTCCAGTACGCAGCCTGCAGACATCATTCTTGTGTTTTCCACACCTCTACATCCATGCCCATTGTGTCATGGGATCAGAAAATATTTATGGTGGCTCACCCTGCCCATGAAATATATTTTTATACTATGAAAAACCTGTGAATCATAATTAATTCGTAAATCATCCTCAAAATGTTTTTGAATCCAACACCTAATTGTTGGCTTGTGGGTTTTCAAACCCACGCCTTAGATTTTTCACACCTTTGAGTAACATTCAGCACTTCCCATGGGTTGGTCAGCTCTGACTGGGACTAACCATGGGCGAAGCACTACGCTACGCTCGCGGAGTTTGCGAAGTTTGCGCAACTTCGCACTACGCGAGCTGCACGTAGCACAGTGCGAACACGCGTAGTGCAGCGTAGCGTAGTGCAGTGCTAATTTTTTAATTGTTCGCGGTCCAGAAAGTCATGTTCGCGACCGCGAGCAAGCAAAATGACAACCCGGCAAGATTCTCAACGCGGGAAGGTAAGGTTTCTCATTGTGAGGGGTTGCGCATGCTCGCAACCGCTCTCAATGAGA
Source organism: Lissotriton vulgaris (assembly GCF_964263255.1). Classification (NCBI taxonomy): domain Eukaryota; kingdom Metazoa; phylum Chordata; class Amphibia; order Caudata; family Salamandridae; genus Lissotriton; species Lissotriton vulgaris. Next base: position 646,555,656 of record NC_141700.1, on the reverse strand, counting down.
AACTACGAGTTCCCGTTGAGAAAACTGCCGCTCGAGTAATAATCTGCTCGAACAGCAGAAAACTGCAGCTCGCACTGTGCAAGATGCCGTTTTCAATGATTGCACAGTGCCGGATGCTTGTCCGCACTGTGCAATCATTGAAAACGCATCTTGCACAGTGCGAACATGCTACTACGCAGCTTGCGTAGTGCTACGTGAAGTTCGCGTAGTGCGAAGTGCACTTTACGTAGCTTCGCGTAGCGCTACTTCGCGAACTACGCCCACCCCTAACTGGGACCCCCATGGCTTTGTATTTTATTTCGACAGCACAAAAATCCCAAATGCAAAGATTTGGAAATGTTGGGAATTTCAAGAGGGTGGAAAAAACATTTTTAAGAGCCCTTCACCAGCCAAAATATTTAAAAATGTGATTGACAAGAGTCGTGAATCATGAATAAGAAGATCTAAAATTAAACAGCCTAAATATGCAAAAGTGTTAACCCATTACTATATATACAAGAGTGTTCACCCATCAAAGCCAATCCAGAAACTCTTAAAATGCTTATATCACACAAACTACTTAACAGATTTACACAAAACCACCAAAAACATGTTTTCTGAGTAAAGTTCTACTTTCATGCCAACTTTCATGTAGTTTGGGCTGTAAACACAAACTTTCCATTGGGTTATGCAATGGTAAACATCATCTTTTTACCCCCCACCCCTTAAATTTTTTATTCACTGCACAGATCTGCAAGCAAATTGACATGGAGGAGCTTAGTTGCTATATTTGTTGCAAATAATTCCACAGGGTGAAGTGGTAGAGGCAATCAAGAAATACCGTTTAAGGGAAAGTGTGGCTGAATCATACGACACAGTGCACCCCCCCATATTAGTAATAAATAGCTTATTACATTGTGCATATATGCTTGATGCCATGGCATCTTTGTTTTAAAAAGGATATTTAACCAAAATGAGGATGCATGGGCTTAAATTTGTGCAATATGATATAGTAATATTAAAGGGACGCTATGACCATTCGGAGAATTGTTTTCATGTGTAAGGTAATTGTCATATGAAATGTGTCAGGCAGAGAACAGGGATTTTCTCATGTCAAATTCACTCTACTGGGGTAATAAACTGCAATGTAATATTTGCAAGGTAGGAAAATTTTAATCGGTCTATTAGTACAGTTGCCCTAAATAACATGTTATTAAGCAACATTTATTTTCATTGCCAAGGCATATGCCATGTGTAGGAAAGTGAAGTAATTTTGTGGTCACAAAGTGTCCACTTAAAACCCAGTAGGATAAGGCCACCACCTGCTAGATGTCGCACAAATAAAATACAATAAACCTGTGCTCAGTCCCTCATAATGTGATACAAAGCAGTCAGGTTTAAAATCAACATGTAAAGCATTTAAGCAGTGCACCAACAGTGGAAAATGTCACATAAACCACAATAGAACTCCATTACTAATTTTATGAGTAAAACAAGCCCAAAATGACAACAAATTCATAAAGGGGAATTGGAGATGTGACTTTTTAAAGAATTTAAGTGAAAACGTGCTAAAAACCACATAAAAACTTAATGTAAGTCAAAGATCACAGTAGACTGGGACCAAGGTGCAATTTCAGGTCGACCACATGTCTGGGTTCAATAGACCAAGTGGATTGGTACCGATGAAAGTCTGGAAGTCAAAATGCTAAAAAATGTTTTTAATTCCCGCTTCAGAAAGGGACTTTTTGTCAAGTTTATGAAGAAAAATATTGAAATTTCTTCTAGCTCCCAATTTGTAATGGAAATGTGTTACTTTTTGAGCAGAAACATCGTTTCCACACGGGACACTGCCGAAACTGCAGGCACCGTCATGTAAACAAAGACTGAATACTTGAAGCAGGTTTGTCTTATTGACGCTCTGAAGCTGTGGATGTTTCTCACAGAATTTTTATTAAGTCCCAACTCAAAATGAAGCTTAATAGTTTTTCGGAGGTGCAGAGATTTCTTGCCTGGATGAAGCTGATATCCAGTCTGCTCCGATTCAGTGGAACTGCCAGTCATATGCTTTTTGCGGTGGGTACCACTGAAGCTCAGGAAAAGTTTTCAAAAGTTACCAAACTTTCTTCTGGTACACAAACACCCAGAGGAATATACTTCTAAGGCCCAAGGACCAGACGTGAAGGCACTTGGAGACAATCCAGGAGTCAGGAAGAGGCCAGCAGCAAAGTTGAGTCCCAGTACAGTAGCACTGTTCCACTTGATTGTTCACAGAAATGTCCTACTCAGCTTTTTTGTGTGTCTGGAGCCACCTAAGGGTACAGCCTTATGATCTTTGGAGATCTTTCTGACTTTGCATTTCAAGTGGAAAGGGGTCCAACCTCTTCGTGTCCTTTTTCCAAGTCACGGATCCCAATTGCAGCAGGTTCAATCCACCTGGTATACTTTCACAAGTCCAGCAGTCTTCTGAGGAAGACAGCATGAGGGTCAAGCTTTGTAGGGTTCACCTGCTTGTGGATTGCAGTCACCATAAGACACTCCTAGTCACTCTCTGACCAATGAAGTAAGTTTTCACAGGCCCTTTACTACATACTTTCTTAGTAGTTCCTATTTGCTTTATTGCAAACAAGCCCAAAATGCATTGTGTCAGAAAAAATCCAAGATGGCCAAAGTCTTCAGCCTCTCTAAACTTAGCCTATGAGAGCTGTAGGTTTACAGGAGGGGGTATTATGGAACTTGTCCTTCCCATATTATGGAACTTGTCCTCCCACATCTAACACTAAAATCCAGTATGAAGTCAACCCTGGACCCACAACATAAAAGGAGACAGAAGTGCAATAAAACAAAGCAAGGTCCTTCCGGGCAGAAGAATTGTGCCCTGGTCCTGATTGATGCCTTTCAAAGGCACAAATGTTTCACATGTTCCGCAGACATTCCAGTCATGCAGGATTTGGTACTGTTGTGCCAACAGAATGCCCCAACGTAATTATTGTGCTGGGCTCATATGGGTCATCCCTGCTCATTCAGGTCAGCCTGTCAATCAAAGTGGTCTATTGTGTGGCTCCTGGAAGCAATTTCACATCTTATTACAGACAGCTGCAAAATAAGGCCAATTAAACTACTGTGTCTCAAACAAGTAAATATAACTTTTCTGAAAGTTATATTTCCAACCTGGGTAGAAAAGAATTCAACTTTATCAAATAATTGGATTTTTTTAAAGTTATAAAAAGGTCTTAAACTTTTTTCTGTAGCTGTTTTCTACTGGATAAAATATACATATTAATTTACCAATAGTTCCCATAGAAACAGCTAAATACAATACAGTGAAATTAGCTTTTGGTGATCTATTGACTGTAAGTAAATACCAACTTTAATTTAGGCATTTACAACGTCTAAGTACTATTCACCCTACCTTATGGGCAATAATGTAATTTTAGGGGTGACTTATTTAGTATTTAGATTAAGGTTTTTAGGCCTGTAAAATAAACCATTTTACAGGTCTATCTGCAACCATGAAAGCTTACAGGCAGCAGAGGACCAGGCATCAATGGAAGACTGTGTTTTTTAAGGTTCACAAAATGGATGGCACAGTATAGTTCTTCACTCAGACATTTAATTTTAAATGCCATAAGTGTCGGTTTTTTACAATATATACAATGGCCTTGAAATATGCCAAACAGAAGTTTAAGGCAATTTTGACTTTGTTTTAGGGGTCAGAGCTCATACACTGGACACAGTATAGCTGTGTTCATGTGTTAGAATTCAAACTTACAAGCATGTAGCTCCCAAAAAAATCAAAAACTGCGGGTGACCTTCCAAAATGGGTTCAGCCTGAAACATCATATCTGTGGCCCCATAATAACACACCGGTCTGAGGTGGCAGAAATGGACTAGACGTCAAATTTGTTCTTTGGTTTGATGCAGAGAAAGAACTCAAAATAATAGTCATTTTCCTGAGCAGGTTTGACAATGGATCCAACTTAATTGGAAGGGTCCAACTTCCATATACGCATTTGACAGCAAGTATGAAAGGTGGATCATATCTGTCAGAGCGACTTAAAATAAGGAATGTCATTAGACAAGGCTACACACTTGTCTTCCATCTAGTTATTGAGAGCCACTTTCTCAAGAAACAATACAGATATGGAGTGGATACACACAAGAGAAGAAAAGTTTAAAAGACTAGTAAATGTAAATGACACTATGATAACATTTGAGAGCTACAAACATGAGTCAAACATGATTCAAACACTTTATAGACATGATTGCTATGTTTGTGGTATACTTGAAATGCAAGATAAATTGGGACAAGAGCCAAGAGCTGCCTTTAATGTGAGTTACATCTAAGGAGAACGTCAATGGATACTCCTTTTGGTGAATAGGGTAGAGTTGTAATTATCTGGTTAATAAAATGAATGCTTAGAAAATATTATAACTGATAGCGTTGGTTTATATAATGCCTTTAGTCAAGATTACTTATCACCTTGTAGACTAGTCCCCTTTTTTGCCAATGCACATATGGACCAATATATATTTGAAGTATATGAGGCACAGAGGTTGTTTAAGATATAAACAATATAGCTATATGCATCTATTAGAAATATTTCTGTTCAAAGGCTCAAGTTATGAGCTCCATTTATATGTTACTTGAATATTTCCTTAACACACGTAATATGGTGCCTGCAGTCAACATGCATTTGCGATCCGCAAGCTAGATCTTTTCCGTCAACTCACACAGGACCAGTGCCACCTGTTGCTGCCTGCATTACATTTTTCCAGCAGTGTCAAGACGTTTTCAGGTGAGCGTAAGCAATGTTGTGAAATAAGATGCTCACTTCCAGAAATCCACAATGAGCCACAAAGGCTTCACAGCAGCTTTATAAGGATAACCTGGCTGTTAACCAGATACAATCCGGGAACAGGAGCCAAAAGCAACAAGCAAACTGTCTTTGCTACCTCTTGACCAATTAAGTGCTTCTCGATGTGTTCTTTGATGGCTTTAGCTGGCAACTCTATTGCAATGAAATTATTTGCGGTCAACTAGTTTTCCTGTCCATAGTTGGACTATGAGAATGCCAGGACCTTGGTCCACATCAGGCCAATAAACCTCCGGTTAGGATAAGGCGATCCTCCACGTTAATGTGCTCGCTTCTTCTTTCTTCAAACTACTAGTGGACCCATATATGTTCAGTATGTCCCTTTTGCTGACTCACAAGAGTGTGATGATGCATGAGATTGCTGAATTCATATGTGTTGACAATACATGCACTCTCAATGTGATTATGAAAAACATCCTTGGCTGTTTTGTTGTAGAGCATGTATAAAGAATTTTGTTGTTATACAGGTCAGAAGAGACCCAAGTGTGCCTGGTTTAATGTGGCCGTACTTGTCCATGTCATTTATTAATATGTTTGTTTGTGTTGAATTTCTCTGGAGGGACTGATTTGGATTAAGACTAATCCTTAATAGGTCCTGATGAATGCCAATGACCTAAATAGGCTATATTGCAGAAACATGTTGAACGCTTTTTAACAACGGACTTCAAGGATTTTTACTTCCCACAAGTCCCCTCTCTTGTTTTTTAACATTACTGCAGCTAGTAAAATGGAAATCATTAAGTCTCTATAATCTACCGTCAGGAAATTTTAAACCACCAACTACGTCTTGTCTAATAAGATCTTATGGCACCACATTTTAGTGCAAACTTCGATCTAAAAAAAATCTGTGAAAAAACACCTTAAGGGGGAGCTCATTGGGAATGGCACATTCCACCCAATGTGACCGCACAACCTGAAGTATGCCACTTAGATGGTGAGGGTCCATGCATCCTAGAAAGAAGAACCTCAGGATCTTTAAACAAGTAACGTTAGTGAGTTCTCTTAAGTATATTTAATGGAATATCGCAGTTTTTGTTTATGTCTATTATTTATGGAGGATGTGTGACGGCATGTAGAAACCCTCCCCTCATTTTGGTTACACACTATTAGAAAACCCAGAATAACTATCTCTCTCCCAACATTTGCACCAGGGATTATGTCCGAAGATCCCTTATCTTCAGACTTGTGGGTAAAAAGACCTTTAGAATCAATGGAATTTGGGGAAGCAGTAACTGACAAAATCCTAGAATGTGCCTCAGCACAGTTTACAATATAGGCTAGATTCATGTTACAGGATGCAGAGAAAAGACACAATGTGGGGGGGGGGGTGGGCAGCAAAGGAAAGTTCCCTTTTACTCACTGCAACCACTAAAGTGCCCACAATCTTCAATAGCTTAGGACTTCTGGGCTACTACCGCATGGCTGCCCAGCTAGGTTTCCATTGTGTGGTCTGTCTGCAGTGCAGCAGCCGCAAATGCTGCGCTGCGTGAAAAGGAGAGAGAAGAGCGCCAAATGTACTAAAATATAGCACTCTCCTCCCCTTTCCCTAGTGCTGAAATCAGCTGCTGTGTGCCACAGAGACACCTTTGTACCATGGTGCAAGGATGTCTGCATGTCTAGCATAAGTCTTTTACTGGAAGGCTACCCTTCCAGTACAAAAAACAATGCAAAGACTGAATTAAACCATTTATCCTCTTTGTAGTTTACTGTACAGTGCAGCACACATATACTGTTGGAAAAGAAAGGAGAAATAAAGGCATTTCTCCATCCTTGTGCCTACTTCAAAAGGGTGCAGTTTTCTGATACTGAATCCTGTTTACTTTATTTAGTAAATTGAGTTTAGTGTCAGAATCCTTGGGTGGTTGCATGAGAATGCCCATGCTCCACCCATGGTATGCGCCCTTGGCGCTAAGTAATACAAAGCAGTGCTATGTGTGGCTTTGGGTCACTCTCATGTTATTTCCAGCGCTAAACAAGTTTAGCGCAGGAAAGTAAATCGGAAAAAAGATTTTGCACTGATTTGACTCGCTTTTGTGATGCAAACAAGGCCTACAATCTTAGTAAAGCCCCCCCCCCAAATATCCCTGAAATCGGGTGATTTAGAGTTTGCCCTATTAATTGATTGATTCATATGTATTCTCTTTGATTGTATGACTGCATATCAAACACAAAAATATTGTTATACAAGAATGTAGATAAAATATTAAAGACCAAAAGGTAAGTGCACGTAGAGTTAGTTTCCATTTCCTATTCCTAATACCAGATCTGTGTACCTTGACGATATATATATCGTCAAGGTACATACATGTGGAGTTAGGTACAGAAAATGTATACTCATTTGCCTTTTGATACTTTAATTTTGACATGTTGTCCTTGATATTTCCATACTACGATATTCAGGGGAAACAGCCTCTCTCGCCCTTTCTACATATCGCACTCTGTCAATCTCTCTGACTTGTTTCCTCTTTTTGGTCTCTCACAGACTCTCTCACACTCACGCATTTTTGCTATAACTCTTCTTTATACAAATCAGTATAGCCACTATAACACAAATAACAGTACCCAAAGGAATTATGTGGCATTTGATGACCAAATTATGCAGTAGAGTTTTGTGCAATGAAAAGACTAGGTATGTGGCAAAATTTGGCATAATGTGGCACATTATGTGGCTGTATTATTTCAGCATTTTGTCATTATTGCATTTGTTAATAGTGTCTCTGCAAAGATTGTTTCTCATTAGTAGCTTAGCAAAACAGACAAGATGATGGACGGAATGTTGCACAATGGCAAAACATTCACCCCCAGTCACAGATCTGGTTTTAATCCATCTTTATTTTGCTCACCAAGCCACCCCGGTTCAGACATGGCCATATGCAAATCAGTCTTGACCCTGTGCCTCATGGGAACAGTCCGGACCGAACTGCCAAGCCTTGTCTTACCTGGACCGGAATCAAGCATCCTAGGACCGGTTTCTGGCTATCAGCATTCATCAGCCAGGATAGCTTGACTCCAGTGGCTTAGTGAGCACGGGACCCATGTCTGGGCATACCCTTCCCACATAGGGTGAACAGCAAGACACACAAGATGATGGACGGAATGTTGCACAATTGCAAAACATTCATCCCCAGTCACAGATCTGGGTTTAATCCATCGTTATTTTGCTCACCAAGCCACCCCAGTTCAGACATGGCCATATGCAAATCAGTCTTGACCCTGTGCCTCATGGGAACAGTCCAGACCGAACTGCCAAGCCATGTCTTCCCTGGACCGGAATTAAGCATCATTAGTAGCTTGCCAACAACTGAATATAGCAACTGAAAGATGATAAGCAAACGTTTGCAGATTGTCTGCTACTGCCCTGCCCCACTTCTGATGATGTTTATTAGTAACTATTTACCCGTTTGACCTAGAAACAATTCTTTTTTTTATTGAAGTATGAAGTTATGCAGCAGATGAAGGATTATATTACATGTCCAATAAAGTTATTGTTATGTAGAAAAAGCTTTCGCCACAGAATGGCACATTTCTAGAGTCCCTGCAAATAGTCTCAAAACAAAACAACCAAAATGGTCCACCTTTCTCTTTAGATACAGAGATATGCAAATAAAAACACATGTAGTTGAGCATACAACCAGAATATTTACTGCCTACTAAGATGTGACTAAGGTGCATATTTGGCTTCTGGAGAAGGAGACATCTAGGGCAGAGACTCTGCATGCCAGATATCTGCTGTTGGTCCAGAAGCAGGACCTCGTGCCGAGCAGGCCCATATCTTGAGGTTTACAAGCACGCAGTGCAGGACGTGCCCGGGTGTGTGCCTGGACAAAGACCAGGCCAAGAGCTGACCCATCTGCGGCCATCAGGGCCCGAAAGAGGCTGGGCCACCCCTTTTGGCTCTGATTCTTAAATCCACTTTGGCCACCTGCACAACTTTAAGGTAGGCCTTATCCCGAAAAGAGAGAAAAGGTAACCTATCTGCCCCAAAGACTTCTATCTCTAATGGACCTCACTACTGTAATGGGAGTGATATCATCTGAACTTGAAAAACTGGAGGAAAGGATTGACACTCAACAGGAGCAACCCCACAATCCCTTTTGGGAACCACAGATTATTGTCCTTCAGGTAGGCGTGGGCGGAAAATCCGTTCCGCTCGCGGATTTTGCGGATTTTCGGGAAATCCGCAATCCGCGAGATTTGCGAATTTCCCGCAAAATCCGCAAATCCGCGAGCAGCGGATTTTGCTCGCACTGCTCGCACTGTTCGCGTGAGTTCGCGCCCCGCGAATAAGTGCAAAATTGCAGAAATACGATCTTGGCAAAACTGAAAGTAACTACTTACCAGGTTCAAAAGTTCAGGCACATCATTAGTAGCCATTTCCTGTAGTGCTTCCTGAGGGGCCCCTCCAGAGTTCAGTTGCCAGTTGAAACTATTATGTGACCCTGCTCTGAACCTCAGAATAGTTACACATATGCCACAAAGGTCCTGAATTACAGCTAAGGGAGACAAGCAGGAGCCAGGCTGGAAGTTAAAATCCATTAATCAGCCCCTAATTCATTATTGTCAGTTGGGGCAGGGCAGGTGTTGTAACTAATTTTGCAACAATGAAAGCACTTAGCAAGTGCAAAAGATCACTAATCAGGGCGCACTAAGGAAGCAGGTGCCAGCTAAAAAAATATTCTGTGACACATTAATCAGCCCCAAATTAATTCAGGTCACTTGAGGCAGGGAAGGTGTGCTTTGCTTTGCCGAAAATAATGTACACTGGACAACCAGAGGGTGTAGTGATGAAACAGAGGGTGGCATGGGTGGGCCAGAGGGTGGCATGAGTAGTCAGAGAGTGGCAGTGGTGACAGAGAGTGGCAGTGATGAAGAAGAGTGTCCCAAACAGGCTGGACACGTAGAAACAACAAGTTCGCAAAACTTGCGACCCGACAGGTAAGTTCGCAAATTGCGAAATTGTAAAAACCCTCGCGAACTGGCAGAAACACGGGCGAACACAAAAAAAAAAAAAATCCGCAAATTCGCGGGAATTCGCGGATTTTGCGGATTGCGAATCCGCAAATCCGTAAAATTCGCGGATTGCCAATCCGCAAAATCCGCTCATGCTTACCTTCAGGTGAATCAACAGAATCCTCAAAATAGTGGTTTAAAAAGCTATCCAGGGGAAAGGTTGGGGACAAAAAAGCTTAGTAATCCCAAATCCTTTACCTCATGTATCATACTGAAGAATGAGGATGATCATGTGGATAATATCTCGATCCTAGCAATCCCACATCCTTTAAAAATGAAGAGATGGGAGGTTAAGGCCAGAGCACCCTGAAAGTCAACACCCGCACAATGCCTGCTTGGTATGGCTACAAGGAATCGAAGCCTTCATGACGAACAATTCCCAGAAGGAGGCTTGGAGAATAACTACAGAAATGAGGTACAAAGGATACTCAAAATTATGTTTTGGAAGTTTGTAGCCAATTGTTGATGAAAACAGAATCTTTAATAAGTGATTTTTGCACTAAAATAGAACTAATATTATGGCCCTGCTGAGACAATCTCTGGCACATGTGAATTTACTACCTACAGCTACTGACTATAAACATAGGAGTGACGCTGGTAGTACACAACAATTGGAAAATATAGATCCTGTAACTATAGTCAAGGGCCCTGCTGGCAGAAATACAATACTTTAAATACAGAAAACACCCATAATTGTTCTAAAGCTAGGTGGTGGGTGCCATAAAACTGGTGCAAAAAAAAAGGGACCTGACTTAACTCCCCAATATTTAGGGGTGGAAAATGCGAAATATCGCACCTGTAAAGAGACTTTGCAACTACCACTCAATTGTACTCTCTATGTGATTGTGCTAGAAGCTGTGACACGAGTAACAAATTGGTCAAATGAGGATGGCCTGAATTTAAAACCTAAGACTGCTCAATGGTTAAGGACCAAAGCAGGTTATCATGATAGATTGTATAATAAGATCCTCTTAACCCGTCGAGTCGGATGAGTCGGACAAACTAGTAAGAAATTAAAAGGAGATTGTGTTGTGACAACTGTTGGGAATCCAATGCTTGTTAAACATCTACTACAGCGTCTTAATTATCTGGAAAAAAGATTGAATCGGTGCACATACCCTCTGTTTCATCTCTAGACCAAATCATTTCTCAATGAACACCTGTATAAATTACGGGAGGGATTCAAGACCGCAAGCTGGAATGTGGGATTACTATAATGTTTCTGTCAGAAACCGTTTGAGCCAATTGAAATGTTAGATATGAATGACTACTATCCCATTGTTCCGTTGCCGACCGGCCCAACACCGCAGGAGTGAAGAACGTCCCAATCCTCTACCCTCACCGTGACCCCCAACACCCGCAATCAAAATGGATGGTGGAGAACACGACACCGGGAGAAGGTGGGCAACAAAACAAGGGAACCCAAGGTCTTGGGGAACACAACTCGTCTCCTCTGGCTTCTTGGCAGCTGACAGCTTGACTCAGACAAGACCGCTAAAATGAAAGAAGGGGACAAGATTAAACACACCCCTGTTACTATGACCAGTGCCAAGTACACACGCAAACCACCGACCTCCCTGCTTACCCCGGATAACAAACGGGTGCAGCTTGATACGAAACAGGACTTTATCCACTGCAATCGTATTGGTTGTTACTTTGCGTAACCCCAGACCAACCACGCCCCCTCGTGAAACACCGAGAATGACTAAGGGGGTGGAAGTCACAATTCTTTGGACGAAAAAAGGGACAGGGGAAAATGGTATCACGGGAATATGAAAGATACCTAAAAAACCCCTGCAATCTAAAAAAGAACACGAAGGTAGCACAAAAACGGCCGTTATTCAGCTCCTTCGTGAAACCACCCAAACAATGCGCAAAACAAGATGGTTAGGATAGAAAAAGGGGATGATTACGGGACGATACAACTCAAGGAAACGCAGCCGTGAATCCTGGAACGTCACCAAGGATCAAAAACAGGTCCCAATAAAAAGGGTTCAGAAATACCCAAGGGAATAGGAAAACAGGGGGGGGGCATGGCAGGGAAAAAAGGGGATCAAAATCCAGCACTAGAAAAGACCGCTGGAAGGGAGCTCGAAGGAAGGGAAACAAGGTAGAAACACAGGAACAGGAATCACTCGGCAAGGGACCAATAACGAAACCAAGCCCCTGTTTCCTGTTGGCAGCCCCCTTTTAAAGCAAGCTCTAGGGAGCGTCCATAAATTCACATATGCACTTGGCACTTCTAAGGATTTATCACTAACGGGGAACTAGACAGAAGGACCCAGGCCCCCTTGAACCCCAACAGTACCCCCTCCCGAAAGCCTCCCTACAGGCCATGGCTTCCTAGGGTGCAGGCGATGAAACAGACGAACCAACCGGGCAGCATGAACCCTACTTTCAGGAACCCAAGAACTATCCTCAGGGGGATAACCCTTCATCCGCTTGGAATTCAAAAGAGTTCTAACCTCATACTCCAAGTCCATATGATCCGTATAGATGGTAATGGGGTGACAAGCCCCCCAAAGATAATGGCGCAATTCCTCAAAAGACAGCTTTATGGCCAATAGTTCCCTTTCGGCTATAGTACAATTCTGCTCAGCAGGTAGTAGTTTCTTTGAAAAATACGCGATTGGATGCATCAACCCAGGAGCAGACATAAAAAGCCCAATCAATATTTCCAAAGCCAACTGAGCCGCAGGCGTCCACTCAAACACCACTCCCTTCATCAACAATGAAGTCATAGGCGAAACAACATCAAAGAAATGACTGATAAAACGCCTGTAGAAGTTGGCGAAACCAAGTAGCACCTGTATCTCCTTAACACATGTGGGTATGGGCCAGTTAACAATAGCCTCGATCTTCCGGGGATCCTTCTTTATACCATCCACAGATATCAGGAATCTCATAAACTCAACATGTGTCGTACTGAAAGTGCATTTATCAAGCTTGACAATTAGACGGTGTTCCAACAACTTTGACAAAACCTGCGAAGCATGTGCAACATGTTCCTCAAAGGACGGGAAAAAAAACAAAATATCATCAATGTAAACAATCACACTGACATCCAAAAACTCATTTATAAAAAACTGAAAAGCGACAGGGGCGTTACACAAACCAAAAGGCATAACGCAATATTCAACCAAACCAAACTTAATACGGAACGCGGTTTTCCATTCGTCGCCCTCGCGGACGAGAACGAGATGGCAAACACCTCTTAAATCTAGCTTTGTGAACACCTTAGCATGTCGCAGCTGGTCTTTTAACATCTCATCCAAATACAGCCATAGATGTTTCTCCTCTGGCTCCGACAATACATAAACCCTACTACAGGGAAAAATGGCCTCCGGAACCAAATCAATACGGCAATCAAAAGCCCTGTGTGGTGACAACACACACGCCTGGTCCTTATCAAACACCTCCTTATATGCTACCAACGACGGAGGCAAACGATTCTGATCGCAACCACTCGCTGCACAAGACAACGGAGACACCCAAATCGATAAACTCAACACAATCTGCAGGGGGGTCTACAACCTGAGAGACTATATCTTTCAAGTCCTCGCACCAGCCCTGATAAAACAAAGAGGTTCTTTTTGTCATGGGCCATTGTGTTTCTGCTACTAGGCGATTAAAAGTAGCCACATAACCCAAAAGCTCCTGCTTACCCTGCCGTAGTTTTAGCAATTTAACATCACTTGCCTGCATAAAAGCATGCTTAGCAAACAGACTATGCATCTGGTTCTTAAAGGCCGGGAAACTATTCAATAAAGCATAATTGTTTTCCACTAAGGGGACCACCCAGCTAGCTGCAGCACCCGAAAGATATGAGATCCCAAACGCAACTTTAGTAGTGTCGTCAGGAAAAGTGGTTGGTCGACACATAAAGTGCAAATGGCACTGGTTCATAAATATAGCGTATCTGCTACTATCTCCGGTAAACCTCTCTGGAGCTGCTAGAGGCACCGGCACGGGAGTGTTCACTGTAACGGACAAAGGAGAAGAAGAACCGCTCTGCCCCCCACTCCTCTCATATTTAAATGTGGCTGGTTGAATCAATGGGGGCTTAGTCTTAACTTCACTCAGTGTCCCCCGTAATTCCTGATTCTCCTGACGCAGGGATTGGACTTCACCCTGTAGGTGCGCTAAAGCCTGCATAATATCCTGCATCGAAGAAGCCCCCCCTGCTGCCTCCTCATCCATTCTTCACTCGGGCAGTGTGTTAATTCGTGGGCTTGGTTTTCTGTTCTGTTGCCGACCGGCCCAACACAGCAGGAGTGAAGAACGTCCCAATCCTCTACCCTCACCGTCACCCCCAACACCCGCAATCAAAACGGATGGTGGAGAACACGACACCGGGAGAAGGTGGGTAACAAAACAAGGGAACCCAAGGTCTTGGGGAACAAAACTCGTCTCCTCTGGCTTCTTGGCAGCTGACAGCTTGACTCAGACGAGACCGCTAAAATGAAAGAAGGGGACAAGATTAAACACACCCCTATTACTATGACCAGTGCCAAGTACTCACGCAAACCACCGACCTCCCTGCTTACCCCGGATAACAAACGGGTGTAGCTTGATACGAAACAGGACTTTATCCACTGCAATCGTATTGGTTGTTACTTTGCGTAACCCCAGACCAACCACGCCCCCTCGGGAAACACCGAGAATGACTAAGGGGGTGGAATTCACAATTCTTTGGACGAAAAAAGGGACAGGGGAAAAATAGTATCACGGGAATATGAAAGATACCTAAAAAACCCCTGCAATCTAAAAAAGAACACGAAGGTAGCACAAAAACGGCCGTTATTCAGCTCCTTCGTGAAACCACCCAAACAATGCGCAAAACAAGATGGTTAGGATACAAAAAGGGGATAATTACGGGACGATACAACTCAAGGAAACGCAGCCGCGAATCCTGGAACGTCACCAAGGATCAAAAACAGGTCCCAATAAAAAGGGTTCAGAAATACCCAAGGGAATAGGAAAACAGGGGGGGGGGCATGGCAAGGAAAAAAGGGGATCAAAATCCAGCACTAGAAAAAAACCCTGGAAGGGAGCTCGAAGGAAGGGAAACAAGGTAGAAACACAGGAATCACTCGGCAAGGGACCAATAACGAAACCAAGCCCCTGTTTCCTGTTGGCAGCCCCCTTTTAAAGCAAGCTCTAGGGAGCGTCCATAAATTCACATATGCACTTGGCACATCTAAGGATTTATCACTAACGGGGAACTAGACAGAAGGACCCAGGCCCCCTTGAACCCCAACACCCACACTAAGGAAAATGATCAAAATTATCAATTGGAAAACAAATCTGATATTCTGATCCAAAACTCTCATTCACCCCTGGTTGATTTAGAGAGCTCTCCTTACATAAAACATTGCAGGGGCATGCACTAAAATTTTAAATCCAGACTGACAGTCATATGTTAGTGACTTTGATATTTTATGCTGCCAAGAAAAGTGGATCAAAGAAAAGTTTCACATTAATGCCTTTTAAGCTTTTACTCAGCAAGCCTGCACCCAGAGCGAAGCGAGGCCTGGCTATGTTTTTTTCTAATATAAAACAACACAACGAACCGGGGGTCTGAATGCCTAATATCAATGAAATGAAATGAAAATTATATTTATATAGCGCATAGACTACCCTGAGGCCTCGCAGCGCTGAAAAGGCACAACACTTCTCCTGGTGGTAGAGTGTATCAAATATACTACAAGCAGCTAAATATAAGGAACAACACTAAGCATGGGCGTAAAATCTGTTGCGTTCACGGAATTTGCGGATTTTCTGCAATTTCGCGGGCCGCGAATCTCGCGAAATTACAGAAAAATCAGCGAAATCGCGTTCGGGACAGATTTTCAAAAACTGAAGTACATGAAGCACTTACAGGGTTACAGCAGATGCCCAAGTTGAAGCTTATTTCTTTGTAACCATTTACAAAATGGTTACAAAGAAATTAACTTCAACTTGGGCACCTGCTGTAACCCTGTAAGTGCTTCCTGAGTGGCGCCTCCAGAGTTGTTGCCTACTTGCAACTATTCTCTGACCCTGCTCTGACCCTCGAAGC
Organism: Lissotriton vulgaris; assembly: GCF_964263255.1. NCBI lineage: Eukaryota > Metazoa > Chordata > Amphibia > Caudata > Salamandridae > Lissotriton > Lissotriton vulgaris. Next base: position 646,539,732 of record NC_141700.1, on the reverse strand, counting down.
AGGGTCAGAGAATAGTTACAAGTATGGCACAATGCTCCAGGCTGTCACAAAAATTAAACCACAACAGGAAGCACTTACAGATAAGGAAGCAGGTGCCGGACTTGAAGCTCAAATTCAGTAACACATTAACCAGCCCCCGTTTGAGGCTGGGCAGGTGTGCTTTCTCCCCATAATCTACAGTGGTGAACCAGAGGGTGCTGTGATGAACCAGAAGGTGCAGTTGTGAACCAGAGGGTGCTGTGATGAACCAGAGGGTGGCAGTGGTGAACCAGAGGGTGGCAGTGGTGAACCAGAGGGTGTCAGTGGTGAACCAGAGGGTGGCAGTGATGAACCAGAGGGTGACAGTGATGAACCAGAGGGTGGCAGTGATGAACCAGAGGGTGGCAGTGGTGAACCAGAGGGTGGAAGTGATGAACCAGCGGGTGGCAGTGGTGAACCAGAGGGTGACAGTGATGAACCAGAGGATGGCAGTGGTGAACCAGAGGGTGGCAGTGATGAACCAGAGGGTGGCAGTGGTGAACCAGAGGGTGGCAGTGGTGAACCAGAGGGTGGCAGTGGTGAACCAGATGGTGGCGAGGGTTAACGAGAGGGTGGCAGTGGTGAACCAGACGGTGGCATTGATGAACCAGAGGGTGGCAGCGATGAACCAGAGGGTGGCAGTGGTGAACCAGAGGGTGGCAGTGGTGAACCAGAGGGTGGCAGTGGTGAACCAGAGGGTGGAAGTGGTGAACTAGAGTGTGACAGTGGTGAACCAGAGGGTGCTTTGATGAACCAGATGGTGGCAGGAGTGAACCAGAGGGTGTCAGTGGTGAACCAGAGGGTGGCAGTGGTTACTCAGAGGGTGATGTGATGAACTAGAGGGTGGCAGTGGGGAACTAGAGGGTGGCAGTTAGGAACCAGAGGGCGGCAGTGGTGAACCAGAGGGTGGCAGTGATGAACCAGAGGGTGGCAGTGATGAACCAGAGGGTGACAGTGATGATCCAGAGGGTGGCAGTGGTGAACCAGTGGGTGGCAGTGATGAACTAGAGGGTGGCAGTGATGAACCAGAGGTTGCCAGTGGTGAACCAGAGGGTGCTGTGATGAACCAGAGGGTGGCAGTGATGAACCAGAGGGTGGCAGTGGTGAACCAGAGGGTGGCAGGGGTGAACCAGAGGGTGCTGGGATGAACCAGGGGATGGTAGTGATCAACCAGAGGGTGGCAGTCGTGAACCAGAGGGTGGCAGTGATGAACCAGAGGATGGCAGTGATGAACCAGAGGGTGGCATTGATGAACCAGAGGGTGACAGTGATGATCCAGAGGGTGGCTGTGGCAAACCAGAGGGTGGCAGTGATGAACCAGAGGGTGGCAGTGATGAACCAGAGGGTGGCAGTGGTGAATAAGAGGGAGCTGTTATGAACCAGAGGGTGGCAGTGGTGAACCAGAGGGTGGCAGGGGTGAACCAGAGGGTGCTGTGATGAACCATAGGATGGTAGTGATCAACCAGAGGGTGGCAGTCGTGAACCAGAGGGTGGCAGTGATGAACCAGAGGGTGGCAGTGATGAACCAGAGGGTGGCATTGATGAACCAGAGGGGGACAGTGATGATCCAGAGGGTGGCAGTGGCAAACCAGAGGGTGGCAGTGATGAACCAGAGGGTGGAAGTGATGATCCAGAGGGTGGGAGTGGCAAACCAGAGGGTAGGGTGGCAGTAATGAACCAGAGGGTGGCAGTGATGAACTAGAGGGTGGCAGTGATGAACTAGAGGGTGACAGTGATGAACCAGAGGGTGGCAGTGGTGAACTCGAGGGTGGCAGTGATGAACCAGAGGGTGGCAGTGGTGAACCAGAGGGTGGCAGTGATGAACCAGAGGGTGGCAGTGGTGAACCAGAGGGTGGCAGTGGTGAACCAGAGGGTGGCAGTGATGAACCAGAGGGTGGCAGTGGTGAACCAGAGGGTGACAGTGGTGAACCAGAGGGTGGCAGTGATGAACCAGAGGGTGACAGTGGTGAACCAGAGGGTGGTAGTGGTGAACCAGAGTGTGGCAGTGATAAACCAGAGGGTGGCAGTGATGAACCAGAGGGTGGCGCTGCTAAACTGCCTGGGAGCCCTGTGGGTGTGAGCCCCTGCGCTGTTGAGCTGCCCTTTGGTTGTGAGCCCACGCGCTACTGACCTGCCCCGGGGCCCAGTGGGTGTGAGCCCCCGTGCTGCTGAACTGCCCCGGAGCCCTCTCAGTGTGAAAATCATTCATGCTCAATTGCCTGGGAGCCCTCTGTGTGTGAGCACACATTGTGCTAAGTGTCCCCCTGCCCCCAGTACATATATACCCGTACCGCACAGCACTATTATGCTCTTGCACCATGAAGTCTGGTGCCTGGATGCTCCTGATCCGTGTAGGTGGTACCACCGTCTGGTGCAGTCAAAATGTAAAGTCATAACTTGCTACACCGCACCAATAAACACGTGTGCCCCCTGGCACCGGTATGTACATGTACCAGGCGTCAAGCACCCGCATGCCACTGCACCCTACTGCCCAGCGCCAGCATATTCCTGTACGGGGCAGTTTAGTATGAGATGGGACATTGTCCAGCAGCAGCAGCTGCATGCGCCTGAACCCACTGAGCAGGATCCGAATGGCTTTGTACCAACACGCGCAGCAGAGCTATCTTGGACATCTGAAGGATTCTGGGGTCCTGTGCCAAACGTATTTTTGCATCCATGAGTTTCCCAAGCGCCATCCCCGTGTAGCTCCTGTGACCAAGAGGCTGCTTTCTCCTCATCTGCTGCTCTGCTCGGTCTCTGACCCTTTATAAACAAGATGCATGTGAACTGGCATAGAAGCCCTGCCCGTTTGGCCCCATCCACCACACACTAGCGGTCTGAAACGTCTTCCCGCCCGTCCCCACTATAATGGCCAGCTCACTCAAGGGACCTCGGCGCCTTTTGGGGTGCTGGCAAAGTTACAGGCACACGTGGTCACATATTTGTGCAAATGGCACAAATATCTGCGAGTTCGCGGGAAAATTCGCGAACTCGCGGACTTTTTTGCAATTTCGCACGAATTTGCGCACCGCAAATTCACAAATTTCGACCATACTTAAACAACACCCACCAGACCAAAGACTCTCTGTGATAATATGGTAGGGATCAGCCACATAGTTAGAATCTGGATAACCATCAACTCATCCAGGTGATCAATTCTATCATTTGGTCAACTAGTTACAGGGGATGGTGAACCACTTGATCATAGAGGACACCACGCCATTTTGTGCAAGGCTGGATCCCGGCCAAAAATCACTGGAAAAGAGTAAAATGGGCGGTTGCTACTAAGTGCCCATTGAAAAAAGTCAAAAGAAAGAAAGCAGTGCAAGGGAAAGTGAATTAAAATAAGATGATGTGTCCCACTAAAGAATATTTTTATTAAGAATGCGGACACACCCCCTACTTAAAAACAGAACAGTGCAAACTGCAGCTTAAATAAATAACTGCCATAAAAGGGCCCCAGTGATTTTTGGCCGGGATCCAGCCTTGCACAAAATGGCGTGGTGTCCTCTATGATCAAGTGGTTCCCCATCCCCTGTAACTGGTTGACCAAATGATAGAATTGGTCACCTAGATGAGTTGATGGTTATCCAGATTCTAACTATGTGGCTGATCCCTACCATATTATCACAGAGAGTCTTTGGTCTGGTGGGTGTTGTTCCTTATATTTAGCAGCTTGTAGTACATTTGATACACTTTACCACCGGGAGAAGTGTTGTGCCTTTTCATTGATATTAGGCATTCAGACCCCCGGTTCGTTGTGTTGTTTTATATTTGAGTATTTGGGGATGTGAACTAGGGCTGGTCTTAAAAATTTCCCTATGACCCTACTTCTCTGTGTGTTTTTGATATGTTTTTCTCTATCCAAATTACTATACTCCAAGTGTAAGAACTCAGGTCCGCCCCACAGTTCTTGGTTGCACTACTTTCTTTTCCTTAAGAACCTATATATGGAAGATTAATTGTTATCACAACTTTTTAAATCATAGAATTAGCAATGTGATAAATCGATTATTTTAGATTTTTTTACCTGAGAAATAATCATAATGTTTTATTAATTTGGCTAGGGGATTTTGATATCTCCACATGTTAATATAATGGCCAGGCAGTCTGTGGTCTTAAGGATTTGAAGAATGCAAATGTGACCCATTTTAAACATACTGTTTATGGTGAAGCTTTAAATAGACTCACACTTTTCACCAATGATATAAACACAGGGAAAGCAATCTTGTCCCAACTTTCACTGGAAACCCGAGAGGGAGTACAATTGTTTTAATTATGATGTTGGTCGATATTTCTCCATTACTTGTGGACTTTAAAACTGGTAGCAAGTGTTCTAATGGCCTAAGTCCCCTAACTGTAGTATGGAATTTAATTATTGGATCAAGGGGATTAGCAAAAAGTTCAGATGGGATAGAGTACTCTAAGAATAATGGGTTAGGAAAAAAATGGGACAATATTGACCAGGAAGATTTTACTCAAAAAATTGTTGGTGAGAATGTTGAGTCTATTTTAACCTGCTTAGTATTCTTATGATTCTGATCCTAGTGCCATTCAAAGTGGTCCTGGGGATATTTGTAGGTCTATCTCAAATAAACTATCAGTCTGGTACCACCTGAGATACCGCTGTTCATAAGCAGTTGAAAGCAGCACTTTGAGCCTACCCATGGTCGAGCCTAGGAGTTAAAGATGCTAGGGGACTATGTAAAACTGCTTTAGAGGTGAGAAAAATGGAATAAGATGTAAATCCTGGGATGACCTCTCTGAGGCAGGGAGTTCGAGATAATGAACACTTCTGGGAGGTAATAAATCGCCCTTTTCTCTGAATATAATACCCCAAGGGTTGGGTCTTTAATTCCTGCAGATTGTTTTTTATGGTGACCCATTTTTCAACAATTTTTCAATCAGAGAACAGGGAGGATCACCACATTGAATTAGATAGATAGACTGAACTCGCTAGATGTCCAGAAGGTGGCCTCAGCAATTCAAAGGAGTATAGTAGGGATGGCACCAGGGCCAGATGGTTACCAGCTGATATTTTTAAAACAAATATTAAACTATGGGCACCATTTTTAACACATGTTATAAGAACGTCAGTGATACACCCCATACCTGCTTCATGCAGGACAGCTATTATTGTGCCTATTTTTAAGAGTGGTGATAGATCCTCACCATCCTGCTACAGACCAATTTCCTTGATGATTCCAGTGCCAAGATCTTGGGTCGAATACTTCTGTCTTATATGGAGGCCTGGGCTGTGGTCACTAACGTTCTAACAGAGGTACAATATGGTTTTAGATCAGGTACTGGCACTGTAGAACAGTGTCTCAATCTCAACCTCCTGGTGGGGCAATATGCTGTGGCCAAGGAGGGTGCTTTACACCTAGCCTTTATGGACTCTCTAGCTTTTTTAACCTAGTAAACCATTCAAAACTCTGGCTCTTAATGGAAAAAATGGGGGTAGAAAAGAATTGCTTACCTTAATAAGACACTTGCATCACTATACATTGGTTAGGCTTCACTATGGTTTAATAGGTGAGTGTACCTCCCAATTTAGAACTACTCACAGTTTGAGACAACTGTGTATTTTGACTCTCTTCCTAATCCTAAACTATATAAATGGGATAAAGAACCATTCATTATGCATGGGAAAGGATATGCCTCAAATGTGAACCCAGCCCATTCAGATTTAACTGTACACAGATGATGTAGGCCCCATCGCTCATACAGCTAATGGCAAACAAGTTTTGCTGGACTCCTTAAACTAAGATTTGAAGGTGAATTTTTCAAACCAATATATTGAAACTTGTGGGCATCCCAATACTAAGTCCAAGTTCTATCGTATGGGGGGGGGCGTACAGCTTGAAAAGACAAAAACCTTCAGTTATCCGAGGACCCTTTTTAATTACTCGCTAAGTTGGTGCGCCCTTTTAACTCTAAGATACAACAGTTCAGTAGAACTATTGAGGCTATTTTTAGGTTTGTGCATAGACAATGGAACAAACCTGTAAAAGAAATGTAACCCAGTAGAGATATATGGAGTGGGTTTAGGGGGCTATAGCAATGTGGGAAGTCCCCAAAGTACCGAAAATGGTTTTACCTGTAGACTATTATCAGTACCAAGAGGGACTGCTACTTTAATTTGTCATGAGGAATAAGGGCTAACTTTTCTGAAAGATATAATTGGGTTAGCAAGCACCATTCATGTTATGGATCAATAGCTAGGGGACACCGGAAGCGGGCTTGGTTAGAAATGTTCTTAATGACTGCCTCACACTTGATAAATAGGAGCAGATACCCTGGTTCATTTATTTAAGGAAAATCTTTGAGTTGATAGGTATACCTGAATTATATACAAATCTGTAACTCTTGGCTGTAAAGAAACAGTTAAACAGTGATACCTTAAATATTATATGAAGTTGAGGTTGGAGAGAGCCCAGTGTAAGTAAATAGTACTTAGGTGCTCCTCCTTGTCAACTACAAGTGGAGTGGAACCCCATTCAGAATGGATAGTGAATCCCAATTATAATTTATTTTCTCTTTCTAGATTAGGAAGAGTGCACCTTAAGGTAGCTTTTCCTTTGCAAGGAACTTGGTTACAGGACCTTCCTCCGTGACATGTGACACCTCTTCAAACAAGGTGCAATTCACTTTATGTTGTTTTGTCCACTGCATTCAGCCCCACCGACTTCCTTTTTGGTACCTGCTCTACGGAGAGCTAGCATCAGACAGCAGAAGGCTGGTATGGTATATTTGCAGCAACTACATACAATAGATATTTGTTATGCAGTCATACAATGTATAAGACCTGCACTAGTAATTTGCAAACGCTATGAAGATTTATGTATTTAATTCCAGGGTGACATGTTGCACTGAATCTTACAAAATGCATTCCATGAAATGTCTGAATATTGATTTTAAGGGGCATATTTACAATAACTGACACTTCCCTGCATATCAGCAGGGGTGCGCCATTTATTGTGCGCCACAGCTCCGCCATCATGGGTGCGCCGCATTTACAATGCGGCGCACCATGGGGCAAAAACGGCACAGATGCATGACGCATCTGTGTCGTAAAAGTGGCGCATTGCTAGAGTTGCGTCGCAAGCGCGATGCAGCTCCAGCAATGCTCTGGGGGCCCTATCTAGTTAATGCTGCATCAATCCTTACGCCTGCTTCAAGCAGGCGCAGGGTTTTGACGCAGCATGGGCCTAAAAGTGACTGAGTGAAATCTTGTAGATTACACTCAGCCACTTTTAGGAGGCCTTCCTGCGCCGGAACGCCCCTCCTTGCACAGGAACGCCTCCTTTTGGTGCAGGGCTTTACAACGTGACGCATCTCCCAGATGCGTCACGTTGTATATACCCTGCACCATGGCACAGGATTTGCGCTGCCGCTGCGTCACAAAAGTGACGCAACGGCGGTGTAAATGAGGCGCAATGGGCTTGTAAATCTGCCCCTAAATGTTTTAAATGGCTAATGCTTCTAACTATAAATTGTATTTATTTTGTTTCAACTTTATGACATATGCCGAATAAAAATTACTGACTGACTTCTGCAAGGCTTATCTGTTTTCTCATAAGATGATGCTCCGATGCCAGCCTTCAGCAGTTTTCAGGTTACAGCAGAATATCAAATTATTATTTAGTCAATGAAGCCTGCAAACTGTCCATATTTTGTTTCAACGTGATGCTTTATACACCTCAATTCTCCTTTCGCCTTTGAATCCAAATACTGGTTAACTCGAGTCTGCGCACTAGCAGCATCTATTCTCTCGAGCCATGGAACACTGCTCGAAGTACATAAAACACATGTCATATCCTGAGGCGTTCTTCCTGTTGCACAGCCTCAAAGTAGCATCCAAGCGTTGCTCAAAGAACCATTCCCTATTGTGATAAAGCTATTTGTACTCCAATTTTCATGATCCAACATATTTGTGTATTATTGCAATATTGCATTGACAAAGGTATTGCATGTCTGCATTTAAAAATATTACGACGTTCCGTCAATGCATTTCGGGGGTTGCCCTTCTTCGGGGAGCAGTTAAAAGCATTTGTGAGTATTTTATGTAATCTGTCAAACGAGTGCCAGTCGGTGCCCCGCTGCCCCTTTTTCCTGTGATGTTACTGTGGGGCTTAGCTCTAACAGTAGAACCACCACCATCCCTCTTGCAAATAGTTAAATGCCTTGAGGGATTGTGTGACCTGGATATCATTCAGTTTTGGGGGCAGTGAAAAGTGGCGGCAGGAGATGGTTGATATGGTCGTCAAACTGAAATATAAGAGACAATAAACTATAGAGAGCCCACAGAAGCTAAACAAACAACTGACCTACTTTTACGTGACTTTCCCTTTATCTATTTCTAAGTTGCTGCGCCATAAAAACTCAATTTGTCACGTTTTTCAGACACTGTGATGCTGACACAGCATCATGTTGTTTCTATGATAAACCTGTTATCACCCAATTCAAAATATATTAAGTGAAAGCATATTGTTACTTCTAAAAACATTGTGAAAACTTTTTTCCGCTTGTAAGAATATCTTATTCTTGGAATTCAAGTATGCCACAACTGAATATGGAGTAGGCTATAACTATTTCCACAAAGGGGCAGATTTACAAGCCTCTTGTGACACTTTTGCACTGCTGTTGCGTCACTTTTGTGATGCAGCGGCGGCGTAAACAATGCGCCAGCTTGCGAAACATTTACAACGTGACGCATCTAGGTGTCAGGTATAATGTATGCAGGCTGGGCGTTCTGACGCAAGAAAGCCTCGTAAAAGTGACGCAGTGAAATCTACAAGATTTCACTGCATCACTTCTATGACACCACTGCGTCAACACCTTACGCCTGCTTAAAGCAGGTGTAAGGAGTGACGCAGCACGAAACGTGTAGGCCTTCCTGAAGATTCCAGGAGTTGCGTCGTTCTTGCAAAACGACTCCAGCAATACGAACCCTTTGTGCCAACAGATGTGTGACGCCCCATGGTGCGCCGCTTTGTGAATGCAATGCATCCATGGTGGTGCAAGGGTTTGTTTGCGTGACACAAGTAAACTGACGCATCGCTGCTATTACGCAGAGATGCATCAGTTTCTTGTAAATCTGCCCCAAAATGTTTTGAGAATGAGACCCAGGGATTTAATTTATTTTTATTGTAGAGGTATGTTGAGCATAGGCAGTGAATACACCCACAGCACATTTTTGTAGAGGTACTACACTTATTTCTGTATGTAGTAATTTACTTAAAGTGATGCCTATAGTAGTCAATGGTCTAAGTTTGTGAATGGTTTATCAGGCCCTGGTGAAATTATTAATAATTATGAAGCCATGTGTGCCTAGATATATGATGCTTAATTTCTGCAGGTAGTTGCAGGTGGAGGGCACCAGTGCTCACTTTTGGTGATCAGGGCTTCATGCAGGTGGCACAATTTATCTGGTGAGATGTTTTCCCTCCCCTGGTTCAACTCATATGAGACAAACAAGGAAGTAATCATTTATTCTAATTTCATTTGTGCTCTAACCTTTGCTGACCATCAAAGGAGTAGCCATAAAATTAAAATAACCTCCACTTTGAACCAAAGCTCTTATGGCACCAAGCAAATGAGGCAAGTCATCGCAGCCCTCCCCAGAAGAGCTCTTTTCTCTTCCATCCAGGCATCTATTTATTCATCCTTCCATTCATCTGCTGATATACGCTATTCACCTTTACATTTTATCATCTATTCAGTCTTTCATCCATCATTCAGTTTTTCACCATCCGTCTGCCCAGCACTATCCGTCCATCCCTGCACCTATCCATCAAGCTTATCCACCCATCCATCAATCTATCCATCCATCCATTCACTTTTTCACTCTTCCATCACTCCATACAACCTTTCAACCATGCATCCATCCATTTACCCCTTCACTTGTCCTTCCATGCTTTCACTCACTTATCCATTCATGCGTTCACTTATATGTAAGCATGGGCGTAGTTCGCTGCGTTCTGCTACGCGGAACTCCGTGAAGTTACAAAAAAAGTCTGCGAAGTTACGCACGTGGCAGAGTGTAGTGCGAACTGCTGTGCGCACTGCTATTCCTGCCGCTTGGTAAAAATTCTACCCAAGCGGCAGCTCGCGCTCACAAACTTACCATTCGCAAGCGAGCGGAGGAAAATCTCAGCTGCACTACGCGAAGTGCAGAAAAATCTGTGAACGGAGCGAAGTTCACTGCCCAGACCTACTCATATGTTCATCCGTTCACTCTCTCTTTCACTCATTCATCCCTTCTTTCTCTCATCTATCCATCCATTCACACTCCCCTCACTCATTCACCAATACTTTCACTCATCCATCCCTCCATCCATCCATCCTTTTGCTCATCCATTATCCACCCTTTCACTTCATCTGTCTATCCTCCCTTTAACTCAACCATCGACCCTTTCACTCACTCATCTATCCATCCATTTTTTTTGCTCATCATCCATCCATTCACCCCTTCACCATCCATCCAATCAGCCATCCATCAAGTATTCCATCCACCCTTTCACTCATGCATCTATTCTTTCAGTCGTCCATGCATCCACCTTTTCATCCATCAATCCACCCACTCTGTTGTTCACTCATTCTTTCATTCAACCATCCATCCTGTCACACACCCATCCACCATTCCTTTCTCTGATCCTCCATCTGACCTTTTACTCATCCATCCATCCACCTTCCCTTTCACTCATACATACATCAACTATGTCATCCTTTCATCGATACAGCCTGCCACTCATTCATCCATTCTTTCACTCATCTATCCTTACATCCATCCTCTTCCTCATTCATCCATTCATCTACCCTTCCATCCTTTGTCTTATTCATACAGCCACCCTTTCACTCTCACATCCATCCATCATTTTACTCACTCATCTTTGTCTTACAAGTTGCAGACAGAAGAGGCCCAATATACCTCCAACCCCGCTGTAGCTGCTGAAGTTGGGCGTTCATGGTGCCCCAACATCCATTTTGTCACTCATCCATCCAGCCTTTCACTCATCCATCTATCCACCCTTTCACTCTGTCCATCCTTTTACTCCTCCTATCCACCCATTCGTCCATCCATCCAACCAACCTTTCAATCAGCCATCCATACTTTCACTCCCTCATCTGTCCATCCTTTTTCACATCATCCATCCACCCTTTCACTCATCCATCCCTTCTTTCATCCATCGACTTACTCTCCCTTTTATTCATCCACCCATTCTTTCATTCATCCATCCATCATGCCTGTCTTCCATCCATCCACTCTACCTTTCACTCATACATCCATTCTTTCACTTATCCATCCTTACATCCATTCTTTCACTCATTCATCCATCCATCCATCTACCCATCCACCGTTCCACTCACCTATCCATCCACCCTTTCACTCACAAACCGATGAATCCATCTGTTCAGTCACCCACTCACCCTTTCACATAATTTATGAGCCTTTGCCTGCCGAGTTGCAGAGAGAAGAGGCCCTTCAAGAACTCCACCCTGCAGCAGCTGCTAAAGTGTGTGTGTGGGGGGGGGGGGGGGTTCATGACACCCATGCTTACCATCCAGGATATGAAAGTCTGGCAGTCAGCTAGTGAAATGTGCAATCACTGGTATAAATGGAAGGCCATTTTGGAATCCAGTATAAAAATAAATAACAGCCTCCTGCATATCTGAAGTTAAGTCTTTGTTAGGACACTTGAATCTTGAAAGCTCAATTGAAGACAATGAGGTGTCTCAGGACCTATAGTGGCTGCTACAGAGCTTTTGATCCAATATACAAATGGTTGTCTTTCTGTTTCTCCAAGCATTTTGTAGAGCACTCTGCTTTCAGTGGTTGGAATGGTCTAATGGCATCATGGCCCTTCTGCTGGGGTCTATGACAGTTGTTAAAGGTCAGGGCTCTCTTCAAGGGATCGACTTAGCAACCATTGTACCAATTAAGAGTGGCTATAATGCAATTTTATAGAGGAGGTCCAGTCATTGCATACTGAAACCTTTTATGGTCAGACACATGTATATTATTCTTGTGGCTGGGTACCTGACCCTGCCAGGTGTTTAATTATCATGGCAGTGCATTAAAAGGGGCATGTGGATGTTCATAGGCTCTATCGTATTTTGCAGTAGTTAAACCCTGCATAAAAGTGTTTTCCAAGATTCTATGATTATATTCCGGAATTACATATAAAGTGTATATACTGACCCACTGAGAACAAAACAGCCATTATCAGCCAGCCTGGCATCTAAGAGGCAATGTAATTCTTGTGTGGTTTGTCCCTAGTCGTTTGTGACTCCACACAAGCTGGGACCAGGGCAGAAAGGCAGGAAATTCCAGAAAACTCTGGGGGTACAAACCTCCAGAACCTTCTCCTACTTCAAAGTGAGCACCAGGTAGTATATTGCACCCTCAGACCCAACTCTTCTCTACACCTATGGGCCTATAGAAGACTCAAAAGGACTGTAGGGCAGCTCTGCCAGAAGAACTGCTACTCTGCTGCCATGCTGCCTGATTGAGAAGGACTGACCTGCATCTGTTGAACCGAGGATCCAGATTGACTCCAATGGGTAGTTTGCTGGCCTTCTGATCAGAGCCTCGGGGACAGAATAGACTCCAACCACTTTGAACCAAGCACATGGATTCTGTCTGCTGTGAGTTCTACCCCGCAAGTAGTGCCACCTCAGTCTGGACCCTTGGAAGTGGGCATCAAGCTGTTCTGCCAGCCCAGCTATGGTCCTGTGGGCAGAACCAATGCAGCAGGATGCATCTCCTCGCAGCTACACTTCTGAACTGCCACAGAGCAACACATTCCTGATTTTGAACCTCGTATCGCAGCCTGCAGCCTCCTCAGAACGACTGCTGCATGACGCATCCTCGATGCAGGCCTTCGCATCACAAGCCTCTGATTGACAGCATTCTCGATAACAATGGAAGACTCCACATTGCAGCCTCACAGCTTCTCCTGAACCGCTGCGTGCATCCTCAATGTGGGATTTTGCAATGCTCCGCAAACCAGGATTTAAGATACTTCTTTCAGATGGCCTAACTTGATCCCTGTATCCATCCCATGCTCCATCGTGGTTGGCCTAAACTTGTGATTTTGTCCTGGTCTGGTGTGACCAGATAACCACAGTTGCCACTTTCTGCTTCTAGGCACTATTTTCACTTAAATCTTTAAAATTGTATATCTCCAATTCTACTAATTGGACTTTCGTCATTTTGGTCTCAAAATAATTTGTAATAATTATTTTTTTCTAAATTGGTATGGGATTTTTCTTGTGTTGTATTTTCACTTTATTACTGTTTTAAGTGCAGCATAAATACTTTACACATTGTCTCTAAGATAAGTCTGACTGCTTTTGTGACAAGCTACCAGAGGGTCGAGCACATGTTAATTTGGGGTTTGCTTGTGTTTCACCCTGACAGGAATTGCAGGTCACTCTGACAGGAATTGCAGTTGCTGCTGGAGTAGGGTTTCACCCCACTCATCCTGTTACCCAATGCCCAACAGAGACTAAAAGCACCTATGTGGTGGTTCTGTGTGCACACTTGTAATTAATCCATCAGAAATTAAACCCTATCATAAATTATATAAATCATTTTGGGAAGCCTTTCTTTTCCATGGTTCTAATATTATCTAAGGCTACCTGAACCCATTGTTCCTGAGGAACCTCTACATGGAAAAGATGGGATTTCCTTTTAAACTTAGTTTTGTTACTGGCTGCACAAGTGTAACAGTCCTTGACCTTGTTTTCAAGTAGAGAATCTAGTCCCAGCCACCAATTAGTTGACCTGACTTTGGACTTAGTTAAACTGCTCCCTAATTGTCCTTGCAATGCAAGTCTAACTTTTTGTTCCCTGAGCCTAGTGAGAGGAAACCATTGAGTGCTTCCACAGAGATGTCCTTTATCCATGCTGAGTAGTCATTCATAACTCCTCTGAACTTATTTAAGCTCTCTGGAAGATCTCTACACCATGCTGGTTATCCTGACTGCATATCCTTGCTATGCTCTTCTAATTCATCACCTTTCATGGATTCCTCCCATTGACCTTCTTGCTATTCTATTAAATCAACCACTAAAACACCTTCATCTTCTTAAAATATTTCCTTCAAAGGCGTGCATGACATAACAATCTGCTGCAACATTCCTATTTCCTGGCAAATATTCAATTTCAAAATGAAATGCTTCCAGACCAAGTAGGCAACAGGTAATTCTTGGAGTAGAATATTGCAATCCTTTGGAGGTAAACACATGGGTTAGGAGTTAATGATGGTTCTGATTATGAACGGAATGTCCTTAGGAAGAACTTACATTTGTTGATCGGCCAATAGCATGCAAGCGCTTCTCTATCTATAACTCAGTACTTACATGCTAACCCCCTCAGGACTCAGGCAGCAAAGGCAATAGTGTGTTCTCTACCCTTGACTACTAGAGTCAAAGCAGCACCGCCTCCCATGGCACTTGCGTTAGTAGTTAAAATGGCATTTTTTGACTCATTAAACCTACCTAAAGATGGGCTATTGCAAATGGGCAGTTTGACGTTTTTTTAAAGCGGAATCACACTCCTTTAACTAACAAAACTGTACATCCTTTTTCAATAAAAATCCCAAGAGTTCAACCATATCAGTGAAACTTTCCACAAAACTAAAATTAAATGAGTTCCTCCTTATCAGTGGGGCCTGGTGCTTCCACGATGTCTAACTTGGGTTTGACGCCATCATGGAATATTATGTGCTCCAAATAGCCTAAAGAACTCACTCCTATGCAGCATTTATCCCTTTTGACAGTCAGTCCTGTCTCCTTCAATCTTTGTAAGAAGAATTTTAGAGTTTGACTGTGCACTTTTCCGTATGAACCATAGACTAGAATATCATCCTGGAAATAAGGTACATCAGCCAATCCCTCCAAACATGAACCATGATTTGCTGAAAATCTGCTTTGATGGATAACAAAATGCATTCTCACATATTTGGATTTTCCTAGAGGTGTTATAAAGGAAGTTAGATGGTGGGTATCCAAGTGTAGTTCCACCTGATCGTATGTTAATAATGAGGAAAATATAGAGTGCTTGGTTACTCCATTCAGAGTGTCCCAGAGCTAGGATTTCATACACCACAAGGGCCCCATACACAGGAAGAATACCTAACCTGGGCTTGTCTGAATAGCCACGTCTTGAATAGCTGAGTACAAGTTTCTTCACTAAAGCAACAGGTGTCTTTGACCAGACTCATCATAACATGTAAAAATGGTAAGCGATGTCTGTCCAGCCATATTTTGCTGTGTAGGTCACATAGGTCAACATTTAGGGCCTTATTTAGATTGTGGCAGGACTGGTTTTGCTATTGCTTTTTCAGCGGTCTTCACGCTCTCTGCCTTGGCGGTCCACCCGCTCAACTTAGATGTTAGCTGGTCACAGGAGGGAAGATCGCCGCAGTCCCACCCCCTCCCCCAGAATCTTTCTCTTGCTTTGACAGCATCAGAGGCAAAAGCTGCTGTCGGAGGAAGTCTTGCCAAGATTCCAGCCATCCAGATTATGATGTGCCTTTCGACAAGGCAATTGTGATGGGGAAACCTCCAAGTGGTAGTTGTCGGAATCGATAAAAAAGAGGTGAAAACTCACCTTTGTTGGGGTCCTACCACAGAATCCATCTTGAACGCCATTGTCCTGGTCTTTCCTGTGCTGCTGGTACTTGGTCATGATGCTCAGCCAACCCTTTGTTACCGGATCAAAGGTAGGCTATTATGTTGGGTGTGAGTGAATGTTCAATAGTGTGCGTATGTTGTTGATGTGCAATGCTATATGTAATATAAATGGGCAGTACACATTACCTACATGTACATTTTGACAGATTCACAACATATATTTGTATTCAATGAAAATAAGTAGTACTTACCTGTCACCATGGGCTTACTTAATCAGGACTCTGCTACCAAGACATCGCCACCAAAATTGGAACATCGAAATTGGCTCGGAACGATCCCACTGGCATGACAGCAACGGAGTACTGTTAGCCAGCAGAGAAGACCGCCATCATGGCCGGCTCCAGTCTACTGCCCCAACATCTAAATTTGGTCGTCAGCTTGATGGAGTACTTGGGACCGCTGCCGCGGTGGGACGGTGGTAGTCCCGCCAAGATCTAAATCAGGTATATAGTCTAATATCTTTACCATTTGCTTTAAATGCCTATGACAATTACAGACAGCCACTCAGAACTTTCTGTGGGCTCAATAATTCTCTGAAACGTATTTCTAACTCAGATTTGAGAGGTACTTGCATGAGGTGTGGTGTGGGTTGAACCTTGTGAATAATAGGTTTGAAGATAGATTTTAACTTAATATGATGTTGAATAAGACAACAACCCATCTGTCTGAAAAGTTGTTGGGAAATTCACTGCAAACATTTCCTCTCAAAAAGATGTAATAGCTAGCAAACAGGGTCAGCCACATTGGGTCTAGTTTAATTCCATATTCCTTCTGTAGCTTCCTTCGTAGCAAATTTAATCCCTTCCTTATAACATAAATCGTCCCTATATTTTACCTTCCTTTGAATGGTATCTTTATTTTGATGATTCTTATTGGTGTACACACCTGCACTGATGTCTGGGAGCTCCAGTGTGTAATCTTCATCCCCAAAGATCTGATTCAATATCTGATTGTCTAACAAAGTGAAAGGAGAACACTGTCAGCAAGAACAGTTTTAGGGCCCCATTAGGATGGCGGGCGGATCGCCCCCGCCAGGCCGGCAGTAGCCACTGCCAGGCCGGCGATCCGCCCGTCATCCTTGCTGCAAATACCCAGTGCCATATTACCATGGCTGGGGGTCTGCGGTAGATGGAAAGACCGTCCGCTGCTGTTCCGCCCAGTCGACAAGTCGACCGGGCGGAAAAGGGATCAATATGGTGGCGTGTCTGTTAGACACCGCCAGCCATATTAAGATGTGAGCAGTAACATGCCTTTCCATGGCAGCATTGCCGCCAATGCCGCCACGGAAAGGCATGCGGGGATTTCTTGCAGAGGCCTGTTGTGGGCCCCCAGGTACTCTGGGGGGTGGGGGTGCACATGGGGGTTACCTATGGCACCCCCTGCATTTCAAACTACAATGTGGCAGGCACCGCGCAGTGCCTGTCACGTTGTGCATTGAAAAGCATAACAAGCATTTTTGACATTGCGGCGGGCGGTGCTTTCAGCACCGCCCACCGCAATGTTAAAACTGAGGGATGCGCCTGCCAGTGTGGCAGGCGCATCCTAATGTGATGTGCAGGACCGCCGCACATTTAGCGGGCGGTCCCATTTCCCACTGGTATGACGGACAAAGCCTGCCCGCCATACTAATGTGCCCCTTAGTCTCATTATCCAGAATAACACTACAACTCACAAAACTCAGTTTGTCGGTTTTTCCTACTATTGGTAATACAAATGTATTTTGTCTTCTTCTAAAGGATCCACTAGATCCACATTTGCTTTAGGCTGATCTTTACATGCCCCTGAAATATGACCCCCTTTTATGCGGTATGCCGAACGAATATTGAGTTGGAAATGTCGACATACACAAATATCGAGTTGGAAATGTCGACATACACAAATATCGAGTTTGAAATGTCGACATACACAAATATAAACAAGAAGAATATTGTGGTCATGAATATCAACTTTAAGGTAAGAAATATTGTTTTTTAAAAATATCAAAGTCATTAATATTGTTTGTAAAACTATAGTTGTTTAAAATATCGATTTTCTAATTAGTGTTATGTATTTTAGTATGTATTTTAAATGTATGGATCTATTTTTTTTGTATAAGTATTGTTTTTGTTTTTTGATATATGTGTACCATTTTTAGTAGTTATCAACTTGTACCGGGTTGTGGGTTTATAGAGGAATAGGGTGGGAAGTAATTTAATTATAACAAATTAATGATTATTTTTAATGTGGTAATATTTATTTGATTTAGATTGTATAGTGTTAATTGTGGGAAGTACTTTATTATTAATTAATTATTAATTGGTTGTTAATAAATAATAAATAATAGGTAATCTTGTTATTTCTTTAGGATGGAGTGTTTATGGGGGTAAAGGGTGGGAAGTAATTTATTATCATGAATTGATATTTTTTTAAATGTATTAATGGTTATTTAATTTATATTTTATAGTGCTAATTGCAGGCAGTAATTTATTATTAAGTAATTATTAATTGGTTGCTAATTATTATTAATTAATTAATTGGTAATTCATTATGTTAATTACGTCTTTTTTTAGGAGCGGATTGTGGGGTTTATAGGAGTAAAAGGTGGGAAGTAATTTATGTTTAATTAATTAATAATTATGTGTTAATTAATGCTAATCAATTAATTACAATTTAAATATGTCAATTGTGTAATTAATTTTAGATGTGAGTTGTGGGGTCTATAGTGGTAAAGGGTGGGAAGTAATTTATTTTTAAGTAATTAATAAGTAGTTGTTAATTGATATCAATTTATTATTTAAAAATTAATAAAAAAATTAATTATGGAAATTGTGTAATGATTTTTAGGTGTGAGTTGTGGGTTTTATAGGGGTATAGGGGGGAAGTAATTTATGTCTAATTAATTAATAATTAGTTGATCATGAATAAAAATTAATCTATTGATAATTGATTAGGGAAATTGTTTATTTTTTGTGTGAGTTTTTGTTTTATAGGTGTAATGTTTGGGGAGTAAATTAATTTTTATCTGTTTTAATTTGCTTTTTAATTAATAATATTACTTTATTTGGTTGTTAATTATGGAGGTACTTTTTTTAAATTTAGATGCGTGTTTTGAATTGAGCGGTGTTGGACAGGAAATAAAAAAAGATTACATTTATGTGATAATTAATGTTTTTGTTTATAAATAATTTCTAAATAAAAATAGTTATTTGTTTGTACATTATTGTTGAAAAAATGTAATATAATATTTCTAGGTATTTGTCATATCAATTTAACATTATAGTATGTTTCTATTTTTTTAGATTTTTTAATGTTTTTATATATTTTTCATTTTTATTTTTTTTTAAATATTTTGTGTTGGTTATATTTTGTTTGTTTTTATTTTTGAACTGACTGGAATGGGAATATTCATTTCTACCCATCGGCTATCCAACACTTTCTCTATTGTTACACTAATTGGAGTGAGAATAGTATTTTTCACCCCTCCGCTGTCCAACACTCTCCCTAGTGTTGCACTAATTGGAGTGGGAATAGTAATTTGTACCCCTCCGCTGTCCAACACTTTCCCTACTGTTGCACTCACTGGAGTGGGAATAGTAATTTTTACCCCGCCGCTATCCAACACTTTCCTACTGTTGCACTCACTGGAGTGGGAATAGTATTTTTTTTCCCTCGCTATCCAACACTTTCCCAAATGTTGCACTCACTGGAGTGGGAATAATAATTTGTACCCCTCCGCTGTCCAACACTTTCCCTACTGTTGCACTCACTGTTACATTTACATTTATTTGTTATATTTGTTAAAATGTATATTAAATCTAATTATTTTTTCTTAAGTTACTTTTATTCTTTAATATATTTAATATTATTTGTATACATATATATTAAAATCAATATTTTGTACAGCTACATTTTTGTACTTACCATTATAAATATAGGATGTCGATATTTTTGACATCGATATGTATAACTCAATATTTGTGTATGGGGATATTTTGAGGGTCGATATTTTATCAGTGAACCCTTTTCAACATTTAATGTAAACTGCATTTTTTGCTTGAAATTTGGGGTTGTTAGCAATGGGATTATTGCTGCTACAGCTGCAGCCAGGCTAATCCTGGACCTTCCCAAACAAATCCACATTGGTCCCCACCTGAGAGACCTTCACTGGCTCTCCATCCAGAAGATGCCAGTTCAAGTTCCTCACACACCAAGTTCCTCACACATGCCTACAAAGAACTCAACGTCCTACGACCTGTCTACCTCAACCATCGATTGAACTTCCACCAATCCACTAGACACCTGCGCTCCTCTAAAATCGCCCTTGCACCCCCCGCTTCCATCGCAGCCACACCTGTGGACTTTCGTACATTGCTGCCAAGACCTGGAACGACCTTCCCCTCCAGCTCTGTACAGACCCCTCGCTGGCAGACTTCAGAAAGAAACTCAAGACCTGGTTGTTTGATAGAGACACATAGCCCAGATACCTCTAGGGGTGGCAGTGCAGCGCTCTACAAATTCTGATTGATTAATGCATTTATTATCGTCCTTGACATGTGCACTTCTTCTAGACTTGTTCTCCTTGTTTGTATATGGGATTAGAGTTTCTTAACTTCTTTGCAGTTCCTGCATCAGTAGAGACTTTAACTTTATTTGTATTTTTTTTACTTTATTTAGCATTTTGAACAAAAAACAAAGCAATGCACTAGGCCTGATGGTAGGGCGACTTGGTTACATAAACATAAGTCATCACAGCTGTCTTCTCAGCTGCACAATCGGTCATGTGTGAACATCACAATCTATAAGTCTCACAATACTGGCCCATATCAACATAAATGATGCTGTCCGGTCAATTTCCACCCCCAACATCCCGCCCGCTAGCCCCATCACCCTCCCAGCCCAACACTGTATGCAAACATATATTCGAAGCTAAGGATTTGCCCACATTCGAACAGCACATTAGCCCACTCCTGTCGGCTCTAGCCCTTGCTCTCGTTGTGTGGGGTGGTCCTGCTGCTGGGTAGCAAGATAGGACTTGAAGGGGCCCCATATGTCCCTGGGTCTGGAGGATGGAGGGACTGTGTCCGCATAATGTTCACTTCCCGTGGAACAGGACGCCAAACTTTGGAGCCATGACTGCACTGTAGGGGCTCCCTCCCTCCCCAGTGTATCGCCACCTCTCTCTTCACCAAAAGCAAGGCGATGGATGTAAATCGCCTGACCTTGCTGGTGAATTATCCCACGTAGCCCAGGAGAGCAGTCTCTGGCAGAGGATTAATCTGAACCTGTATATTCTTGCCACGTGTATGGTGAACCCCTATCCAGAATGTATGGATCCGTGGGCAAGTCCAGGCTAAGTGAACGAAGTCTGCCAGGGGAATTTGGCACCGTTGACATTGGTGTGACCTACTGGGGTCAATCCTGTGCGCCCTGAGTGGGGTGACGTACATGCGACGTAAGAACTTAAAGTGAATCAGTCTGTGCCTGCTGTTAATAGATACTTGCTTTGTCTCCAGACAGCATGCTGTCCACTGCTCATCTGATATCAGGTTACCTAAGTCCACCTCCCAGGCCCCCCTCACCCTGGCATCGTCTACTTCAATCAGATCCACAACCGCCCTATAAAGGTGCTCGATCAAATGTATTCCTCTGCTACTGTCGATCACCATTGTCAGTGGCGAAAAAGACGGGGGTGCCAAGGGGAAATGAGGAAGATGGGCCTGCAGCGCAGCCTTAAGCCTGGCCAGCACAAACCTATCCATAAACGAAAAGGGATGCGTCATCTAGGTCAAATATGTGGCCCGCAGGGAAACCATCTCCCATTTTGGTGAAGCCGAACTTCATGCAAGTTTTTTGCACCAGCTTTTCTTCGGTGATGGGCAAAAGTTTAGGATTCGGTAGAGGAATGGCTGAGGAATAAAACATTTGTGTATTCGTGAGGCAGCCTAGGGAGGCCCACTCCCAGCTTGTAGTGGAAACCGGTTGTATATCTGTACGATCCCTTGAGATCCCAATAGGTAGGACTGCAGCCAGAGTATCTGGCAGCACAAAATCCGACTCAGGTTTCAGAAAGGTGATCCTGGCGTCCGGGTGATACCATGCCTGAGCAAAGCTGCACTGTGCTGACAGGTAGTATAGCTGCATGTCTGGAACACCGTATTCCCCTCTGGCGTAAGGAAGTGTCATTACCTGCCAGCTCACTCTTGGTGTCCTGTTGCCCCAGACCAATCTAATCAATTGGGCGCGAAGCGTGCTAAAAAAACTTCCTAGACAGGGCAATTGAGATATTGTGGAACAAATTTAAGAATTTTGGAAGGGCTATCAGTTTAATGAGCGCCACACGCCCTGCCATAGACAGGGGCAGCTTCAGCCAATAGTCTATTTGTAACTCAAGTTTGGAGATCAGTACTCCGTAGTTGAGGCGAATAACTTGATCCTGATCACTGTGTATCTGTACCCCCAAATACTTCACTGACTCAGAGCACCATTCCAGCGGAAATTCAAGTGCCCACTGGGTGGTGCTGCTCGTGAACGGGAAGATCACCGATTTACGCCAGTTTGTCCCCAAGCCGGAATAAGTGCCAAAGCGTAAAATTTCTTGTAGAAGAGGATCTAAGTTAGTCTCTGGGTCATGGACATAAAGGATTGTGTCATCCACATATAGCGAGACCAATAACGGACCCGTACGGAACACCAGGCCCCTGTGGACGCATTTTTCCTGGAAATGCCTCCCTAGTGGGTCCATTGCCAGAATGAACAACAGGGGGCATCCCTATCTCGTGCCCCTAGACAATGTAAAGGGCGAGGACAAAGTGCCATTAAGTCTGAGCCTTGCAGTGGGCACGTGCATAACAGGGCTGTGGTGGCTATAAAGCCCTGTGGCATACCCTTTGCTGCATTACAGAGAGGAAAAAGGGCCATTCTAAGGAATCAAAGGCCTTTTCAGTGTCCAACAGGACAGCAGCCGCGGGGGTGTCAGGATCCAGTCTATGCAGAGTATGGAATACGGTGCGGAGGTTAAACGCTGTCGATCTGTGGGGTATAAAACCCGATTGGGGAGATTATGGATTCCATAAGCAATGAGAGGTGGCATGACAATGCTTTAGAAAGAATTTTAGAATCGAGGTTCAGGAGAGACAGGGGACGATAGGAACTACACAACAAGGGGTCCTTCCCGGGTTTGGGGGGTAATATGATGACTGCTTCGCGGAGTGTGGGAGGGAGAACCTGTTTTTCCAATGCTTCGGCATACATAGCTAATAGCCGAGAAATCAATAGTTCCTTGTAGGCCTTGTAAAATTCCCCTGTGTACCCGTCCAGCCCAGGGGCAGAAGAGGGCTTCAGGGATGTAATATCTTTATCTATGCTTTCCGCTGTGATTGGTATCGCCAGGAAGTCTTGCATACATTTTTCAAGGAACACAAGTGTAATTTCAGATAAATAGTCTTCTTGCACAGTGTAGTCTGAACCCAGTCTCGTGGAGTAAAGTCTTTTAAAGTACGAGAGAAATTCCTGCTGTATTTCTAAAGGGTCAGTAATGTGGTGACCTGTCTGGGAACATAGCTCAGTGATGTAAGCTTTGGTGTAGGGGGGCATAACCATTTGTGCCAGGACCCTACCAGGTGGTCTCCCTCCCCGTACACTCTTGCATTGTGGAATTTCCCCATGTACAGAATTTCCCGCTCAGCAGTCTCGCTATAATCCAGAAGCAGGGCGGTCCTAGCCATCACGCGCTTCTGGTCGAAGGCCACCATCTGTGCAGAATCCAATGCCCCAATCTCCCTCTCACCTCTAGCCAAAGTATTGCGTATGTCACGAAGTACCCCGGAACATTTGGCCATACACACCCCTCTAGAATAGGGCTTGAAGCCCTCCCTTAACACTGCCTCCATGTCCACAGAGCCCTCGTTAAGTGCAAAATATTCATCTATTGCGTCTTGGATCTCTTGTTTAAACACGTCATCCTCTAATGCTCGATGGGGAAACCTCCATTGCCTCTCAAAACCTTTGGGCATGGGATCCGCAGAGTCAACAGTACAGGGGAGTGGTCTGAATATGAACTGGGCAGTGTCTGCAGACCATGAAACCATCTGGAGACGTCTGGAGTAACCAGCCAGTAATCTAGGTGGGACCAGGTGTCGTGTAGACTCGTGTAATGGGCATAAGTAGTATGTCCCGGGTCTGGTGAGCGGCCCACGTCTAAGAGAGAAAACTTTTCGCATATAGATTTCAAAGCTTTACAGGATCGGGTTTAGCATCAGGGGCAGTCGAGGTGCTGTCAGCGGAAGGGCGTAAAGTGATATTAAAGTCACCCCCCAGTAAGAGGGGGACAGGGCCTAACAACAGTAGTTTGGACAATAACGCATAAAAAAAATCAGGGGAATCAGTGTTTGAGCCGTATACGCAAACTAGTGCAATCTTTTGGTTTAACAATGTGCCTACTATTATAACATATCTGCCATCAGGGTCAGTGGTAACGGAGTGGCATTTAAACTGCAACCTCTTGTGAATAAGTATGGCAGTACCCCTTGCATAGTTGCTAAAGTTCGCAAAAAAACCTGTTTGGGCCCCATGATGAGACGAATCTTGCGTCATCGCCAATAGGAAGGTGGATTTCCTGTAAAAAGCCCACATCTACCCCATGCCTAAGTAAGTAATGACAACGAAGGAGTGACTAAGGTACAACCAGGGATCTCCTAATTAGGATCAATAGAGCAGTCCAGGGCAAAAACCAGTGTATGTAAAAAAAAACTCACTCACCGACCTGATCGGTGACATGCTTCATCAAAGGGTTCCACCAGGTGGGCCTAGTGCCTTCCTGGTGTGCTTCCATGCCTGGTTTACAGCGGAGCCCTATGGAACCCTATGGGAGATCCCTGGTTGTACCTTAGTCACTCCTTCGTTGTTGTTTATTGATTTACAGGGGGTATAGGAGTGCCCTTTCCTTCCCTCTCTTGTTGTTATTGAGTAAGTAAGTAATGTACCACCTGACGTTTCTTGCACGTGTCATTCAGGCCGCGGACATTCCACATCGCCAATGTGACAGCTGAAGGACCAGCGTTGTAACCTAGCTGTGCCATTTCCAAAAGTACAAATCAGGTGCAATACAGAACCAAGTATAGTGCCCTCCTGTCGTGAGCTGTAAAAAGCAAACTAATGCTACAGTGCAATGCCATGTGAAAAATACCCCACCCGCCTCCCCCCACCTAGCCGGCCCGCCCTTTCGGAGAGGCAATGCCAACTGGAAAACAACGGAAAACAGTACCAATGAGCTGTTGAACCCAGAAAAAGGTGTAACAAACATGGTACAATCGAATGTCATCTTCACAATCTCGAGGTGTTCACCAAAGTGGGGGGGTGGACACTCTCCAATGGCCTGATAACCCAACTGCATATTGTATTCAACATATGGAATCCCGGCTAATAGTTCAACATAGAAAGCTTACAGTGTAGTGGAAGGAAAGTCGCCATCAACGGTCAGCCATGCCCAGAGTTCGAAAACAGATCCACACTGAACGCTGAACCGCTATGCGGGGGTGAGGTGGAGCCCGCCTCTGCAGAGGGTTTGTTGTTTTGCTTATAGGTGCGGCAAAATTATTGGGCTTCTGTGGGATTCTCAAAAATACACACTCGGCCATTCACCTCCACCCTCAGCCTGGGTAAATCATGCCATATTTTAGCCCCAAGTTCTTAAGAGTTGCCTTCACCCCCAGGTATTTCCTCCGGGCTTCCTGCACCATGGCGGTGAAATCCGGGTACAGCGACAGTTTAGAACCTTGCTAGGAGAGTTCACCCTGCTCCCATGCCAGTCGGAGGGCAGTGTCCCTGTCCCAGAAGTTCATTATGCGCGCTATAATGGGCCTAGGAGGGCAACCGGGATTGGGGTGTGGGCCTAACGACCTATGGGCGCGCTCTACCACAAAGCCAGTAGTAAAAGATTCTTTCCCAAAGAGGTCCGTGAGGATCGTTTCTACTAACGTGCCCATTCGCTTCACAGACGTGGACTCCGGAACGCCCATAAGGTGAATGTTATTGTGCCGACTTCGCGCCTCCAAATCCTCATTCTTCGGCGCTACTCCTTCAGGATCCTTTCCATGTGGTCCAGCCTTTTCATCGATTGCGCCGTTCCATCCTCTAGGTCTGATGTGCGGGATTCTACAACATCCAGCCGACTGTCATGTGCTTGGATCTTAGCCCCCAGCTCCACCATGTTTCTGTCCAGTGAGTCAAAGCGAACATCAAGCGCCTTAAAGCCCGCCCACATCTCCAGCAGTAGTGGGTGTATCTGGCGCGGGTCATCGGGCGAGGTGGATTGGGGTTGCCCGCCGTCTGCCATGTCACTTGATTGGTCCCTGGCCGGTTCCGTAAGTTTTTCGAAGGGGAGTACACGCTGTTTTGGGTCCCTGCGGCCCATGCCGCAACTGATGATGCCAAATCACTGGCGGCAGCTAGCTAGTCCCCAATGAGCCAAAATCAGTGGAGGGGTGCAGGGGGAGCACCGCAGGTGTCGTAGAGCAGGGACCCACCCCGGCGCCATCAGACACCCAGCGTCCCCGTAACCAGGCTCACCGCTCACCCTGGTGGGCCTCAGATGCCAACAGCTCTGTCTGACTCCTCATTCAAGGGACGGGTAGTAAGCATACATCTAGGTTCCGCCCAGAGGGGGGAAGAATGAAGAGTCTCACACATGTCTGCACCCTCTGAAATGTAGTGGGTCCAATGCTGAGTTAATTAGGCAGCCACATGTTTGAGAATGCACTGGGGGACAGTCCGGCAATAGTGGGTGAATCCCGGGCCAACCAAAGTTATCACAATGCCAGGAAAGGGGTGGAGGGGCTGTTTGCTGGGCGCCGCAGCCGACACCCGCTCTGATCCTTCCTGTCGCGCGGGGGCCGCCAAGCTGCAACAATGAGGCTGGTATCCGCCCCCAGCGCCCATGTAAGAGGCCTAGCTCCCTGCATGCGCGGGAACCGCAGGCACTGGAGCAGTCTGTTGTAACACGCGTAGGGCCCAGAGGTTATCACAGCAGCAAAAGGGCTCCGGGCGTAGCGATCCAGCCCCCAGCAATGCCGGGTAGAGCCCGCACTCACCGCACCTCTCCGCGCCGATCAGTGTCCGTCGCACCGCTGCAGACTCCTCTCCCTCTCCGCCCGAGTCTGTCTCGCCGCCATCTTGTCAGGCTGCCTCGTCGGCCGATGGAGCCACAGTACTCTCTCGTGCAGTGAAGCTGAAGGTGTCAGGATGTCTCCTCAAGGGCTGGCAGCCCTCTACGGTATGTTAAGCTGTATGCCAAATATTTTAACCGCATATTCCACCGGGCAGTGTGCAGGATTGGGTTCCGGCCGGGAGAGCTTCAACTCCGTGCGGCCATCCCATGTACGGCTTAGCCACGCCCCCGTAGAGACTTTCATTTATTTTGCACATTCTGCTATGTGCTGTACTCCTTAAGTAATATCTATTGCTTCATTCAAGTTAGAGTTCTTGGCAAAAAAGTTTTTATTGGGTCTGTGTGTTGTTGGGCACAAAGGATTCCAAAGTTAAAAGGGCTGCAAAGTCTCCTGAGCACAGCAGTGTATGTAGTCCTTCCTTTGTACATTGGATTCTTCAAAGAATGCATGTCTTTCTACGATGGTAATTATTTTTTGCCAAATTTGTCCTTAAACTTCATAAAGATGCTTTGGTAAACATCCACTTGGATAGCTGGGCCTTCCATTCACCACCACCGGCAGATTGAGCTTGCACATTTTCATAAACATTCATTCCTTCTATTCCAGAGTTATGTAAAGGTATGTGCTGTTTGCACAATGGTGAAAACCTTTCTTCTCCAATGGCAATACGGTATGATTTGCATGATTGTATCCAGTGTTTTCATGGAACGGTGGGTTCTCCTGCTTCATTCAGGCAGGGAGGTGATTGACTTATGCCAGCAGCAGGCATCACAAAATAACCAAGGAATAGCTGAGTAGAAGATGGGGGCAATAGGTAAGATAAAGAAGCAACCAAAAGAATTGTGCAGTACTCAAAACAATCTACTGAGTCTGAGATTGTAGAAAAAGCGATACGTTTACCTGAAAAAGTCCTATTTTTATGGTCCTGAGGAAGAAAATAGCATCGTCTAGCAGGAAGGTTCTGAGAGGTTGAAGCAGGATGGTAGGTGTCAGGCGGTGTGCTGAGGGTATCCCAAGATGTGGGTCCCTTGCTAGCTGTGCCACTGGATTCAAGGGACCCTGGCAGATGAAGGGGTGTTATCCGGAAACCAGTCCCAAGTTGCTTGTTACCAGTCAAGGGAGAACCCGGCTTGTCAGTTCTAGCTTGACTGTTCCCATTAGGAGGAGGGTCAAGACTGATTTGCATATGGCTGGGTCCAAACTGGGGTGGCATAGTGAGCAAAACAACAATGGATTTAACCCAGTTCTTTTGACTGGGTGAGTGAATGCTTGATTTAGTCAACATTCCATCCATCATTTGTTGCTGCAGCACTTTCTCGGCATTTGAAACATACAGGTAGGCAGCTTGCAGAAACAAGCGTGCCCTTACTTGGGGTATGTTTCAATGAAGAGGTTCAAAACCTCTCCTCAGTGCCCATTCAGCAGCTGAGAGATGAGAGGGTACAGCCCCTCAGCACTGGAGTGACAACGCTTATTTCAGAGCATGCAGGCCATCGCCCTCTGCACAATAGAAGGCAGCGGAAGGCAAGTAGAAGGCAGAACAAGGTCAGTAATTTGTTCATTAGAAGGCAAACAGGAGGCGAGTCATCAAAAGGATCATAGAGAGCTAGTGAAAAAGTCTCACCACAGATAAACTATTGTGTTTCAAGATGGCTTGGCCCAGGTTTGCGGTCTAAATCCAGTGGATTGCTGTTCACTGTCCAGGGACACTGAACAGAAGCAGTTCAGCAAGGAGAGTACGGTGCTTTAAACTCAGGTATGACAAAGCACCGAGCATTGACCACGAGTCCGTGAGTACGTTGCTGATGGCAAACAGTGGGGTGGGGATTCAAACATTGTCGCTGGCATGGCCAGCTCGTTCCCAGTGATGAAAATGAAGACCCCAGTCACTCAGGTTCCTAAGGTACATTTATTTTAAACCACCTCCACAGGTCAACGCAATAACTGCCAGTGCTTCCCCGTCAAGAGCTCCAACTAATTAACGTTCCATGGGCAGAACCAATGTACCTGAAGGGGGAAAGGAGCAGTAAGGAATGTACCAAGGAAGCAATACTAACAAAATGGAGGTGAGTTGGATGAAACAGAAAATACATAATAATTACATTTGAAAAATGTACAACACTTTCCTTATGTTATCTCTTTCGTTTCGTTTTCTTGCTAGCCTGGTTCTACATCGACCGATAAACCACGTTCTGTTTTTGACCCTGCCCAAAGCTTCCATATTAAGGGTCCTGCACATGCAGATCTGTGGAGCTGGACCTTGTTCAAATGCTTGTATCCTGTTTTCATTTGATTGATCATGGTCGGCCTTTCTTATACACCATGACTGCATTCTGAATGTCAGTTTCTTTATTTGTAAATGGTAGTTGGTAACCCCATGGAAATATATATTAGGAGATATTCTCAAGAACATGTGATAATCATCACCACCCTAGTCTAACACAATTTTACAGAACGCCGTCTATCGTGGGACATCAACGCCGTGTTAACAGCGTATTCTCAACATGCCAGCAACAGGCAATAGTACCCAGACAACGCATCAAATGTCAATGGTAAAATTACCGGGACGCCGATAAAAAAAGACATCCGAATGTGAAAAAAGGGGCAATGGGCCCAACAGCGATAAAAATATCAGCGATAAGCAGCGCCAGCCTTGCTATTCCCACGTCTATCGGAATATTCACCATAAAAGCTGCAAAAAAAAGAACAAAACCCAAACAACTGAGAAGCACCATGGAGGAAGCAGGAGCAACTACAGAGGCCAACCAGAATCCCACAAACCCTTAGCAAGTATCAAGTAGGCCCCCATCAACAATGTGGCCAGAGGGGGCCCTCCCCACATATCACCAATCTCACAACGAACCCATGCACATGTGCTGATCCCAGCAAAGCTGCGAATCCATGAGCCACATTGACAATGCAAGTGACACTGGATGATGATTAGCATGGCTGCAGTACAATTATCATGACATGGTGCACACCATGACACTGAGGTGACTGAGTGTGGACCACATACGTAAAGGAGCAGCCCACACTCTGACACATCCACGTGCACAAACAACCCCTGACGTCATCTCCCTTAAGTCCATGTAGCTCATGTTATGGGACTTGAGTCACAGGGTGGCATTTCGAATATGTGACACCCTAAACAGCCTCTCTGTACATATGTTGTACGTCCATCCATCACTCCTGTCTTCACATTGCTAACTAACGGTAGCTATCGTATTTTAAACAATCAACACTGCTGTGCTTGTGGGCGGGAGTCCCATACTTGGTAGCAGTTTCCCAGCGCATGTAACTTGCTGTAGTGATGTCCTTTTCCAGCCCCCGCAAGGAAGTTTCGATTCTTTACTGTGGCCTTCCATTCCGACTTTGAAAGCAGAGTTCAACAAGTTGAGTAGGCACAAAGTCCTTTTATTCGGATGTATGACATCACAACGCATGCTTTTACATCGCATGCTTTTACATCGCAAGTTTTACAACGCATGCCTTTACAACGCATAGTGTTGAGGGGTGCTGGACAGTGAATAGTTTAATTTACTATTCCAACTTCAGTACCTGTGGATAGTAGGGAAGGTGTTGGATAGTAAATTAAATGTATTCCCTATCCTATAGCGCCCCCTAGCGCAATGCGTTGTAAAAGTTGCGATGTAAAAGCACTGCGTGGTAAAAGTTGCGTTGTAAAGGATGTTTCCCCTTTTATTCCAACAGAAGGTGGCCGTCACTTCTGCCAGAGACACTTTCAGATTGCTGTTGCCTCAGACCTCGAGTGAGATACAGTCGCTTCTTAACTCTGACCTTCCACTTTATTTTGGGGGACTAATTCACCAAATGTATGATGCATCTGAGATGACAGGCCTTGAACATTTTTTTAAATGTGTAGGATCTGGCATGGTCTGTACTTTTCAGACTATATTCGGGGCAATACCAGCTTTAATTCATTCTATACTTTCTAGCATTTTCGGAGGGTTACCCTTCATTTTGGCGCTACTAGCTGGTGTCCTGCTGCTCCTCTCTGTGCTTTGCAATGGCTGCTCACTTTGTGGCTCTGCACAGGCCGGCCCAGCTACAACTGTATCACAATCGCCTATATGAGGCTTTTGGATGTTTGCCTTTAGCAACGATTGGCGTAAGTTACGACTTGACCTTCCGCTTTGCCTATTATACTTGCGTGCAACCAGTGCTTCATTGCAAACAATGTCATTTCTCCTGGGCAATGGAACTTTGCTTATCGTACACGTGGTGTCCAATCCCTGATTTCAGCCGGTTGATGGGTCCTTTGGAGGTACATGACGCGGCTTGTTCTGTGAATGGTCAAATGGCGTGTGCAGCTTTACTTGGAATCTTGGCTCAATGGGATATCTGTGCAGCTGCCCAGACTTTCCTATAACGTATTTTCATTGAATATCACCCAAGTTTCTCAGTTCTAGTATTTGATGCTCCTGCTTATGAGGAACATGACGTTTCCTTTGACTTACTTGATTGGATGTCATCGCTTTTTTCAACCAATGACAGGGATGAACTATTGGAGGGAATTGCATTTCTTTACACAAATACCTTCATGGATTGACTGCTTAGGTGGTCGCAACTCTGCTGTCTGCAATATTGACCCTTTTACCTACAGTTCAAAGTGCCTTTGGCTTTTCCTACGAACTTTCCATTTCTCTCATTTTTTTTTTTGTGGTAGTTCCTCACCGATATTTTGAAGTTAGCATGAGTTTGCTTGCCCAATGCTGCTGCTTTTGCACACGCCTCTGCTAGAGTTTGTTTTCCCGACACTTTGCCTCTGCCCTGTACATGACAACAGATTGTTGTTCACATTCTCAGTTTACCCTTGAAATTCTATTTGAACATAATGTGCAAGGTCGCTCAACAATGTCTCTTGTTACTTTGTTCTAGTCAGTCCCCATTACCTAGGCAAAACATGTTCGCAACAGCTGCCATATGGATGAATCGTGCTTTGATATGACATGGTTGCATGTTTTTGATACACACTCGAAGACAGTCATTCCATGGAGCTGAGCTCTGCTGTTCCTGTGATGTAATCCTCTTTGCAGTTAGGCTTTCAGGTATGGGGTTAGCTAATAACGCCTAGGGATCTTCTGTTATATAACATGGGTTCTTACTACTAGGGGGAGGGGGATTAGGCCTAGTTATTTTGCCTTTTTCACAGTCTTTATTAAATGAAGGCTCCTTTTGAATTCTATGGTTTTGTGACAATGCTGTTAATGCTAGATTTATACATTTTGATGCTGTTCTTGATCCGCATACTATTTTCTGAATCACTATAGTCAATACAAACATTTTGCCCTTATTTTGTGACTCTGATTATTCTTATTGTGGACAAGTACGAGAGAGCAAAAGATTGTCTTATTCTGCACTTCCTGGGTGGTAGTCTGGTGGGTGGTCCTGGGGGTGGTGGCTGTGGGTGATGTGGCCCTCTTGGGTCTCCAAGCTGCAGGATTAGTAGCTCCATGGCATCTGTTGGTCTTCAGATGTGGCTCTGGGCTGAGCTCCCTTTCTGCTGCAGGTTTCTGTCCTACTTAAGACCAGAAAAAAGCAGGTCTTAAGTTCCTGCTGCTAACGTGCCTTATCGCCTGTTTTTGGCCCGCATAGCCGATCTGGCTGGTCGTTGTGAATATCGCGAAGTGGTGTCATCATGACGTTTGGGATGGGAACGCCTACTCTGCATATGATTAGCGTTAGTGGTGGCTGTCAACCTTGGCGATGTTTTTAGCGGCAGCTATCGCAGGTAATCTGGTGATGTTGGTAGTTAGCACAGGCTTCTAAATAGAGCGATAGATTTATCGCCACTTTTGTGGCGGTAAAGTGCAGCTAAATCGGCAATGTATCCTTGAGAATATGCCCCATTGTCTCTTGTATTTTATCTTAAGTTCCCTAATACTTAATGCTGATCAGTGGTCAGTTCTTCCTCCCACTCAAAGCCTTCGGTTCCTTTTTCACCCAGATATATAAAGGATGGTGCACTTACTTGCTTTGTTGGCTTTTTCTGGAATGGGGTGATGCCCTCTGAAGGCCTGTTGTGTAGGGGCTATAGCCAGGATTTGGTCGCCCCACTTCTTCCTTTGCTTGGTGTGCTTCAACTAGATCAGTACTGTTGAGGAGATGACCTTTGAGACTGGCCAGGTTGCCTGTCCAAGGGAATACTCCAGAGGGAACAAGCTAAGAATTTGAGTTTTCAGACTCTGGCAGAGTTTCTTTGTCAAATCATGCACTGCCCTCATATCATATGTAGTCCATGGTAGTTGTATCTCTCCAGAGTTGCCATTTCTGAACACCGGACCAGGCACTGCCCACTCTCCTAAAGAACAAGATACAGGAAGGTGCATTTGAATGTCTAAACAACAGAGGGCTAACTTTGTCCTGTACTTGATTCTAGAAATGTGTAATGCAGTGTACTTGAACAGTGTACCACTACCTCACAGGAGCCAGAGATCTGCTTCATCTCTGACATTGCTCTCTGATGGGGTTTACTAGCTGAGTGCCTCCATGTTATCCTTGCTGAGGACAAGGAGACTCACCACACAAATAAACATGATTGGCCCTTCTGCGTTCTAGCTTGGATTATTACAGACCACCCTTCTATCGTACCCTCCAGCTCAGGCTGTAAATCTATTCTCTACTCCTTCACTCACACATATTTGAATTCATTCATAGCCTTGTGTGTTACAAGTGAAATCCATTAACACACTTCTGGTGCACTTGTGAAGGCAATGTAGGGCTCTTCCACAAGCACCAGATACAGGACCAGAAACACACTGAACGTCACATACCATAGTCATGACTTGAGCCACCATCAGGAGCCAAAGGCACGGCATTGGCATCCTGACTATGGCCTATGGGTACACTTGAAGGTCTCTGCTCTCTGTCAAGCCCAATCTGTTCTTGGACGTTTGTGCCCTGCAGGCCTCTATGTACTAGATTGTATTGTATTGTAAATGCATTTATATAGTGCTTACTACACCTGACAAGGCGTCAAACTACTTTTTGGGAAAGTAGCATGCTATTCTGGAACCCATAAAGGATTAGTGGTGAATTAGTATAGTGAAATACGAAAGTAATGTGAGTGGTGGATATGTTAGTCAATTATTTTGATTGAGAAGGATAGTGGAGGGATATAAGTATATATACACACACACACATATATATATATAATCTTTAAAGTGTGGCTTGTTATGTTATAGAGACTTGAGATCACCTTAAATATATATATATATACTAGCAGCCCGTCCCAGCGTTGCCTGGGGCAGAAAGGGGCTGGGGGCAGCATTGTAAGCCTCTGTGCACCGCACCGCACCGCACCCCCCCCCCCCATTGCCCAGTCCGCATCCCTCCCGCCTGGACATTGGCTATACCGCCTCCCGCATTGAGCCCGCCGCCCCCCACCCCGACCCGACATTGAGCATAGCGCATAGCGCCGCTTTGAGTCCGCCGCCCGCCGCCCCCGACCCGACATTGAGCATAGCGCATAGCGCCTACCGCCTCCCGCCTCGAGTCTCCCGCCCGCCTCCCGCCTCCCGCCCCGGCTTTGTAAACCCCCCCCCAAGGTCCCGACTTACCTCCCCGCGCTGCCACTGCTCCTCCGCTTCTCACCGCTCCGTATTGCTGTTGCTGGGGAACTCCGCTCCTCCCGCTCCTCCCCTCACGCAGACGCTACTCATTTCCTCGCTCTTCCTGTTGCTGTGAACGACGCTACTCCCCTCACGCATACGTCACGGCCGGCGCTACTTGCAAGGGACTACTTTATTTTTATTAGTAAATATTTTAAACAACGTTTTATTTTTATTTTTATGTAGCCTATGTCCTTCTGCGTGCCCTGAGGTTTTCTAAGATGTCTTGGGTGTTCAGATTGGTGGTGTAGTTTTCGA
The DNA here is from genome assembly GCF_964263255.1 of Lissotriton vulgaris. Classification (NCBI taxonomy): domain Eukaryota; kingdom Metazoa; phylum Chordata; class Amphibia; order Caudata; family Salamandridae; genus Lissotriton; species Lissotriton vulgaris. The sequence continues at coordinate 646,504,976 of NC_141700.1, read as the reverse complement.
GTTTACCTTGCCAAAAGGAGCAAGTTCTCTCTTTATATTAGTAGTATATATATATATATATATATATATATATATATATATATATATATATATATATACATATATATATATATATATATATATATATATATATATATATATATATATATATATATATATATATATAATATATATATATCCACAAGACAGGAAACCCAAATTGAGGAAAGCCACTGGAGGCATCGTTTTGTCACCTGATTTAATGGCCACATACTGACAAAGTTCAAAACGAAAATCACATCAGATCATTAACTCGCCAGACGCGTTTCAAGAATCAAAGTTCTCTTCCTCAGTGGCGTTGTCTGTAAGTGAGTGAAAGCGCTGATAGTCCCACCCAGTTTTCTTAAACCATCTGTCGACCAGGGCGTGGCCGGCAGCACGGCCTTCTGGATATGATAGTCCTTGAATGTTCATCACCAGTGGGAGCGCCTTTAAACAAAATAAACACAGTTTTATTCCAAGTGGTAGGTGTGAAAAAACGTTAGTTCAATGTCCCGTTTTACTGCAGCCATCGTGATTAAGCAAGTGCTACCCTGTATAGCCGCCTGCTCGCCTCCTTTCCGTTTAGCCAGTCTCTCGGTTTAGAGCTAGCATGGACTCCGCATTATGGCAGCTGGCTTTCCTCCCGACCGGGAACAGCCGGTAAACATCCACAAGACAGGAAACCCAAATTGAGGAAAGCCACTGGAGGCATCGTTTTGTCACCTGATTTAATGGCCACATACTGACAAAGTTCAAAACGAAAATCACATCAGATCATTAACTCGCCAGACGCGTTTCAAGAATCAAAGTTCTCTTCCTCAGTGGCGTTGTCTGTAAGTGAGTGAAAGCGCTGATAGTCCCACCCAGTTTTCTTAAACCATCTGTCTGAGAATGAAATGTGTTTTATTTTAATTTTGGTTAAAAGCGCTACCCACTGGGGATTAATTGAAGGACTATCACATCCAGAATGCCGTGCTGCCGGCCACGCCCTGGTCGACAGGTGGTGCATATAAACTGCATGAGATCCATAGCGCTTTTTAATCAATTACAGCACAACGCCACTGATGAAAGGAACTTGGATTCCTGAAACGCGTCTGGCGATGGAATATGCTTGGTGTGACTTTCGTCTGGTGCATTGTCAGCATGCTGCCATTAAACATGTGGAAATCGAATACCTCTCGTAGCTTTCTTCAAGTTGGGTTTCCTGCTTTGTTGGATTTATACCGGCTGTTCCCGGTCGGGAAGAAAGCTCGCTGCGGAGCAGAATCCGTGCTAGCTTCCAAACGGAGGTTTAACTACACGGATGGGAGGTGAGCAGACGTCTATGCAGAGTAGCGCCTGCTCAATTCACGATGGCAACAAGAGAGCAAGACATTACAATAGACGTTTTTGACACATCTACTACGGAGAATACAATGTGTTTTATTTTAATTTTGGTTAAAAGCGCTACCCACTGGGGATTAATTGAAGGACTATCACATCCAGAATGCCGTGCTGCCGGCCACGCCCTGGTCGACAGGTGGTGCATATAAACTGCATGAGATCCATAGCGCTTTTTAATCAATTACAGCACAACGCCACTGATGAAAGGAACTTGGATTCCTGAAACGCGTCTGGCGATGGAATATGCTTGGTGTGACTTTCGTCTGGTGCATTGTCAGCATGCTGCCATTAAACATGTGGAAATCGAATACCTCTCGTAGCTTTCTTCAAGTTGGGTTTCCTGCTTTGTTGGATTTATACTGGCTGTTCCCGGTCGGGAAGAAAGCTCGCTGCGGAGCAGAATCCATGCTAGCTTCCAAACGGAGGTTTAACTACACGGATGGGAGGTGAGCAGACGTCTATGCAGGGTAGCGCCTGCTCAATTCACGATGGCAACAAGAAAGCAAGACATTACAATAGACGTTTTTGACACATCTACTACGGAGAATGAAATGTGTTTTATTTTAATTTTGGTTAAAAGCGCTACCCACTGGGGATTAATTGAAGGACTATCACATCCAGAATGCCGTGCTGCCGGCCACGCCCTGGTCGACAGGTGGTGCATATAAACTGCATGAGATCCATAGCGCTTTTTAATCAATTACAGCACAACGCCACTGATGAAAGGAACTTGGATTCCTGAAACGCGTCTGGCGATGGAATATGCTTGGTGTGACTTTCGTCTGGTGCATTGTCAGCATGCTGCCATTAAACATGTGGAAATCGAATACCTCTCGTAGCTTTCTTCAAGTTGGGTTTCCTGCTTTGTTGGATTTATACCGGCTGTTCCCGGTCGGGAAGAAAGCTCGCTGCGGAGCAGAATCCATGCTAGCTTCCAAACGGAGGTTTAACTACACGGATGGGAGGTGAGCAGACGTCTATGCAGGGTAGCGCCTGCTCAATTCACGATGGCAACAAGAAAGCAAGACATTACAATAGACGTTTTTGACACATCTACTACGGAGAATGAAATGTGTTTTATTTTAATTTTGGTTAAAAGCGCTACCCACTGGGGATTAATTGAAGGACTATCACATCCAGAATGACGTGCTGCCGGCCACGCCCTGGTCGACAGGCGGTGCATATAAACTGCATGAGATCCATAGCGCTTTTTAATCAATTACAGCACAACGCCACTGATGAAAGGAACTTGGATTCCTGAAACGCGTCTGGCGATGGAATATGCTTGGTGTGACTTTCGTCTGGTGCATTGTCAGCATGCTGCCATTAAACATGTGGAAATCGAATACCTCTCGTAGCTTTCTTCAAGTTGGGTTTCCTGCTTTGTTGGATTTATACCGGCTGTTCCCGGTCGGGAAGAAAGCTCGCTGCGGAGCAGAATCCATGCTAGCTTCCAAACGGAGGTTTAACTACACAGATGGGAGGTGAGCAGACGTCTATGCAGGGTAGCGCCTGCTCAATTCACGATGGCAACAAGAAAGCAAGACATTACAATAGACGTTTTTGACACATCTACTACGGAGAATGAAATGTGTTTTATTTTAATTTTGGTTAAAAGCGCTACCCACTGGGGATTAATTGAAGGACTATCACATCCAGAATGCCGTGCTGCCGGCCACGCCCTGGTCGACAGGTGGTGCATATAAACTGCATGAGATCCATAGCGCTTTTTAATCAATTACAGCACAACGCCACTGATGAAAGGAACTTGGATTCCTGAAACGCGTCTGGCGATGGAATATGCTTGGTGTGACTTTCGTCTGGTGCATTGTCAGCATGCTGCCATTAAACATGTGGAAATCGAATACCTCTCGTAGCTTTCTTCAAGTTGGGTTTCCTGCTTTGTTGGATATATATATATATATACACACATACACAGATGTATATATATATTCCCAAAACAAAGTGGTGATAGCGGCGCGGCCACTATTTGCTGGTGCAAGCGTTGAGATATAACCAGTAGCCTAGAGTATTTTCAAACAACAAGAAGGATGCTGCACTCCCAGAAGCTCATATTATGTTCTTTAATGAGCAAACAGCATTGCACAAACATCACCCATGCCTTTTAGCCATTACGGCCTTGTTCACGGTAGTCTGTTTTCAATTAGAAGTGTGTGGTACTGTCTTTTATACCCTCAGGGGCATTTTGGGTCTCGTGTTTTTTATAATATATTGTTATTTCACCGTGTTGCAATTACTAATATGAAAAGAAGTATTTCACTTTATTTGCTTTTCTTTTTCCTTTCTTGAGACAACAGAACTGTTGCATTTGTAATTCTTAAATAAAGCGAGTGCACACGTAAATCCAACTTGCCAACTGCTATTATTTTGAATAGTTCAATGTGTATGCACCTCTTTCACATCTAGTTATTTTCACACCCATCATTTTGTTTGTTGTATCCTTGATTGGAAAATTAGTAATTGCATGTGCTGTGAAAATTATGGCGTTTCAAAACGCTACCAGTCAATTCCTTTTAGCACTTCGGAGTGCGCTGTTATTGAAGTCCCACATAGAGTTTCCAGACCCTGCTCTCTGATTTTTCATTCAGTTTCAGGGTTGCATCGGTATGAGAGGCATATTTTTCAAATGACACACACACACATCTCCATGAGTCTGTCCATGTTCAGGAGAGTTTCACATGGCACCATAGAAGTCCAAGGCCAATCCAGGCTGCAATAGTCTTTAAATGTATCGTACATCAGGTGCAGGGAATTTGTATTCCCATTCCACTCTCTAGCTGTTTTCGATCTTCACATTTTTCCTCTCATGCGGGGCGCTGCCACTTAAGTTTAATTCCAAAGCAAAGTGGTCATAGCGGCGCGCACTATCTGCGTTTGAAGACCTCTGACATAACCAATAGCAGTAACTGAAGAATCATAACACCAGGGCCGGTGGCTGGCACGATGACGAAGGTGGTGCTGCGTTGTACAAAGAGGAGGGAAATCCCGAGAGAAAGTCTCTCTCTTCAAAGGATTTCCTTCCCCCTACAACGCTCATCTAATGCCATACCTGGAGTGCAAAGAGAGCATGCACGCGCACACACGCTGAACCAAAACACCAATGAACAATGAAAAACCGGGACATTTGTATGTTTCGCCCGGACACTTTTTAAAAACCCGGACATTTCCTTAACTTGGAAAAAAGTGTCGGCACACTTCTCTACAAACGGGGACCGTCCGGGGAAAACCGGGACGTCGATGGTGCACTCTGCAGCCTGTTCTTCATCCAGGCTCTGTTGGCACTATCGTCCCGGCGGTCCAGCAGCTGGCAGAAATTTAGACATGCTGGCAGGGACACGTACCTGCCGCTTCTGGAACCCCAACTGCAGGTCACTCACCTTCCTGGACGCCGCTCCTCCCCACGCTCCTGACGTCAACACGCAGGTCACGGCCGGCTCTACTTCCAAGGGACTACTTTTTTTTTAATGTTAACTTTTTAAATAACGAATATTTTTATACTTTATATAGCCTATGTCCTTCTGCTTGCCCTGAGGTTTTCTAAGATGTCTTGGGTGTTCAGATTGGTGGTGTACTTTTCGAGTTTACCTTGCCAAAAGGTGCAAGTTCTCTCTTTATAATAGTAGTATAGATATATATATATATATATATATATATATATATATATATATATATATATATATATATATATATGCACCAACAATCTTCACCACTTCCGAACCCTCGGCGAAATGAAGACATGGACCCCAGGCTGTCGGCAAGGCAGATTATTTATTGACCTCTCAATATATAGTCGGAACACAATACAAGATCGGAACTTAATTAAGATGCTCAGTGGTCCAATCTGGAAGATTTCATGAAACTTAGAATGTACTTTTATATTTGCTGAAAGCTGTGATTAACATGATTTAGATTCTCTAATCACAGAGCCGGCAGCATTTTAGCAAAAACATAATTTATTGGGCCTTCTTCGAATCTATTAATGAGATTTCATTGTGATCACTGAAATGCACGATCTATGATTAATGATGCCATTATGAGTGTGAGCAGTGAATGTTTGAAAACTTTTTTAAACTCTGTTAATACTAGTCGTGGACTAAAAGCAGGGATTTATCATTTTAAAATGTGAGGCAGCAATTGTTTATATATGATTGTTAAATTTTAGAATAAATGACAAATCACCACGATTTGGTAATGAATACACTCGATACGCATGAAGAATTGACAGTACATTGGAATTCTACAAAGTACAGAGTTTCAACTGACCTATGCAATAAACATTTACTCCTTCTGTGCCATTCCACTGAGAATCAACCGGTAACTTCCTAACCCACCTTGAGAAGAAAGTGTTCACCGTATTGGGTAGCCTTGCTCCATTCTCAACACGAAAGATGACCCGAGTTAGTACAACAAATGGTTCTCAGACAAACTGTGTCTTTTGAGTGCTAGAAAGAAAGTGGAACTAAACTAAACAAAATTTAAATCTGACTGCATGGGGAGTACCCTCTAGATGTTACAAACTAGCTTGCATTGCAGCAAAAAGGGATACTCTTACGCGTGCATCCCAGAGGCCAACAATTCGACCAAAGAGCTCTTCTGTTCCCACAGAGAAATGCTGATCCCTAACCATACGTCAATCTTTCCGGTGCCTTTTATAGATCTGTGATCAGTAGGATAATCTCCTTTACTTCTTCATTAACACAATTATTGGCCTTTGCGGGTCCATCTCCTCCTACTCCCCTTTCACCAGCACTTTCATGTTCCAAGCTCAACCAAACACCCAGGATAAAGTAAATGCAATCCTCAAGCCCTTCCAGATATCCTTCCCAACCTGGGAAGTTTGCAAAACCGAAGTTGCCTCTTTAGGCATACCAGCACTGCTACCCCTTATCATCACACTAATAAGTTCTTTCATTTTTAGTGGTTCCATCCCTCAATCTCTCAAGCACAATATCATTACACCTGCCCTAAGGAACCCCTCTTTTGATCCTGACAATTTCTTGAATAACATGCCTATCTCTGACCTGCCCTGTGTGTTAAGGCTCTTGAAACAGTAATCATCTGACTGGTTTCTTATCTTGAAGCACACAGAGATTTTCTGTCCCTCTTCAGACCTCAAAGAGATACAGAGTCACCATCATTTAACATCAGGGAAGATCTACTCAATACCTGAGACCAAAACAGACTCTGTGTCTTGTTTCTTCTCGATCACTCCACAACATTTGATACCACCAGATACATAACATAGTGATCCTCAGTGGTCTCAAACAGTCAGAAAACATAATTGGGACAGTTCATCTTGGTTCTCATTCTTCCTCTTACACTGCACGCACAGGGTCATACTGTGTCTATTCTTTTCAAGGTCACCTCACGGTTCATTGTGATCACCAATGCTGTTTGACTTCTATATCATCCCGCTAACCAGGATCATTGAATACATTTATGTTGGATATCATATGGATGCTGACAATGCTCAATTACAGTTTAAGCTTTAGGACAATTCTACCACTTCATTAAAGGTTTCTCTTAGTCTACCCCAGATTCATTGTTGGATGCAGAAAAACTAAGTCAGAATGATGAAAAGACCGAAATCATGCTAGGTGAGATGGGTTCATCAGCCCAGCTGCCTTTCTGCAGGCCTGAGTCTCTGGACTCTCTCTTCCTCAACCAGTTGTAAATGGCCATAACTTGGACATGATGTTCAACAGAGATTATTTATTTTCACCTCAAATAAACTCACAAATTCTGACTTCCACCACCTGTGCTTCCATTTCTACACCTCACTAAGACAATTGGCATAATTCTTGCAGTGGTGCTTTCCTATATTGACTATTCAAACAGTCTTTACATAACCCTCTTTAGCAAATCAGTCTCTGAACTCCCAATGGTACAATAAAATGGTATCCATCCTCTGTTTTATTTAAATCGTGTCCGTCTAATCTCACCTGCACTGCCGTCCATCCACTTTCTAGCAGTGGAAGAAAAATCAAATTCCAAATCCCCATGACCCATTCACAGTTCACTGCAAGGTTGGTCACTAGGACTGCTGGTTCAAGTTGCTCATTTCTTGCCCTACATGGAGGAGACAAAGGTTTGCTTCTCACGACTTACTGTCCACAAGACTTTTGAGATAGGAGTTTTTATGTACAACATATTCTCAATGGAACTCCCTCACATTGAAACCAAGACTCAAATTTGACCTTCCTAGATTCAGAAGATTGCTAAAACTCACTTATTCAAGAGATTGTACTGTTAGACTTCCAGCAACTCGTCTCTCCATGCCTTCTGGGCCAGCTGATTAGATGACTGAAACCAGGTAATGCCAACCTCGAGAAAAAGGAGGGTCCGACCCCATGATTATTCTCAGTTACATCGATCCCAGTTCTTGTTGCAACCTGTCAGTATGCCAGAAACCCACCTAACCACAAAGTCTTTTAAGGCATGAGCAAAGTGGGCTCTGGGTTTGGCCCCCAAACTACCTGGGGGCCCCTTGATATATCTGGCTCTCTTCTCCATACAGTCCAGCCCTCATGATCTTGAAGGATTCTTAAACATACATTTTTTAAATACAAGTTTCCTAAATACTAGTCGTGTGTGGGAGTGTATTACCGACATTTTGAAGAGAAATGTTACTTGTTTTTAAACACATATGGAACATCCATAAAAAATATTTTAGATCAAAACTGGACCTCACATTTGAGAAATGACAGTCGGTCGCAGAGATTATTTGCAGTAATATTAGTGAGTTGCTGCTATATTACACTATTGAAAACACACATCAGTATCCCTGAATATTAGATGGAAACACAATCTGAATGTGGACCAGTGTGCCTGTGTAGTGTATGTGACCTGGCCAAAGAGGGCACGAAAAAGCTGAAACTTGATCATAAATTCAAAACTGTTCCTCACAATCCTTAAAATGTTCCTGCCTAGCCACATGACCCTCAAAGGCGCTTTGTGGCTACCTAGCTGGTGGTTAGTACAGCTAATAAATAAATGAAAACGTTTCACAGATGGGTGAAGGGGAAAGAGGTCGCTATTGGATCCTGTTTTGACTGATCGTGACTAATATTGTACCAGAACTAAAATGTAAGAATGAAGTCTAGATTGGCACATTTGGTGATAAAACAATGGTCTGGAATGTGGATCCAGCAATCACCATTCGCTGTGATTAGTTCAAGAATTCCATCCATCATTTTGTTGTTTTGTACTGTGCTCTTTTTGTGCGTACAGAAAGGTGCTCCCCACCAGGGCCCTGCTTCACAATGGTAACCTTACACATTTGTATAAGTTTATGCATTTTCAGTATTCACTAAACTTAATTTTAATAGTAAATTTATGAGTGCAGAAACTTCACAGTTGGGGTGGAGAACTGCTCACATATAAAGATATCTGCCTATCTCTGCCTGTCTTTTTATTTGCAGAGTTCTCTACCCTGACTGCGGAGTCCCTGCACTTGCAAACTTACTATTAAAATGCAATTTTGTAAATACTTAAAAAGTGTAGGCTTACACAAACATGTAAGTTTACCTTTGTGAACCAAGCCCTAGGTGTCACGCCTAGGTGTCTCTCAATTCACAGCTGCTGGTATTGCTATGAGTGAATGTCTCGGTACAACCAATATTGACATTTCAGAAGCAACTGGATGCTGTACAAAATCACACACAGCTTCAGTTGGATCTTCCTTTTGTGAACATACCTCATACATCATTTCCCTAGTATCAAGGTGTTGGAACAGGCATGTTCACCACCATGCAAGTTCACATGAATGTAGATATCTGCCCTTTGGTAACAATGTGTTATAAGAGATACATTGACACTGCCTACCTAGGGTGCAAATAAGGCTGATACAAACATTCAAGTCATATGTACAAAAGAATATAAAGTTAGTGTAAGTACATAAGGCATGTCAGACGTTTTTGCAGGGCCTCGGTCAACAAATTGAAGGTGGGTCCTTCATAGAATGAGCTACTTCAAAGTAAATAAAATTAGGTCTTCGAGGAGAAGTAATATATAGGGCAGCTCTGCTTTAAAATCTATAACTAAAAGTGCTATAGCACTTGTGTAGGGTCCTAAAAATGCATGGGATCTGGAGAACAATGACTCCCACAATCTCCCGCCCTCTCTGCTTACGGCACCTAAATTGCACTCAATTAGCAAGGATCATTGCAGAGGCTAATTTAATCTGTGAGGCAGGCCTCATTCTGAGTCAAATACTGACTCCTCCACAGACACCTCTGTTTTCAATGAGAACAGTTACCCAGGTTTCAGAAGACTACTTGAGCGATGAAGAAAACAGTGGAGTGGTAAGTGAGTACTAGCCATATGGCTGAGATACCCGCCACCCCCTCTCAACACAATCCCCAAGAATTGGGAAACCGGAAACAGTTCTTGAACTTTTGGAAGGCGGGAAGGGAGTTACCCTTCCCGGCCGTATTTATTAAAAATATGAAACAAAATTAAAACATTAAAATAACAGTTTCATATTATGTACAATTTCATTTCCACATTACGATGTTTGGCTAACCTTAACAGATCTCTAATACAAAGGTTCTCCTAGCCGAACTAACATCCTACAAAACATTTGACTTGAAATTGTACATCCTAACGTTAAGGGCCAACGGCAAGGTCGTAACCGGTGTCAGATCCCTAAACCAGACATACCCCCCTCACTTGTGAGAGGGGCGACCGCACAGAGGCGTACCTCAAGTGCATCTACCAATTTCCCTTTGTACGTACTTGACGGGGGCCCCGATAAACTCGACGCCATTTAACGGTCGTTCGAGGACTCGTGTGAGGTGTCTAAAAAGGTAGCGTAAACCCCCTCCCACACCCCACACAACTTACCCATCTGCCGTCGCAGATGTCCTGGCCCCGGGAAATTCCCCAGGAGGGGCCGTAGCCCCTCCTATCCAAGGAAGGGGCCTTGACCACCTCTCCTTTCCTTCCGGCGGCCTCTCCTTAGACAGGACCGCCTCCCCGTTGAGGGGCCAATTGGCCACCTCCCCCACGCGCTCCCATCCGTAATGGGTGACGCCCCCTCATAGGGATCTTCGAATTACTGCTCACCGATCATGACCTTACCGCCCGACCAAAATAAATACGACAATTCTACCTAAGTACTAAGATTACAAAACAAACATCACTTATTACCAAGCGCAAATACTGTGCAATCCTTGTTCAAAATTACTTTATTTGCATAACCTACTGAAAATTAACCAATCTTTATTGCAGCTTTAAAACATTTCACGACAATCATCACAACCTGCAAGAAAACAGAGAAACACAAAGAAAATGATACTATATCAACTGTATTCACAACGAATCGCTGTCCTCAGGGGCTGGTGGGTGGGTCAAAATTGGCTCTTCGTTCCGTCTCGAGCTCACGTACAGCAGGGAGGTGCAGCTTCAGAGCACAGGAACAAGAGGATGCTTTCTTGGCTTTCGCTCCTTTTATCCGTCTTCAGGGCGGGCGTAACCCCGCCCCCGCCTGCCTCCAAGGGCGTGGCCGGCCGCGTCGGTGTCTAGGCCAGCCCACTCTAGGGCGGGAAAAAGGCGCGCCCCGGCTACGCCACTTCGGGCATACCAGCCGAGACTCGCCTCCCGCCCAAGATGGCTTCCCGGGGGGATCGTGGTACTCCACCATACGTTCGGGGGGACCGAATGGTCGCCCCTTTCCATATGGCTGAGATACCCGCCACCCCCTCTCAACACAATCCCCAAGAATTGGGAAACCGGAAACAGTTCTTGAACTTTTGGAAGGCGGGAAGGGAGTTACCCTTCCCGGCCGTATTTATTAAAAATATGAAACAAAATTAAAACATTAAAATAACAGTTTCATATTATGTACAATTTCATTTCCACATTACGATGTTTGGCTAACCTTAACAGATCTCTAATACAAAGGTTCTCCTAGCCGAACTAACATCCTACAAAACATTTGACTTGAAATTGTACATCCTAACGTTAAGGGCCAACGGCAAGGTCGTAACCGGTGTCAGATCCCTAAACCAGACATACCCCCCTCACTTGTGAGAGGGGCGACCGCACAGAGGCGTACCTCAAGTGCATCTACCAATTTCCCTTTGTACGTACTTGACGGGGGCCCCGATAAACTCGACGCCATTTAACGGTCGTTCGAGGACTCGTGTGAGGTGTCTAAAAAGGTAGCGTAAACCCCCTCCCACACCCCACACAACTTACCCATCTGCCGTTGCAGATGTCCTGGCCCCGAGAAATTCCCCAGGAGGGGCCGTAGCCCCTCCTATCCAAGGAAGGGGCCTTGACCACCTCTCCTTTCCTTCCGGCGGCCTCTCCTTAGACAGGACCGCCTCCCCGTTGAGGGGCCAATTGGCCACCTCCCCCACGCGCTCCCATCCGTAATGGGTGACGCCCCCTCATAGGGATCTTCGAATTACTGCTCACCGATCATGACCTTACCGCCACAGGCCGGATAGTTGACCGGCTATCCGGACCCCCCACAAAACACTCCTACCTAAAGGTCATGCTGTAAACCCCTTAACCAGGCTATGAAGTCTCCTATGAGTAAATCGTTCCCCACCCGGGACAAATGAACCCCGTCCCTCAAATACATACTGTCCCCTTTGATGCAACCATGCGAAACAAAATGCAGTGTATTTGAACGAAACAGTCTACTCACTTTGTTATTTATCTTCCTTACTGAATGATTCAAAGCCGTAACCGAAATGGCCCCCCGCCACACTTTCCGTGGGATCATGTGGGACCATGCAATTGTGCACCCTGGAACTCTTCTTGCCAACCAACTTACTGTGGAAAGCATTGCCTCAAGAAGAAGTCGTCTACCAGTGGCCACGAGATCGTTACCCCCCAGATGGACTATGAGTATAGACGGCGGTGACCTCACCCGCTCTAACAAACCCTCAAAAAAGCATTTAAACTGGTCAATACAGAGCCCGCCCTTTCCGTAGAAGGACACCCTGTACCCGTATTCCCCAGCCACGTGACTCATATCACCTGCTTTGAATACGTCCGCGGCACGCCTCACATATGAGTGGCCCACGACCCACACCTCCTTATTCGCAGACGGTGATTTCTGACCGCTGGTCCCCAGGAGTCGGGTCGACTGTACAGTCCGCCCCGCTTCGTAAGCTTGCGTAACTGAAAATCAAAACAGAGACAAGAAGCGTGAGTACATCATTACAGCTTCACAACATGTGCAACCGCACATACCTCTTATAACAGTTAGAGGACCAACGCCCCACACGTTTTACTTGCTCCACACTCAGACCCCTGGCTGTAGCTTCAGTAGCAGCCCCTATCCGAAAGGAATGAGTCCCGAACTCGCCGGGGTTCAAGCCCGCGGCCGAAATAGACATCGCAAGCACCCTCTGGAACTGAAACCTCGTCAGTGGGGTGGCGTCAGCGTGTCTCAACAAGGTCCCCCCCCCATGCTGCCACCCTCTGCGCTAAATATTCCTCCACGCACACCACAGGGCACATGGAAGACCCGGGGATCCTCTGAATGATTACGCAGTCCCCGATTGCACCCTGATCGGATTTGGACCTAACAAACGAGACCGCCATCGTCTCCTCCCTGACCTGGATGTGTTCCCGGCACAGTCCCCCCATCGTATCCTGCTTGTTCTTTGCCACTAATTCGCTTACTCGCATAGCCCCCTGGAATGCTAGTGCAAATGCTGCTCGGAACAACACTGCTTCGTACTGGGATGAACACGTTGCCGGTAGCATGGACAGCAACAGGGTCAACCTATCCAGACCTATCGGGTGCCTATCGTCTACTCTGCGACCCTCAAGGCGTTGCCACCCACGTAGCGCTTTCTGCACAACAAAAGACGCTGTCGGGTCCTGGATCCCATGAGCCTTTGCCATAAAGGAAATGGCGGCCCGATGCCTCTGGGCCGTAGCTACTGATTTGCCTGCCTGATGTAAAGAGAGCAGGAATTTTACTACAAACTCTTCCTGACCCCAAAGCTCCCCCCTGGCAGTACCCAAAAAGGCCCAATAGGAACGGAACGCCCCTTGATATGCCTTCCTCGTCCTGGGTGCTAAACTCTCTCCCACGAGGTTTTGTAGTTCGGGGCACCGAGAGACCAGAGAGCTTCGGGAAAGGGTGCCACCACCGGGTCCGCTGCGGGCAGAAAACCCCAGAAGGCCTGCATACGGAAACGAGAAAGCGCATCAGCCGCTTGGTTCATCACCCCCGGCACGTGTCGTGCCCTAAACAGTACATTCAGTTGCATGCACAACAACACAATTTCCTTGAGCAGTCTCAGAATCAATTTGCATCGTGCTGCCTGACTATTGATACACTCAACAACGGTCATATTATCGGACCAGAACACCACAGAGTGATCCCTAAACCCTTCAGGCCATGTTTTCAAAGCCACCAGAATAGGGAACAGTTCGAGAAAAGCGATGTTACTCGTCAACCCGCACTCATGCCACCATGACGGCCATTTTTGAGCCGACCATTGTGTACCCAATATGGCGCCAAAACCCATACTCCCCGCAGAATCTGTCCAAAGCCCCAACTCCTCGGAGGACACCGCTGGTTTGTTCCAGACAATTCGACCATTGAAATCCGCCAGAAATGCCAACCAAATGCGCATGTCCTGGCGAACCTCTGCCGAGAGTCTCGTGCGGTGATGTCCTTCCTTGAGGCCGACCATGGATTGTGCAATCGAGCGGGAAAAGGGGCGCGCCATCGGTATCACTCTTAGGGCAAAATTCAACTGACCCACCACCTGTTGTAATTGATGCAAGTTTACTTTAGTTGCACGAATACATGTCTCAAGGGATAATCTGAATTTCAACACCTTTTCCTTGGGTAATCGAAAACAACCTTCCACCGAGTCAAGCTCGATCCCCAGAAACTCGATCAAGGTCGAGGGACCCACAGTCTTACCTGGCGCCAATGGCACACCAAATCCATTCATTAAGACACAAAATTCACGTAAAGCCTGTCCACATTCAGGATCCCCGGCTGCCCCCAAAAACAGAAAGTCATCGAGATAGTGCATAACATGTTGGAAACCTGTCTTCCTCGTAAACACCCACTGCAGAAAACAACTGAACTTCTCAAAATAGGCACATGAAATCGAGCACCCCATTGGCATACATCTATCCATGTAATAGCGACCCTGGAACATGAAACCAAGAAGACGCTGATCATCTGGATGTACCGGGAGCAACCGGAACGCTGACTTGATGTCTGACTTTGCCATCAGCGCCCCGGGCCCCAGGCGATTCAACATGGCTACGGCCTCATCGAAAGATGCGTACCGCACCGAACACACTTCCGGGTCTATCGCGTCATTAACGGAAAGACCACGTGGGGCTGACAAGTTATGTATCAGCCGAAACTCACCCGGGTCCTTCTTGGGGACCACCCCTAGAGGGGAACAAATAAAGTTAGCAACAGGTGGCAAATCGAATGGACCGGCAACACGACCACGAGTCACCTCCTTCCCAATCTTTACCTGTACCACCGCCGCATGCTGTAAGACCGACAGTTGATTTTTACAGTTTGCTACACCCTGAAAATCCCCCACCGGGATGCGGAAACCATAAGAGAACCCGTTTCGCAACACCCCAGCGGAAGCATAATCCGGGTATTCGTTGAGCCAAGGAATCATTGCCATGGTATCAATCGGGGTAGGTAAAGGCGCCCCTCGGACTATATCAGACCTGTTTGGCGCCCCCCTTACCCCCGTTATCACCCGTTTTGGCTCTGCACAAGGACTCAGGATGGGATGGCTGCCCACACCCCCCACACTCATGTCTGAATTTGCATGACCCCTGGGGCCTCGTACATTTCCCTCTGTTAAAATTCCAACAGATCCCTCTTTTCCCTGTGTTTCCACTCGGCTTTGAGTGGTACTCATTACCTGCACCCGCCCGAAAGGGCGTCCCAGAGTGTTGGCGGGAAGATTCACCTCCGTTACTCCCTACCAATGGTACCTTCAACATTCCTGTACTCTCCATTTTCTGCCAGGACACGGAGTCGTAACAATCCCAAGTCAACACTGGGTTGTGTTCCTTAGCTTTCCTAAACAGATTGTCATAACAGAACCACTGATTGCCCCCATATGCCATAAAATACTCCATAATGCGAGAGTGATAAATGGGTAACTCGGTCAGCAACTCAGGCCTGCGCTCGCCCATGATGGAGGTAAATATGGCCCACGCCCTGCCCCAAGTACCAATGTTCTCGTCAACCTTAAAGGCGGCCATTTTTGCGCGCCAAACACTTGGATGCATGAGCTCCTTTTGGCTCTTCACATGCTCAATTTCATAATGATCGGTAAGCAATGAAAATATGTTTACATACTTATCCGCCCAAATCAATTCCTTAATTTCAAGTGGGACATGCTGGGCAATCTTCTCCTTTCGAGAAGGTACAGACCCCTCCCCCGCAATCGGCAATGGCCGCTTACCTGAAGTAGACCCCGCGTTTGTCGCCGAACTCGGGCCTGCTGTACTTCCAGCCGCCGGAACCTGTGGGGGAACAGAAGATGTTGCCTTCGCAGCCTCTCTAGATTCCCGCAGTTGCTTCATTACTGCCCGGGCGTCGTCAGCCGTGGCACCCTCGCTATCTTTTCCCAACCACGCTGCCAATTGTGCCGCTAACTCGGGGGGCATATCCTCCCTGTTCACGGGGGTGACCACCACAGGGATTGGATTCCCCTCTTCCGGCACCGGGATTGACTCCTCACGTGGGGTATCGGGAACCGGGGTGTCTCCCCCAAGTACTCCCCTTCTGGGCCTCTTGCTTTTTCCACCGGGGACCGCTCCCTGCAAAGGCCGTTTCGGTCCTCCTTCCCCGTCCTTAGCCTCCACCTTTTTCTTCAGATCGGCTATCTCCTTCATGAGCATGCGGAGCATCTGCTCGGTACCGACCCGCTTTGCGACTTTCTTGGGCATTCTCAGACGGGATATCTGTAAGACAAAAGAAAAGATTACAACGTTCAAAATTGGCTCTTCGTTCCGTCTCGAGCTCACGTACAGCGGGGAGGTGCAGCTTCAGAGCACAGGAACAAGAGGATGCTTTCTTGGCTTTCGCTCCTTTTATCCGTCTTCAGGGCGGGCGTAACCCCGCCCCCGCCTGCCTCCAAGGGCGTGGCCGGCCGCGTCGGTGTCTAGGCCAGCCCACTCTAGGGCGGGAAAAAGGCGCGCCCCGGCTACGCCACTTCGGGCATACCAGCCGAGACTCGCCTCCCGCCCAAGATGGCTTCCCGGGGGGATCGTGGTACTCCACCATACGTTCGGGGGGACCGAATGGTCGCCCCTTTCCATTCTGTACTTACATTTCAAGCAATGAAACCATACCAAAACAATAAATAAAATAAAATACATAGATGTTGTTATTACTCACTAAGCAGTGTAAAACCAGTATATAAGATGTAAATTAACCCCTGCTGTAAATTATAAGGATATTGGGAGTCACTGAGGAGTTCCATAACCGTATAGAGGTATGAGGTTGAAGGCCAAGCTCCTTTGTAAGGTTATGGAACTCCGAGGGTACTTGCAAAATCCTTACCATGTACACCAGGGGGTGCTTTATCCCATATAATTCATAGTAACACCATCACCTTTCCCACAACCCACTTAAAACCTTGCTAAACCCACGTAATACCTTGCTACATAGCTATTTCATATGAAAGAGCTAGCATGTTTACAGACATGAAGAATAGAAATAAAACCTCTAGAGTAAAATTAAACTCATCAAAAATCGTTTAGTTATTTGATGCAAACAGATATTAGTAACTGTTCAATAATAGTCATTTTGTTTACAAAAAGCTGCACTAGCTCGAATGTGTAAAAACATGCAGAAAGATTCTAGCTTTTCTTAGATTATCTAAAGAGTGCACAAAATAAACATGTTCTCTCTGTTTTTCATTGCTGGCTAAAAAATAGAGCAGCAGAAAGAAAATCAATGCTTGTTTTTGTTGCTTTAAACAGCTGCTTCAAATATGCTACATGACCTGTCCTACCTTTCACCTCAGCTGCTGGTTCATGCAGCAGGCTTTGAGATGTCAGTCGAGTTATGAAAATCAGCGACTGGGTGTATCACAAGTCGCCGATTATAAAGAAATTGGAGATTGGCGTTTATACTGGGATTACAGAATCCCATGTATTCTAAGGATAATTCACACCTTGCATGGTCCATATTACATGTTATTTTATGTTATGCTACCCTACACTATGCAGGTCTGTGCCATGCTTTATTACGATGGGTTACATAATATGGTAATAAATATATTTCAATTTAGAGAGGTTGAAGGTTGAAAGTTTCCACTGATCTCAAAGGCTGAATTGCATTTAGGCCCTTACTACAAACTGGGCGGAATAGAGTTCTATATTTACCTCAGCGAGTAAATATCATTACACCCAGTGCTTAATTTGAGTCGGTGGTTTCCAGTGCTCGGCACCAGCACTTAATTATCAACACCGGCGCTTTGTAAAAGTCTGTCTGGCTGATTTAGAGATGACCACAACAACAGTTAATTATTAATTGAATATACATTAAAAATTACTATTACCTGCCGCCCAAGCCATTTTTTAGCTTCGGGGGGCCTGTAATAGTCCGAATTGTCACACTTGTAGGTGTGACGGTTTGTAGTTGTGTTGCTACCATCTTTGGCAGCATGGAAGTGTACAATGTGTGGAGCAACCTTCAGTGGCCTCCTGACAAGAGCTTGGCACTTAATGGTTTACAAATTTAGCATTGATTACACCATAGTGAACTATTTACCCTATATAGTAGAGACACACAGCTTCATTTCCCTGTGCAATCTGTGGTTTATGCACAGAGGGAAATTCAGTCCTCCTAAGGAGACATATTAAACCTTCTTGATTTATCTTCTCAATTTGTAGTGACCACTGTCCTTTCTGAGTTTTTCCTCCACTGTACCCCAACTAGGGCTTTCCTGTCTAATAGACCTTCTTTAATACTAAAGCTTGTGAGAATGTTGGAGTCAGTTTGCCTCATCGTGCACAAGGAGGCTGTCTCTCTAAAAATGTACATGCATGGTGCTTAGAGGATGCTCATTCTGTGTAGATGGGAAGGGGTTAAAGGTGGGCCAAGAGCTTTGTCGTTTGACATGTGTATTCTGTTGGGTCGTTAACATATTTGGTAACTACTGGTATTTTCTTTTCACTCGAAAAATAAGCAGAGATTCTGAGTAAACAACTCCAGGCCTAGTCACTTTCTAGCCTCAAGTGAAGGCAGCGAGAGACATATCCACCATGCTGAGATCTCCGCGGGGGGGAGGTTTCCTGCACTTAAAATGGCGGATCTCTTGGCGGGAAAGGAGAGCTTGGGGGAGCAGACGCCATTGATCTGTGAAGGCATTTTATGTACAGTACATTAAAGATTAATCGCAAAAGCCGGCGGCGCCTCCGCGTGCTCCTCCGGGAGGGATTAAACCAAGCCTTTGACGGCCTCCTCTGGGGAGCGAGCGCCTAATGAATGGATCCCTGCAGACAACCAGCAGAAAACACGACTTGATTTTTTTCCTTTCTTGTACCCGTTAGGGATCGTCACAGGGATTTTTTTTCTCCTGCAATATTAATTGAGTTGACATATGAAGCAACAAAGAAAAGATGGCAGAAAAGGGATCGCAGGACTGTCTTCAATGCAACGGGGAATAAGAAAGCCCTCTAGGCGCTGTGTATTTACATATCAGATACAAATGTTCGCACAGTGCCAGGAAGCTGCGTCACAAACGGCATATTTCCCTCCCACACCAAGGAAATTCTCCAGCTCTTAAGGCCTCAGTACATGTGAGATGACTCATCACAGAAATACAGAAGTAAATGCCACATTTTTATTTCTGTAGCTTTGTTATGTCACGTGACTACATGATATTGGAATAAACCAGGGGTGATTAACTTAAAACCAGGAGTGATGGGTCCGTATTTGTCTACATAGATAAGACCCATAGTGATTAACTGTGTGAAAGTTGTTGTATGTGGATGTTCTGGAATACTTGCTGTGGTTGATTGCCCTCTTAAAAAGTTCTAGGAAAATTGAGAAGTCTCTAGAAGGAAGCTGACAGCATCATCAATAACTGGGAAATAAGGAAGAATCATTTACGTTAATGTGGGTTGGAAGGTGGAGAGAAAGCGATCAGCGACGGAGAATAGAGAGAAGAGAAGCGGAGCAAGAAAATGGATGGATGGAAAGCGAGAGATTGCATAAAGAGATGGAGGGAGCAGGGCTGGTTTGAACATTTCTTTCCAGGACTACTTTTGTTTTCTCAGTCCGGTCCTGGTTAATGCACACTAGGGAACTCTACATGCTGGAATGATATGGGAACAATGAGGTGCTGGCTGGGAGGCAAGAAACCGGGCAAAGAAAGACATCATGAAAGTGGATGGATGGCGGTGATCTACAGTGTAGCCAAATCGTCAAAAAACAAGCAAACATGCAGGGGTGGCTCCTTCGCTACGGCGGAGGAGCGTCGCCCCACTGCTTTTAAGCAGTGCACTGTAAAGTAAAGGAAACATGAAATGATAATAACTTTGAGTTATTATAATTTTATATTTCCTGCTGCTCTGCGGGCGGGCTGCTCTGCTCTCGGAACAGGGCAGGGGAGGAGTGGTTCGACCACTCCGAAGTGCACAATGACTGCTTCGTCAGCCCTCTCGTTCAGTCCAAACCAGTCATGCTCAATTCCCCGTTCTCCATGCAGGCTGCATTACAGCCTGCATGGAGAATAAGCCCAGGCCCCCATTCCCTGATTCAGCATCGAACCAGGACACTCATAACCAATCAGAAGACTGTATTGCAGCATTATGATTGGTCAGGGGAGCCGTTTCTGTACTTCCTGTGCCTTGGTTTGACAAGGAGAGCAGGAGCAGAGAATCGGGACCGGCACAGCAAGGTAAGTGTTTCTTTTTTTTTTTTACTGTTACCCCCATCCTTCCTCACAACCCACCCACCGTGCGCCTGCAGCCGCCCGCCACCCACGAGACATTCAGGCAGAACCACGAAGAAGGTCGGGCGCAACAGCCAGGATCACTACAAAGCACCATCACATCTCTCACTATGAAACTGCCGTAGAACCTTCTTGGCAAGCTGTCAGTTTGGAAAGCCTCACAAATAAAATGGGAGTTAACCAGACTAGCTGCTTTTGTTTTGTATAATTGTTGCATCACTCAATTGTTCATGGCAGTTTGGTTTCACTTTTACTGGGTGCACATTTCTGTATCATGTTATATCTCTCTGATTCCATCTTGTGAGCTTGAATTGTGTCACTTGTTGCGCTTATTCTGTTCTGGGTGAGCTTGGATGGTGTTTTACTTATCCAAATCCTCTAATACTTTCCCTGGGATGTTTGATGCTATCTTTGGTTTAGCCTGGATGGTGGTTTGCTGATCAAAAGCTTGAAGACATTGCCTAAAAGCAGACATTTAATTATGCAAATTAGTTTTTTTGTATTTCACTTGAAATGCGTCCTACCAAGCATGCAAGCTTACCCAGGATGTCCATATCACTGTACACTGTCCAAGCGGGTTAATTTCATGAGCAGAGCACCGTCAATCAACAATACTTTGTGCAGAGGTGCATGCACTATCTCTTTGAGACATGTTGTTTACTGTTAGTGGGCTTGGAGGCCGCCCATTACTTACTATTGGATGGCTTCAAACTCACTGTCAATTACTTTCTTCCTGATGGTCAGCTCTGCGGTGGGCACTTTCATTTTCTTGCATGTGACACTCTCCTGGAGCATGGCCCTGGTACTTGTGTCCTTACACTGCTCGTACTTTTGGGAGCTATTTTTTTGTTTTTTGTTGAGCCATTCTACTGAGTGTATCTTTTTTAGCTGGCTCTGTCGTCTGCATTGTCTGTGTTTGCTTGTTCCCCCTCCCTCCCATTGCCGTGCCCACAACCAGCACAAGAAATAAGCCGGCAGGTCAGATGCCTTAATTCATCCTCAAACTATTGTTTTAGTTGCTGCTTTTATATAGCGCAAACTAGACCTGAAAGCGTTGGTGAGCTTTACAGAAGGACACATTCATTTGTGTAGACACATACAGATTAAGTGATTTGCCTGCTGTCACAGGGTGTTGAGCAGGAGCTGAGATCCAACCAGGTTCCCCAGCACCAAAGTTCATAGCTTTGGCCATTACACCATCTCCTCCTCTCCCAAGATTGCAGATCTTGCGTCCATGTTTAAAGTCGCCAAAGGCAGAACTTCCTAGTGCAAACACAGAGGCTATTTATTTTTACACTGGAAGCTCTGCCTTCGGGGACTTCAAACAGGGAAGCAAGATGACATATTTATCTGTAAAACTTTACATTTGACATCTGCCTGAAAGTTTTATGGAGAAATATGTAAACAAGTAAATGCATGACATGTTCAATTTAGTTGTATAATCTTAAGGTTTTTCTATGGAACCAGATGAAAAATCTAACAAGAGCAACATGAAAGCTCTCATGACACAAAATTTACAAATACCTATTTTAGTGCATTGATATTGGACAAACATCTCTACAGCTGCCTGGGAGAAGACGATGGAGTGAATAGTTTGATAACTTCCTTTTGTGTAAGCAAGATTAAGCGATTTGCCCAGAGTCACAGGATGTTGAGCTGACACAGACACTCAAACCAGGTTCCCCAGCACCGAAGTTTGGACGTTAGGTGACATCCTCTCCCCCTGCCTTGCTGGTACATATCAGATGGCAGATAAACATGTTTACATTGCTGAGCATATTTATTCTGGTACTGGGAAGCTTGCATTAAAATTCATCGCCTCCTGAGCTGTCCCTCTTTTCTCTTCTCCTACCCGCTACCCCGTTCCTGTCCACTCCGCTTAATTCAACTCCATGCCACACAATGCCATTACACATAATTCAACTCCACTCATATCACATAATTATATTCCACAGAATTCATCTCCACATAATCCAACACACCGCAACGCAATTAAGTGCCACACAATTTCACAACACACAAATCCACATCACATAATTCCATTGCACACAACACATTTCAACATCTTATAATTCCACACCACACAATTCAAATCCACACAATTACACTCTACATCATTCTACCCCAAGCCACATAATTGCAATTCAACAATTCAACTCTTCATATTTCCACTCTGCCCCATGCCACATAATTACGCTTCACACAATACCACTCCATGCAACATAACTCCACTCCACTCAATCCACATTATTGCAGTACACAAACACAATTCAACACCAGATAATTCGACTACACATAATTTCACTTCACGCTGTATAATTACACTTCATGTCACAGAATTCCACTCCACATATATCCACTCAGCTCCAAAACACATAACTACACTTCAAAAAATGCAACTTTGCACCATGCCACATAATTCTACTCCACACCATGCCACATAATTCCACACAATGTCACAGAATTCAATGCCACACAATTCAATGGTAACAAGACAAAATATAGAATTCAAAATATAGAATTACCAAAATATCGAAGTTAAAATATAGAATGGACAAAATATCGAATGGACAGAATATAATGGTGAGAAATATCGAATTGAAAGTAAGTAATTTAATATTGAATGGTAATTTTTACCCCTACGCTATCCAACGCTTTCCCTACTGTTGTACTCTCTGGAGTGGGAATAGTAATTTTTACCCCTACGCTATCCAACGCTTTCCCTACTGTTGCACTCTCTGGAGTGGGAATATTAATTTTTACCCCTACGCTATCCAACGCTTTCCCTACTGTTGCGCTCACTGGAGTGGTAATAGCAAATGTTATATTTATTATTTCATTACATTTAAATGACTTTTAAGACATTTTAAAAAATTCGATATTTTGACTAACTATATTTTTTAAAACTATATTTTTGATTCGATATTTTTGTACTTACCTGTTTGTAAATAGGAATTCGATATTTTTGCATTCTATATTTTTTCCTAGATATTTTGGTAATTCTATATTTGTGAATTCGATATTATGTCAGTGATCACCCAAAATAAGTACAATCCACTCCATACCACATAATTACACTCCACATAAATCCACATCATGCTGCATCGCAACTCTCCACATAAATACACCTCACAGCATGCAACTCATATCACATAATTATATTCCACAGAATTCAACTCCACATAATGCAACACACCACAACACAATTAAGTGCCACAATTTTTCCACTCAACATAATTCCACTCCATGTCACGCAATTCCACACCACGGAATTAAACGCCACACAGTTGCACTCCACTACACACCACATACATCCAATCCACACCACAGAATGCTACATTATGTCACATAATTCATGCCAAGCAATATAATTCCACTCCACTCCATGTCGCTGCATGACACACAATACCATCCCACATAATAACCTTCCATGACACACAATCTCACTCCAAGTAATTCCCCTACCCTCAATACCACAAATTGTTATCCACATAAATCCACTACATACCATGCCAGATAATTCCACTACTCATAACTCCAATCAATGTCACACTGCTCATAACTACATAATTCCACAACAAACAATTCCACTCCAACTCACATAAGTCCACTCCACACCACATAATTGCAATCCACACAATATAATTCAACATCTTGCTGCATAATTCCATGCGCATCAGGGCTATAATATTTTTATTTCACAGAAATAATATTTGTTTTGAAAGTATGTTTTTGGCTGGCATTACAGTTTTAATGAAAGTGTTACAGCCAATTGGTGGACGCACATTCATCAAAATTATTCCCTCTAACATGTGAGGGACCTCTAGGTATGTCAGGCGGTCCACCCACGGAATAGCAGAGTCTAAGGCTCTACAACACCAGTGTCCATTATATTAAACTAATGAGTTTCAAGTAGGATGAATTGTAGGTGTGCTTGTTTGATATATTTGATACCTTTGAGACCTGCCCCACGTATTACATCACTCGTTCTAGGAGCAAGATTGTCATCCACATTTTTCTATTTTAATTACTTTAGTTGAAGTCTTTGTTTAACTGAGAGGTTGTGAGTGTGTTTTTTCACATTTCTAATGTATACATAATTTATTTTGTAATGCTTTTTGAGGTAGTGAGTAAATAAGGAAATCACACGAATTATAACAAATAACCAGCTGTTTACTTTTTCAGAACCCTAAAACGTCAATTCCTCTGACAACGGTCTGGAGTACACTCCCTCACACATTTCCTCTCCATTTAAAAATAGGGGTGGTTGGAATGTTTCAATATGCTCACAGAATTGTCGGGATATGGCGGCTCCGCGTTCCTCTTGTAACATGGAGTTCCAGCCAAATTCCACCAATCGCCACAATGCGAATGGCTTCCCCGCCAGGCTCCATAATAATGTGAATAAGATTTGACATCCCCTAGCGTCATGTTTCAAAGCAGGTGGTTTTGAGTGGTCCTGGTAAGAGGGCTGCTTCTCGAGTAGATTTGCTGCCATTGAAATAGATGTTGTACTCAAGTGGGAGCAAAATCAACTCAAATGAGTGTGTGCTTTTGCTCACTGCGTGGTGCAGTTCGTGTTGATTTTTCAGCAGTGCTTGCACGATCGGCGCTAAACTGCAGTGCAAGCAGGACAATATGGATAATTTCTGCCAGTTACCTGTATTCCGTGGAATCTCACAGAGTTTTATTGTAACTTCGCTGAATTCCACTGAGAAAAAAACTGTGTGAGTTCTTGCCACCGCTACTTAAAAACAGTCTGGTAAAGTCCTTATTTTTTCTCTCAGGAATATTGTATAGAAAGTTACTGAAAAAGGAATTATATAATTGTCCTTGTTGAAGGTCCGAATTTCAATTCCAAGAACGGCTTATTTTGCGCACATGCAAAGTTAATAAAGACGAGACCACTTGACTTTACCAATGCTTGTTACTGTAGCATCTTGCTACTAATGATGACGCTACTCAAGGGTATGTATTTAGGAGCTCTTTATTATGCTTCCTCAGGGTTCCCCGTCCCTACTCTAACTGCCCTAGTTCCTGTCCCCCGGCTCCTCCCGTTCCTGTTCCTCTCCTTAGCTCCACCCCAACCACTAGACTGCATTACGTTACTACATCTCCCCCCTTGTTAACAAAAATTAAACTTAGCGTCCACCATGTTTATAGTTCCTTAATCAGCCACACGGGTCTGCAGGCCGCCTGTTTAGGCTCTGGAGACGCGTCTCCATTTCCTTGGTGTAGCTTTCCGTTGCCTTGACAAGATCGTCCTTGAACACAGGAGTGCATCTTTGAAGTTGCAAAATGTCTCGTGTGATCTTCTTATTCCTAGATCCATGGCGGTTTCCTATGAGCTTCTGGGTTATCCACCCATCTTCAGTTTTTGAGGCGACCATGATTGCCCCTCGGGAGGTGACCGTGAAGGGCTCAGCTTGATGGCGGCACTCCGTCTTCTTTTGTGGCTCTTGTTCGATTGACGCTCGATCTCCTCTGTGAGTGGGTGTTGTTCTGGTTCTCTTCCGAGCACCCGCATATAATTCTACTTCCTTTTGTCTCGTCTGGTCGAGGACAACACTGTCCTCCTGTCCAGAGTCATGCATGCCAGCCGGTAGGGCACTATCTGAAAGGGTCATCCTAATTTCGTTAGGGGACTCATCTGCTGCCTCTGGTTGTCTCGCCCCGAGACTGGTGAACCTTTTAACTATCTGGGCATGGACCTGTTTCTCTCTCATCCGATGATGATCTGTCGCTGTCACCACACCCGGCCTTCCTTGCAGAGTGACTGGATAGCCTTTTCCCATCCAGTTGGTAATGCCACTTATGTCTGTTTTCCTTCTGTAGGCCCTTTGAGTCAGCCTCGCTGGCCCCTTTAGGGGTGACGGTATATTACTGATGTCTTGATGTACCTGCGGCTGACATGACAGGTTGTCTTGTGGGGTGAGTGGGTATTCAGAGACATTAGTGAGAGCTGTGTCGCTCTGGATGGGAAGAATATCCGGTGGTTCTGTGGTGTGTTCGAGTGGTTGATGCCATGGCCATTGTCGGGACCATGACTCGGTCGACCCGAGAGATCGGACAGACATGCTTTCTGAATCGGAGGAGTCTTTTGTTGATGCTCTTTGAGAACGTTCCTTTGAGGGCGTCTTGAATGGTAGATTTCCGAAATGGGTAGGCCATGACGAGCTGCTCCTCGAGTCAGAGTTATCTTTCGGATATTTCTCCGGGTACCTTTCTCGACATGCCTTTGTTGTCATTTCGATGGAGAGGTTGTTCGATAACCACATGCTTGTTTCTTGTGGTTGATCCCCGGGCACTTTGTCTTTGCCTCTCTCGTATGATGGTGATGGCCTCCTCTCACTTGCCTCGTTGTCTCGGGTGTCGTGCATGCGTTTGTCTTCCCTTTTCCGGTGCCTGAGTGACTCATTCCGTCTTATGTGGTTTGCTTCTTCTTCACGCTTGTTTGGTGCTCTGGCGTGCCCGTGTACCGATTTCCAGTGTTGACGTGGCTGGTCCGGTCTTCCATACTTTGTCTTTCTTGCCCCTTTGTTGGGCAAACTGTCATCTGGTCCATTGATGCGATCTGTCCTACCGGACTTTTCGTCGGCTTCAGAATCGTTTGCACCATACATTGAATGACTCCTTGAGGTTGAACAACTCCTTGAGGTTGAAGAACTCCTTGAGGTTGTATCATTGCGGCTGTCGTAATCCTGGATCCTCCCGGTCTTTTGTATTGTTGACTCAGAGTATTTCATGTCACTTTGTCTCTCCCGCTGTCTTATCTCTGGTTCGCCTTCACTCTCCCTGTTTCTTGTTTTGTTTGTTTCTGAGGCTAATTCTTTTGATAATTCTCCTGCTTTGACCCGCACTCCAACTTCGGCTTTCTTGATGATTTCCTTTAGTGACCACTGCCCTCGAAGGATCTTGCGCTTTGTATTAGAACTCGAGCAGCCTTCGATTACCCGTAGCCGAACTGCCTCCTCATTTGAGAATGTGTTGAAATGACAGCATTGTACCAGACCTTTCAGCCTTGTGATGAAGCTTGGCAATGATTCTCCTGGCTCTTGCCGTGCTGCATTGAAAACCATACGTTCATGATCCACGCTTTCCTGTGCGTTGAAATGAGTGTGTAGCGTCTCTTTGAGGTTTCTATATGTCTCTGTATCCTTTGCTGAGAACGTCCTGATTAGGCGTCGGCCTTCGTGACCCACCAGCCGAAGTAGTAACAGTAGACGGTTGCTATCTCTTTGCTCTCCGGTTGTTTCAAGAAATGCGTCTAGTGATTCTAGCCACC
Source organism: Lissotriton vulgaris (assembly GCF_964263255.1). Classification (NCBI taxonomy): domain Eukaryota; kingdom Metazoa; phylum Chordata; class Amphibia; order Caudata; family Salamandridae; genus Lissotriton; species Lissotriton vulgaris. The sequence goes on along the minus strand of NC_141700.1, from coordinate 646,477,325 downwards.
GATTCCATCTAGAACCCAGACTCTGGTCACTGGTCTGTGTCACTGGGGGTGGCACCTCAATGCAGATATTGGATTTGTGTTTTCCTTTTCTCACCGACATAGCAGAGGAGAGTCCTAGTATGCTACCGTCACAAGACTGTTCCCTTGTGCTTTCCGTGTTACTCTAGAACTCTCTGCAGTCGAGTTCTTATGAACAATTGCTTCCTCTTTGATTTTAATCGCTTGCTTTTACTTAGCGCTGGAACTTACTTTGGGACCGGGATTCGTTTGTGCCTGTTGCATTCCAGACTTGCGTTTGCTCGGGCTTGTTGCACCTGAGGCTTGTATGAGCTGGTGCTTGTTGCCTTTGCGCTTGGTATTGGCTTGAGTGTTGCATGCGTGACTTGTGTTTACCTGCGTTCTTTGTACTCGCGCCTTACATTTGCTTGTACTTGTTTCGCTGCAATTCTTGCATTTGCTACTGCGCGTTCCTGTATGTTTGTCAATGTTCGTTCATTTATCTTTGCTAGCGCTTGTTGTGTTTATCGTTGCCTTGGCCTGTGCTTGTTGCTAAAGTCACTTCGGTTCATCACACTCCTTGTTGCTTGTATCGGTGCTTGATTGTGCTCAAGGTCGTCTTTGCTTGTTATTTGCGCTTATTATGTTGAAGTTTGCATTTGCTCGTGTCTTTGCATTTACGATTTGCATTGGCTTATGCTTGTTACGTCCGAAGTTTGAACTTGCTAGTGTTTGCTATGTTCAGAATTTGCATTTGCTCGTGTTCGTTGCATTTGAGACTTGCATTTGCTTGGGTTTGTTGCTTCACAATTTGCATCGGCTCGTGCTTGTTGTGTTTCTACTTGTAGTTGGTTATGCTTGTTGACTTCAGAGGATTGCATTTACTCATGCTTGTTGGCAGATTCCCCAGTTGCCTGACTTTAACATGGCCGCCCTATGTCTTTGATAGGGAATGTCTATGGCAGCCTGACTTCAAGATGGCCGCCTCCCTGAGATCTCGTCTTTGCGAGATTTAGCTCTCTCCCTATGCTGCAGGCATTCGGCACCCATTCACAACACTCACCAGGTGCGGGTGCCCTTTCCTGGGCGCAGAGGCTGCTAATATCTCCACAACTGCAGCGAATGGCACAAGGGTGACTGGGGTGAGCTCCCAGCGTCACGTCCGATGACTCACGCTTCAGGGGTGAGTTCCTGATTCTTCCGCGCGCGATCGCGCTTCCTCAGCGTTATATTTAAGAAAAAGGGTGTGTACAGGATCCAAATGTTCATTCAATTGACTAAGCACCCGTAGCCTCACAAGCGAAGGGCAGCTGCCTTTTGTTCCTACAAGATGGACATCGTTGTCCTTGAGGCAGCTCTCCGTCTGGGGGGGACTTTTATTTTGATACACCCCGACCAGGTCTGTTCAGAAGAGCCGCCGGCTGCAGTGTTAATCGCACCGCTTGTCTCCTGGTGGGTAGGAGTAAGCATGGGCGAATTTTGCGAATCTCTCGTTCGCGAATTTTGCGAATTCGCAATCCGCAAAATCCGCGAATTCTCGCGAATTTGCGGATTTTTTTTTTTTGTGTTCGCAAGTGTTTCTGCCAGTTCGCGAGGATTTGGTACTAGTTCGCAATTGCGAACTTACTTGTCGGCTCGCAACGGTCGCGACTATGTTGTTTCTACGTCTGGTTCATCATCACAGCCTCCCAGCACCCTCTGTTTCACCACTGGCACCCTCTCTTTGACCCATGCCACCCTCTGTTACATCAATGCCACCCTCTGGTTCATCATCACTGTAGAAGATGGGGGGGAAAAGCAAGCCCACCTGCCCTGCTTGAACTGACATGAATTAATTTGGGGTTAGTTTATTAACAACACCTGCCCTGCCCCAACTGACAATAATGAATTAGGGGCTAATTAATGTGTCACTGAAAGAATTTGAAGTTCCAGCCTGGCACCTGCTTGTCTGCTCCTTTACCTGTAAATCAGGACCTTTGTGGCATACAGTTAAGGTCAGAGCAGGGTCACACAATAGTTGCAAGCAGGCAACCGAATTCTGGAGGGCCCCCTCAGGAAGCACTACAGGGAATCGTTACAAATCATGAGGTTGACCTTTTGCACCTGCTCATTGCTTTTGCTTTTGCAAAAATCGTTTTTCGGTTTTTTCGCGCTATTCGCGGGGTGCGGCGTCGTGCGAAACCGACCGCGGAAGCCGCCAATTCGTGCGAATGAGCTTTTTATTTTTTTGCGGCTTGTTGTTTCGCGAGTTTTTTTGCAGTATTCGCGAGCTGCTTGCAGCGCAACACGCAAATTTACCCCAAGGTCGAGTACGGGCGCGGCCATTTTGTTTGCGTGACGTATATCCGTTTCCGCCCGCTATGTATAATCTCGCGCAGTAAGCGCATTGCGAGTAGAGGTTCGCACGAGATCGCGAGGGAAATCTCGCGCGAACTTACTTTCGCGCTCGTGAACGGGCGCCGGCCATCTTGTTTTTCATTCATTTCCTGTGTCTGGGCATGGTGTTTAATCCTCTTGGTATCTTTGCCATCCTTTGCTTGTTTTCAGTTTTTTTTTTACGATTTTGCTTCTTATCTATCCCTCTCTTTTCCTAGCTGTATATTTTTGTCTTTTCTGCTATTTTTCTTTACTTTTAAACTACTTTTTTTAACTCTTTTCTTTTCTTCTTCCCTATCCTATTCTTTCTTAATTTTCTACTTCTTCCTACCTTACCTGCCCAGACCATGGTCAAGCCAGGCGCCGTGAAGCTGCCCAGGCACTTGAGGGCCGCAGCGGCGGCGGGGAGTAGTCCTGGACCCAGTGCCAGGACAGCATGCGGGAGATTGAGGGGGGAGCAGGTGACGCGACGGGAGATATTCAGCCCGGAGGAAGTGGGCGCGCTGGTCTACTTCGTCCAGCGCCGCCTGCCCAGGACCATCGCGGGAGGCGGCAGGATCGCGGCCGGCGGCTACAACATGCGGGAGCGCCGGAAGCGGTGGGAGAAGGTGTGCTGGGCCATATCCCACCTCTACGGGGTCCAGCGCACCTACAGCCAGGTCACCCATCGCTGGACGGACCTCCTGGACCGGGAGCGCGACCTGCTGGACCAGCTCGGCTTGGAGATCCCCGGGCTTGGTGAGTAGTAGTAGCCATTTCATCACTCACTACTATGATGTTTTCTCCTGCTCTGTGTTGTTGTATTGCAAATATTTGTTTTTTACATGGAGCAAGCCAATAATGCCGCTGATGACGATTACATTGTAGTTAAATTATATTTCAAAATCTTCTGTGCATTTCAGGTGCACTGCTCTCCTTCTCAGTGGCGTTGCTACTATGCTTATTTGTTTTCTATTTTGTGGTCTCATTGGCCTGAGTAACTATTATGTATGAGTGTACTTTACAGAACTGCGTAATGCTAGACACTAGGGGGCAGATTACATTTACAAGCCCCTTGCGCCACGTTTACGTTGCCTTGCGTGACGCAACAGCGGCGTAAACGTGCCGCATCCCTGCGAGTCATTTACAGCATGGCGCATCTAGGGAGATGCGTCACGTTATAAAGCCATGGGCCTGCACCACAATGGGTGCGTTCCTAGTACGCAGGGTGGGCGGTCCGGCGGCTGTGCGCCTCGCAAAATTGCCTGCGTGAAATCTACAAGATTTAACGCAGGCACTTCTGCGACGCTGCTACGTCAATTCAATTCAATTCCTTATGCCTGCTTGTTAAGTATTGGGTGGCCCTGAGCATTACTGGAGTTGCATTGCGTTGGCGACGTGACTCCAGCGATGCGCCGCTCTTACGTGACGAGATGCGTCACGCAAGTGCCTACCCTTGCGCCAGGGCGCGCCGCATTGTAAATGATATTTACAACAAGGGGTGATGAGGGACAGAGTCTCTGAATTAAGCAGAAAGCTCTCACCCAGTCAAGAGATCAGGGCTAGATCCAACACCGTTTTTTAGCTCACTGCACCATCCCAGTTTCAGAACCTGGCTGTATGCAAATTAGTCTGTTCCTGTCCCAGTGCATGATGGGAACAGGGCAAACCAAACTACAAAAGCCAATTCTTACACTGGGAAGGAAACAAGCTCCCGGGGACCGGTTTCTGGCATTACAGCCGTCTTCGGCCCGGTTTGCTTGAATCCTGATGGTGCAATGAGCAAGGGTCTCACATCTGAGAATACCCTTCCACGCTTAGGGTGGACAAAAATATTTACAACAAGGGGCTGAAATGCCAGAAACCGGTCCCCGGTAGCTTGTTTCCTTTCTGGTGAAGAATTGGCTTGGTAGTTTAGTCTGCCCTGTTCCCATGATGCACTGGGCCAGGGACAGACTGATTTGCATATAGCCAGGTTCTGAGCTGGGATGGGGCAGTGAGATAAATAACGGTGATGGATCAAGCCCTGATCTTTGGACTGGGTAAGAGTGGTCTGCTCAATTCAGACACTCTGTTCATCACCACCCCCTTTTCTGAATCGGCATTGTAAATGAGGCGCATCTGCCGTGTCGCAAGGGTAGTTTTGCGTGACGCATTTGATCTGGCGCATCTCTGGAGATGCGCCAGAACGCGTAAGTAAGTATGCCCCTAAGGGGCAGAATTGCAATTACCGTCGCATCCCTGCAAAGTAGCAGGGATGCGCCATTAATTGTGCGGCCCGCTACCACCACCAAACATGGTGCGCCGTATTTGCAATGCGGCGCACCATGGGCCCAAAACGTCACCGAAGCTTTACTGCTGGAGTTGCGTCGCAACGATGGCGCAGCTCCAGCAATGCTCTGGGGTACCCTATCTCCCCAATGCTGGGTCAAGCCGTACGTCTGCTTCAAGCAGGTGCAGGGTTTGTGTGACGCATCATTGTCCTAAAGGTGACTGATTGAAATTTTGTAGATTTCCCTCAGCCACTTTTAGGATGTGTTCCAGCGCAGGAATGCCCTCCCTTGCGCCGGAACGCCCCCTGATGGCGCAGGGCTTTATAACGGGATGCATCTCCCAAATGCGTCACGTTGTTATAATATTATACGCCGCACCATGGCGCCCTTTTTTGTTTAGCTGCTGCGTCACAAAAGTCACGCAAGAACGGAGCAAAAGAGCCGCAAGGGGCTTAAATCTGCCCCTTCCTTTGTACCCCTGACAATAAGAAAAATAGTGGCGGTGGATTGATAGTTTGACTATTTAAATGACTGGTAATGTAGCAGGCAACTGTTAGTGTTGTCACTGATCTGACTGAAATCACAATAGAGTTTGTCTGTCACTTTGCGTCTTGCCTGCGGACTGCTGCCTGCCAGTCCTAGGTGAACCTTTCAGTACTTTGTTTAGTGAGTTACGTGACTTTCGAAGTCACAGGTCCGCAAATAAATGAAAACTAACCCTAATCAATATAATTTCGCGGAAATATTTTGTTATTGTTCTTTTGAAATGTTTGATTTGGTTGACATTGACAAGCAATAATCATCTATGTTTTCTGTTCTTTCTTTCATGTTGTACGTCAGCTCCCCCCAGGGGCGAGGGGAGGACACAGGAGCAGCAGGCGGCGGATGCTGTTCAACAGGGCCAGGATCGGGCAGGCGAGGGCTCCTTTGCTGGCCCCAGTAAGTTTTCATTTTAGACTAGTACCTATTTTTCCTAGCGTTCCTCATTTGATTTTTTCAAAATTGTCTTTGATCTTCTTGTAGACTGTATCTAAATTCTTATCCTGCCTCTACTATGACTCCCTGTGGTATTACTAGATTATTCTTATTAGTCTGTCTGTGTAGCTAACTAAGATTGCACGGTTGGCGAAACTCCCATTCTAGTCAGCAATAGCTCTATCAACTTAGTGCAGTCCTCTGGGATTGTCCATAATGTCTTTTGAAGTGTTCTATCTGGACTCATGCTTGCAAAAATTGCAAAACCTTTCGCTCAGTCACTCTAGTCTGGACCAAAAAACACAGAGTCTATTTAAGTTTAAAAGCTTTATTAAAAGTAAACACATTTATTAAAATGAAGTCATAATAAAACTAAACGTTTAACTGATAATGGAAAAGTGGTTAGTGCTGACGATTAATTGAAGACATTTCTTGTGGTCGAGCCGAGCTCTCACCTGGTTTCAACTTGATCTTGTTGTTAGAAGTCCATCTTCTGTCTGTGTGGAGAAAAATGGTGCGTGTTAAAAAACCAGCCTTCATCAGTTGTGCCAAAAAGTGCAGCAAGACAACCTTCCCTGGAAAAAGGGACATTTTTTTTAACTTTAAAGTAGACAGTCACAAATTACATTGTTTTCACATGTCTTCATTCCTAGACCAAAGACTAGTGAGTGCTTTATTCTAACATTCTTAAATGTACTTTGTAGGTGGAACATCTGGTGGCGGGGCCAACGCGGAGGTGGTGGTGCTCGACACGGAGGCGGAGGGACATTCCTCAGGGGAGGATGCGGCGGTTCCAGTGCCGGCTGTGAGAGTTCAGACGGTGGTGGTGGCGGGCAGAGGTAAGCTCTTATATATTCCTTACTTATTGAGATTGAAGACTAGCTGGGAAGGCAAGAATATGAGATGCATGGCTGGGTAAATGATGAAGCAATGATGGGTGGAAGGACAACAGCCTGGGTGGGTGACACAGAAACTGTATGTGTTCATATACCTGGATCATGCTACTATCTGACTCTTAGATAGCACATGTGTATCTAGAGCAGGGGTACTCATAGTACGGCCCGCGGGCCGGTGGTGGCCCGGCAAGCCTTCCTTGGCGGTGCGCAGACCTTGCAGACAATCACTGCTCCCCCGGCCCCCACAGAGCAGAGGTTTTGTTGTATTTCACCTGTTAGCGCCCCTGCATCTCCACTCTGACAATCACTGCTCCCCCGGCCCCCACAGAGCAGAGTGGAGATGCAAGGCCACAAAGAGGTTAAATAGAACAAAGCCTCTGCTCTGTGGGGCAGGGAAAGCAGTGATTGTCAGGGTGGAGATGCAGGGGCGCTACAACAAACAAAGCCTCAATAATATGTTAATGGTCTTTTAAAGACCTGTTAAGTACTTTGGTGTTGTTGTCTGTGTGTGCGCGTTGAGGAAGCGGTCTCAACCCGGGCTGAAGGCTGACACAGATAGACACACACACAGTGAGATGACAGAGGGGGAGGGAGAGGGAGGGCAGGAGGGAGAGAGAGAGATGGAGAGGGAGGGCAGGAGGGAGAGCAAGAGGGAGAGAGATGTATGTAAATGCTGGGTCTGGTGGCTCAGTGGATGAAGGCATCTGCTGCAGGGACCTGTGTGCAACCTCATGGTCACAAGTTTTCGTTTTGCTTTAGCCCCCCCCCCTCTGACTCCGCCCCCACCAGTGCGGCCCTCAGCCACAAACTACACTGTAAATTTAGCCCCTGAGAGAAAGTTTGTGAGTACCCATGATCTAGAGAGAGTAGACGGTCAGTGGATGAACTAAGTGTAACTTTGAAGAGCATGTAACACTGCACCCGCACGTCCGTTCCAGTGTAGGAAAGGCAAGGAAAAGAAGTTTTAATTTTGTCCAAATACTACCATCAATAGTAGCAGTAGTTTGTATTGCAAGCACAGCATAGATCCGGTTATTACTATGGCCACTCCCTACCTCTCTTAATAAGTTTAGTAGTACTCAGTCATTCATGTGTGGATGTATCACTGGTCACTCAATAAAAAGCAAAGCACCTAAAGTCATCCCATATATAAGCAAAAACATCCCATGTGAAGTGATAGATAATCAGATTATTTATCTTCTTCAATTTTCCATTTCTAGTACTCATTTCCACTGTAGGGTGAAAGTTAAATTAATTAAGCAGTAGCCCTTGAGTTGTAACAGAGTATTCTCAGTGCCACCCGTAATAGAAAAGTAAGAGCTTCACCACCTGCATGTACTGGACGGGTACAGTAACGCAACGCAAGTCTAGGTCACGCCTCATGGCGTGCGTCTCTTTTTCTCGGGTGCAAGTTTACTGCGCTGGCATTATGCCGGCTTGCAGAAGATAACGTACCAATTTTCCTAAACAAGAGACAAGAAGAAGAATAAGACTGGTGTACTTTCATAGTCGACTCCAATGGAAGTCCATAGTGCTCGTAGAATTTGTTCCTTAAACTCCCACTAATGTTAGAGCAAGGATGAAGAAGTGTGAGGTTAGATAGATACTGGCCTCAATAGTTATGTAATGCGCTTGCAAGTTGCTAGTTGTAGTGCAACACAAATTTCTGCTGAATGATTGAGTTAATCTTAAAGAGCATTGGTTACAGACTATGTCTTTCTTTCTTCATATAGGTTCTCCTTCCAAACGAACAAGGAGGAAGGAGCTGGCTAGAGCGGCCCGGCAACGGAGGATCGATGCCACTGTGGCCGAATATCGGCGGCTGGTGGCCCTGGAGGACGAAGAAAGTGTGCAGTCGACCACAACAACTATGTCGTCTGCATCGGCCTCCGTGCCCCCACGGGCTGCCAGTGCCACCCAGCACAGTGGTCCACCCAGACTGAGCCGGGCTGCCAAAGCCAAACGCCACCGCCGAGTAGCAAGGACAACAGCTTCCTCTCACAGCCGTTGCACCTGCAAGGCATTGAAGGCACGCCTGCGCCGCAGTACCCTGATGGTGTCCCGCCTCCAGCAGGAGCTCCACCACTTTTCAAACGAGTTGGAGGGGATCCGCGTAGAGCACGCCTTGCTCCGCCAGGAGCATGATGCCCTGGCCCAAAAAGCAGACAGCATCCACCCATAGTGTCCCTTGCCCCTTTTTTAGAGACTTTTGGGGGGTGGGAATTGGGAGTTGGGTTTTTGGGGACTTTTGAAGGACAATCGTTGGGGTTAGGGAGGGTCTTGCGGGAGATTATTTTGTTAGGGATATAAATATACTTTTTCAAACTTTATCTGAGCATACCCGTTTCTTACTGCTTGCCTGGTGGGTGGGGGTTTAACAGTGACTTTGTTTTCCAGAAAGTTTAGTTCCATTTTCTTCCTTTAAGTGTAAATGCCCAAATGTTTTCAACACTAAGTGCCTCTCACAGAGTAAGTGAAGTGAATCCAAGAGTCCTAGGACTTTAGTAGTACTACCGTCAGTCTCTCGTCTCTCCTACTAATACTCCATTATACCCCCAAACCACCAAACGCTTATCTTACCTGTAATTTGTGTTTGAAAGTAGGGCTAGACCCAGGGCTGGCTCCACGGGAAACAGCGAATAAGGTTGGCAATCTTGGTCGGATAAAATTTCCTCATAGCGGTGGTACTAGTGGTGTGACACAGTGGCAGTTGCATGCCTATTAAAAAAAAAGGAAATTAAATCTGGTTTGTCCTCCTGAGCAATTTAACGGTACAACTGAGAATATAGCAGGTGACAGAAGTACACTAGAACAGTGCCACATTGTAGCCTAACAAATGGTAAAGTATAACTACTAATTCGGTTGAAGTTCTTTGACATTAGCCATGGGTCTTTGTCAAGCAGAGTAAGAATATATCCTCGGATTTCTTCACCAGCCTGTTGCTATCACCTTATCCTCCCCAGCAAGTGTGTGGATTTATTGCTGTAATTTAGTCACACATCAATCAAAACCACACAGCCCGGGGGAAGAGGGTTAGGGTTTGAAAAATGGATGGGTACGGGGGTTTTTGGGAAAGGTTTTGGGAGACAAGAAAAAATAGCACAGCATGGACAAACAATTGTGAACATAAACAAATCTTTGGGTACAAACCTATCCATCAATCTTTGAAAGTGCATGCACTACTGCATGCATGTCAGTGAAAAGTAAGTAGTACTTTCGACAACTGTGGAAGATAGAATGCGACAGTACAGGGCCTGTGTGGAATTATTGATAACGATATTCAACATAAGGTCTCTGTAGCCAGATACCCGAGAGCCTTGCTGGTCACTATAAATCCATTCACAACAACACTCAATGGGGTAGGTCTGAAAGGTATAGTAGATAGAAAAGGAGAAATTGCTTTTTTTCTAGGTGTCCCCTCACTCACCAGGGTTGCCCCTTGGTGACATGCTTCATCATTGGGGCCATCCCAGTCCTCTACGGGCTGGGGCGTGCTGCGACTTGCGAATTACGTAGGAGCACTTACAAATGACTATGTGTGGTACAGATGTGATAGTGGAGTGGACTAAGTGATGTGTTAAGGGATCAATTTAGAAGCAGAGAGAGATCCAAGAAATGCAGTCACAGTCAGAGAAAAAGGCAAGGGATACTGTATCTATGTAGTTGTAGTTGTCCTGTTGGAAGTGGTAAGTAAGTTGCCTGCAGAAAAAAAATCCTCTTATTAGCGGCACTCCTCCATTGCAGCCGACGCTTCGTCCATCGATGTTGGTCACCAGAAGACACCCTGTAAAAAAAGCACAGCATAGACAAACAATTGAACATAAACAATTATTTGGGTACAAACCTATCCATCAATCTTTGAAAGTGCATGCACTACTGCAATGCATGTCAGTGAAAAGTAAGTAGTACTTTCGACAACTGTGGAAGAAAGAATGCGACAGTACAGGGCGTGTGTGGAATTATTGATAACTATATTCAACATAAGGTCTCTGTAGCCAGATACCCGAGAGCCTTGCTGGTCACTATAAATCCATTCACAACAACACTCAATGGGGTTGGTCTGGAAGGTATAGTAGATAGAAAAGGAGAAATTGCTTTTTTTCTAGGTGTCCCCTCACTCACCAGGGTTGCCCCTTGGTGACATGCTTCATCATTGGGGCCATCCCAGTCCTCTACGGGCTGGGGCATGCTGCGACTTGCGAATTACGTAGGAGCACTTACAAATGACTATGTGTGGTGCAGATGTGATAGTGGAGTGGACTAAGTGATGTGTTAAGGGATCAATTTAGAAGCAGAGAGAGATCCAAGAAATGCAGTCACAGTCAGAGAAAAAGGCAAGGGATACTGTATCTATGTAGTTGTAGTTGTCCTGTTGGAAGTGGTAAGTAAGTTGCCTGCAGAAAAAAAATCCTCTTATTAGCGGCACTCCTCCATTGCAGCCGACGCTTCGTCCATCGATGTTGGTCACCAGAAGAGACCCTGTAAAAAAAGCACAGCATAGACAAACAATTGAACATAAACAATTATTTGGGTACAAACCTATCCATCAATCTTTGAAAGTGCATGCACTACTGCAATGCATGTCAGTGAAAAGTAAGTAGTACTTTCGACAACTGTGGAAGAAAGAATGCGACAGTACAGGGCGTGTGTGGAATTATTGATAACTATATTCAACATAAGGTCTCTGTAGCCAGATACCTGAGAGCCTTGCTGGTCACTATAAATCCATTCACAACAACACTCAATGGGGTTGGTATGGAAGGTATAGTAGATAGAAAAGGAGAAATTGCTTTTTTTCTAGGTGTCCCCTCACTCACCAGGGTTGCCCCTTGGTGACATGCTTCATCATTGGGGCCATCCCAGTCCTCTACGGGCTGGGGCGTGCTGCGACTTGCGAATTACGTAGGAGCACTTACAAATGACTATGTGTGGTGCAGATGTGATAGTGGAGTGGACTAAGTGATGTGTTAAGGGATCAATTTAGAAGCAGAGAGAGATCCAAGAAATGCAGTCACAGTCAGAGAAAAAGGCAAGGGATACTGTATCTATGTTATTGTAGTTGTCCTGTTGGAAGTGGTAAGTAAGTTGCCTGTAGAAAAAAAATCCTCTTATTAGCGGCACTCCTCCATTGCAGCCGACGCTTCGTCCATCGATGTTGGTCACCAGAAGACACCCTGTCCACTGCCTGCCTGATGCTGAATTGTGGCTCGCTAATGTGAAGCCTGACTCCATCCTTTTTTCCCCATTGCAGAGACTGAAACCCGGCCTGTAATTATTCAACGAAAAACAGGAAGTGATATAATATTACAACACCACTGATAAATAAATATAAGGTATGTAGGCTGTGGAGTGCAAAAAGTCACAATTTGATTTTCCTAGTAGACAGTACAATATTTTTGAAAGTGCGTACTCTGTCTGAGTCACCTTTTGAAGGATAAATAAGTAGGGGCAAATTAATGTAGCGGATCTTTCCCCTCAAGCTAGGTGTACTGTAAACTGTGTTTTAGAACAAAATTAGATCTTCCTAGCAGTGCTCCCACCCAGACCCTTACTAAAGCCAGTCGCAAAAATGTAGAAGACCCCCAATCAAATCTCAAAAAACGAGGCCTAGCAGAAAACTGGTGACAAAACTTACTTTGAAAGTAAAAGTAGGCCGAAGTACCCCCTTCCTAATTACCCCTTACCCACCGTGGATTGCATTCAAACCACTTGCAAGCAACCAAGCAAAAGTATCCATAGCCAGCATCGCTCCAAGACTCGAAATCCCCCCCACTCAAACACATGCAATAGAAATACTGCTAACCCTAACGAACCCTAAGTTAAGAATAGTGGCAAAGGCTTTCTTTAACTATGCCAAATCCCCCCTTTCCCACCATGGATTTTCTTCAAATGACTTGCAACCAAAATTACACATTCTCACGAGTGCTCTAAGACCCCAGAATTCAGTTGCAAAAATCTAGAACACCCCGAAACACATGCAATCCTGCTGCTAGGGCTAACCCTAACGAACCCTAAGTTACAAAAAGTGCCAAAAGGCTTTTCCGCAAGGATTTTGTCCCAACCACTTCTACCCGGTATTAGACCTTCCCAGGAATGCCCTAAGACCCGCCAACCCACCCGCCAAGAAGCATAACACCCCCAAACAGGCCAAAAGCAAAATCTCATACTTGCAATATTTCTCGGCCTTCGGTCCAAACGCGCTGCGTAGCTAGGCCATAAGTCGGGGTTGCCACGACGGATTTCCTGAAAAGCAAATGCAATCAAGATTAGAGTGTCCCAGCAGTGCTCCCAGACCACGAAACTCACCCACAAACACCAGGAAGCCCCCCAAACAGGCCCCCGAAAACGCTACATTGAGCAAAATGTCAGAAATAGCCAAAAGAAAATCGGCCTGGATTTTGTCCCAACCACTTCTACCCGGTATTAGACCTTCCCAGGAATGCCCCAAGACCCGCCAACCCACCCGCCAAGAAGCATAACACCCCCAAACAGGCCAAAAGCAAAATCTCATACTTGCAATATTTCTCGGCCTTCGGTCCAAACGCGCTGCGTAGCTAGGCCATAAGTCGGGGTTGCCACGACGGATTTCCTGAAAAGCAAATGCAATCAAGATTAGAGTGTCCCAGCAGTGCTCCCAGACCACGAAACTCACCCACAAACAGACGGAACCCCCCCTAAGAGCACCTCAAAGGCAAGCAAGTCATCAAAAACACAAAAAAAATTCCGCCTGGGATTTGGCCCAAAACACTTTTATCCGGTATTAGAGCTTCCCAGCAATGGCCCCAGAGCCGTCAACCCAGGAGAAAACGAGTAGAAGACCCCCAAACAGCCAAAGAGCAAAAGTACAAAAATGGGGACTTTGTCAATTTTTCACAAATTTCCCAAATCACTCCGCGCGCGCTCTGCAGCTAGGCCCTAACTCCCCTCTGCCACCATGGATTTGCTTCAAACCTCTTGCAAAGTAAAGTATATATAGCCAGCAGTGCGCCCAGACCCCGAAACCCACCCACAAACACCAGGAAGCCCCACAAACAGGCCCCCGAAAACGCTACATTGAGCAAAACGTCAGAAATAGCCCAAAAAAAAATCGGCCTGGATTTTGTCCCAACCACTTCTACCCGGTATTAGACCTTCCCAGGAATGCCCCAAGACCCGCCAACCCACCCGCCAAGAAGCATAACACCCCCAAACAGGCCAAAAGCAAAATCTCATACTTGCAATATTTCTCGGCCTTCGGTCCAAACGCGCTGCGTAGCTAGGCCATAAGTCGGGGTTGCCACGACGGATTTCCTGAAAAGCAAATGCAATCAAGATTAGAGTGTCCCAGCAGTGCTCCCAGACCACGAAACTCACCCACAAACAGACGGAACCCCCCCTAAGAGCACCTCAAAGGCAAGCAAGTCATCAAAAACACAAAAAAAATTCCGCCTGGGATTTGGTCCAAAACACTTTTATCCGGTATTGGAGCTTCCCAACAATGGTCCCAGAGCCGTCAACTCACCTGCAAAGAGGTACAACAACACCCCCACAAGTGCTGAGTCTTTCTTCATTGGGCGTAAACCAGCCCTCTGGTTTGATGGAAATAGGAGTCTGGAGGAGGAGGATAGAGGAGCAGGTTCTTCTGAACTTGTGAACCTGAGGAATGCAGACTGCGGCAACTTCAAATCAATTAGCAAACCAGTGAAGACAGTTCTGCTGATGGGCTTGATTTTGTGATTATCTGATTAAAGTTTGAAATATATTAACTGTGCACAACAAAGAAAGACAGACACACAGGAATAAAAGTGAATAAGGACGAAAAAGAAAGTTATTGATTCGTTGTCTCATTTTCAGGGCTCGGTATCACGGTCCAGGAATAAGAATAAGGCTTCGTCATCATACTCTGCGAATTCAGGCAGGGTGAGCTCAGTGTCACCTGACAGAGTAGAAATTCCCTCATCTATGTTGCTGGCCACCTCCTCTTCATCCGGCACGCTTTCTCGTACTCTGAAATCTGGTGGTATGAGGTGCTGATTCATCTTGATCATTGTTAACCTCTCCACATTTTTGGGCGAGAGGCGGCTCCGTTTGGGAGTTACAATGCCACCAGCAGCACTGAAAACCTGTTCAGAAGACACGCTTGCGAGTGGGCAAGACAAGTAGTTTAAAGCCAGGTTGGTGAGCTGTGGCCACAATTCTTTTTTCCCATGCCAATACGCCAATGGGTCAGAATTAACATAGACCTCTGTTGAGTCATTCAGATAGTCCTTCACCATCGACTCAAGGTCCTCATCCAAGGTTCCTCCACTTTGCTTAGCTCTTGCTGTGCCTCTGACCTTTTGAGAACCAAACCCACGCAGAGCTAGCCAATCCTCTTCAGCCTCCAATGTTTCTGTTGTGTCTCGTACAGATGATCCGGTTGCCGGTGTCTTTAACGGCTGAGAGGTCACTTGTGCCACAGCCACAGGTGCAGAAGTGGATTGTTTTGACTGTGGATGGCCTGCTGATGTACTGCCATTTCCTTCAATTTCCAGCCGTTCTCTTTCAAACCTCTTGGCTGACAAGGCTAGCCAACGTTTGTACTTTGGAACATGTTCATCATCAAAAGGAAAGAATGCTTGGCCTGCCAGCGCCTTTTTGTAGCGTGGATCCAGAATAGTAGCACAAATGTAATGCTCTTCTGAGTGGATCTTTTTAAGACGTTCATCACCTTGTAGGAGCTCTAATAATTTCTCAGCCAGAAGCAAAGAGTCTTGGTTTTTTTCATCTTTTTCAAACACAGAACACACCTCCTTCAGTTGGTCCTCCAGCATGTACAACAATGGGATAGCTTTTCCCAAATTAGAGTCCTCCTTGCTGACTGCACGCGTGAAGAACTCAAAAGGACGAAGCATGCGTGTCAGGCTTTGAACTATGCTCCATTGCGCCGCACCCATCCTCAGCTCCTCTGTACCCTCTGTAAGGAAATATTGATCGAGTTCCTTATACTGCTCATACAGACGCTCAAGCATGTAGAAGGTTGAGTTCCAACGTGTTACCACCTCCTGGATGAGTGCTTTCACTGGCATTTGACGTTGATATAGCAGGCTCCTCAGCTGCTTCCGGGCCTTAAAAGAATGGCTGAAATGCTTGCACATTTTTCGGCAGGTGTCCAATACACTGTACGCTGCACTGCCTTTATTACCCAAGAATTTTTGGACAACCAGGTTTATACAGTGCGCCAAACACGGCACTCTGAAATAGTCACCGTCCCTCATGGCCTTAACTATATTGGCGCCATTGTCCGTGGAAACATAACCAACCTTGCGTTTTAGTGGGGACAGCCAGTTAAGGACCTTTGTGTTAAAGACATCCAAAATGTTATCTGCTGTGTGACGTTTCTCCAAACCAAACATGGCTAGTGTTGCATGTTTCGGAGCAGCTTTAAAAACAATGTCCGCGTCAACACCTACGTTTAGCTTTGCTTTAGCCCCTGAAAAAGAGACCCAGTGTGCAGTGATGCACATGTAATCAGCGCCTGCGCCACTGGTCCACATGTCTGTTGTCAGATGTATAGTGTGAACAGCACTCTTCTGCAAAGCTGCCCCAATCACCTTCAGAACATCTTCATGTAGTGCTGGAACCGCAACTCGGGCAAAATAGAACCGGCTAGGAACCTTCCATTTAGGGCAGAGCGCTGCCACTAATTCTAGAAAACCAACCCCTTCTACAAAAGAAAAAGGGAGAAGGTCCAGAGCTAGCATTTTAGCCAGCTTAGTGTTATACAGACGCGTCAGTGGGTGGTTGCGTTCATATTGCGCTTCTGTAAACAACATCTTTTTAATGTTGCCCTGGACCAAGGATTTACGGGATGATGATGATATCTTCGACCCAGTTACGCTCGCTGATGAACTTTTCCGCATTGATGTCTCACTCTCTCCCACACTCTTAGTGTGCCTCACATGGGGTGTGCTGCTGACAGGGGTACTGGGTGTAAGTGAAGTGTTTGAATCGTCTTCTTCCTCCTCGTCATCATCAGATGAAAAATCAACGTTTTCATTACGTGCAATTCCGGCTTGCTTAAACGCCTCTAGGTGCGGAAACCATTGGACAGGGTGCGCTCTCTTAAGATGACCTCTCTGGCCTCCGGTACCATAGTTAGAACCAAGCTTACCACGACCAACTCGAAGCTTACAAATGCTACAAATGGCTACGTTTTCCATTTTTGGGCAAACACTAAAGAAGTCCCAAACTGGAGACTTGAAATGTCTTTGGGGGCCGGAGGAGGCGGCGATACTGGTGGTGGTGGTCCTGCTACTAATGCCAGATGAAGTGGAGGATGTGGATTGCCGAACTTCAGTACGTTTTGCACTTTCACCACCACGAATTGAGGTCGAGGTGGGTACCTTCTTGCGAGGAAGAAATATGGAAGCGGTAGGTTTTGGTGTACTACTTAACTCCAAATCTAATGATTCCATTTCCATTGCCTCCTCGTCGACATCATCATCACGCTCAGCAGCTTCTCGGGATAGGGTCAAAATGTCTCTTTGCTGCATGCCCGGTGGGGCTGCAGTGACCTTTGTGATGACTGGCTCGTCGTCATCGTGAGAGGCTTCATCACCAGCAGTATCTGTCACTTCTTGTTGAGCCTCATCACAATCCATAGCTATGAGTTTTTCGACGACCTTCCTTTTACGCTTAGGTACCTTTGTCAGATCATGGTGTGCCTCACTGTCAGACCGCAGTTGTGGTTCCCAAGACGGATCACTTGCATCAGAAGGAGGTGGGCTTGAAGAAGATGTAGACACCCCCCTTGATCTTTTCCTTGCTAGGGATGTAGAAGACAATGAATGATCATCAGGAGGAGTGGCTTCCAATACCTCGGCTTCATTGTCGATTTCCTAATGTGCCCCTACTTCGGGAGGAACAACTATTGTGGGCACTTGTGAACCTCCATGCACCTTTGCTTGCGCATCTCCTTTTGCTGCCTCTCCTTCCACATGTACTTGGGCGTGTACTTGCACATGGTGTTGTTGTTGCGGCTGTGGTTGTTCAACACTTGTCAGATGAGCCTGTGTTGATTCAGGGACATTGCTGCTACTTTCTTGCGATGAGCCAACATCACTGGTCAATGGTGATTGGAGAAGTACACTGACTGCCTCTGAAGCACTCAAGGGCTTTGACTTAAGTTGGCGTGGTGGTGGAGGCACTGAACCCAATGGAGCAGGGGTGCTGCTCCCAGCTTGGTCCCCAGCAGATCCTGCTGCTGCAGGCGTACTTTTTTTGCTCCCAAAAAACGTGGCGGGTGGCACACCAGCCTCCTTGGTAACTTGCTTCTTCTGCTCCTTACTAGCAACTTTCTTGCTAGAGGAGCTACGGAGAACTTTTTTGGGGGCCATCTTCTTCAGAGCAGGTCAGACAGCAGGCCGCAGTTGCACGAATTGTAGAGTTGTTAGAGGCCAGACGTGACGTCGCGTGACGTTATGCTGCACACAAACACCGCTGCAGGACTTCTTCCTGGCACTGGTGGTTCTCTTGAGTCTTGTGCACCTAAAAATAATGGAAGACAGAGGAACATCAGTTCAGTTATACAGCACAAAAAATCGAAAAACACTGCAAAATCAGCACAATCCCATTCGATCCATGCCCTCCATGATGTTTAAGTATAAGACAGCCCACAGAAAGACTAGGCCCATGCTAGACTCAAATACCCTGCCCTGGTGAAAAGGCCACAAGTACAGGCCCAAAAAACAAAAATCACTGAAAAATCAGCACAATCCCAATCCATCCATGCCCTCCATGATGTTTAAGTTCAAGACAGCCCACAGAAAGACTAGGCCCATGCTAGACTCAAATACCCCTGGTGAAAAGGCCACAAGTACAGGCCCAAAAAACGAAAATCACTGAAAAATCTGCACAATCCCAATCCATCCATGCCCTCCATGATGTTTAAATTCAAGACAACCCACAGAAAGACTAGGCCCATGCAAGACTCACTACCCCTGGGCATAAATAAAGGTTGAAAAGTAGGCAAAATGGTTGCAGGCCTAACAACAAAGCCTGCATTCAAAATGGCCACTTGCCTGCCAGCACATGGCCAGTGCCTGTAGCTGCACTCAAAATGGCCACCCGCCACATGGCCTGTCCCTCCCCATGAACACCCCCAAAAATCGAAAAACACTGCAAAATCAGCACAATCCCATTCCATCCATGCCCTCCATGATGTTTAAGTTCAAGACAGCCCACAGAAAGACTAGGCCCATGCTAGACTCAAATACCCCTGGTGAAAAGGCCACAAGTACAGGCCCAAAAAACGAAAATCACTGAAAAATCAGCACAATCCCAATCCATCCATGCCCTCCATGATGTTTAAATTCAAGACAACCCACAGAAAGACTAGGCCCATGCAAGACTCACTACCCCTGGGCATAAATAAAGGTTGAAAAGTAGGCAAAATGGTTGCAGGCCTAACAACAAAGCCTGCATTCAAAATGGCCACTTGCCTGCCAGCACATGGCCAGTGCCTGTAGCTGCACTCAAAATGGCCACCAGCCACATGGCCTGTCCCTCCCCATGAACACCCCCAAAAATCGAAAAACACTGCAAAATCAGCACAATCCCATTCCATCCATGCCCTCCATGATGTTTAAGTTCAAGACAGCCCACAGAAAGACTAGGCCCATGCTAGACTCAAATACCCCTGGTGAAAAGGCCACAAGTACAGGCCCAAAAAACGAAAATCACTGAAA
This sequence comes from Lissotriton vulgaris, assembly GCF_964263255.1. NCBI lineage: Eukaryota > Metazoa > Chordata > Amphibia > Caudata > Salamandridae > Lissotriton > Lissotriton vulgaris. The sequence continues at coordinate 646,458,122 of NC_141700.1, read as the reverse complement.
AATCAGCACAATCCCAATCCATCCATGCCCTCCATGATGTTTAAGTTCAAGACAGCCCACAGAAAGACTAGGCCCATGCTAGACTCAAATACCCCTGGTGAAAAGGCCACAAGTACAGGCCCAAAAAACGAAAATCACTGAAAAATCTGCACAATCCCAATCCATCCATGCCCTCCATGATGTTTAAATTCAAGACAACCCACAGAAAGACTAGGCCCATGCAAGACTCACTACCCCTGGGCATAAATAAAGGTTGAAAAGTAGGCAAAATGGTTGCAGGCCTAACAACAAAGCCTGCATTCAAAATGGCCACTTGCCTGCCAGCACATGGCCAGTGCCTGTAGCTGCACTCAAAATGGCCACCAGCCACATGGCCTGTCCCTCCCCATGAACACCCCCAAAAATCGAAAAACACTGCAAAATCAGCACAATCCCATTCCATCCATGCCCTCCATGATGTTTAAGTTCAAGACAGCCCACAGAAAGACTAGGCCCATGCTAGACTCAAATACCCCTGGTGAAAAGGCCACAAGTACAGGCCCAAAAAACGAAAATCACTGAAAAATCAGCACAATCCCAATAGATCCATGCCCTCCATGATGTTTAAATTCAAGACAACCCACAGAAAGACTAGGCCCATGCAAGACTCACTACCCCTGGGCATAAATAAAGGTTGAAAAGTAGGCAAAATGGTTGCAGGCCTAACAACAAAGCCTGCATTCAAAATGGCCACTTGCCTGCCAGCACATGGCCAGTGCCTGTAGCTGCACTCAAAATAGCCACCAGCCACATGGCCTGTCCCTCCCCATGAACACCCCCAAAAATCGAAAAACACTGCAAAATAAGCACAATCCCATTCCATCCATGCCCTCCATGATGTTTAAGTTCTAGACAGCCCACAGAAAGACTAGGCCCATGCTAGACTCAAATACCCCTGGTGAAAAGGCCACAAGTACAGGCCCAAAAAACGAAAATCACTGAAAAATCAGCACAATCCCAATCCATCCATGCCCTCCATGATGTTTAAATTCAAGACAACCCACAGAAAGACTAGGCCCATGCAAGACTCACTACCCCTGGGCATAAATAAAGGTTGAAAAGTAGGCAAAATGGTTGCAGGCCTAACAACAAAGCCTGCATTCAAAATGGCCACTTGCCTGCCAGCACATGGCCAGTGCCTGTAGCTGCACTCAAAATGGCCACCAGCCACATGGCCTGTCCCTCCCCATGAACACCCCCAAAAATCGAAAAACACTGCAAAATCAGCACAATCCCGTTCCATCCATGCCCTCCATGATGTTTAAGTTCAAGACAGCCCACAGAAAGACTAGGCCCATGCTAGACTCAAATGCCCCTGGTGAAAAGGCCACAAGTACAGGCCCAAAAAACGAAAATCACTGAAAAATCAGCACAATCCCAATCCATCCATGCCCTCCATGATGTTTAAGTTCAAGACAGCCCACAGAAAGACTAGGCCCATGCTAGACTCAAATACCCCTGGTGAAAAGGCCACAAGTACAGGCCCAAAAAACGAAAATCACTGAAAAATCTGCACAATCCCAATCCATCCATGCCCTCCATGATGTTTAAATTCAAGACAACCCACAGAAAGACTAGGCCCATGCAAGACTCACTACCCCTGGGCATAAATAAAGGTTGAAAAGTAGGCAAAATGGTTGCAGGCCTAACAACAAAGCCTGCATTCAAAATGGCCACTTGCCTGCCAGCACATGGCCAGTGCCTGTAGCTGCACTCAAAATGGCCACCAGCCACATGGCCTGTCCCTCCCCATGAACACCCCCAAAAATCGAAAAACACTGCAAAATCAGCACAATCCCATTCCATCCATGCCCTCCATGATGTTTAAGTTCAAGACAGCCCACAGAAAGACTAGGCCCATGCTAGACTCAAATACCCCTGGTGAAAAGGCCACAAGTACAGGCCCAAAAAACGAAAATCACTGAAAAATCAGCACAATCCCAATCCATCCATGCCCTCCATGATGTTTAAATTCAAGACAACCCACAGAAAGACTAGGCCCATGCAAGACTCACTACCCCTGGGCATAAATAAAGGTTGAAAAGTAGGCAAAATGGTTGCAGGCCTAACAACAAAGCCTGCATTCAAAATGGCCACTTGCCTGCCAGCACATGGCCAGTGCCTGTAGCTGCACTCAAAATGGCCACCAGCCACATGGCCTGTCCCTCCCCATGAACACCCCCAAAAATCGAAAAACACTGCAAAATCAGCACAATCCCATTCCATCCATGCCCTCCATGATGTTTAAGTTCAAGACAGCCCACAGAAAGACTAGGCCCATGCTAGACTCAAATACCCCTGGTGAAAAGGCCACAAGTACAGGCCCAAAAAACGAAAATCACTGAAAAATCTGTACAATCCCCATCCATCCATGCCCTCCATGATGTTTAAATTCAAGACAACCCACAGAAAGACTAGGCCCATGCAAGACTCACTACCCCTGGGCATAAATAAAGGTTGAAAAGTAGGCAAAATGGTTGCAGGCCTAACAACAAAGCCTGCATTCAAAATGGCCACTTGCCTGCCAGCACATGGCCAGTGCCTGTAGCTGCACTCAAAATGGCCACCAGCCACATGGCCTGTCCCTCCCCATGAACACCCCCAAAAATCAAAAAACACTGCAAAATCAGCACAATCCCATTCCATCCATGCCATCCATGATGTTTAAGTTCAAGACAGCCCACAGAAAGACTAGGCCCATGCTAGACTCAAATACCCCTGGTGAAAAGGCCACAAGTACAGGCCCAAAAAACGAAAATCACTGAAAAATCTGCACAATCCCAATCCATCCATGCCCTCCATGATGTTTAAATTCAAGACAACCCACAGAAAGACTAGGCCCATGCAAGACTCACTACCCCTGGGCATAAATAAAGGTTGAAAAGTAGGCAAAATGGTTGCAGGCCTAACAACAAAGCCTGCATTCAAAATGGCCACTTGCCTGCCAGCACATGGCCAGTGCCTGTAGCTGCACTCAAAATGGCCACCAGCCACATGGCCTGTCCCTCCCCATGAACACCCCCAAAAATCGAAAAACACTGCAAAATCAGCACAATCCCATTCCATCCATGCCCTCCATGATGTTTAAGTTCAAGACAGCCCACAGAAAGACTAGGCCCATGCTAGACTCAAATACCCCTGGTGAAAAGGCCACAAGTACAGGCCCAAAAAACGAAAATCACTGAAAAATCAGCACAATCCCAATCCATCCATGCCCTCCATGATGTTTAAATTCAAGACAACCCACAGAAAGACTAGGCCCATGCAAGACTCACGACCCCTGGGCATAAATAAAGGTTGAAAAGTAGGCAAAATGGTTGCAGGCCTAACAACAAAGCCTGCATTCAAAATGGCCACTTGCCTGCCAGCACATGGCCAGTGCCTGTAGCTGCACTCAAAATGGCCACCAGCCACATGGCCTGTCCCTCCCCATGAACACCCCCAAAAATCGAAAAAAACTGCAAAATCAGCACAATCCCATTCCATCCATGCCCTCCGTGATGTTTAAGTTCAAGACAGCCCACAGAAAGACTAGGCCCATGCTAGACTCAAATACCCCTGGTGAAAAGGCCACAAGTACAGGCCCAAAAAACGAAAATCACTGAAAAATCTGCACAATCCCAATCCATCCATGCCCTCCATGATGTTTAAATTCAAGACAACCCACAGAAAGACTAGGCCCATGCAAGACTCACTACCCCTGGGCATAAATAAAGGTTGAAAAGTAGGCAAAATGGTTGCAGGCCTAACAACAAAGCCTGCATTCAAAATGGCCACTTGCCTGCCAGCACATGGCCAGTGCCTGTAGCTGCACTCAAAATGGCCACCAGCCACATGGCCTGTCCCTCCCCATGAACACCCCCAAAAATCGAAAAACACTGCAAAATCAGCACAATCCCAATCCATCCATGCCCTCCATGATGTTTAAGTTCAAGACAGCCCACAGAAAGACTAGGCCCATGCTAGACTCAAATACCCCTGGTGAAAAGGCCACAAGTACAGGCCCAAAAAACGAAAATCACTGAAAAATCTGCACAATCCCAATCCATCCATGCCCTCCATGATGTTTAAATTCAAGACAACCCACAGAAAGACTAGGCCCATGCAAGACTCACTACCCCTGGGCATAAATAAAGGTTGAAAAGTAGGCAAAATGGTTGCATGCCTAACAACAAAGCCTGCATTCAAAATGGCCACTTGCCTGCCAGCACATGGCCAGTGCCTGTAGCTGCACTCAAAATGGCCACCAGCCACATGGCCTGTCCCTCCCCATGAACACCCCCAAAAATCGAAAAACACTGCAAAATCAGCACAATCCCATTCCATCCATGCCCTCCATGATGTTTAAGTTCAAGACAGCCCACAGAAAGACTAGGCCCATGCTAGACTCAAATACCCCTGGTGAAAAGGCCACAAGTACAGGCCCAAAAAACGAAAATCACTGAAAAATCAGCACAATCCCAATCCATCCATGCCCTCCATGATGTTTAAATTCAAGACAACCCACAGAAAGACTAGGCCCATGCAAGACTCACGACCCCTGGGCATAAATAAAGGTTGAAAAGTAGGCAAAATGGTTGCAGGCCTAACAACAAAGCCTGCATTCAAAATGGCCACTTGCCTGCCAGCACATGGCCAGTGCCTGTAGCTGCACTCAAAATGGCCACCAGCCACATGGCCTGTCCCTCCCCATGAACACCCCCAAAAATCGAAAAACACTGCAAAATCAGCACAATCCCAATCCATCCATGCCCTCCATGATGTTTAAGTTCAAGACAGCCCACAGAAAGACTAGGCCCATGCTAGACTCAAATACCCCTGGTGAAAAGGCCACAAGTACAGGCCCAAAAAACGAAAATCACTGAAAAATCAGCACAATCCCAATCCATCCATGCCCTCCATGATGTTTAAATTCAAGACAACCTACAGAAAGACTAGGCCCATGCTAGACTCAAATACCCCTGGTGAAAAGGCCACAAGTACAGCCCCAAAAAACGAAAATCACTGAAAAATCAGCACAATCCCAATCCATCCATGGCCTCCATGATGTTTAAGTTCAAGACAACCCACAGAAAGACTCAGTCCACCCACCACTGAGTACCCCTGGGCAAAAGGCCCCAAAACAGCCCAAAAATCGAAAATTCCAACATTTTAGTTGCAGCAACTGTAATGCCCCAAACAAACTTACTTGTAAAATTTCTAATCCAACAGTGATCCAAAGAAAGTCAAAAAGGCCTCAAATCCAAATATCCAGCAGCATCCACAAAAAGTAATCCTTCCAGCTCCAGATCCAAATGAAAAGTGACCAGGAGATGGACAAAGCACTGGGAGGAGCCTGCTGAACAGGAACAGGAAGTTGAAGACTGTGGGGCACTTCCTTCCTCCCACCCCCCTCCCCCCCTCCCCAAAATGGACTCCTCGCTAAAAAAGTGCAGGCAAATGTCAACCTAAGGAGTTATTCAGATAAAAATCATCATTTCAAGAAGGTTTATGCTGCTTGCTGGTGGATTTCTTGTGCAGAATTGCAAATTTTATATTTTCGCTTGTGCGAGATTCTTGCTGCTCGCCGCATCTCAAATCTCGCAATTGCGAAGTACCGCGAGACGTGATCTCGCCGTACTCGCGTTGACAAACTATCGCTGGCAAGCCGCGATGACGTAATCGCGCTCGCCAATTCCCGCGGGATCACACAGCAAGATCCAAAATGGCGCAGCACTCGCAAACTATCGAGAAAAACAACTCGGCAAACGATGATAAACGCCGCGCGCCGCAAAAATTGTATCACCAACGCCGCGCGCCGCAAAAAAAATCCGCTGCGTGCGAATTTGCGGATTTTGCGGGAAATTCGCAAATCTCGCGGATTGCGAATTTCCCAAAAATCCGCAAAATCCGCGAGCGAAACGGATTTTCCGCCCATGCTTAGGTAGGAGGCTTCCAGGCAGATAGGGCCCTCCAGACAGGCAGACTTAACGTGAACCTTTGAATTCACGAATTCCTCAGCGCTCCACGCAGCTTTCCAGCTACGGAGCTTCGGACCAGTATATCTGGTGGCTTGCTCTTCGCCGCAACACTCCTCTTGATCGCGACAGTCGCGATGGCGGGCTTTTCACTCACGCCGCCGGGGAACAGGGTCATGCAGCATCACAGGATCAGCACATATCACACAGTGTGCCCGATCCCACACTCGTCGCCAGCTGTAGCATCTTGCTACTAATGATGACGCTACACAAGGATATGTATTTAGGAGCTCTTTATTATGCTTCCTCAGGGTTCCCCGTCCCTACTCTAACTGCCCTAGTTCCTGTCCCCCGGCTCCTCCCGTTCCTGTTCCTCTCTTTAGCTCCACCCCAACCACTAGACTGCATCACGTTACTACAGTTAGTTTAACATTTGTCACTTTGGCAGTATTTGTAGGGTGCACATCTGTCAATAGTAAGACTCATAGCTCTGCAGACCACCTGTTATGCGCATTTCGACATGGCTCCCGGGTTCCTCTGAGTCTTTGTCGTCGTATGATGACGTGTTTCAGGTACTCTGCTATAATTTATTCCTACGTCTAAGTTGTGTTACTTGCTATGTGCAGGTAGAGTTTTAGCAGAAATGCAGTATACCTGTAAGTGTCATGTCTGATGGTTGGGCGGCAGTGTCGTATTCACTGGCCATGACTGTATTGCCCCCATTATTCTGCAGCCTCAGTTAGATATTTTTTCAATCTGTCCACCTACACTTTGCTAATCTTTCTCTCTCTCCCCCTCTCCTACATGTAGCTCTTGCAGTTTCCTCCTCTTGTCCTCACAGCCTCTGGACATGAAGTGAAGGCAGCTTAGAGTCCTTTATCTGTAAGATTTATCTCACTTCCCCTGTTATTCACTTCTCCTTAGCCAGACTGCCTGAGCGCTTCTAGAAGGCGAAAAAAGGTTTTCTCTACATTTTCGACGCGGATCAGCAGGTATTATTGGAAATCTTTATCACAGGTGAGGCCTGGGATCACCTTGAGGCAGCAGCGTTATGCATTCAAACAGATGGGCAGTAGCAAAAAACACTAAAAAGCAACCAGAATTCTAAAAGCACAGTACTGTATTAACCCCTTCGGTGCTGATGACGGCCCCCAGCCGTCATGCATTACGGTGCTCGTGTGCTGATGACGGCTGTGGGCCGTCATGAACCCGCCCACTCGCGATTCTGCCACACAGGCGCAGAATCGCGGCCGCACCCAAAGGGTTAATCACTACAATTGAATAGATTGTTTCAATCAGAGTACCTCCAATTGAGTTAGTGTAGGTACCACTATGTAAAGAAAAAGTCCCACTGGACCACTGTTATTATCAATATGTTATATACAGCACTGGTGTCACCAAGCAGTACCTCATATTCAGTTGCAGCTGGCAGGGAACCAGAGTGAGGGGCGGGGGAGTTTCGCGGGGGGGATACAATATACAAAAAAATACAAAAACACTTATCTCCCGCCGCGTCTCTCCTCCGTCGTCCCTCTGCGTCCGGTACCAGGAAGCACACAGGCTCCCTCCCCATAGCCAATCACAACACTCCAATGCAGCGTTGCGATTAGTGTGAGTGCTGTTTTTCGGTGCTCAGACGGGGAATTGGAGTCAGGGCATGTTAATCACCAGGCTGTGTAATGCAGCCTGGTAGGGAACATGCTAAGTGCGCATGACTGTTTGGCAGGTCCCAGACGATCGGCCAAGCAGTCATGTGCACTTAATGTGTAGTGCAAATAGTGGGGAACACTTGGAGTGTACAAACCACTCCTGTCTCTGTGCCACCAGCCCTGCCCTACTCTAATCCAGCCCTTAACCTACAAAAAATAAAATGATAATAACAACATTATTCTCGGAGTCCAACGGACTGCTACAGTTGATCACGATGGACACAATATGGATTTGGAGGGATAAGGGGGGAGCGAACTGTGGATGGTGATTTGAAGTTGGCTGGTTTGGTGGAGTGGTGTGGCTCACTGGTTAGAGGCGGCAGACCCGGTAGCAGAGAACAGCCCGGGACCAGGGTTCAATTCCTGACGCGGCAGGGTAGTGGACCAGGGTCAATGGACTTGATAATTCTCGCCTCGGTGCCTACTCTAACCAGGGATCACACTCGGCAACTCTGGGCATTAAGCTTGCCTCATCTCTACAACGGCCCCTCACAGACGCCGGGGATGCCTGGTTTCACCTTGGAGATACCCAGAAGGGACCATCTCACAGGGAAATCCAGGACGGGTTCCCCAGTGGTCTTCAGCGCCAGGACACCCTGAGATGGGGTAACAGTGCGCTTTACAAGTATCATCATTACGCACCCATTATTCCTGTGGCATTAGGGGCGTCTTTGCTCTTACATAGATGCCTATTTAGGGGCTTGATCTATGTATGTAGGCCATATTGTTTAAAACGATTCCATTACTGACTGTATTCAAAATTGCCAATGAACTTCCGATGCTAACTGATTTGCGATTTTATGGAGCTGGTTATTATAATAAAAAGATTTTCCCCAAAAAATAACGACATTATTATCATTTTATTTTTCCTGCTCTGAGAGCAGTGGGGCAACGCTCCTCCGCCTTAGCGGAGGAGCCGCCCCATAAACTCTGAAGTCTTTTGATGCAGCAAACAAGAACAGGAGTTGACTAACTAGAAAGTAATTCCGTTTGATGCAAATGAAGGATGTTAGCTACAGAGAAAGAGTCAGGGTGGATGCGGCAAATGGTGTCCCATCGTATTATGTCCAACCACCGCACCCCCCAGACCAATCCACCACTACTAAGAACGGTGAGAGGGGAGCAACAGGAAGCACCTTTTGTTGTTCAACAAGCCTTGGAGTCGCCCTCTGAGCAACGAGGCTCTTTCTATGCTGTCTCATACACTTGTTGCAATGTAACCTCTCTGAGTGTGTTTTTAACACCACACATTCCCAGTCTTTGGCGATCCACACACGCAGAGACAACTGTCAGACACTAACCCTGTCATCACGTATCCGGGGTTTAACAAGGTGAGAATGGCTTGAGGCAGACACTTATGCATTTTGACTCAATTTGCAAACAACACTAGGAAGGAAAAGCAGTAACACCAAGCTATGATTGTTCCATTAAATACACCGTTCCCCTTTTACCTTGTAAAAGGAACTTCTTTCATCTACCAAGTACCACCTATTTATTTGAAAATGTTTTCAATGAATCATTTCTAAGCTGGAATTTGTCTTCATATGGAACACCAGTTGTTATTCACAGAAAGTAAACTTTAAAATGTAAAATATTCTTTTCATAATTTACATGTAACTATATTAACTTATCATTTTGCTAGCACCCATGGAGTCTGGAGGCTCTTTTAAAAGGCAAGTAAAAATAATATGATCAGAAAGTTTATGTACAATGTCGCATTTTATTACGGTACCACAATTAATTAACTTTAAATGTCATGCCTGATATCAACATGTTGTCTTATATAATTAAAAGATAGCAGAATAACACAGAGTACCCCTCCCTAATTCATGTTTAATTGCACAACAGGCAAAATAAAACGATTGCACATTTATAAATGTGGGATTTATTATTTAAAAGTGGACTCGTGCATTGCACAGTCCTTCGCTATGTTGCCAAACTTTGTATCTCAGCTTTGACTGTAAAGTAGGCTCCTTCACAGTAAAGTCGAGTGTATGATACGTCAGTGACATCATTCTGTGACATCATTTGAATTGACTAAGCTAATTTGTACCCATATGTGTGTTTTTGAGGAACTTGTGCCGTGGTTGACTATATCTTCGGAATACACAGCTGCAGCTCAATCACTGAGAAGTGGAGAAGTGTGGCTCACTGGTTAGAGGAGACAGACCTGGAAGCAGAGGTCAGCCCGGGACCAGCGTTCAATTCCCGGTTCGGCGGGGTCTTGAGTCCTAAAATGTCCATGGACTCGACAATTCTCGCTTCGGTGCCTACTCGATTCACGGGTTCACACTCTGCGACTCTGGGCAATAGCTTGCTTAATCTCCACAACGGCCCCTTGTGGCAGGTTGCCTGGCTTTCACCTTGCGGATACCCTGCCGGGGTAATCTCACAGGGGAATACTAGGACGGGTTCCCTAAGCAAGCGCTTACAAACCGCTCAGTGATTTGCGCTATATAAATTCCTGTACATCTATTAGATACAGAGCCCAAAAAAGAACATCGAATCTCATGCTTGGTGAATACCCTGAAGAAGGGAAAGGGTCCTGAAATACCCTGAGCTATCCATAACTGTTTGTGAATTACAAGCATTGTAATCCTATAATTTTGGACAATGTATTTAAGATGAATTGACCTGTGTATAGGCTAAAGAAGAAACAAGCAACTTGATGTATTTTCTTTGTTCTATTGATTTATGTACATCACACAATAAGAAAAATAGTTGAACAGAATTTGATCTTTTTGTCTGAAGCTTTATTTTTTTAACAAATTCTTGATTTACGATGATGAACATGTTGACATCTGATTAAGCTTCTAGAACATACATTTGTAGTGCATGCAGTCAAGTGAATATTCGCTTGATTCAGAAGCCCCACAAATGCCTTGAGTTCTGAGGTAAGCCAACAGGTCCCAATACTGATGATCTCATTATCCCACACTGGAGTGAAGAATCTCTTTGCGTGTTGTCCATCACCCAAGAGCCAGAGTAGTCATGCAGTTAGCCTGGAAGAACCCTAATCTAAATAGTGAAAATAGCCCTCCCTTCTCTATAAACATGCACTGGAGTCGCCCCAGCACCTCATGGCACCATCACACCCTTGCATATGGCCTAGCAGGTACTTATCAGAATGGTAGCATCATGGGCATCTTGCTCTCAACGGAGAGCTGGTCGTTTCACTGAAGGACGATTTATCATCATACTCTTTGGATCCTGAACATTTCACTAGCAACGTTTGTTAATCTTATCGAGTTGGAGGCCAGTCCATTTCAGTCAGGGATGCCAGGGCTTGGAACGCTCTTCCATTACATCTTAAGGCTGCCCAATCCATCGTCGCCTTTAAGAACGGGCTGAAAACCCATCTGTTTAATATGAACCTGTAACTTCCTGCCCCCCCTCGCTATCTTTGCCTCCTCTCTCCAAGCCAGAGCGCGTTATAAAAGCTTTTATAACATAACATAACATTTTGTATTCATGATGATAACATATCCATCTCACGCAGTTGAAGCATTTCACCAGTAGAGTTGTGTGTATTTTGTCAAGTGGGGCTCAGGCATGACCATGATCGGGGTGAACTTTAGGGCTCGTGCAACAATAATTTTTGGTGCCCCAAACCCTATGACCACCTCCTTGGATTCTCTCACTACCACCGAGCAAAAGTGCCCCTCATCTCTTCAATAATAAGGTATTGCTAAACACAGCGCACTCCCTGAGGTCCGCGCACCCTCCAAAGGTCATCACCCAGTGCAGCCGCACCGGCCTCACTGTCCTCAGGCCAGCTCTGCCAGTGATGGCTGCTTGTGCATCCTTGTGAAGGATGGAAACCTGGGCATCTCACTCAGGGGAAACTATCCATCTTGTTACACTGAACATATACATCTCTCCGAAGGGGGATCATCGACATCAGTGAAGCCAATTTATCAATCTCCCTGAGGTGAAATTATTCATCTCACTGAGAAAAGAATTTGTCCATTTCACTTAGGGGAGATTATTCATGTGACAGATGGGACATTAGTCAGCTCACTGAAGAGAACATACCTTCTCACTGAGGGTAGCTTAAGCGTCTGGCTGAAGGGACCGTACCCACCTCACTCAAGAGACCATAGGCGCTTCACTCAAAGGAGCGTATTCATCTCACTGAGAGGACCTTCTCCATCTTTCTGAGACGGGCATGGTCATCCAACGAAAAGGAACATCTCCACTTCATTGGGGAGAACGTCAGCATGTTACTCAAGAGGAGCGTCTGCATCTCACTGGGTTGTGCTTTTCGAACTCACTGTGAATCCTTGTATTGCAGCATTGGAGAGTGCCCTTAATGTTAGTGCATGGTTAAAGTGCTAGCTACCTGCACATGCACCGTTAAGATTGTGTATAGCATCTCCACCTATACAGTGCAGCTGCAGTGTAGGAAGCACAGTCACTTTATCTTGTGCTATTTAAGGAAGTAAAGGATAGAGTGTTTTGCTGGAAGGGTTTGGATAATGAATGGGCGAGGCGTGTATGGCTTCAATTAAATTAATACTCTTGCTGGACATTGTTGATTTATTGGATATTTATTTTATCTGGCACCTGGGACTGTCCTGCATCTGGATCCAGGCATTGTTACTTGACCACAACAGGAATAGACACAGCAAACCTCTGAGCCGTCTGTTACCATTTTTGTGATGTAATAGTGGCCTCTGGTTTCCCAGCAATCTGTAGGTGAACAACTGTTAAAGATTCCGTGCATCCAATGCCTTAACAGCTCTGACAGACCTGCCAGTGCCATTCCCCAAGCAGAGACCTATTTTCAAGTAGACACAAGGTGGTAGAAACCTAAGGGGCAAATTTACAAAGTGTTTACGCAGGTAGCAAGTAAAGTTGTTGTTCTACGTTGTGTAAAAGGGAGAGAACAGGACAGTGCCATATCTACAAACTAGCCACATAGCAAAGCCCTGTCTACAAGTGTTAGTAGATAGGGCTTTGTGTCAAAAACAATGCATAGTTGCATAGAAAGGCTCATGTTCCACTCATGGTACGACCCTCTGACTCAAAGCAACACAAAGCACCTGTAGGGCTAGTGCTACCTTTTGTTACTTTAGGGCTAATTTGCAGCACAAAGTTGTGTTCTGGAAAGCAAATCCAGAATGAACAGGTTACACTGGTTTGTGTCCCTTTTGTGATGCAACTCCAGCACAAAAGTTTCGTAAAGCTGCCCACCTGGTTTGGGGGACAAGACCCGTCCAATAGAAGGCTTGTGTGCGGGGTCTCGTTTTAGGAGATCTGCATGCCCTATGCACAAAGGGACCCTAATAAACAATGTGGACACCGCAAAGACAAACAAATGCATGCACACAACATATGATGACAACAAGCTAGCTAACAAATACTGTCTTGGGATGAGCAGAAGCAGGGTTTCAGCTTATTTGTTGGGTTCATTAGTGAATTAGAGTCAAAGATGATATTTATGAATAAGAGCACATGCATTTAAGTCAACATGGGCACTTCTCTGATTAAAATAAGTCTTTCAAAAACCTTCTCATTTTGATTACGTGATGCCCTGAAATGATTTTCCTGCACGTTAAAGTCATGTTCTGTCTCGAGCAACCCTAATGGAGGCTATTTGAATAAGAGTAAGTGGTCTTTGATCAGACTATCTTCCAAGAAGATTTCTATTTAAGGGTGAATCATCTGATTCCATTCAATTAATGGTGCACTTTTCTAAAAACAACCCATTAAATGGTGGATTAAACATTTAACTTTCTTTTTTAATGGAGGTGCCTCACCGAATGCATTTCCTTCGATAAGTGCTCAGAGGCCTAGGGATGTCACACTACACAATGTAGAAGTCCTTGTGGATGGTCATCTTAGCGGCTGTACTTGAGGGAGTGCTCCATTATTTCTGAAGATGACTGTAAAAGTCCAAGTAAAAAAAAAAAATCACTTTATATTTTAACTCTGTTTATTCTATATGTTCAGCAATGGTTATAACTTAATGGACGCTCAATCTGATGTATCAATTGTTTCAGTAATTCAGATGGTTTGCAGTGAAAACTGCTATGCGCTGCAAGTTATGGGAAGTGACTGAGAAAAGATTTGCTATAACAGTTTTTTAATAGTCTGTACTGGAGCAGGACAACAGTGGATATCTGAACATGAGCAGAAGGAGGGTGGTCACCAGTAGCAGCTGGCAGTAAACGGAAATGGAGGGACAGGGGAGGGGGGGTTCATGCTGAGTGGGGGGGGAGATATCACAAAATAAAACAAGCATTTGCAATGCAATAGGTCTCGTATTAGGAACATTTGAGCTATTGGTATTGTAAATGACACATTTTTTATTTAGGTTTTGTTTTTGAAAATAGCGAAATTAATAGCTTTGTCATTTACCATGCCAATAGTTATAACTTTCGCAAATGTGACACCTATAGCATTTGTAATGCAATATGTGTTGTATTTACGTGACTTACATGTATTGATATTCCAAATAACAATGGTTTTTAATTTTTTTAAATAATTAATACTTAAATAAAAGTTATTGTAATTTATAATGGCAATAGCTTAAAATTTTGTAAATAACATTTGTGAAGATTATGTTCAGTGTATTTTATTGTGACGAAAATCCAAGAACATATGTCAAATATTAACATCTTTTTGTTACATTTGTAATAAAGCTTGAAACATTGAGATAACATATTTGAACCAGTTGTTGTTGAATGGTTGCACAGATTGATGCTGTGGTGGAGCTCAGTGATGTTGTGGTGCCCCAGAGTGATGCTGTGGTGCTGCTGAGTGATACTGTATGCTATGCTATGTTTTGTTTTACTCTCCTATGTTTTGTTTTGTTATGCTATGCTATGCTGTTTTGTTATGCTATGCTATGTTTTGTTATGCTATGCTATGCTATGCTTTGCTATGCTATGCTATGTTATGCTATGCTTTGTTTTGTTATGCTATGCTATGCTTTGTTATGCTATGCTAAGTTTTGCTCTGCTATGCTTTGTTATGCTATGCTATGTTTTGTTGTGTTTTATTATGCTATGCTTTTTTTTGCTATGCTATGTTTTGTTATGCTATGCTATGTTTTGTTGTGTTGGTATGCTATGCTGTGTTTTGCTACGCTATTATGTTTTGTTATGTTTTGTTCAGCCATGCTATGTTTTGTTTTGTTAAGCTATGCTGTTTTTTTGTGTTTTGTTATGCTATGTTTTGTTATGTTATGTTTTGTTATGCTATGCTATGTTTTGTTTTGCTATCCGAAGCTTTGTTTTGTTATGCTATGTTTAGTTTTGCTATCCTATGCTTTGTTTTGTTGCGCTATGCTATGTTTTGTTGTGTTTTGTTATGCTATGCTATGTTTTGTTGTGTTTTGCTAGGCTATGCTTTGTTATGCTATGCTATGTTTTGTTATGCTATGCTATGCTTTGCTCTGCTATGCTTTGTTCTGCTATGCTTTGTTATGCTATGTTTTGTTATGCTATGCTATGCTTTGTTGTGTTTTATTATGCAGTGCTTTGTTTTGCTATGCTATGTTTTGTTATGCTATGCTATGTTTTGCTGTGTTTGGTATGCTATGCTGTGTTTTGATATGCTATTATATGTTTTGTTATGTTTTCTTAAGCCATGCTATGTTTTGTTGTGTTTTGTTATGCTATGCTACGTTTTGTTGTGTTTTGCTAGGCTATGCTTTGTTATGAGATGTTTTGTTATGCTATGCTTTGGTATGCTATGCTTTGTTTTGGTATGCTATGTTTTGTTATGCTATGCTTTGTTTTGTTATGCTATGTTTTGTTATGCTATGCTAAGCTTTGTTTTGTTATGCTATGCTTTGTTGTGTTTTGTTATGCTATGCTATGCTATGTTTTGTTATGTATGCTATGGTTTGTTGTGTTTTGCTATGTTTTGTTTTGCTATGCTATGCCTTGTTATACTATTCTATGTTTTGTTTTGCTATGCTATGGTATGTTTTGTTGTGTTTTGTTATGCTATGCTTTGTTATGCTATGCTATGTTTTCCTATCCTATGCTTTGTTTTGTTATGCTATGCTATGTTTTGTTATGCTATGCTGGTGAGGGTGAGTGAGGGTGGGTGGGTGAGGGTGGGTGAGTGAGTGAGGGTGGGTGAGTGAGGGTGGGTGAGGGTGGGTGGGTGAGTGAGGGTGAGTGTGTTAGAGCGAGGGTGAGGGTGAGAGGGTGAGAGGGTTGTGAGGTTGTGTATCCTATGCTTTTTGTTTGGTTATGTAAATGTAAATGTACAGGAATTTATATAGCGCAAATCACCACTGGTTTCTAAGCGCTTGCTTAGGGAACCCGTCCTGGTATTCCCCTGTGAAATAACCCCGGCAGGGTATCCGCAAGGTGAAAGCTAGGCATCCCGTCGCGAAAGGCCGTTGTGTAGATTAAGCAAGCTATTGCCCAGAGTCGCAGAATGTGAACCCGTGAATCGAGTAGGCACCGGAGCGAGAATTGTCGAGTCCATGGACATTTTATTAGGACTCAAGACCCCGCCGAGCCGGGAATTGAACCCTGGTCCCGGGCTGACCTCTGCTTCCAGGTCTGCCTCCTCTAACCAGTGACCCACACTTCTCCACAATGCCATGCTATGTTTTGTTATGCTATGCTGATGAGGGTGTATGAGGGTGAGTGAGTGAGGGTGAGTGAGGGTGTGTGAGGGGGTGTTAGGGTGAGGGCGAGGGTGTGAGGGTGTGTGAGGGTGAGAGGGTTGATAGGGTGAGGGGGTGTGAGGGTGAGGGTGTGAGGGTGTGTGAGGGTGTGTGAGGGTGAGGGTCTGTGCGGGTGAGGCGGTGTGAGTGTGGGGGTGGATGAGGGTGTGAGGGTAAGGGTGTGTGAGGGTGTGAGAGGGGGTGTGAGGGTGAGGGTGTGAGTTTTAGTAAGGGTGCGTGAGGGTGTGTGAGGGTGAGGGGGGTGAGGGTGAGGGTGAGCAAGGGTGAGCGGGGTGAGGGTGAGCGGGGGTGGGTGTGTACACAAAAATCAATAAAAATATGTTGAAATTAAAAAAATAAAAAAGTGTGACGGTCTGCAGGCTGCCCAGGGATTCACCGTAACTCAAAAGCCTGCCACCGAGGGTTCCCTGTGGACTTTTACTATATGCCTTCTATACAAAGCATCACCATCAATGCGTCCAATATGACGCGTGAGCAGGCTCAAACGGTATTGACATGGTGAGCCCTCCCCTTTGCCCTGCCACACTTCCCCCCTAATAACGCTAATCACGTTAAGTGTGCCACGGCTTGGTGTGGAGTGAACGCAAATGGCAGGACGAAGGAAAGATCTGAATGGGACTCAATTGAAAAAGCAAATATTTAGGCAGTAATTTTCCGCAAAGGTTTTATTGTTTGTTTTGTCGATACCAACAAAATCTTTTCTTGGCCCAGCTCTTTCCCCTTCCCCCCTCACCCTTCATGCTCAAAGATGGAATTTCTGCCGTCATGTGAAAAATATAATTACGAAGGATTATTTCGGTCCTAATTTAATCTGGGCAGCTGCGTCAACTGCGTGATGATTAGCATGACACTGGGAAGGGGAGGTGGGAAATGTAATTAAAGAGAAATCAGGTGTTTGTAGGGCATGGCTGGGGCGAGTGGTGGGGGGAGACGGTAAGCAGACCAGTTTAAAGCAGAGAGGAGAGGAGCGGATTTTAGGGTGTAGGACTGTTAGGTGCGTTTATCTCTTCATTGGGTCCGCTGTCCCGCGTTAGTGGATTTGGCGGATTATGTAACATGGCGTGTGTGCGTGTGGCGGGGGAGGGGGGCTGCGATGCATGGCGGTGGTGATGATGCTCTTAGTCTCAGAAATAACAAAGCCATCATCTCTCTATCCCCCTAGCGATTTGGCACTGAATCCTAGAAGAGGGGCGCGCGAGCTGCCAAGTGTGCACATTTAGAGGGAATCCGTCTGAAGGTTCCCAGCTGCATTCCCCACGCTGCAGGGCTCGTGGGCATTGAGGCGGCGGACAGGTGGCACCGTGGAGCTGGCGGGGAGCATACTGCCTCATAATCACTTGGAAGGAGCTTGGATTTAAAGGGCTGATGGCTAATTGGTGCTAAACCCTGCCTGCGTCTTACCTCAATGTGTGCTTTGCATGTAGACTGGCTCACAGGTGGGGGAGGCCGCCTGTTGTGTCCTCCGCTGGTCTCTGTCCTGAGCTGCTGTATATTTGCGTTTATGGGGTTTGGGAGCTGTGTTTTGGGCCTGCATTTCCACCTACACTTTTTGATTGTGATTTCAGCAAAGCCTTTCCTTCACATACTTTAGTTACCCTTAGGCGAACAGGAAATTCTATACTAGTGCTTATATTTTTAAATGTATGTATTTCAATGGTTGTGTTACGCCAGCACTCCTCTTTTTTTAATAGTCTTAACTCCTTGTTAACAGAGGAGTACAAAGTGACAGTTATATTTAGGCAGGGCACAAGTCTTAAACAAGTTTAAAACAAGCAGCAATATCGAGAGGTGGTGGGGGCACGGTGAAGGGTTAAGGGTAGGGAGAGAAGGCACAGGCTGGACAGGCTGTGATCTGGACGCTTTGATGTGGTGTGCGAGGCGGGCAGAAAGGACGGCCGTGGGAGGTGGGAGGAGAAGTATGGAGAGTGGTGCAGGTGGGGGGTGTGGAGCAAACCCTTTGAAGAACGTTTGGCTGCCAGGGGGGTGGAGAAGCAGATTGCCTTCAAGGCAGGAGGCAGGCAGAAAGCTCGGGCAAGCTTGTGCACGAGAGCACATGCACTCGTCAAAATCCAGATCGTAAAAAGTCAGCTTTGTGGATGGGCGGCATTAGGTCTCTCTACGAGACCTAAAAACAACGTACTTACATTCTTGCCGAGTCGACAGCCGAGTCTACAGCCGCCTCTCCTCCATCGTGTTGTGCCTCCAGAAAAAGGAAGCTTGCAGGTTCCCTCCCCTGACCAATCACAATGCAGCATTGGGATTGGTCTGAGCGCCGCAGCTGAGAGGGTTTGGATGTTTTCTCACCAGGCTGGGTGGTGCAGCCTGGTGAGGAACGCGCAAAGTGCTGCATGACTGCTTGGGGCGGACCAATGAGGCCGTTCAAACAGTCATGAGCACTTTGGAGTGTGCAGCAACCACTCCTCCTCCCGGGCGTTACGGGAGCCCAGCTCTGCCCAACCTGGCCGGAAAAAAAATGTTAAGAAAAGCAACAACATGCTATTGTTATTTTATTTTTTTACACTGCTTCGCAAGCATTAGGGCGACGCTCCTCCGCCTTAGTGAAGGAGTCGCCACTGGTCCGGTTACACCAGAACACCAAGTAGTGAGAGGTTACGGCTACAGGCCAAAAGGTTGTGATATAATGTAGTATACAGCGTTGGGGGTCATGGCGTTTCATGCACCTGCACTCTCGTAATCCCGATTCACACCTTGGTATGTTGATGTTCTATTGATGTTCAACCCGTTTACTGCGGCAGACATTCTGACGCATACGGGTGTGCTACACAGTGGGCGGGGCTTCGTCACCCGAAGGTTGGTAGTCGCAAGCACGGAGCGGGTTAAAAGTGCATGTATTAAAATGTAAGGCCCATGCTGGCAGTGAACGGCAGGCGAAGATTCCAGATGATTGAGGTCAGTTTCTTCTGGGATCCAAGCAGGCCAGTCGCTGCCCATCATGGGTGAAGTACTTTATGAATAAAGCGTCTGTACTCAATCAACTGGCTCCAGCAGCCCTTACCACACATAAGTACAGCCAGAGCGGCACTAGGTATCGGACAGCACCGTAGATTATGCTGCACCTGTGCTACAAGGTATACTTGCTGCACGTGGACTCGCAGTGTGCTGGACAGCCTGCTGTCTCTGGTCTCCATACCTGTACGGCACACAACACTTCTCATCTTCCTCAAGAGCTGGAATGTGGAGCACACGGATTGTGGTTGAGGTGGACTACTTTGCTTTTTAGCTGTCACCTTTTCCATGTGCGGATTTAGAAGTGCACAGAAAAAATGCAGTCACCCAAAATGCCTAATGCTGCAGTCACCAATGGGGGTCTGTCCGTTCGACTGATCTTGTCGTGTAAATGGCAAAGCTAACAGAACAATTGCTGAGAGGTGCTGAACAAACTGCCCATCAGTGTGTGTGCTTCCTGTGAGCTAATCCAAATTAAGAACATCACTTCAAGAATTGAATGACTGAAGGAGGCTGACTAAAACCCCCCTCTCTCTCTGCAAGATTAAGATGGATTGTCAATTACTTAAAGTTTCAGAGACTGCTAAAACTTCTACTACACATGAGCATGATACATACATCCCAGAAAAACAATAAGTACCCACTTGCACAACAACATATATTCTCACTCTTTTATGCAACACGTCGTCTTTTTTTGTTATTAATAGTTCGCGGAATCATGCTCAAAACACTTTCTCAAAACTCATCCTACACCTCCATGTAGGCCAAACTGCAACCCACACCATGCTAGCATGCGATTGGAAAAACAACAATAAACTTGATGTGAATTGAAGGGTTTCACAGTCTTCTTAGGGATATGTAGCAATATAAAAACATTGCAAAGCACTCCTTCCAATACTCTCTCAAGTCCGCTATGTTGCTCCACTTAATGCTCTATTGTAAGATAATAATTGTTGCTATTTTCACAGCACTGGGCAAGGAATTCTATCATATGCAGATATGTTTATGTAAATTTCCGTGTGGCTGAAATGTTGATTGTGGTATTGAATGCATGTAAAACAAGATTGCTTCATTTGGGAACGGCTGTTCTTGAAAACGTCAGTTCTGCCTGTTCCTTATAGCTTCCACTAAGAGATGTACAAATAATTTCTTACCAAGTAGTGTGGGTTGGAAATGCTCTCATGGGTATGGTGCTTTTGAAATGACCAGGATCACTAGTACCTTTACTGAATCCACTGGAGGAGGTGAGATAGGGACCAAGCTCAGAGGCTACCTTCATATATACAAAACATCCTGAGTAGGGAGCAAGTGCCAGGATGGCTTGGTAAGATCTACTGTTGAAGGAGCAGAGACCGCATCTCCCACAAAACTATCGTCAACAGACTCTACAACATAGACATTCAGCAGGATGCCCTCAAGTGGATC
Organism: Lissotriton vulgaris; assembly: GCF_964263255.1. Lineage (NCBI taxonomy): Eukaryota > Metazoa > Chordata > Amphibia > Caudata > Salamandridae > Lissotriton > Lissotriton vulgaris. The sequence continues at coordinate 646,437,369 of NC_141700.1, read as the reverse complement.
ACCTTCTTCCTTACAGGACGCACACAGAGCATCCGACGTCCTCCATTAACCTCCCCACCCAAAGACAACATATGCGCCGTACCTCAAGGACCATCCCTCAGCCCCACCCTGTGCAACAAAGACATGACCCCCTCGCAGATGTCATCAGACCTCACTGGCTCAACATAATCTCCTATGCTGACGACACTAAACTGATCGGCTTTGCTCGCCCAGGACCCCTCCAATGCCAAAACAAACTTCTGCAACATCATGACCAACATAGACAAATGGAGAGACAACTTCCTCCAACTCAAATTGGACAAAACTGAAGTTCTGATCTTCGGGAAAAACACCTCCACTTGGCCTGCAGACAGGGGCGGCTGGTGACATTTGAAAGTGGTGGGGTGTAAACTAGTTTGCATATTGCACCGCAGCGATCGAGCGCAGCCAGCGAGCCCGAACCACCTTGCATCCATCCATACATCATTCATGCATCCACCCATCTATCCACCCACCCACCCTGCATCCATACATCATTCATTCATTCATGCATCCACCCATCCATCCATCATGCATCCCCCCATCATGCATGCATGCATCCATACATCATTCATACATCCACCCATACATCCATCCACCCAGCATCCATACATCATTCATTCATGCACCCACCATTCCACCCATCCATCCATCATGCATCCACCCATCATGCAAGCATCCATCCATACATCATTCATGCATTCATCCATCCATCCACCCATCCATCCATCATTCATGCACCCACCCATCCACCCATCCATCCATCATGCATCCACCCATCATGCATGCATCCATGCATCCATCCATACATCCATACATCATTCATGCATCCACCCATCCATCCACCCACCCACCCTGCATCCATACATCATTCATTCATGCATCCACCCATCCATCCATCATGCATCCATCCATCATGCATGCATCCATCAATACATCATTCATGCATCCACCCATCCATCCACCCATCCATCCACCCAACCATTCTGCATCCATCCATCATTCATTCATGCACCCACCCATCCATCCATCCACCCATCCATCCATCATGCATCCACCCATCATGCATGCATCCATCCATACATCATTCATGCATCCACCCATCCATCCACCCACCCATCCTGCATCCATACATCATTCATTCATGCACCCACCCATCCATCCATCCATCATGCATCCACCCATCATGCATGCATCCATGCATCCATCCATACATCATTCATGCATCCATCCACCCATCCATCCATCATGCATCCACCCATCATGCATGCATCCACCCATCCATCCACCCATCCTGCATCCATACATCATTCATTCATGCATCCACCCATCCACCCACCCATCCATCCTGCATCCATCATTCATGCATCCACCCACCCATCATGCATGCATCCATCCATGCACCCATCCACCCACCCATCCACCGAACAATCATTAATGCACCCACCCTGCATCCATCCATCATTCATGTATTTTTATGACCATATAAAAATAAATTATGGACTCTAACAAGCCTTTAGGATCGATGTTGAAGGATGTGCCAGTTTACATATTACATCACCCCTACCTTTTTATGCTGGAAACCTTTTACCGCCCATGTATTTGCCATCCTGTAAGCCCTAGGTATGTACTATACAAATTCACATACAAACATACACCAACATGCATGCAATAATAAATGCATATATCATGCTATTCCGCCTCTACCGTTTGTTAACATTTTGAAATTTTATAACCTTAGTTCAAAGAGAACATTATATTTGTGGTGACAGTTGTTAATTCATTTTCTGGAAAATGTTTATAAAATGAAATCTGTTGAAGGCTGTTGTTGCAACTATCAAAAAAGAAATTCTGAGAATTTTTACATTTCCAAAACCCCATGCCGTGAAATAAACGGGTGACCTGGAATAGACGCACACATTTCTGCAGCAGATGCTTTAACACACTGAAATATCTCAAGTCATTTGTGCAAGCTAGTTTACTGGAACACCGAAAAACACACACTCTTACCTTGCTGCTGGTCCCTCACACGTCACAGGCTCACAGCACCCCTGGCCAATCCTGGCGCCAGGGGCACAGGTACTCTCTCGCCCGCAGCACGCCCATTAGGGCTCCTGATGGGCATGCGCAACGCCGCCAAAACACAAGTGCGCATGCGTGGGCACGGGTAAAAATTCACCCTCCGTCCCCACGCATGCGTACTTGTGTTGCCGTCTGTACAATCATGTCAATGAATCAACATGACGCCCGCCCGGCGGTCTGACGTCATGTTGATTCATTGACATGATTGTCATGAGGGAGCTGCGGGCGTCGTCGGGCAGGGGGGGCTACGCCCCCACGCCCCAATGGACGAACCGCGCCTGCCTGCAGAATTCAAACCTACGCCCACGCTGGCTGGCCATGCACGCAACCTCAGCATCATCCTCAACAGCCAACTGACAATGAAACCACAAGTCAACGCAGTCGCCTCCTTCTGCTTCCACACACTCTGCATGCTGCAGAATCTTCAGATGGATCTCAACCAAGACCAGAAAAATAGTCACTCAGGCCCTCGTCACCAGCTGCCTCGACTACGGCAATGCTCTCTACACCGGCATCTCCAGCCGGCTCCTCATAAGACTCCAGACCATACAGAACACTGCAGCCAGACTCCTCCTGGACCTCACCAAACATACCCACATTGCCTCCCACTTGATAGACCTCCTCTGCCTTCCCATCCAGAAGAGATGCCAATTCAAGATCCTCACGCACCCTTACAAAGCCCTAGGACCTGCCTACATCAATCACCGACTGAACTTCCACCAACCCTCCAGACACCTCCGCTCCTCTTCATTCGCTCTTGCATACACCCCCTGCAACTGTCTCTGCTGCAGCAGTGGACACTCCTTCTCCTACATCACTGGATGACCTTCCCCTCTACCTACATTCAGCCCCCTCACTAGCAGACTTCAGAAAGAGACTTAAGATCTGGCTCTTTGTCGGAGTCTCAGCGCTCAGATAGCCCTAAGAGTGAAAGTGTTGCGCTTTACAAATGCTGTTGATTTGATTTGAAGGTGATGTAAGATATGTAAGTAAAATTGCAAACTCTTCCCTGAGCTCTGAAAGACATCAGGACATAAATAAGCAGTAACAATGGGTAAAGAATGAGGAGCAGAAGCTCTGTCCACTTGAAGGGCCACAATTGTCCATTGCTCACTGTTTTGTGTTCTGTTATGTAGGACGTCCATTGCACCAGGTCTTTGGGGTGCACCCGGTATGGTCCAGACCAGTGTCTCAATGGTGTATTCATGGAGCTAGTGGTGGAGTAGTTGACCTCTAGAGTTTGTTCAACATCAGCCCTGGCACTGAAAACCTAACTTCTAATCTGTTGACTGTGTCTGTATTCAATGGAGTCAGATTGAGCTGGTGAGGTGTGTAGGCCCTGGACTCCAATTATTGAATGCCCTCCCATATAAACTTAAAGCACTAACATCACTGAACAATTTTTGAAAATATTTAAGGACCGGACATTTTACATAGGTGTTTTAGCATCCACATGTTATTGTTTCCTGGAGAGTGCACCAGTACATATTAAATATGGGGAGAGGAAGTAGCCTTAGGGCTAGGGCTGCCGACTTTGGAACTGGGGAGCCAGTTTCGAGCCTCAGCATCGGCTCATCATCCTGTGATTCTGGTCAAATCACTTAATCTCCCCGCGCCTACCAAAATATGAATGTGTCATTATGTAATGTAACTGGTGCTCATGTAAAGCGCTCCAATATCTTTGGGTAGAGCTTGCGCTTTATAAATCTGCAAAAATAAAGTGTGTGTGCGCGCGCGTGTGTGTGCGCACGAGTGGGTGCGCACGCATGACGTTTCGTGCCCACTGTGAGGTCTAAGATGGAACAATAAAGACAGATGACAAATTGATAATATCAACTCTGAGGGTAAACACAACAGTTTAGCTATGGCCAGTCCATGTGCTGACAGGTTTGCTGAACTCACAAATACTTTCTCCAAACTCCCCAACACACACACTGCAGTGCCATTCTGAAGGAGGGAAAGGTTTAGCATTCCAAAACTTTGCAGAGCGGCTCATGCCACCATTCACACCAAATCAATCATCTCACCTACAGCAAACACAAAACTCTGCACTCTTCTTTCTGAAGCCTCCCTCCACCTAATTCTCCTACCCTAATGTTAATTCGGTTTGCAGAGCAGCAATGCAGGAATGTATTAATTCATTGAGGCATGGTAAGATTGGAATGCAATGAGAGATAAATAATGTACACATGTGACTGTAAAAGGGCCAAGCATTAGCAGAGACCTGGTTGAGCTAAATCATTTTAACGTTAACACACAAAACGTCCCATTTGTGACATTTCCAATCCATACAGGAAAGCAATGTGGAGTAGAGGATAAATTGCCAATTGTGCAGCTAGAGAATCTGAGTTTGAATCCTGCCCCCCCCCCCCAACCCGGCATCAGAATATTCGTAGTAAGAGTATCGTTTACAAAAATAACACCTACTTGAAATTAATAACAGAAAATCTAGACCGAATGGGGCGATATTTATGTAAATGATATTAAACACACAGCAACACACACACAATATTTGTGACTATAATATTTTTACATACAACCTTCCCAAAATGATTTGATTTTCTCATTGTGTGCCTCAATGCAACATCTATCAGCATTGAAAGTGCCGAGATACAACCGAATGCCACAGAAAAACAAAACACGTTTGCTTTGTGTGGTAACTCTGCTTCAGCCATGCCCCTTCACTATGCTTGCCACTGGGCTGGTGGAGGGAAAAACCCATCCTATTCAGTTAGTGACAATTAAGCATGGGCGAATTTTGCGAATCTCGCGTTCGCGAATTTTGCGGATTTGCGAACTCGCAATCCGCAAAATCCGCGAATTCTCGCGAATTTGCGGATTTTTTTTTGTGTTTGCGCGGGTTTCTGCCAGTTCGCAAGGGTTTTGTACAATGTCGCAAATTGCGAACTTACCTGTCGGGTCGCAAGTTTCGCGAACTTGTTGTTTCTACGTGTCCAGCCTGTTTGGGACACTCTTCTTCATCACTGCCACTCTCTGTCACCACTGCCACTCTCTGACTACTCATGCCACCCTCTGGCCCACCCATGCCACCCTCTGTTTCATCACAGCACCCTCTGGTTGTCCAGTCAGTGTACATTATTGTGGCAACGCAAGCACACCTTCCCTGCCTCAAGTGACCTGAATTAATTTGGGGCTGATTAATGTGTCACAGAATATTTTTTTAGCTGGCACCTGCTTCCTTAGTGCTTCCTGATTAGTGATCTTTTGCACTTGCTAAGTGCTTTCATTGTTGAAAAATTAGTTACAACACCTGCCCTGCCCCAACTGACAATAATGAATTAGGGGCTGATTAATGGATTTGAACTTCCAGCCTGGCTCCTGCTTGTCTCCCTTAGCTGTAATTCAGGACCTTTGTGGCATATGTGTAACTATTCTGAGGTTCAGAGCAGGGTCACATAATAGTTGCAACTGGCAACTGAACTCTGGAGGGGCCCCTCAGGAAGCACTACAGGAAATGGCTACTAATGATGAGCCTGAACTTTTGAACCTGGTAAGTAGTTTCAGTTTTGCTAAGATCGTATTTCTGCAATTTTGCACTTATTCGCGGGGCGCGAAGTTGTACTGGGAAGCCGCAAACTCACGCGAACAGTGCGAGCAAAATCCGCTGCTCGCGGATTTGCGGATTTTGCGGGAGATTCGCGAATCTCGCGGATTGCGAATTTACCGAAAATCCGCAAAATCCGCGAGCGAAACAGATTTTCCGCCCATGCTTAGTGACAATGAGTGAGAGGTGAGAGGCAGTGTCACTAAAGGAGTAGAAGTAAGTCTGAGTGTGTGAGAATATGCGAGAGCAAGAATGGCTGCAAGTGAGTGAGAGTGAGAGTGTAGAGACTGTAAGCAATAATGACAGTGATTGAGTGCAGTTGTGAGTGAAAATGTGTGATTTAGGGTATGTGAAAATACGAGAGTGATTGAGAGTGAGTAAGAAAGTATGAGTGAGTCAGAATAAGAATAATTGAGAATGAGTGAGTGCATGCAAATGAGCGAGAATGAGTGAAAATATGAGTGAGTGCAAGGGAGTGAAAAAGAATAAGTGAGTGCAGGTGAGTGACCTGGACATTGTGCCTCATTTCCAATTTCCCAGATTGCCTGGGTGTGACTGATCAACGTGTTCCTGACTGAGTGCCGCCTCCTTCTGAGAGGCCCTCCTGCTTTATTCTCCATTGTTACAAAGTGCCTAGAATGGGGTTCCGCAGGTCCTGGGATGGCTCCTCTACTTCGCAGGGGTACAAAGCTTTGTCCATGACCCAGTCAGACTTCTATGAGGACCTCTGTGTCCGGTCGTGGTCCAAACGCCTACCTGGGACTCAGATGCAACTCTGCGTTTTCTGTCGATGCGTGGTGGTCCCCGAATGGCAAGCAGCATCTTGCCTTGGAAGGCACTGCATGACCAGATGGGCAGCTTCTGCTTCCAACTATCTATGTATGCATGTCATAGGAATGCATGGTGTTGCAAGATGGCTGCTCTGGAAGGCACGACGAGGGCTCGTTTGTGGCTTCAAGTCCAGCCAGGGCTCCAGGAGATCAGATACATTTGTTTGAATTTCCCCCTCTGTCACCTAGTGTGCACCTCTTAAAAGGAGTTCTGGTGGCCTTCCTCCGGATCTATGTTGATACAACGCATGTTATTACAACGCATGCTTTTACAACGCATTTTTTACAACGCAAAAACTTTTATAACGCATGTATTTACAACGAATGTTTTTACAACGCAGGTACCTTTACAACGCATACCATTACAACGTAAGTATTGGTAAATATATATTAATTTTATAATCGTAAATTAATTTAAAAAAATATAATTTAATGTAATTTAATTTAAATTTAATTTTAATTTATTTTTACCCTTACCCCTGTACCCCCAAAACCCAAAACTGACCCTGAACCCCAAAAATACCCCTTTACCCAAAAACTAGAAACTGACCCTGAACCCCATAAATACCCCTTTACCCAAAAACTAAAAACTGACCCTGAACCCCAAAAATACCCCTTTACCCAAAAACTAAAAACTGACCCTGAACCCCAAAAATACCCCTTTACCCAAAAACTAAAAACTGACCCTGAACCCCAAAAATACCCCTTTACCCAAAAACTAAAAACTGACCCTGAACCCCAAAAATACCCCTTTACCCAAAAACCCAAAACTGACCCTGAACCCTAAAAATACCCCTTTACCCCAAACATATAACATTTAAAATATAATTATATACTTACCAATACTTACGTTGTAATGGTATGCGTTGTAAAGGTACCTGCGTTGTAAAAACATTCGTTGTAAATACATGCGTTGTAAAAGTTTTTGCGTTGTAAAAGTTGCGTTGTAATGGTATGTCGTTGTAAAAGTTGCGTTGTAAGTGATGTTTCCCCCTTCCTCCAAATGAGTAGGGAGAGGCTATGTGTGCAATGTTTCTCATATGTGTCTTCTCCTAGATAGTGCAAGTGCCCTGTCCACTCATACAAGAAGCCAGATAGCGAGTCACTGCTTTTAGTCAGACGAAAAGCTCTTGTTGGTCCCCAGGGGAGAGCTTTAGCAGGCTTGGGCTGCAGGCCCATGGGTCTGGGCTCCTGGTGAACTTGGCCCATCCTGCATAGTCATCAGCATACTTTTTGCATTCCTCCTCCTATTTTCTTTGTTGCGGAAATTGTTTTTGCTGGCTTTAGGACTCTGTGCACTTTACAACCAGTGCTAACATGCTTGTACTCTCACCTCTAAACATGGTAATATTGGCTTATACCCTATTGGCATATTTAATTTACTTATATGTCCCTAGTAAAGTGGCATTATATGTACCCAGGGCATGTAAATAAAGTACTTCTAGTGGGACTGCAGCACTGATTGTGCCCCTCACTTACGTAGTTCTGTAAGCATGTCTCAGGACTGCCATTGCTGAGGCTGTGTGTGCAGATTAAACTGTTATTTCGACCTTACAAAAGAAACCTTTTGCAAGGTCCAAAACTTCCTTTTTAGGGCTCGCCTGCTGATGCGCTTCTGCGCATCGCTGGCGAAGCTCTATTACGGCTTATCCAGTGTTGATCCACCACTGGCGATTCCACTGGCGATTTCTTCAAGTGCATGTGCTTTTTAGGTCATTGCGCAAGCGCAAGCCCTAAAAAGCGCGTGCACAATGCCACCAGCCGCCTGCCTGCCTGCCTCGCATTACCAGATCAAAGGCAGCCCAGCCCCCCTCCCACAAGCTTCTCAGCGTGTGCTCTGCCTCAGGCCTGCATTTCTCCTCCCCTCGGGCAAACAGATAGCCGCAATAACACCCTCCCTGCTCAGCTTTTTTCTCAATTTCTCCCCGTCTACACTTCCCATTAGGAACCCTTCCTCCCCCCAGATAATCTATCCTCATAAGAGATAAGCAGCTCTTCCACCATCTCAAACCCGTATTAGTGCTCCTCACTATGCATGTTTTTACTTAGAAAATCAGCACAATGCAGCAGTGTGACATCAAGCCAGGTTCATCGACATCACTGCAAAAGTAAAGTTTTTATTCCCCATTTCCTCTTCAAGAAAGTGACTGCGCATCAGCCTCTACGGATCAGAAAGCGGAGCCCCTCCACTGACCGGGCTGCGAGTCAAATGGCCATGTTTCACAAATTATGGTTTTCGTGGTCTTATTCTGGAGTGGCCCTGTTGGCAAGAGAGGAAAGAGCAAGGCTCTGACAGTCAGTCCTCCTCTGCTTCATAGTATGCCGCGCCACTATAGTAAGTTGAACAAGGGATATTATTTGACAGAAAGAGGCAACCTGCATCTATTCACGGAAATACATTGAGCAGTCTACATTTTTATTTTTTAAAGCTACATACAATGCACCATAACTATTCTAGGTCTACAAATGGAAATACATAACAAGCAATATTTATATTTATTTTTTAAGAGGTGCATACTTAAAAAAATGATTACAAAAATTAAACATCAACTAGTAATTAAAAAACCTAGCAATTAAGATATGCCACGTCAAATAATAACTTTTGTCGCCAATTAATTATCAATGTCTGGAATGGATATGGTCACACCCTCACTCACCCTCAACCCCTCACCCTCACTCACCCTCAACCCCTCACCCACACCCTCACTCACCCTCAACCCCTCCCTCACGCTCACCCACCCTCACCCTCACTCACCCTCAACACCTCACCCTCACTCACCCTCAACCCCTCACCCTCACTCACCCTCAACCCCTCACCCTCACTCACCCTCAACCCCTCACCCACCCTCAACCCCTCACCCTCAACACCTCACTCACCCTCACGCTCACCCTCACGCTCACCCACCCTCACGCTCACTCACCCTCAACACCTCACCCTCACTCACCCTCAACCCCTCACCCACCCTCAACCCCTCACCCTCAACACCTCACTCACCCTCACGCTCACCCTCACGCTCACCCACCCTCACGCTCACTCACCCTCAACACCTCACCCTCACTCACCCTCAACCCCTCACTCTCACTCATCCTCTATCACCCTCAACCCCTCACCCTCACTCACCCTCAACCTCTCACCCTCATTCACCCTCAACCCCTCACCCTCACTCACCCTCAACCCCTCACCCTCATCCCCTCACCCTCAACCCCTCACCCTCACTCACCCTCACCCTCACCCTCACTCACCCTCAACCCCTCACCCTCACTCACCCTCACTCACCCTCACCCTCACTCACCCTCACTCACCCTCAACACCTCACCCTCACTCACCCTCAACCCCTCACCCTCACTCACCCTCACTCACCCTCAACCCCTCACCCTCAACCCCTCACCCTCACTCACCCTCACCCTCACTCACCCTCACTCACCCTCACTCACCCTCACTCACCCTCACTCACCCTCACTCACCCTCAACCCCTCACCCTCACTCACCCTCAACCCCTCACCCTCACTCACCCTCAACACCTCACCCTCACTCACCCTCAAACTCAACATACATACATACATACATACATACATACCCTCACTCACCCTCACTCACCCTCAACCACTCACCCTCACTCACCCTCAACCCCTCACCCTCACTCACCCTCACTCACCCTCACTCACCCTCAACACCTCACCCTCACCTTCACTCACCCTCACTCACCCGCACTCACCCTCACTCACCCTCACCCTCACCCTCACTCACCCTCACTCACCCTCAACCACTCACCCTCACTCACCCTCACCCTCACTCACCCTCACTCACCCTCACCCTCACTCACCCTCACTCACCCTCCTCACCCTCACTCACCCTCACTCACCCTCACCCTCACTCACCCTCACCCTCACTCACCTTCACCCTCACTCACCCTCACCCTCACCCTCACTCACCCTCACCCTCACTCACCCTCAACCCCTCACTCACCCTCACTCTCACTCATCCTCACTCACCCTCACCCACCCTCAACCCCTCACCCTCACTCACCCTCACCCACCCTCAACCCCTCACCCTAACTCACCCTCACTCACCCTCAACCCCTCACCCTCACTCACCCTCAACCCCTCACCCTCACCCTCACTCACCCTCACTCACCCTCACTCACCCTCACTCACCCTCACTCACCCTCACCCTCACTCACCCTCAACCTCACTCACCCTCACCCACCCTCAACCCCTCATCCTCACTCACCCTCACCCTCACTCACCCTCAACCCCTCACCCCCTCACCCTCACCCTCACTCACCCTCACCCTCACTCAACCTCAACCCCTCACCCTCAATACCTCACCCTCACTCACCCTCACCCTCACCCAACCTCAACCCCTCACCCTCAATACCTCACCCTCACTCACCCTCAACCCCTCACCCTCACTCACCCTCAACCCCTCACCCACACCATCACTCACCCTCACTCACCCTCACTCGCCCTCACACGCCCTCACTCACCCTCACTCACCCTCACCCTCACTCACCCTCACCCACCCTCACCCTCACTCACCCTCAACCTCACTCACCCTCACCCACCCTCAACCCCTCATCCTCACTCACCCTCACCCTCACTCACCCTCAACCCCTCACCCTCAACCCCTCACCCTCACCCTCACTCACCCTCACCCTCACTCACCCTCAACCCCTCACCCTCAACCCCTCACCCTCAAACCTTCACCCTCAGTCACCCTCACCCTCACCCTCACTCACCCTCAACCCCTCACCCTCACTCACCCTCAACCCCCTCACCCTCACTCACCCTCAACCCCTCACCCACACCATCACTCACCCTCACTCACCCTCACTCGCCCTCACCCTCAACACCTCACCCTCACTCTAACTCACCCTCACTCACCCTCAACACCTCACCCTCACCCTCACTCACCCTCACTCACCCTCACTCACCCTCAACACCTCACCCTCACCCTCACTCACCCTCACTCACCCTCAACACCTCACCCTCACCCACCCTCAACCCCTCACCCTCACTCACACTCAAACCCCTCACCCTCACTCACCCTCAACCCCTCATCCTCACCCTCACTCACCCTCACTCACCCTCACTCACCCTCACTCACCCTCACTCACCCTCACTCACCCTCACCCTCACTCACCCTCAACCTCACTCACCCTCAACCTCACTCACCCTCAACCTCACTCACCCTCAACCTCACTCACCCTCAACCTCACTCACCCTCACCCACCCTCAACCCCTCATCCTCACCCTCACCCTCACTCACCCTCAACCCCTCACCCTCACTCACCCTCACTCACCCTCAACCCCTCACCCTCACTCACCCTCAACCCCTCACCCTCACTCACCCTCAACCCCTCATCCTCACCCTCACTCACCCTCACTCACATTCACCCTCACCCTCACTCACCCTCACTCACCCTCACCCTCACCCTCACTCACCCTCACTCACATTCACCCTCACTCACCCTCACCCTCACTCACCCTCACCCTCACTCACCCTCACCCTCACTCACCCTCACCCTCACTCACCCTCACCCACCCTCAACCCCTCATCCTCACTCACCCGCATCCTCACTCACCCTCAACCCCTCACCCTCACTCACCCTCAACACCTCACCCTCACTCACCCTCACCCTCACTCACCCTCAACCCCTCACCCTCAATCCCTCACCCTCACTCACCCTCACTCACCCTCACTCACCCTCACCCTCTCTCACCCTCAACACCTCACCCTCAACACCTCACCCTCAACACCTCACCCTCAACACCTCACCCTCAACCCCTCACCCTCACTCACCCTCAACCCCTCACCCTCAACCCCTCACTCTCACTCACCCTCACTCTCACTCACCCTCACCCTCACTCTCACTCACCCTCAACCCCTCAGCCTCACCCTCACCCTCACTCACCCTCAACACCTCACCCTCACTCACCCTCTCACTCTCAACCCCTCACCCTCACTCACCCTCACCCTCACTCACCCTCAACACCTCACCCTCCCTCACCCTCAACCCCTCACCCTCACTCACCCTCAACCCCTCACCCTCGACCCCTCCCCCTCAACCCCTCACCCTCACTCAGCCTCACTCACCCTCAACACCTCACCCTCACTCACCCTCAACACCTCACCCTCACTCACCCTCAACACCTCACCCTCAACCCCTCACCCTCACCCTCACTCACCCTCACAACACATATTGTGTTACAATAGGTGTCACATTTGCAAAAGATAAAACTATTGGCATTGTAAATAACAAAGCTATTAATTCGCTATTTTCAAAACAAGCACATAAATAAAAAACCCTCACTCTCACCCTCACTCACCCTCACCCTCACTCACCCTCAACCCCTCACTCACCCTCACTCTCACTCATCCTCACTCACCCTCACTCACCCTCGCTCACCCTCACCCACCCTCAACCCTTCACCCTAACTCACCCTCACTCACCCTCACTCACCCTCAACCCCTCACCCTCTCACCCTCACTCACCCTCAACCCCTCACCCTCACTCACCCTCAACCCCTCACCCTCACCCTCACCCTCACCCTCACTCACCCTCACTCACCCTCACTCACCCTCACTCACCCTCACTCACCCTCACTCACCCTCACCCTCACTCACCCTCACCCTCACTCACCCTCACTCACCCTCAACCTCACTCACCCTCACCCACCCTCAACCCCTCATCCTCACTCACCCTCACCCTCACTCACCCTCAACCCCTCACCCTCACTCACCCTCAACCCCTCACCCTCACCCTCACTCACCCTCACCCTCAGCCAACCTCAACCCCTCACCCTCAATACCTCACCCTCACTCACCCTCACCCTCACCCAACCTCAACCCCTCACCCTCAATACCTCACCCTCACTCACCCTCACCCTCACTCACCCTCAACCCCTCACCCTCACTCACCCTCAACCCCTCACCCACACCATCACTCACCCTCAACCCCTCACCCTCACTCACCCTCAACCCCTCACCCACACCATCACTCACCCTCACTCACCCTCACTCACCCTCACTCGCCCTCACACACCCTCACTCACCCTCATTCACCCTCACCCTCACTCACCCTCACCCTCACTCACCCTCACCCTCACTCACCCTCAACCTCACTCACCCTCACCCACCCTCAACCCCTCATCCTCACTCACCCTCACCCTCACCCTCACTCACCCTCAACCCCTCACCCTCACTCACCCTCAACCCCTCACCCTCACCCTCACTCACCCTCACCCTCACTCACCCTCAACCCCTCACCCTCAATCCCTCACCCTCAATCCCTCACCCTCAGTCACCCTCACCCTCACCCACCCTCAACCCCTCACCCTCACTCACCCTCAACCCCCTCACCCTCACCCACACCCTCACTCACCCTCACTCACCCTCACCCTCACTCACCCTCAACACCTCACCCTCACTCACCCTCAATGCCTCACCCTCACTCACCCTCAATACCTCACCCTCAACCTCTCACTTACCCTCACTCTAACTCACCCTCACTCACCCTCAACACCTCACCCTCACCCTCACTCACCCTCACCCACCCTCAACCCCTCACCCTAACTCACCCTCACCCTCACTCACCCTCAACCCCTCACCCTCACTCACCCTCAACCCCTCACCCTCACTCACCCTCAACCCCTCATCCTCACCCTCACTCACCCTCACTCTAACTCACCCTCACTCACCCTCAACACCTCACCCTCACCCTCACTCACCCTCACCCACCCTCAACCCCTCACCCTAACTCACCCTCACCCTCACTCACCCTCAACCCCTCACCCTCACTCACCCTCAACCCCTCACCCTCACTCACCCTCAACCCCTCATCCTCACCCTCACTCACCCTCACTCACACTCACCCTCACTCACCCTCACCCTCACCCTCACTCACCCTCACTCACCCTCAACCTCACTCACCCTCAACCTCACTCACCCTCACCCACCCTCAACCCCTCATCCTCACTCACCCTCACCCTCACTCACCCTCAACCCCTCACCCTCACTCACCCTCAACCCCTCACCCTCACTCACCCTCAACCCCTCACCCTCACTCACCCTCAACCCCTCATCCTCACCCTCCCTCAATCACATTCACCCTCACCCTCACTCACCCTCACTCACATTCACCCTCACCCTCACTCACCCTCACCCTCACCCTCACTCACCCTCACCCTCACTCACCCTCACCCTCACCCTCACTCACCCTCACCCTCACCCACCCTCACCCCCTCATCCTCACTCACCCTCATCCTCACTCACCCTCAACCCCTCACCCTCACTCACCCTCAACACCTCACCCTCACTCACCCTCAACCCCTCACCCTCACTCACCCTCAACACCTCACCCTCAACCCCTCACCCTCAGCCCCTCACCCTCAATCCCTCACCCTCACTCACCCTCACTCACCCTCAACCCCTCACCCTCACCATCACTCACCATCACTCACCCTCACTCACCCTCACTCACCCTCACTCACCCTTACTCACCCTCACTCACCCTCACTCACCCTCACTCACCCTCACTCACCCTCACTCACCCTCACTCACCCTCACCCTCTCTCACCCTCAACACCTCACCCTCAACACCTCACCCTCACTCACCCTCAACCCCTCACCCTCAACCCCTCACTCACCCTCACTCTCACTCACCCTCACTCTCACTCACCCTCACTCTCACTCACCCTCACTCACCCTCAACCCCTCACCCTCACCCTCACCCTCACCTACCCTCAACACCTCACCCTCACTCACCCTCACTCACTCTCAACCCCTCACCCTCACTCACCCTCACCCTCACTCACCCTCAACCCCTCACCCTCAACCCCTCCCCCTCAACCCCTCACCCTCACTCAGCCTCACTCACCCTCAACACCTCACCCTCACTCACCCTCAACACCTCACCCTCACTCACCCTCAACACCTCACCCTCACTCACCCTCAACACCTCACCCTCAACCTCTCACTTACCCTCACTCTAACTCACCCTCACTCACCCTCAACACCTCACCCTCACCCTCACTCACCCTCACCCACCCTCAACCCCTCACCCTAACTCACCCTCACCCTCACTCACCCTCAACCCCTCACCCTCACTCACCCTCAACCCCTCACCCTCACTCACCCTCAACCCCTCATCCTCACCCTCACTCACCCTCACTCACACTCACCCTCACTCACCCTCACCCTCACCCTCACTCACCCTCACTCACCCTCAACCTCACTCACCCTCAACCTCACTCACCCTCACCCACCCTCAACCCCTCATCCTCACTCACCCTCACCCTCACTCACCCTCAACCCCTCACCCTCACTCACCCTCAACCCCTCACCCTCACTCACCCTCAACCCCTCACCCTCACTCACCCTCAACCCCTCATCCTCACCCTCCCTCACTCACATTCACCCTCACCCTCACTCACCCTCACTCACATTCACCCTCACTCTCACTCACCCTCACCCTCACCCTCACTCACCCTCACCCTCACTCACCCTCACCCTCACCCTCACTCACCCTCACCCTCACCCACCCTCACCCCCTCATCCTCACTCACCCTCATCCTCACTCACCCTCAACCCCCCACCCTCACTCACCCTCAACACCTCACCCTCACTCACCCTCAACCCCTCACCCTCACTCACCCTCAACACCTCACCCTCAACCCCTCACCCTCAACCCCTCACCCTCAACCCCTCACCCTCAATCCCTCACCCTCACTCACCCTCACTCACCCTCAACCCCTCACCCTCACTCACCCTCAACCCCTCACCCTCACCATCACTCACCATCACTCACCCTCACTCACCCTCACTCACCCTCACTCACCCTTACTCACCCTCACTCACCCTCACTCACCCTCACTCACCCTCACTCACCCTCACTCACCCTCACTCACCCTCACTCACCCTCACCCTCTCTCACCCTCAACACCTCACCCTCAACACCTCACCCTCACTCACCCTCAACCCCTCACCCTCAACCCCTCACTCACCCTCACTCTCACTCACCCTCACTCTCACTCACCCTCACTCTCACTCACCCTCAACCCCTCACCCTCACCCTCACCCTCACCTACCCTCAACACCTCACCCTCACTCACCCTCACTCACTCTCAACCCCTCACCCTCACTCACCCTCACCCTCACTCACCCTCAACCCCTCACCCTCAACCCCTCACCCTCAACCCCTCACCCTCGACCCCTCCCCCTCAACCCCTCACCCTCACTCAGCCTCACTCACCCTCAACACCTCACCCTCACTCACCCTCAACACCTCACCCTCACTCACCCTCAACACCTCACCCTCACTCACCCTCAACACCTCACCCTCAACCCCTCACCCTCACCCTCACTCACCCTCACAACACATATTGTGTTACAATAGGTGTCACATTTGCAAAAGATAAAACTATTGGCATTGTAAATAACAAAGCTATTAATTCGCTATTTTCAAAACAAGCACATAAATAAAAAATGTGTCCTTTACAATACCAATAGCTCAAACTTTCCTAATGCAAGACCTATTGCATTGCTGTGCTTCTCTCCCCTGCTGCACTCTCCTGCTCTCTAGAGATGTGGCCTAACGACAAGAGCTGCCATCTAAGTCACGTAAATACAAAATATGTTGCATTCCAAATGCTATAGGTGTCACATTCGCAAAAGTTATAACTATTGGCATTGTAAATGACAAAGCCATCAATTTAACAATTTTAAAAACCAACAAATAAATAACATATGTCATTTACAATACCAATAACTCCAACTTTTCTAATGCGAGACCTATTGCATTTCCAATGCTTGTTAATACATATGTCACCCCTAGGGTATGCCCTGGACAGCTCAGAGGGCAGGGTGAAACATATTTAAAAACTATAACATGTACCTTCAAGTTCTACATTGCCTGGTAGTAAAAAACTCTCAAATTCATTTGTCACTACTGCAAGGCCTATCTCTCCCATTGGAAAACATTGGAGTTGCCTTATTACATTTTATAATTGAAGTTTCCAAATGGAAGAGGTAACCAGTTCAAGTTTGGTGTCTCTGGAATCACAATATAAAATCCTAACGTATGGTGCAGTCAGATTTTAATTTGTCATTCTGAAAATGCCACTTTTAGAAAGTTAATAAAGAAGAGAAGGTGCCAGGGCTCGATTTTTGAACACCAGAGCTTATTTATTCAGCTGGTGTGAACCTCCCTTTCATTATTTCGAGAAGGTATGCATTCGTCATTGTTTATACATTTCAACACATTTACATATTTTAGCAATCTACAGAGGGTGAAACATCCCTTTTACTGGGGATACAATGTAAACAACATTTCATACATTTCAAATCTTACAATATATTCAAATAAAGGCAAATAAGGAAAAATTCATAAACAGTTACACTTTCACTATTTCATAAAACAGATATTAAATCATGTACACCAAAATTAGTTCTGATATGTTAGTTTTATATTTGCATTGCCCTATGCTCTTATGCGCCTGTTTTCGACAGCCAAATAGCCGACGCGTTTCCAAACCCTTCTTATGGTCAATAGGGTTCTTCCTCAGGGCTGGGCTGTGTACCTATGGTGTAAAATTAGGGACATTTAGTATCTCCTTTTCCTAAACTTTTAAATTTGCTTCATATACAGGCTGAGCCTGTGGGATTTTTACCTTGTGTCACGATATTGCTGTTTTCAAAGGCGGGGCATCGAATGAGCTTGAGTTTTCACCATTACCTAAACAAAGTTAAGGATTGGCGAGTATAATGAATATGTTTAACTTAACACTTATTGACACATGTGGTATCTAGGTAAGGGGTGTGCTGACACTTACTTGATTTTTGTCGATCTAGTTATTCTCTAGCTCGAAATATTCTTTGGAAGGAGTCTATTGCGCGTTCCACGGTGAATTCATTCTGCATGATTAAAGATTTAAAGTCAGTCCCAAAATAGGACATTTGCTTGGATTATGTTCGTGATTATGATTGTGTCTCGCTTACTTGTATGGAGCGCGGCAGACGACCCTGGTACTTCTACGTTTGTGTTTCGTGGGCGGTTGTGCTTCGGTTCCTAGTTCTGTTGAAAAATCAAGACAGTGTCCACCGTTTACTTAGCGGTCGTGTCTCTAGTCAGTATGCGCTCTAATTTAAAATTTGCGCAAAGCGTCCTTATCTTCGTCTAAGGGTCTCTGGCTGCGCTCGGGGTTCTGTGAGGCCGCGCGACTCTCACTCAGTGTGCTACTGTTCCAGTTGGGTTTCAACACCCGGTGGAACACGGTTTCCTGTTTAAATATGCTGCTGGGTATTGTGGGATTTGTAGTCTTGTGGGCTATTCACGCGTTTGGACATTGTGTGGTATTGAATTTCAAAGCTTGGGGAATGAAGTGGTGCAGTGCATTGGCTAATGTCTCCTTAATAGATGTATCTTTAACAGTGGTGGGGTTCACAGGTGACTCATTAGTTAGATCTTTGTAATTCGGACATTTCCATCAGGCCATCCATCACACAATTGAACTTAAGAATTAGGTAAGCTTCTTTTTTGAGTAACATGGCATCGATGTTTCCTCCTCTGGGAGGAACTTTCATGGCTTGTAGTATTGTCCATTTAAAGTCGTTTTCATTGTGGTTCTGTTCCACAAAATGCTGTACCATGGGCGCGGACAGCACTTTGTTTTTAATTCTAGATTTATGTTGGGCCATTCGTTGATTGGCTTTTTGAGTGGTTTTTCCTATGTACAACTTAGGACAAGGGCACATAACTGCGTATATTACGTTTGCTGTTTTGCAATTTGAGAATCCTTTGTGTATCCATTTAGTTGTTTTGAATGTAAATTCTTCGCTTTCTATTGTGTTGGGGCAGGAAGCACATGAACCACATTTGTGGTGGCCTGTTACGGGTGGAAGTTTCCACAGTGTACGTAAGTCAGCTTTAGCTTGACTAACTCCCAGATCGGCTCTTACAATGCGCTGTCCAATGCTTCTATTTTTCTTTAGGGCAAACAAAGGCTGTTCCATCGGAACTTCTGAGTTTTTGATCAAATGCCAATTCTTTAAAATAATGGATTTCAACTTATTAGTGTATGGCCCAAATGTGGTAACACATACCGGCCTTTCAAGGGGTTTGGTATCTTTGTTGGTTTTCAATAATTCCTCACGTGGGGTGTGCCAGGCCCGGGTGGTTGAGTGTTTCAATAGCTTGTGGGGATAGCCCCTCTGTTGTAATTGGTCACTCAGTATTTGTGAGTGGATCAAAAAGTCTTCCTTCCTGGAGCAATTCCGTCGGATTCTCAACATCTGTCCGTACGGCAAGTTGGATTTTAGGCTTTTCGGATGGTAACTCGCGTAGTGCAAGATTGTGTTCTTGTCTGTGTCTTTACGGTGTAAAGTGGTTGTCAGTTCGTTTTCATAGGGAAAAACCACTACATCTAGGAAAGTCAGTGATGTTCTGCTGAATGTCATTGTAAATTTTATACCTGGGTGTCTGGTGTTGAGCCACTGATGGAACTGGGCGAGCATTTCTTCAGACCCTTTCCATTGGCACCAGATATCATCAATGAAACGATACCATTTAGTGATGTTTCGTTGGAATGGATTTAGAAAGTTAGCGTTTTTTTTTCTTTATCCATTTATTGCCTGTAGCATGTCTCTGGTTGCACGACTGGGTGTAGCTGAAAATTGGGCTTTGTTTATCTCTCCTAGACAGCCACACACAACAGAGCGCTTAGGTATTCCTGGATGGGCCATCATTGGCAAGATGGGAGGTAGGAGCTGGCACAGCCCCACTTACACCTGAATAGGCTGTGTCTTGGCTCCACAGAAACGGCTGCATAACCCCTGTATTAAGTCTGAAGCCAGAGCAGGGAAGGCCGGGAAGGCCGGATCCCACAGGACCTCAAAGGGACACTTCTAGAAGCTTCTCCCCCACTCCAAATGCACAAATGGGTATAAATACTGAATTTCAGACACCTCCACTTCAGTACTCTTCTGAACCTGTGGATACTGTCCCATGAAGGACTTCTGTACTGCCGAAGGACTGACCCTCTGTTAGAATGCACCCTGTGGACTCCTGCTTTGCTGTGTTGACCTGCTTCCTGCTGCTCTCCTGCCTGGATGAGAAAGACTCTACCAGCATCTCTTGAACCGAGAACCTAGAGTGACTCCAAAGGCTAGTTGGCCGTCCTCCTGATCTGAAGCCTCAGGTACATAGCAGGCTTCCAACAACCTTGCATCTGCACCTGAACTCTGCCATCTGTGACTCTACGCTGCTAAGTGGTGCCATTCAAATCCTGGACTATTGGAAGTTGGTGTAAGGTGCATTGCCAGCCACTTTGGATCCAATGGAACTGATGCATCTCCTATGCTGTGCAACCCAGAGCAGTACTGACGCATCTCCACTGCTGCGTACATTGAACCCTTAGCAAATACTTTCATCGCCGCCGCAGCCCACATCACCTTCAGATCTGCAGTAGTGCGACACATCCTCAGTGCAGGCCCTTGAGTCTCTCGCCGATGCAGCCTCCATATCAATGCCGGACCCTGCATCGCAGCCTCTCAGCTCCTTGGAACCGATGTATCACCCCGACTACACGAAGCATCCTTGACTCTGGTTTTTGACTCGCAAGCCCTGGTTGATGGGATTCTTGATGTAAACGGAAACAAGACCTCACATGTAGCCTCAAAACATCCCGTATCCGACACATCGCTTCAGCTGTGTGACGCATCTTCGACATAGATTCCCGCAATGCTCTGCAAACCAGAATTTAAGGTATTCTATTCAGCGGGCCTAACTGATTACCTGTAGCCGGCCCACACTCCATCATGGTTGGCCTGAACTTGTGACTTTGTCCTTGTCCGGATCGACCAGATTTCCACAGTTGGCATTTTACACCTTTGGCCTATCTCCAGTTCTACTAATTAGATTGTTGTCGTTTTGGTCTTGTTTTATTTATTAAAAATCACTCTATTTTTCTAATACTGTTGTGGGTTAGTTTTGTGGTGCGCTTTCACTGTGTTACTATTTCAAGTGCTGCACAAATACTTTACACATTGCCTCTAAGTTAAGCCTGACACCTCTGTGCCAACTAGGGGGTTGAGCATGGCTAATTTGGGGTTTGCTTGTGCCTCATCCTGACAAGGATTGTGATTGCTGCTTGAACAGGGCGTACATCCCTGTCAACCAACATCCCAATTTCCTAAGGCATCATACACCACCTTTGGTACCACAAAGTGTTCAGGATGAGTTTCATCAATTGTGAGGAGAGCTTCCTTGCTTTGCCAGGGTGAAACGCTTTGACTAGGCCCCAGTGAGAGCTCTGGGGAATCCCCATGTATGGCCAGGGTCCGAGTCCCTGCCTGGGATCCAGCCACTGCTCTGCAGTGCCCTCTGTGCACACTAGTCCCCTGAATAGCAATCAGCATCAAACTTTGAGGGCATGGTGCGACCACCTGGACAGTTTCTGTTTCCAGAATACATTGTGCGAGCACAAGGATCCCAGCGTCTGACCGCAGAGGATAGGATGTAGTCCAGGCCCCATATGCCAAACTGTTGACATTGTTCACCCAGTCCATTCCCACAGCAGCTCAAAATTACTGTTCCATGGGGTGCCTCTACCACACAGGCTGGTGGTGAGGTCGGAACTTCCACTGTCACACTCAGGCTGTGCCTCAGACCACTGCACTCTTTCATAGTCATGAAGCAGAGCAGGTTGTCTGTGCTCCTACAATTAGACTGTCCACCCTGCCTCTGGAGGTCGCAAGGGCCCACATGTGTAAATGTTGGTCTGGGAAAGATATTTTGACAGAAAACCTCAACCACCCTGGACACAGAAATGATTGACATATTGATAGCTCTTTCTATAGTCTATGGGTTGTGGTGCATGATCATTCTTAGTTGGTGGAGCAATTTGTCAGATTAATTCCAATAGTGAATAAAACAACTACTTAAGAGACCCCCCCAGCAGGGTCATTAAGAGACCATGCGGGAGAGAGGAAAAAGAGGAAGCGAGAGCAAGGGAACCCATGCAATCAGACGTGTTGAAAGCAAAGTAAAACAACAGTCTTCTCCGGTAAGCTTTGGAATAATACAAGTCATTTAATTAGAGTACTGTGAGTCTGAAATGTTCCTGGGTGGGAAGTGAGAAGCCATTGAATCAGAAGTACACAAATGAGAAAGACAACAAAACTATCCAATAAGACATCAAAACTATCCAATCATGAGCAAGGGGATGACTCACAGCCCACTCTAGGTATATTAGAAACAATAGATCAGGCTGTGGACAGACTTGAGGACTAAAAACTAATATTGCCCTTGACTTTTAGCATGTTTTCTTCCAGTGTATGGGGGAAATTTTTGCAGTTTTCCTGTCTGGAAGAAACAATATGTCAGTGGCAGACATGGAAAGGCTAAAAGACAGCAGACATTGTAGGAAAAGGCCTATCTTAATTAGGGAGGGCCTTTCAAGGCCAAGTTTGCTGCTTGAATGCTAGATAAATGCTCCCAACTACAAAGTCAGCAGAGGCCCTGCCACGCCACAGACAAACCATAATGTGCATTTGTAAAGCGCACTTTCTCACAAGGGTATCTTGGCGCTGAATAACAGAAGTCTGGCGTTACCCAATTCAATGGTACTCATTTTATTGACCTCAGAAAGATGATAGGCTGAGGGGACCCTCTAGGATTTGAACCTGTGACCATGAGGTCAGACACAGGCACCTACAGTGAGCACATTAGTCCACTAAGCCACCAGACCCAGCCAATCCCCTACCCCTGATTTCTAAATGACACATGGGAAGTGTGAATGGGGCAGACAGTCATTTTAGCACTGCTCCATTTAAGACTCTCTTCTAGTTGGGACAAACAGTTGCCAAAATGCAGGTACCCCTCAAAAGACTACATAAGCCTGGAATTCCATCAAAGTCTGCGCTCTTGTTCCTTCAGATAAGTGCAAATGACCGTAGTGCCATAGTTTTACGAAGCAGGTCTGCTTCGTTCGTGCATTCACAATTTACAACACAAAAAAAAAACACATTGTTTATCTATCAGATGGTGCTAAAGTGTCACGGTCACACATATAATTAGAAGTGTCTTGGCAGTGAGGCCACAAAAAAAACAATGCCTTGTAGTCGATTGCTCCCATCTATTCACAGCCTCGGTGTTCCGCACTTACTGTGTGTGTGTGTGTCAGTCACACAAGTAAGATGTTAATACCGATCTTAAGAGAGGGCCCCAGATAGTTTTATATAAAAAGCTTTAGTAATAAAGATCTAACACAATGCATAGACTAATGCTTATATATTTTACAATTATAATACAGATTAGGAGAAACTTGAAATCTATATAAATAAAAATGTAAATGTTCGTTTTGACACAATGTTGGATTCGAATTTGCGCGTGTTTTTATATACACAACGTTGGATTCGAATACGTGCCTGTCGAATACGCGCTTGTTTGTAATCGAAAGCCTGAACAGACACATAAAAATATCAATGTTCGTTTGTTCAAAATCTTAAATCTCCGAAAGTTCTTCACCTATTGCTTTTAAATTTTGACACAGCATTGGATTCAATTAAGCGTGTGTTTATATATACACTACATTGGATTCAAATACGCGTGTGTCCAATACGTGCGTGTTTTTAATCGAAAGCCCGAACAGACACATAAAAATTTCAATGTTCGTTTGTTCAAAATCTTAAATCTCCGAAAGTTCTTCAACGATTGCTTTTAAATTTCGACACAAAGTTTGGATTAGATTAAGTCCGTTTTTATATATACTCAACGTTTGATTCGAATAGACGTGTGTCCAATACACGCGTGTTTTTAATCGAAAGGTCGAACAGATGCTATCGATATGGTTGCTGCGCAACAACTACAATGGACACATAGAGAATTTTGACACAACGTTGGATTCGATTAAGCGCATGTTTATATATACACACAACATTGGATTCGAATAGATGCGTGTCCAATACACGCGTGTTTTAAATCGAAAGGCCGAACAGACCCTATCGATTTGGTTGCTGTGCAACAACTACAATGGACACATAGAGACAATAGTCTACATATATTAGGATGGACTGTTGGTGTCAGGATGGCAGACCGGGAAGTGGGTGGAGGGAGGGGGAGGAGTTGGTTCACTTTGCCACATTAGCGCGTGTTTCTATATGCACAACGTTGGATTCAAATACGCGTGTGTACAATACTCGTGTGTTTTTAATCAAAAGGACGAACAGACCCTATCGATTTGCTTACTGCACAACAACTACAAGGGACGCATACAGACAATAGTCACAAAAACATATTGTATACCCACAAGCATTGTGAAATTAAACATATTACAAACGTGCGCTTACTCTTTTCTTTCTCTTCCATTTAACCAGATTGAGCCACAGCAACGCGTGGCCGGGTGCAGCTAGTGTGGTAATAAAAATCCCGGGAAGACTTGGGATGCGTGCAGTGGAGAAAAGGGGTAGACTCTGGTCAACAAATGGGAATGCATGAATGTTGGGTGGTAAAAGAATAGGTGAGAGACAGACAGACAGACAGACAGACAGAAAAGGTAGATAGATAGATAGATAGATAGATAGATAGATAGATAGATAGATAGATAGATAGATAGATAGATAGATAGATAGATAGATAGATAGATAGATAGATAGATAGATAGATAGCAAGCCAGCTCTAACGAGGTTCCTCGAAGCCATGTGACTCTCTGTGGCCCTTATCTTTGCTGTTAGAGTTCCACAATGTGGCTGTTTCAATAGAGAAAGATGTGCCAGCAACAGTTTTTTTCTTATAAACATGGATTATCTAGTCGAGGTGCTCATCTAAGGAGTAGGTTCCCCAACTGGATGTGTTTAGTGATTGTTTTCCTCAGGAATACTGGGTTGTTACTATTTTCCGCCTAGTGGGTGATACATGAAAACTCAAAAGTGGGTTTTCTAGCAACTGGTTACCACTGAAGGGCATTAAAGGCAGACGAGATATGGGATTGTGCCTTTATATTACATATAAAAGTAGTCCCGCAGCACAGCTCTGGATTCTCTATAACCTCATAGTTGATAAAGGTGAGCAATGATATAGTTCATTAGCGTCGTCCAATCTTGATAGGCTAAGAGATATTGTTACTTGAACCTTAAAGGGCATCCTTGATGTTCGATGATGTGCTGCAGTTTTTTCATGGTAAGAAAGGCTAATTTGATAGTTTAATCACTTGGGCATTTGGGGAGAAGTTCATGGTAATTCCAAGGTTTTGTACCTCTTTAGATATTTTTGTGGAATTTGACCAAATTCAACTGGCCAGGTGCATAGAGGGTTAAATGTTTGCCTGGCCTCACTGGCAAGTATCTTGTTTTTGCGGCATTTAATTTGAGGTGAATTCGTGTCATTCACTGGTCAATGGCAATGTGGCATTAAAATGTCCTTGGATTTTTTCAATTTGCGTAGTATAAGCGTATTATTGGCCTAGATGTAACAGGTGAAGCCAGAACTGTTGATTAGATCTAGCAAGTATTTAATGTAAATACTGAAAAATAGAGGTTATGTTATGTTATGTTAAAATCAATTTATAAAGCGCTCGTACGCCCGTGGGCTTCATGGAGCTATAGGGAGAGTGAAGAATCCGTATAACATAACACTAAGCTAACAATGGCTAATGGTAGGCTTGAGAGAACAGCCAGGTTTTTAGACCCTTACGAAAGGTGAGTAAATCCTTACTCTGCCTAATCGGTAAGGGGATGGAGTTCCAAAGTGAGGCTTCTAGATGGCGAAAGCAGCAGCCTCCCTGTCGCTTCCTTTTAAAGCGAGGCACCTCCAATAGGGATTTTTGAGCAGAGCGCAGGCTTCTGGTGGGAGTATATTTAGAAACCAGACTGCGAATAAAGGCAGGGCCTTTATCTTGTGTGGCCTTGAAGGTGATACAGCCTGCTTTAAAGGCTATGCGCTGGGAAATCGGAAGCCAGTGTAGCTTTTCTAGTCCTGGTTTAATAGAAGACCATTTTGGCTGTTGTAAGATGAGTCTAGCCGCCTGATTCTGGACTAGTTGAAGTCTCTTCGACAGGCCCACTGGAAGTCCCAGGTAGACGCTGTTGGAATAGTCCAGGCGGGACATGACCAAGGCAATAGTAACCTGGATTAAGGCAGACTGGGTGAGGAAGTGAGCAATTTTTTTTATTTTCCTCATTTGGAAAAAGCTTGCTGAGACCACGGCGCCCACCTGGGTTTTTAAGGACAGGTCCGTGTGGAGCGTGATACCTAGGCTCTTTACAGCAGTGGACCTTACAGGGGGGATGCCCAGGTCTGCTGGCCAGTAGTTAACACTCCAGCTGGATAGACTGTTCCCGGGCAAAAGTAGTTCTGTTTTGCCCGGGTTGAGTTTTAGATGGTTTTCGTTCATCCAGCATTGGATGTGTTTCATGGTGTTCTGAAATTCGGACACAGCATCAGGGATGTTCAGTTGGAATAATAGCTGTAAATCGTCCGCGTAATTGAACACCGTGACTTTAAACTTCTTAAGGGAATAAAGAAGAGGGCGGAGATAAAGATTAAATAATAAGGGGGATAATGACGACCCCTGCGGGACTCCACAGGTGGATGTATGCCTAGTGCCTATAAAGCTGCCCAGTTGAATTGCCTGAGATCCGGCCCTCGATAAAGGAAGAGTTCCAGCTCAACGCTGGTCCTCCCAGGCCGGCCTGTTCGACACGGTTGAGCAAGATGTCATAGTCAACCGTGTCAAACACAGCCGAGAGGTCAAGCAGTACCAGGGCTTGGTGTGTATCGACATCCGCATTGGCTCTAAGGTTGTCTTGAACCGCCAGGATCACCGCCTCTGTTGAGTGACCTGGGCGGAACCCCGCTTGATTAGGCTCCAAGTAGTTGGTGGTCTCGATTAAATTAGAGACACTCTTAGAGACATGAGCCTCCAGCACCTTTGAGAGGTAGGGCAGCAGGGAAATAGGTCTATAATTTGTAAGATCCGAAGGATCCTTCCCTTGTTTTTTTACCAAAGGTATAAGGAGGGCTTTTTTAAAATCTGTGGGGACTCTGCCTTGTCTGAGGGATTCATTGAGAATAGGCAGGAGTGCATGTGGGAGGGATAGGCCTAATTTTCTAAAGATGGAAGGGGGGCAAATATCATTAGGTGACCCTGATTTGATCCGTTGAAGGAGTTCCGACAATTGTTTGGGGTCAATCGGGGGGATGTGGTCTGAGATCTCTGGATTCATGTATGCGTCCTCAGTGATGTTGCTGGCAGGGTGAGGTGGTATACTTTGTTTGATTGTAATGATTTTATTAATGAAGTAGTTATTCAAGTCATCACATAAAGCTTGAGAATGTGCGATAGGTAGTGACGTACGCTCATCGTTACAGAGGTCGTTCACTATTCTAAAGATGTCTTTAGTTTGATTCTGGGATTTCAGAATTATGCCTGAAAAGTAGTCGGTCTTCCTCTTAAGAATGGTTTTTTGGTAGAGACGGCGGCTCAGGCAATAGACCTCTTTATCTTGTGGAAGATAATTTCTGCGCCAAATTCTCTCTTTTTGCCTGACCTCTAGTTTGAGTTGTTTGAGGTCCGCAGAGAACCATTTATGAGCCTCTTTGTCGCGTGAGCGGGAGAATTTTACACTAGGGGCATGAATATTGGCAGCACTTTGGATCCACAGGAAGAGCGCTTCATAGATATCATCTACGTCTCCCATGTTGTCGAATGGTGGCAAGGTAGAGGCCAAAGTGTCCAGAAAAGCAGAAAGATCTATCGCCCCCCCATTTGCGAGTTTCCCCTCCAGGCTGCGGAGGAGTCTGATGTTGTCTCCTTACTTGAAGGGAAAAGTAGACAAAGTGGTGATCAGACCAAATACAGGGCTGAATCAAGATAGATGATAGTGGGAGATTATGCGACCATAGTTGGTCAAGATGATGGCCTTTCTCACGAGTGGAAGACTGTGTGAATTGGATCATGTTGATGTCGGTGAGTAAATCAAACAATTCTCTAGCTTGGGTGTCAGTGTCCAAGTTGTCAAACCACAGATTAAAATCTCCATTAAGGATAGTATGAGGGTATTTCATAGTGATAGACGCTAATTGTTCGGCGAGTCCTGAGGGAAAGGCGGGCATAGATTGTGGGGGACGGTAAAGTAAAACCAGGACTATGGCGCCTTTCTCAGTATCAGTTTTTATGACTAGATTTTCAGTGCCAGGTAGCAGCAGGGACGGGCGACTGATGAAGTTATATTTTTTATTAATAATGGCCGCCACTCCCCCTCCAGCTTTACCTGGGGCGCGATTTACTGCCAATATATAATAGTCTGATGGGAGTGAGGCCAGTATGTCCGGCTGCGAATTCTCAGTGAGCCAGGTCTCCGTGAGTAGTAATAGGTCGGGTTTCTGTGAAGTAAGTAGCAGAAATATGTCCAATTGATGCTTCACCAAAGATCTAGTATTAAGGTAAATACAGTCCAAATTGAGCAGAGGTAGATTGGAGCTAATGGGGAGTTTAATAGATGCCATACTGCGTTTGTAATTCTGTCCAGGAGGTAAAATGACCTGAGAAATGCCTAGATCGCTCAGGCGTTTAAGCGTGTGGCAAGGGAGTGAGGGGCAAAGGGACGCTGGAGGTCTGAGGTATAAGAGTTCCTGGGCGGTGTATGTGTGAAAGGGTAAACGGGCAGAGTGACATGGCCCTGGTCCCGTGCGGTCACGGACGGGCACAGACGGGCTTACCTTAGGCGCACCTTCGGCGCGCCACCGTCGCGCCCGCTGCGCCCGTCCGCTGCGCTCCCAGAGGCACATTGCCTCTTATGCTCTCCCTCGGGAAGCACTAGAACGCTGACTGCGTCCAGGCTCCCGGGAGACACCCACCCAAGATGGCGCCTCGCACTCCCCTCTCCAGACCCTGATGGCCGGGGAGAGTGTGCCACGAGAGGCAACAAGAAGCGAACCTGCACAACTAAAAACGTTAGTCTCAAAGAATAACGCAATTTAAAATGCGCACATACAATTTTTACAATTTTTACAAAACGTATTAAAAACGTATTAAATTGGTGTCTAATCAGTGCAAGGTAATAGTGAGCTCTCCGCTCGTGTCAGGCTTTCAAATGCTATGCAGACGGACTCCGCAAGCAAAGCAGGGTGCTGCCACCAACCCTTAGCTTCGCCGCGAGCCACGTCGTCTTGGCCCTCTTATGCTCTCCCTCGGGAAGCACTAGAACGCTGACTGCGTCCAGGCTCCCGGGAGACACCCACCCAAGATGGCGCCTCGCACTCCCCTCTCCAGACCCTGATGGCCGGGGAGAGTGTGCCACGAGAGGCAACAAGAAGCGAACCTGCACAACTAAAAACGTTAGTCTCAAAGAATAACGCAATTTAAAATGCGCACATACAATTTTTACAATTTTTACAAAACGTATTAAAAACGTATTAAATTGGTGTCTAATCAGTGCAAGGTAATAGTGAGCTCTCCGCTCGTGTCAGGCTAAAGGTTAGAGGCTAGAGGTTAAATGATAGAGCCTTGGGGGATTCCCGCATTTATATTATAAGGTTTTGATAAGAAAGACGACATCTGAATTTGTTTCATGGTGTAGGTAGCTAGAAATCCCCTTGCACGTTTTATCATCAACTCATTTGAACCTGAGGATTAGGGTATCAAGGTTGACAGTATCAAATGCTGCCAAAAGATCTATAAGTAGTAATGCAGAAACCCCATTTTTATCCAGGGTGTTTTTATGGTCATTCCAGATGGCAATTGGTGCTGATTCTGTCTCTTCCAGTGTGAAATCCATTTTGGAAGTCACAGAAAAGGACTTCATCTTCTACAAAATTTGAGATCTGGTTAAAAGCATCTCTTTCCATGAATGGTCCACTTGCTATTGGTCTAAAATTGTTGGCATTGTGAGGATCCGAGTGATTGTTTTTCTTTAGTAGTGTGTGTATGTATACCCTTTGTAACTTTCCTGGGAAAACTCCTGTTGAAAGGAAGTTGTTGATCAGGTTGCTTACTGGGATGACTGTTGATGTTGGTAGAAGGATTTTAATGAAGATTTTAAGCCTGGGTGGAGTTTGTGGTGTTCCGCTGTGGAACTCTGTGAAGTGTCCAAAACCTCTGATGTGTTAAGTGGAGTTCAGCAAAGCGGCTGAGTTTGTTTGGTCATGCCGTTCGTATTGATTTTCCACGCCGCGCTATAAAATCAGTATGAACTACACCATGTCCAGCTCCAGAGGGTACTGCTTCATTTCTTACCCCTCAAGTAGATTTTGTAACTGAGCGACAGCTTTCTCAACGTGAACAGGAGGTTCCTCAATGCGAGCGGTCGCGACCATTCACGACTGACCGCGTTGAGAAATCTGAACACCTGCATTGAGAAATCTGACCGCCCACGTTGAGAAATCTCGGGAAGAGCTGGATTTTCCTCGCTCGTGCTCACCAACTTGATACTGGTGAGCAAGGAAAAAACTCTGCTCCTCTATGCGGAGCAGAGTTATTCGGAACTCTGCGTGCTCTGCAGAGCATGGAGTGCGGAAAACTTTGCAAACTCTGCCCAGGCCTAGGGGAATTGTGGGGGACAAGATTTGGAAGGACAGCTGGCAAGTCTGCTAGCCATCAGTTAATCCTGGAAATTGGTCATTAAATTGTTCTTGGAAAGATAACAGAGATGGTGTGGTCCTTCCAATGGGGCTGCTTTTAGCAAGTGGGTTGAAGCAATAGTTTTTTTGGGCCTGGGTGAAATTTAAATTGCATTGACACAATTTGCACAATTTCAGGAATTTTGCATTGAGCTTGTATGTAAGTAGTACATTCCTGAAATAACGCCATTACACTGCTTCTCTTAATTATGCACCATTCACAGTAAAAATGTACCACAAATGTGAAATTCATGTTAAAAATTTACCGCAAAGGCATTGGGAACATAATGCAAGCAACTGCTGTTATGTGTCCTTGAGTCAAAAGTTGATATGAGAAAACATAAAATGGTGGATTTGCATTCTGTGTGGGAACATATAATCTATACTAATATAATAAAGAGAGAGCCCAAACATCTGAGGCGGGTAATCTCAGGAACCACAGCACCAATCACAACACCCAATACAGTGTTGGAAAGGGTAGTTGCAGCAGAAGGACATAGGCTATGCAGACGCCCACCATATACATTTAAAAGGTAAAAGAACCGTGCCAGCAAAGTAGTCCCTTGTGGGCGTGTCTGCGTTGTGCTGTGGGCGTGTGCTGGGGTTGTGACAAACGCTGGGGGCATGTGGTACGTTCCGCCCTTCATGCCATGTCTCATATTGTGTGCTGTGGGCGTGTGGTGGGGGCATGGGCGTGTGCGGGGCACGGGATTCCCGAAAAAAAAAGCGAGCGTTGTCCCCAATATTTCAATGTTTTTTCTTCCCAGGTTCTGTACATTCCAGTTCCGGGTGTGCTTCCCCCGCGCTCCCAGTGACATGCACCTGCTTTACTGTATGGAGGTCAGGCATGGCGCTATTCCCAAGGGCCGGAAGGAGCACAAGCAGGGGCCATTGTGCGGGAAATGTAATCTCGCCTTAACTTCACACACTGGAGATTTTCCACTTCTGTTGCGCACAGGCCTCGTGCCACGCACATCCGGACGCAAGGCCCGCCTCCACGGAAATAGCAAGAAAGGGACTATCCCTCCCCCAGGAATATGTGATGATATTCCGCAAACCAACATCCTGCATACCATCACTCCGCAATTTTTATAACGCCGGACTATTACTCTGCAAAGACATCATTTCTAAATCTTTTACAACGCATATGACATTATCACACATGTCATTATAACGCAAATGCATGTGTGGTAAAGTCATATACATTGTAAAAGTACATTATTAAAACATCAAATATATGTTTGTATATATGTGTATTTTTATATATATATATTACCTACTGGCGGTCGCTAGTAGGTAGTTATAGTTAGGACCTAGTTTACATAGGAAATCCACAACATTCTATTGGGAATAACTTTGGCGCCGGTTGATGAATCTTTGTGAATTTCTCAAAGAAGATGGCCTGTTACGCTATATATATAGAAGCTTACTGCCCGTCTGCTTCCCTTCACTCACGGCCGGGTGCTGTGATGGTGAGTGACGGAACCACGCGGGTCACATTAAGACCTATGCTACTCTGGCACAGAAAGCACAAAGCACTCACAGGGACAGGTCCAATAAGTTTATTGGCAAATCACTCTCTCACAGACGCGTTTCGGCAACCACCTTTCTCAATTAGAGGCCGGCGTCACCATCAGGCAATGCTTAAATACATCCCATCAATGAACATAAAGAAAAGACTTCATATGCAATACAAACCACCGTTACTAAGTGGTGTCAATCAAGTTGAAATCACTAATAATTACGCCCTGGATGGGCTTATCCGTAGTGCATAGAATATGTCATTCATCAAAACAATTTAGCCCTGAATGGGCATACACACAGAAGAATAAAGGTGCATACTTGTATAAATCTTGCAATGTATAAGGAAATTCAGTTTCAAAAGAAAATTCAGTTTAAAAGGAAAATCATAAATGGACTACTAACTCTTCCCCAGCATTGAGGCCACCTGGTTTTTTGGTTTGGTTCTCTATTATATAACGAGATTCCGGCCTTCGTAACTGTAGCAACCTATTCCCTCCCCTTACATCTGCAGGCACCTGATCCATGCAGTAAAAGCTCAGGAGTTTTCTGTTGCTTTGATGAAACAGTGCGAAGTGGATATGTGGGATCCTTATTCTGTATGGCCCTCAGGTTTTCCAAGATCCTAATCTTGGTTGGATGAGTTGTACTACCAATGTAGCGTGAGCCACACGGACACACAAGACAGTACACTGTGTGGCTTGTATTACTGTTCATTAAACTAGTGATCTTTTTTGGCTCTCTCATCCCCGGTACTTGGTAACTATTCACCTTCTTGCTGTTCTTACAAGCTTTACATTTGAGGCAAGGATAAAACCCTGCCAATTTACCAAATGGAGAGGGTTTTTCCTCTTTACTACAATGACTACCCTACCCTACCCTACCATCTGGAAAAACACCATTATCAGGCCGCTTCTCAAAAAACCTTCCCTGGACCCCACACTATCTTCCAGTTATCGTCCCATTGCCTCTCTGCCGTTTCCAGCCAAGATCTTTGAATCGGTCATGAATAAACAACTATCTGACTATATTCATATTAATGACCTGTTAGATGAAACCCGGTTCGGTTTCCGGCAAGGTCATGGAACAGAGACCGCCCTGATCAAGGCGGCAGATGAAATCAGGGCTACAATGGATAAGGGTGGACAGGCTGTCTTGATTTTGCTGGACCTGTCGGCGGCTTTCGACACGGTCGATCATGCAACTCTGATCGGCCGTGTCGAGGCCATCGGCATCAAACATAGAGCTAGGGACCTCATTACATCATTCTTGGCTGATCGTAGACAAGCTGTCAAGTTGGGCATTTTTACTTCACCTACTTTCAGCCTTCCCTGTGGAGTCCCTCAGGGTTCCTCGCTAAGTCCGACTCTTTTCAATATCTATGTTTCGGACTTAGCGAGGGTAATAAAAGAGCATAACATCAATTTGACAACATACGCTGACGACACTAAGCTGGTGTTGTCTATACACAAAGATGGACCCACGGTCGCAGCAAATTTCAAGAATGGTATGAGGGCCATTAGCAGTTGGATGGCTTCCAACTGCTTAAAACTCAACTCATCTAAGACGGAAGTTATGCTGTTTGGAAATATTCAACCTTTGTGGTCCCCTTCATGGTGGCCTGAGGAATTGGGAATTCCACCCCAACCTGTTAGTAAAGTCAGAAATCTGGGAGTGATATTTGACAACAAGCTCCTTTTCCATCATCATGCGAATTCGGTAGTGTCATCTTCCTTTAACATCTTAAGGAAAATAAAGAAACTTTTACCGTATCTTCCCATAGCTTTGGGAAAAACACTCATATCCACACTGGTGTTTTCTCGCACTGATTACTGCAACGCCCTCTTCCTCAATGCTCAAAAAAAGGTTATTTCCAAACTGCAACTAATACAAAATGCCTCCGCCAGAATTCTATTGGGCATTCCCAAATACAGCTCTGTTTCTGGACATCTAGACCAACTGCACTGGCTTCCAGTCAGAAGTCGCACGAAGTTCAAGACCCTCTGTATTGTCTAGAAGGCAATAAACAACACGGGCCCTAAATTCCTGAGAAGTTCCTTTAAACCTTTGGCAACCCCTAGAACGTTGCGCTCTAACACGACTCACATGCTTCAGATTCCTAGAACAAGGAAAGTGACCTGGGGAGACAGATGTTTCACCATAGCAGCGGCGAAATTGTGGAACTCCCTTCCCCTTAACATAAAGATTAGTCCATCTTTGATTGTCTTCAGAAAGCAGCTAAAGACTTGGCTGTTTTCTCAATGACATTCCTCGTAGATCACCTTCATTCACTGTTTCAGTGTTTAATCTCTGGTCAGTTAGCTTTTAGCTGTTAGCGCCGAGACACCCACGGGTAATTGCAGCGCTTTAAAAATTGCAAAAAATATATAAATTAATAAACTACGTACAATATTGGAGCCCAAAGATCTAGCTCTCCTAAAAGTCATTAATGGAGATTTAGGTAAATCCTTTCCGATAATCGGATCGGATTTGAGTATATGCCAGTTCTTCACACAGTTCTTTCTGATTTCATGTGCATCACTAGAATAGTTAACAATCAGTCTCATACGGTTTCTGTCAGCCAATTGTTTCCTGGATGCTCCTGTACTCTTATCAGAGATTAATTCAGATCTCAACTTTTTGTCAGCTTTCAACTTGGCCTGTTGTAGGGTCTCCTTATTGTATCCTCTCACTTGAAACCTCATTATACTTTCCTTGGCTGCTCTCTCATAATCAATTTGCTGTGTACAATTTCTCTTTATTCTTAATATTTCACCGTAGGGTATACTGGATATAGTTTTCTCTGAATGGCAACTCTGTGCATGTAGTATAGAGTTACCGGCTGTCGGTTTTCTCTGCAGTGCAGTACAGATTCTTCTTTCGGCTATAAACACCTTAAGGTCCAAAAAATTAACTGTCTCAGTACTGACATCCCCAGTGAATTTAAGATTGAGATTGGTATTATTTAGTACATTAACATATGCTTCTGCACACTCTTTTGTCCCTCGGTAGATAATGAACAAATCATCGATATACCTGTTCCAAGATACCACATTCCCTGTCCAGACTGCATTCTCAGCCGCCCAGGCCACCTGCTCCTCTCACCAGCCGACAAAAAGATTAGCGTAGCTGGGGGAGAAGCAGGTGCCCATCGCGGTGCCGCATATCTGTTTGTAAAATTGATCTTGGAACAGGAAAATATTGTCACTTAAACAAAAAGTTATAAATTCAAGCAACATTTCATTGTGTGCAGTGAAATTGATAGGCCTTCTCTCCAAGTACCATTTTATTGCTTCTACCCCTTGGAGATGATCCATGCTAGTGTAGAGGCTTGAAATATCAAGTGTCATCATTACCAAGTAATTTGTCCAATTCAGTTCATCAATTTTGAGAAGAAAATTAGTTGTGTCCTTTATATATGATTTTAACATTTTCACAAAGTTGTAGAGAAAGTAGTCCACAAACCTTGACATGTGCTCCGTCAGGCTTCCCACAAAC
Source organism: Lissotriton vulgaris (assembly GCF_964263255.1). Taxonomy (NCBI): domain Eukaryota; kingdom Metazoa; phylum Chordata; class Amphibia; order Caudata; family Salamandridae; genus Lissotriton; species Lissotriton vulgaris. The sequence goes on along the minus strand of NC_141700.1, from coordinate 646,401,241 downwards.
GAAACAATAGGACGTCCGGGTGGACACATTGGGTGCTTATTCAGCTTAGGCAGATGGTAAAAGGTTGGTAGCGTTGGGTGCTTGCATTCCAGGAGGGCAAATTCCTCCTTACTAAGCATTCCCTTGTGGTACCATTTGTTGAGTAGGGTACGATATGCAAGGACACTCTCATCAAATGTCCTTCTGGTCACTTTCACATAGTTCCTATGATCATCCAATTGGGATAGGGCTTTCTTGGTATAAAAATCCCTTGTCGTTAAGACAACATTTCCTCCCTTGTCGGAAGGTTTACATATGATCTTGTCATCTCCTTTCAGGTTCATTATTGCTTTCCTTTGCTGCAAAGTTAGGCTGTCACTTGCAGATTTCTTCTTACTTGTTGCCTTGCAATGGCTCCAAAGTTCCTTGACCATCACATCTGTGAAGGTGTCGATCGCGTCAGCTGGCATCATAGGACAAAAACGTGACTTCGGTTTGAAAGGACTATCTGGTTTCGTTTGAGTCACTCCTGCCCAGTCCCTACTTTGGACTGTCGGTGGTATCATGGTTAGGGGATCTCCCTCTTCCGCCAGGTCATTCATAACCGCGAGAGTCTCTATATCCCCTGCGGTTAGAGAAGGTATTTCTTTCTCAGGAGACTTGAGTTTCTAAGGGTATGTCTTGCCTTTAAAATATTTTAATAGTCTGACTTTTCTACAGAATTTGAAAAGGTCAATTCTTAATTGTGATATATATATATATATATATATATATATATATATATATATATATATATATATATATATATATATATATATATATATACACATTTTTTTATTTAATTAAAACATTTATTCTTTTAAATTGCATTATTTATATTATTTTTATTTATTATTTTATTTTATTACCCTTTACACCCTAAAAACGAATCCCACCCTGCTCCCTTTAAATACCCCTGCACCCCATAATCATAACCCACCCTTACTCCTTAGAATACCCCAACACCCTTAAACACTAACTCATCTTAACCCTATAAGTATACCCTTTACCCCAAACCCAAACCTATCCCTAAACCCTAGAAATACCCCTGTACCCCAAAACCCAAACCTAGCCCTGAGCCCTGTAAATACCCCTGTACCTCAAAACCCAAACCTACCTCTGAACCCTAAGAATACCCCTGTACCCCAAACCTTGCCCTGAACTCTAAAAATACCCCAGTAACCCAAAACCCAAACGTACCCCGGAACCCTAAAAATACCCCTGTACCCCAAAACCCAAACCTAGCCCTGAACCCTTTAAATACCCCTGTTCCCCAAAACCCAAACCTACCCCTGAACCCTAAAAATACCCCTATACCCCAAAACCCGAACCAAGCCTTGAACGATAAAAATACCCCTGTACCCCAAAACCCATAGCCTATCCCTAAACCCTAAAACTACCCCTGTACCCCATAACCCAAAACTATAACTGAACCCTTAAAATACCCAAACACCCCAAAACATATACCTTAGTACCCCAAAACATATACCCCTATACCCATACTTACCTTATCTAAAATTTAAACAAAAACAAGCTTTTACTATTCATGCATTTACAACGAATTTCGTTGTAAATGTATGCGTGGTAAAAGCATATAAAATGTAATGCCATGCGTTATAATGGCATTGCGGAGTCATGGCACTTTCGTAATGAAAGTATGCGGAGTAATGGTATGCAGAAAGAAAGTTGCAGAATAATGGGTGTTTACCCTCCTCTGGTAAGTACATTAGTGGCACGGCGGCCCACATCTCCAGCAACATACTCACATTTTTTCACCACCCATTTGAAAAATGCACAGGTCTCTCTCATTCATGGCCAGCACCGACATACACTTTTAGACACACCTCCCGCCACAAGTTCTAGAATTGCGAACTTTAGAGCTGGGGAGCTACGTTCGAATATCGGCATCAGCTCAACATCCTGTGATTTTTAGGCAAATCGCTTTGTCTCCCCGTGCCTACCACAAATGAATGTGGTCTTCTGTAATGTAAATTGCGCTCATGCCATGTTGTCGAGTTTGCGCTATATAATATTGCAAGGAAAAATAAAGTAGGGAAACTCGAGTTCACACACTACTGAACGCGCACTCTTAAGTGCATCAGCAGTGCACTGTGAATCAGAGCGTTTCACAGGCCTGTCACAGATAAGAAATGCTATCAAAACGAAATCCTACAAAACAATATACTACTGGCTGGCAGAAATTCATACCCGGACAACGTCGGGACGGGCTGCTAGTTTCTTATAATTTGGCAAAATTTTACGTAATTACACAAAAGCAAATTACGTGAATTTCACACAATCTTAGTGCCTTATTTATGAAGGTCTTGCGCTGCCGGTGCAACACTTTTAAAATGGGAAAAAGTGACCCACCAGTGACGCAAGGCCTTCATAAATGAGGCCCTTGGGGGCAGATTAACAAGCCCCTTGCACCACGTTTACACCGCCTTGCGTGACGCAACAGCGGCGTAAACGTGGCGCATCCCTGCGAGGCATTTACAACATGACGCATCTAGGGAGATGCGTCACGTTATAAAGCCCAGCGCCACAATGGGGGCGTTCCCACGCAGGGTGGGCGTTCCGGCATCAGTGCTCCTCGCAAAAGTGCCTGCGTGAAATTTACAAGATTTCACGCAGGCATTCCGGCGACGATGCTACGTCAATTCCTTATGCCTGCTTCAGGCAGGCGTAAGGACTGACGCAGCATGTTAAGTATTGGGCGGACCTGAGCATTGCTGGAGTTGCGACGCGCTTGCGACGCGACTTCAGCGATGCGCCGCCCTTACGTCAAGAGATGCATCACGCATCTGCCTACCCTTGCCCCACGGCGCGCCGCATTATAAATGCGGCGCATCAGCCATGACGCAAGGGTAGTTTTGCGTGACGCATTTGTTCTGGCGCATCTCTGCTGATATGCAGAGATGCGCCAGAACTCGTAAATATGCCCCTTAGTTTTTTGCCTTTAAGTATGATTCCAACAAATCTGCTTAGGCTTTGTAATGAGTCCCACGTTTATTACAAAACTCCTGAGAGTTGGGAAGGGTTCCTTGGAAGCTTTACAGGTTGTCTAATTCTGCCATTATTTTTTAACAGCTCTTTATTGGGGTATTTCACATTATGGATTCCACTAGAGTAGTAAAGCATTTTGGCTTTTTTTGATTTCTGACATATACATCATTAATATCTCTGTAGGTGCATTTTGTCATGTGAGTTCTTGGCTTTTTGCTAGGTCCATTGAAGCATTGTGCTTTGTTGTTATCTCTTTTTTAATTCTGCATTCATCCAAGGGCCTTTTTCTTTTGTATTTTTGCAGTTATCTGAGGGATTAATAAATCAAGAGTAGCATGGAGCCATCCAAATAGTTTCTCTAATGTGTGTATTGCCTCCAGACCTATGTTAGAGCTAAGATGGGTTTCTAGCTCTTCCATGTTTACCTTGTTTCAAGGTCTCTAGGGAGTTTGGGTAAGTTTAGACTGGCTAATGTTTGCAGTGGGATCTTGTGTTGGAAGAAAAATATATGATGATCTGTCCAATTGACTGAAGTAATTTTTTGAAAGGAGACTAATTCCGAGTTGCCGAAGATGGCATCTAAGGTGAGCCCACAGTGTTAATGGGATGAAGACCAAGCTGACGTAAGTTGTGGTTATCAATAGCTGAGATGTAGGTTTGGGGTACAGCACATTCGTTTTATCAAATCAGATGTTCAGGTCACCCAGGATACACAGGTTTGTGTATCTGGTAGATACATCAAATACTGAGTTTAAAAAGGTGTCTGGAAGTGTTCCATCCCTGGGAGGCAGTCTGTAGAGTAGGAGAAATTTTCAGGAGAAAGTGAGGCTGTGATTGCTTCTCAGGTAGTTTTCACAACTTTACATGGAAATATCCTCATCTTTAATGGAATTTCTTGCTTCCTTAAATACTGTGGCTTAGCTGCCACCTCTTTTACCAGTGCAGTTATGCTTAATGGTGTGATAATCTGGTGCAATTAGTTCATATAGTGTTGAAGCCATGTCTTCTCAAGGCGTGATTCGGTTATGAAGAGTATTTTCAGTTCTGCCTCCATTAGTAAGTCCAAGATGTGGTACTTTTTCTCGCTCATTGAACACACATTTATTAACAGGCAATTTAGGTGACACAGGGGCATATTATCAAGGGGGTTTATCTCCGCTTTTTTGCCTTTAAAAGCCAAGAAAGCGGAGATAAAATTATCTCCCTATTACCTAGCTGTCGCTAACACCAGTTAGTGACAGCTAGTAGGAGATAGCGACCATCTTGGGCCCCACTTTGCATGTCAGTGATATTTATCACTAATGACATGCAAAGTGAGCGTGCCAAGATGTTAGCGACTGGAAACAGTCGTTAACATCGCTATCTCCTATTACCAACTTTTGGAGATATTCCCGCTCAGCGCGAATATCTCCAAAAGCTAACACCTGCCCTGAGCAGTTCTTAGCCATGTTATCCAATGGGAGGTGGATAACATGGCTAAGAGCATTAGCTCGGTAATGCATGAATATCGCTGACTTTTCAGCGATATTCATGCATTGTGGCCGATTTTTGGTAGCAGAGGAGATGCAAAATCAGGGGGAGTGGCGTGGTGTGCCTTTGTTTTGTGTTTGAGGTGGAGCATTAGGGTGTAGTTTTTGGTCTCTGAATTCTGCAATGCATGAGAGATGAGAGAGAGAGAGAGAGAGAGAAGTATTGCTGTGACTTTGTGAAATGATTGGTTGAAGTGTATGGTGCTTGGGTGGTGAGATATTGGGAATTGAGTTGTTAGTGTTATCAGTAGTTGCTGATTGTTTGAATGTTGGCATTGTGAGATGGGGAGGAGTCTTACTTTGTCTTCTAGACAGTGCTAGTTTCTCTTCAAGGGTTCGTTTTGGGGGAGGGTGTAACAATTTTTTCTGATGTTGGTTAGGTGAATTGGCACACCTGATGGAAGTCAGGAAGAATGCGGTGGACTGGAGGCTTGAGAAAGGTGGAGATGGGGCTTGGGATTTATTCTGGAGGTTTCTGCATTGAGTGGCTGGGGGGTTAGAAGGCTTAATAGGAGGTTGAGTAGTGGAGAGGGGTTAGATTTTAGGGTCAAGTGTTGGTGGAAGACCATTTACAAGAGGTTACCATGGAACAGTGGCGGCTCGCATAGGGCGTGCTGCGGGGGATGGGGTGGGGTGGGGGATGGGCAGGGTGGGGGTAGTAAACTCGGACATACGACGGAACGGAGGAAAGTAATTATTACGTTCCTCCGTTCCATCGTATGCCCGAGATTAATACCCCCCCCACCCTGGCCCTCCCCCATCCCGCTGCACCGCCCCGCAGCATGCCCTATGCGAGCCTTCACTGCCATAGAATGATGAGGAGAAGCAGGGTAGGTGTGGGCGAATGGAGAGCTGGGAGGCTTGGAAGGGTGAATATTAGAGGATGAAATGGGAAGACCGTGGAATTTAGGATGCCGGAGAAGGTGGGAAAGGTTGTAAGGAGAATAGATTTAGGCAGTGAGAGGGTGAGTCTATGTGTTGAGCTTTGAGGCAAAGCATTGGGGTTAGGATGTGTGTAGGAAATGATAGCTCCTTTTGAGAGTACATGGTAGGGGTGTGGGTAGGAGCAGCACTGCAAGAGAGTTGTGGGCAGTGACATGGTAATTTGGAGGATATTGAGAGTGTTGGTAAAGGCATAGGTGTGCTATGAGGGAGTGGGCCTGTATTACATAAAAGGGAGCAGAACATCTGGTCCTAAGCCATTCTAGGGCCTACCAGCCCCAATCAGGGAAGATACCCTTGTCCTCTTTGCCTTGACGTCTGAGTTGAAATGCCACTGCTGGAGTGGTAGTAAAGGCAGGCGAGGGAGCTTACATGACCCTGATTCAGACCCCCTAACAATCCAGCAGCCCCCCAAATGATTGCACCAGCGACTCAAAACATCGGATGGGTCCACATTGCACAGCTGCTGTCTGAGATGCCTGTAGAATCAGGTAATGAGGAAGGGGAGGCATAGAGGAGAAACCAGGTGAGGGTAAAGGGAGAGGGAGAAAGTAATGCCCCATATAGTTTGAAAGCTTATGCAGTTTTGGAAGTGATTGGTTTGATGATTCTCCTTTCGCTGGGTCTGCAGCTGGTGATTTATACTTTCTTGAGTGAGCACTGCTACATTAGTGGTGCGGCTGGAGATAAACATTAACATAGTTACTCTCAGTTGCAAAGCATGATGCACTAAGAGGTACCCTCTCTAACAAACTATTGGTTAAAAAGAATGATAGCAATTGTCAGGGTGAACACATTTTTGCCCAGTTGGTTCAGTGTAGATGCCAAGGATGCTGAGAAGCTGCTTCAGGTGTTTCTACAAATTGCACACAGTGTAGCAGTTGCTAAACTCTGACAAAGAAGATTGTTGTTGTTCAGCAGCAGCTGCCAGGCAGAATTAAAAGGAGTGGAAGAAATGGGTGGGGGGGGGGTTGTGGTGGAGGCAAAGGAAGAGGAGAAAGGCATTTCCAGAGAGAGAAAGAGGGGAGAGAAGATTCCATCAGCACCGGCCTCGAGGCAGGAGTGAAAGAGGTGACTGGAAGAGGCACACCAGAAGAAGAGGGCCATTCAAAATGCCTTTCCCGCAAACTAACAGTCAATCAACATACATCACGTTGAAACACATTTTACAGCAATGCCCAAAGCAACTGCGCTTTATCCATCCTCACAATCTATACAGACGTTTCACGCACACAGCACTGGGGCGCCACACACCGCTCTCCTTATATAAACATAGAAGGACAGGACAGAAAAAGTCTCCCTCCCTTTTACCAACGCGGGAGAGACAGGGCACCACAAACAACCATATTATCAAGACAGGCGATAAAATTATCGCCGTTTTAACGGCAGAAAACTGCCGCTAAAAACGCGATAATGGGCTTGATAATATGTTATATGGAATTCCAATTGAAGCCCATGTTAAATGTGAAGGACATCTAACATGGGCTTCAATTGGAATTCCATTGAGCATATTATCAAGCCCATTATCGCCGTTTTAGCCGCAGTTTTCTGCCGCTAAAACGGCGATAATTTTATCACCTGTCTTGATAATATGCCCCTCTGTTCGTAAAAAAACAGGGAAAGCAGGTTGAACACATTAAATTAATTGCCTGTTGTATGTTTTGTTGTTAGTAAGTTCTATCCTGTTTCTCTCTCCAGACAGAGCATATTCAATGCGTGTTTAGTGGCCATGTGGCTATCTGTTATAGCAATCTAGAATGAAAACCCTGTCATACCTGTATGGGGCATAGTGCCCACACCGCCAGCGCTCGTTCCACACTGCGCACGTTAACACTTACATACCAAGGAAACTCATGAGACATATTTGTGGGAAACCGTGGTGCAGGTTTATTTCGTACAACAAGAGCTGATAAGGTGGGTCATCTTACAGGCGATCCAAAGCGGCAGCCCCTCGCTGACCCGCATGCCTAAGGAGCCATCTTGCACGGCGAGTCGATGCTCTGACGGTGCAGTAAATTATCACTTTATTTCGTTCTACTCCCGCCCCCCCTGTCAGGGCGGAGCGATGAGGCACACCCCCGGTCGGTTCAGGCCCCCCGACCGCCCGAAGGACTAACGGGGCGCCGACGCTGTTTCCTGGAACCCCCTCGGCTCCAGGTTCTTGGCTCAGGCACCCTTACTGTGCCAGGCAGAGGTATTTAGACTGTATCCTTCTGCCGCAGAGGTACCCCTACTGTCCATCTGCTTCCAGATCGCCCTGTGACTCCGCCTGCAACACAAAACATGACAATTAAAAGTTCCAACTTCTGCCCTCCGCTCTGCCGCTGGGTCAGGGTTAGGGTGGGAACAGCGCAGAGCAGCCTGAGGAACCGACGCGGCAGGAAAGACCGAGCAACGTGCTGGGCCTGCTATAAAACCCCTGGGAACGCCCCCCCTGCCTAGGAGCGCCCTCCCATTGGCAGTTTAGCAAGGAGGGGGGTTGTGCTGCAAGGCTCCTCTCGTGCGACGTGTGGGACTAAGACGCTGTCTCGCCCATGCTCCCCTCTGTGTCGCGCGGCCAGCGGCATAGTGCCCACACCGCCAGCGCTCGTTCCACACTGCGCACGTTAACACTTAAATACCAAGGAAACTCATGAGACATATTTGTGGGAAACCGTGGTGCAGGTTTATTTCGTACAACAAGAGCTGATAAGGTGGGTCATCTTACAGGCGATCCAATGCGGCAGCCCCTCGCTGACCCGCATGCCTAAGGAGCCATCTTGCACGGCGAGTCGATGCTCTGACGGTGCAGTAAATTATCACTTTATTTCGTTCTACTCCCGCCCCCCCTGTCAGGGCGGAGCGATGAGGCACACCCCCGGTCGGTTCAGGCCCCCCGACCGCCCGAAGGACTAACGGGGCGCCGACGCTGTTTCCTGGAACCCCCTCGGCTCCAGGTTCTTGGCTCAGGCACCCTTACTGTGCCAGGAGGAGGTATTTAGACTGAATCCTTCTGCCGCAGAGGTACCCCTACTGTCCATCTGCTTCCAGATCGCCCTGTGACTCCGCCACAGCTCTGGAGGAGGCCCCCATCGATGACAGAGCCCCCCACCCACCTAGCTACTTCACTTTGCTGTTTCGAACTACTTGTAAATCCAGGAGGGATATGTTCACCCCCAGTCCAGACAAGTGTACCCAACCTAAGAGCATTCTTACAAGGCAACAATTTTATAGCCCGCAGGTGGTGTGTCACGTGTAATTAGGGCGCCATCAGGGAAGCATCTCTTAAGTCCCTGTGGAACATTTGCCACGGTATTTCGCCTCCAATTGTACTTTGTTTCTCTTGTGACTTGCCCCTTGTCACTCTTCCCTTCTGAATCCACTGTTAGCTACCTCATGTATTTGTTTACCTAGTGGCGTTACATATCCCCGCACATCACATTCGGGATCTATTACAGAGGCACCCTTCACCTTGAACCCACCATTGCCGCTGTAACCCTTTAATTTAAACCCATTATTCAGATGCTTAAGCCTGATAGTGACCATTGCATTTTGGGTGAGTGATTTAGTCTCTCCTCCTTTACTAAGCCCTTAGGTGCACCTCTATCGCAGACCCTTCACCACACCACTATGGAGATTTCCTAGAACGGTTCTTAGGACACGCCCTTAGGTACATAAGCCGCACCTCTGATGGGGATTGCTTAAATACGGTCTTAGGCCACGCCCTTAGTTACAAAAGCCACACCTCTTACAGAGATTCCTTGGCGGTTAGTTGTTTTTGTCCGGACATATTATACGGGGGATCGGCAGGTGACTATTAGCATTATTGTATCTGCTGATAATGGCAAACCAGTGATATTTGTCCAAGCAAAGTGGTGGGCTTGTGAAAGACATGTCCTGTGCTGTAATAATCATGACAGTGAATGTCCTGGCAACTTACTGCAAGATCAATATCTGAGATTTGTTAGAGCACGCACTAGCAGATGCCCGTAGCCGCCAAATGTCATTCCCAGTTCTCTGTTGTATTGCAGTATTTCACCTCTAATTATACTGTATTTTCCCTTGTAACCGTTGTTTGCCTTTGCTGCTTGCACACGTGCCACCATCTCCTACCTTACGTTTGTTCTAGGCCTGAGTGTCTATCACATATTGCAGTATTTTACCTCCAATTGTACTTTGTCTCTCTTGCAACCGCACACTTATCACTTAACCCTTCTGCAATGCACTGTTGGCTACCTCATGTATTTTGTTTGCTTCACAATTGTCGCTTTACCTCATGTAACTTAACGTCTGCTTTTGGACGATTATTTCCTGTCATTACTTGTACTCATTGAGAAGAGCTCGGCCTTCGGGTGACGTCCGTGCTACTGAAAACGCATAAATGAATTAAATAACAAAAGTTGACCTCGAGCAAATGAAGGACTGCCTCATCAGGATGACGTGCTTGTCAACGATGCATTGCATAATTGATTTTTATCGTGAGAGCCAGGAAAGGGGCTGTGCCGCCTGCTTGAGCACTTGGTGTTCCGAATCTTAACTATCATATTTGAATATAAAACAAATTCCTTCTCTGTAAGGGACTGATAGCGAGGTAGCCAGGAGGTGGCGACAGTGAGCTATTACGGTTGTTATCACGAAGCCTTGTCGGGAATGAATTGCTTCCTTGATGAAACAAGTTCATGGGCTGTTTCGACTGGCGCCCCTAAACGACAGTTTTAATATGCCATAATTCCAACTTTATATGAGCCTATCTGTGCACTGCTAGTACAACCAGATATATTAGCTAATAATCTGTTACATAACGTATCAATCACTGTGCGCTCCATGTCACCTACAGCACACTCCGCCATGCATGTACCACCAGAGCTCGCTCCTACAATGGATGCATTCTCAATGTATACATAAACTTGCTCCGACCTAACGATGTAACTGTTTAAATTTAAAACTACAGCAGATGTGTGACGTAGTCAGTAAGGAAGACACATAAGCTAGCCTGAATTGTCATGTACACTTCGCTTTAAAACATGAAGACACCTTTGCGTCATAATGGTTACCTGGTGGATGTTGTGGCATTGGACCCGGACTAAAATATGGGCAACCTATACTTTTAAGGCTGGAGTGCTATTTCAGAATGCTGCACGTTTAGTTGATGATATTGCATTAATATGTCAAAACATCCGGAATGGACAATCCTGAAGTGATGTGGTTTACTGCATAATACTTCAGTGCTTTTTAGGATTACACGTGTGAGTTAGACACATTTGGATTTATGCTTGCAGGATTACTCCCCCTTTAAAATATTTTTCCACGCGTCTTACCCACCAGATCTATTAAGTTTTATTGCTTGAAGTCACTTTGCATAGTTGAACTTCACAACAGATAGATTTTATTGGAAGGGATGTGTAAAAAAAAAAAAAAAAAAAAAAAAAACGCTGCGCTGGTTTAGTGTTTCATATCTCACTCTCCATCATGCCGGTGAAGGCTGTATTACAGATGTGTGGCTCAGCTTGCAAGCCAGGGGAAGGTTTTTAATCCCCGTGGCAAACATGAGTGACATATAAACAATGATGCCAGTCCCTTCACTGAGGGGATTACTCAAGGCCACTCAAAATACCCGTTTGGTAATTTATGTTTCTTTGGGGGTATTCTCAATTTCGAATTATGACCTCGTGTCGCACTTGTGAAGTTTAACGCTTCATGACATCGCTGGGCCTGTTGTGGGTGCTGACTGGTCACGCTCCACCTGTTAACCTCAAATTTCAGCAACTTTAGTATCGGATTAAAGGCCCCACCTACTAGGATTTTAAACAGAGATATCGTGGCGCAGCAGAATAGAAAGTCAGGGAACCGAACGGACCTGGAATGGTACCTTCCGGGACGTGCGCCCCCAAGATACTTCCAAATACCACTTACAAACTTCCATATTATTCCATATAATTTAGTAATATTACAAGTTACCCAGGAGAACGTAATGTTTGTAAGCTCAGAGTTTGTAAACATAAGCAAGGTTAGGCACATATGGATGAACAACTCTCGAATCTTTAGGCTGTGCTTGGATGAAGTTGTGCCTTGAACTCCCCCACACTCAGGGAAACTTTTAAAACCGAGCAGTGACTCTGGTTTCAAGCCAGTAAACTGAAAAGCTCAGACCGATAATAAAAATCACGAGCAGATTGAATCTGCCAGATGCTCGGAGAAGGGTGAGATGTTCCTGCAGTCTCGCGCCTCATGCAGCGGTACCACCCGGTACCCGCTCTGCTTGAACCCCTTGCCGTGGTAGGGATGCTGCTGGGCTTGCCCAGCTGCCTGCTTTTCGGAGCAGCTTTCACACCAAGGCAAGGGGCGCGGGCGCGTGAGCTAGGACTCGTCAAGAGCAGTGTTTCATAAAGAGGACCCCTCTGTGACTGAAATATCACATCTAATTATAAAAGTATTATGAGTTCCTTGAAGACTGCCGTTCTAGTAATAGTTCCATTATGAAAAATTTCAGCTTAAGAACATTCGACAAACCGAATCTATGCTTACACAACTAGCAGCTAGATTCATCATAGTGCCGTTTTGCGAGTCCTTAATAGCGATTATTAAGGAATCGCTATTAAGGACTTGCAAAATGTGATTCATGTAGGAATCGCTAAATAAATTGCGATTCCTACACATTCCTTATTTGCGATTAGCAAATTGCTAATTGCAAATAAGGAATAACTCCCCATTCATTCCTATGGGCCTGAAGGCCCATAGGAATGAATGGGGAGTTATTCCTTATTTGCGATTAGCAATTTGCTAATCGCAAATAAGGATGTGATTTCAAGGGTGCCAGGGGTGTCCAAAGGACACCATGTAGCACCCCTGAAATGTGAATTTACATTGGTGTTGCGCACACACATGTCCAAAAGACATGTGTGTGTGTAACATGCAACTTAGAAAAATGCATTTAAATGCATTTTTCTAAGTTTTTCGCTATTTACCACGAGGTTTGACTTCGTGGTAAATAGCGCTCCTAAATTGCGAATTCGCAATTTTTAAATGTTTCATGAATAGCATTTAAGGAATCTCTATTAGAGATTCCTTAAATGCTAATCCTCGCAAATTTGCGAATTCTTTATTAGCGATTTTTGCATTTGGGATGATGAATCCCAAATGCAAACATTGCACTCGCAAAGGGCCAGATTCTCAGAATCTGGCCCTTTGCGAGCCGATTTTTCTTTCATGGATCTAGCTGATAATCATGTATTACAATAGAATTTCTATACTCCCAATAGCTCATCTTTTTATATATATTTTTTTCATTATGTCTGAGTACCTTATTTATTTATTTTGACCTTTTATTTAGTGGTGGACGATATATTCCGCTCAGCTGATGAAATTGGCGAAGTTTTGGCCACTCAGCGTTACACGTGTAATGCAGACTTCCAACCAAACTTCACCAACTGCCACGTGGCGGAGTTTTTTTTGCACGTAGCTCGCCAATGTTAAGTTGGCAAGCAAGATTTGGCCTCCCCTAGCCCAAGTTTCAGTCACTAGGAGGGCACCTGGCAAGATTCCTCCAACACAGACGGTCGCAGGAGGTCCAAACCATTCGCAGTCAGAAAGCTGCTCTTCGAGTAGAAAATCTACTCGAAGGCAGCAAACTGAACTCAAGAAGCTGCGCCCTCTGGCGTGCAGCGTGGTGCTTTTTGTAATCCCACAGAATTCCGTTGAGTTAAACTCTGCAATTTCTGCCCAGGACTAATTTTATTTTATTCTTTTTAGCAATCGGAGATCTTAAATACCATTCGATTTCACGTTGAAATCATGTTACTACATTCCGCATTGCTATCTGTTTGATTCGTAAACAATTTAGTAAAATGTTTTGAACACTGACAAGTTTTGACAACATTTGACAAGTCACAGGATTGCAGATTCTATCTTCATATTAACATTAAGCAATGGTAATAATGTAAGCTATGTGGAAAGTAGATATTTTTAAAGCAAATAAAATAGCTACCATATTTATATCCAGGAGACTCATATTTTCGGAAGCTAGTTTGCAAGATGCAAGACGCATGAGTCAGAGCCGCAGCTCTGAAAGACGGCATGCTGTCATTTGGTTAATCTCAACATTCACCTATAAGGTTGTACTGTGGTTTCATTTATATAGTGCTTCGTGCCCCTGATGAAGAAGTAAATTTGTATACAGGTAACACACTACTCCATAGCAGTGGTATGGATGGGAGCGTGCATGACTGTTGTGTGGGATTTAGTGTCTACGTCTTTGAATTTAATTTCATATATTCAAAATTGTATTTCACAAAGTCAACCACCTAGATCTTGAATGCTTTGCCCAGAATGACACAACTGTAGTCACGTGTTGAAGCCATATTTGCATTAAGGTCCAGAGGGTCCAAAGCTGGCAGTTGTGTTACCAGACTGCATCTCAACCCAATTTGTCACAGCACCATACAGCAACTGGCCAACATTATCAAAGAACAGATGTACATAAAATGGGGTTGGGAAGACCTTTGGAACTTAGGCAGTATGATCAGGGAAGAATGGCCCTAACAGTATGACCAGGAAAGAAAGTTCCCAACAAGATTTCTTACATTTTCCTTTCCAAGGACTAATTCCTCTAAACAGTGTTTGGCATGATTTCCTTACATCAGGGAATAACCAGTGGCGTAGCACAGACAGGGGTGCCCCAAGCTGCAGGGGGCCCCCTCAGCACAGTACTCTGGCCTGAGAGCTCATGATTAAATCCATAGCGAGGGCCCTTCCATATACCTTGCAAGATCCCTACCCCCACTACCCTGAATTGGATCCTTTCCCATCTTATTGAACTGCACTACAAGGAAGTAGCTCCCTCTAGAAGTCAGGGCTAGTTGGATGAAAGTGGTGCTCTTTGCCCACATTGGAGAGTAGACCACTCATGGTAAGTTTTGTGAGGAGCAGGGCTCCTACACAGAGGAGGCCAGGTGTCTTATAAAGAATAAAGCTCGTCCTGCTTGAATAAAGACATTTCCTGAAAGGATTTATTACATAAGGCTGTTTGGAAAGTCTGTCTCCCAATCTCTCCTTCACCTTATATTTGCTGGAGAATGCTGATGGTGAAGTAAATTTGGGCATACGAAGATCTACTGATTTTTTATATACCTGGCCTATGTTTTGGCTTACCTGACCAATGTACATATAGAAGGAATTAAGAACAGTAAACCTTTATTTAGCATATATATATGTGCAGTAATAAAATTATGTTGGTCAATTTTCTGGCTGTAATATTTTGTAGTACAACATTTCTGCACTCGATAATCTTACATACAATCCTGAGGTCTAGTCCTTCCCTCGGGTGGATGCCTTGGACTACCATTGTTCCTCACAAACGTAAGAATGTCAATACCCTACTGTGCATGCTGGGCTTGGCAGGACAGTGACGCTGCAGGGCAGCCCAGAGTTGTTTTAAATGTTAAAAAATAGGGGGCTGTCCAATAATCACTGCAGCTCTTGGACTAGGGAAATATCCATACAAATGGATGAGTGGAGAAAAAATACTATTAAGGTAAGTCAAACAAACCATATTTGTTCGGGAAGCCAAACTGAATTAATTCTGGCAAAAATAATTCAAAGAAAAATAGTAAAACCATATATCTTTGTCACCCCATTCGTAGGCGCTGTTTTATTTTCACTTGTGTTTCTTTTAGAATTACTATATATATAATGCGTTCAAGAGTATGCCTGTTGACCTTTCCTCCAGAACTTCAGATGGGAAAACGAAGGAGCGAGATGGGTCTGTAGTTGCTGAGTTCTTTCGGGTCTGCCGAGGGTTTCTTCAGGAGAGTTGTGACTTCTGCCTGTTTCCAGCTATCTGGGAAGGTTCCACTAAGGATGGGGGAGTTGATGGTGGTGGTGAGGTTGGTCTTGATCACTGTTCTTCCTCAAGCCTCCTCCCCAACTGCATCTAACAAACTGGAGCCCTTTGCCACAGAAGACATTGAGGGAATTATGAAGACCATCCATTAAGGATCCCCCCCACAGTCCCCTGCTCTCATTACATGTACATCCTGGGAAGAACACTGATCAGAGAAAGTGTAGCTGTAGGGGTGGTGTCCTTGGTGCTGGGGTCGGTCCAGGGGCAGGCAGGTGTGGATGGTCACAGACAGGCTTGCATATGGCAAGCCTTCTGCTCGCCAACTGCGCGGTTGTGCAGCGGCTGCCATTAAGTAGGTCTTGGACTGGAGGAGGCAGGGGCGTAACACAGGCCCACGCAGCCCCCGCGTTGCGGGGGGGGGGCTCTAGCTCCAAGGGGCCCCCTCGGCACTGCACTGTGGCCGGAGAGCTCCTGATTGAGCCCGGAGGGGGACCCTCTAAGTACCGTGCAGGAAGGCCCCCTCACTTCTCGTTACGCCAGTGGGAGGAGAAGGAGCAGGTGGGGGTGAGGCTAGGGAGGGACAGGAATCCACCGGCAGGAGAAGACGCAAGGAAGAGAAGGGGGAGGAGGGAGGTGGAAAAGCATGGGAGGGGGTGTGGGGAGAGTCCCTGGAGCGAGGGGAGAAGAGGGGGAGAAAGGAGGAGAAAAGCAAAAATGTAGTCACAGAAACTAGTCAAGGCAACACAAATAAGGCAACAAAACGGCATGAATATAGGCACAAAGAGACAAGAAGGGCACAAAATATGATATGAGCAGAAAACGGGCACAAAAAAACTTGATAGAGACTACAGAACAGGCACAAAAGACAAAGCAGGCACAAATATGGAGCACAAAGATATGAGATGGGCACACAAGATTAGAAAGTTCAAGTTCAAGTTCCAAAATTTGTATAGCTCACTACTCACCCAGAGGGTCTCAAGGCGCTTGAGGGAGGGAGGTGAGTTTACTTATCGAATATCCAGGTTTTTAGTTGCTTTCTGAAAGAGAAGTGGATCTGAGTGAGGCGGAGGTGGGTGGGGAGAGAATTCCAGGTTTTAGCCGCTAAGTAGGAGAAGGATCTTCCCTCCATGGTGGATCTGTGGATGCACGGAATTGCGGCGAGGGCTTGATTGGACGATCGTAGTTGGCGGGAGGGGGTGTAGAAGGATAGACGCGTGTTGAGGCATTCGGGTCCTAGGTCGTAGAGGGCTTTGTGTGCGTGGGTGAGGAGACGGAACGTTATCCTTTTGTTGACAGGGAGCCAATGGAGGTCTTTCAGGTGGTTGGAAATGTGAGCTTGCCGAGGAATGTCCAAAATGAGTCTGGCAGTTTTTTCTGTAGTTTGGCTGTGGTTTCGGCGTAAAGGGTGTTGCCGTAATCCAATCGGCTTGTGACCAGTGCGTGGGTGACTGTCTTTCTTGTTTCGGTGGGGATCTAACGGAAGATTTGTTTGAGCATTCGTAGGATGTTGAAGCAAGATGATGAGACGGCGTTGACTTGTCTGGTCATCGAGAGGGAGGAGTCCAGGATGAAGCCCAGGTTACGTGCGTGGTCCGTAGGTATGGGTGCGGTTCCGAGGGCCGGTGGCCACCATGAGTCGTCCCAGGCAGAGGGGGATGGACCTAAGATGAGGACTTCTGTTTTGTCTGAGTTTAGTTTTAAACGGCTGTTCTTCATCCACTCGGCTACTTCTTTCATTCCATTGTGTAAGTTGGTTTTGGCGGTGTTTGGGTCTTTGGTGAGGGAGAGGATCAGCTGGGTGTCGTCTGCGTAGGAGATGATGTTGAGGTTGTGTTGGCGCGCGATGGATGCAAGGGGACTCATGTATATGTTAAAGAGGGTGGGGCTGAGCGATGATCCTTGTGGTACGCCGCAGATGAATTCGGTGGCCTCTGATTTGAAAGGGGGGAGGCGGACTCTCTGGGTTCTTCCGGTGAGGAACGATATGATCCAGTCCAATGCCTTTCCTTGTACTCCGATGTTGCTGAGGCATTGTATGAGGGTGCTATGACAGACTGTGTCGAAGGCTGCAGAGAGGTCAAGTAAGATGAGATCAACTGTTTCTCCGTTGTCCAGTAGTGTTCAGATGTCATCTGTTGCTGCGATGAGGGCGGTTTCGGTGCTGTGTTTGGCTCGGAAGCCTGATTGAGAGGAGTCTAGGGATTTGTTGGATTCGAGGAAGGCGGCGAGCTGACTGTTGACGGCTTTCTCGATGACTTTGGCGGGGAATGGGAGGAGCGAGATGGGGCGGTAGTTCTTAAGTTCGGTTGGGTCAGCCGTGGGTTTCTTCAGAAGGGCGCTGAGTTCGGCATGTTTCCAGTTTTCCGGGAAGGTGGCGGAGTTGAGGGAGCAGTAGATGACGTCTCGGAGATGGGGTGCAATGATGGAGTCTGCTTTGTTGAAGGTGTGGTGCGGACAAGGGTCGGTTGGCGATCCTGAGTGGATGGAATTCATCAGGCGGATGGTGTCTTCAGTGGTGATTGGGTTCCAGGCGAAAAAGGTTGTTAGAGGGGGGTTTTGGTTCGGAGGTGGGTGTAGTGGGCTGGTCTTCGGACTGGTTTTGAAAGCTGTTATGTATTTCGGCGATTTTGTTGTGGAAGAATGATGATAGAGAGTTGCAGAGGTCTTGGGAGGGGGTGATGTCGTTAGTGCCTGCGGAGGGGTTAGTGAATTCTTTGACGATGTTGAATAGTTCCTTGCTGTTTTGGGCATTGTTGTCAAGTCGATCCTTGAATGCTGATTTCTTGGTGGATCGGATGAGTTGGTGGTGTTTGCGGG
The DNA here is from genome assembly GCF_964263255.1 of Lissotriton vulgaris. NCBI lineage: Eukaryota > Metazoa > Chordata > Amphibia > Caudata > Salamandridae > Lissotriton > Lissotriton vulgaris. Next base: position 646,383,112 of record NC_141700.1, on the reverse strand, counting down.
TGGCGTTCTTGAAGGAGGCCAGGTTGTCAGTGGTAGGGTTTTTTCTCCAGGTTTTCTCGAGAGTTCGACAGAACTTCTTGGATTTCTTAAGGTCATCGTTGAACCAGGGGGCTTTCTTGTTACCTTGCTTGATTAGATGGTTTTTCAAGGGTGCTAGTTCGTCTGCGATGTGGGTGATCCATTGTGTGAGGTTGGTGGCTGCTTGGTTTGGGTCAGATGAATTGGCAGGGGGGTTTTGTTGAAGCGACGAGAAGAGCTGGTCGGTGGTGATTTTGTTCCAGTTTCTTCGGGGAATAGGTTGTGGGGGATTATGGGTCGTGGATTTTTTGTAGTGGAAGTGAACGCAGCTGTGGTACATCTAATGGAGAGCTGTGGTGTGATCAAAGGAGATGTGCTTGCTGGAGGTGAAGATAGGGTCAAGCGTGTGTCCGGCAGAGTGGGTGGGGGTGTCAACGAGTTGTTTGAGTCCGAGATTGGCCAGGTTGTCTAGAAGGGTGGTGGTGTTGTTGTCGTTTTTCTTGTGCAGGTGAAAGTTAAGGTCTCCCAGTAGAATGTAGTTCTCGGATGGGAGGGCATGTGGGCGGATGAAGTCAGCGATGTCTTCACTGAATTGTGAGGGGGGTCCTGGGGGTCTGTAGATAAGGGTGCCTCTGAGTGTGGTTTTGGGGTCGGTGTGAATCTGGAAGTGAAGGTGTTCGGCGGTAGCGAGGTTATCGTCGGAGCTGGTCGTGATGCGGATGGTGTTCTTATGGATGATGGCGATGCCTCCTCCTGTTTGGTTGATGCGGTCTTTTCGGATGATCTTGTAGGTGTCCGGGATGGCTATGGCGATGTCGGGGGCTGATGAGGCGTTCATCCATTTTTCTGTAAGGAAGGCGACGTCCGGCGATCTAGTGTCGAGTAGATTCCAAAGTTCGATGGAGTGTCTGTGGACTGAGCGGGTGTTAAGTAGTAAGCACTTTAGGTGGTTACTGTCCGAGCTCTGTTTAGAGTTTGTGGATTTGGTGTGGGTCCTGATGCAGTCGAACTTGCAGGAGTGGCAGGTGAAGGGTCCATGGGTGTGTCCTGGAGCGACTTGGTAGCAGTTTGGGAGTGGGCCGGGGTTAAGTGCTGAGAGCGTTGCGGCGTCGTATATTATGCGGGTGGAATGGGATTTGCGTGGACCAGGGGGTCTGGCGCTGGGCGCGGTCCAGGCGCGGACGGGCGTAGACGGGCTTACCTTTGGCGCACCTTCGGCGCGCATAGGGCGCGATCGCTGCGCGTGAACGCTGCGCGCAGAGGCATCTATCATATGTGGATAGAGGAAGGGGAGGTGCGAGGGAGGAGCAGCTGGGAGGCGGGAGCGGGTGGAGATCCAGGCAGGGAGGCACAACAACAACAACAGAAACAAAATGGCAGCAAGCCAAAAGCGAAGCAGGATTGGGGCACAATCAGTGAAAAAGCGCAATGCAAATGTCAGTGGCACCGGCACAATCAGGCACGAGTCAATTTCACAGGCAGCGCAGCACAATTGTAAATATAGTTAAAGCGCACTTAGGCAATCCAGCGCTACGACACAACAATGATTATTAAATCAATAATTAATCAGGCAATCTAGCGCTTTGAAACAAATGCGATCCTTAATTGGGCAATAGCAGAAGTGTGAGCGAGGCGAGGCAGCACACTGCAGTCTGGCGGAATGGCGCTACGATACCAGTGGTGGCAGGCAGATCGGGGAGCAGCGTGAGGAGCGACTGCTTCTGTTAGGAACAGGATGGTCACGGCGCTACGACGGGAGAGCGGGGCTTACTGTATCAGTGAGAGGGAGGAGCAGCTGGGAGGCGGGAGCTGGATGGAGATCCGGGCAGGGAGGCACAACAACAACAACAGAAAGAAAATGGCAGCAAGCCAAAAGCGAAGCAGGATTGGGGCACAATCAGTGAAAAAGTGCAATGCAAATGTCAGTGGCACCGGCACAATCAGGCACGAGTCAATTTCACAGGCAGCGCAGCACAATTGTAAATATAGTTGAAGCGCACTTAGGCAATCCAGCGCTACGACACAACAATGATTATTAAATCAATAATTATTCAGGCAATCTAGCGCTATGAAACAAATGCGATCTTCAATTGTGCAATAGCAGAAGTGTGAGCGAGGCGAGGCAGCACACTGCAGTCTGGCGGTATGGCGCTACAATACCAGTGGTGGCAGGCAGATCGGGGAGCAGCGTGAGGAGTGACCGCTTCTGTTAGGAACAGGATGGTCACGGCGCTACGATGGGAGAGCGGGGCTTACTGTATCAGTGGGAGGGAGGAGCAGCTGGGAGGCGGGAGCGGGGTGGAGATCCAGGCAGGGAGGCACAACAACAACAACAGAAACAAAATGGCAGCAAGCCAAAAGCGAAGCAGGATTGGGGCACAATCAGTGAAAAAGCGCGATGCAAATGTCAGTGGCACCGGCACAATCAGGCACGAGTCAATTTCACAGGCAGCGCAGCAAAATTGTAAATATAATTAAAGCGCACTTAGGCAATCCAGCGCTACGACACAACAATTGATTATTAAATTAATAATTAATCAGGCAATCTAGCGCTATGAAACAAATGCGATCTTCAATTGGGCAATAGCAGAAGTGTGAGCGAGGCGAGGCAGCACACTGCAGTCTGGCGGTATGGCGCTACGATACCAGTGGTGGCAGGCAGATCAGGGAACAAAAGACTGGACAGAGCAGCAAAATGGGCACAAAAAAACGAACAGAGCACCAAAACAGACACTAAAGACTGAACGGAGAAGCAAAAGGGGAACAAATGACAAAGAAGAGCTCAAAGCACAATAACGGGTAGAACACGCGAGAGGGGAAAAAGCATAAGCAAGAAGGTGAAAAGAGTGAGTAAGAGGACGAAGATGAAGAGAGGAGGAGTGTGATGAGGTTGGACCTCAAAGCAGATAGCTGGGTCCAAAAGGGCCTTAGACTGGTCGGAGGACCAATCCAAGGTAAGTGGGATCTTGGACCTAAGCCCCTGCTCAATGGGATCGTGCAGCGGCCACCATTAAGTAGGTCCTAGGATGAGGAGTGTGCGGGGTAGGGCTAGGGAGGAGCGGGCATCGGCAGGCAGGGGAGGTATGAGCAAAATGCGAGAGAAACAGGTAAGGTGAGGGGGAAGGAGAGAGGCAGGAAAGCATGGGAGGGGGTGTGTGGAGAAAGTCCCTTGGTCTAGGGAAGAAACGGGGAGAAAGGAGGAGAAAAGCAGAAAAGCAGTCACAGAAATGAGTCCAGGCAACATACACAGGCACAAAAAGAAGGCAACAAAACAGGCACACATACTTGCACAAAGAGAAGAAATAGGCACGAAAGACGAGAAAGAGCACAAACCAGGCACACAAGACTGGACAAAGGCAACAAAATGGGCACCAAAAACATAGCAGGTACCAATACGAGCGCAAAGAAATGAGATGGGCACAAAGTATGACAAAGAGCATAAAGACGGGCACAAATGACTAGACAAAGCAACAAAACGGGCACAAAAGGCTGGACAGAGTAGCAAAATGGGCACAAAAGACTGTACAGTGCAGCAAAATTTGTACAAACGACAAAGCACAGGTCAAAGCACAGAACTGACACAATAACGGGTAGAACAAGGGAGAGTGGAAGAAATGAGAGCACGAGGGTGAAAAGAGTGAGCAGCAGGACAATAGGGAGAGAGGAGGGCGATTAGGCTGTGCCTCAAGGCAGATGGCTGAGTCCAAAAGAGCATTAGACCGGAGGACGCGGGGCCGCTGAAAATGTTTTGCCCAAGTCCCCAAAAACCCTTAAGATGACTCTGAGGAAGGTCCGAAGTCAGTGACCATGAGCCCCACTCTTCTCCCTGTGGAGACCTGTTTTCCAATATCCCCAGTGATGGGAAGTTTTCTTAATTATGCACGGGCATTGAGTCACCAGAGGCTCTATGCCACTCATCGCGAACCTCACCAAACAGCCACCTCTTGAAACATCATTCCTAAGAGCTGGCTATGCAAAGTGGGGGTCACCAAGACTCCCAAACAGGTGTCTTTCCTCAAGCTTAGGTAGCAATGCACTTACTGCACCCATATTGTGCCATATGCTGTTTCATGTACCTAGGCAAGGTGGGCCTACACAACCTTTGGTCGGGGGACACCTCTGAGACAGCAAAACAAAGAAAAAGAAAATGTACTGAAATATCACTACTGTGGTTGTTACAGACACAAGTTGACAATTTATCGGGCCAAAATCGCCAAAATAGTTTGTTTTGGCACTGCGATCATGTGGTGCTTTTCACATCTGCAGAATTGCTATGCAGAATATTCAAGTTGGCTCCAGTCATATCTTGCAAGTGGTTACTGCTGTTGTCATATATATAGCATTGCATCTTTCTAAAATGGGCCAATGAAGGAAGTTAAACTGATTGGGTAGACTATAATCAGAGGTGACGGAGGGATGTGCAGCGGCCCGCCTCAATTTAATTTATATAGCTTAGATACTCTTGATGAGATCGAGATAGGGCTTACATTTTCTTCAAAGTTGGGTGGAAAGCAAATCCCAGCTGTGCTTCATGTGGATGATTCTGTTCTAATAGACCTTACCCCCCAATCCATCCAAGACTAATGCAATTGAATTTAACAAAAAAACAACATGATGGCAAACAGCTAGGGTATTAACAGAAAGTTGGAACTTTGTTGGTGGTGATTCTAAAATAGGTGCTGCATACTATTACAGAGACTTATTCTTTGAGATCAAATTGTCCTAGCCTGATTTATGAAAAGTGAAGGAAAATGCTGCCACAGCCAAGATGAATGGTCTAATGTGTTTTAATAATGAATAATTCAGGATGTGGTTTTGATCCAATGAAGTCAGCTTATCAAGCTCAGGTTATCACCTAATTAGTATGTGGGACTTCAACTTGCTCAATGAAGAATACGTGGGATTTAGAATAATTGGGAACCCTTTGTACATCATGCTTTAGTGCTATGTAAAGCCAAAGCCGCTTCACAGAAATAGTAACTTTAGAGCGGGGCATTAGATCAGTTTGTGCTGTGTGTCTGTGATCCAAGCTCTCTTTGATGTTAGGCATGCAGATGAAGAGTCATTACTAGGTATGTGGCAATTCAGCTGGCTTGTGGGGAAAATTGGAAAAATTGCTAGGTGCCACGGATTTCTGAGTGAATTTTATAATAAAAATGTGTTTCAATCCTGTATCATCATTCTTAGAAATAACTGAGACGGTCTTTAAAGATAAAAGCATCCCCTTGGAATGGATGCAGGTAAATGTGTCTGTCTTTTAAAAAAAAGATAAGGATCCATTGATTTGTAAATTACTATTCATATTTTGCCTTCTTACACCTGCATTGTAAACGCTACACTGGCTGTTGCACAAATTATAGTAACAGTGCAAGACTATTTGCATGATCCGTAAGTCTCTATATGACCACGTACTTATCCAAAGTTTTTGAGCCGTATACACTATCACTTTCCCTATCTTCTGCCTCTCTTAGCATTCTCTTCATCAGCACATCCAGATACAAATGGTTAGGAACAAGGTCACTTAGCGTCTAAGGGTCAACTGTACAGGAAGTCCTACAACGCCTGAGACCTGAAAAAAGTTTCTTGCATTTCCTAAGGGAATTAAATATTAATCTCTTCTATACTATGAATGGGCCCATGGCAGAACAGCATCCCTGTCACCCAAATTAGCCCCTTGAAGTCAGGTGCCGTGTCCTTCCCCATAATGTTGTGCCGGTGCCTAAAACTAACATGTGATGCTAACACATTAACTGAAACATGCATGAATAGGGTGAACTTCTCCATTTCCTTGATTTTGATTTTACCAAAGTTTTATCAATGTCATCACGAAGAATATAAGATGTCCTATAAAGTCCTTTCTAAAAAAAAAACCCAGATTACTCAGTCATTCTCTATTTGTCTGTCTCTGTTACTTCAAATTATTTGAAGTTGCCTCAAAGAAGACCAGAGTGCTCCACAAATCAGTAAACACATGATTGCTCAAAACAGACAGAAGGATATTATCATAAATCATTACAAACAGGTTGGCGGGTGGTCCATGTAATGACAAAATTTGCTAGTAAAGACTACCATGGCTTTATGATTCACAGTAAGAACACCGAAAGATGGCCACTACATAGAAGGATAATGGTCATACCATAGGCTTTCTTCTAGCTGCAATTTTCTTAGCAGATGGAAATGCTTCTAATCAGGTGCTATGAGCTATAGGGCTTTTTTTAGATGAGGTTGGGTTTCCAAAATCATATATCATTCTGCCTCACTAGTAACATCAAGCATCATGAATGGCAATCTGCGTAAATAGAGATATGCGGAAAAAGTTGACAGTGCAAAAAACCCCAGAGGTCTATAGTTCTTGTCTCCAGTTGTGTTGCGACATTTATGAAATTATGCATCAAGTCGAACTCATCCATTTGCACACAAGGATAGCAAGACTAAAATATATCTGTATGGAGAAAATGTCTTTTGGAAATCTAAAATGAAGCTATGTCTTTAGGGAAATATTAGAAGGAACTCTACATGCTCTAAAGACCAAGGTCATCATTTGGAATATTGATAACTTCAGATCAGTGTCATGTTTCCTATGTACAGGAATACATGCCTCTTCAGAGACTTTAGAAAGATTTGATTTGAATTACATACCCATTTTATAAAGTTTGCCCTCAAGCTTCTAGAAATGATTCATCTTATGTAAATGAATGTTCTATGCAAATTCCTTATACTTTTACACCCCATCCCAAATATTTCCCAGTTATATTCTCTATTAAACTGCTTTCATGTCACAGATTCTGCATTCACTGAGAAATGGAGATACTTGCAATGACTGCTCGTTTGAGGCTGTAGTGCAGAGCATGTCATTTCGATGTGTGGTTGCAAAGCAGAGAAACATGCTAAGAATGTGTTTAATTTTAATGTTTTTACAATAAACTGTAACTGGGATATCTCTTGAAATATCAATAGTGTCTTCTCAAGTATGTCGAAAAACGTATGATTAGAGACATTCTGGCTTACTTAATTGTGTGGTTATATAAAATGAAAGCTATGAAAATTCCTGCTGAAACTAGCTGGACTTTAGCTTTTTAGATACTGCCACTAGACTCTGGATAAAACACAACCTTCAGTGCATGCGCCCCTTCTCAAGAGAGGGATTTTGCGCAATATTTTGGAATTTCATGCTACACATATCATAGCATGTAAATTGTTCTAAAACTTTTTACAGGTAAGAAAATGTAATTGACAGAATTTAAGGACCCTCTCAAAGATAAATATGAAGTTGCAAGAACCACTGGCATTTGACACGCTACAACAACAACCTAAGAAACATAATTCAAGGGGACTTAGAAGGTGCCTATAAAAGAAAAATTTTAGACATCATAAGGAGATTGGATATATGGCCATCCTCAGTGGCAGAGCTTCTTAGTTAATGAGGACTAGTGCAGAGGAAGGGTAAAAACCTAGGGCTTTTAATGGGCGTCAATGGATTTTGGTGACTGAGAACAAAGCTCTGAAAGAAAGCAAAAGTTAAAATGTGCTTGGTCTATCCATGTTTAAAACTAATTGCACTTCTACTGGGAACCCATTAAGTTTCCTAGATTGACATTTGAGTCACTCTAAGAGACACAGGGCCAGATGTAGGTAAATTTTATTTACCGACCTCTTAAATACCGAGTCATACCGACTCGGTATTACCGAGTAGGAAAATGAGATGTAGGTAATGAAGGCGGTAACAAATACCGACTCGGAACCAGTCGGTAATCGGAAACGGTATTTACCGTCTCGGAATATACCTACACGGTAAAATCCGAGACGGAAAAACCCAAACCGATCCACCGGTGCCACGGCCCATAGGAATGAATGGCAACTTCCGACCCGGTAAATACCGAGTAGGTAAACACCGACCCGGTATTTACCGTGTCGGAACTATCCGCCGAAGATTTTGAAACTGACAAACATGTGCGCCTGTGAACCAATCAGGTACTTCAACCACACCCAAATTCCAAGCCACAGGGGAACTAACCAATCAGATCCAACCACCACACCCCAGTACTTGGGACAGGCCACGCCCATGCAGGTGCAGAAACAAACAGTCAGGAGAGCAGGAGGACAGAGTGTGGAGCAGCCTTACCTGAGACAAAAATACACTGCAAGATGGAGAGCCAGGAGGCACAGAGAGAAGCTGCAGAGCGCAAAAGGAAGCAGAAGTTCAGCCAGGAGGAACTGCAGGTGCTGATTTCGGAGGTTGTCAGACATCATGGCAGAATTCTAGGAAAGCAAACTCTGCATGTTGCAGAATCCATCAAACGCAGCACCTGGTTGGACATACAAGGCAAGGTAAATGCCATTGGTGTCACCCACCGTGACCTAGAAGACCTTAAAAAACGGTGGTATGACATCCGCATTATCACCAAAAAAAAGCTTGCTGCCCACCGCAAGGAATGTGATGCTACAGGCGGAGGAAGTAACAGAGCCCCCAGACTCACCGACATCGAGGAGATGGTTGCATCCACCCTTGAGAAGGAATGCATACACGGAATAGGAGACGCAGACAGCTCAGCAAGAGGAGCCAAGAAACCAGGTAAGATGCAAAAACACTATCATTTACCCTTCTACCAATTCCCCTCACAGGACAAATCAGACTCCACAACAGGTTTAACTAATGTCCTGCAATGCATCCTGTGAAATGTAGTCACGTGTAGATACCTCAGAGCAGTCAGCGTGCATTGCAGCAAGGGGAGCAACAGACAAGTAGCATAGGCAAATGAGAGACAGGCTAAAGTGCAATAGAAGTGTATTTTATCACATGACACAGGTGATCAACATAACTGACACAATGTCCATGTCTGTCCACAGGAGAGTCAAAGCGCAGCACAGCTGAGGTCAGAGAGAAGAGGAGGGAAGGAGCCGGACCTAGCACATCTCACGCAGGGCAGGACCAAGAGCAGGCAGCCCCGATACCTGAGGAGGCAACTGCTGAAAATCCACAATCCCCTCTCCTATTCGGTAGTCAGGACACAGGAGCGGCAGAACTATCACCCACCCCCACATCACCATCCCCAGTGCTGGGAAGAGTCAGGAGCCATGATGTGCCCCCTCGCAGAATACTGCAAACATCATCGGAGGAGGAGGAGGAGGAGGGTGGCACACAGGACAGAGGCAATACCGAGCAGCAGCCCACTCCCAGAGTCACGCGGGCCAGTGTCCGAGGGCGACGTCCACGGGAGGAAGAGGATGTGCGGCAAGTCGAAGGTGTCTTCTGCGGACTGGAGGCCACCATGGTGAAGGTGCAGCGCCTGCAGGCGAAAGCAATGATGGGGGTTCAGAGGCACGCACGCACAACAAATGAGAAACTGGATGCAGTAGGCAAGGGCATAGGGGAAATGGCAGAGAGCATGCAATCCATGGCGACAGGAATATCGGATATCACACAGTGCATGACTGTCCTGTGTGACAAATTGGACAGGGACCATTTGGCGAGACGCAAGGCCCGTGTGGATGCGCGCAAGCAAACCACAGCCCTGAACACGTTTGCAACTGCCATAGTGCAGTGCTGCAACAATTTAAGTGAAGGCATGGCCAGGATGACCTCTGCAATGGAGCTGGTGCTCGCGCAACAGACTGGCACTGGAGGCGACACTTGTGCTGCCGAAAGCGAGGGGTCCGCCAGCAGGAGTGGTGCAGGCACTCCTGTGCATGAGTTACGGAGAAGTGGCAGGCGTGGTGGAAGTGTGACAGGCCAGCGTGAGGACATAGATTCACAGCCACAGCAGCCCCGCCCTGTGGCCCGTGCCCACAAACAATGACTTAGCACTCCAACCAAGGCTGTAGTCACGGTGGTGTTAACCGTGACATCACACTCATGGAGTGTTTGTATTAGTGAGCCCAATGTGAGCTAACAATGCTGTGGCGTAGTGATTATTAAACTACTTCAACAAAGTTACATTCATGCCTGTGTCTCTTTACTCACTCAGAAATATTGTTGTGTAACCTCTGCCCGTCTCAGTCTCCCATCTGTAGCTGCTGCTGCCACTGTAGCTTGGGGCTCTGCCACCTCTGGGTCGTCATCAATGTTCTCATGATATGTGAGCTCCACCTCAGTGCCTTGCTTGGTGGCGAGATTATGCAACATTGCACAGGTCGCTATTATTTTGCAGCAGATGATTGGGGTGTACTGCCGTGCACCTCCACTCTTGTGGAGGCAGCGAAACCTGCTCTTTAGGAGCCCAAATGTGCGCTCAACTACGTTTCGTGTGGATCTGTGAGCCACGTTGTATCGCCTTTCACTCCTGGTGGATGGGTTGAGGTAGGGAGTGAGCACGAAGGACCGCAGGGCATATGCACTGTCGCCTAGGGGGAGAAAGATAGACATTAATTGCAAGTACATGAGACGTAGATCTTATGTGAGTGTCAGGGTGTGTCAATGTGATTTACCTAGCAGGTATCCATTTCCAAATTCTCCGGCAAGTAGGCGCGTGTATATTCCACTGTTCTGGAAGATGAATGAATCATGGCTACTTCCGGGGAACTTGGCTACGATGTCAGTGATGAGGTTACCTGCATTACATATGACCTGGACGTTGATGGAGTGCGTCGATTTGCGATTCCGGTATATGTGCTCTGTGGCTGCAGGTGGACAGAGTGGGACGTGGGTGCCATCGATGCAGCCGATCACGTGAGGGAAGTGTGCCAGGTGATAAAAGTCAGTCTTGGTTTTGGCTAATTCTGCCGGTGTAACAGGGAATGAAATATAATGCCCCATCCTCTGCATCATGGCGTCAATAAACCGCCTGAAGAAGCGGGACAGGCAGCCCTGGGACACGCCACCCACTGCAGCTATCACACTCTGGTAGCTCCCTGAGGCCAGCGGGTGTAAGCTACATAGCACCTGGACATGAGGTGGGATCGCATGGGCCCTGGGTGTTGGGTGGTCCAGGAGAGGGTGTAGGTCCCTGATCAATTGCTTGATGGTGTCTGGGTGTAGCCTGTACCTCTGCAGTATTTCAGGCTCTGTCAATTGGAACAGTGTTATCCTCTGCCTGTACACTTGTTCCTCCCTTAGCCATTCTCTCTGTCCTGCTGCCTGTAGTCTCTGCCGTCTTGCTATGATGTAAAAAGCCGCCATCATGGGTCCTGAGGTGCATTTTGGGACTTTTTTTATAGCCCTCCCTTGGTTACCACCTGCTTTCAATGCATGGTAAATACCGACTAATTAATACCGTTTTTCGGCAGAATCGGTAATTTTCTGCTTACCTACATCTCCATGGCTAATTTTTACCGTTCCTGATTTACCGAGTCGGAGAATACCAACTCGGTATTTATGTATACGGTATATTCCGACACGGTAATTTTACCGGGTCATTCTTACCGAGTCGGTATGTTTCCGACTCGGTTTTTCACAAGTCGGTAATTCATGGCCTCCTACATCTCATTTCCTCGGTAACGGCCGATTTTACCGATTTTCAGCCGTTACCACCCGGTAAAAGCCTACCTACATCTGGCCCACAGTGTGTTGAAGGAAGATTCTGGCCTCATGGAAACAGGAGTGGATGATTTTAGGACTGTCTCTTCTCATGGCACATTGGTGGCGTGGGCCAAAAAACTTAGAGTTGCCACATGATATTTTGCTTGCCAATTTCATTCATTCTCTCACCCAGCCATGGATGGAATAAAAGGTGTGATGTTCTGTGCCCTACTCTGTTGTCAAAAGTCAAGTCTTGTTATACTGACCCTTACATATGTGCTTTAGTGGCTGCAAACCCAACTTTGAGCTGTTGGCAATGATCCAGTGAGCGACAGTGCGAAGGAAGCATGACATGGAGCCAGCTGAGAAGGAATGCTACCTTGCCTACTCCATTTGATCTCCCCCAGGCTCACAGATGCTCGTGCATCAACCTATTTGCCTGGGATTGTGGGGTTGGTGCAAAATGGTGACAATGTTCCATGGTTGTAAACACCACTGGCTACTGTAATGATTGAATCCTGAAGTGAACTAGTTCTTGATTCAAAGCCACAACCAACAGAGAAGAGGACAAGCATAGCATAATCATGAGTTGTCATTGTTAAGAGTGAGGACAATGGAAGAAGTAAGTCAGTCAGGTCATTCAACGCAATATTATTGTATTTTTTATGGTATTTATTCATGGATTCAATGTCAAGAGGAAATGAACATGTGTGCTTTCTCATTCATGATTAGCCAGTTGGCTGCGTCGAACGTTCAGCTCCAGTGCTGAACGTTCGAAAAACGGGTGGGGCAGCATCGGCCAAGGGACATGCGCAGCACTACCATGAAATGACAACAACAAAAGGTAAAGGAAATGCTGCAGTTGGGTTGGTGGGTCTTGGAATGCCCCATCAATTTGCATAAGAAAAGCCTTTTCGGGGTATGAGTTTTAGTAAGCAACCCACAGCACTCTTTGTGGTGCCACCAATCTCTGTACTAGCGTTACCGGCACAATCAGAGTACCTTGTGGGCTGCATTACTGAGGTGCAATAACTTCTGACAGGATTCCAGGATTTAAGCACCAAGTCATCATATTACTTCAGGAAGAACCTTATTGGCTATCTCCAAACATCATCTTGCAGTTCTAAAGGGTCTAGTTCTGATGCTTCCTCAATGACCTGCCACTGTGGGTCCCAGCTCTCAGCTCGTAGAACATTTCACAGCTCTCGGCTCTCAAGCCCAACATGGTGCATGAACATTGGAATACTGGATGCACCGAGCACTCTCCAAGAATCATTGGTGCACTCATGCACCATGGCGTCACTGTAAAGAACTACCCAAGATTATATAATAAGGATAAAAAACACAATGGAGCGGATCAAATATTCATGAATTTAGGACACCTACTACGAATTCAACATTATAACAAATAGCCCAGAGGAAGTCAATAGAATTCAATTGCATATAGCTCCAACGTGTTTGCTAGAGGAGCCATAGAGAATTATGTGAGAAAATAAAACCTCAAAAGGACTGAGGCAAGAATCTCAGTGATGTTTATATCACTGTTTATTGTATGTGTAAAGGTGAAATTTAGAATGTGGACTTGCTCTTTGACTGCTATTTTGTTAGCCATTCCCCCTTCTTGAGCAATTGATGCCTAATTTATATATTGTTACTTTTAGACAATTTGCACACATTTGGTCCAAGATGATGCAACTCATAAGAAAACACAAGTTTTTAAAAATACTTTTTTAATGTGATTTGTCAAAAAGTAACAAAAACAGTTACACAATCACTAGTCATCCCCAACTATGTCACAAAGATTCACTGATTATACAACTCGTATCAAACAATATCACAGGAGCATTGCATCCATATCAGACTCCTTTGCAATCAGGGCACAATTCAGCCATTCTCTGTGTCAATAGAGTCTCCCTCCTCTGTCGGTGAGTGCAATTGAGTGTCCCCTAGGAGTGCACACCTTTCGAGAAGATCCAACCACACCCTCAAGTCCTCTTCCACCTTATCATCACATGTGCATTTTTTAAATCACAGCCACTACACACTCAGCCAAATCCGCTATCCATCTTTCCACACTAGGACCTAACGAACACATCCTGGTAATCACTACCCACCATTTGGCAAGTAGCAGTGGTAAATGCACAAACTTGAACTTAATTTTCCGGCCCTTTCGCCGATGAATGTCACCCAACAAGCAAACAATAGGTTCTGCTGTGACTGGTATTCGCACCACTACGTTCACACGCTCCACCACTGTTAACCAGAATGCATATAGTGCCAGCAATTCCACACCATCTGTAAAAAAGAGGCCCCAGGGGCCTGGCATCTGGGACAACTACATGCCTTACTAAGGTCCATTCCATCACATATGTGCGGTGTGAAAAATAGAAGTGTATACATTTAAATCTGGCATTACACAATATGGACTGTACCAGAGCACACACTTTCGTCCACTGCGCATCCTCAAGATGTTTCCCTAGATCACCACTCCTGCCCACCCGAGCAGGAAACGGGACCTGTACATAATCCGCCATCATGGCTCTGTACAATTGGGAGACCAAATGGCGGAACCCACCCAAATCTAACAGTCCCCAAAAAGTAATCGACGTACATGGGGCCGACAGGAAAGTGGGCCATATATCCCTAACTATGGCTGCTCTACTGGCATGTTGTAACATTGCCCACACCCTACCTGGAAGCATTTCTGTGCCGCTTAGAATGTAATAAAATCCTCGGTGGGATAATGGTCTCCCTGCGTCTTGCACCCACCCTCCTGTGAGGCAGACATATCTACAGATCCAGCTCGGATCCAGAAACCAAGTTCCTATCCAAGGGAGCCTTTCCCAACTCTACCTTGGCCATCCATTCCCACAGCAAATCTGTCTGTGTCAAATAAGATATGCCACTGGTGCCGCATCCCGACCACCCGCCATCAAGAACAGCAGGAGAGAGGTCTCCCCTTCCTCATCCTGAAAAACTGATTTCTCCCAGTTCCACCTTCAGCAAGCCAATGAGCAGCAAATGAAATAGCTCCAGATTAGGGACCACTACACCCCCTCCTCCAACAGTCAGAAAGGAAATTCCTTCCCACTCTGTTCCTACCCCATCCCATATCAACGTAGTAATGAGGAACCGTAATACCTGAAAAAAAGCATGGGGGAGAGTATCTAACAAGTGTTGCATAGAATACAGACACAGGAGGAACACCATCTTAGATACTCCCACCTGGCCCATGAGGTGGAGTGGAAGGGAGTTTTAAAATTGAACAGAGGACCGCAGGCCCTAAATGGCCCTCCCATTATTATAATGCATGCATTTCTGGGGGCAGTTTGACACTATAACCCCTTGGAATCGGAAACGGTCTGTCTCCCAATGATGGGGCAATCCAGGCAACATGTTCAGTTCACAACCAACTAGTGTTCCCAAAGGAAACACCAAAGATTTCCTGTGATCCATCCTAAAGCCTGATAGCTCCCCAAAGGCATCCAGGTAATGTAATAGGAGGGGAAGGGACTCCGAGGGGTCGATAGATAGAAAAGGGTGTCATCCGCATATAGGGATGCCAGATGATTAACTGCCCAACTCTGATCCAACATTCAGCCATGACCTGTTGGATGTGGATGGCTAGAGGCTCCAATGCTATAGCAAACAGGAGAGGCGATAACTGAAACCCCTGATGAGTGCTCCTGCCCACCTTCCATGGATCTGAGCATAACTTACCGACTTGTACCTTAGCGTTATTGGTCTATAAAAGACACATAATCTCTAATAAAAGAGAGAGGGACCCAAAAACCAAAGGGATAGGGTACCACAACTTGACTTTCCGTCATAAAAGATTCCTTTTGGGCACCTTAATTCAGAGACACCAATACTTTCAAACACATAGACAAAAATTAATATAACACAAAGGCCCATCAATTGAAGCAATACAAAAAGTAATAACAAAATTCTATAAAAACTAATAGATTCAGCTTGCACAGTTTATTCATATATATTAAAAAACAGTTAAAATAAAGACATAATTAAAATTAGGAACACTGACAATATAAAGAAGGAACAAATTATATACAAAAAATCATAAACACTTCCTATTACTAAAAAAGGAGGTACACATTAAAAATTAATATTCTTCAACAGTCAGAATAATCCTTCATCAATGTATATTGTACTTCTCCCTTTGTTTCAAACAAAGGGAGAAGTACAATATACATTGATGAAGGATTATTCTGACTGTTGCGGACTATTGCGAAATATTTTTTAGTAATAGGAAGGGTTTATGATTTTTTGTATATAATGTGTTCCTTCTTTATATTGTCTGTGTTCCCAATTTTAATTATGTCTTTATTTTAACTGTTTTTTAATATATATGAATAAACTGTGCAAGCTGAATCTAATAGTTTTTATAGAATTTTGTTATTACTTTTTGTATTGCTTCAATTGATGGGCCTTTGTGTTATATTAATTTTTGTCTATGTGTTTGAAAGAATTGGTGTCTCTGAATTAAGGTGCCCAAAGGGAATCTTTTATGACGGAAAGACTATAAAAGACACACCCAAGCACGATAACATACATCCAACCCCATCTTCGTACTCATCTTCATAAGATAATGGTAGTCGACCATGTTAAAATCTTAGGTTATATCAATGGAGACAACTGCCAATTCCTAATCTCTACCTTTCATCTCATGGTGCACATGTATCAGCTTCCATAAATTCATTGTGGTGCTACATCTGGGTACGAAACCACATTGGTCATCATGAATTAATTGTGAGATCACCGAATGCAACCTAAGGGTAAATTCTCTACAAAGCACCTTTGTGTCCTTATTGACCATTGTAAATGATCGATAAGTAGACTAATCGGACACATCGAATCCAGGTTTTAAGATCACAGAGATGTAGCTTTCTCTCAGAGCCAAGGGGAGCACCTCAGACTCCTTGGCCTCAAAGTATACCTCTAACAATCATTACAATCATTGAATAAGCACGGGATCAAATGCCTGATAAAATTCGGCAATAAAACCATCACTACCATATATAATCTTCCTCTTGGGCAGGTGGGCAGATGTGGAAGCAGTAGGGATGTCAAGAAAACAACAATGGGCTCCAAGTCAGGGGGCTGCAAATTATGATTTACCTGTTCCAAATGGGACTTACGGAAGTCCACTATGCCCCTTTGTGTGTAAACTTCCTGCCCTTGAGACGGTTGAAGGTGAAGAATGGGGAAGCTATGGGAATTTACAAGGGCATATTATCAAGCCCATTATCGCCGCTTTAGCGGCAGTTTGCTGCCAATAAAAGCGGGGATAATGTATCGCCCTTTCTTGATAATATGGCCCAGAGTCTTTCTGGCTGCAGTGGAGAGTGTTACAGCCTGTACAATGCAGGTATCACAATTGTTGCTTTATGGCTTACGTTTTCAATAGGGTTGTGGGAACTGTAGTTTTTAGTTCCTAATGAAAATAAAAGTAAGACTACAGAGTTTAATATAGGCCTCTGATCTTGTCAAATGGCGCACGTTTGCCTTTTGTTTTCAAGCATTTATGAGAGAGAGAGAGAGAGAGCGATGCAGCTAAAAATGGAAAGGGAGAGCAGGATAAAATGAGTGAGTAAGCAAGGGCGAATGAAAGAAAGTAGAAGGGAGTCAAAAAGTGGAAGAAACGGGTGAAAGGAGAGAGGAAGGGGCAGGGGGAAAAAATCAAGTGTTGGAAAGCAGGAAATGGGCCAGGTGGTGGGAGTGGGGAAGCAGAGTAAGAGTATGAAACGCAAAAAAGGAGGGTTTGCAGAATGTTAAGGGTAAGAGAAAAGGAGAAGAGTACGGTAGGGATAGAGAGTGATAGGTAGGAGAGAGAAGGGTGGGAAGAAAGAGCGAGTTGAGGAGGGGAGAGGTTCAAGGGAATAGTGAGACACCCATGCTCGTTTACTGTCAGTCGCTTTAACAGGCCAAGGGAAAAAATGGACCATTGCACACGCAAGGGATAACATCTTATTAATGTACAGATAATGAAAAACATTATTACAAATCTGCACACTAAAAGGCTGTGGCTTATGGGGATGCGAATAAACAAAATTTGAGAGATATCCAAACAAAGGAAAGGAAATGAATTGGAACGATAATAAATTTGCATAATGCAACTTGAATTTCTTTTCTTATGGTATGTGTTCCTAAGACTGCAACCTTTTTGTTTGCTAAGATTATGATTTAAGAAAGGATGGAACTGTGTGCATATTTTCTTTTACAGTCTAGCAAAGAGACAGAATTAAAACAAGCAATGGCAGTGTGGCTACTATGGAGCATGGCTGAATGTTAAAAAAAAGCAGTGGCTGCGTTATAGTTTTTTTAATATTGCTCGCAAGAAGGACGTTGGGAGGAAAAACGTAGAGCGGGGGTCAAAACGAACAACGGAGGACGTGGGGAGAAAAAAAGCACTATGATCAGCAGTGTCGTAGATGTAGTGCTATTTTTTGTTATGTTGGGTGAGGGGCAGCGGCGGCCGGCACAGGTAAGCGCAGTGAGGCACGGCGGGGCGCGGCAGGGGGAGTCGACAGACTACGGAATATGTAATATTGATGTATTTAGTTAAGTTAGGTGATTGCGTTATTGTTTCCTTTGAAGACCCCAATACTGCACACTACATATACTCATGGAACAATTATGGAGGAAATTCGCCCATACCACCTAGACCTCTAACTTATTTTTATCCCCCGCTTCCATGCCCTAATACCGGGGGAAACTGGAACTGGATTCCGGCTAGAAATTGTGTACAGGGTGGGTCATCCGATTATTGGCAGGATACACATGGCAGGTGGAATGGGGCACCCACCTATAATAGGTTTGGGTGCCTTGAGGATGTTGATTGACTTACCCATAGGGCTTCTTGCACACCGTTCTCGGTTGACCTATACTGTTCTTCATCTTGCCCTTCATCTCGCTCTGTCTCTGCACTATCTCAATGTTTCCCTGAAAACTGCTAACTATTTCTAAGTGAGACTATGCATACAGAGGGGGATGTTGCTGAATACCGAGCTGGTGGTATAGTCCCTGAGCCCAAAAATGATAAAACTATCCATCTAGTTCCAGCTGGTCAAAACACTAAGGGTAACCCCCTTCTTAGGGAGTCGTATGGAATATGCTCGCTGCCAATAGAGGGATTGCCCTGCACTAAGTCACCTTTACTTGAACTAGCCACCCGAGGTGAGAGATCTGCAACTAGCAGCCACACTGTGAGGCCGTCATTGCTTATAGGGGGGGAGCTTGCTCGGCCCTTTGTGGATGTTTCTGGGAGGGAACCGCTAGCCTTGTCCCTGGCTAATGCCCCTAATATTGTTTTAGTTCCCTCTACCTTTGATTGTGTGTTGGGTGCTGAGGGAGTTGGTGGTGAAGGTCTAAAGGTGCTTAGCTGGAACATAGCTGGCCTTGCACGGAACATAGACTTACCCGATTGGAACTCATTTGTTGAATCCTTCGGGCTGTGTCTTTTCCAGGAAACTTGGACCCTGGAACCACATCACAAGGTGGGCTTTACCACCTATTTTGTTCCTGCGATCCAAGCGCCCGGAGGGAAAGGCCGTCCTTCTGGCGGCCTTCTAATTTGGGCAAGCATTTCGCTGGGTCTCTCTTTTAGGCCTATAGTCAACAAATCCCCTGACTTACAGAGAATCATAGAAAGAGGGCCACGTGGGGGGAGGAGGCTTGAAATCTTTAATATTTATATCAGAGGTATGAGGGGCGGGTCTTCCACACTCTCTCTTACGGGCATAGAGGAGGGCCTTAGTTCCTGTGCACCGGACTCCCTAGTTATACTAGCTGGGGATTTCAAGTGCACATTTGAACCCCTTGCTAGGGAGGATATACTGGGTACTAGGGAGGATGACACCAGGAGAGGTATTCCTCCCCTCTCACTGGCCCCCATCAGAAGCTGGTCCCAAACCGCTATCGATCTTAATGCCCTCTGTCTGGAACATGGCCTTAGGGCCACTAATGGTAGATCGGTCTCAGATCCGGCAGGTGCTCATACGTACAATAGAGTAGGCCACTCTTCACGTATTGACTTTATCCTATTGAACTATAGACTTTGGGCCCACTTAATAGATATGGAGGTCCTCCAGACTTCTCTTAGTGATCACAATCCTTTATCTCTGTCCCTGTCCGCTTTATGGACGGGCCCCTTCTCAGCCCAAAGCCCTCATGCTAGGAAAAAGACGCACAAAGTAATCCCTACTAATTGTGGTAGACGCCTAAAATGGAATACCTTTGCGGCTAATGAAGACAAGATCCAGGGTGCCAAATTAATTATGTCTAATACCGCGTCACGGTTAGACGCCCTGGAAGCCGCCCACCCTGAGGTTTCCAAGCTGTTCTCTGAAACAACTAAAGCATTAGGCAATTTGTTTGTGGTTCACTCCTTAGGCTTTAGGGGTACGCCTAATGGTAATCACATGTGCAACATGGGTTAGTTTTCCCAGGCCTGTAGTGTTGCCAAGAGGGAGCAGGTCAGGGCGGTGAAAGCTAAGGATGGTCCCCAGATCAGCTCCGCTAGGCACATTTATCGAAAGACCCTAGCAAAGGCGAAGACCGAGCATGAGAATCAGTTTTGGCAAGATTTATTGGTGGCTAGTTCGAGGAAAGATTCCAAGGGCTTTTGGGACTTAATAAGAATGAGGGACAAACCTACGGACTCTCTCATAACATGTAACATAACTGAGGATGTATGGTTTGATCATTTCTCAAAGCTCTATTCAGTGGCCGTGGATCCAAGGTTTACCGAGGTGGAGCAGTACTCCCCGAGTATCATCGAGTCCAGTGATGAAGTCTTATTCACGCATAAAGAAGTAGAAGGGGCGATTAAGTGCTTGGTTCCCAACAAGGCAGCGGGCCCTGATGGCCTTCCGGGGGATTTGCTCCGTGTCAGTTTAGGTGATTGGGGGAGACTTATTGCCTTCGTGTTGAATTGTGGCTTGGCTGGTGTGGCCCTACCAGATTCATGGAGGGGTGCAGAGGTTGTACCAATTTTTAAGAGAGGGAGTCGGGACGACCCTTCTAATTATCGTCCCATAAGTCTCCTGGATTCCACACAGAAGGTGGCAGGCAAAGTGGTCCTAGGAAGGGTCCTGCAGTGGGTTGAAGAGAACAATATTTTATCAGACTTCCAAGCCGGATTTAGATCTGGTATGGGAACGATCGAGCAAGCACTCCGGTTGTTGATGCTGTTTTGGAAAGTGGTTGTACTGGGCAAAGGCAGTCTGTACCTTGCATTTATAGATCTAAGGACTGCCTTTGACCTGGTCCCACGCAACCACCTCTGGAGTGTTCTCGATGTGTTAGGCATTCCCCCATATTTACTGGATGTGCTGATAAGATTCCACGCAAATAACTTTGCCCAGATTAGGTGGGGCAAACAGGGTCAGAGAACAGCATGAATACCTGTAAATAGGGGTGTCTGCCAGGGCTGTGTGCTAGCTCCCACTCTATTCTCATTATACGTCAATGGAGTGGTTGAGCATCTACTACAACATCCAGCAGATGTACCATCCCTGGCGGGTAAGAAAATACCTACACTCCTATTTGCAGATGACACCCTCCTGATCTCCAAGTCACCAGTGGGCCTGCAGTGTCTCCTAAACAACTTTAAGACCTTTTGTGATGCAAGGGGATTAGTCATCAATACGGGGAAGACGAAGTTTCTGGTTCTAAACCCCCCGAAGAAATCAGTCAACCCACCTATTCTTGATTCAGTCCAACTCGAGAGGGTCAAAGAGTTTGATTACCTTGGCATCCCTCTCTGCGACTCCTTGAGTTGGAAATCCCATCACCATATGATGCTGCTGACACATAAGAGGGTGACGGGGGTTCTTCTAAAGGAACATCGGGGCTCCTCTCTTAAACCCATTGCACCGGTTCTTGATATTTATAGAGCACGAGCCGTCAGTGCAGCTCTTTATGGGGCCGAATTATGGGGGGTGCAGAACGTGGATCAGTTAACCCATTCTGAAAATAAATTCCACAAAGATCTAATGGCCCTCCCTTATAGTACTCCAACCCTACCTCTTCTTCTTGACATGGGTACTCGACCTATCAGTGACCAGGCAAGGCTGCGCCCACTTCTGTTATGGGCTCGTATCTGGAGAGTTCCTGAACTCGCCAGCTACGCAGAGGGACTAAAAGAGATCCTCCTAATGCCTGGCTGGGCTAAAATCCAGTGGCTAAGGGAAGTTAAGCGCCTCCTAATAGACATGGGCCTTGAGGATGCCTGGATCACTCGATCTGCCCCGCCCAAGTCAATCTTGAAACAACTATATTGGGCATGGGTGATTGAGGGCAGAAAAAGTCATGCTAAATTGTGTAGGGCAACGGCTGAATTTCTCCAGGTAAAGGAGGTGCACTTTCGTGAGGCTTACCTGGATTGTATTCGAGCCCCGTGGGATAGGGCACTTTACTTTAAATTTAGGGTAGGGGTCCTCCCTGTAGGAACTATGACTGCTAGTTGGAAGGTCCCGATACAGACAACCCCTTTTTGTCCCTGCTGTGTGGAGAGATTAGAGACAGTCCCGCATTTATTGTTCGAGTGCCCGGCTTATGTAGCCCCTCGTAAAAGATGGCTGAAGCCACTGTGCAGAGAACTCAAAACTAGATCTCACAAGGAGGCCCTAAGAATCCTACAAACAGACCCTCGGCCATTGTTTGCTAGTGGCATGGCTAAATTCTTAGGCTGGGCTTGGCGCATTAGACTCAACAGACTTTCCCACCTTGTCTGAGAGCATTCTAGGTCACATATTTTTGGAATTCATGTAAATTGTTGTTTAAAGTATATGTTTTTACCAATTATGTTTTTACTGTTTTTATGTAAATGTTTTGCTTTTTATGATATTAATTATATATCGAAATAAAGCTATTTACTACTACTACTACTATATTTAGTTAAGTATACCTATTCCCTCGTCTGTTGACTTTCCCACCTCCAACCTCGCCCGCCCCTGCCCCAACGCCCCACTGCGCTTACCTATGCCGGCCGCTGCTAGTGAGGGGTTAAGCAACAACACAGAGACAATGGTGGGTGGGAGGGAGTTTAGAGCAAGTGATGACACAAACAACAGAAGAAAGAAAAGCAGTGGGTTAGGACATGCAACAATATAGACAGCGGAAAGCGGGGGGGCGGAGGCAAGCAACACAGACAACGGAGGAAAAGGGAGGGTGTTTTTGGTAGGGGTAAGCAACAAGGGAGTAGGTCAGGTGGGCCAGCAACACGCTCAAGGAAGGGAGGGCAGATGGGTCAAATAACACAGAAGAAGGAAGGAAGCAGGGAGGGAGCAACTCAAAGGGGGTGAAGTACACGAGAGAGCGAGCTGAAAAAAATGGACCTTACGCCAGCTGACCAATAAGCAGCAAGCAAATGAGAGTAACAACAAACGCAACCAATGACGAGCAAAGGGCTTCGTCTTAGGCCACAGTTGGAATACAAAAGATCTTATAGAGACACCATATGCCTTTTCTAGGTGAAACCTAATGAACCACCCACGGAGCGGACCCATACAAGGACCATAATTTAAATAGCTGCCATGTTTTCAGAAGATGCTATATTATCTGTCTACCGAGAGTAACACAAATTGCCTTCTATTTTTCTGGCACAGCAGGTATTTTTATGCTAAGGCCAGTAAAAAAAGTGGAAATCTAAGTATAATCCTGCACATCCCTCCACCAATTTGAAATATTAATTTAAAACAACAAATATATGAAGAAATTGCTCCACAACTATTTAAGTATGTTGAAAAGCTCTCTAATCAGTCTTCAAGGGAAACAGAGGCACCATTTATTTTAAAAAGAATAGATAGCATTTCGAACAATTTCTTCTTCAAATGCTAGTTCCTCCATGCACTTCCAGAAGCTCCCCGCATGAACAACTGGCAACTATCTTTTATTTTTTTTTAAATAGGACGCACCCAAGACAGAAGCAGCCACACTATGACAGAAAACCTAATTTCCACCCTTCTTCCCTACCAAAGCTGCATCTCTGTGTGGCTTGGCCTGATATCCTACCCAATGTTTCCTTCAGTCCAGTAGCAAGGAGGTCAAGGTCCCTAAAACAAGCAACAGAAATACCCATGCTGTCCTCTGGGTAGCACAAGATAACAATATTTGGGGTTCAGTGTCCCTCAAGGCTCTGCACTCAGTCAAGACTGGCAGCGCTTTGCAACTGGCTTTTTCCTGGTGGTCTAGAGTGGATGAAGTCCATTTTCTGAAGGCTGAGGGCCACTGGACGCCTCCCTGATGCCTTCTCCCACTCAGTAAGGTTAACTTCCGGAGGCTAGGACGATAAAGGGCTTAAGGGGTTGAGAGAAAGAGAAAGAGAGGAATTACTGAATTGCAATGGCTTCCAGTTTGGATTCTGGTTGCGTTTCAAATATATTTCACTACTAATCAATATGACCCTGATTACCACTGGTATGTGTGGTTTTAGCTCCATTTGAAGAAGCTACAGAAGGTTATTTGCACCCTGGCACTTCTTCATGTGTATGACACAAGGACCCTCCTTTTGTGTGACTTGATTATTCCATTGGGGTCAGTAATAGGAATTATAGAATTTGTAAGAATACCAGATCTCAATGCTGTTTCACCCAGAGATTTCACCTATTGCAAGCCGTTGAACCCTGTAGGTGAAATATTGGGGAAACTCATTGCTGGGGGGGCTGCCGACCCCATAATCCCACTGGAGAGGGCAACGCTTGGGAGGAGGACACAGAAGAAGGGGAGTGCTAAAAAGCACATCGACCAACCATGCTGCGTGGGGCGCACGGGGCCATGTCAGGCGAAGCCCGGGCCAAGGGCGGTCCGATCTGAGTCCATCAACAATAGGAGGAGGCAGGGCAGCCGGCCCCATCCATAAAATTACAGTTGTTTCTGATAAGATTTGCTGAACTTGTTATACCCCAAGAGCACTGCTATGTAAATCAAAAGCCATAAGATTACTGTTTTTTGCCCTGGGACATGATTATACATGTTTGATCTTGTTTGTACTAATTAAGTGGATTTGTGGACGGTCTAGTATCCAACAACCGCACATTGTGTCAAGGTTGTATTTGGGTGTTGGGAAGGAGCCAAAGTCTGCTAGAAGACATGTGGCCAAAAATTGCACCATGCAGGAAATTGATGATGTAATTGTGGGTGGAAATCCTTAGCAAAGGAATGAAACAGCTGGTGGTGCAGGCTCTCAGAAGTAAAATAACTTAATTTTATAAGGGTAAAGGTAATAAAGAACTTTTTTAGAATGAAAACCTCCTCATCTGACGACCTTCAAGCAGCTGATGAATAAAAAGGTCCAATTATAACCAATCCATCTTGAGCTCAGTTAACTTCCTTTAATGCTCAGCCTCAAATTGAACCCTTCTCGAGTGCCTCGCTCAACAACGCAACCCCTTTAATTAGTTCCAACCTTTATACCCCACTGGCAAGTCCCCCTAGACTAGAGAGAGGCAAAGACCATTTGTCTCTGACTCCGAGTCTACTGTGAGTTCAGAAGACAATAGGGCCATTGTCGACAGTTTAAGAAGTGCCTTTACTGATGTTTAAAGGGCAGTTTCTCACTGAGCTCAAGGTTAATTGACCTTTTGGAAGAAACTAATCAAAAATATCTCCATCTACCAGGACTGCAATCATTTCGCTCACCAAGTTGAACCTCCCAGCTGTCACTTAAGGCCCGCTGGCTCTGCGGTTCTACCCCCGGACCTTCACGGCACCCTGAGCAGCAACTTAACCCGCTTTAATGTTTCCCCCTCTTCAAGGGGTATTATTGGTTTTATGTGTTGTAATCAAAAAGAGAGAGGAGAACTAGAGAGGCTAGTCCGGTTCCCCAGTTTATATGTTCCCAATCAATGAGAACTAGCTCTGATTTGAAGTGTTTGTATGTCTGTGGGCGTGGGTGGGGGGTGGGGGGGGGGGGGGTTATGATGGCCCTCACCCACCAACCTAGTTGGTGGCATGCTTCATCATCGGGCCCCACCCGAGGCACTGAGTGTACCTCAGGTGTGCTTCGACGCCAGATTACTGCGGAGTGGGAGTTTTGGTGACAAACTCTAACCCCTGTAACACCCTACACATACAAGGTCCTGAAGAAAGTCAGTAGAAGAAAAGGCCTGGCTGAAACTAGTTGACCGCACAGGACGTCGGTGGCCATAAGCCTACCGTGCACTCGGAAAGCCTTTGTTTTTATTAACTGCCTGGGGCCCACCATTAAAACAATCTTTGGGAACCCAAGGACAGTATTTTAAACCTCACTCAGAGCACACCCACAGCACTCTCACGAACCAAAAATCCCGCTCCGCAGTAATCTGGCATCGAAGCACACCTGAGGTACACTCGATGCCTCGGGTGGGGCCCGATGATGAAGCATGCCACCAACTAGGTTGGTGGGTGAGGGCCTTCATAAAAAAACCTAATGGTTCCCCCCTTCCCCCCATGCCCACAGACATACAAACACTTCAAATCAGAGCTAGTTCTCATTGATTGGTAACATATTACTGGTTTTAGCCATTTTGGTGTTGGGGGTGTTTGTGTCAAGAAGAATTCTTCGTATTTCAATCCATAGGATGATAATTTATACAAGCCCCTCCCTACTAGGACTACCGTTAACTCCTCATATAGTAATAAAAGTATATTCAGACAAAATAAACAACACACTTTGGGAGACAGCATAAATAAGTGGGGTAATTTTCCTTTGGTGAGAAATACAAATTGTCCAGTATGATTGTCCCAAATGCTAGGCATAACTCCTTTGTGGAATGGGTACGTCTGTAGATACTGAACCACAGAAGCCATTTGACCACATGAGGTTGGTGCCAATTCCGTAGCAGAGGTCAATTGACTGTGTAACATTAATCCTGAGAATAGATGGGATGGTGAGGTTTGTCCGCCTAACTTATCCCTCCCATCATTGAACGATCCTACTTGCACTCCTTTATTGGATCTCTCTATACTTCTCTTTTTGCTTGACATGTCTAAGAGGATCATGGCCGGGGAAAGAATTTCTGATTCCTGGTGTGATGCTGAAATCATATTGTTTTTCAAAAAAGGGGACAAGACTATCCCCGGAAACTATCAGTCTCATTGATAATCTTCAGTATGTGTATTGCCACCAAGTTCTTTACAAACTGCAAGACTGTATGACAGACTCTGTAAAAGCTCTGTGCATGTTGAGGAACCAGTCAAATCTGGTCTGGTTGCACCTTCACTTGATTGAAGAGCAGCTTCCACACAATCGAAGTTGAAAAAGTTTACACCTGGGGGTTCACTAGGATGGCGGGCGGACTATCGGGAAACGGGACTGCCCGCCATAAGGGCAGGGGCCCCGTGGGGGCAATTAAGATGCACCCGCCACAGTGGCTGGCGCATCCTGAATTCCTGTCATTGTGGCGGGCGGGGCACTCAGCACCGCCCGCCACAATGCCAGGAAGGCATGTTGTGAACTTCCATGCACAACATGGCAGGCACCGCGCGGTGCCTGCCATGTTGCGCATGGAACTGCCTGCAACGGGCCTCCACAGTCCATTCCTGGATGCCTTTCTGTGGCGGCAATGCCGCCACGGTAAGGCATCTTTCTGCACCCATGGTAATATGGCTGGCGGTGTCTAAAAGACACCGCCACCATATTAAACCCTTTTCCGCCCGGTCAACTCGATGACCGGGCGGAAAAGCGGCGGACGGTCTTTCCATCCACCGCGGTCCCCCCCCGCCATAGTAATATGGCAGGGGGGAAATGGGTGGCGGGCGGGGTCGGATCACAGGCGGATCGCCACCGCCATGCGGGTGGTGGCGATCCGCCCGTGATCCTAATGGGCCCCCTAGTGTGCAGTTTTCACCATTGATAGATGTTGAGACAGCATGAAATGCTACAGTTCCTAAACTTAGAGGATCTTCTGCTCTGGACGCCAAATGAGAAGAGCTCCTGACCTACACTATTGTGAAGAGGCAACCCGTGCAGCACTTGGGTTCTCTGGCATCCAATGAATACATCTTGAAATCCGGACTTTTAGTTCTGAGAAGCTCTTTTCGAAGCACTCTCCTTTCAGTATCCTTCAGATTCTGTCTTTCCCCTCTACTCCAATCGGCCATGCATCTAAGTCCAATCACCTTCTGACATGACCTTCCATGCACTACACCAAGGCACAATACAGGGAGGGTACTGGGGAAGGTGGGTCAAGCAGCAGAGTTCCCAACATCCTGAAAGGATAGTTTTTTCTGCTAAAACCTGCTGCACAGTCCTAAAAGGAACAGCCTTGCTTGTAAGCAAGACCACTCTAAGATGGTACAGTATTGGAACAGAAAAGCTTAGCATTATACAGTCATTCCTGACCGCCCTGTTGTTAGAATTTCGAAGCTTTAAAGACATCAATGATGTTTGTGTGCCCACATCCCAAAAACACATATGCCATTTAAGTTGAGGGCATTAGAACGGTCACGAGTAACTTTCTGTCTAATGTAAAATGCATTGTGCAATTTTTGCTCTGGATGAACCCCTGCAGTGACACTGACAGAGAGTATCCAACAGAGGGTTCACTCCATCATTACCAGGCCACTACTGCACCCCTCTTCGCATTGGCACTTGGTTAATCGAGGTCAATCCATCTTGTACGTGTTCGATTGTAATCATCCACTCACCAAATGAGCACTAGCCCTTACTTAAAATTAACAATAGCATAATGTGTGTAAAGCCCTATGGTACCACGAGCTAAAAGCCAGACAGGAATATACTCTGAACTGAATAAAAACTTAATTGAAGAGTTAAGTCTATGTGCCTTTTCGGAAAAATGCTTCAGGAAAGCCCAATGCTAATTACCAGCCAATCTTTGCTTCACCTTTTTGTAAAGAAACAACACCGTCGAACTATGCTGCTGGTGTTGAGGTGTTGAAGAAGTACAGATTTACATATATAGTGTATCTTTTTAGGTGAGTATTATAAATAAGATAGTCCTTTGAAGCCAGATGTAATGTAGGTATATTCTTAAGATTTATTGTTAGGGTAATCACATAAGTAAATCACAGGAAAGATGGTAAGTCCATTTGATGCCCCACCAGGAGCAGCGTCTGTCCTGCTCAGCCTGCACACTCCAACTGTCACTCCCCAAGCTCACCAGGCACCCAACACTCCATGACATCATCATACATCCAACATTCCAGACATCCTCAGGCACACCAACACTCACACTGGCTGAACAGCAGATAGGAAACCATAGAGAAGGGAAATGCAGCAGTAGATTATAACAGTGAGCTAATTAGTTGAAGCTGCAAAATATCACAAAGCTGTTGGCTACATGTGTTTTTGGCACAAGTTTAGATTTAACGGTCTTGTAACCATGAGAGTCTAAAGTTCTCTTGGTGAGAAATGTTGTCCGAGTGGTTCTTCAGCCTGAAAATGTTTATGAATCATTTAAAAAGAATGTATTAGCACCACTACTTTGCCCAATGAAGGCTGCTGTTTGGTAGAGTTGCCTTGCAAGTGGCTGCAACAATAGCAAACAATGTGGCTAATAATAATAAAAAGCAGGGCTTATTGTCACCTTTGATTCTGCATTGACTTGGGCAGTAGTCAGACAGGCTTCCAGCTATTACTTTCTGTACTTATAGTGATAAATGGCTAAGGGACTGGTAAGGCTAGTAGCAATTCCAATAACAATTGCAGGTCAGAGTGACATGCTTTTCTGAGGCCAAGTAGCAGGGACAATCTGGGCTAAGAGCTCTTGATGCGTCTCACAGCTGGTATTTATGATTAGACTTGCCATAAAGGATATGAGGCTGCGGGAAAAGCTGTGACCTCCAGATGAAACTGAAAAGGATACACATTCAGGCCAAGAGTGCTTATTTTCCACAGAAAGAACAGAAGCAGCTCAAACTTGAGACCCAGGGTACCGGCAAGTGGCAGGACTTCTATCATGGTGCAGGTGTGCTCAGGGCCGGATTCAGCGCTGGTGGCGCCCAGTGTGACATTCATTTTTGACGCCCCCACGTCTTTTGACTGCCTCCTTGTATTCTCTCTCACTACCACCAGGAAAAAGTGCCCCTCATCTCTCCAATCATAAGTTATTGCTAAACACAGCTCACCCTCTTGAGGTCGGAGCCCCCTCCACAGGTCAGCGCCCAGTGCAGCCGCACCAGTCGCACTGCCCTATGGGTGTGCTCAAATCTGATGAAATGGAATGCCTCTTGTAACTAAGAAAGTCGATAAAGTTACATATGTAATTAGAATTAGAAATAATAGTCATGGTCAATGAAGTAGTAGGTTGGTATTCCAAACAAGAATCATTTGTGTGAAGTATAAAGCATCATTTCAAACTTTAGTTGGCCTGGCTAATGCCCTCCTTACGGGTGGCCTGGTGTTTGTTCTACTATTTCTTGGTCATGACAAAATCAGATCTCACTGGGTTGGAATTTATCAGCCGATGAATAACTCCCAATTAGGAGTTTGTTCACCATAAAGCACCATAAATGCATCAAAATCCTCATGTCTTGATAATTGTAAAGCATTTTTCACCTAATACATTTTGGCAAGTTTGATTTCCCAAAGTTTATTGGGGAAAAAACTGAGGGATTATGGTGTTAACCACCAAACGCCTAATTATGGTATATGCTCTAACAGTAGTAACTGCACATATCACAATTAACTGACCCACTCCTAATAAAGATCTAAGTATGTGTTTGCAACCAATTACTTTTAGTGTTTGTTGGAAAAGGCTGTCCTGGATGTACTCTAGTTCAAGTTATGTAAGGAGATGATGCAATCTCTTGGCAGTTTATGTGTGAAAGGTGGATCACGTGGTGCGAGCAGGTGTGTTTTCTTACGTAGTTATTTTCTAGCTGGTTGATGAGACCAGGCTGAGAGAAAAAAGTAAATTGTGACTGAGTTTGGAGAGTTGAAGGGAGCGCAGCAGACAGAGAAGTTCTGTCCAGATTCTTTGAAGACAAATTATGGAACAGATTCTCTATGGTTTGCTTCTCTTGAGATCAAGAGAACCCCAGAATCACTTCCTGCTACTCATGGAGAGGGCCAGGCTAGTGCTGCTCTGCAGGGGTCCTGAAATGTATGAGAACTTGACCTCTGGCACCAGTTCAAATGTTAAGCCCCAGGATTCTATTGAGACTGTATCCTGACTGTACTGTCAACATGACAAGGAAGCCCAGCAGCCAAGCCTGCGTTTGACTAAGAGACATTCTGTTGTCCCTTATCTATCCAATGAAAGGTAGATGTAGTTGAGACTGAGGGTCTACGAAAGTAGATGCTGGCAGTGGTTGCTGGTGATCTTTAAATGTGGTGGGGTGTAATCTTCGATTCGAATTCCAGTGAGCGAGCCTGACGTCTCAGTGGGTTTGAAAGGGGGGGGACTCACTCAGCCCCACTCTGACTCACTCACTCCCACTCTGTCTCACTTGGTCTCATTCTCACCCTGGGTCACTCACTTTGGGGCCCATTAGGATGGCGGACAGACTTACGTGCGGCGGTCCCGCACCGCTGATTAGGATGCGACCGCCACCCTGGCCAGGGTGGCAGCCGCAGTCTGCATATTTGACAGTGCGGCGGGTGCTGCTTATAGCAGCACCCACTGCAATGCCAAATTGACATGTTGTGCATTCCCATGCACGACGTGGCAGGCACCGTGCGGTGCCTGCCACCTTGTGCATGGGAGTGCAGGGGGTACCCCCCAAGTGCACCAACCCACCCCCTACCCTGCCGGGGGCCCGCAACGGGCCCCCCAAAGCACATCCCCGGCAGCATTTCCAGGCCTCATAATATGGATGGCGATGCCTTCCAGGCACCGCCACCATATTATGCCCCAGCTCTGCCCGGCCGGCAATCATAACGATTGCCAACCGGCGGAAAAGTCCGCCACGATACCCCGCAATAATAATATGGCAGGGGCAAATCAAGTTGGGATGGCGGGTGGATCGGCGGTGGCAATCCGCTCGCCATTATAATCACCCCCTTAGTCTCAATCTTACTCAGTTAGTCTAACTCAGCCTCGCTCAATCTCATTCATTCTCGCTCAGCCCTACTCATTCTTACGCAATCACCGCGATCCATTTCACAAAGGACACTCTTTCAAGTAATGGATTTTCATGTTACAACCTAATGCATTCTGGATGTTGTATTCTAAGTGTGCTTCCTTTGGGCGAAATAGACTAACATACCTGATAACAGCAATTTGTAGGGCAAAATCCCAGGTCTTGAAACAGTTTCAGAGATAAGCCGGAGCGAGGTGGTCACCTAGCACTGAAATCGCATTCTGTTTTCAGTAGTTTATGGTGTGATAAGAAGTCAATCAAGGGAACGTTGCCTAGAGGTAGTTGCTGAACTTCAATTAGTAAAGAAATCCAGACTGACAAAACATGAAAGGAGAATGCTCTCACATCTTAGGATTTCAACTTCATCTGGGCAATGCTGCAGCGCAGTTTAACTCTACTCCTAGTTTCACCACAAGGGGTAGTTTAGAAATATCTTGCTGGGCGGATAAGTTGGGACTATCCCCTCAGGTAGAGTTTTGTAGGCAGCCGAATGTCTACCCAAGGGGCACAGGTAATACCTTCTACTGCCACAGCAGACTAATGCCCGCCATGTTTAGAGATCCCCAAAGGCCTGTAGGAGATCTCGGCGCCTACAGAGGAGACGCCGCTATGACTGATCCTCAGAAGGTCCTCAGAAGGGAGACAAACGTTTGCTGAGCGGCCTCCATGCTTTATGCAGCTGCTCAGCAGAATTTCTGTTTTATAAAAACAAACTCCCAAAGTGGGAGTTTCTTTTTGTATAACAAAAACCTAATGGTCCTGAAACCCTGGGTGTTATCTTACTTTGAGGGGATCATTTTGTGTTTGTTCTGTTTGGGACTTAAAGGCTTTTCCTTGCTGTCCCAAACAGAGAAAATATTTTGGTCCATCCTCTATATATAGGAACCATGGGCTGTAGAACATAGACCCATGGCCAAACTCCGTTGGGTCATCGGTCTAAAGTTTCCACCAGCAGAGCCAGCAGTGGTAGTTCCGGTGGAAACATAGGAGTCAACCTGACTCTAGATAGATGAAGAGGATAGTCAGTTTGGCTGACAGGGTACTCGGTCACCTTTGTGAGGGAGTACCCTGTCTGGCAAATTCTAAATAAGTCCCTAAGTTGGTAATGGGTCTATAAAGTCTAATTTAAAAAAAATGCAGCCTTTCAAGATGACTGTGTAGAGCTTGTCAGACTTGGGAAACTTCGTGTCTTCTATGAAGCTTTGCTAAAATTCATTATACAGCTTTTTGTATCTGTCGGTAAAACAACTAATGAAATAACAACCTCAAAGCTACTTAGTACTTCTAGAAATTCCTGATGGTGCCGGTAGGTAACCAGAGTTCCCATTCCTCTCGGAAATCACATGATCTCCTGAAACACCTGGAGTTCATCCCCTGAGCACTTTGCTAAAAGTAAAACAAAGCACCTAGGTGGGAATCCAAGGAAGGTGACAAAACGAATGCAGAAATCAGTGCAAAGAAAGAGATTTCTTCAACCTACTAACTAAAAACTGACCATCAAAGGTAACTTCCGTGACCCAGGACTTACAGATCGCCACAGCCAGTTTTCATTCCGCTTGCACTTGGACCAGCTGATGGTAGAAGAAACTGGCAAAAACTGATCCCAGGTAAGTGTGACTCCAAGGAAGATGTCTGGTACATGTTAAAAACTCGTATTTTTCCAATTAGTAGAGACTGATAGTTGCTATCCGACTGTCTCTGTGAGAGAAAGTAGGAATAGAAATTCAGATAGACAATTTGTGCCAGAAATATATATTTTTTGTGTGCTGTTTAGCTGAAAATAATAATACATCATCGAGAACTCACCCACAGTGGGCACCCACTGCAAAAAGCAAAGAGCATTAATGTCTTGACAGAATCTAAATAAAGCTTAGCTGTCACAGGGTCATTTGCAAATCAAATAAGATGTTGAACAATGTGGGTGGTATGATATACCCATGCGTAACACTGCAAGGAGGAAAATCCTCAAAAGATGTCACAGAGCCAAGAGGCATACTCTGAGAGTGGTGATTGAAAAGGGACCAGAAATAGTCGAATGTTGGCCTGAGCTATCTTAGACAGTTAACCTAGAAGGGTATTGATGTCTGCCAATTAAATGCTGCCACCAGCTATAACACAACCAACGGAATGGTTCATGGGAAGAGGGTGTGGCTTAGCAGCTAGGGCAGCTGACTTTGAAGATGGTGAACCAGGTTCGAGTCTGGAGGGAGATTCAAACATCCTGTGATTCTGGGCAGATCACTTAATCTCCCCGCGCCTAAAAATGAACCTGTCCATCTGTAATGTAACTGGTGCTCATGTAAAGTGCTCTGATATCTGCAGGTTGAGTTCCCGCTATATAGAACTGCAACAACAAAAAAGTGTATAGTGTCATTCCAGATACAAGAGCACTCTGTCCCATGTATGGGTCAAAATCATGACGGCAAGGGGGTTTAAAATGTATTGAAGCAGTGTAGCCAAACTTGCAAAGGTTTGGCCAAGTCTGGGAGGGAGATAAAACAGCAACACGGCAGGATTCAAGGCTAGTATTTCCAGCAGAGACATCATGTGCCCGTTTCCAAATTAACAAGGAAGTGTTTCTCTAGTGTAGATTTGTTAATGATGTCCCTGACATTGGCAGCAAGCACACTGCCATAACCTTTGAGGGCCTAGACCAGGGCAGGATTTAACAGTGAGTGTAAAGGTTTCAAAGAACTTAGCAGGCTGTCACCAGCAGTGGTAGTAGATGGAACCAGGACAAAAGGAGTTACCTCAAGAAGAACGGAGTGACTAGCCCTAATAATAGTATTTGGCAGGAGGATGCCTGTTTAGCACTCTTAGCCAACTCCAGTCTTCCTAATGAATTTTTTTTATTGTATTATTAATGTTACTAGCATATATATGCCATAACATAACATAATTATTGGTATAATGATACTGATTGAAAAAGCTTTATTCGAGTTATACACTCATAAAAGCACAAACATGAAATTTAAAATTCATTCATTTCAAAACACATTACATACATTTTAAAAAACACATTACAATTAAAATTCATATTTCATATACATAAAATACATTTTAGTAATAACTTGTGCAAGCTTTCTCAATTTTTTTTTAAAATTTAGTACATGTTAAGAGGTAGGGCCCTCCGCCTAATAGACCATGCCCACCCCAAGTAATTTGCTGTTCCTAGTACAATGGGCATTTCGGTGGAGGTACAAATGATTCTCAACCCCTCAACACCGCTTAGTACCCCAAGATTTCTACAAACAGGTGCCAGCCATAATTTCC
Source organism: Lissotriton vulgaris (assembly GCF_964263255.1). Taxonomy (NCBI): domain Eukaryota; kingdom Metazoa; phylum Chordata; class Amphibia; order Caudata; family Salamandridae; genus Lissotriton; species Lissotriton vulgaris. The sequence continues at coordinate 646,348,323 of NC_141700.1, read as the reverse complement.
TTGGGTTTGCATAGGCCTCGCACAAAAATAAAAAGTGAATAATACTTTCATTGGGGGCACCACATACCGGGCAACACGAGCTATTGCTACTCCTCCAACTACACGTCAATGACCTCAGGGGGAGAGAACCTGCCCTTAACTGGAAGAATAATTTCCTATCTAACGGAACAGTTATACTGTCCCAATACTGTTCCAGTGCAGGTCTCGTTTTAATTTCCATAAATCTACCCCCCATTGTTTCTGCATGTGTACTCCTCCAGAGCTTAGGTTCTATATAATCCCAGTATATGGTCTTAATAGTGTTTTTACTTGGAAATGCTTCCCCAAAAGGATTTTCCCAGAGGTTAGAGAGACCGAGCTCAGCAAGAACATCCCTGAGCATCTTCAACCATGTGATTTTATGAAATACATCCGATTTAACTAGGGCTAGAAACCCATCAGCATAGTGTCTGATCTCTGGGGTCATCCAAAGCCGTCTCCAATAAAGGATAGGCCTTAGTCGGGCACGGTCACTAACCAATCTCCTTCCTAAATCCAGGCCAAGTGGTATTAGAGGGGTACTCTGGGGGAGACTTGTTATTCCTCTCCGGAACCTATTCTCAGATATTTGTAGGGTGTGGAGCCTCTCAAAACCCCATACTTCAGCCCCATACAGGGCTGCACCCAAGGCTTTAGCATCGTAGACCATGAGGACCGGTTTTATAGGCCTAGTTTTCGTTTTTACTTGTTCTACCCGGAGCGCTCCTGTAATCTGCTGGTGTTTCAGTACCGCCTTCTCAATGTGTCGCGACCAACCTGGCTTACTCGATATCTCTACCCCTAGGTAAGTAAAGACATTTACTACCTCAAGCTTAATGTTATTCAGAGATACCCTTGGTTGGGATCGGCGCTTTTGTCCGAAAACCATCAGCTTTGTTTTACTAACATTGACTTCGAGACCTTGTTCCCTGCAAAACATATCAAATATGTTCAAGGCTCGCTGGAGTCCTGCCGGGGTTTTGGACACAATCAGGGTGTCGTCAGCGAACATCAGGATCGGAACCCTGATGCCCGCTAGCGATGGTGCGTCTACCCTTGCATCCAGCATCCTATCCACTATACCATTAATGAACAAGGAGAATAGCAGGGGTGCCATTGCGCATCCCTGCCGTACACCCCGCTCGACTGGAAAATTAATGGTAGAATCCCCGTTCCTCCCCCACTGGACTTTGGCAAAGTTGCTTTCGTGGAGACGCATTATTAGTGTAAGCAACTCTGGTGGGACCCCTATCTTTTTCAGAACTACCCACAACTTGCTCCTGGGCACCAAGTCGAATGCAGCCCTCAAGTCTACGAATGCTACATAGAGGCTGCCTTCACCAAGGAGTACAGTCCCCCACCGTAGCATGGTAAATCGAAATATTTGATCTACCGTGCTAGTTGCCCGCCTAAACCCTGCCTGGTAGGGGGAGAGGGCATTATTCTCGTCTACCCAAGCCATAAGTTTGTTAACCACCATCTTCCCCACCACTTTTTGGATAGTGGCAATCAAACTTATCGGCCTATAGTTGGCCGGGAGTGATCGATCGCCTTTCTTATAGATCGGTATAATTATTGCCCCCTTCCATATTTCTGAGATTTTAGCCCCCTTGGCTACAGCATTTCCCAGTAAGGTCACGTACCTAGCCCACCGAGCCTTGTCATGCTTAAATATATCTGAGGGAATTCCATCTAACCCCGGTGCTTTCCCCCCTTGTAGTGTTGAAATTACCAGTTCAGCTTCTTCATTTGAGAATAGGTTTCCCTTGCAAAATACCACTGGGATAAGTTCTATGGCCATAATATCCCTGTTCTCTGCATACTGGGGTTTAAAATACTCGACCCATGATGCCTCATTAACATTGTTATCTGGGTTGTTAGGGGTACCACCTCTGCCCCACTTCACGATTTTCCAAAAAAGTCTGGAATCTCTTGACCCAGAAGCTTCGAGTAGCTCCTCACAATGTTCCTCATCCCACTGTTTCTTAGCCTTACGGATGTTATCATTGTATTGTTTCCTGGCTATACTAATCGAAGCCTTATCCCTGCTTTTGATTGCCCTACCCAACTCCAATCTGGTTAACCTACACTGTTTATTAAACCACCTCGCCAGTTTAATGGGTGCTTTTGTATTTGCCTTGACTAATCTAGTAAAATGCGGTTTTATCAAAGAAAAGAATGTGTTGTGTATGTCTGTTGTTGAGGAGGAACCAGGAGTTACAGGATTTACTGTTTCCATGGCGGCAATTGCTTTGTCCACCTCCAAGTTTATGTGATCCAAGGAAGCCAGGTTTGCCAACACATTTGGCCATTTCACCCTTCGTGAGTCATTAGCCATAACCGGTACGATCTCGCTACGCGACTCTGGGTTGTCAGGCGTGGCCCTCCACCAGGAATGGGTGACAAAAAAGGGATTATGATCGCTTTCTAATCTACCCTTGATTTCCATATCACCTACCCCACACCATAACTTAAGGCTACAAATGACATAGTCAATCCTACTTTTACTGTGACCATTGTCAAATGTGCAATTTCCTCCCTGGTCACTCTTTGTCCTGCCATTAAGGGCCCTCATGCCATATTCCAGACATAACGCGTTCAACAACAGTATATCTTTTGTCCACCGCTTGACTGGTACAAGATTTAGGTTTGGGACACCCCATTGAGCATCTTCCTCCTGCCCTATTGGGTGTTCCATATTTTCTAGGGGCTCGAATGTCCTGTTGAGGTCACCAGCCACAACCACTCTATTTCCCAGTGACTGTGATTCTAGGAAGGTGGATAGAGCTTCTAGGGTAGGGGAATTCCCAGCATATGTACCCCTAGCATAAATATTATAAATGTCTATCACACCCCCCTTTTCTGGTGATATTCTTAGCAATTGTATATCCTTACAGCCTAGGTCAAGCACTTTTATTTTAACTTGTAAGCTTTGCTTGATCCAAACTGTTAGACCTCCCATGGGTCTGCCCCTTGGGCCTCTACTCGCTGGTATACAAAAATTTAAGTAACCTGGGAGGAAAATTGGGTCGCAAGCCCATGTCTCTTGAAATAAGCACATTTCAAACCGATTAACAAAATCTATCCAATTTTGTGACAGCAATCTAGTACTCAACCCCGCGATGTTCCACGAGAAAAACCTCCCCGTAGTGTTGACTTTACAAATCCCCCCATCAATAACTGGCATAACCGGGAAGTTGGTCAAGCTCTTGCAATCACCTCCCTCTTCTAGAACAATATCTACACAGTTAGCATCTTTACCATCATTTATACCCATACTTGATGAGAATCTGGATTCACCCCCCATGTCTTCCAAACATACCATAATGTCCCCCCTCATATTTCCATTTTCCCTGTTGTTAGACACTCCATCTAGGCTAGACGTTACATCCCTATTTGTTGCCAGTGATTTCTCAGGTATGTTCTCCCTGGCCATATTATCCCCAAGATCAATGGGTTCAGCTGATTTCCGTCAACATCCCCACCTCATGCTCCCTAGCCCATCATGAGGGTTACATGCCTGTTCATAACAGCCACTTGGTCGTGGGATAGGGACAAAAAAAGGGTTAATCTCTGCCCAAGGAAAGAGACTAGGTCTCACTGACTCGTTGTTCCCACCAAAATAAGTGGCCACAGGTCTTGGATAAAAAAAAGTGAGATCCACAATACCAATCCCACCACTGCTAGTACTCCAACCAGGTCTCGTAATTAACCCTACCACCCTTGGGTCTTGGAAATTAATTATAATGCATTCGCCCCAGAGTTTTTTCAAGGTACTCCCTATCCAATTGACCCTTCTAACCCCAATGATCAAACCATCCACTTCCCCTGGAAAAGGTCTATTGACCAGTAACCAATGCATAACTTTGTTTTTTAGCATGTCATAGGTTTCTCTTTGTCCTGCCAATAAGGGGGGAACATTGGTAAGGATAGCCACATAGGGGTAGGAATCAGGGGTAAGTTGTACCGGGGGTATCCTAGTCGGAAGTTTAGTCACATAGGATGTTGGTTGGCTATGTTCTGGAACGACAAGGCATGGTGGGGCAACATTTGTTAGTACTATAGGAGCCTTATTTCCTTCAGCTATACTATTTCCATCCCTTGCAGGACCACCCCTATTTGTCACCTGTGGAACGTGGGGCATGGATGTTCCAACACCGTTATTACAGGAAGTTTTATCATTACTTGCCAATGGGCCATGACTAGTTGTCGGAGTGTTTGGCAAGGGTGGAATATTATTGTTGATAACAGTGGCGGCGTTCTTTGGACTATCCTTTCTGCCTTTAGCTGCAGTACTGTGGGGCTTGGTTTTCCCGCAGTTGCTATTAATTGCAGTAATCGGTGGGTCAGCGATAGTCTTACTACTCTGTCCTTTGCCCCGCTGTGGAAAAGAAGTTATCTAAGCTAGCCTGCTCTAGGTGGTCCAGTTGTTCTGCTAGCTTTTTAAGTCTAATCTCAAAGGGGTTTAGAAGGGAACGTATTAATTTTTCCAATTCTAAAAGGAATTCTGGCTTAGGTGTTGGTGGCCCAGGGGATGCTATAATAATGGGATCTGTACCTGATGATAATGGTGTCGTAGGAGTTACCAATGTTATGGTATCTACACCTACCGAAACGGCTTCACCCTCTCCCGTTGGTACTCCAACAGAATTCTCTACAGGGACATGACTAGGGCGTGTATTAGTGCCCAATTTCCTATATTTTCTTGGGGGTTTTAAGACTTGACATTTTTTTACAGTAGCACCCCTTTTCCTTTTTGGACAGGGTTTAGATGTTATAGCATGCGCTTGGACACAGGGTTTTGATGTGGTGTTTTGCCCAGTAGGTGAATTAATGGAAACATTTGGGGACTTTGCAGGCACAGTAGTGACTACTATGTCTAAGGGGAAAGTACCCAATGACTCATTTACTGGGGGTGAAAGATGCGGGATGTCATGTACAACAGGTAGTAGAATAGATGATAAGGGGGTGACCAGTGAGGGGAAACTTTGACTTTTGCGTTTCTCAAGAGGGGTTTTCATAAGCTCAATGGACAACCTACGCCCAGCACGTCTTTCTGCCAAGGCGATTTCCCTATCAATATCCTGAGGCAGCCGTTTAAAATAGGTATCTAGGGGACCCATGACGGCAGCCTCCACCTCGCCCATAGATGGCAGCAAGGTGGAAGTGCTTGTAAAACATGCCATATAGGTAACCCTTGTACCACCTCAATATGTAATAACAGGTCAGGGCACTATCACTACGCAAATGACTTACAGGAAATACCAGAACTGTAAATGTCAGTGGGGTGGCCCAGCCCGGCCTCCTTCGGCCCCTGACGGCCACAGACGGTCCCGCCCTTGTCCCGGGCTTCTCCCGGCGCCCTCCCGCGCGCTCCCGCGCCGCGGTGATTTCCAGTTATTAAAGTACTGTCGTAAGAGGAAGAGGAGGAGCCTGCAGGGAGAGCGTCCCAGGTGGCAGCAATTGGGAGTTGTGGGCGCTCCTGGGACTTGTAGTCCTGCGCCCACAACACGCTCGCAGCCCTGCAGGTCCCGGCACCCAAAATCAAGGTCCCAGCTGTTACAACGATGGAAGGGAGCCACAAGCGAAGCGGGACCCGCGCAGCGGGTTCCGCGAGCAGTTTCCCGGTGATGTAGGGCAGGCTTCAAGGCACGTATGTCCCAGCGTGGAGTCAGCAGCACGAAGCAAAGAAATTGGTATAATGATAAATACACAAATATTTAAAAACCTTAAAAACAAATAGCAGCACTTTAATTCTTTTAAAACAAATACTTTCCATAAACTATTTTCGCAGTACATATTCTATTCCATAATAGGTTTAAATTAAGAAGTAAGATACATTCCCATTAATTAGGAGGCGGAGCACACTATGCTAATTACGCACTTTTATGGTCAATGGAAGAGTCTCCCTGAACTAATGTTAGCAGTGCTTCATTATACCAAATAAAATTAGTTACATTAACCATTATACAGAACTACCAGCATAGTTAGTCGTTAGCATGGGGCAACACTTTCAATTGCCTTCTTGTCACAGCCCAGGCAGCCATGATATAACTTGCCACTGAAATATAGATAATCGGTTTACCCATTCTAAAACCAAGTGCTTTAGTATAAATTACAATCGAGAACTGCTTGAACAGTGGAACAAGCCATTTAAAACGAAAGTGCTTAATTTTTGTGCAAAACAGCAAAAAATGTGTTAATGTCTCCCAAGCTTCAAACTTATAATGACAATGATCATACTTAAGTTGATGACTAATTGGCAGGTTAGCTTGATTGCCACACTCTGATTTACCACAGGTAAGGGAACACGATAATTGAGGTTACGTCTAGCAAGTACTGCTCTTCCTGTTCAGATCTCAATATTGGAAGAGTGATTGAATGAATAGTGGCTCCATACGATTTTGGTGTTACCTGCCCCTATACCTTCTGGGTCGAATTGCAATTGTAAAAATGATTATCCTACCCCGATGCCTGTATGTATTGCAAAACACTCGCTCTATATAATCCTGCAACATTACTTCCAGACACCGGATGGCTTATTGGCAGATCCCCTGTGGGGCAATAAGCGTAGAAGAGTATGTGTCTGGCAACGCTACAAAGAACCCTTCGACTACCTCTTTCAAAAGACATGTCAAGGGGCTAATACTGAACGACCATATACTACAATAGCTCTGGTGCTATCTTTAATCTACTCCCTTCTCCAGCTGAACAATCTTTCTTTTTCAAATTGCTCTTAATTTATGTTTTTTTCCTCAAAGGTCCTTTTTGATGTATCACTTGCTGTAACTTTTTTATAACTTTGTGTGTTCTATTTTGTACCACAGCCTTGTTTTAAAACGCTTGCCTTGTACCCTCCTTTGTACTGCGCTCTGATACCCTTTTTTGGGTCATGTTCGCGATTTATGAAACTCTTCAAATAAATACATAAATAATAAACATGAGTTAAGGGAGTCCTAGTGGTTCCCTGCTTAGAATTCCCCTGGACAGTGACGATAACCCAGAGATATGCCTCCCGGTGGGCACACATGAAGGTGGCCCACTGACAGAGCTTCTGATGCTTGGTCGTGGTGCCCCCCTAGTGACCCTGGTCATTCTGCAGTATGTATCCATAAAGTGGGAAAACTTGGTGCAGCTGTTGGTGCAGCATGCCCCTTACGTGCCAGATATGCCCTGTGGGCGCTGCGCCCTTTCGCCTGTATCGCTGATTCTATGTCGGTGCATTGGTGGAGAGTAGGGGGAGGGGGCGGGGGGGGGTGCCACACACTTGGAGATCTGTATGTAGATGGGAAATTTATCACTCGTGAAGAAGCAAGGGCTGCCTTTAATTTGGGGGCAGGACAATTCCTTCAATATGAAAAGATCTTGATTGTGGCACAGGAGATTTGGCCAGTGTTCTCTGAGAAACCCCCAGCACTATATTACTAAAAGTGATCCTGTATATGGTGCAGGGCGAGCGATTGGTGTCCCATCTTTATAGAGCCTTAAGGGATGATCTACCAGGCGGGGTGCTACCTGTACAATCAAAATGGGATGCTCTGGTTGAGGAGCACCTGTCGGAGGGAGAATGGGGGAGAGTTCATGAGGGGGTGCAGAACGTGAGCTCCAATGCACGGTTCAAACTCCTTCAATACAAGCTAGCTCACCAGGTATACCTTACCCCACGTACATTCCACATAATATATCCAGCCTACAATGACGAATGCCCAAGGTGTAAATCGGCATGGTCTTGACCTGCCCAACACTATTTTCTTACTGGGATAATGTGCTTGCACGTCTTCAGAGGGTCACAGGATGGGCAATCTCTAAGGAGATCTGACAAGTATTGTTGGGATTGTTGCCCACGCCTAAGCACAAGAGACTGAGCAGACGGTTTGTTCTCCTGGGGGTTAGTTCTGGCTAAGAGACGTATTGTCCCACAGATTGAGGAATGGGTGAGAGATATGTGTGCATGGGCGACGGTGGAAATGGTACAAATTAAATTTGTTCGGAAAGATGAAAAGATTGTTGACGATCTCCAGGCATTGTCCCATATGCTAACGGAATTGAGAGATGAACAGGCCTCGGAGACCCAAATGGGTTTAGGTGAAAGGGCATTATAACTAGTTCCGACGAGTTCCTAAAATGCACATTAAGGAAGATACCGGCTAGGCTTCAATATGCGATCTCTGACAACCATGTATAATGTTATGCCTTTTTTCATGGCTCTGTGATCTAACACGGAAGGGAGGAGGGGAGGGGGTTGGGAGGGAATCAGTAGGCTAAGTTGGCATGATTTCTGTTGACAGTATGGAGAGGTGGATCATGTATGCTAATGTATCACTAATACAAGAACTTGTATGTAACATGTTGCAAAGATGTCTGCGTAATTCCAAAAATGCCAATTAAGTTATTTAAAAAAAAGAAGAAATGTTGGTGACTAGCAGCAAATGTGGGCAAATATACTCTGGTAGGTAAAGTGCCCAGGCAAACTTTTAAATCCAAAGTGCGGCATGTATCAGGACCGATTTCATTTAAATATTTTTCTGTACCCAGTGTCTCTTTTAATTGCAAATAGTTAACAGTCAGCTTTGAGGAGCATGCCAGTCCAAACTGGACTTCAATTTCTGACTCATAAAGGCATCTTTGATGGTTCTGCAGCACCATCGAAAGGATCTGGTTTGGACCACACATGGCAAAGGCCAAGCTCCTTCAGGCCCTTTTTTACAAGGATTGACCAGGGGTTGTGCTGGAATTGCCAGGGGCCGATGCTTCCAAAGCTGCTTCAAGATATGACGCCCATTGGCAGGTAAAATATAAATATAGTCAATACAATACCGGTGATATGGCAACAGTTAGGGAAACAGGCACCAAAACCAACTCCAGGAATAGAGGAAAAAGTGGTGTGCCAGGATCTAAGTTCAAAAGAGATTCAGAAAAGAGTTTTCAATCCTGTGTAATCACTTACAATTGCAACAACCCCATAGCTCTGTGGCATATATGCCGCTGCTACTGCTTTATGCCGATAAACTTGTAGGACAACACTCAGAGATGGAAGCCATTTTTGTACTTGACCCACATGGTGACGCTTGTAAGGCGTTTTGACGTATTATTAGCTTTTTTTATATGATCACGCGAAGAAATCCCCAAATAATCTTAGCTGTAGACAAATTCCAGCACCTATCTAACTATTCTTGCAGGTTTCCTTAGGGAAGAGCCATTGACATTGGCATTACTTTTGTTTTTGTGCATTGATGCATAGATCCTTGCAACTGCAAAAGCTTTCAAAGTTCTCCAGGGATTTATGCATTGCATTCTGTGTACACATCAGTAATACTGTGTCTTCCGCAAATAGAAGAATGACTATCTTTTTGTTGCACAACTTCTGGAGATCCAGACACCCTCTAGACAGAAATTCTTCAGAGTGATGCACAAAGAAACTAAACAGTAGCAGGGTGAGTGCACAACCCTGCACACCAGACTGAATTTTAAAGTAAGAATTACATCCCCACTGCATTCATAGCGGACGCTGGAGCTTGTTTCTGCATGCAAGTTTTTAATAGCTGGGAGTAGGGATTTTTCTTCCCCCATTTTTTCTGCTTATTGCCATAGCTTGGATCTGTTGACCGGATCAAACGCCGATTTTAGATCTACAAATGATAGATATAAGGAGGATTTGAGCATTTTTCTATACTTAACACATACCATATATAGTTTGACAGCTTGATCAATATTGATGATGCCCTTATGGAATTCAGCTTGTGCGTCGTTTAGTACTTTTTTTGTGTCTACCCAGGCCTGCAGCTTTTTTGCAAGAACACAGTCAAATGTTTTTCCAGTGGTGTCCAACAATGAGATAGTACTATATTTACTAGGTAGCAGCTTGCATCCTTTCTCGTGGAAGGGCACTTTAATGGCAGTTTGTCAGGAGGAGGGAATGCAGCTTTTTCCCAGAGCTGCAATTAATATTTTAGGCAGGACAGTTGACCAGATCATAGGGTCAGAGAGAAATCTATCCACTGGGATGTGTTCAGAGCCAAGAGCTTTATTGGCCTTTTACCTAGAAGTCCTCTTTCTATTTCCTTGGTGTAGACTGTTTAGTTCTTCAGTTACTGTAAAGATGGTAAATTCTTCTGGTTGCGTCAAGCAGTTGCTGTTATAATACACTGCCTTGTAGTGGTCCACGCTGGTCTGCAAGCAAATATAATGGCATTGACAATTTGGGTTATCCCTGAATACTCAGGCAATTTTCCCCCAAAAGGATCTACTGTTTTTCTCTTCTGATGCCTAATCAGATCATTCCACACTTCATGCTGTTGGTTTGATGTGTTCTCCTTCCATAGGGCTTGAATTTGCTCCCCTCAATCTTAAACGCTTAAATACAAATGATTGATTGATTGATTGAAATGCTAGATCGTTTGCTGGTGAGCATTGACGGTCGCAATGTGTTTTGGGTACCTTCAACTTGGCAATTGTACACTCCTAGTTATACGACCCAGTGTTGTTCTTTGTTCCACCCTATGCGTCCATTATTTTTTACTCAATTCTTTCGTAAAAATAAGAAAATCAATTGTCCTATAGAACAGCTGATAGAAGGTTTGCATGATACCAGTGAGTAGGAGGGGTGGCCAAGTCCACAAATTTTAACAGGCCTTTGGATGACATTTTCTATTTTCTATCATTGAGCCAGTCAAATGACACATTTTTTATCTTTAATATTAGTTTTTTGTATTCCTTTGCCACAACTGTTTTAAGTTGGAACATGTTTATTCCATCTACTTCCAATTCCACAATTCATCTGTTTAAGTAGTGTTTAACTTTAAATTTATTCCTTGGGAGTTATATTTTACCCAGGATTTTGTTGGGGAATTGATTCTGTTGAATTGTTGCTCACAGTGCCCAAAAGAGATCAAAAACGGACTTGCAGGTGGCTCTGAATTTTGGGACCTCACTCTATATTGCGGAGAGGATCTGGCCTAATGGCTAGGGCGGTTGAGCTCAAATCTGGGGAACCAGGTTTGATTCTCAGCAATGACGCTCACCATCCTGTAAATCTGGGCAAATCACTTAATCTCCCGGTGCCTAACACAAGCAAAAATGAATGTGGCCTTGTGTAACGCAACTGGAGCTCATGTAAAGCGTTCTGATACCTTCGGGCCAAGTACGTGCTATATAAAACTCAGTAAAAAAAAAAGATATGTATGGATAAAGTGTACAGGACCAAAGTTTCATTGCTTAGAACAAATCATGAACCTTCTTTAACCAATAAATTGGAATTTACCTTGGTTCAGGAATGCACTGGCAGAGCCCACCCATCTAGTCCACCCAGACATTTGCTTAGGAAGGCAAGAATTAGGGGACAGAAAAACAATTTTATTTTAGTAATCCATTTCATCCTAGCAGGGATACACTTATGCCAAAATGCCTGTTTAAAAAAGCAAATGTGTTAAATGTTGTGATTTACTATTACCTGCAATTTAACTCCAAACCAATACCTCTTTCAGAACAATACAAGCTGCATGATTTATTTGCACATTTTTATGGAATAGGAACTTTTTAAATGTGCTTCCCAGCATATTTTTTTATTGGTTTTCCAAATTTCTAAGCTATATTATCCTTTTACATGTAACAGAGATAAGTCTATTTTCCAATAGGTAAAAACGCATCTGCATTTTTTAATCCATATTTCTATGTGTGAAAACATTTATTGTATTTGCTGTTTTTATAAAGTTCTCATATTTTCAAATCACTGCTTCAGAGTTCTAATAAAAACTTAACATGATCGCATACATTGTCACAAACGTTTTGATAATGTGCCACGGACATCATTTTTATTAGGCTAAGTTTGCAAGTGTAGGTTAAGCACGTGTAAATTTGCAACTACATGTGTAAATCTCTTTATAGAAGACATTCACCATTTCCACATGGAGATCTCCCCTAGATGTAGACTTACGATTCTTCTCTCTCAAATGAGCAGCTGAGGACTCCTTAGAGCGAATTTATAATTAAAAAGTACAATTCGCAATTTTCCAATTCTTTGTGGCGAAACCCCTACAGAAAGCAAATAGGGAATTTTAAGAAAATTCGTTAAAAAAATATATATTTTTAAAATCCTATTCACTGAAGATTACAGGAGCAACAAGGGACAACGCACCTGTGTTACAACTCAACATAATAATACATGTAACTTAATTTAATTATTTACATTTTACTGAATTATTTTAGTTAAAGAAACGAAAATATATCAAATGTTATTTATTTCTCTCTAAATCTTACAAAATTATTTGTTTTCAATCTTGAATGCAAGTTATGTATTTTGTTTTTTTATCTAAATTATTTAAAAAAATAAATGACCACTTACAATATATTTGATTACAATGTTATCTGTTTTAAAAATAACATTAAAGAATGTTGAAAGTCAAACAAAAAAATAATAATAATAATAAATATATTTTGAAAAAAGTTTAATTTAACGTTATTTAATTTAATTAATGTTTTTTTGCTTCCCTATTTATTAGTTCTATTACTTACAATCATTGATTATTATGAGAGCGTTTTGCAGTACCAGTGGACAGCCATGTGTGATACTTAACTTGCTTCATGGCTGTGCTAGCGTACATTGAAGCCTGTTTCCTCAGCAGCTCTACTATAATGGATTTTACATGTGTATTTTGTGAATTGCAGTTTTCTTACTGTGTTTTGTATTAGCAAGTTCCTCCTTCTACCCCTCCTTTAACTTCCCCAAAATACCATCCATTTTTAAGTAACTATTCCCCACCCTCCCCTCCACTTATCCCTCCCACATTTATTACTAAAAACTACACTATGTGTATGGAGATCTCCAACACAAGAACGAACTTTAGGGTCGAGGGTTTGTGAATTGTATTTTGGCCTATGCAAGTTATTGCTTGGCAAGAATAGAAGAGTTCATAATTTTTTTGATATGTAAATAGCTACAGCTCATTTTCTAAAGCAAACCCATTGAAAGAAACTAAAACTGAATAAAATCAGAACTCTGCATTTTTTAAATTAAAAATGATAATCTTCCAAACTATCTCCTCAATCCAATGAACTTCAATGAAATGCTCAAGTAGGACAAGCATTACTATGTCAGCTGAGAGAACCCTCTTCAACTTCGAAAGTTAAGAGCTAGAAGGGAAGGAGAAACATGGATAAGAGTCACAGGAGTGGCTATATGGACACTGTTAGACTGCAGGGGTAGCTGGGCTGACTCAAGGACATGTAGATGTTGTTTGTCCTGTCTGCTTGGGCATGAATACTTGTAAAGAGCTGTGGAGTTTGCATTTAATTTGCCAAATATAGTGGAGGGGTGTGTGTGTGTGTCTGTGCGGGAAACATCCATTACAACGCAGTCATTACAACGACCTACCATTACAACGCAACTGCCTTTACATCACATGCCATTACAATGCATGGCATTACAACGCATGTCACTACAACCCATGCCATTACAACGCATACTATTACAACGCATGCCATTACAACGCATTAAAAGGTAAGTAATGGAGATTATTTTAGTATTAGGGTGGGTATGGGTTTTGGGGTACATGGGAATAGTAATTTTTACCCTACACTATCCAACACTTTCCCTACCGTTGCACTCACTGGAGTGGGAAAAGTAATTTTTACCCCTAAACTATCCAACACTTAGTAATTTTTACCCCTACACTATCCAACACTTACCCTACTGTTGCACTCACTGGAGTGGGAATAAGTATTTTTACCCCTACACTATCCAACCCTTACCCTACTGTTGCCCTAAAAGAATTATGCGTTGTAATGGTATGCGTTATAATGGGATGCATTTTAATGGTAGTTTTAAAAATGTGTTTTAAAATCATGCAATGTAATGGTAGTTGAAATGTAAAGACTGCGTTGTAATTGCATGCGTTGTAAAATCATATATTTGTCTGTGCATCTATAACTTTCTTGAAACATCCACTGTCAAAACAGTATTCAGAAAATGGCATACATAAGGAATGGCTGTTTTCTTGACCAAGCTTATGGGTATAGATTATTGCGCTTTTAATGTGTGTGTTTCACTGTAAACATCGAGTGCTACCTAAGTTATTTGAAAAAAAAATCACATTTTATCAGTGTCAACCAGAGCTAATAATAAAAACCTTTACATTGTTTTAGAATTACAAACAGGAGAGCCATTTCAAGGAGTTTGTTAGTGCCCGTGTAGCAGAAAAACACACATTATTCCTGCCATGTGTTATAGGTCAGGAATAATACAATTCCATAGGTTTGTGGCTTTTTGTTTCTTCTTTTTCCAATCTGTATTAATAGATTGGTAGAGTGGTGCCCCTTTGTCTACCCAGACTTTGATGATTTTGAGAGGTGGGTGTGGGAATGAGCAAAAGTAGGGAGAGAATGAGATGGAACGTAAAAGGAGGAGAAACGGAGGCAGAGTGAGAAAGGCAGAACGACTGGGCAAAAGGGATGCAGATGTTGCAGGAGAGATAGCTGGAAAGTGGGACAATTATGGGAAAGGGTTTTGAGGAGGATGTGCGAGATGGGGACATAAAGGGAGCCACAGAGAGGGTGAATGAGAAAAGGAGTCAGTGGAGGAAGGTTAGGAGGAAGAGATGGCTGGTGATCAAGAAGACTATGGGGAGGGTAGAAACTCAAGCAATCAGGGTCGGACTGGCCGCAGAGGGACCGGGCGTTTCCCAGTGGGCCAGAAGCGTGAGAGATGGTTTTCAAGAGGTGGGGGCTAGTTGTGTTACTGGGGGTCGGTTTTGCAGCAGTGCTTCAATATCAGCCCTCTTTAATAAAGCGGCAGCCATGCTAAAGCGGCCGGGGCAGCAGTGATTCTCGCTATCACACACACCCCTCACCCTCCCAGTTGACAGTTAAAAATGTTTTCTATTGGAATCAGTCAGTGACATATGGTCCATGAAACATCGAAGGAACTGTAGCCGAAGATGAATGCAGTAGTTTTTAGTTGATGCCTTGAACCTGCTGCTGGTGTTTAAATGTATCTGCCTATTTTATGGTCTGTAAGTGGATGCAGTAGAAATCAACCATTGGCAACCGGTCAACTGGAACGTTCACAGTGAAGGGGAAAGGAGATGGAAATAAGGAAAGGGGGAAGAGTGGCAGAAGGAAGTATCCATATAGAAGGGTGAGGGAACAGAGGGTGGAGGCCTTCATGATGGGAGGAATGATGGAGTGGATGAGCTAATCTCATACTAGTTTAGCACAAACCGCTTTCTAAAGGAAAGGGGAATAGGATACATTTGCACACACACCCACACCAGATAATGAAAAACGTTATTACAAATCCCCTTATCATAAATCTTCATGCCGAAATGCCTGGTTGTGGTGCATGTGACTAGACAAAAGTTTAAAAGTTATCCCTAGGGGTATGAGGAAAAATAAATTAACTGAAACAATAACACATTTACATAATGTAATTTTCATTTTCATGCTTACAGAGTATCTGTAAGAATGAAGCACCTCTGTTTGATAACATTGTCATTTTTGACAAAACGCAAATACATGCATTGTGTATTAACAATGTGGCAGTGAAACAAAGATAGAAGGAAAAAATGAAAATAAAATGCCCGTGGACCAGATCTAAGCTGCCCTGAAACATTATTTAAGGATGTTAGGTCTAGGTCTGGCCTATGAAGCAATTCAGCCATGTGTCTATTAAATAAATGTTACCTGAGGCACACATTCCAATAGTAACTGCCAAAGTATGTTGATCCAGGTTCATACAAAGGAACTACAGGACCAATAGTAACTGGAACAGTTAGTGCATCTGTGGTATTAAGGACAGTAGAGTTAGCAGGGGCACTACTCCCTGAACTCTCTCCCATCAGGTTAGAACTTGTATTCACTGGTGCGGTAGTTACTCCTGAATTTCCACGGGCTCCTGTACAGTTCATTCCTTTCAATTGAGGCTCATTGTACAGAGGTGGACAAGCTGACAGCAACACATCCAAAACATCCTCACTAGAATCGCTATCACTGGTTCTGCACTCACTCACTCACTCCGTTTTCTTTCTTCTTCTTCTCTTCTCTGTTTCTTCACTTGTCAATGCAGGGTACAGACTAAATTCTTCTGTCATGTCTGTTCTCCATTTCTTTCATTCTGCATCCCACCTAGCATCAGCACAAGTATGCACTGCCTTTCAAGCTCTTCCCTGTAACCTTTCCTTTTACCTAGCATGAGCTGCATGCTCTCAGGCATTAACTGCTTCATACTGTTTGGACCTCTAGGAGGAGGTTTCATTTCATACAGTACTCTGATCAAATTCTCAATTATTCTCAAATTAATTGTTCCATAGTGTAGAAAAATGAATGCACCTTCTTTCTCAGTGATCGTATGCCACTGATTCAGCAAAATACATGTGTGAAGGCCCACGTTTACAGTCATAGAACGACCTGGCAATATCTTCGGTTGGTGCCTCTTTTCCCTCTCGAACAGGTATGTTCACATCTCCCAAGGTCTAATCTCGTATGGCCTTAAAGACTTTCTTTTTTCAATAATATTTTTGACAATCACAACATAACTTACATTTCTAACCAGGAAATAATTTTCTACCCACAATTCTCATTTAGCGTCAACAACCAATAAAAGTGCAGCATTCTATGACATAGTCAACCAATAACAGCGTGGCTCAACACCAACCGAACAGTCCCAGCGAGGCACACTGTGATGTCAGTCTCACTCCTCGCAGCGCTTCACTCTCCTTTACATTTTTCACAGAAGCACTCTTCTCAGCACTATGCATGCAAAACAAAACACAAAGTGATTTCAACAAATAACTTTGTCTGCTCTATTAAAGAAATCAAAGTATTCAATTAGACAAGAAACAGATCGATGCAACACTTTTTAACCGACTCTGACACACACTTGAATTAAACCTCGACCAGCTTGGAATCACCTGGATTAGTGAAGATTCTCCCTGCAGACAGGATCTACTACACCAACCACACCTCACATTCATGCATAGATAAGTATCCGTATCTCAATTGTGCCGTTGATGATGTCTCATGATAAGCTCCACAAGACTTAGCAGACATTTACAATATAGTGCCTTCTACAACATTTTAATACCAACACAGGATCTTAGGCTATGTCGAGCCTGATAACAACTTCAACTTCTTTACATTAAGCTCCACACAACAAAATATAACCGCATCACACCATGCAATCACCACAAAACGCCGGACGCGACACATAAGAAATTGTAATGCACACCCTATTGATACTCACTCCCACGCTGTTGCAAGTGTCTCCAGAACTGCTGAAACTCCACCGGTGCTCCGACACAAGGCAATGGCTTTAGGTACTCGGGCTGGGTTTGGAGAGGTCTAGAATATTCTACACTAACTTCCTTTGCTTTAGTAACCAACCATCTGACATGCTACCACCCTGGGTGCACACATGAAGCAGTTACCATATCTCACCTGATAGATGTTTTTGGTTGATTGAAAGGCAAAAGGAAGTCAAGATTCAAATAAACAATTTAAAGTTCTTGGAGACCATTTGGCCACACAATGAGGACCAGGATTGGGAATTTAATGTTAAGTGGGTTTATTACAAGTTAATAATGATTCCAGTAAATACAAAAATCAAGAATATACGTTACAAACATAAAGAACAATAACAAGCAAATAAAGGCGCGAAGCAAGTTCTGACTCAGTAGCAGAAAGCATACAATAACGACAGTAAAAATCTTCTAAAACAGGGAAATACATTTTAGTGTAAAGCCACACTCCTGCAAGAGTAAAGAAAGCAGAGAGGTCTGTACTCCTCAAAGTCCAAAATGATCCCTCTACTCTGCTTAAAGTCCAAAAGGAACCTGCTCTGCAAATGTGGAAACACCAATTAAACCCATCAAATTTCACCAACAGACCACTGCTTCTGCTCTTCCCACCATTGATATCGGCAACATCACTTAGTCTTCCTATCCCACGAGCATGGACTGTTATTGCAACCTTGGGTATCCCTCTGTTCCTGACACGTGATGAATAGGATGCTTCTTCCTCTCATTAAATTAAATTCCTGTCCTTGCCAAGATTAATCTTCTCTGGCATCACTATCTCTGATACACAATACTCCTTGCTCTAGGTAAGAAATCATGAAAATGCACCTGCGAAGGAAAAAAACATGTAGAGTAAGTCAAGTCAAGTCAAGAGTAAGGAAAAATGCATTTCATGTTAAGAAATAAAGGCCTAGTCAAGCTAACTTTAGTTAAGTATTTTCAATGTGCACTTCGAATGGGTGACTAGAGATGCAGTTATAACTTCAAAATAACTGCAAAATGAATAATGCATTCATGGTTACATCTGCAATTTGCTTTAATGTAATGCAATAAGACTTAAGACATAACTATGAATATGAAGAAGAACTACATGTTTTCATGATTAAATTAAACACTAATGTACATACGTTCATAAGTCTCTATTTTTTGACAGTGAATACATTTCAGGAGTATATTTGAATGCTTCACTCACTGTTAATAAAGTTAGGCACACAGAGTATATGGTCGGGTATATGAAAAAACAAGGTTTTTGTGATGTGTAAGAGTGAAGTAGAAATTATGTGGCTCTAGTACCCTGCTACTACTTTGTTTCTCTGAATAGGCAAGACTTCTACACCTCAAACCTAGACCCTGAAACACTTTGAAATCCCAATCATTCTCCTACTAACCCCTTAATTTTCAAAAGCCCATATCCCTGCATAAGGGGTCTGATTTAGAAAGTATGCATAGGAAAGCCTGAAACTGAAATGTGTAGGCTTACACTGACAACTTTTGTTCATTTCTGTTTTTTAATGTAAATCTTTTTACTGAAGACTTTAACAAAAGCGAAGAGCCCGATTCACAAAGGGACTTAAGTGTAGTAATGTTACGAGAGCCGAGTCGCTGCACTCATGGCGGAATATTTGTACTTGTGGCGGTAGCTCCGCAATTGGAGTGGAAACTGCTTGACGCACCACAGAGTGTACTATGTGAAGATTCTACTGTGAGTGCGGAGATTCTGCCAAGAGTGCAGAGACTCCACTAGAAAGTGTGGAGTCTCTGCGGACTCCACTAGAAGTGTGGAGTCTCTGCGGACTCCACTAGAAGTCTGAAGTCTCTGTACTTGTAACTTTACTGCACGTAAGCCCTTTGTAAATCAGGCCTAAAAAACATACATTGCTCCTAATCTACTGAGTGTTATGCCCTTTGCCCATACATCACAGAGAAATAGCACAATAGATGTCTGTTCTATGGCTACAGGAAAGAACAAAACCCCCACCACCATCCCAAACCTGAACATCCCAGATCGAGGGAGCAGTCCATTTAGTTTGGGCCACCAAGAAATCCATGGTTGCCATATCCTGTCCCATTTATTTGGTCAACCCCAACTCTTATAAATGTGTTTCTCCTGAAGAGAGCATCAACTCATGTCCTCTTCCACTGATCCAGAACTACGGGACCGGAGAGCCATATTCTTGAACAATGTTTCTGGTGAATATCAGGCCCACCCTATATAGTAGGATCTTCCAGCCCAGCCATGCCTGTAAGGCATCTCTTCACCCCTGTCCGGAATACCTTCAGTGCCAGACATTCCCTCAATGTATGTATTAAGGTCCCTCTCAGATTGCAGCTGCACCAGGTATCAATCATTTCGAGCAGCTCTGATCCAGTCCAGGAGCGATCTAGTGAGGTGCGCCCTGTGCAGGATTTTTAACTGCACCAGTCTGAAAGCCGCCCTTATAACTATCTCCCTCGGTGCCGCTATTGCTTCCACCCATTCCCAGTTTTCAAAGGGACCCTTGTCTTCCTCCCACTTAAATGTAAATGTAAATGTATGTATACTTGTAAAGCGCACTGTTACCCCATCACATGGCATGGCATCCTGGCGCTGTATACCGCTGGGGAACCCGTCCTGGCTTTCCCTGTGAGAGGGTACCCCCAAGGTGAAGCCAGGCATCCCCGGCGCTGCTAGGGCCGTTGTGGAGATTAAGCAAGCTATTGCCCAGAGTTGCAGAGTGGGACCCATGGTTAGCGTAGGCACCTAGGCGAGAATTATCGAGTCTGCGGACATTGACCCAAGACCCTGCCGCGTCGGGAATTGAACCCTGGTCCCGGGCCAACCTCTGCTTCAGGGTCTGCCAGTGAGCCACACTTATCCACACTTAGCCTTAAGATCAACCAGTGGGTCTGGGGTGTTGGTGCTAATGGTGCGATACATAAGGGAGATGATTTTCTGGTGGGAATATATGCATAAAGAGTCTGTCCTCATGTGAGGACACATCAGCAAGAGGGTCTTTTCAGGGAAGATGGTGCAGCTGAAGCTGTACAAACACCTCAGTGCTAGCTAGGTCAGATTCTTCCAGTAGGTCCCCGAGAGTCTTTGGTCAGTCAGCACCCCAGACCTCTCCAAGTTTGCTGATTCCAATCAAATTTCAACTTTGGAACCCCAGTGGGGTCCCCACTTCCATAGTAAGTTAATATCCCAAAGTAGGGATTCCCTTGTTGGGATTCCATCCCAATTGGAGGCAGTGCGTAGCCCAAGCCCGGACCACTGCTAGTCTGTGCTGTGGGAGCGAAGCCAAACTTGCCCTCTTTTAAATGACTGACAGACTTCCTCTATCTCCCATTGCATGTCTGTCAGTTCTCAGGGAGGGCTCCTCTAGTGGGGCAAAGGCCCATTCATTGAGTGCTGTTAATTGGGAGGCCTATTAGAACACTTGTATGGCGAGGAGGGCAATCCAGTCCTCATATACCTCCTTAGTTAGTTTTCCATAGGCTATTCTAGCTGTCTTTCCATCCCACAGCAGTGTCCGAATTACTGTCTCTACCTGTCAAACGAATTCCGCTGATAGCAGTATGAGGTCACATCTGCGCACAACCCCGAAAAAAGATAAACACTGGCTCACAGAATGCAGCAAAACAAATCCCAATCAGCAATCTGATGATAGAAGACATTATATCAGGGGTCTCCAAACCGGTCCTGGAGGGCCGTATCCATGCCAGATTTTTAAAATTACTACATGTATCTCAATGGGGATATCCAAAAAATCTGGCATGGATCCGGCCCTCCAGGACCGGTTTGTAGACCCCAGCCTTATATAGTGGCTTAATGGACAAAGACATAAATATGTTTGCAAACGAGTTCGGCACAGTCCCCAAAGCAGGGAAGAGTCCAGCAAGGAATGACCCCCTGAAAGAGGGTGTGTAGACGGAGAAACCAAACTCTACAACCCTCAGGTTCAACCTCAAGGGTCCGAGCAGAAGTCCACAACACCAGGGGCAAACGATCCACTTATAGCAGCACAGAAACAGCTTACAATAGAGGAAGAATACTGTTACAGAAAGATAAGTGTAACGTGATAAGAATAAGAGAATATGTTAACTTCTGAAACTGTGCAGCGTTCAGTGCATCTCAGTGTCTGCACCTCATGGCCCCAGAAGACCTCTGCCTTTAAAACATGATAAATTACACTCTCCCAGTCTGACTTTTAAATCATGTTTGAACAGTTTGCTGTAATTAAACGAAAAAGGAACTAATCACTGAACACAGAAAAATGACCATTTCGTAAATCACGAAAAGACGGCCCTGGCCTTATCGCATGAAAACAGAAGCAGCAACAAACAGCTGGATTTTCAAGCCCAAAATAACGCAAGGACACGTTTTTGAAATCTTTACTAGCCTGCTTTAATGCATTATTAAAGGCCAGTGTGTCTCATGGCTAAAGAGGCCCTGAAAGAAACAGAGCCATTATAGGATTCAAAAGGATCTTTCTTTATATTTTATTCATGTTAATATTTTGCTTCCTTAAACATGATAAAAGAATTCTAATAATCTCGGTATAACAGTACATTTTGTTCCACATGCTACAGAGGCACCGCACATCCATTTTTAGGTCGAAGCCTACCAGACAACACAGTTGACTGGTTGCTAAAGACTTCTTGTGGACATTCTGAAAGCTGACCAAAGAATGCATCCACCCATTCCACACCATTGGCTTTGTGGTTTTAATGCACATTTGCTTGCTTTAAATTGACTGGCTTTATTTGTTTTAGGCTGCCCAGCATGTCTTTGTCTCTTCCATAGAGCATTGCCTCTACTCCACTCTATGCCACTCTATGCCACTCTACGCCACTCCACTCTACTGCACTGCATATCGCTTTACTGCAAACCACAATACTCCAAGCTACACTTACTCCACTCTAGGCCACTCTTCTCCTCTCGATGCCACTCCAGTCTATATGACTCCACTCTAAAACACTCAATTCTGCAACACTCCAATCTACTACACTCTACGCCACTTCACTCTACTCCACTCTACGGCACTTTATGCCACTGCACACTACTACACTGCACATCACTTTACTCCACTTTACACCACTCTAGGCTATGCTATGACATTTTAATCCACTCTATGCTATGACACCCCACTTTATTCCACTGCACTCTATGGCACTTCACTCTGTTCCACTCTGTTCCACTCTACAACACTGTACTCCACTCTATGACACTTTAATTCACTCTATGCTACATCACTCTACGACACTCCACTCTACACCCCTCCACTCTATGTCACTCCACTCCACTCCACTCTACTCCGGTGCACTCCACAGTGCTCCACTCCACTGTAAGACACCCTACTCCACACTATTGCACTCTACGCCACTTCACTCTACGACACTCTGCTCCACTCTACACCACTCAATGTCACTTAACTCTAGGCCACTCTGCTCTCAACACCACCCCACACTAAGACTCTACTCCACTCTAAACCATGCCTCTCCGTGCCATTCTAAGACAATCCATTCTATGGCTCTTCACTCTATGACACTTCACTCTACGCCACTCTACACCACTCTACACCACCACTCTACGCCACTTTACTCCACTCTACGTCACTCCACTCTATGACACACTACTCCATTCGACGCTATGATACTTTACTCTATTCCTCTCTGCTCTATGCCCCTCCACTCTATGTCCCCCCATGCTATGCCCCTCCACTCTACAACCCCCTGCTCTTCGACACTCTACTCTTCTCCACTCCAAGCCACTCTAAGACACTCCACTCTACGATACTCTTCTCTATGCCACTAACTTTAGCCATGCTGACCAGCAGCCTCGCTGGTTTACACCATGGCTAAAACACATTGGCAAAGCCAATAGCTCTTGCATGGGCATGACCTATTGGGTTTGTCACCTATTGGCTTTACCAATGCTTGTTCATAATAAGTTACTGAGCAGAATGGAGCCGACAATCACATTTTTCGTGCCAATTTCCTTTTGTGCCCAAAATCGGATCACAAGTTGGGTGTAATTTATGGGTGTTGGCTCCAATGATTTACAGGAGGTGAAATCTGATGCGGATTGCGGAGGAAATAGCACACATGTGCTGATTGCTCACCTAAGAATGGAGAATAACATCTGTTACTGGTGTTGTGTAAACACAGAATTAGGAAGGAATTGTGCACCACAAATTTATAGATACATCATGATCGGCCCTCCCTAGCCGTAAATAAATATTGAGTATAGTTACAGAATCCTGCGTGCAAAGTCAAGGCATTACAAGCCTGCAAGGTATTTCCAGCCCTTAACGCAGGAGGCAGAAACAAAGCACCACCTCCTTCAACCTAAACAAAAATGAAAGAACCAAGTTACATGGAGGAAAGGAATCTGAGACTGACTCTCCCCTGACCCCAACAAAAAGTGTTCTGTACACCACAGTTCAGGTCACTGCCAGGTGAAAGAAGCATGGCTCCATCACTCTGCCTTTCCTAAACCTGCAATAAGAATTCGGATGAGTCTGTAAATGCATGTATTAAGGATATTAATCACAGAAAACAACCCCAAGTTTCAGACGTCACGTTTTCTGAATCAGTCTCATGTGCACAAGTTTCACTATCCTAGTGAGCAGGTGCAGGGATGATGCCATGGGAGCAAGAGAAGCAGAAAGCAGGCGGCACTTCAAAAGTATTAACCCATGACCATCGTTTCTGGAAGTACATCAGTTTTTAAAATCACGCCCCAACTATAAGGTATACACTTCCGTTTAAAAGGGTTCGGTATTGTCAAGAAAACATGTCAGTTACAAGTGACTTTAGTTAAACATTGGACTGAGCAATGAACATTTACCTTACAACAAGCTTGTGCATACTTGTTTACTTTTCAAGACTTGTGTTAGCTTATAGGGCTGTAACAACCAACACAACACCATACCACAACGTAACAAAATATTGCATTTAAACTAACACGCTCATATCCGAATAACTTCCCTTAATAGATCAGGCTTTCACATTCACTTCACCTCCGTCCAAAGGATGTGGAAATGCATCTTTCTGCAAAGCATGTTATCCGTCAACAGTAAGGAAACTCCCATCGCCCTCTTCCTCTGGGATGCATAATGCAGGGAATTATTAATCACCCCTGACTTCTGCACGTGATACCAAGAAAAGCCCTCCATCTCTTGCCAGCTTGGTTTGCACTATAGACACTGCAGTAGACACATATACTGCACACTTCAAGGGAATTGCAATAGTCTAGCCCCATGAAAAAAAGTGTATACAACATATATGGGATTTCTTAAAAGAATAGCGTACAGAGATATTAAGAACTAAGCCAGCAAGAGGAGCCCTTCTAAGGGTCTACATAGCAAACTATAAGATTTGAAACCCTATAACTGGTCTTCTATGTTGTTTCATGCTTCCTAGAAACTTTCATCCTATAAGGGATGGAATGTTAATACTTTTGAATTTTCCAAAGGAATTGCATCATTTAGATCCCACAAACATATAACATAGATTTGCATTTGTAGGGAGAGGATGTGGCCGAACCAGTTTGAGTCTCGGTAATGATCCTCAACATCCTGTGATTCTGGGCAAATCACCTAATCTCCCACTCCCCAACAAAAATGAATGTGTCCTCATGTAACGTAACTGGTGCTCATGTAAAGC
The DNA here is from genome assembly GCF_964263255.1 of Lissotriton vulgaris. NCBI lineage: Eukaryota > Metazoa > Chordata > Amphibia > Caudata > Salamandridae > Lissotriton > Lissotriton vulgaris. Next base: position 646,323,373 of record NC_141700.1, on the reverse strand, counting down.
GCTCTGATCAGTGGCGGCTCCTTGAGGGAGTGCTGTGGGCGGTGAGGCGGGCGGGGAGGGGCAGGGTAGGGGGTACTAAACTCCGGCATACGGCCGAATGGAGTTAAGTAAATAAATAAATAAAATTACATTGCGTGTGCTCCTGTGATATAGTTAGCTAGGGGGTTGAATCAATGTTGTTCACTCGGTGAATCAAGATCATGGTGGACAATTGCCTTCGGCCCAGGGCATCCTTTTAGCCTTAAGGGGGCCTGGTTCGCTTCTTCTGACACACTGCGAGTTGGACATAGATGTGTCAGTTCTGTTGGGTTGAAGGCTGCGTAATTAAGTGAGCTCTTTAGGGAAAGGCGTGTGCAGCAGGGACCTGGGGTAGCCAGCTCAGGCTTGCTCCTCGACTTGTTAAGTTGATGTATTGGACCCATTGGTGCTGCACCATGAGTGAATGATATAGTACAGCATATAGTTTACCGGTCCGGGATGGGACCATCATTAGCAACAGCAGCTGCGCACATGGGTAACAGTATAACTTCTTTTAGTTCACCCAGGGTTGGGGCTGGCAAGGTCATCAGCTTAGCAGCCGGAAACTGAGTAGAAAAATTCATATCCGCAAAGGTGCAATGCGCACTCGCCAGTCAAGCAAGCTAAGTTTCAGCAGAACCCTGATATACTGTCGGGAATAAATGCAAGGTTATGGGCTACACATATATAGGCCTTTCTGTGAGCAGGGGGCGCGAGTGAGCCATTCCCAGGATGGTGCGACTGGCCTTGATGGTGCTGAAATGGAAGGGATGGAGTACTAACACAGACAACTCCAGAGCACAGTTTGCAGTCATAGTTGAGAGGATGAGAGACAGTACTGATACAGTTCACAGGCCTGTAGAGCGGCAGAACTGATAGGGGCTTGTGGTTGCTGGTCAGCACAGTTGTCCAGAGGTGGAATGGACATGTCCTTGCTTGATCTGAGGGAGGCCTTTGAATGAACAGGCTGTAGGTAACTAGGTCTATAGTGGTGGGGGGCCCTGGGGTGACGGTGGCCACACCCAGTGCTGTGGCAGAGTTACAGGGCGATCCAGAGGTTGTAAGGTACAGTAAGGGTACCCTCTGCAGGAGCACAGGAAGGGTGCACAAGCCAAAATCCCCAGGGAGGTCTTCGCGCTGTGCCCTAGAGGAGCGACGGCGCCCCGTTAGTCCTTCGGGCGGTTGTGGACCTGAGCATCCGGGGGTTGCCTGCAACTCTCCGCCCCCCTTAGCTGGGAGGGGCGTGAGTAAGGGGCGGACTGGCGGTCCACCAGTGGGAGGGACTAGACCCTCCCCCAAAATCGACAAACACCGGTTGGCGAGGGCCACCGGGTAGATTGGCTCATCAGGTGGGCAGGTGACGAGGGGCTGTCTGCCCTGGGATCGCCCGTAAAATAACCCACCATGTTGGCATATTTGTTATGCAAATAAACCTGCAGAAATTTTCTCCACTAAAAATGTGTGGTGTCTGATTATTTCGCTAAAGTATTGCTGTGGAAAGGTTGGGGAGTGTTGCCGATATTGGGACTATGTACTTTGTTTTATGTATTTACTTCACTCCGTTCTGCCGTGTGCCGAAGTTTACTACCCACACCTGGAATCAGTGCCTACTCCCAGGGAATGATATTGCTATAAAGCCTGATATGCTGTTGTTGAAAGAGATAGCCTAAGATGCACTTGTGTCACTCCAACTACAATAGCAACCATACAGCAATGTTGTGACTGTGTTTGTATTCACAAACTTTAAAGGTCTTCGAACATTAATTACAACTTACAGTTCAAAGTTCAATAATACTAATCATTAAAGTTAAAATACTGATCGTGGCTCAGTAATATCTTTCAGAAGCCAAGAACCAGCAGTCACCAGAGCCGGTCCACAATCTGTGCAGCTCATGGCGTAGCCGAATAGTCCGCTAGTGCAGCTATAGTATTCTTCCGCAGGAGGAGTGAAACTAAAATAGATAGTAAACAAACACCTGACAGCTCACAAACCCCTAACCTCTAACAAGTACTCCAAATGTAATAATAGCTGTATTCCACCCACCACCCTTCAAATAATAGCATTAGAGGAGAAGTAAGGGCTGCCTTAAGCGAAAACCAAACCTTGAACAACAACCATGAAGCGCTTATGTAAAGACAACTAGCCCCCCTCTCCACCTTTCCTTATGAAGTGGGTAGTTAACCTTCACAGCATGGTCTCAATTTCTAAAACTACCCCTGAGGATTACAAAAGATGTGCCACACCCCGACCCTGAATAGGGGCAACCTCAATAAGAAGGAAGTTTGGATCTGCATAGCAAGTTCTCTGCTCCTTGTATTTAAAGCACAGCCCAGTCTACAGACCCTGTTCAGGGTAAAAGTTGTTCGGGGTATAATCCCCGTGAGCTGCATTTCCAGACGGAGCCAAAGAAGTGAATGTGAACTTAAAATATGTCTCACATTTAACATTTTGGAGTGTTTTTATCTGGTGATAACTCATTCTTTCAGGAATGTAATAAAGAAATATAAATGAGTGATGATATGCGGACCTGGCCAAAATGGAGGTGCCTGTGGTCAAACGTGTCCGGATGGGAGGTCGTTCCTTCCAACACGTGACAGCCTGCTTGTGGAACGAGCTCCCACTTTCTCTTCGGAAAGCGAACAACCTCCTGGCTTTTAGGAAGGAGTTGAAGACTCTGCTCTTTACCAAGTAATCCGCTGTGACTGTAGTGTGTATGCCTTTGGTTTCTTGTTCCTCTGGGCCTCTTTGCTAAAGCGCCGGGACACCCTTTTGGGGTAGCCGTGCGCTCAAAAAGTTCGGCTTAACATTAACATAACATTAACATATCATACGCTCTATAAACCTGAGTTATGGTCTACAGCAATATTTCTCAAACTGTGGGTCCTAGAGCTGATTTATTGTGGGTTGAGAAAATCCAAGCAATGAATAAAGATGCCTTTAAATTCTTTACGGTCAAAATGTCAGGCTTTTCTTCTGACAAACTGCTGCTTATTTTTGTAACATGGATGGGAATTGGTGTCTTCGAACACCTCTCACTTTGCAGTTAGAGAAAGAAAAGTAAAGGTAATTGTCTGCTAATCTTACTGGGGTACAAGGAGTGTGAAAGGAAATGCTGCAGGGTGATATTTTTTGTAAAATACAACCAAATGTAAATACATATAAATGAACTGTACACATTTGACAGTTAGGAAAGCAAAAATAAAGGATTTTTTTTCTCATTTTGAACTGTGATAAAAGCAAAAATTGAAATAGGATCAAAAAAATCAAGGCCCTTTACCAGGAGAGCCACAAATGATAAGAATTCACTGAAACTCGATTTTCACAAATCATTTGTGTTCAATATAGTTTTATCAATAAACCTGTAGGTCTGTGCAAAGTTAGTGGCCATTTAAAAGGGAAATGTGCTGTCTGTAAAGGACAGTGTGCTGCCATATAACACTTTAGTTACATTAAAAAAAATTAACCCACCTCATATCCATTAAAGCTAGGTGGGTAGCGAAAGTTTATTGTTCTGACAAGTGGGTCGTGGTTCTAAAAAGTTTGGGAAGCACTGGCTTGGAGATCTTTTCTTTGCTCCTAATAGTCACTAAATATAACTTCAAAACTTCTTAATGCACCCACAACCGATGCGTTTTTAAAATTTGATATGCTGTACACTCTTTAAAAATGCTGTTGAACTAAAGCAAGCGAATATTCAGTAACACAAGTTGGTGCCTCTGGGTGTTGCAACTGCTGGCGCTCACAGGCGGGGGCCTTTTGTGGGATGACTGCTACAAGGGGTTCAGGCAGGTGCAGGGATGGTGGCAGGAGTATAGAGAAGGGCTCAAACGTAACTGCAGTCCTCTGGGGCCCCCTGCATGTCCTGCACCCAAGTCCCTGATGCAGGGGTGGTTTTAGAGTGGTGCGACCAGTGCAACCACACCTGGCGCTGACTTGGGTAGGGGGAGATCGGGATTAAAAATACCTTTTGGTTTAAAAACACATGAACTTCTTTGTGCAGACAGCAGTTTTCAGGCAACAATAAAAATGTCAAGATAACTCTGGTGTTCCTACTGGTGAGAGATGGGAATGCTGTCTAGTGGCAGCTTTGGCTCATCATAAGGTAGCGCAGAGGGATGTATGCCAGTACAACCCGTGCTTTTACAACGCGTACCGTTACGATGCAGGTTTTACAATGCAAGTCGTTACAACGACTTGCGTTGGGGGGCGTTGGATAGTGAATAGTTTAATTTACTATTCCAACTCCAGTCCCAGTGGATAGTAGGGAAGGTGTTGGATAGTAAATTAAACTATTCCCTACCCTAGAGCGCCCTCCAGCGAAAGTCGTTGTAACGACTTTCGTTGTAAAACCTGCGTGGTAATGGTAGCGCGTTGTAAAAGTTTTGTGGTAAAGGATGTTCCCCAGCGCAGAGGGTTAATGTGCCTGCCACAAAGAATGCACCATACACATCACAGAACTGAGTGTGAGTGCACTATGAGCAGCACTATTAAAAAAAATGTATGCCAGAGAGAGGCTATAGAAAGGGGAGGTGCACTGTTTGAGAGTGGTAGTGAGGGAGTTCATGGAGAAGGTCACGGGACAGGCAATAAAATGTCACACAAGGCGCCAGCAGCGCTGAAGTCGGCCCTGCCCTGTTGATGGCTTCCTCTTTTCCCCTTGTCGAGCTCCTAAGAAAAATACACTAAACCCTACGCCTATATTTTTCCCCCTCAAATTAATCAATCCGTAACATATTTGCCTACACAGTGGATGCTAGCAGCCAGACGTCACTCATCGGATCAGTTCTGCACGCTGCATACAAATGCAGCAGGAAAGACCTCCGCGAGCTGGCAATTACTGAGTGTTCCTAAGAGCTCCCCGTAGTACATTCGACCTAATTAAAGCTGAACTTGATGAGAGCTTTAATTAATAGAATCCCACGCCGCCGAGGCGGGATCTGCCCCGCTGCTGGTAACGGAGCAAAGATTCACTGTGTCACAATACAAACCAGGGTGACTTTAGGAGACTGTAACGACGGTCACCGGAATCTGATTTCACGGCTGATTATTTGTGTCATGGAATTTGTGCTCGTCTTTAATTGAGGAATTAAGACTTCCATACTAATGGCTGCGGGATGGATGCATTGAGAGAAGAGTGATGTGTGACGTGAAACATCAAAGGGTAATTATGTGTTTGTCAACACTATACAGCTCACTTATAGACGACTGTGTCAAATGAATTGAGGCAGTGGTGTTCAAAAGGAACATCTGCCACTGCTCAGCCAGTGTACCATGAATGCACAGTTATTACATCTTTTCCAGGATGGCTGGCAATCATGTGCCTCTATGCAGTAATTGTCAATGCCCTGATGGATGTGGTTGGTGGAACAATGTGGACCTGCACAGCAGTGGTGGCCAGTATGGCTCATGGGTGGAGGGCCAGGCAGGGACAGGGGGAGGGGACAGGGGGGGGGGAGGGGAGAGGGGGGGGAGGGGAGAGGGGGGGGCGGGGCAGTGGGGGGGGTGAGGCACAATGTATATTACAAAAATGACACTTACTTTGCTGCTGGGTCCTGCATTTTGTAATGCAGCCTACATGGGGAACAGGGAAAGTGCGCATGACTGATCCGGGCAGCCCAAGAGGGCCGACCAAACAGTGATTGCGCACTTACGAGGGTTCTACCACTGCTCCCCTGCTCTGTAGTCCTGCCTCATCCTGTCACGCAAAGCAGACGCAGCAGGAGGACAAAATAAAATGATAATAACATTTCGTTATTATAATTTTATTTTTCCTTTTTTACGTCTTCCAGGCGAGGCTCCTCCGCCTTAGGGAAGGAGCTGCCACTGCTGCACAGCTTCCCCAGAGGCTGCACTTGGAGGAGTGCTCTATCTGTGCAAGGAAATGGGGCTGGAGGTGTCAGTTACTGCTATGTGGGTTTAACCGCTTAGCTGCTGGCGTCGGCCAATGGCCGTCGTGCGCACTACCTTCGTAGTGCTGCACACGTCCATTGCCGACTGCGCTAAACCGCCAAACCCTGGCGGAATTGCTGCCGCGGCACACCGTGGCGGAATTGCTGCCGCGGTTCATCAGGAAATAATTTCTCTTTTAATTATGTATTTAAAATGCATGTTTGCACAACTGTTTTAATACTTATTGTACAATTAGGAAATCATTTCTTTTTTAATGTGTATTTCAAATGTATGTTTGTGCTTTTAGGAGTATAATCCTCGAATAAAGCTTTGTTGATGATGATGCTGCCGCGGTTAAGCGATTAATGTGCATAGAAGCAATATGCTGCGGTGTTTTGCAGTCAGTGAGAGATCAGCGCTCATCACAGAGTGCTGGTGCTGTGTGCAAAGTGCTAGATGAGAGCAATAATTCCCAGGACTCATCTGCGTGCCAGAGAGAGTTGGTATCCATCTTGGATTACTATATATAATTTACCTCGTAGTTTATGACGTCCTTTTGTGCAACAAAGTTGATGCTTACAGGACTTGTTACTTGATTCTGGATTCCCTTTGTTGAGAATAGTTGCCTATTGAGGATTGTTTGTATTAATGAATGGGCCAAAGAGATGTATCCTAAACCTGTATAGTATACATATAGTTTTCCAGTGAACATTTTCAAGTCATATTTTTGAATAATAGAAACTGAGATTTAATTGATTATGGAGTTATGATGGTTGCTTAAATTTGTTTTGTTCACAAAAAAGAACTATATATATGAACTATTTTTGAAATATTGAAAACTGTGATTCATTTATTACGAATATGTAGTGACTATTTTAAGTCATCCTATTGAAGGAAACAAACTAGAGTCGTTCTTCAATGCATCGTGACTCTATGTATACATGCTTACAATTTCATAAATAAAGTCTTTGAGGTTTCAGTAAGGAGATTTCATCACTAGATTGAGAAACAAAAGAAAAAAATGCTATTGGCTATATTTCTAGTAAACAGTTTTAAAACACATACCATATTCATCTTCACAAGAGAGTGTGTAGTAGAAACACTTACCACACACACAAATGTATATATTGATATATATATATATTAATTACACCAGTCAAGTCAAGTCAATTACACCAAATTCGGTAGGAAGATAGATCTTGGTCCCCAGACTGTGCTTTTTAGATTTGGTGTCAATCCGTTCAGTAGTTTTCAAGAACATATAGGGTAAAACAAATTGTATATTTTGGCAGTTGAGTCAGCGAGAGTTTCAAGAGAGTCTCACTGGAACATTCTGATTGGCCCAGGGAGATTTATTTTCCACCTTGCTCTCATGGGACTGAGGTATGTACGGGGGGGGGGTTTACCCAAACATAGTCACTGGGACCTGAGTTCCTCTCAGTACTCATGGGACTGAGACAACTGCGAGAGCTAGCACTTGATTGGCTGCCAGCAAAATGAAAATGTGCTGGCAGCCATTACTGGACTCAAAGACTTAGCCCTCTGTCCTGAAGTTATAAAAAAAATAAAGATACATGGGGGCAGGTTCGGGATACCCTGCCACTCTATTCCCCTTGGGGGAACCCAAAGGGATCCCCCAGGGACAAAAATTTAAATAAAAGGCAAACAGATTTTGGGATACTGCAAGAATCTTGGGGGATCATAAATTAAAATGGCTGCTGGGCCGCATTTAAATAACTTATGTCCCAGGGAGCCTACTCCGGGGGCTGTGTGCCCTCCATCCTTGAGCCTCCAGAGGTCTTAGGGAGCCCTCCCCGGGGATCAAATTTGTGAAAATGGGGAGGGGGCAGGGGGAACCTCCAAATGTGTACATATGGGGAAGGGGGGCTCCGTGGTTACCCCCTCCCTGAACCTCGAGAGGCCCCGGAAAGCCCACCCCAGGGCCAAAATTTAAGATAATGGTGAAGAGACAGCGCAGCCCCCTTACCTGTACCTGAAAAGGCCCCAGGCAGCTCACCCCAGGGCCGATTATTCAAAAGGAGGGGGCAACAGGTCATCCACTAATATCCCCGGGGACCCCATCCCTCAGGGCTGGCTCAGATGCTATGTCCCGGGGAGCCCACCCATAGGATATATCATTTTCCTTGCCCTGCTAATGCGGGTAGGGAAAACTTTGTTTGCTCTTGCTTGGGAGGACCATTTTCAAATCTCCCACCAGCGGGAGCAAAGACAAAGTCCGCTCCCAGCTGGTGGAAGCTGGTGGAACCTGTTTCCCTGCCTGCAGTGAAGCAGGCAAGGACACAGATGAGAACTGACTCACAGGGATGATTTGCAGGGGTCTCTTCTCACTAGGAGAACATTTGAAACAAGTATCCACGAGTTCTGGAATATATATATAGACTTACTAGAGAATGTATGTTCATATTGATTGATGTATCTCAATGAATTTAACCTGACAGTAAATATATATATATTTTTTGCACCACTGCATGAAAGGAAGGAGCCTACTCATGGATGGAGATGTCGACAGAGGTCCCTACACTTTTCTTCAATATCATGTCATCGTGGTGAGTGGCACTGTGCAGATAAGAACTTTTTTTATTAACTTTTACAATCTTGGGTTATAACACATTACTTTGGGTAAAACTGTCACATAGAGATTAGAAAAATGTATAAAAATGTGGAAATCCAGGTTGACTTAGGTTGACTGCAAATACAAAGTATGATTAGCATTGAAGAACACACCATCCTGTAACCACTCATGGCATATAGACATGTTTGAACTGTGCATGGTGCCTCCTCCAAGGCAAACTAATAATGTAATGTAATGTATTACTTGTAAAGTGCAATGTTGCCATCCGGCGTCCTGGCGCTGTATACCACTGGGGAACCCGTCCTGGCTTTCCCTGTGGGATGGTCCCTACTGGGAGTCCCCAAAGTGGAGCCAGGCATCCCCGGTGTTGATGGGGCCGTTGTGGAGATTAGGGAAGCTAATGCTCAGAGTTGCCGAGTGGGACCCCTGGTTAGAGCAGGCACCGAGGCGAAAATTATTAAGTCCGCTGACCTTGGTTCACGACCCTGCCTCGTCGGGAATCGAACCCTGGTCTAGGGCCGACTTCTGCTTCCGGGTCTGCTGCCTCTAACCAGTGAGCCACACCACTCCACAATGTGATGGGACACAAATTCAATGGCATTATGTCTCTCAATGACGTATTTAGACGTAAGCACTAGAGACTTCGTTTCTAACTAGATACAATCGCCCATGTCAAAATCAATTGAGCCTTGGAAGGAGTTGTATGATGTTCTACTTACAGTATTATGCCAATCAGGAGGGTAGGAGTATGAGGTTAAGCCATTGGTTTGCACCTTTTATCCTTGGATTATCACACTATGTTGAAATTTGGCTTACTGTTTTCATTGTCATACGATGCTGGACATTGTCACATATTACACAATGGCCACTAGCAGGATTAACCATGAATGTGGAAGGGCACAAAGTCAACAGCATTATGTTTAATATTGGAGGTGCCCAGATAACACAATGTATACATCAGAGACTTTGTCTACTACCAAATATGAGCTTTTATGTTATAAGCATTTTGAATCCATGTCTGAGTTGAATGAACTTTCTACCCATAGTACTGTACTACAAACCAGAATGGTAATTAAAATGGGCATTTGCATTGAGAATGCACTAGGCAGATATTCACAACACATTGTATTTGTGACTTTATAACACTATTATTTATCAGACTTTTCTTTGCGATGTAAAATATAATCTCAAAAATTAGTATTTTGACATGTTATTAGTCACATTCCAAAATGGATGCAATGATTACATTACGAAACAACAATCAATTGTTTCTTGGTCCTTTGTTTGTGTTTACACTTTGTATGAAGTATGCAGTCCACCCAGTTTCCTGTGTGTGATCAAGACTGCGTTGCAGTCAAAATGTGTAGCAGGATTAAAAACAACTGTCTGTGAATAATTGTGTGCTTAATTTGGGTTTTATATAGAATCACTACGTCCAGTGTGCACTGCTGGCTTTAGCGCACCAGCTACCGATGGGCAAAGGAGAACGGAAGGAGCGAAACTGCGAAAAATATATATTTATATCTATATATATATTCCAATTCCTCGCCTCACACATGCTTCCTCACGGGAAAGAGATGATGCGGATCCAGTTTACCCAGTTTACTGGTGCCAATTTTTATTTCCTCATACGCCCTGCACCAACCGCCAACGCGCTTCGGCCTTGCAAAGACCTTGTATATATATATATATATATATATATATATATATATATATATATATATATATATTCAATGAAAAAACCATAGGTTATAGACCATATATAGTTAGGGATTTGCATTTACAAAACCTTATTTTACTCGCATAAAACCATTGAAATTCCATATATAGTTAGTTGCGCTAACTATATATCGCGCACCCGCAATCCACTGCTGATGATGTCACATATTACATCATTCATGACATGGTCAGTGACATCACTGATGACATCACTGATGACATCTGGAATGACATCACTGATGACATCACTGATGACAACATCCAGTGACTGTATGTTTCTGTAAAGTTAAAATATGTCTTACATATTGAAGAATGAGTGGATGTATAAGTGTCTGGATGAAGGATTTAGTAGGTGCATGACTGACTGTATGATTGAGTGATTAAATGTGTCTCACTGAGTGCATGGGTTAGTGACTAAACTGTCTTAATTTGTGCATCATTATGTCTGTTGTTCTGTAAACTGTTGCATGTGTTGATAAGTAGCTATATGAGTAACTATATGGGTTATTGATTGGTTGCCCAAGTATTTGTATGGGAGACTGAGTGTGTGTGTGGGTGGCTGGGAGGTGTATGACTCTGTGCATAGATGTGTGAGCAGTTGATTCACTAGATGTATGGCTTCAAAAGTGCATGTGGAAACAGCTATATGGGCGGTTGACTGTGTGCATGAGTGTATTGGTGAGTGAATGGATATCTCAGTGCTACATGTCAAAGTAAGTACATATGTAAAACACAGTACATGTGAGAGTTGACATATATAAATAACTGTGCATAAGAGCCAGTGAATGTGTGAGTGGCTGTATGGATCATTGTGAACTTGTATCAGGGATTATATAAGAGAGTAAATATGTGTTAGTATATGTTTGAATAAGTAAAGTTTGTATAACTGTATAGTTGAGGAAATGGAGGTGTGATTGATTCTTTGCATGACTGACTAGGTGTTTGAGTAACTCCATGGATGAGTGGCAGTCTCTGAGTGTCTGTTTACACTGATTGTATCTAAGGTTATATTAGAGTCTGAAGAGGTTCATCGTATTATCACATGAATGATATCATCAGTGATGTGATCAGTCATGTCAAATGAGATGTCATCAGTGATGTCATCAGTGATGTCATTTGAGATGTCATCAGTGATGTCATTTGAGATGTCATTTGAGATGTCATCAGTGATGTCATCAGTGATGTCACTGACCATGTCATGAATGATGTAATATGTGACATCATCAGCAGTGGATTGCGGGTGCGCGATATATAGTTAGCGCAACTAACTATATATGGAATTTCAATGGTTTTATGCGAGTAAAATAAGGTTTTGTAAATGCAAATCCCTAACTATATATGGTCTATAACCTATGGTTTTTTCATTGAATTTCAATGGTTTTTTAAATGCAAATTTCTAACTATATATGGTCTATAACCTATGGTTTTTTCTGTGAATTTCATTGGTTTTTTAAAAGCTAACATCTGTAGCTGTAAAATGTATTCTTCTTTAAATCCCAAAATATATTTAGATGTTTATTGATAATTTTTTTTTAAATTTTTTTTTTCTTCGCTTCTAGTTCACGAACCAGGAAGCTTTCCGTTAGCTCATCTTGATGCCGCGATCTAGTCCGCGAACCGGTCAACGTTACGTTAGCGGAACTGTGACGCGTCGCGGAAGCGCGACGTATCACGTTATCGCGTAATGCGTCTAATGACGCGCCGCGTTAGCGCTCCCAGAAGTGCTCGGAACCGCGAACCGGAAGCGATGTGGTACGCGGCGCACGCCGCGTAACGTAAGCGGAACAGGTCATGTGACTTGTTTATCAAACTTTTCATTGGTTCATTTCACTTTTGGTTTCCAAATGATGTATGACTAGGTCATGTGACCTAAAAATAACACTTTTCATTGGTTCAGAACTTTTGCTTTCCCCAAATCATGTGAACCCCTCCTTATTTCCTCACTCTGACTTTCATCTTGGTGAGAGAAAGACCATTTAGCTAGAATTGAACAATGGCTTCTGTACTTGCTGCAGCTGGTGGAACCCCACCACCACCTCCACCTCCTCATAAGAAGAGAGGACCACCTACTCAATTTATTCCTAACAGAGAGGAGGAAGAGGAGGAAGAAGAAGAAGAGGACAGAGAGGAACAACAATTTGTCGAAGAGTTGCCCCGGGTTTCAAAGCGAAAAACAAGCTTCATCTGGCAGTTTTTCTCCATCCCTCCTGGATCAAAGAAGGTGAATGCTAAATATGCCACCTGCCTCATCTGTGATTACAGATTGTCGAGAGGCACAGATAAGAAATACAGTATGGGCAACTATACGATGCACCGACACATGAGCAGGTGGCATCCCTTAAACTACAGCCGGGCTGAGTTAAGGGATCTTCAAGACAATCCCACGACAACTCCTGTGGCCAGATCGACCTCCACAATGTCATTGACGGGAAGAGAGGCACAAGAAACTGTGCCAAACATTCAACCCAACTTCCAGCATATGAAGTTAAGTTGTATATACTGTGGTGCTATGCTGTCATATGGCAACATGAGCGTCAACCTGATGAACATGGCGTACGAAAATCATAAATGCCCTAATGCACCCAAGAAGTAATTTTTTTTTTTGCTCCAGTTGAGCCGTTTTCAATGCCTGTTTTTTGTTGTCTCCCCTCCATACAAAACACAAAAAAAACATAAAACAGTTCTAAAAATACAAAAAAATCAAAAAATGTTCAAAAAAAAAATAAATAAATAAAACAACAAAAACAAAAAAAAACAGTTCTTTTCAGAACTACCTCCCCTTTCAATCAAAATTGCTAGAATGTTTATCACTCTGGCAAGCTCTATTTCTTTTGGTTCGCTTCAAGTTCGCTGACCGGTTCGCGAACTTTAAGCGAACTAAAAAAATATTTTTTTTAAAAAAAGAAGAGTTAGTATAAGGGAAGTAAACAGAGAATAATGTAAAAAGAAAGACAGCTATAGAGAGTAAATGAGAGATACTGTCAATGACATCATCAGCAGTGCATTGCGGGTAAAAAGAGTAGAAAACATTTACCTTATAATTCTTGTTACCTTTTTTTAAATATTTTTTCATACTTTCAATCTGTAAAAAAAAGAACAAACATTTCCAAAAATATTAAAACATGTATTTAAAAATTAGAAAAGACAAGGGAAAAGGTTCAAAAACAAACAGTTTTTCAACAACTTTGACATTTACAGAAGTCTCTGCTTCTCTACGTCCCCTACACAATCCTAAAGATATATATTCTAAAGAAACTGTATCTTGATGTTGATGAACTGAGCCCTATTTTGGAACATGATGTTTTTCTTGCACTGCTAATGTCTCACAATAGTGATGCAATAGCAGCGCAAAAAAGATGTAAAGCCATCATAAAATTGTGTCTAACATTGTAAATGCTTGATTTAGGATGCAAATAAGATGTGTGCTTTCAAGAGCTTTCTTTGAGGTGAGGCCTCTTTTCTTTTTTTAAAAAAAACACTACCCAGAAGTACAGCACTGAAAGCATTAAAATTGATATTTACAGAACTCAGCTTACCCATATGTACCTCACATTTCTAAATGTATATCATAAGGACAAAAAGCATAACATTAATTATACATGTTAAATGGTTTCTTTTTGCTGTTCTCAGAATGTATCAAATTTCACTTAAATCAGTGACTTGAAGGTATTCATCATGTAACAGCGGGGAAAAAAAAACACAATCAAAATGACTGTGTTTAAAAAACCCATACAACCTTCGAAATCTGATTTCAAAACTCCTTAAAATTAACTTACTTTCAATGACGTCGAACGATCTCCTATGAACAGCATCCACTCTGTTGTGCTACAAATATTTTCAGCCCGCCACTTTCTGAAAGAAAACCTCCATCGATACGTAAAATATGTTACATAGAAAAAAAGACTTCTCTCATTATATCACATGTTTCCACTAGGCCAAATCATGTTGCCGCGATTCGCAAGTCTTGTTATTCTTCCAATCAAATCCCGACATTTTCTATTTTCGCAACTTTCAAAAATAAAATATTTGAGATTATTTTCACAATCCTGGACTACTAATAACTTACTCTTCTTTGTCACTCATGTTCTCCTTTTCCTATGACACTGATACTGCTTACTATGAAGCAGACTTACTTGCAGCAAGTTTATATAGTTGGATTTTTAATCTAGACAGCATTGCAGACTTACATTCCCTCTACTTAAAATTTTGGTTTTAAAAACACCAGGTAAGAATTTTTAAGGTCAAACGGCAATTTTTTTTTGAACGTTACAACGGAATCATTACAGAATGACCAGCCGTTTCCAGACTTTAAGTAAGCTGTATAATGTCCTGATGTTGTTGATGGACCATCGTGATAGATAATTGCTACAGTAACAAAAGTCCTCCCTGATATTGACAGCTGAGAAGCCACAAAATTTTTTATTAAAGTTGACAATTTTGATCCATCAGGCCTACAACGTTGGATCATTAAAATGACATACTGGCCATATCTACGTATAAATAATGTTGACATCATATCACATTTACATTGGCTACACTCCATGTTGTGATCTGCTGCATTTACTAGCTTATTAAAGGAGACTGATTTACTGTCTGGCAAAGTTAAATATATAAATCTTTCTGAGTCTACACTAGTAGTACTTGATAGCCTACAATTCTCGCAGTCATGCTGCCATTGATAAGAAAGCCCAAACAGGTGATCTACATCTACACCCTCAACTTGCAATATATCAAGCATATACATTAAAAACTCCTGACAATCTTGCTGATTATTTTCAGAGAAGTCTGTTTGACCTGAACATTCATCTAACAGATAACGAACTTCAGACACACTTTCTACTTTTGTTCGATCAGTGCTACATTTCTCGAAAACAGAATTCAACAAACAGCATAAAATTTGTTCAGAATTCAACAGAATCTGTTCTTTTAAACTCTCTAGTGAAAAGAGAACATTAACCACTACATTTGCATAGCAGTTGACACCAGAACTGTTTTCAAATTGAAAACCGACAACATCTTCAACAGAATCCACTTTCTTTCTGCTAACAATTTTCGGTTCATTGACTTTTAGTCTTTTTGCAACAACCTCCCTACTATTACTGCTATTTCTACGTTTGCGGCCTACCACACGTTTCTCAAACAAAGGATATTGAGGCAAATGTGGCGCATACTCTCTTCTTAACCTATTGTATTCCTTAACACAATCTAGATCCGCACAAATGTTTGTGACATCACAGTCAATCAAGTACAATCCCGATAAAGTTCTAACTCGTGACAATGCCACATATGCCATACCCTCCTTGAACACAGAACTGCCAATATTCACCAATGCACAGTCTACACTTAAACCTTGCGATTTATGGATTGTCACCGCATATGCCAAGCAAACAGGAAACTGTTTACGGCGAACATATAAATCTTTAACAAGCAAAAACCTAGCAGAACAACGACCAATTTGCTGTACTTCCTCAATGCCATCAAATTTAATTCTTAAAAATTCTATTCCATCTCTATTTCTGTATTTCTCAAAATCAACAACATTACCCATTGATCCATTCACCAGACCTCTTTCTACATGTAAATTCCTTCTCAAAATAATTCGGCAATTTAAACACACATTCAAAGTCTTTTCAAAACCCGCTGTTTTAGATATAGTCTTCTCTAATGAATCCAATTTTGATTTCAAATTGTCTGACAAAATAATTGTTGATCCCATATGCTCTAATTTGTCGATAGCTTCAAGTTTCACAATCTCTTGCTTTTCTAAATTCAACATTTTGTTGTTGAAGATGGCACATTCTGCAAGAGTTGGCATGAGACATATCCCGGATTTCTTCTCAGTAATTTTCTGAAAAATATTCTCAGGCACAATCTCTTGTTTGGGATATAAATTTGACAGTAATCGTGCATTTAAAGCTTCTTTCCCATGCTCGGTCACTTTTCCAATTCTAATATCTTGTAGAATATTCTTGTAATCTTCATCCTTTGCCTGACGCATATTTTGATGCAGTTCTGCATAATTGAAGTTTAACCATATATTGACGTTGCCAATGCTCCCTAGGCACTTCCTGGTATCTTCATGCGTGAGTATTTTGAACACAGGTTGACCTTTTACTGGTGTCAGCTGCAGAAGATCTCCGAAAACAATGATGTGTTTCCCACCAAACAACACATCATATTCAGTTTTAAGTACTTCTTGCATTCTCAAATGCACAAAGGCAAGCATGACATTGGAAACCATGCTTACTTCGTCAATGATAAGTAGTTTCATTTTCCTCAAGACTCTTGAAACTTCACAGCAAGCATCTCCAGATAACTTGTTGTATTGTAATTTGTTGTCATGCTCCACCGGCAGCATCAGTAGACGATGCAAAGTAATACCTTTAATGTTATGTGCTGCCAGTCCAGTAGGAGCGGTGACAACACAAGACAGCAATGACTCAGTCCTTTCCTTCAAATAACAAGAGATTGCTTTAATGAGGAAACTTTTTCCAGTTCCCGCTTCTCCACTCACGTACAGTCGGACAGGCTTCAACGACGTACATGAGCACTCTTTCTTCTCATGACTTAATCCGTGCTCAATTTCCGTGGTAACTTCATCATATATTTTCCTCTGCTCAACGTTGAGTTGTTTTTCCAAGTCTTCTAAGTTAACTGAATCCTCCTGAGCATGTGCCATGGCTCTTTCCACTTCATTCATAGCAGTGGCAGCTTCATTTTCGATAATAGGTCCTCCAAGTGGATCTTGACTCAATGAAACAGAACTCTGACTGTCCTGAGAACTGTCTCTGGCAATCTCGGCTGCAATCGTTGCTTCCTGCTCAATTTCCAAAGTTAGCATTTCTTGATATTTAGAAAAAGCAGGACATTCTATGGACTCCTTGGCTGCATTGAAAGAGTCTTCGTAACAGAGGAAATCTCCAAGCAGTTCCTCTTCTGCACGCCAAGGCTTGAAAAGTTGCAAAAGTGCTAAATAAAAAAACTCCTTTTTTTCTGGAGATTCACCACTCAATTTTCGATGGTTTACTAATTGGCATTTTCTTTGCTTGACCAGGCATCCCTCATTTCCAATTACAGCATACACTCCTTTCTCAATATCTTCTTTGATGTTCCTCTTGAATATATAATTTTGGAGAACCTCATATAGACAAACATTCTCAAGGTGACTGCTTCGATTTGGATAATATGTATCCAACATGTTGGTCTTCAAAATGTCGGTACTGTTTGGTTCCTTTTCTGCCAAATACTCAATTTCCCGGACAGGTTTTAGAACTCGATTTCGCGTTGCAGCAAGACCAAGACTCGCCCAAACGAGACTCCTGGATTTGGCATAGAGACTTGCTGAAGACAACCGGTCAGAACATTCGTAAGCTCCGATTTCTCGATGCGACAACATCTTCAGACTGAAACTGTACAACTTCTTGCTGAGGCTCTTTTCATGAGAAATGTCCTCCCACATATCCTTCAGTTCGGTCTTTTCTTTTTTGGTGATGTAAGATGTCACATACCGAGCCACAGCCATACAGTTGTCAGCCACAAACTGTATATCCATGTTAGCATTCCACATGGACAAAATCACTGGGTTGTAGTCATTGATGTACTTGGACTCTTCGTTCCTTTTCAAATTGTATGTATTCTTGGGTGATTTCCTCGTCACATTATGTCGCAGCGAAGACATCAAACTGTTCACTCTTCCTTTAGAAATCACCGGTCGTGGAAAGTTGAAACGACATTTGGTGTAGAACTTGTCCTTGTTTCTGAATTTACGACGACAGTACTTTCCACAACGATGGCTTTGGAAACGTAGAACTTGTTCTCTTAGACTTTTCTTCTCCGTTGCGTTTGGAACAGCACACGTAGAATACTGTTCGATGAAATTCATCACTAAGTCATCCGGATCTGTTCCAAATTTAGGTGCATCCTTGATCCACAACAACATATGTATATGAGGGGCACCTCTTGCTTGGTACTCCTTTCTCCAGAAGAAATCCAACACCTCTCCAAGAGGTGGATTCTTTTTATTTGTGATGAAAGACATCATAGCTTCAAATCTATGATTGAAGTACCTGCATACATTCACTGGATCCAAAGAACACAGTTCTCCAGGTGTCTTGAATTCAATGTTTTCAATATTTCCATTTGCCTCTCGTAGAAATTCAAGTAAGTCTTCCCAGCCATACTCGGCACAGCTCAGAGTGAGGAACCATGTTGGAGTTCCTAAGTTCCTCAGCATACATTTTAAATCACCATGACGACGGTACCAGTACTCATTAGTACCACGCTGACACGCCATGAGATTAATTAAGTGAGAATCCAAAATACTGTCTTGGACATTGACTTTATGCATAAAGTCACTTGCCGAGATGTTTCGCATCTGTATACCACTTTTTAAGATGTGGTTCACTGCATATGACAGTCCAGACAGATCGCTTTCAAACAGGAGATGAAACAAATAGGGAATGCATTGCCGAAACCTAGGATCTGCTGCATACAATCGTAAAGTCCGGTATTCAGACGCAGGAATTTGATGAGGTCGCTCATCATATCTTCCTCCTTGACCTGTGGGAAATAGCTGTGGGAAACACCGAGCTTCCAAACTTTCCTCCCAAACACTAATGGGACTCCCTTTGGCTTGTTTCATTTGAAACAACTCAATAGCATTCCCCATGACTTCCTTGGAATGCAAAGGATGAACACTATAATGTTCATATATTTCTTCACTTTTAGAGGCCTCTACTTTCTCAATTTGGCCAGCACACAAATCGCTATCCTCTTCATCACTTACTTCCTCTTCTGCAACATATACATTCTTATAGTACTTATTATTTTTCTTCAAATACACTGTTGCCTTTTTGACTTTCCTAACATCCACTAAATCTTGCCATATTTTCTTATTCTTTGTCGGAACCCCATTAACCAAGATAACCAGAGGTTCCTCTTCCACTTTTTCTATTCCAATTGTGTTAATGTTTTTCTTCAAATCTAGAGGCAAATAAACAACTCTTCCCTTTAATCCTCTCTGTAAATCTGCTGGAGGCAACTTCCCTGTCTTTGGCTCCATTCTTACAATAGCCTGAAAGGGATGGATACTTTGAATCAAAATAGATTCATAAGTATTTAAATCCTTCAATTCAGAAGGAATCTCAACCAATTCCAGATTATTATGAACTGCCCTAGCAGGCATCTGGTTTTGGTTTAATTTATTACAACAATAAGTACACACACGTTGATCCGATCCCAAATCAAAATAATTTTCTACCATCAAGTATGTGGCAAAATCCTTCCATTCACTATTATTTTCCCTTCCACTTTTTGCATATAAATCCACTACCTTAGTCTGATTCTTATAATAAGTGCGTCGACAACATACACAAGTGAAATTAGGCCTCTCACTTGATTTCATCTGAAACGTGGCAATTTCCTTCTGAAAATTATCTGTACTGGAAACCTGTACATTATCTTCCACATTACCCTCTACTTCAGGGTCAATTTGAACATTCTCATCTTTACTACCAAAGTAACAAAACTCAATTTCTTCACAAATATTCTTCACATCTATTTCAGAACCATGCAAAAGAGCAGCACATAATTGTTTAAGCATAATTGCTGGACTCTTAGCATAATACAACATTCTCACTAATTTTCTCACTTTATTATGATGCACTGCTAGCATCCTGAAATGATGAAAAACACTCTGGCATACTCTCCTGGAAAGACAAGCCAGTGAATGACCACGCAAACCTGTCATTTCTCTCACTCTGCAAGGATCTAAATCTTGCAACAACTTCATTTTCTGCTTCAAACTTTTCTTATTAAATGTCCGTATAAAATCACAAAGCAAATTGATGGAAACCTGTCGCACACTGCAAATAGAACTACACTTCCAAATGTACACAGGACCCTTAGGACGTCTTCCTAAAACCTCATCACTTAGCGCCTCTTCTGTCTCTGTTGTCACAAGTTGTTCTTTTTCAACTGGACAACCATCCTTCACTTCATAAGCTCGACCACTGATGTCAACTGCATGCACCAAATCATTATCCTGAAAATAAGTCTCCTCATTAAAAAATGCCTCAGAACTTGAACTATGCATCCATTCTCCGGAAAAAACTTCACAAAAGTTAGTACGATTTACTACTCTCTTCCATCTACTTTTTGTTTTGAAATCAGAAATTACCTTGCTTAGTTTCCTAATTCTATTGATTACCAAAATAAACAACTTTCGCTTAATTTCAAAAGCATGATCAATAATTTTCTCTACATTTTTCTTCTTCTTATAAAATGCCGCTTTCTGATGGCCTTTCTTTTTAATACTTTTCAATAAATTAACTAATATCCTATTACGGAACATTCGATTTCGAATGTCCCTAAACTGTTGTTTCCTTCTACTATCATGCACAGAGTTATCTCTTCCTCTACCAGTAACATTTGTGATGGGTCTCTCCTTTCCATTTAAATTGCTTTTCTTTTTGTGGACTGAAACATTTTTTTGAGCAAAACTTTTTTTACTACAAATATTTCTTAAGAATGATTTCGTGCTCTTACCCGGACCTTTCTTGGTGTTTTGACAAGTATTTGGGGAAGAGGACTGCTGCAATAAAACATCATCCTGCTGTCTTTGACGTTTTCTAGCCTTTCGTATTCGACTTTTGGAAGGCATTTTCCAAACTATGAAAGAATCTGCAGTTGAATCTGTGGAAAAATATAATATAAAATGTTATTAACCACTATTACCAAACAGTAAATAAATAACAGTCATCTAAAACTTAATGCCGTACTAATTATTTAACATAGCAAATGTTTTCCACCAGCACTGCATCACAAAAATGACACTCAATGGTACAAAAAAGGCATACAACACTCATAAATCACTCCCTAATATTTTAAATCATTAATTCAGGATGACGATAAGATGTAGCCTATCTAAAGATTTGTTTAGGCCCTGATCTTTAGACTGGGGTAAATGTGTGTCATTGATCCACATTCAGTCCATCACCTGTTTTGTTTATTTGAGGTGAGGCCAACACATGGTTGCAGATAAGATTTTCACTGAAAAATATCAAAATAAAAAAACATGTGAAGGCCTACCAATGAAGTAAATCATTAAATGAAAACCAATACATTTCTGGAAATATGCACTACTAGTGCTTCATAAGATGTTTTGGGTCATATTTATAAGGCATTTGAGTATCTAGTATGCTATTTTACGTTCTTCCTGGTGCAAATTTATTGTAAATATGCTCCCACCTGCGGTTGGCAAATTTAGATTTTGATTATGGGAGTTAGATAGGCATGTTACTAATTTCCCAAAAATGGTGTATAACCCCAAACAACCTTTGAAGCAAATGCTCTTAGCCATGTTATCCACCTCCCATTGCATAACATGGCTAAGAAGTGCTTGCAAATGTGAAAAAAAACGGCCGCAATGCATGAATATCGCAGAAAAGTCAGCGATATTCATGCAATTTCCAGCACATGCTCTTAGCCATGTTATCCACTTCCTATTAAATAACATGGCTAAGAACTGCTCAGGGCCCCATGAGGAACGCTTTCCATTTAAAAAGGGAAAAATAACATCAAAGACACTAAAATGCCTTCTAAATATGACCCCAAACAACCTAAGAAGCTCTAACAGTACATATCCTGAAATGTAATTGATTTCAAAATTCGTTTTTAAACACAGCATATAAATCAATTGTATACCTGCATTCATGGAGAAATGACTAAAAATGTCCTTGAGACACATGAAAGTGTTTTCTGGAATGCCCTAGCACCATTTTTGGGACACTATTAACATGGCTACGTAACTCCCATAATCAAAATCTAAATTTGCCAAGCGCAAGTGGGAGCGTATTTACAAGACACTTGCCCCAAGAGGAACACTTTCCATTTAAAAAGGGAAAAATAACATCGCAGAAAAGTCAGCAATATTCATGCACTTTCCAGCAAATGCTCTTAGCCATGTTATCCACTTCCTATTAAATAACATGGCTAAGAACTGCTCAGGGCCCCATGACGAACGCTTTCCATTTAAAAAGGGAAAAATAACATCAAAGACACTAAAATGCCTTCTAAATATGACCCCAAACAACCTATGAAGCTCTAACAGAACATATCCTGAAATGTAATTGATTTCAAAATTCGTTTTTAAACACAGCATATAAATCAATTGTATACCTGCATTCATGAAGAAATGACTAAAAATGTCCTTGAGACACATGAAAGTGTTTTCTGCAATTCACTAGCACCATTTTTGGGACACTATTAACATGGCTAGGTAACTCCCATAATCAAAATCTAAATTTGCCAAGCACAAGTGTGAGCGTATTTACAAGACACTTGCCCCATGAGGAACTCTTTACATTTTAAAAGGAAAACAAAACATCTTAGACACTCAAATACCTTATAAATATGGCTCAAAACAACCTATGAA
The DNA here is from genome assembly GCF_964263255.1 of Lissotriton vulgaris. NCBI lineage: Eukaryota > Metazoa > Chordata > Amphibia > Caudata > Salamandridae > Lissotriton > Lissotriton vulgaris. Next base: position 646,300,720 of record NC_141700.1, on the reverse strand, counting down.
GCTCTAGCAGTACATATCCAGAAATGAAATTGATTTCTTAAATCGTTTTTAAAAGCAACATCTCTGTTTCAGCTTACATAACAGACCATAAAATGGGCTCCATGTACCACAATAACTTGTGTTACTGCATGCCAGAATGTTACACCAAATATGCAATTACAATTTCTCTATGAAACTAATTCTATTAGTATATCACTAGAGACAAAACCACATTTTAAAAACACAGCTTTCTTCATCATTTTCTCCTTAAATCATACTATTCTCTATCTAAATTAAATAAATCTTTTCTCACCTTAGCAAATATTTTTTGAGTTTTGAAAACAGTCTGAGAAATACACCAAATTGTCTTCAGCAGAAGAAAAAGGATGCACTCCAAAGGCTGCAGCTATTGAAAGCACAGAAATACAGATATTCTTTTCACATATCTCTCATATTAGCCAATCATACCTCTTCCCTCACTTTTTTCAAATCAAAACCCTTCCCCCCTCTGCCCTGTCTGCCTTGTTTCCATAGCAACCACCTCCTGGAAGACCTCTCATGTTTGCAAATTCACACAACAATGTTTCAATTGAACTCTGAACTCTCAGTGCACCTGCGTATCCAGTGCAATCTTTCATTAAATGTTTCTTCCTTGACCATTCAAATTACATCTTTCAAAGAACACATCCATGCACCCTAACTTTCTGTTTTCAGAAATGGAAATGCACCAATCACTGCTAATGATTCATTAGCATTGGAAATCCACAGTTTTTTTTCTTTACAAACTCCTACTGTTTCAACTGCCCTTTCATTACCACACTTCATCTGACTGCAGAACAACCTTCACCCACCATGTTTAACGTCTGGATTGTTGGACATAGTTACATCCACTGGGCTCAAAGGTATGCTGAGAGCAGAAATTTACCTAACCTCAATTTACAAGATGTGGAAATTAAGTGGTTGGGCCAAAGAGGATTAAAATGTCACCAATTGATACCATTGGTGAAAACCTTTATGCATTTGCCAAAACCTGACCTGTTAATAGTGCACTGTGGAGGTAATGATTTGGGCACTTTGACAGGGGTAGGTCTGGAAATGCTTTTAAAGGACACCTTTGAGCAATTAATGGCACTTTTTCCTCAAACTGCCTTGGTATATTCCAATATATGCCAAAGACAGAAATGGAGGTGGTCCAACCAATTTTGTCCACAAATTGAGAAAGCGAGGAAGCATGTAAACAAATCTGTTTCAGCTTACATGAGAGACCATGGAATGGGCTCTCTGTACAACAATAACTTGCGTTACTACATGCAAGATATCTACAGAGGAGATGGAGTTCACTTCTCAGATGAGGGCAACAGAATTTTCATTCTGAATTTAAGACTGTGCATTGGTACCTACTTATAAGTACCTAAATGTACCATAAACCCAAAAGCTCTTCTCAGAGCTACCCTACATCTGATCACTCACAATTATTATTTTCCTCTAACTTTTTTCACTAATTTTCCACAAAATTCGCTCCCCGGAGCGCTACCCGGTTCGCTAACCGAAAACTAACCTCGCGGAATTTTTTAAAAAAAAGTTTTTTTTTCCGCACATATAAGCCTCCTCAGCCACGCTCAGAAAACCTAGGGGGTCAAGATAAGTCTACCATGATCCCTTCTACCCATTCTAAACATTATTTGCCCTCCATCTTGTATCTTAATGCGACCGAAACACAAAATGGTGGACTCCCGTGACGCTTAAGGTTCGCTAACCGAGCCGCTTTCCGGGAAGCGGTCATAAAAAAAGGTGGGAAAGTAATTTACAGAAAAACGACTAGAGACACTCTCACCAAATATAGATTAGCTCATACTACATAAAAATCCCTTTCATTTTCACAAATTTGATTGAAATTTCATTTAGCCATTTAGCCTGTAGACCTCTCTAAGTACCGTGAGGTAAATTACTTCACAAAACACATCTGAAGTGTTGGAATTGACAACCAATGAAAATGTTACTTTCATTTTCTACTTTTGTTACCTGACATTTGATTGGTTATATACCTGAATATATATAAAGGAAGAGAAGGAAACACAGCCATTTTGACTGCTACTTCGTGAAGTGCACAACAAAAAATCAACTGATAACTTCAACTTATATTTAAAAGGTAAGATATTATTTATAAAACTTAAGTATGTTCTGTACTGAAACCTAATTAGAAAAACATTTTCTGAGAATTATATTCTATCACTCTGTAATACTTATAGAAAAAAATAGACTACTCTGTTTTAGTTATGGCAGAGCCATTCCAAGAATTTACAAGACCATAGTCTAAAAAGGAACGTGCGCAAAGCCCCCTCCAATTTACATAAGTGGCATCTTGCAAGGAGACCATTCACAAGCACTGAGGGGGCCCCATTGTCCAGCATTTTGACGCCCCCACAGTTTTAACTTTAAATCCACACACATATCTCACACCTTCATAGGTGTGAGAATTGATTGTGGTCTAAAAGTTAAAACTGTGGGGGCGCAAAAATGCTGGACAATGGGCCCCCTCAGTGCCTGTGAATGGTCTCCTTGCAATTGAGGGAGCGTCTCCTTCTCCCTCCCCTATACCTCCTGACACCATCCATGGGAGGCCCAAGGAGGGGGCCCCCTGCAATAGACCTTAATTGCAGGCAACACCTTTCTTTGTGAAAAAAACACTATATAAATAACCAAACTGCCAATCTGTACTGAAACCCAACAATGCCCTTTCTGTACTGATATATTTTTTAAAAATTCATTTTTCAGAATTGAAAATGGAAGAACAACAAAACAACATGAAAACTGAAACAGAAGAAAAAATTGAGACACAAGATGACATGGATTTCTACGACGACACAATAAATAATGAACTTGTCCAATGCATAGATGCAGTAGATTTTCTACTAAAAAATGAAGAAAAAAATGATCACGATTTTTTAGATTTTCTTTTAAATTTTGAAAAACAAAATGAAAAATAAATTTTAATTTCTTAATTCAAAAATTGTTTCACACATTATTTATTTTTATATGTTTATTGAATGTTAAAAGTTTAATGAATTATGACACACAATCAAAATAAAAAATAAAAATTTAAAATAAAGAAAACAAAAAAAAACAACAAAAACAACAAATAATTAACATACAGTACTAGCAAAGTCTATCATTCTTTTATCCTTATAGTACGCTGCCCAGAACGCTTTCCGGTTCGCGAACTTGGCGCTTACCACGCAAAAAAAAAAAAAAAAATTTTTTGACCCTCCTGGGCCCTTTTAAAACCTCCACATAAAACCTAGGGGGTCAACGAGGATCTACTATGCCCCCTTATGGTAATTTCCCCCTTTGTTTTGGCCTCCTCTTGTCTCTCGATCCTACCGAGAGACAAGATGGCGGCCGCTCCGGACTGTTTAGAATGTTGACAGACACCGGAGGGCCAATCAGCTTCTCATCGCAAAGTTCCGTTACGCGAAAGGTTCGCTAACCGGATAGCTGCCCGGAGCGCTGTTACAGATATATATCTTGATTTAAACGTTAATTTCTCAAAATCCACTGAAGCACATATATTGAGACCTAGCAAAGGCACATCGGGCTAACAGTCCATACAATTTTGCCAAGTTTCGTGGAAATCCATTCAGCCGTTCGGGCTAAAAGTGAGTCCAACCGCCCTATGGAAATTAACATGGGAAAAACGCGTTTTGGGACCCCCCTTTTTTCTCGGCCCCCCCTTGACGAACCCCCCCCAATTTCCAGGAGCTGCTCAGAAACAAAATGTGCCATTTTCCTGAAAATTTCAGCCAATTCCGTCCACAAACGCCAAAGTTATTAGGCATAGAATTTTCAAAAGTCCCATAGAGAAAAAATCCTAACTATATATACCTACTGGCGACCGCCAGTAGGTAATATATATATATATATATATATATATATATATATATATATATATATATATATATATATATATATATATATATATATATATATATAATTTTTATTTTTTTCACTGAAAAAAAGCCAAAGTTACAGGGGCGTTATAGTTAGGAAATGGAATTTACAAAACCATAGAAATTCAGAAATTCACTGAAAAAGCAAATGTTACAGGGCCATTATAGTTAGACTGACATTTCACTCATACAAAACCAGAGAAATTCAGCAGTTATAGTTAGCTGAGCTCACTATAACTTGTGCGCCCACAATCCACTGTTGGTCAATTTGTGGTGGGCTCTCCCAGTTCCCAGGGACCACCACCTCCCCAGGGCCAACTTCTTTTTGTAAAGATAGGGGGGTGCTCCTGGGCAGTTTCTGACTCAGTGACCCCCACCTTCCCAGGGAAGGCCCAAAATCAAGAAAGGATGAATACCGTGCAGTCCCCCCCCTGCTGGAGCCATAGATGACCCTGGGGACTGCCACCCCAAGGACTGGCTCCTGCTATGTCCCATGGTGCCCACCCCCAAGACATAGCTGTTTGCTGTCGCTTGGCGGGAGCTTTACCATTCCTGCCAAGCAACAGCAACCACTCTCCTTCCAGCAATTGAGAGCATTAAAAATGCTCTTGCTTGCTGGTAGTGGAGCGCAATTGCTTTCACACACAAGGAGCTGCCTTTTCAGCAGCTCCATGTGTATGAGAGCAATGCTGGCTACCACAGGAGGCAGGGAGCTGGCCCCCACAATGCACTGCTTATGACCTCACATATTACATCACTCATGACATGGTCAGTGACATCTCAAATTACAGCACTGATTATATCATCCACAGAACCAATCACACACTGACTCATACCCCATACAACCTCTTGTATGCCCACTCACACACCCACACAACCACTCACAGACCCATACCAGTACTCAGACACCCACTAACTCCTCCATAGAGTCAGACACACCCTCTCACTCACTCAGAGAATCCCTCACAATCATTCACTGACTAGTCAGCCAGTCACATAGCCACACACTCACCCATACAGCTACTCACACACCCACTTATTTATCTACACAGTCATTCACACACCCACACACTCACCCATCCAGTCTCACAACACAGCCACTTATTCATCCATACACACACTCACTCACACACCCACACACCAACTTACATACCCATTCTCACATCCATAAAAGCACTCACAAATCTGCTCACTCACCCATACAGCCATTCACATACACTTACTCTCCAAAACAGCCACTAACACGCCAACTCACTTGACTAAACACCCACTCAAACAGCCACTCACCCATATTGCCACTTACACACCTACTCACTCATTGATACAGCCATCCAGATACCCACTCACCCACCCTTGCAGTCACTGCACACCCACTTATCCACCCATAGAACCCCTCATACTGCCACTCACTCTCCCCTACAGCCACTGACATAGCCACTTACTCACCAATACAGCGATTTACACAGCATCTCACTTACTCAAACAGCTACTTACAGACCCCCTTATACACCCATACAGCCATTCACACACTGATACACACAAGGATACATACAGTCACGCAGCCACTCACATGTTAGAATTAGTATCACTCAGTAGTAGTGCACCTAGTATACTAATTCTATTTTATAGTAGGTTAGTACATATTCACTGCAGGGTGTTTTCCCCCCACTGTGCGGGGGGAGGGTGGCTGCGAGCCGCTTGGCTGTGCTTGTGACGAGCTCAGCTTGTGATGAGGCACAGCGCAGCTGCACTCATGACGAGCTCAGCTCGTCACGGCCACACCCGTTTTGGAACGTTCAGCACAGCAGAGAAATTATCCCAGCGTGCGAACGTTCCAACGGCCGTGACGAGCTCAGCTCGTCACGAGTGCAGCCCCACTGTGCCTCATGACGAGCTGAGCTCGTCACAAGCACTCAAGGGGTTAACACCAATAAACTCCTAAAAACACTTACACTCACTTGATGATGTCATCAGTGATGTCACTGACCATGTTATGAGGGATGTAATATGCGAGGTCATAGGCAGTGCATTGTGGGAGTGTAAGTTATAGATAGCTCAGGTAACTATAACTGCTGAATTTCACTGGTTTTGTACGAGTGAAATCAGAACCTAACTATAACGTCCCTGTAATCTTAGTTTTTTTCAGTGACTGGGGCCTCCATGCTTTACTCCAAATATCAGCTTCCTTCCCAAAAGTAAGAACTTCAGTTTTTGTGGAATTCAGTTTTAAACATTTCAGGGTACACTACCGTGGTGAAGCTAAAAGAATGGATAAGCCTGGCTAATGGAGCCACAAAAAAATATTAAAAAACGTTGGGCTGAGAGATGACTCCCGGGGAACCCCGCAAGGTAAAATAATTTGACGTAAACTCCCCAAGGGCCACTCATTGTTCATGACATTCCAAGAAACAAGACAAGAGATTCAATGCTAATCCAGTGATACCGATGTCTGCCAGCCGCTTTCGGAGTACAGTATGACTTACTGCATCGACGGCCACAGAGAGATTCAAAAGGATCACCGCAGCATTCCCCCCTTTGTCCATGATAGATCTTTTTGTTTCTGAGATTGCTACTAATGCAGTCTGAGTACTATGATTAGGCCTAAAACCAAACGATGCTTCATTTGAGATTTTGTTCTTCTCAAGATGGTCCACCAAATTTTATTGAGATGTTTTTCTATAACCTTAGCAGGGAACAAGAGATTAGTTGGTAATTATTTTCTAACAATGGGTCTAGAGAAGGCCTGGAAGGAGCTGGCGGAGTTTCACTTAGCAGTATTGCGCAGAGTAGTTGAAAATCGCCTCTTAATTCTTCGGAGTTCCATGAATGAGCAGAGTATTGCTTGGCCTCACCTAATGATGTCCCCTTGGATGCTGAGGGTTGTTGGGGCCGATGAACCCCACTTGTTGCGACAAGTAAGTTCCCCACAGCCGGATTACTGAGATGTTGTTGGAGGCCGCCCCCTTTCTCAACCGCTCTGCAAAGGGGTCTCTTGGCGGACTACAGGTTGCAGCTGCGGTTGTTTTCATTTGATCGTGCTCGCCTACAGCACACAAAAATTCCTCTCCATGCGGGGTGCAGAGTTTATCAGTAACTCCATGTTCTCCACCGAACAAGGAGCTGCCGAATTCCAAAACTCCATGAGTGGAGTGGAGTTTTACGCACAGGCCTAGTCTAGAGAAGTTTTTTTAAGTGTAAGGACAGATGCTTTATTCCATTACCCTGGGAAGTGTCCCTCATTAATGACAATGTTGGACAAAGTTGTAATGGCCGGAGTTATGATGTGAGCTGCCTCATGTAAGATCTGTGCACTTACCTGTTCAATATTTTGTCCCTTAATATTTGAGTCACGATAGTCTGACCTTTCATTATTTTGTCCTCAATATTCCCTACCATAATCGCTAACCAGAGATTACCTCACTGGAAAGGGTCCCAGATCACATGAGAGGCAGAGTCAATGAAACAACAATGGGCAGTCTGGAGCAACATGCTTCAAACTCATAAATGGAGAAAGGTGAGCCAAAAGCAAATGCTGACTAGAGGAAGAACTTCTAGGATTCTACTCCTGTTGCATTCACATATTTGGAAGGGAAAATCGATTATCTAGAGTATGAGGTGAGAGCTCTATGTCTCTGAATTCGGGGCATGCACCCTATTGGAGACTAAGGAGTTCTGGGACACATTGAAATCGTGACTTCAGAATGAGGTTCACACATATAACACCCCTAGGAGTAGAAAGCAACCATTATGTGCAACATTGACCCTATACCATACACTTTACAGGTAGCCTAGTTCACATTAACAATTCACCACAGATATATTGGAAACCCTCATTGAGTATGGTCTTTTATCTCTATACAACTGTTCAGGGAAAGCCAAATTCCTCAAGATACTCAATGTCTGTTCCAAAATGAATGCTGATGTGACCACAAATTTGTCATAGCCATGAGTTTCCTTACGAAGACACAGATACTTATGACACCCAGTAACATTGAACAATCTTTGCAAATCCTTTAATTTCTCTCTCCCTAGTTTGCAAACCTGTAAATTTTAAGAGTTTGGAAATAGGGTTTGTAAATGTCATCTCTATGCACTGTATCTGCATTTTCATTGCTACCTGGTAGTAATAGCCATGTAAATCTCAAGCACAAATATAAATGTCATTCCTTCTAGGCAATTGGAGAAAATTGCTGCTTGGCCTGTATGGGAGACGACTTGTACAACGCAGGGGTTTCACCGCGGTAGGTTTACAACGCAGGCTTTACAACGAAAGTCGTTTCAATGACTTGCGCTGGATGGCGCTGTAAGCTAAGGAATGGTATGGTTTAATATTCCAACACCTTCCCTACTGTACGTAGACTGGTGTTGGAATATTAAATGGTACTATCCCTAAGTCCTGCACCCTCCAACGCAAGTCGTTGAAACGACTTGCGTTGTAAAACCTGCGTTGTAACATACCGCGATCAACATAATCACGTAGTAACATCATACATTCGGCCTGTATTCCTAATGAAGCTTGACCTTCTAGTGGGGCACCTAGTTGGGACATTATCAGCCAATGAAGATTCTCTAGGACACCATCACATACATGGAGATGAGCCCTAAACCCCCTGCATTCTTTCACCGCAGCAGTTCTCAGTGAGATTTGCTATTTTAGACCCCCCCTAAGATCAACCTCAATTAAACCTATAAAGCCCTTATCTTTTAGGGTAGTGGTCTCCCAACAAACGGTGTCAATACCAACAACCATTGGTAAAGCCAATAGGCTTGCCCTTGTCATCCAGTCTTTTGGCAATTATTTTCTTTATCATCGTTTTTGCAAAACTTAATTGTTCAGGAAGCTGGCAAGAGTTCATCAATCTAAAAAAAAAAAACATTGACCAAAGTCAAAAATGTTTTTTGCTCTCAAAAAAGCACACTCTGCCATAGCACTCGCTGGCACTTAAGGGAACTATTCTGTGTGTGGATTTACTTGTTTTGAAAGAGGAGCATGCCATAACTCATAATTAAGTCAGCCACTGGCTGTAGTGAGCTGAAACATTGCCCATTGATACATGCTTGAGCGGTTGGAGAAAAATGTGAATGACACAACCACATACAAATGGATTGAGTGTAAAGCAATATAGGTAACTAAGTCATATACATAATTTTAGTCAATAAGTACTTGTGAAGCATGGAATATCACCTGTGAGGGTTTTCAGGTGCTAGATTACTGGGCTTAGTGGAAAATACAGGTGTAGAGTTTCTTCCTGAAGTCGTTCAGCCATGGTGATGTTCGGAGGTGGATGGGGAGAGCGTTCCAGTACTTCGAGGCTAGGTGGAAGAAGGAGTGTCCTCCCCTGTGGCTACAGTGGATACGTGCTGTCTGAGCCAGGCCGAGGGTGGTGGAGCAAAGGTTTCTGAATGACTGGTGAAAGTTCAGGTGGTGGTTCATGAATGCTGGTCCTTGGTTATGGAGGGCTTTGTAGGCGAGTGTCAGTAATTTGTTTTGCCATCTTTTCTGGAAGGGGAGCCAGTGGAGGAGCCTGAGGTGATGGGTGATGCGGATCTGTTGAGGCACGTTGGGGATCAGTCTGGCCGCTGAATTTTGTATCATCTGAAGCCTTTTCATGAGCTTGATGGTGGTTCCTCCACACAGTGTGTTGCCGTTGTCCAGACAGCTGGTGATTAGGGGGTAATGTCAAGATTGCGGGTGTAATCTTTTGGGTCTGTGTTCAGTGGGCCACCAGGTGTCGTTCCAAGGGGAGGTGTGGTTGCCAAAGATCAACACTTCGGTCTTGACTGTGTTGAGCTTTAGACAGTTGTTCTTCATCTAGGCTGTAACGTTCTTCACACAGTTGGTCATAGTTGTAGTAGATCTGCTGAGAGTGAGAGGAGGAGTTGGGTGTCATTGGTGTAGGATATTATGTTGATATAGTGGGTCATAACAATGTTGGCTAGAGGTGCCATGTAGATGTTGAAGAGGGTGGGGCGGAGAGATGAACCTTGGGGGATGCCACAGATGGTGCTCTTGAGTTGTGAGATGAAGGGGGGGGCATAGATTCCCTGCAAGCATCCCTTGAGGAATGATGCAATCCATCTGTGAGTGTCTCCTTTGATTCCAATCAAGAGCAGTCTCTTGATGAGCGTGTTGTACAAAATGGTGTCAAAGGCTGTGGAGATTTCGAGAAGGATCAGGGCAGCGGATTCTTCTCTGTCAAGTACGGTGCAGCTGTCGTCTGTGGTGGCGATCTGGGCGGTCTTGGTGCTGGGATTGGCTCGGAATTCTGATTGGGAGGGGTCTAGCTGAGCAGGTTGTTTCTCTCCCGGTGTTCGGTGGACTGATGGTTGATGGCCTTCTCTAGGACTTTGGCGGGAAACGGGAGCAACAAGATGGGACAGTAGTTTTGGAGATCGCTGTGGTCTGCAGCGGTTTCTTGAAGAGAGGCCTGACCTCTGCGTGTTTCCATGTGTTGGGAATGATGGATGTGGTGATGGATGTATTGAGGATAGTGGTGAGTTTGTGGCTGATCTTGTTACTTCCTAGGTTGAAGAAGCGGTTGGGGCATGG